>NC_083870.1:71894971-73144971 GCF_032452875.1 Bos javanicus | reverse complement strand
TCTGTCTACTTTCTCTCCTTTTCATCATTCTCTTATACAAGAAATCTCAAAACAGAGATTTTTCTTTAAATTTGGAGCCAGTGAAGCTTTGGGCTCATATCTTTCATTTAATCACTATAAAGCAAAAGGACTTTTACTGCCAAGAATCAGGCTGAAAAGATAAAACCCCAGATTAAAAAAAAAAAGTTTGGTTCAAATGACTGTCTCCTGAATTAATTTTTATGGTCAAAAATGATTAAGTGCTATGCCTGACTAACCCTAGGTTAGACCCTAATGTCTTAGAAAGCCCCTGAGGGTACATGGCTGAGATTTTATAAACTTATGGCCACTACCACTCAGAAAATATTGCTAGCTGCTGGCTTGAGGTGGGAAGCAATTGTTTAAAACAAGGAGATACTATTCCAATAATGAAAAAGAAATTCTGCCTGGCCAGATTACAATGTCCTACCATATTAACTGAATCACAAACAAAACCTCCTTCTAACCTTTTATTTGACTAAAAGTCCCTTAGGCTCCACTCTTTAAAGTATAAAGAGACATAAAAACATCATAAAATAAATATTTTTTTAAAAAACTGCTCAGCTATTTTATAATACAGAGAAGGTAAATTTTTAAAAAATCAAGAAACTTAATTTGAAAATTATTCAATTGTGGATAATTACTTGAGAATTGAATAATTTCACACATAATTACAGTATTTGCAAAGTAAAAATTTTTAGTAAATCAAATAATTTTTAAATGGGACATATGGTGGTATGTAATGTATGGTAATTTGTACAAATTTTAATGATCAAATTAGTATATCTAAAGCAAAAGAGAAAATGCAAATGATATTTGTCTTTCTAGTGCTTCTTATTGACACTGTAAAAAAAATGTTTTTTAGTCACTCAAGTCACCTCTGATTCTTCTGCTACTCCATGGACTGTAGCCCGCCAGGTTCCTCTGTCAATGGAATTCTCCAGGCAAGAATATTGGAGTGAGTAGCCATTCCCTTCTCCAAGGGATCCTCTGGACCCAGGGATAGAATCCAGGTCTCCTGCATTGCAGGCATTCATTACTGTCTGAGTCACTATGTCCAGTGCTTTTTATTGATATTGTAAAACTGCTCTCTAATTTCCAGTTACTTGCATTTTTTAACAAAAATTTTTGTTTGCTCAAGACAGTTTATTTTAATTGAGCTTTCTTTAGGATGTGGAGTTTGAATTAAACTTGAAAGAGTTTCACTTAATATCCTTCTAATAAATTTTAAGGATTATATATTACTCTTACTTTAGAATCAACTGATTTCCTTCAAATGAATATGTCACTCCGACTGGTTTATATAAAATCATCTCATTAATTATTCCAAACTTACAGGTGAAACTTTTCACAAATTTTACAGTAACTTATATTCCAGAAATAGAAAAGCAAGACCATTATTTAGAAGGCATTTACATTAAATCTTGGAGAGAAACTGGTGAAGTGAAAGAAAAGACAGTTCTTTTCTTTCTTGTTCACTTCTCTTTTCTCTCTGTCTAAACACACACACAAGTATATACACATGAGTAATTTTGAAGGGTGGAAAATGGAGATAGTTTATTTTGGACCTGAAGAGCATGGCTGCAAAAAAAAAAAACAAAAACAAAAAAAACAAATTAGCATTGATTTAGGTAGAATTAGTGTGAATATAAAGCACTCTGCTCTAGTAGAAGTAGCCATGGAGGTGACTTCAGTCTATAGAAACTGTGAGGTACGGAAAGCAGCTACACATTTGGTGAAGGTTTGGAAAATTTATCAAATGCAGAGTATCTGAGATAATTAGGGTGAAACTGAGAATAATGGAAGATGTAAAAGAGAAATGAGAGGATATATTAATAATTGCTGGATTTAAAAAAAAATCTAGGGTAAGAAAAATACATTAAACTTATTTTCCACAATAAAATATCAGGATAATTAGTAAGAAGTTGTAAGGAGTCAGATAGTCATACATATTCAGCAGTTATTATGAAGAAAATTTATTAAGTGTTGTTAAACAAAATTCTTATAATGTTTATATCAGGAAATTGTTAAATGTAAATCAGACCTTTAAAAATGATACTCATATTTTTGAATCAGCTTTAGATAACTTTTTCCCTGAATATCAGCAATGTGCAATTTTCTGGAAACTCTATTAAAGCATGCTTTACTGAACTTTAAAAAGACTTCAAATGTCCTTGATAAACATTTTATTATTTTAAATATTAATTTAATAATATACATATTTTGTAGAGCACTTTAATTCCTATTATTAAGAAAATTATTTGTTCTAAGATATTTTACCTCAGGCCTAGACTCAGTGAGTCATCTTATAACCTAGGAATTAAGTATATTATCTCTACTGAGTTCTTCTTTATGGTTTTTAATATGATTTCTGCTTCTGACCTTTTACAAGATTCAACAGGTTAATGAAGTATAAACTCTCCAATGGCTATCTTTATGCAAATAGTTCTTTTTTTCCTGCAAAGTTTTTATTTTCTTTTTATGTAATCCAAAATTTATGCCAAGCTCTCCATTAAATAGATCTATACTAATGAGGCTTTGCTTCTGACCCTTTGTTTTTAACACAGAACTATTTCTGACACTTCTTAATCCTCAAGAATCTTTTCCAAATTTAGTGAACTTTAACAAATGTCAGTTAAAGGTTCACTGACAAATTAGAGGTGAATAGAAAGACAAATGAATGACTTAACACATAAATGTTCAGTAGAAGAGGAATAAAAGGTATCTCTTGAGACTATCATGCTGGAAAATAATGAAAGTGTAGAACCATTCAGTTTATAATTAATCAGAGAATTAAATCTACATTTCCTTATACATTATATAAATTATTTTATTTAGACATACACAAAATCCCTTTATTTGTATCTATTATAAAAACTTTACTGTGAAATTTGTCCTGATAGATTATAAAACCTCCAGGAATTAGCCATCTTCCCCCTGCCTAAGCAATCTTAGGTAGTTCTGAGCTACTCCAAATCATTCAGAGGCTCACATTACCTATCACTCAAAAACATTTTGAATTTTAACGAATGAATGTTTAATATGCATCTTTGCTAAGATTTTTCTTGAACATGCTATTTGAAATATCAAACACTCATTTTCCCCTGATTTATTTCATAGAATTTATTACCGTCTAAAACATTATATGTCTTACTCATTTATTTCTCTATTGTCTGCCTCCCTATAGTTAGAATATAAGCTTCATGAGGACAGGGTATTGGGCAGCTGTGATCTCTACAGCAACACCTGTTGCTGTAGGTGGTCAAAAATGAAATGTGGAATGAACAGGTAAATGCATATTTAATCACTCTTGAAACTCAGAAACTTTTAGGGATTGCTAAACCAGGAAAGAGGCTTCCGAGATTGCTGTAGGGGTAAAGAACCCACCTGCCAATGAAGGAATCTTAAGGGACATGGGTTCGATCTGTGGGTTGGGAAGATCCCCTGGAGAAGGAAATGGTAACTCACTCCAGTATTCTTGCTTGGAGAATCCTGTAGACAGAAGAGCCTAACAGGCTACAGTCCGTGGGGTCACAAAGGGTCGGACACACTAAAGCAACATAGCACAAGCACAAACCAGAACAACACTTTTTTTTTTTTAACTTTTAAATATATTTATTTATTTATTTTACTTTACAATATTGTAGTGGGTTTTGCCAAACACTGACCTGAGTCTGTGAGTCCTTGCTAGCCCTATGTTTCTTTTCAATGAGCAAAGGGAAAAACAAAAACAAAAACTGCATTTGTTTACAGTTCTATATTTAAGTGCTCAAATTGGCTAATTGGTCATATTTACTGCTTGCCATAGTTCTACATATCAGAGGTAACAGCTCCTCTGATGTCCTTGGTTATGCATCCCCATTGTCTTTGAGTTTCCATCAAGAGATTTCTTATAGAATAAAATCTGAGATATAAGTTCTTTCAGGTCTAATCACCTATTGGTATACAGGAACCCTACTGACATGGTGGTGAAGTATGATGGATAAGGAAGGACTTAGGATTCCTTGTGATTAAGTCTCAGTATTTTAATGAGCAACAAGCACTTCTCATTCCCCTACTCCCCCTACCCACCCTTAGATGAAACAGGAAGACTACAGGGGATTGGAGTTGGATATTCCCACTTCTGTAAGTCAGGTGCTACTGCTAAGTCGCTTCAGTTCAGTTCAGTTCAGTCGCTCAGTTGTGTCCGATTCTTTGCGACGCAGCCCACCAGGCTCCGCCGTCCCTGGGATTCTCCAGGCAAGAACACTGGAGTGGGTTGCCATTTCCTTCTCCAATGCATGAAAGTGAAAAGTCAAAGTGAAGTTGCTCAGTAAGTGTCAGACTCTTCGTGACCCCATGGACTGCAGCCTTCCAGGCTCCTTCGTCCATGGCATTTTCCGGGCAAGAGTACTGGAGTGGGTTTTTTAGGAATGACTACTTTTCCATTCCTGTCAGAAGGATGAGGGGCTATGTCTCTAAACTAATTTAATGTAGAAAAATTAAAAAATAAAATAAAAGAATGTGGCCATTCAAGAGTTGCTAATTGCTACAAATAATACTTCATTTATAAGAATTTCAATATAATGATATTAGAATCCTATATTTTTCTAAATCTGGGTGTATATACTGAGGACCAAAAATCCTCATGTGATTCATGGGTACAAGAACCCACAAAAGTTTTCCTTTTCCCTTTCTGGTATCTACTGAATATTCTATCAAAGAAATATTGAGTAAGGTCAAGTTCAAAAGCTGTGGAAATGTAGAAATAACATTGGTATTTAAATGTTTTTCTATTAGAAACAGGCAATAATACTTAACCTTAGGCTCCTGAAGTTTAAATGAAGTTAATCTGCTCTTATTTAAAATACTTTCTGATTTCTAAGTATTGTTTTTATTTTTACCATAGATAATTATTATAATTCATTCTTGACAAATAATTACAGAAGGTTTAAAGGTAAGTTATTTATGAAAACATCAACACTTGAATGTTGCCCAGCTTTTATTTACAATCTCCTTTAGAACTCCAAAGAATAATGAGAAAAAATCAATATATTTCCAAGAACTTTCATAGGAACACTAATGGGCTTCTTGAAGTTTTATAGGAAATATCAAATATTGATTGAGTGACTTTCACTTCACTTCACCTCTTGAGAAATGCAAGTGTCTGGATCTCAATTAGTCCAAAGATATTTTAGTCCTACTTACTTAAGTGCATTTATTGTAAACTACACTGGTCTTTCCAAATGATGTTATAAGTTTACATCCAAAGAGACATGGATACAAAGATCAGGATGTTATATTATATAAAAATTTCAAAAGATGGAAAATAAAATTTTTACACAACTTTGAACCTCTATTTTATCGCACTACATGATGCAAGGAAGACAGTGTGGGGTAGTGAAAAAATGAAGCACAGAATTAGAAGGCAAGTGTTCACTAAGTTTTTGCACATTCTTCAAATTTTTTGAGATTTGATTTGTGATGTGAGGAAAATATTTTCTATCACTAAGAACTTTGTAGATTAGGTCTAGACATGGTGCATCTGTAATTGCTTTATAAATTATAAAGTTATTTTAAGCATAATGGATCATTGTAATTATTAGATGTGCTTGCTGAACTACCCATCAATAAAAAATGAATACAGTCTGAATGGATTCAGACAATGCTCACCAATTGAATGATCACAAAAAAGAAAGAAAGAAAGAAAGAAAATGACCAGAAGCTAGCCATTATCCAAAACTAACCACAGAGAAGAGAAATAGTATCTAGAAGTCACCACTGGCCTCCTGATTCCAGTCAATGCTCTGTCGATCCTGCCCTTGCCTTTATTTATGACAATGATAAGTTTGATAGTCTAAATGGGCTTTCAGATGTAGTTTCCAAAAGTCATCCAAAAGGAAAAATGTTCACTTTTCCTCTTTCAAATTGTCTAAAATTGCTACTAATGTGATAGCATCATGACTGGTTGGAGTTCTCTAGGAAATAGTCCATCACACTGAAGTGTTGAGATAAAATATGCTGGAGATTAAAACTATGAGGTAGTTTCAAATAAATGTTTATTTACACTGGACGTAAACTTAGGAATCATATGTGAATACAAGTGCTGATATTTTGTATCTATAAGAAAAATTATTGACTTTAATTTTGAGAAGTGTTACAGAATCAAGGCATTGAAAATTAGAATTATAGCTGTTTTTCTCTAAATGGATTTTTACATTTTTAAATTGAGATTCCATACACTTTACATCTTATACTGACCTTGCACTGAGGCAAGGCACTGTGAATACAACTATTGCATGCCATTGCTTTGAATGCATCCATGTAGCCCTCATGTACATAAGAACAGAGAAGTGAAGACTTATGAACACTGCAGGATACTTTGCAGGCCTTTAGAAGACAGGTAAAAATCACGAGATGACTAAATATTTTAGGAATATTTTCTAAGTATATACATTGCACTAATACTGAAATACATATTAAGTATTCTGTCTTAGAAATTAATTGAAAAATTTATATAAATATATTCATAAATTAACACAATTTTGGGCTTTCCCTGGTGGCTCAGAGGTTAAAGCATCTGCCCGCAATGTGGGGGACCTGGGTTTGATCCCTGGGTCCAGAAGATCCCCTGGAGAAGAAAATAAAATAGCAACCTACTCCAGTATTCTTACCTGGAGAATCCCAAGGACGGAGGAGCCTGGTGGGCTACAGTCCACGGGGTCACAAAGAGTCGGACATGACTGAGCGACTTAACTAACTTAACACAATTTTGCCACTGAATTTTTTTTAACACAATTCTAACAGTGGTAGGTAGAAACTATATAGAATTTTGTCTCTTGATGTTTCACCTCACAGGATATTGCAAACATTTCCTACAGCTATATAACTTTTCATAAACTATTTTAAATGTCCATAACAATTATATTAAATAATATTCATTTGTTGAAAGCATTTATAGAACAGCTACTATGCTCTAAGCACTATGCCAAGCACAAGGGATACATAATACTAAGAACTTTATATCACTGTACTCAAACTCTGTTGGGAAGAAAGACATTAAATAATTAAAATACAAGGCAGTGGATGTGATAATAACATCACATAAAATCATGAGAATCAGTAAAGGGATACCCAAACTAAGTCTAACTCCAGAAAGATGTCAAATTCATAGGGCTAACTGTTAAAGGGTGAGTAGAAGTTAATCAGTCAAAATTAAAGTATTAATGAGTATTTCCAGACAAAGGAGACATAGACAAACACACTGGCTTAAGAAAAACATCCCGGCATTTCACAAAAGAAAGAATAAACACTTTAGGATGGCTAGAACATAAACTAAATGGTGAGAAATGAGCTTGAGTTTATAAGCAGTGACAGTCACTGGAAGCCTACACGTCTTATAAGTCAGGAAAGTTCACTGAAAGGTTTTAAGCAGGAGAATAAGATGGCAAAATCCAAATATATCATATAATGGCTACATAATAGGAGCAAGATTTACATGGGACAAGGAGTCAAAGTTTAGAAACAGTTAAAAGTCAATTTCAAGATGAATTCAATGAACTTTCTGCATATAATGAAATGACTAAAGAAATGATTATATTATCACCTTTGTAATATTGAAAAATAATAAGAAACACAAGCTGGAATCAAGACTGCTGGGAGAAATCTCAACAACCTCAGATATGCAGATGACACCACCCTTAGGGCAGAAAGTGAAGAGGAACTAAAAAGCCTCTTGATGAAAGTGAAAGAGGAGAGTGAAAAAGTTGGCTTAAAGCTCAACATTCAGAAAATTCTGGCCCCATCACTTCATGGGAAATAGATGGGGAAACAGTGGAAACAGTGTCAGACTTTATATTTTGGGCTCCAAAATCACTGCAGATGGTGAGTGCAGCCATGAAATTAAAAGACACTTACTCCTTGGAAGGAAAGTTATGACCAACCTAGATAGCATATTCAAAAGCAGAGACATTATTTTGCCAACAAAGGTCCGTCTAGTCAAGGCTATAGTTTTTCCTGCGGTCATGTATGGATGTGAGAGTTGGACTGTGAAGAAGGCTGAGCACCTAAGAATTGATGCTTTTGAACTGTGGTGTTGGAGAAGACTCTTTGAGAGTCCCTTGGACTGCAAGGAGATCCAACCAGTCCATTCTGAAGGAGATCAGCCCTGGGATTTCTTTGGAAGGAATGCTGCTAAAGCTGAAACTCCAGTACTCTGGCCACCTCATGTGAAGAGTTGACTCGTTGGAAAAGACTCTGATGCTGGGAGGGATTGGGGGCAGGAGGAGAAGGGGACGACAGAGGATGAGATGGCTGGATGGCATCACCAATTCGATGGACGTGAGTTTGTGTGAACTCCGGGAGTTGGTGATGGACAGAGAGGCCTGGTGTGCTGTGGTGTTGGAGAAGATTCTTGAGAGTCCCTTGGACTGCAAAGAGATCCAACCGATCCATTCTAAAGGAGAGAAGTCCTGGGTGTTCATTGGAAGGACTGATGCTAAAGCTGAAATTCCAATACTTTGGCTACCTCATGTGAAGAGTTGACTCATTGGAAAACACTCTGATGCTGGGAGGGATTGGGGGCAGGAGGAGAAGGGGAGGACAGAGGATGAGATTGCTAGATGGCATCACCGACTAGATGCAGGTGAGTTTGGGTAAACTCCAGGAGTTGGTGATGGACAGCGAGGCCTGATGTGCTACAATTCATGGGGTCACAATGAGTTGGACACAACTGAGTGACTGAACTGAACTGAATTGAATATTCACTGAGGATCTATCAACTATTAGACGCTGAATTGCTATAGCTGTAAGATCGTGTTTAACCTAATGAGCTGAGTACTACTGTTACTCTTACATCACAAATGAATAAACTAAGTTATGGAGAAGGTATGGAACTGGCAAAGTTAAGATTCAAAACCAGGCACATATAATGTAATATGATGAGTAAGAAAGCAAGTCAAGGATAATGCCTAGTTTCTAGTTAAATTTCCTAGAATGTAATGCCTCAAACTGAGGTGGAGAAACAATGAGAGAAGCTCATTTTAATGTATACCAGAATTCAACCATTTTCCTATTGGACATTTATTTATTTCCAATATTTTATTCTAAGCAATGTTGTATTGGATATCAGTGAATATATACAGTTGTTGGAGCCTATTATACAGAGTGAAGTAAGCCAGAAGGAAAAACATAAATACAGTATACTAACGCATATATATGGAATTTAGAAAGATGGTAACAATAACCCTGTGTACGAGACAGCAAAAGAGACACTGATGTATAGAACAGTCTTATGGACTCTGTGGGAGAGGGAGAGGGTGGAAGATTTGGGAGAATGGCATTGAAACATGTAAAATATCATGTATGAAATGAGATGCCAGTCCAGGTTCGATGCAGGATACTGGATGCTTGGGGCTAGTGCACTGGGACGACCCAGAGGGAGGGTATGGGGAGGGAGGAGGGTTCAGGATGGGGAACACAGGTATACCTGTGGCGGATTCATTTTGATATTTGGCAAAACTAATACAATTATGTAAAGTTTAAAAATAAAATAAAATTTAAAAAAATAAATGCAAGTGGAAGGGAAAAAATGAATTATTTCTTATAGAAACCACTGTATGTATTTTTAATCTTTATACCAACAAAATATGAAAGTAATAATTTCTTCAAAAAGCTTACTCATATTGGCTATTATTTTTCATCCTAAAATGTAAACAGTCTTACCTTCTGGATGAAAAAATAACCCTCCTCCCCAAAATGACAGCAACACTATTTAAATCTAATTGTAGAACATATCCTTTTTTTTTTCTTTTCTTTCCCTAAGCCTCTTAAAAAGGTCAGTACATCCACAGATTATTTTTACAATCACTAGAGACACCTGCATCATATGCAATGCAAGGAGGGCCAGTAAGGTCTTTGCTGAGAAGTGCACAATGACAATGAGATAAACCTTAGCTTGCTCCTTTTTAGATCCTAACTAGGGGCTTTGAAAAAGGCATACCATTCTAGAAGCTCAAGATCTTAAACATTAAAAAGGATAATATTAACTAAATTTTTAGAAGGCTTTAAAAGGGCAGTTTTTTCAAAGACATGCATGCAATTTATATAATACAGTGAAATTGGCAGTCAATGATATTGCATAAATATTTTATTTTTTCTATTCTGTTTTTGTTCATTTTTTAGTGGGAGGCATTTAGACACAAAGAAACAGCTTGTCAAGTTAATCAAAATAATTATCACTATTTTCTATACTCTTTTATCTTCAGCAGTTAATTTTTATTTAAAAAATCACAGATGTTGAATTTGTGATCAATAGTCAATTGTATTTTGTGAACTTTACAGTCAGTCCCTAAAGGTGGTGTATTCCATTAGATGATCCACTTCTCTGCACCCCATATGGGTTGGCATGCAGAATCCCAGTTAGTTTCCTCTCAGTGGCACCTTGTCACAGCACCTCCCTTGCTCTCTCCCGATTCCTATTGATAGCTGGTGTGAACAAGCAGGCTAAATTAGGATACCAATGACTCACAGAGGCTCGAGACCCTGTACATCTCTTCTTCCTTATATTGTATCTAGCAATGTTGTATTACTTGTTTTTCTCCCATGTGTTAGGAGATTCCCTCTAAAAATTATCTGCTCATTAGATGTGTTGGTTACATTTTTATCATCCTGCTAGGCACTGCACAGAATTTACTTAGCCACCTGATAAAACAGACCAAAGAATGTTGGCAAAATGCTTTAGATATAGACTGGAATGCACTAGCACTGTATTATTATTATTATCATCATTATTATGATCTCGATTGCATTAACTCAAAAGTTAAAAAATGAAAAATTTACACTCTAATGATGCATGGTGTGAGTTAAAAGCACTTAGTGTTTGAAATGACTGACTCACTACATAAAATATATCAAGAATGAGATGAAAAAGTGCACATAAATAGGACTGAAAAGGTACATCTTCCGTAAGTACTGATCTACCTCAAAAAGCAAATTTAAGTGTGAGTCTTCAATGAAATGGTATGCAGGTATTTCA
Source organism: Bos javanicus (assembly GCF_032452875.1). Classification (NCBI taxonomy): domain Eukaryota; kingdom Metazoa; phylum Chordata; class Mammalia; order Artiodactyla; family Bovidae; genus Bos; species Bos javanicus. The sequence continues at coordinate 73,133,939 of NC_083870.1, read as the reverse complement.
GTGACTTAAACTATGGGCACTATTAACTAAAAAAAGTAAGGTATAATTTCTGTATGTATTCATATCTGTATTTGTACATATATAAAACACATTACTCGGCTTCCCATATGACTCACTAGTAAAGAATCCACCTGCCAATGCCAGAGACACAGGAAATGCAGGTTAGATCCCTTGGGTCGAGAAGATACCCTGGAGAAGGAAATGGCAAACCCATTCCAGTATTCTTACCTTCAGAATCCCATGGACAGAGGAGCCTAGCAGGCTACAGTCCATGGAGTTGCAAAGTGTTAGGTACAACCAAGCACGTACGCAAAGCAAAAGACATTATTATATATGCATTACTTATGGGAAAGTGATGATTTGTACAGTTTTATTTCCAGCACCTATTATAGGACTTGACATTTATTGATTAATCATGTAAAGAATAATAGAAAGGCACACTAATAGGGACTGTAAGATGCTTACATGAAATTGTTTTCTGGCCATTTTAGAGTATAACGTAAATAATCTTGATTTATTGCATGTTTATAACATTTACATGAAATGATCTATTACTATGTGCAGATCTACTACTATGTGCATACTATTACTATGTACTATTTAAAGTCTTCAATAGGATAACCAACACTATATAAAATATAATCTAATTAAAATTAAAAATCCATTCACTATTATCATTGTGATGATATATACTATTTCAAAGTAAGTTTTTATTTTACAGAAGTTAATAATGAGCAAATAAATGTATATACATATATGAGTGTTGATCTTCCACTTTACCGCAAAAGTAATGTCAAAGAGCTGTAAAAGCAGGACAAAAGCCCAAATACTCCTTTTAAAACTATCCTCAGGGACTGATATCTTTTCCTCCTCTTGGGAACAACTGCTGACTCTACTCTTCATGTTGTTAATCACTGTGCTATCTTTATTTATTTCTGAACATTTGAATGATCTATTTAATGTCCCTTTCTAGCCTCTGCAGCCACTCATTCTTTTCTTTCTAATCAAACACCTAGAATTTATTAGAAACAGCATTCTTTTAGATCAATAATACCCTAAAAAAGTCAAACCCAACAATTTTTTGTAGATGCATTTGTAGTATTTGAGACAATTACACATTTTAGGGTTTTATCTGCTCTTAATTTCTGCTCCCTATACCATCCTGATTCTGGTATTCTGATAACTACATTTCCATTCCTTTTAGAATAATCCATTTGATCTTTTTTTCATTCTCCAAATGCAGGATATCCACAAGGTTTAATTCCTGATCCTCATAGTTCTTTCCTATATATCAACCCTCCAATATTTATCTGATAGCTTTAATGAAAATCCCATGCTAAATAATGCCTTAACTCTCCATCCTTTTCTCTTAATGAACTCTAGCTCCTAATTTCTAATTCTATGCTGGAAAGTCTTATTTTATATAACTCCACTATTATATAAAACTCAACATATCCAAAACCAAAATCAGCATCTTTTGCCCACCAACCCACACTCCTTCCCTAATATTCCTGTTTCAATGCATAATTTCCTTATGCTCAAACTCAAATCTTTGTGGTTCCTAGTCATTTTCCCCAGTATGGGATAAGTCAGCAAGTCTATTTAGTGTTCATTACCAGTGTGTCCTATAACAGTTCTTTTATTTCTTATACCACCAAAGTTTGAGCTTCTTAAATATTACATCAATACAAAATAATAATCATCAACCTGGTTTCTCAACATTATACACAGCTCAAAACAATCAACTCTCTCTAAGTGGTCAGACTAATCACTAATCCTGGATTCTACAACCAAATATCCTATGTCTTTTTTTGAACATTACATTGATTCTGGTGAACTCACTGTCCCCCAAACACATGGCCATGCCTGCTTGTATTCCATTATCTTCTTATATAAAATGGCATTTTCCCTTCTAATTGGTTAAATTCTAGCCATGTTTCAGTCTACTTGAGGTTCTACATCCCACAATATTGACTACTTTTTTATGCTGCCATGCCAATTACTGAAAATTCTATTATTTTCCTAAATCGTATACTACTTGCATGGGCTTCCCTGGTTGTTCAGTAGGTAAAGAATCCACCTGTAATACAGTAGATCTGGGTCCTGTCCCTGGGTCAGGAAGTTCCCCTAGAGAAGAAAATGGTTCCCCACTCCAGTATTCTTGCCTTGAAAATTCAATGGACAGAAGAGTCTGGTGTGCTACAGTCCTAGGATTGCAAAAGGTTGGACACAACTGTACAACTAAACCACCATATCACCAAACTATCTGCATGGTCTTTTTATGTTAAAGTTATACCATTGTCACATCATAAACAAATTGTAAACCTCCTGAAAGTTGGGAAAGGCTTTTAACATTTATGTGTGTGCCTCAGGTTTCCTCATCTGTAAAATGGAATGAGAAAATTACTTGCCTTTTGGCATATATGTTATATTGCATTATTGGTCTCAATAATTCAACTCTTTATTTTATTTTATTTTTAAACTTTACAATACTGTATTAGTTTTGCCAAATATCAAAATGAATCCGCCACAGGTATACCTGTGTTCCCCATCCTGAACCCTCCTCCCTCCTCCCTTCCCATACCCTCCCTCTGGGTCGTCCCAGTGCACCAGCCCCAAGCATCCATTATCGTGCATTGAACCTGGACTGGCGACTCATTTCATACATGATATTATACATGTTTCACTGCTATTCTCCCTAATCTCCCCACCCTCTCCCTCTCCCACAGAGTCCATAAGACTGACCTGGGCATGATCTTCTTTTTAATTTTTATTTTTTAGTTATGTCAAAAGTGCTAATGGGTAAATAAAAACACTGAATGCATTTTAAAGTCTAGAACTAGCCCATTTTCAACCTCATTCTATTGGTCAGTGCAAGCCCAATCTTCTAGACACAAAGAAATAAGGCATGTCCATAGTGGAAGTGTTCTGAAAAGTTCCATGGCAAAGTGTGACTGTAGAAAGAGTTGAATTATTGATAATAATATTGATATTATTGATATTATTATAATAATATTGATAATAATAATTATTGATAATATTGATAATAATAATTATTGATAATAATTCAACTCTTTCTAATATTGATATTACCAATAATATTGACAATATTTATAATAATAATTATTGATAATATTGATAATAATAATTATTGATAATAATTCAACTCTTTCTACAGTCACACTTTGCCATGGAACATTTCAGAACACTTCCACTATGGACATGCCTTATTTCTTTGTGTCTAGAAGATTGGGCTTGCACTGACCAATAGAATGAGGTTGAAAATGGGCTAGTTCTAGACTTTAAAATGCATTCAGTGTTTTTATTTACCCATTAGCACTTTTGACATAACTAAAAAATAAAAATAAAAAAGAAGATCACGCCCAGGTCACTCTCTTGTTCTCAGGAGGACATGAGTCAGAGGCACTGCACAGAAAATCAAAACTCTGGGAAGCAGCTAAGCTGAAAACAGAACAAAGATGCTGAATAGATCAACACAATCCTCAGTCACAAATTAAAAACTGCCCTGTAGATTTTTAGCCTAAGTATTATTTATTCTTGACTACCACTGAGTTCCTGCAATTATTTTCTACACTGCATATTTGTGAAAATAACTAACCAATACAGGATAGTTAGAAGCAAAATGCTTATGAAATGCTCAGAACAATGCTATTATGTGCTCAATAAATACTGAATTACTATTTAGCTATTTGCATTTTTTTCAGAATACCAAGAACCGAGTTTACAAAGAAGGTGCAAAACATTTTATAAAAGTAAATGGATAAAAAAATTATGGAAATTACTTTATCATGAAAGGCCAGATACTTCATTCTATTTTCCAGTCAAAGTAAGGCTGTAATTTCTATTTCCATTTTGAGTGTACTAGAGAAGAATGCAATCTTAATGGAGTAACTTATCAACTGAGAATATACACCCAAGTGTCCAAATGCACCACACATTCCTTAAAACTAAATCTGGCTCATGAGGTCTGAATTGAAATGACTCTGAGTTTACAAATGCTATAGCTATTATAAGTATCAGTTAAGTAAAGTTTAGTTGCTCAGTCATGTCCGACTCTTTGTGACCCCATGGACTGCAGCACGCCAGGATTCCCTGTCCACCACCAACTCCTGGAGCTTACTCAAACTCATGTGCATCACGTCGGTGATGCCATCCAACCACCCCATCCTCTGTCTTCCTCTTCTCCTCCTGCCTTCAATCTTTCCCAGCATCAGGGTCTTTTCCAGTGAGTCAATTCTTCACATCAGGTGGACAAAGTATTGGAGTTTTAGCTTCCGCATCAGTCCTTAAAATGAATATTCAGGTCTGATTTCCTTTAGGATGGACTCGTTGGATCTCCTTGCAGTCCAAGGGACTCTCAAGAGTCTTCTCCAACACCACAGTTCAAAAGCATCAATTGTTTGGCACTCAGATTTCTAAGCTGAGCTTTTATAAGGTGTTCAGCTTTTAGTCCAACTCTTACATCCATACATGACTACTGGAAAAACCATAGCTTTGATTAGATGGACCTGTGTTGGTAGAGTAATGTCTCGGTAAAGTAATATGCTCTCTAGGTTTGTCATAGCTTTTCTTCCAAGGAGCAAGTACTTTTAATTTCCAGGCTGCAGCCACCATCTGCAGTGATTTTGGAGCCTCCCAAAATAAAGTCTCTCACTGTTTCCATTGTTTCACCACCTATTTGCCATGAAGTGATGGGACCAGATGCCATGATCTTAGTTTTCTGAATGTTGAGCTTTAAGCCAACTTTTTCACTCTCCTCTTTCACTTTCATCAAGAGGTCCTTTAGTTCTTCGCTTTCTGCCATAAGGGTGGTGTTATCTTCAAATCTTTCCCTATTTGGAACCAGTCTGTTGTTCCATGTTGAGTTCTAACTGTTGCTTCTTGACCTGCATACAGATTTCTCAGGAGGCAGTTAAGGTGGTCTGGTATTCCCATCTCTTTAAGTGTTTTCCACAGTTTGTTGTGATCCATATAGTCAAGGGCTTTGGCATAGTCAAAAACAAAAGTAGATGCTTTTCTGGAACTCTCTTGCTTTTTTAATGATCCAGAGAATGTTGGCAATTGATCTCTGATTCCTCTGCCTTTTCTAAATACAGCTTGAACATCTGGAAGTTCACGGTACTGTTGAAGCCTGGCTTGGAGAATTTTGAGCATTACTTTACTTGCGTGTGAGATGTATAAAAGTATACATACATATATGTATACATATTTAATTAATGTATATAGTTTTTTTCTTTAAAAAAGAAGGGATGAAAAGGGAGATTTGCTTTGCAGTCTAGAAGAACTGTCACACTGCTGTGGCACTTCATATTTCCCTTAAAATGGCAACATTTTTATATTAATGTACAGAAAAAAACTCAGGCACATGAGGGACAGTGACATGAGTATTCATACAACTAAATACTAAAAACAAGACTAAAATCTAGGTTTCCTCCTCCAAATTTGGTACTACTAGCATAATTATTAGGACTTCCCTGGTGGCTCAGACAGTAAAGCGTTCGTCTACAATGCGGGAGACCTGGGTTTGAGCCCTGGGTTGGGAAGATCCCCTGGAGAAGGAAATGGCAACACACTCCAGTACTCTTGCCTGGAAAATCCCATGGACAGAGGAGCCTGGTAGGCTACAGTCTATGGGTCGCAAAGAGTCGGACACAACTGAGCGACTTCACTTTCAGCATAATTATTATAAAAGTACATCCCCTTCCTCCAGTATACTAACTTTCTGAGAATACTAAGTAAAATATTGCATTAGACCATTTCATTGTGGTGGGGACTTGGACACTTCAAAACTCCCTTTAAGATATTCTTCTTCAGAGAGTATGGTTGATAGACAATTTCTAGCTGTGCATCTTCAGATCCACCATGGTATTTATGCCAAGGTCAAGCATTGTGACCTATTTCAAATCCTAAAAGATGATGCTATTAAAGTGCTTCACTGAATATGACAGCAAATTTGGAGAACTCAGCAGTGGCCACAGGACTGGAAAAGGTCAGTTTTCATTGCAATGCATTGAAAGAAGGGCATTGCCAAAGAATGTTCAAACTACAGCACATTATACTCATTTCACATGCTAGCAAGGTAATGCTCAAAATCCTACAGCTAGGCTTCAACAGTAAGTGAACTGAGAACTTTTCAAGATGTTCAAGCTGGTTTTAGAAAAGGCAGAGGAACCACAGATCAAACTGCAAACATCCGCTAGATCATCAATAAAGCCAGAGAATTCCAGAAAAACATCTACTGCTTGACTAGTCAGTTGGGAAGATCCCCTGGAGAAAGAAATGGCAATCCACTCCAGTACTATTGCCTGGAAAATCCCATGGACAGAGGAGCCTGGTAGGCTACAGTCTATGTGGTTACAAAGAGTCAGACACAACTGAGCGACTTCACTTTCAGCATAATTATTATAAAAGAACCTGAGAGACCTGTATGCCGGTCAAGAAACAACAGTTAGAACAGAACATGGAACAACAGACTGGTTCCAAATCGGGAAAGGAGTGTGTTAAGGCAATATGTTGTCACCCTGTTTATTTAATTTATATGCAGATTACATCATGAGAAATGCCAGACTGAATGAAGCACAAGCTGGAATCAAGGTTGCTGGGAGAAATATCAATTAATATCAGATAAACAGATGACACCACCCTTATGGCAGAAAGCAAAGAAGAACTAACGAGCCTCTTGATGCAGGAGAGTAAAAAAGCTGGCTTAAAACTCAACATTCAAAAAACAAAGATCATGCCATCTGGTCCCATCACTTCATGGCAAATAAATGGGGAAACAATGGAAACAGTGAAAGACTTTATTTTGGGGGGCTCCCAAATCACGGCAGATGGTGACTGCAGCTATGAAATTAAATGACACTTGCTCCTTGGAAGAAAAGTACGACCTTCCTAGACAGCATATTAAAAAGTTGAGACATTTACTCTACCAACAATAGTCTGAATGGTCAAAGCTATGGTTTTTCTAGTAGTCATGTATGAATGTGAGAGTTGGACCATAAAGAAGGCTGAGCACTGAAGAATTGATGCTTTAAATCTGTGGTGTTGAAGAAGACTCTTGGGAATCCCTTACCGTGCAAGGAGATCCATCCAGTCCATCCTAAAAGAAAACAGTCTTGAATATTCATTGGAAGAACTGATGCGGAAGCTGAAGCTCCAATACTTTGGCCACCTGATATGAAGAATGACTCACTGGAGATGACCTTGATGCTGGGAAAGATTGAAGGCAGGAGGAGAAGAGGATGTCAGAGGATGAGATGGTTGGATGGCATCACCGACTCAATGAACATGAGTTTGAACAAATTCCAAGAGACGGTGAAGGGCAGATAAGCCTAGCATGCTGAAGTTCATGGGGTTGCAAAGAGTCAGACATGACTGAGCAACTGAACAACTAAAGCATTTTGCACTTCTTACAGTTAATGACAAAGCACAGGGACATTAGACCTAAATTATTTCTTTCTGTTGGGAGTCCTTCCTCACTTTGCTTAGGGACTTAACATCAGCAAGGCCAAGATGTCTCAGAACTGTGCCACATTCTGAGACTCTACTTCCTCAATCCTTGTTCCATCCATTTCCCCTTCCACAGGTGTCAGGCCCAGGTCAGTATCTGCAGGTTCTCTCTGTCTACTTCTACCTCATCCCATTTGCCCTTCTCAAGTGTTCTCTCTACAGGTATCACACATCCCATCTTGGGTTGATGACTACATCTCAGAAAACCTAACATGACACACTATAAATAAATAATTCAAACACTGTTGATCACCAAGTGTGTTTTAAATACCAGATGCTGAGTACTAGGTCAACAAGTAAGAAAAATTGTCTTAACTAACGGGGCTTAAAGTTTAGTATCAGCAGCAATTATTTGCATCACCTTTAGTACAATTGGCTAAATCCTATAACCCAGAGGTCTAAAAAATGCATAAAAACTTGAGGAGATGTTATTTATTCTGCCAGAGGAGAAGCTATAAAAGCTTTAACAAATGAACTGACATTTGAAATTGGCCTTCAAGTACAAATCATATTTCTTAAATGGAAAATAGTTATGGGGAAGGAGGCTGGAAGAGGACATTCCTGAGTAGCAGTATCAGCATGAATACAGATAAAGCCCTGTGAAAGCACATGACATGTTTAAAGGGATATCCAACAACTTTAACTTATCAGTGAGATATAATGAAAAACCACATACAAGATGTTTCCAAGGGAAATTTTTTATTGACTTACTTTCTTTATATTTCTTTCTTAGTTGTCAAGAGATATATGTTCTTTCTCTCTGTAGAACTGGTTAAGAAAAGAACCTCAGGCTTTACGGAGAGGGTACTTTTATGCCATAGTTTTTGGAAGGAGCTTTGAGGGAAAATCAGAGTTTCACAGGCAGCAAGTGAGAATAAAAGAAGCTATAAGGGAGTACATTCAGTATGAAGATTTATCTCTGTGCTTAATTGGGTCAGTAGCAGCAACAGTAACACCACTGGCAACAGAGAGGCTGTTTACACTGCAGGACACAGAGGATGACTGCAAGTCAAAAGAAAGATATTTAGTAAAGGAGATAGCAAAGAGACGATGTGCCAGAGAACTGAGGAAAAAGTACAGGAAAAAAGAGCTCAAGAAAGGATAAATTTGGTGAACTCAAAGACAGCACATGATAAATTAAAGCTTTGTAAAGGAAATCACTTGTGAGAGAAAGAATAATGGTTAGGTCCTTAATAACTAGAGTTAGTGAGCTTCATGCCATGCACTAAAGATGACAGAAGAAAAAGATGGAAAGAACATTAGAGACACTAGACAACAGGCTTGGAACAGCAGCCATTGGCTTTCCTGGCTAAGAGTTTTGATTTTCTCTTAATGTGATTTAAGCATAGCAAAATCCACATTAGTTACACAAAATTAACTCATATTAATAATATCATAATTTTATAAACTTGTATCAAGCAAACTCCAGCAAGTATCCTCAATGTCTGATTGATCTTTTTGAACAACCTGGTCCTTGTACCAGTTTGTTGTTGTTTGATCACTAAGAGGTGTTCGATTCTTTTGTGACCCCATGGATTGTGGCCCACCAAGATCCCCTGTCCATGGGATTTCCCAAGCAAGAATATTGGAGTGGGTTGTCATTTCCTCCTCCAGAGGATTTTTCTGACCCAGGGATCAAACCCACATCTCCTGCACTGGCAGGTGGATTCTTCACCACTGAGCCACCTGGGAAGCCCTTGTACTAATTAATAAGCTCTGAATCCCTGCTAAGCAATTCCACCTAGTTTGTCAATTTAGGCAATTATTTAACTTCTTTGTAGTCGCTTCACCTGCACAAGTGGATAAAAACAATGCTTACTTCAGGGTTATTCTGAGAATTAAATGAGATGACACACGAAAAAGGGCTGATAACATACAGGATATTCTCAAAAAAAAATGCTAGCTTAATTTGTCTTTGGCATGTCATTTTACCTTTCCAAACCCCAAATACCTTATTTTTAAAGTGAGGATAACAACACTATTTTTAAATGTTGTAAGGATTAAAGACAATTGAGTACAAAGCAATTACGATGGTGCCTGGCACATGGTATGCTTTTAATTATTTATTTATTTATTTTTTGCCTCCCTTCTCTGTTAATCTTCATGCTCTTAATTATTACTAATATTATTATTACTTTGCCATTTATTAGACAAAACTTTCCAGTTATTAAAGGAAAAGAGAGGTGAAATTACGCACTTCTGCAGTTATATTTCCCTTTGTGTTAAAGAACTATAAGCACAAGGAAGACTGCATGATAGTTCAACAAAACATGGTGCAATCCAAGAGCTGAACTCTCCAAAGTAATCAATCAGATATGGATATACCTATTGTGACTGACCTCATGAAATCAGCAACTACTTGTTCAGGGTCTAAGAATTTAGAAACAATAAGAGCTGCCATTTTCAAGAAGACCTGTAGAAAGGCTGAGAGAAAAGCAGGAGAAAAAATGCACAAATGGAAATGATATTCACCAAGATGTTTCCATGCATTAAACAGGGCTTTCCAACATCACCAGGATATTTCCTACATGAGGTTACCAACATGAGGGGAAACTAGAGGAAAAAAATATTAAAATCTAACCTGATATTTTATTAGGTCAAAATCTGAGATGAAATGCAGTATCTGGTGGGCATTATTCTTAAACTATTAGTTGGATGTTTCTTAATATATTACCCAGCTTTATAATAAACACAGACATGTGGAAGACCCATATTTATGATAAATCCTCCTCCATCCAAAGAAACTGAGATGATTCATAAAACCTTCCAGTCACTGGCTAACTTAAAGGCTACACACACATGAACTGCTGCTGCTGCTGCTGCTGCTGCTGCTAAGTTGCTTCAGTCATGTCCAACTCTGTGCAACCCCGTAGACGGCAGCCCACAGGCTCTCCCATCCCTGGGATTCTCCAGGCAAGAACACTGGAGTGGGTTGCCATTTCCTTCCCCAATGTAACTACCATCACCCAAAGAGGCAAAAAATAATTGCTCTATGCTGGCATTGTACATTTTCATTTGATCTGATATGATGTGAAGTATAAAAGATTATATATAATGAGGCTTTAGATTTAAAAATTTACTGAATTTGCTAAGCAGTATTTGCAATCTTTAAGATCATCAGAAGTGATTAATTATTACTCATTCTGTAACTTGTCAAGCCAGAAATGTATCTTAGGAGACAGAACAATAGACCTATCTCCATTCAGTGAAGCAACATCTGATAGAAATTGCTCTTTTCATATCTAACTTGGAAGACCTCATCTAACAAAACTTTAGAACACCCTGCTGCATTTGAGTTGCCCCAATGTAACTAAAATTAACTTGCTATTTTGCCATCTTCATACATGATTTTCAAAAAAATAACTAAAATCAAGTTCTATCACGTTTCTCTCTACTCATAGAAATTTGTTAGTTGCTTCTAAAGAAAGCCTGTGATACATGAATACTCACTGCTATTTTCCTCTTAATTTGTTCTCCCTACTCAATCTACGTAGATTTTATTGGACAGTTCAGTTCAGTTGCTTAGTAATGTCTGATTCTGCAACCTCATGGACTGCAGCACACCAGGCCTTCCTGTCAATCAACAACTTCCAGAGTTTACTCAAATTCATGTGCATTGAGTCTGTGATGCCATCCAACCATCTCATCCTCTATTGTCCCCTTCTACTCCTACCTTCAATCTTTCCCAGCATCAGGGTCTATTCCAATGAGTCAGTTCTTTGCATCAGGTGGTCAAAGTATTAGAAATTCAGCTTCAGCATCAGTCTTTCCAATAAATATTCAGGACTGATTTCCTTTAGGATAGGCTGGTTGGATCTCCTTGAAGGCCATGGGACTCTCAAGAGTCTTCTCCAACACCACAGTTCAAAAGCATCAATTCTTTGGTACAGGGAGGGAGGAGGCAGGAAGGTTCAGGATGAGGAATATGTGTATACCTGTGGCGGATTCATGTTGATATATGGCAAAACCAATACAATTTGTAAAGTTAAAAAATAAAATAAAATAAATTAAATTTTTAAAAAAGCAACAATTCTTTGACACTAAACTTTCTTTATAGTCCAATTCTCACATTCATACATGACTACTGGAAAAACGATAGCTTTGGCTAGATGCACTTTAGTTGGCAAAGTGATATCTCTTGCTTTTTAATATGCTGTCTAGGTAAAAGAATATGCTTTTTAATATGCTGTCTAGGTAATATGCTGTCTAGTAAAAGAACAAGCGTCTTTTACTTTCATTGCTGTAGTCACCATCTGCAGTGATCTTGGATCCCAAAAAAATAGTCTCTCACTGTTTTCTCATCTATTTCCAATGAAGTGATGGAACCAGATGCCATGATCTTAGTTTTCTGAATGTTGAGTTTTAAGCCAGCATTTTCACTCTCCTCTTTCACTTTCATCATGTGGCTCTTTAGTTCTTCTTTGCTTTCTGCCATAAGGGTGGTGTCATCTGCATATGTGACGTTATTGATATTTCTCCTGGCATTCTTGATTCCAGCTTGTGCTTCATCCAGCCCAGCATTTCTCATGATGTACTCTGCATATAAGTTAAATAAGCAGGGTGACAATAAACAGCCTTGATGTACTCCTTTCCCAATTTGGAACCAGTCTGTTGTTCCATGTCTGGTTCTAACTGTTGCTTCTTGACCTGAATATAGATTTCTCAGGAGGCAGGTCTGGTGGTCTGCTATTCCCATTTCTCTAAGTATTTCCCACAGTTTGTCATGATCCACACAGTCAAAGATTTTGGCATAGTCAATAAAGCAGAAGTAGATATCTTTCTGGAACTCTCTTGCTTTTTCAATGATCAAACAGATGTTGGCAATTTGATCTCTGGTTCGACTGCTTTTTCTGAATCCAGCTTGAACATCTGGAAGTTCACAGGTCACTGCTGAAGTACTGTTGAAGCCTGGCTTGGATAATTTTGAGCATTACTTGCTAGCATGTGAGATGAATGCAATTGTGCTGTAGTTCAAGCATTCTTTGGGATTGGAATGAATACTGATCTTTTCCAGTCCTATGACCACTGTTGAGTTTCCCAAATTTGTTGCATACTGAGTGCAGCACTTTCAAAGCATCATCTTTTAGGATTTGAAATAGCTCAACTGGATTTCCACCACCTCCACTAGCTTTGTTTGCAGTTATGCCTCCTGAGGCCCACTTGTCTTCACATTCAGGATGTCTGGCTCTAGGTGAGTGATCACACGATCGTGGTTATCTGGGTCATGAAGATCTGTTTTGCATTGTTCTTCTGTGTATTCTTGCCACCTCTTGCTTAATATCTTCTGCTTCTGTTAGGTCCATGCCATTTCTGTCTTTTATTGAGTCCCTCTTTGCAAGAAATATTCCCTTGGTATCTCTTATTTTCATGAAGAGATCTCTAGTCTTCCTCATTCTATTGTTTTCCTCTATTTCTTTGCAATGAACACTGAGGAAGGCTTTCTAATCTCTCCTTGCTATTCTTTGGAACTCTGCATTCGAATGGGTATATCTTTCCTTTTCTCCTTTGCCTTTGCTTCTCTTCTCTTCACAGCTATCTGTAAGACCTCCTCAGACAGCCATTTTGCCTTTTTGCATTTCTTTTTCTTATGGGTGTCTCAATGACTGCTTTATGTACAATGTCATGAACTTCTGTCCATAGTTCTTCAGCCACTTTGAAAATCAGATCTAATCCCTTGTATCTATTTCTCACTTCCACATTATAATCATAAGGGATTTGATTTAGGTCATACCTGAAGTGTCTAGTGGTTTTCCCTACTTTCTTCAATTTAACTCTGAATTTGGCAATAAGTTCATGATCTGAGCCACAGTCAGCTCCCAGTCTTGTTTGTGTTGACTGTATAGAGCTTCTCCATCTTTGGCTGCAAAGAATATAATCAATTGATTTCAGTGTTGACCATCTGGTGATGTCCATGTGTAGAGTCTTCACTTGCGTTGTTGGAAGAGGGTGTTTGCTATGACCACTGTGTTCTCTTGGCAAAACTCTATTAGCCTTTGCTCTGCTTCATTCTGTACTCCAAGGTGAAATTTGCCTGTTACTACAGGTTATTTCTTGACTTCCTACTTTTGCATTCCTCTCCGCTATAATGAAAAGGATATCTTTTTTTGAGAGCAAGTTCTAGAAGTTATTGTGGGTCTTCATAGAACCTTTCAACTTCAGCTTCTTCAGCATTACTGGTAGGGACATAAACTTGGATTACTGTGATATTGAACGGTTTGCCTTGGAAATGAACAGAGATCATTCTGTCATTTTTTGAGATTGCATCCAAGTACTGCATTTTGGACTCTTGTTGACTATGATGACTACACCATTTCTTCTAAGGGATTCTTGCCCACAGTAGGAGATGTAATGGTCATTTTAGTTAAATTCACCCATTCTAGTCCATTTTAGTTCACTGATTCCTAAAATGTCGATGTTCACTCTTGCCATCTGTTTGACCACTTTCAATTTGCCTTGATTCATGGATCTAACATTTCAGGTTCCTATGCAGTATTGCTCTTAAAATCGGACTTTATTTTCATCACTAGTCACATCCACAAATGGGTGTTGTTTTTGCTTTGGCTCTGTCTCTTCATTCTTTCTGGAGTTATTTCTCCACTGATCTCTGGTAGACAGTTTGTATCATTAAGGACACTTCCTCTTGGACATCACATTCATTCCTGACTAAAGTAATGTATATCCAAAACCATTCCAGAAAGGCAGCAATAGGAAAAAAGTGGACTCGGCCAGATGACTCCTCCAGCGCTAAAATCTCAGTTCAGCCACTTATTAGACACAGAACTGACAGAAGCTGATATGTTATTATGATGTATTTTAAGGTTTTGCTAAGGCTGTTCCACTTCATTTTATAAATTCAAGAAACTAAAAAATCTAATTAATGTTAAAATATGGTCTTAATCTGAAACGCCCAAACTCTCAATGCATTACTCTTAGAATTGCACTCTATTCTATCTTAAGAATCTACTCCTCATTTTTAAAATAGAAATGATAAAACCGCATAGGTTTCTTTGAGAACTCAATGAGATAGTACATTTACAAAAACATTGAAAATGTAAAAATAAATGTTCTACAAGACTGTCATCCGTCTTGTCCTTTATGAGATCTTCACTGGCCACTAGAAGAAAATGATATCCATATTGGGTTTTATTGCTGTTATTTCTTTCTTGCAGGTAAAATGCTTGCCAATTTCCTTCTTCAACAGGAATATAAAAATCTAGGTCAAATTTATCTTCTTTTGCTTAGTCAAAAGAAATCATTGTTGTGGTCCAATGCTCTGGACTCAGAATGTTGTCATTCTGGTGACCAATTTCCATGCCAAAAATACATTTTCTCCTTTTACTAGAAAGGTGGTGTTCTGGTTCCCAGTGTCTTTCTTTTTAGCCAGGCAGAGCTTTCTTTGTTTTGGGTTGATCCTCATCCATCACAATTTACCATTTGAGAGTTCTACAGAACTCAGCCTTTAATAACAAAATTTCTTAACTTACAAAAGTTTATCCACAAGTTCTACCATTGTTGATCACCTGAGGGACATTTATTTATGTTTAATTTGTATTAAACATTATTTTCTAGAAAACAGGTATTGAAATAATATGGATGAGGTATTAACATAGTATTCAAAACATGTCAAGTATTCAATTTGTTGAAGCATATTTATTGAAACTTAATTTGAAACTTATTTGATTTGATCAATTATACTAAAGAGTTGGCCTTATGAATTACTCGAATGCTACACAAAATAGCTAACAAGTGATAATACAACCTAGTCTTGAATTTCGTATTTTCTTGAATTTAGACTATAACATTTTGAGTTTCTTCTACTTTTTAATTCTTTATTAAATGTCTAAGACAAAAGAATTACAAACATCATTTTTATAAACATGCCATGTAACACCTAATCGAAGTTAGTATATTTTAAAGGACTAATAATAATAGCAACAAACATTTGAACCACAGGCCAGGTAGAATAGTAAGAGCTTTGCACATGCATGATCTTATTTAATCTTCACCCAAAGCCTGCTGGGGTAGGTACTTTTCAAACTCCTATTTTGAATAGGTACCTGAGACTTAAAGAAATTAAGTGGTGGTAGGATCACTATTCAAATCCAGGCATAACTTGCTGTTGTAAAAAGTCATAATTACCATGATAGACTTCGTTAATTACATATATGCTTCATACAATTTTCCTTCTGACCTCTCCATTCTGGTCAATTTAGTCAATACATAAGGGAGAATTTAATGCTATTTAGCATATTTAAATCATTCTAAGCCTTAGGACAGTTTTGGTTCCTTAAACCAAAAAAATGTTAAAGTGATGTTACATGCTGATCACTGTACTCTCATGAGATGAATATGAAGGGACTCATACTAGCTACCCTATGCCATTCTTTAGCTTTGTCTTTGCTTGAAAATGGCATAATTAAGTTTCAAAGCTAAACTATTTCAGAAAGATGAACCATTCAAAAGGTTCAGTTTTATCAGTAAATTATGAACTTATAGAGATCAAGAAGCTTGGAATTTTTCTCAATAACTACAGGCATAACTTTCTCTTTCAATGTGACCACCAATGTCATATCCCTTTTTAAATCTTCACATGCTCTATATTTAATAAGCTAGCTGCCTGAAGGTAACTCCCCCTATGGAATTGACATTGTTTAATTCTTGGCAACAGTTTGTTAATTGGAAGAAAATGAATAATATTCTTCCTTTTAGTACCTGTACTTCTAAAAATGAGTTTTTGGTGACTTTCCTTTAAAGTCAATGATGTCTATTTCTCTTGAATATCTGAGATAGAGTTGGCAGCCATCTGAGTCCTATATGTTATTATTACTTCTCATGGGATATTTCCAGACTTTACATTATTTGCATGATTCATGAAAATCTAAAAGAATAGCTGTTTCCCTATTATATTTAGTTATCACCCTTCTGCTTCATAGTGATATTAAATATGGATGTATAATTTTCTGAGCTTTATACTTCTAATATTCTAAATAGAATTAAATGATTATTTTTATTTTTTAAACAATAGTCAAGTCAGAATTGGCATTTAATTTTTGAATGATTTATTGCCAGTTCTGGATAGCAGTTAAAAGCAAAACAATAAATGAATTAAAAGTTTATATGATGACTCAGTAACTATACAAACAGATCATTTGATGTGATTCCCTTAAAATTTCCAATACTCATACAGGGCCCAGTATCCATAATATTCTCCTAATAATCTGTCCCTCCAAAGGATTTATAGAACATTAATAAATATGTACACACAGATCATTAGAGTGTGAACTGATCCTCTCTCCTTAAAATGTTAGGTTCATATTGATCCTGTCATCATTCTCATGTGGTCAAAATTTCCATGAATAATTTCTAAAGCGAAGTTAATGTTTACAATTGTGAGGCATTATCTGACTGATTACATTAAAACCAGAAACACATACACACAGAAGACAAAGTTACAGTATCAAAGTTTACTTCGACTGTCTTGTTTTAATAAGTGCACAAAAATCTAACATGCATGCTTAGGCTTCAGGATGTATATTTTGTAATAAAAAACATCCATTTGGCATATATATACGTCACAATAAGTAACTCTCTAGTGGGGACTTTTTTTTTTTACAAATTCTTGAATCCCTTTTTCTCTTATTTACCCTTATAGAAATCACATACATATGATCAATTTATGAATACACTTTATCAAAGTACATATCAAAGCCTAGCTTTAAACTGTAATTGAAAATGGGGCAGTGTGCAACCTAAATAGAGCCTTGCAGCAAAGGATAACTTTTTTAGGCCATTCATCTCAACTATATCTCTGTTGCATAGCCACAGAGGATAAGAAAGCAGGGTGTGTTGGTCCAGCACTTAAAATGACTTGCAGCATTAGCTGGCAGTACCACTTTCCCCTTCCACAGATCAACATTCAGAAACAAACGCGTACTCCCTTCAGGAACTCAGGTAATCCTCCCTGGAGATCTTCTTGTTTATCACTGAATATAGTTATTGTTTTATCTCATTTGAAATTATAGTGTTTGCTTATTGTATTTAAGAAGATTCATTTATAAAATAGTTTTGGAACATTACAAACATTTTATTTAAATGGGTGACTCAAGCATGTTAGTTTAAATTAAACCACATGCTTGGGATATTCATGGAGCTATGTAAGGACTATATTTTATGAAAATGCAGGGTGCTGAGCAGCAAAATTTAATCTGGAGGGCACTTGTCCTCAGTCATGCGAGACAAGATGTATTAGCCATGAATGGATTGCAGCAGTGCTACTTGAGTTTCTTTAATTTTCTAAACCAAGATTGTAAAAAGAATCAGTGGTATTGAATCCCACTGGCTGTGGTGAAAAGGCACTGCTCAGAGATAAAGAACAATTTATCTTCTGCTTTAAAAGAGAGCAGTTTTGGCAGACAGTAAAATACATCACAGTATAATATACTCTAGGAAGAACATTACAAAATATGGATTTTTTTCTTAAAATTTTAAGAGTGCTGATTCAGTATACTTTCCTAAATAAAAAGCAAATGATAGTGCTAATTGCAAATTATAAATATTAAAAATGTAAATTACAGTCTAGGAGGGCATATGCATATGTCTTTATGAGACATATGCTTAGCAATGATTCAGTAAGAAGAATAATATTTCACTTATGCAACTAAAATAGTAATTAAGTTTCAAATATTCTATGCATTACCACTATTAAATCAAATTAGGTAATGCCAAATTAGAATGGTGGGTTTTTTCCTTTTAGCTATTACGTTGACTTTTCAGGTTACAGTTTATGAATTTTGCCTGTGTGTACTCAGTCATTTCAGTCCAAGTCGTTGCGACCCCGTGGACTGTAGCCCACCAGGCTCCTCTGTCCGTGGAGTCTCCAGGCAAGAATACTGTAAGATGTTGCCATTTCCTTCTCCAGGGGATCTTCCCAATCCAGGGATAGAACTCACATCTCTCACATCCTCTGAATTGACAGGCAAGGTCTTTACACTAGTGCCACCTGGGAATAATAGGATTTATCAAACCTAGAATTTTTTTTATATATATAAATGCCTTGGTATTCTAGCATTGAATGCTAAGATAGTTCCCCATCAGTTTAAATTCCTGATATTTATTTCCATGTATAAAGTTACTGATGATTTTGTCTCTCTTGTTTATTATTTCTATTCAGTACATCAGCAATATTTAACACATTTTTCACGTTAAAGAACATCAATTTCTAGGTTATGGTTTTTGACCTCTGTGAAGAGAGACAAATACTTTTCTAAAGTCATATTACAGAACAAGTTAAGTGATGGAATCATTCACTAAGTATACACATAACCTTTTTGTGCCTAAAATAAAAGAAGCAAACACCTCCATCAGACAAAAGAATTTTCACTCTTGTCTGATTTTCCAGGCAATTGAATATGTAGAGTTTTTGGTTTGTCTGTGTCACCAAGGTAATCTTATATTAGGATGAATTATAATTAAAAAAAAAAAGGAATTTTGTCTATCTTTGGAATACAGATTATTTCATACAGAATAATCAAGAAAGTTCTACATAAAAAAATCTGATAATCAATCCAGCATAATGTAACAGCAAGTATCAAACAGGCACACACTTCTTAATATCACTTTAGTGTTGGTGTTCTTGTGACTCAAAATGGAATATACAGGAACTACATTATTCTTGTATTTCTTCTAAGCACGCATATTGCTGAGATTATTTGGCAGGAAAGAATTGCACACATAAAATCCTTACAAGATAAAAATACATTTTAAGGCCAGAATTATAATTTAATTATCTTTCTAACTTAGTATCAGGGACATGATTTTTTTCATGTAATACTCCTTTATTCCTAGATGATACTGTATTCTTTGTTATAGAAGATTATAGGTATACTTTGTTAAAAAGTTCATTTTTAATAACATACGGATGTACCCCAGGTCAAATTATAACTCTAAAAACATCTTCAATGCAGCATTTTAACTCTTTGGGACTTAGTCCTATACATCAACTCCCAGAGTTTACCATCATAATATAAAGTCATCCTCAGGGAATACAAAATCTAGGGAAGATACAAAATGTATGGATGCCATTGGTCTAGAGTAGTGTTTCATTACTTTAATTCAATTAATAAAATCCCTATACAACATAAAAATAATACATAAAATAAACTTTTTAATATTCTATAAATATTTGAAAAGAGTATAAAACTGGAAAATGCATTAAAATCACCAGGAAATGCAATCCATCACAAAATTACAGCAGAAACTATTTGAACACAGTAAGTGGCATTAATATTTGTTCAAATGTTTATCTCTCTCATAATTTCTCCATATGTATGAAAACAGGGGCCTATTTCTTTCCTAGAAGAAGATAAATGTTACAGAGCTAACAAGTCTTGCTCTCCTTTGTAAATATATATATCAGAATGATAAAGGGAAGAGGGCTGATATTTCCGTTAGCTTGTTTCATAAAAAGTACTAAACCACAGGATGAAACTAATGAGGAGTTTTTATTTTAGTGGTAGCATGCTGTTCTAATTAAATATGTGATATCTAACTTTGAGAATCCAGAGAAGTGAAATTTTTATCAGGAAGTATTTCCTGTTAGAGTTAAAGTTCAGAGGGAACATGTTCTGAGAAGCTGCCAAGATTCACAAGTTGGTTCTCTCAAAAACATGAAACACAACTATATGACTTTGAACTAGTCTGCAACCAGGCACATCATATACATTTGACTTCCCAAGGGAATAGTAAACAGGAAAATGAACCATGTTCCACAACCTCACAGTAAAGACAGTCTTCTTCAGCACAAAGGAGGCTGCTAGTATCATCAAAGCTTCTGATAAACGTGAAGTCCTGGTCAGGATTTGGGGGAAGCTCACTGTGCCTTTCACACAGGGCATTTTTGAATTTTTCTTTGTTTATCCCTGTTTTTCTGAAGATCCTGATTTTTTAACTATATGTCATGTGAATGGCAAAAAAAGAGGTTCTCAAAGTTTCTAATTTGATCTTCATGTTTAACAGATGCTTCACTGGCTTCATGAAAGGCCATGCATATGGGGCCCAAAACACGGACAGTGGCTGCTACATAATCTGTTGTATGGCATGAAATCCACAGACACACTGTCCATGCGCAGTATATTTTAGCTTAAAAATTAAAAGGACTCCTCTCATGCATATATCTGTTGGCACCCTTCTGTCAATCATCACAGTCTCATCATGACAATGAGGCACAGAGATTTATCAAGGATAATCACATAGCACTTTATTCAATACCCATATTCACCCACTGTAATAGGTTGTTCAGTCACTAAGTCATGTCCGGCTCTTTGAGATCCCACGAACTGGAGAATTCCAGGCTTCATTGTCCTTCACTATCTCCAGGAGTTTGCTCAAACTCATGTCCATTGAGTCAGTGATGCCATCCAACCACCTCATCCTCTGTTGCCCCTTTCTCTTCCTGCCTTCAATCTCTCCCAGCATCAGGGTCTTCACTGATGGTCTTCTACCTTCTCCTTTCCCAGCATCAGAGTCGGTTCTTTGCATCAGTGGACAAAATACTGGAGCTGGAGCTTTATCGTCAATCCTTAAAATAAATCTTCAGAGTCGAGTTTGTGCTTTGATCTCCTTGCTCTCCAAGGGACTCTCAAGAGTCTTCTCCAGCACCACAGTTAGAAAGCCTCAACTCTTTGGCACTCAGTTTTTTTTTTTTTTTTTTTTTAATGGTTCAACTCTTAATTATCACTTCTGGAAAAACCATAGCTTTGACTATATGGGCCTTTATTGACAAAGTGATGTCTCTGCTTTTTAATATGTTGTCTAGGTTTGTCGTAGTTTTTCTTCCAAGGAGCAAGTGTATTTTAATTTCATGGCTGCAGTCACCTTCCGCAGTGATTCTGGAGCCCAAGAAAGTAAAATCTGTCACTGTTTCCATTTTTTCCTCATATATTTGCCATGAAGTGATGGGACCAGATGTGATGATGTTCATTTTTTGAACGCTGAATTTTAAGCTAGCTTTTTCACTCTCCTCTCTAACCTTCATCAAGAGGCTTTTTAGCTCCTCACAACTTTCAGCCATTCGAGTGATATCATCTGCATATCTGAGGTTGTTGATATTTCTCCCAGAAATCTTGATTCCAGCTTCTGAGTCATTCAGCCTGGCATTTCATATGATGCTCTCTGCATAGAAGTTAAAGAAGCAGATAGTATACTTACTTGATGTACTCCTTTCGCAATTTTGAACCAGTTCGTTGTTTTATAGCTGATTCTAACCATTGCTTCTCATCCTGTATACAGATTTCTCAGAGTACCAGTAAGGTAGTCTGGTATTCCCATCTCTTAAAGAATTTTCCACAGTTTGTTGTGATCCACACAGACAAAGTCTCTGGTGTAGTCAATAATGGCTTAATTGAAGGAGGCTCATAATCATGATATACCACACAACCATCACCAAAGTACTTTAGAAAAATGAGTACATCACTTTGAGGGTCAAGAGTTATTGTTCCTGGTACTTATTCAACATTTCCTAATAACTGCAAATTTTACCCATTCTTAATTTCTAGTACACAGTTCAGATAAATTATTTTCCTAGGGGGAGTGGTAAATTTAAACTGCTTCTACATTTTTAGTTGCCAAGCATAAATTCTTTTAAACACCTATGCTAATTTTAATTAAAATTATTCTTCTAGGATGTAATAAAAATTTGTGTTATGCAATGTAATTTGTTCATTTTTAAACTAGCAACCTGACCACCTCCCCCCAAAAAAATCTCATAAAATTTAAAACTTGGAGAGAAAAATGAGGTATTTTTTATAAAAGCATGAAAAGAACTCAAGTATTTTATGGTATATTACTTAAAAGCCCTATAAGATATAGACAGTGACCTTTTTTGAGGGGTGGGGGAAATGCATCATGATATCCAGGGAGCATATTCTATATGAAATTCCTAGAAATACAAAAAGAATTAGCCATGACTGGAGTCCTTCATCAATAGGCTGAGAAACAATGCATATCTTAATGTGGGCAATAATTCTAAGGTGGTATATACTGTGTCTTAAAAATCAAAACCAAGGGTAATTTTTCTCTTTGTTGTTGTGATGGTGGTGATTCAAGTTGAAGGAAAACTGAGAGCAGTTACACAGGTATAACCAAAAGATATTTCCAATATTAGCTTTCAGGAAATCTATGTCTTCTTCCTCACTCTGGTTCACCAGCTCCCTGCCTCCTTCTTCCTCCAAATGAGTTAAGTTGGGTGGACCAATGCATGCCTGTGCTTAGTCGCTCAGTCATGTCTGACTTTTTGTGACCCCATGGACTGTAGCCCACCAGGCTCCTCTGTCCATGGGATTCTCAAGGCAAGCATAGTGGACTGGCTAGCCATTCCCTTCTCCAGGAGATCTTCCTGACCCAGGAATCGACCCAGTTCTCCTGCTTTCCAAGCAGATTCTTTACCATCTGAGCCACCAGGGAAGAGCACTAAAAATTTACAATTTAAAAAAGTGATGGTATGCCAATGAAGAAAGTATTTGGAAAAGGTTAAGGCTTCCTTAGTGGCTCAGTTGGTAAAGAATCTGCCTGCAATGTGGGAGACCTGAGTTCAATCCCTGGGTTCGGAAGATCCCCTGGAGAAGGGTATGGCAACCTACTCCAGTGTTCTTGCCTGGAAAATCCCCATGGACAGAGGAGCCTGGCAGGCTACAGTCCATGGGATTGCAAAGAGTTAGACACGAATGAGCAACTAAGCACGAGAGTACCACAGGAAATTCTTAATAATCTATTTGTTTCAAGTTTGAACTTCATTTTAACATTTATTTATTTTTGCCTTAATACATGCTGAGATACTATTTCTTTGTGAAAATTATGGAGAAAATGCAAGTTTGTACTTACAAAAATAATCACTGAAGGAGAGAAAATGACATAAGTGTAACTATAATAAAAGAATTTCTGGCAAATTGAGATAATAAGACATAGTCTCACAAGAAGTTGTTTTAATAATTGAGATTAAAATTAAAATTTTAATATCCTTTTCTTCTTTCCCTGTGTTCCATATAATAGTGGCAAGTAGATTTTAGACAACATGTATTTCAGGACAATTAAACAAAGAACTTAGTTTCAAATTTCTATATCAGTGAATATTATAAGATTTCCTTAGATTATATAGTTAAAATTATCTGAAAATTTTAATGATATGACGTCAGTCACAGAAATTGAGGAAAGTGCAAAAAGCTATGTATTATAAGTCCTTTTTGTTCTACCAACAGTCAATGTTTTATTGCTCTTGCTCTCAAAATATGGTGGTGAGACAAGGGAATAAGTGTTCAAATTAATTTTAGTAATTACAGTACTGAAAATGCTAGTCAAAGATTAGAAAATCTTATTTTTAAGTATTAAAAAAACAAAAGCAAAAAATTGCATAAAACACCTTAATTTATTCCATCTTATTTTGCAAATGGCACGATTGGAAATAAAACCTTAATCAACAGAAGTTCTACTTTAACCACTTTACTTTTAGATTTCAAAACACTATATTTTACTTTAGATAGTTTATAGTATCTTTGACAAAAGAAGTAGATTCTTGTAGACTGATGATTAAATATTTAAAAATGAGCTTTTTAAAAGCAATTTCTCATAAACTGGCTAAATATATATGGCTATAAACCTGCCACTTAATCCAGTAGCACAATGTCAGCGCATGGTCCAACATTTGGCAACATAAGCTTTTAAATGCTGAAACTTTCCCTACTTTTATCTATAGGAAAAAATATCTTCTACAGGGCTCAGAGGGTAAAGTGTCTGCCTGCAATGCGGAAGACCCAGGTTCAATTCCTGGGTCGGGAAAATCCCCTGGAGAAGGAAATGGCAATCCACACCAGCACTCTTGCCTGGAAAATCCCACGGATGGAGGAGCCTGATACAGTTCTTAAGGTCGCAAAGAGTTGGACACAACTGAGCGACTTCACTTTCACATGATATTCCAATAAGGAAAAGTATTTATATGCCCAACTTATAGATCTAAGAATAAAAGATGAAAACAAAGGAGTAATTAAGATATTTTGCTTAAAAGCAGAAAAAGACACCTCTACATTTGGTAAAGGTCTATGATCTAAAAGACACAATAAGGCTTTTCCAAAGCTACAGATTGAGCCAATTTAGATTATTCATATCAAAAGCAGATTTTGATGAAACTAGTTAAAATTCAGTTCAGTATTTATATTTACATTTTTTTGTAAAGTGTTAGGACCACTGCACTGCACAACTTCATCAGGACCATTTGTACAATATTCAATTTGAATAGTAATCCCGGAACTGTTCAAAAAAGTGCCTGAGTAACAAGCACAGACTTCATAACTAATAAATATTTATTAAATTAAATGAACATTAAGACATTTCAGGAAAAACTAAGCCCTAATGGCAAACTGGAGCTTCCCTGGTGGCTCAGACAATTAAGAATCTTCCTTCAATGCAGGAGACCACAGTTTGATCCTGGGTCAAAAAGATCCCCTGGAGAAGAGAATGGCTACCCACTGCAATATCCTTGCCTGGAGAATTCCATGGACAGAGGAGCCTGGCAGACTACGGTCCATGGGGTTTCAAAGAGTCAGATACGACTGAGGGACTTTCACTTTCAATGGGAAATTAATATTTATCTCAAACATTTTAAGCAAAATAAGACAAAAATTTCTCTCAATGACCATAATGCATCATTGCTCTTTTGATTGTTCAAAGATCTAGGATTGGTAGGGAAATGAGCCAGAAACTTTCCCCACCAGTTCTCAGCTTCTTGAGCTGAAAAACCACCTCTGCTTTTGAGTTGACTGCCCATAATAAAGGTCACATTTTTCAGTCTTTTGCATTGCCAGGGGCATACATACTTCTGTCCTAAAGATTGGCGGTAGAGAAAATGGAAAGGACAATCGGTCTGGCAAAATGGGTTCTTTGTCTGTCCTCTTTCCCGATGATTAGAACAATACTGTGATATTGGTACTGGAGAGACAGTAGGCCATGAGGTCTCTTTGGGGATAAAGAAAATGTAAACTCTAACAATGTGTAAAGAGCTTGGTTCCATGACACTCAGTAACACCACACTAACAGTGAACCATTTACCTTTGGAAATTAACGTGTGACAGAAATCAGTTGCTATCTTGTTTTAACAACTGTCATTTAGTGCTTTCTATCACTTGTAGCCAAATCTACTCCTGATATAGAAGTAAATACTCAATTTGATTTTTCTTAAAAATATGTTTTCTGGCTTATTATTTTCTTCTTTTATCTTTTTTCTACTTCATATTTTTGACTAGAAGAACAATTAGAAAAAGTTAAATAGATTATACCAGCTTAGAAAACAATTTGATAAATCTGGAGAGGTTGCTGGCCAGAACATGAAGAAGAGGTGACGAATGACATTGCTACCCTAGGCTTAAACAGAAATGCAATATAAACTAAAAAATTTTAAAAAAATCACTCCAAATATTTGGAAGATAAGGCAACTCAGGATTTTGATAATAATGTAAGATTATTATTTTGTGTTACAACCTTTCAATTTTTCAATAAAGAATGTGTTTGGAGTCTATTTTATTTTAAAATGAAGTCATTCAGTCATGTCCGACTCTTTGCGACTCTATGGACTGTACCCTGCCAGGATCCTCCATCAGTGGGATTTTCCAGGCAAGAATACTGGAGTGGGTTGCCATTTCCTTCTCCAGGGGATTTTTACAACCCAGGGATTGAACCTGGGTCTCCCATATTGTAGGCAGACACTTTACTATCTGAGCCACCAGGGATATTCCAGTAATTCTAAGTTTCCTATAATTGGAAGATGGACCCTTCCTTTATGCATTACCAGTAATAAACATTCTCCCTATATGCTATTATAAAATGACTTAAAATAGTTACATTTGATATATGATAGTTAATATTAGCTCTATAAAATTTGAATTTTTTTTTTCATTTAGTCCAAAAGATCTGCCAATGTCTACTGCCTTCATTTGATTTGTGTGAAAATGTCATACAATTATGTTACAAATATTTCAGAAACAACAACACGTGTTCAATTAATTGTATCTTATTTTGTTATGTCCTATAAGGTACCTGCTTACAGCTTTGAAAAAAAAAGTGCATTAATTATTCCACTAATATCAAATTTATACCTTTTGTTCTTTTTTCATGTCTTCTGTGAACAGAATACTCTTGAATTTAACATCATTAGTTCAGTATTTGAAAACATTTTAAATGGTAACTAAACTACACCCTTGTACTCTTAACAATGCACATAACTCAAATGAAGTGACAAAAATAAGGATAGCTTAGATGAAGTTTGTCCACGCACAAGCGAGGACAACTATGCCATTACTACTGCCTGACTGACCACAAGGGTGGATCTTAAGAAGCATCATTATTTTAAAGGCATTAAAATGTGGGAGGGGTGGGGGGAATGCCTAAAAATCAATTAAATGCAGTGTATGTATTTTCTGAATAGTCATTTTATGCTTAAAACTTGATTAAATTCATCTTAATGAAACATCTGATTTTAATAGACTAGTATAAGAAATTAAAATAGGAATGGTCATGATCACCAAATCCCTCAAGCTTAATATGACTGGCTTAATTTTACTAGAGAGTCATATAGAGAAAATGTTAAGATAAGAATAAAAATGCTAGAAGGCGAAGACTGCATATAACAAAGCTATATGGTGATGCCTTTATGACAACTTGAATTATGTAAATGACTGCATAATGTTTTTCTTGCCTATAATCATAAAGATCATTCAATAGGGTTCCTTGTAAAGGTCTTTAGATCTTCTAAACTTTCCATTTGATGAGAAAAAAATTCATCATTTCCTTCTTCCCCATCATTTTTTTTTCTTCAGCACATAAGCTCCAAATAAGATCAAAATTGATTTCAAGAATGAAAGAATCTTTAGAGAGATAAGACATAAGCCAATAAATGCTAACCAATCCAGCCATTTCAGTCAATAGTCATCATATCAGTAGAACAACCTCTGTGTTTTTCAGCTCTCTAAGCAGTGATGTGTGAAAAGTCAAGAATGCTGAGATTTTAAGGGGGGAAAGCTGTTGATTCTTGCTATCTTTTACAACACTGTGGCTCGCTCACAGTTCACAGCATGTGAAAGAATACAATCTGTTTTTCATATATCCAGACTAATTACATGCTGACTTCTTTCCAGTATTGTTCCAGTTTGTGTTAAAAGGACAAAAAAAAAAAAAAAAACTATGTAAAAATAATCAGAGTAGTGTCAATGAGCTATGTGATGTGTATATACAGATACACTGATTTCACTTCTACTCCAAAGCTATTATATATACATAACAATTAGGAGTCTTACATTTACTTTCAAATGAGAATAAAATATTATGGAATTAAAGATGTTACTAGGTTATAGTAATTGATTCTTATTTGTGAGAAACATCAAACATATTTTCAGTCTCCCTTTTGTAACTTGTCATGGAAGATTTAGTCAAGTTTTCAGAACCACAGGGACATATAACAATGCTTAAAAATAAAATTATATGCCCTTGTGGAATATAATATAAAACAATAAGCAAACGTGAAATTGTTTTGATGACAGTCATAGCTAAGTGCTTGAAGTATGAATAACTCTATTATATTGCAAATGTAGAATTTTTCTAACACAAGATCAGAATTAGAAAGACAATAAAAATAATTGATTTTATTTAGGAAAAAACAGTCACTAAATTTCAAGGCTAATATGTAGTTTGAAAGTTATTTTTAAATAAAATACTGATGCTCAATTTACAGTGACAAGGTACTTCTAATTTTATCTTCTCATCCAACCCACATATTGGTATTAGAAGGTCTCATTTTACAGTCATTCCCTACTTGAATTTTCAAGGTATCAGAAAACCAGATTGGGTTGACGCTTATACCAAGATTCTTAAGAGCCAGAAGAGTGAGGGACTGACTCTCTGACCTTCATCTACTTAAAGGTTGCCTTAAACATAATACTAGACAAATACTAGAGGTGCAGCGTCAAGCCTAGGTATATGTGCATTAAATTGGAATCAGAACTTGAATTGTGTTAATCTTCTAATATTCTTTACAGTCACAATCCTTTGTTATTTTTAAACAAAGTTTCATACTCAGGAGTGAGATATGACAGGTGATTTTTGTTTAAAAAAAAAATACCTCCATTCATTTACTGGGTTGGTTTTCCAAAAATATGCAGATGCTGTCCTACTGAATGTCTACTCTGTGACAGACCTGATGCTAGAGTTTGTGGAGACACAGAAACAAATGAGGTATCTCTAGTCTCATGGGCACATGGTTTAATAGGAAAAACAAAGAGACATAAAACTAATTCTAATGCAATGTGATGTGATAAATGTTATACCAGAAGTATGATTAAATATAATGTGAGCACAGATGGCATGATTAATTCTGTGGAGGAGGAAGGTCAGGCAATTTTGTGAGTGTGTATAGGAAATGCTATTTTTAAAAGCATCAAATACACATTGTTAACAGATGATTATACTTGTGTTTTGGCACAAACCTACTTCTGAAAAACATGGCATAAGAAGAAAACAAATAATTTATGAAAATATTTGAGCCAATAGGAACACTGAGTATTCAAGAAATGGCAACATTCTAAACTTCACGGCACACAAGTACCCAGTGATACTAATTTTGTATGGGGTGTTAAAGTGCCTCATAATTAGAGGCTGCTATGCACATAACTTGCTATCTTTCTACATTGATAATCTTGAATTATTTAATGTCCACATCTTCCAATGAACTAACCTTGATATCTTATTTTGTTCTCACTCCATGAGTTGATATTTTTTTCAGTACACAAAGATGAGCAATGAGTTAGAGATCAAAGAGGCTGAGTCCTCATAGTTGAGACAATCATTAAAAGAGAGAGAATTCATGTTAGATTTTATGAAATTATTTATATCTTAGCTTCATTTTCATTCAAGAGGGCATAATACAATAGCTGGTGTTTTAAAGTGACTTATCTTTATTTTGTCATCAGTGCAAAGAACCTAAAAAAATTGCTTCTGAGCTTGTCTTACTTTTATTTGCTTGATGATCTCAATACATGAATCTCATTAGTCTTTCTTCCTGATTATGTATGATGTCTTCACCATTTCAAAGTACTTATTTGTTGTTGTTCAGTCTCTAAATTGTGTCCAACTCTTTGTGACCCCATGCACTGCAGCAGCCAGACTTCCCTGTCCTTCACTGTCTCCTGGAGTCCACTTAAACTTACGTCCATTGAGTCAGTACTCAAGGAGATATAAATTGGATCGGGGTAAAAATGGACAAACACCGTGTCTATGAACCATCTGGAATGAAATCATACCAAAAAAGGGGACCCTAGGACAGAGATAGAACATGTAATAAAGACGTGGAGGGTATTGTGTACACTCTCACAGAGAGGTCTTTCTACTTAAGACACAAAATTGAAGTCATTTTTTGAGACAGAAAAAAATGGAAACAGATAAGCAGGTTATTTAAGATTTAGAAAAGATTTGGTGGATAAAACAATCAAAAACAGTTAACAAAGTTTTATAAAACCAAATCATTGCGAACTATGCTTATTAAGAATCTATTTTATATTAAATTATGATATACATATTATGTATAGCACTTTAACAAAATTTTACAAATACGTGGGATCCAAGTTCAACAAAATATTAATTTTATACTATGGAAAGGTGATTGTTGAGAAAATGTTGAGATGTAATATATTTGATATGCCATTCTGTTCAGTGTCTATGTTCATCTCTTGAAAAATATTTACTGAATTACTGTCAATTAAAATCTCTTAGATTAAAAAAAAACATTTAATTTATTGGAAAACATAGCTAATAACTTTTTAACCAATAATTTACATATGTCTATATTTTAGAAAAATATTTATCCTCATGATCTAATATACGTAACAGAACAAGTGAACAAAGAATCCCCTTCATTAAAATACTGTCAGTAATTTTATTGACTTTACTGTTGAGTAAAATCTGGAGATTTAATAATACAAAAGAACAGAAAATAGAACTCTAAGGAACTAGACATAATTCCATTTGATTTTAAGAATAATTTTGCATGATCTGGGAAAAAGTTGACATCTCTACTCTTCTCTATCCATAAACTAGAGTTCCTAACTGTGATGTGGGACTATAATCTACACTAAAGAATTCAGCATATTTAGTGATACTATCAATAGAATGGAAAGGAAATAATTACATACATATAGAATTTGGCAAACTATGAAATACTGATATAAATTTTCAAATAGTAGTCTCTGTAATCTTAACTTTAAAAATACAGATAAACCAGAACAATATACTTCAAGTTTATGTCAACATATTTCTGTTACATTGTGATAAGATTCGTTATTAACTCTCTGAATAGAAATAGATTTTATTTAATTTTACATTTAAGTTACTCATTCAAATAATGAAATAGAGTTACACATTTTTGGCTCTCCACAGAAATATGCAGATATTTTTTTTTCCTGTATAATTTTTATGTAGAAGGACTTTAGAATTTCTAGTAAAGCTCTTTTAGGAAGATAAGAATTGGTATTTTTTCATTGATAGAAATATTACAATAAAGTAGATTATAGTTAAAGAGCATCACCTATGAAATATGGTTTAATTAAGCAATGAGAAGATATTTTTTCATTACAGTCTATACCAGTCTCCTGAGGTAACCTTGTGTCAAAGAGAAATATATCATTATTTTCTTTTGAGAACGATGCAATAATTTAAAGCATTTTTCTAGTTAGGCTATTTTAAATGTTTATATTCTAACAAAGTGCTAGCTATTTTATATTCAATGCCACTAGAAAATAATCTTATATGTATGATTGCAAGATACAAAATTAAGCAGTCAACCTCTGTCTTATTTTGATAAAGTATATTGCCAGAATTTTAAAAACAATGGGTGATTCATCAGTTAAAAATAGCACATTAACAAAAACAAACAAAAAAAATAGTTAAGTACTCATCACCTCTTCCTCCACAACACAATTATTAATGTAGCAATTTCTAAAGTTTTGATAACTTTATCTTTCCATTGATTTCATAGTGATATAAAATCTAATGGGATGGTATGGGGAAGGAGGAGGGAGGAGGGTTCAGGATGGGGAGCACATGTATACCTGTGATGGATTCATTTTGGTATTTGGCAAAACTAATACAATTATGTAAAGTTTAAAAATAAAATAAAATTTAAAAAATAAAAAAATTAAAAAAATAAAATCAAAAAAAAATCTAATGGGAAAAAAAGATGCACTTATTCTGGAGTAACTGGGCACTTTTATTTCTGGCTGGTTTGAGGAGATATACTTCTTCAATATTAAAATAGACCAAGGAATCCTTTTTTTCAATCAGTTTTCTAAGTAAATATAGAAAGCATAGACTGAAGTTAAAAGCAAATTCTTAATCTGTCTGTCTCAGTTTGCTTACCTATGAAAGGATAATAGTAGTACTGACTTGGTCTATTAAAAGGAATCAATGTACTTTATAGTACCAGGATCTATATGTCAGATACATACTGTATATTCAGTAAATGGTAGCTATAAATATAATAACAATTATTATGTCAGCACATTTCCTTGTACTAATCAAACAACAGAAATACAATACTCATTGAGTTGCATTTGATCTTTTGGCCCATTATTCACTTTAATATAATAAAGTTTAGGTGAGGAAGGAAAGAGTAGATTTTGGAAGATGTTCCTACAGTAACAAAAAAGGTTAATTTTTATTCTTTAGTGCAGCAGTTCTCAAACTGGTCTACACACACTTGTGTGTGCTTAGTCACTCAGTCATGTCCAACTCTTTGCAACCCCATGGACTGTAGCCTGCCAGGCTCCTCTGTCCATGGGATTCTCCAGGCAGGAACACTGGAGTGGGTTGGCATTTCCTTCTTCAGGGGATCTTCCTGACCCAGGGACTGAATCTGGGTCTCCTGCATTACAGGCAGATTCTTTACTGTCTGAGCCATAAGAGAAGCATATGACACCTGGGAGTCCCCAGATGTCACCTATTCTATCATCAAAAAACTACTTTTATAATAATTATGAGACATTGCTTGCCTTTTTCATTATATTGACATTTGCAAATACATTGCAAAAGCAACAGTGGGTAAAATCCTTGGAATTTTAGCAATAATCAACTCAGAGGCATGGTGTGTATCACTGGGTTGAAAACAATACTAAAACCTTAAGCATACATGTTTTCAATAATCAAGAAAATGAAATGGAAGGTATGTATAAAGTACTTTTTTATGAATTTCACATTACAGTGGTTGTCTCAAAGAAGTGCTTGTGTGATTGTTTGAGATGCAAGCTGAATTAGTCACATTTTCCATGGTGCATCATCTTTTACATAAAGGAAAAAAATCAAGATTATACTGAGTTAGGGTTTTGGCAAACATTTGGTTGGAAATAAACCACTGTCCTTACAACAGTTTTTGTTATAAGGATGAAAACCAGCAAAACTTAAAACTTCTGACATCTTGATTCTGTCATAATCCTGAGGGCTTTCTAGCTTACACAGTGATGCTTAGATTATACTGGTGGCAATATTAATGAATATAATAATTTTCTTATATTTTCTAATGTAATTGTGGACTAACTGAACCAACTGACCAGTGCATGACCTTACAAATGCAAGCATGGTTAAGTATATAGTCAAAGTACAGGCTAAACCAATGAATTTTAATGAAATAGAGTAGAAAAATTTTACTGATATGGTTTGAGATTTCGCATTGCAATTAATCATTTAAAAATACTACTTGTTGAGTTTTGGGGGACTATAAAAGAAGAATATCAACATTTTCTGGAAAAAACTATTACTGTAGTCATCCTTTATGAACTCTGTATTTGTTAAGGCAAGATTTTCTTTCTATACTCAATCAAATATAATATCATCACAGACTAAATGCAGATCAAAATGAGAATTCAGCTGTCTTCTACTAAGGCAGACAATAGTTATTAAAAGTATTAAAAGTGTAAGACAGAGCCACTCTCCTCATTAAAATAATATGTGTATATATATTGTTTTATAATAATATGTTTTATACAGTATTAATATGCAATAGATTCATTTTTATTTATAAATGAATTGATGTTATTTTTTAATTTATCAATTTTAATTTCTAATAAGATAAATATAGACACAGCTCAAATACACATTATCTCTTTGGTGTCTTAGGTAATTTTTTGATGAAAGTAATTTCATTTTATTTTAGATTTAATAAAAGACTATAATTAAAAATCTAAGCTAGTTTTTAGAATGAACAGCTAATTTTCTGAAAAAACTGGTATATTACAAACAATAACATCATATCGAATTTTGCAACAAGGTCACAGAGCACTTTTTCCTTTAAAAACAATTTTTAAATTTATTGAATGAACATTTTTTTGGATAAATAATACTTCCAAAGTCTTTTTGTCTTTTGTCATGTTGTGCTTTGAAATAATTTTCTTCTCAATACTTATATCCAGGATGGCAGATGGCTCATAGGTTAGGTGCCTAAAATGGACAGGACCAAATTAACACATTTGGCTGGAACTTATCTCAGGAAGCCAAGCTTGGTGTTGGGCAGCTGGACACCAAATTTATCAAAAAAACCAACAACTGAAGTCAAGATTAATCTCTAAAGGCACAAATGTTCAATGTACAAAGAGAGTCTTATAATCCAGATCACTACTGAACATTCATGTTTCATTACCATTCACATTCTGAGCATTTAATTGTTTATAAACTTTTCGGCCTTTTTTTTTCTAGATAGGTAGAAAAATAAGGTGATAATCAAAACAGTGTTCATATGAAAACTGTACAGAATTGATACATATAAAATTATGAAAGATCAACTAAAATTTTTGAAAAGTTTTTCCATTTATACAAAACAATGAATATGATATAGAAAGAGTTGTGGCCATGAATAAGATAAAGAAAAATATAAAATATTCACATTTTCTGAAATTTAAAATATTTTAATGTTATTAAGACTTACAAAGTCACAATTTTAAAAAGTATAAAGGGAAGAGGCTTTAAAAGAGAGGCCATGTTTTGTGTCAGGTGTATGGTAGAGACTAAGTACCCTCATGGAACAGTGAGAAAAGACTACATAAGACAAGCCAATCAAGGCAGGCAATCAGGAAGGCAGTAGTGCAGTGGGTAGAAGGAAGGGAAAGAGGGAATTTGAGGTGAATAGGCACAGCCAAGGGCATGAAAATAAGACTAATTCTATGGAGAGGAATAAATCTTGCATCTTTCTGATCATACTACTGAAAAATTCAGTGATGTATAAAAGTTCTAAAGCTATTAATTGCAGTCAAATATTGAGATTCTTTTCCAGTAATTTAATTGGGGACCAGAAGACAGGATGGGCATATTGTAGAAGCAAGGTGTAATTCACAAGAATGAAGGAAGATAAATTCAGTATTTATGGAGCCAGACATATTTTTGTCCTGTTTATTTTTATAAAACGTTTGCAAAACTGACTCAGGCTTACCATATGCTTAGAAGATCGTTTTGCTGTTATTGTTTTTGTTCTTCCAACAAAATAATACACATGGATATGACATGGTGATAAATTATGCAGTGTATAAAAAGCCTTAACAAAAAGTTTCATACTAGGAATTATGAAGACACTCATGAACATAATTCACAAAAGAAATACATCTACTTATAAACACATCACTGGTTAGTATCAACTATTAAATCACCTTCCTATGAGAAAGTATCCAGGTATATTATATTACAGGGAAAAAGGGTACATTGAAAATGAATTATTTCAAACACCAATAAATGTGGTTAATCTATAAATTAAGTATATTGTTCATACAATGGCATACTTTGTGAATTTTTAAAAAGTGTTTAAACTTGGACTTTCTTGGTGGTCCAGTGGTTAAGAATCCAGTGGTTAAGTTCAATCCCTGGTCTGGGAAGATTCCACATGCCTTAGTGCAACTAAGTTCGTGTACCATCACTACTGAGCCCATGCTCTATATCTTGGGAGTGGCAACTTCTGAGCCCTCATCCCCCAACTACTGAAGCCTGTGTGCCTAGAGCTTGTGCTCTGCAACTAGAGGAATCACTGCAATACGAAACCTGTGCACTTCATAAAAGAGTAGACTCTGCTTGCTGCAACTAGAGAAAGCCTGTGTGCAGCAACAAAGACCCAGCACAGCCAACAATAAATTATTTTTTATAAATATTTTAAGTTTATATTATAAATGTTAGCTTTCAAGAGATAATTATTTCCTGTGCGACTTAAATGCTAAGTTGCTTTAGTTATGTCCGACTCTGTGATCACATGGACTGTAGCCCTCCTGGCTCCTTCATCCATAGGGATTCTCCAGGCAAACATACTGGAGTGGGTTGCCATACCCTCCTCCAGGGGATCTTCCCCCACCCGGGGATCAAACCTGCATCTCTTATGTCTCCTGAACTGGCAGGTGGTTTCTTTACCACTAGTTTCACCTGCAATACATAATTGCAAAGAACTTGTAGTTCCACAAGCTTTCACAAATCTACCACATAAAGAACTATCCCTGTCATTACAGAGAGGGAATGCAGTCATAATGACCAGCTGAATTCACACATGCATATAAACACAAATGTCAGGACTAAGGATGGCATTCTCTCTGCAATAAAGCTGGTTTTTCTGCACACATGATGTCCTCCAACCTCATACTCACAGAGTTCTTTCTTACCTCTAATATGGCCCTCATCCTAGTAGCTGAAGCTGTCTGACTACATGCTTTCTCAAACTGCAATGTCCTTGAGGGTAGCTTTCAGATCTGCATTTAGCAGTAGGTATTCAACAGCTTCTTATTGAATGTATAAGCACTGTTGCCAGGACCATAAAATCATTGAGAAACATTATCTCCAAGCAAACAGAATTTGTCCATCTTGGACTTCTTGCCATAGATAATAAACTATTACAGGGATGGTTTGAACATCTTTTATGTTCTTAATAAAATTGATATTTATTAGAATTGCCATATTATAGAATTGCCATATTTTATATCTAATCTCTCATATATAACAATAGTGTTACACAATTGATTTATTTTATAGTACCAAGACAAACTTGATATTTTGTAAATACTTTCTTTACAAACTGAAATTAATTTAAGCAATACTATTCTGGGTTATGGCTCCCTTGGTGGTTCAGTGGTAAAGAATCCTCTTGCATTGTTGCAGGGAAGATCCCCTGGAGAAGAAAGTGGTAACTCACTTCAGTATTCTTGCCTGGGAAATCACTTGGACAGAGGAACCTGATAGCAATTGAACAGTAATAACACATTCTGGGTTATATATGGATTCTATGGGAAAAAAATATTAGTTGATACAAAGTTATCTGCTTATATCTACTATACTGTTTATTATATTTCACTCTTATTTCTGAATGAATCGAAATATAATAATAGAAATGTTTACATTTATATGAAAAGGATCCTGCATATGGCTAAAATATTACCAACCTCACACTTGACTTTGTTGTAATTATATTAATGCTGATAAACAGTGTATAAACTTAACAAATGATCATTGATTTTATTATTTTTTTTATTTTTTTTATTTTATTTTATTTTTAAACTTTACAATATTGTATTAGTTTTGCCAAATATCGAAATGAATCCACCACAGGTATACCTGTGTTCCCTATCCTGAACCCTCCTCCCTCCTCCCTCCCCATACCCTCCCTCTGGGTCATCCCAGTGCACCAGCCCCAAGCATCCAAAGTTTAAAAGTTGACTGAACAATTATTTTGAGGACAGTAGAGATAATCATTAGTCTATCATGTCACATTAGTCTAACCTGTAATACATTATTTCTTTTGGTTGTACAACTAGAAATGACATTGATGATAGTTACCTACACTCCCTTGCTCTAAAGACAAATTGCTTTTCTGATTTCTTCATATGATATCCATTCATCTAATTGCTTTTAGGTCCAACATTCCCTTGAATATATTCTTACTGAAACCATTCTGTCTACATAGCTTTATATTTAGTACAATTCTCATGTTAATATTGTCACTTTAACTGTCTATGGTTTGATTTTACTAATAAACTCACACTGTTGTAAAATATGTGACAGCTCTCAATACTTACTTATCATTTCCTAGTAAATCTCAGAATAAATGAGATAAATAAATCTCAGAATAAATACAATAAATCCTTTGGAAAAAATAATTATCTTAAGAGAAGAAGAAACTCACTACTCTATAGTATGTGATTAGTCATTCATTCGTGTCTGACTCTTTGCGACCCCATGGACTATAGCCCACCAGGTTCCTCTTTCTATGGGGATTCTTCAGACAAGAACACTGGAGTGGGTTGCCATTTCCTCTTTCACTCTATAGTTTAAATAAATAGAATTCAAATAACAGAAAAGCTTATGTACAAAATAGGCTTTTTTAGGAATAAAGGCAATATAATAAAATCACAGGATTTTAAAAATTAAAGATTCCCTGATAGCTCAGTTGGTAAAGAATCTGCCCGCAATGCAGGAGACCCTAACCCCAGTTCGATTCCTGGGTTAGGAAGATCCGCTGGAGAAGGGATAGGCTACCCACTCAAGTACTCTTGGGATTCCCTTCTGGCTCAACTGGTAAAGAATCTGTCTGCAATGCGGGAGACCTGGGTTCAATCCCTGGGTTGGGAAAATCCCCTGAAGAAGGAAAAGACTAGCCACTCCAGTATTCTGGTCTGGAGAATTTCATGGACTGCATGGGGTCACAAAGAGTCAGACACAACTGAGCGACTTTCACGTCACTTTTTCAGCGTGGCATTTTCCAGCTTCTCCTGTAGAACTTGGTTACTGGATGTGATTAAGCATTAATTTAATAAAATATGCCTTGATAAAATATGGTTGCTAACTGAAGGAAAGCTACACAGCTCAAAACAGCCTGGAGTTAAAACTCCCCTCCAGGTCCTCCCCACCATTCTATATAGAATAAAACTTTCTCCTCTGAAGAAAGGAATGGACATTAAGATTGATTACATTCAGCTCCCAGCAGATCCCAGTCTCCGGCTGGTCTCAGGAATTCCTTGCCCCAATTGTTGAAAGCTGCAGCTACTGCTAAGTCACTTCAGTCATGTCCGACTCTGTGCTACCCCATAGATGGCAGCCCACCAGGCTCTGCCATCCCTGGGATTCTCCAGGCAAGAACACTGGAGTGGGTTGCCATTTCCTTCTCCAATGCATGAGAGTGAAAAGTGAAAGTGAAGTCACTCAGTCTCTTCACGACCCCATGGACTGCAGCCTACCAGGCTCCTCCATCCATGGGATTTTCCAGGCGAGAGTACTGGAGTGGGTTGCCATTGCCTTCTCCGTGTTGAAAGCTAACTGATCAAAAATAATCATGAAGAAAAACAGACCCCCTCAAAATGATGTATCTCCACATATATATGTTTTCTATATATACCTACTCTCTTCTTGACTTAGCGCAGCAGCCCAATAATCTGACTGCTGCCCCTTCTCACCTCATTAAAGGTGATCTGTTCCTGTAAAGTGCTGGTCTCATTCTTTTTCCGAACCTTGTCTTCTCTAACTCCCTTACCTTACACTAACCATAACATACAATGCCACCTTAGAAATTAACCTTGAACACTAGCATACTAAATACCATAAAAATCCTGAAGTGTTAGATTTTATTTAAATGAAGTCTTCTTTATTTGATCACTGAGACCTTTCCTATTATGTATATTAAAGTCTAGTTTTCCAAAGCACCATTTGTGATACAAAGATTTAGTCTGCAGTGCTTCTAAACCATGGGCTCAGAACATCTGACACTCCTCCTGTTTAGAGGAGTCCCCATACCTTGAATCTAGTGGCTCATTACTGGTGGGCTTATTTGTCCAGTAAAGTAAGGCACAGTGATCTCTGTGACTTATGATGCTAAGTCCTAAAGGCCATGCAGCTTCATCCTGGCTCAAACACATGCACTTGAAAAGTTTCCTCTCAGAACTCAAATTCTAGGTTCTAAGAACCCTAAATAGAAATCTTGCATCTATGTACTTTAGTCAACAATCTCGTCTGTCCCCAACCCTGGAGTCATCCCAGGCTACATGTTAGACATATGAGTAAAGATGCCCCTAGATTAGCTCTGTCCAGGAGAACATTCTGTGATGATAGAAATGTCATATATATACACACACTGGCCAAGGGATCATCACTAGCCACATGTGGCTCTTGAACATTTGAAATATGGCAGGTATGACTGAAGAACTAAAGTGTTAATTATATTTAGTTAATGTAAATTTTAATATAAATGGTGGGTACTCTATTGGAAATTGGCAGATAATTCTAGCCCCCAGCCATTTGTATCACCCTCTGCTGCTTCCCAGAGATCATAGGGAAAAGACAAGTCATCTTGCTTTATCTTGTCCAAGTTCATGAGCTACAAATCCTATGAGGACTTTTGTATTACTCCGCAACGTTTGGAGTAATTTGCCATGCAGCAATAGATAACTAAAATGGAATTTCAACCTCTTAAGTATTAGAGAAAAACTGAGGTCCAAAAATTACGCTTTGTACAACTTTCTGTTATTGGATTCTGGAAAAAGAATATAATACAGAAAAGAGTAAATCCTACCAGCAATGGACGCTTTTAATAATGTTATCAAACTTGGAAACCTGAAAGACTATGATGAGTGACAGTTCTCTTCTACTTAATGGACTCCTGAAATGTGGTATATGAGTGTCCAGAAGAATGACTATCATTCCATTAGTCAAATACAGGTCCTGCTTATTGTATAATATTATCTTCCCTTAAAATGGAAAATTTTGAATTAAAACTACTTCTGCAGAAATTATAACACTAAATAGAAAGTGATACATAGTCACTAAATATTAACAAAAGACATCACAATAATCCTGATACTCCTCTCCCCCTCCTCAAAAAAAATGTTATGATCAGTTTGCCACTTAAGCCTTCACTACAGTTTTGATAACTTATATGGGAGAAATAAAAATAAACCATGTTTTATCTTTAAAAAAATAGGTGAAATATCTTTTTTTCATTTCTGATGTATTCAGTATATAACTTAAAAGTATCAGAGAGTAAATTAGCAACACAAATAAACAACATCCCCATCTCTCAGCAGCCTGACAGCTTTGTTATGGTTTACAGTCCCCAAGGAAAGTCTCAGCACCAAGATATTGATTTGCACCACTGCACTTTTCTGACTAATTATTATCAATGCAGTCCCTCCAGTTAATCAGTTCATTCTCACAGTAAGAGTAGCCTTCAGTTTAAATTCATTATGCTGATAAATGACAACATTACAGCTGCATGACAATTTCTTTAATTACAAAAAAAATTTTTTTACAAAGATTAGAGGACTATTGCATGCTTAAGTATATCAAATTGACTGCTAAAGTTTCTGTCTCCCAAGAACTTAACATTCCACTGATGTATGCATCCAACATTTCTGTCTAAGTATTAAAAAGTAGGTTCCTCTTTAATAACATTTATCTTGAGGATCATGTCAGTAGGAATGACCCTGTAAAGAAATCTGGTCAGGAAATATGTCAAATTCATTGACCTTTTTTCCTAATGTATGGTTAGGTTATTTCAGAGGTAACGAAAGGAGGTGGGAAAGTAGAGGATGCTATTTAAAATGGGGTCAAAAAAAATTCTCTGATAAAGTGCCTTAAGTATCTGCAAGAAGAGTTCCATGCAGGAGATACAGAAATACAAATACACTGAATTATGTGCTCTTTAAGTATCTGCAAGAAGAGTTCCATGCAGGAGATACAGAAATACAAATACACTGAATTATGTGCTCTTTAGATGTAATGCTCATAACTTCCCCATGAGGTGAAAAGTGAAAGTGTTAATTGCTCTGTTTTGTCTGATGCTTTGCGACCCCATGGACTGTAGTCCACCAGGATCCTCTGTCCAAGGGGTTCTCCAGGTATGAACACTGGAGTGGGTAGCCAGTGCCTTCCCCAGGGGATTTTCCCAACCCAGGGATCGAATCTGGGTCTCCTACATTGCAGGCACATTCTTTACCAACTATGCTACCAGGGAAGCCCCATGAGGTACTTCCTATTAAAATAGGTGAAAAGTGAAAGTTGCTCAGTTGTGTCTGACTCTTTGTGACCCCATGGATTATACAGTCCATGGAATTCTCCAGACCAGAATACTGGAGTGTGTTGCCATTCCCTTCTCCAGGGATTTTCCCAACAAAGGGCTTGAATCCAGGTCTCCGGCATTGCAGGCAGATTCTTTACCAGCTGAGCCACCATAGGTAGGTCCTATTAAAAGTAAAATCATTCTTATTTTTGTATGAATAAATTCAAGCTTACAAAACTAGGTAATTTGCAACCTCACTGAGGTTTTACAGTGTATTACAATTTGAAGTAAAAGATGTTTCTTTTTACAGAGCTCTCTGTATTCACTGCAAACTGATGTTTCCTCTGATACTTGAAACAGAGAAAAGGAGACAGAGACAGAGATGAAGATAGATATGGAGAGAGAGGCAGAAACTCAAGTACACTTAAAATTTACTTGATAATTTATTTCCATCTAAACACAGTTTATTTCTAGGTTTAACATAATGTATCCAAGATGAGTTAAGTAAACATTATGCAAAGACATGAGTGATTATGATAACTATTGCCATGATTTATGTTACAGACTATTAATTTTTTTCCAATGACTTTAAAAATGATGCCTTTCAATTTATTTTGGAATGTTTTTCAGTAGTTTTCTCTAATAGTTTTGAATAAGGGAGTGAATGAAGACATCTGAACATAAAGGAAAGACCTGATTACAAAGCTGAATTTTATGGCCCTGTGTTTTTCCATCAGACAACAGAAATCTAACAGATGTGCACTGAATAAGTGAATGTCTATGCTTTTATATACATGTTGGGCAGTAGTGGCTGAGGCCTTCAAGCAGTATCTATATCATATAGTAAAAAAAAAAAAAAAGTTTTATAATTAAAAACAATAGTCTTTGTACTGTTATTACTGATGAACAAAAAAAAAAGAATCAATAACATTCTTGTTAATGCTTCTGTCAAAACGTTTAAGTACTTTAACATATTCTGCACACTAAGTAAATAAATTGGTAATACATTTTAGAAAGTATTCATAAAAATAATTCAAAAAGAACACATCTGGGCTTTATTAAGACAATTTTAAAATATCTTTAAAAATTCTGTATGCTAAAATTACAGGTTCAGTACTATTATAATTACCATGTACTATTTTGCCACGTATATATTTCCTCATATAATTCTTACAACAGTCTTGTGGAAATGTCTATTATTATTTACAGATGAATGAAGTGAGGAACAGAAAAGTAACTTATTAAAGATTTCCTCAGGAATAAATGACAGAACTTAATGTGAACTCAGGACTGCCTGACTCAAGTAACTGTAAATTATTATTCACAACACAGTGTCCATTTCTCATCAGAGTTGAATTAAATGAGATAAATTTATAGTGTTAGCTATAAATAATAATAAATAAAGTTACCTTATGATTGTCAAAACTAGAATGTACATCAAACTATTTCATTTAAATATGAGTTCTATACTAGTATATTTGAAAGTACCTTGTTAATGTTTATATTTTTTAATAAAAATCAATTTTAATATATATATAACCTCTCAACTTATCATATAGTGACTGAATAAAAGAAACTATTCATCAAAATTCCCCTAACATTATATCCTGTGTTTTACAGGTTATTTTTATGAATAGAAACAGAGACTGAAAAATAAGAAAAAAACATAGTTAAGAAATGAAGACTATTTCTAAATATTTGCCATTTATAAATGTATATATTAGGTATATGTTCAGTATCAGTAACAGGTATCTAGTATGTGTGTGTGTGTATATATATACACACACACACATATTTTACTATGGGGCTCTATTAGAATTATCTACTACTGCTTTATTGACTACACCAAAGCTTTTGACTGTGTGAATCATAACAAACTGAGGAAAATTCTTTAAGAGATGGGAATACCAGACCACCTGACCTGCCTCCTGAGAAAACTGTACACAGGTTAAGAAGCAACAGTTAGAATTGGATGTGGAACAAGAGACTGGTTCCAAATCGGGAAAGGAGTA
Source organism: Bos javanicus (assembly GCF_032452875.1). Lineage (NCBI taxonomy): Eukaryota > Metazoa > Chordata > Mammalia > Artiodactyla > Bovidae > Bos > Bos javanicus. Next base: position 73,090,316 of record NC_083870.1, on the reverse strand, counting down.
CATCAAGGCTGTATAATGTCACCCTGCTTATTTAACTTATATGCAGTGTACATCATGCAAAATGCCAGGCTGGATTAAGCACAAGCTGGAACCAAGATTGCTGGGAAAAATATCAATAAACTGAGATATGCAGATGATACCATCCTTATGGCAGAAAGCAAAGAACTGGAGCCTCTTGATGAAAATGAAAGAGGAGAGTCAAAAAGTTGGCTTAAAACTGAACATTGAGAAAACTAAGATCATGGCATCTGGTCCCATGACTTCATGGTAAATAGATGGGAAAACCATGGAAACAGTGTCACACTTTATTTTTTGGGCTCCAAAATCACTGCAGATGGTGACTGCAGCCATGAAATTAAATGATGCTTGCTCCTTGGAAGAAAAGCTATGACCAACCTAGAGAGCATATTAAAAAGCAGAGACATTGCTTTGTCAACAAAGGTCCATCTAGTTAAAGCTATGTTTTTTCCAGTAGTCATGTATGGATGTGAGAATCGGACTATAAAGGAAGCTGAGCACCAAAGAATCGATGTTTTTGAACTGTGGGGTTGGAGAAGACTCAAGAATCCCTTGGACTGCAAAAAGATCCAACCAGTCAATCCTAAAGGAAATTAGTCCTGAATATTCATTGGAAGGACTGATACTGAAGCTGAAACTCCAATACTTTGGCCACCTGATGTGAAGAACTGACTCACTGGAAAAGACCTGGAAAAGACCCTGATGCTGGGAAAGATTGAAGGCGGCCGAGAAGGGAACAACAGAGGATGAAATGCGGGATTGCATCACCAACTTGATGGACATGAGATTGAACAAGATCCAGGAGTTGGTGATGGCCAGGGAAGTCTGGTGTGCTGTAGTCGATGGAGTCACAAAGAGTTGGACATTACTCAGCTGATTTTGGTTAGTAATTTTTATTTCTTTAAAACTGGTAATTTCATGTCATTACTTATTGTATGACAGAGAGAAAAAAATCAAATCTTGGGCAGGGCAATTACTCTTCCCAATAATTAGGATCAAATTTAACCCAAATTAACTCCCAGTTTTGACTCAAAATGATTGATATTTGATGATTTTGAAAGAGCATATGTTTCTGAGAATTTATAGAATTATATTAAGGTGAGCTTATAGGAAGGAATTGACTTAGCAAGGAAAATACATTTTAGAATACAAGACTTAGGAAGACAAATTTTAGGGAAAAAAATACTTAACTTATGGCTTAAACGTATTACAGTCTAAGTAGCCATAGATATTGTCAGAGTGGAAGTAAAAGGAGAGCAAATCTTCAGAATATCTAATGGCTTAATCAGGATCTAAACTTTTATGGAAGTGGGTATTTATGTTATGTATCTTTAAAATAAACTACAAATTATGAATTTTTTAATCATTCAAAAGGCAACTATTGTTAGAAGCAGAAAATTGTAGACATAGTTCAAATGTCATTTTACTATCATAGATCTTTTTAAAAATAAGAACATCAGGAATAGACTAAAAATGAGAGATCAAGCAAAAACTTAAGTATCAAAAAGTTACATATGAAACATGTGCCCTCTTTGTGTTCAAAATCAATACTTCATAGAAGACATATAACTGCTTTCTGGGCCATTAATGTTATCAGGGCACAGACTTTAGTGAATATTTAGAGAATAATGATCTTCTCAATGGCAAATTTTATAACCTTCAACTCCTAATTATCTAGGGGGAAGTTTAAATTTGACTCCATATATAAATTTATACATTCAGAAATTCTCAAGTTTCATTAGATTGATTGACCTTTGGTCATAACCAGCTATATTTATCAATTACATACAGCTATTAAAAATAAATAATTATGCTCACAATATACTCTTCAAATATTTATTTCTTGGTAAAATGATGGTATTCCTATTCATAATGCCTTTTGAAATTAAAAAAGGAAGTGCTTCAGAAACTAAATGACTTTTTTCATGTATATTTACTTTTATATTTCTGAGCTCTATATTTCTAACAAAACAAAGTATTGTTTCTGTTACACTTCTATAACTTTAAAAATGGTACAAAGAACTGTAAGGGCTTAATTATTATAATAACTTAACTGGCAAATTGACTATCTAGTCCATTTTCAAATAACAGCTACCAAATGGATCTCCTTCAGAAAAAAATAAGACATGCATGCATGCAAAGCATTTGATTACAACACACTATAGTTAAATCACAAATTTAATAGTAATCATGACCTAAATGAGAAGACAACATTGAAAACAGTCTGGACTTTGGAATCAGAGCTGGAACACACAATGCTGTGTTTGATGGTTTTCAAACCTTAGACAAGTGAATTAATTTTCTTGGAACTTAGTTTCCTTCTCTAAAATGAGAATGATAAAAGCCTACCCCATGGAAAAAAGTGGGAGAGTGAGAAGAAATGTTATAAAACACAGTGCCTAATAAATAATGAGCACTTAATAAGTGGTAGAGGAAGTTGCTTAAATTGAATCATTCTGATTGCTATTCCCAGAGTTCTCTATGGGTGAGAAGTGCTTGCTGGGAAAATACCTCCAAAACAGACAGATTGAGGCAAAAGGTAATGTCCATTCTGATGATGAAACCATGAAGGAAAAGTTTGGGAAGAGATTGCTTTGCATGAAATAAGAAAAATAAAAAATAAATAAATAAAATAAAAGAATAGAAATAAGAAAAATCATTTTGTTCCCAAGAAGGAAGGATCAGGAAAACCAGGATTGGTATTACAAAGCTAGAGACTATATAGGGAAACAGGCATTGACAGTGTCTTGGAGTGATGGGGCTTAAAAAGAAAAACTCATAATACTGAGACTGTGAATGTTTATGTTACATTTGGAGTGTTTGGCTTTGCTTAGATCCTTCCTTTACCGTAACAAACCTTTTGCTTAAACAGTGTTTTACTTAGTGGAAATCAAGTAAGAGACACTGGTTAATGTGGTGTGGATAAGTGATTGCATATTTGCAAACAAGCATAAGTGAGCTTTAAAAAAGTCTCTGTGGATTCACAAAGTATTGGAAAGGTTTGATTTCCTAGGATGTGTACCCATAGTTTTAGCCAGTGATAATCAGAGCACGACAAGTAACAGTCCAGAAAATGGAGCCACACTTTCTGACTTAAGAATATTGCCCTCTCCTAAAGATGTCCTTTTCATTATAGGGGACTGGCATGCAAAAGTAGGAAGTAAAGACATATCTGGAGTAACAGGCAAATTTGGCCTTGGAGTACAGAATGAAGCAGGGCAAAGGCTAACAGAGTTTTGCCAAAACACCACATGGGTCATAGTAAACACCCTCTTCAACAACACAAGAGAATACTCTACACATGGACATCACCAGATCGTCAATATCAAAATCAGATTGATTATATTCTTTGCAGTCAAAGATGGAGAAGCTCTATACAGTCAGCAAAAACAAGACCGGGAGCTGACTGTGGCTCAGATCATGAACTCCTTATTGCCAAATTCAGACTTAAATTGAAGAAAGTAGGGAAAACCACTAGATTATTCAGTGACCTAGTGATTCATGACCTAAATCAAATCCCTTACCATTATAGAGTGGAAGTGAGAAATTGATTCAAGGGATTAAATCTAATAGACAAAGTGCCTGAAGAAATATGGATGGAGGTTCACTACGTTGTACAGGAGGCAGGGATCAAGACCACCCCCAAGAAAAGAAATGCAAAAAGGCAAAATGGTTCTCTGAGGAGATTTTACAAATAACTGTGAAAAGAAGAGAAGCTCAAGGCAAAGGAGAAAAGGAAAGATATACCCATCAGAATACAGAGTTCCAAAGAATAGCAAGGAGAGATAAGAAAGGGTTCCTAAGGGATCAGTGCAAAGAAATAGAGGAAAACAACAGAATGGGAAAAACTAGATATCTCCTCAAGAAAATTAGATATACCAAGGTAATATTTCATGCAAAGATGAGAACAATAAAGGACAGAAATGGTAAGGACCTAACCAAAGCAGAAGATATTAAGAGGTGGCAAAAATATACAGAAGACCTATACAAAAAAGATCTTCACGACCCAGATAATCACGATGGTGTAGTCATTCACCTAGAGCCAGACATCTTGGAATGCAAAGTCAAGTGGGCCTTAGGAAACATCACTATGAACAAAGCTAGTGGAGGTGATGGAATTTCTGTTGAACTATTTCAAATCCTAAAAGATGATGCTGTTAAAGGGTTGTGCTCAATATGCCAGCAAATTTGGAAAATTCAGCAGTGGTCAAAGGACAGGAAAAGGTCAGTTTTCATTCTAATCCCAAAGAAAAGCCATGCCAAAGAATGCTCAAACTACCACACAATTGCACTCATCTCACACGCTAGTAAAGTAATGCTTAAAATCCTCCAAGCCAGGCTTCAAAAGTACATGAATGATGAAATTCCAGGTGGTCAAGCTGGATTTAGAAAAGGCAGAGCAACCAGAGATCAAACTGCCAACATCCTCTGGATCATAGAAAAAGCAAGAGAGTTCCAGAAAGACATCTACCTTCTGCTTTATTGACTATGCCAAAACCTTTCAATGTGTGAATCACAACAAAGTGAGGAAAATTCTTCAAGAGATGGGAATACCAGACCACCTAACCTGCCTCCTGAAAAACTGTATGCAGGTCAGGAATCAACAGCTAGAACTGGACATGGAACAGACTGGCTCCAAATCCAGAAAGGAGTACATCAAGACTATATAATATCACCCTGCTTATTTAACTTATATGCAGTGTTCAGGTCCTTTCAGTTCAGTCTCTCACTCATGTCTGACTCTATGTGATCCCATGAATTGCAGCATGCCAGGCCTCCCGGTCCATCACGAACTCCCAGAGTTCACTCAAACCCATGTCCACTGAGTTGGTGATGCCATCCAACCATCTCACCCTCTGTTGTCCCCTTCTCCTCCTGCCCTCAATCTTGCCCAGCATCAGGGTCTTTTCCAATGAGTCAGCTCTTTGCATCAGGTGGCCAAAGTATTGGAGTTTCAGCTTCAACATCAGTCCTTCCAATGAACAGCCAGGACTGATCTCCTTTAGGATGGACTGACTGGGTCTCCTTTCAGTCCAAGGGACTCTCAAGAGTCTTCTCCAACACCACAGTTCAAAAGCATCAATTCTTCGGCACTCAGTTTTCTTTATAGTCCAACTCTCACATCCATATGTGACCATTGGAAAAACAAGGGCCTTGACTAAACGGACCTTTGTTGACAAAGTAATGTCTCTGCTTTTTAATACGTTGTTTAGGTTGGTCATAACTTTCCTTCCAAGGAGTAAGCGTCTTTTAATTTCATGGCTGCAATTACCATCTGCACCAATTATGGAGCCCCAAAAAATAAAGTCAGCCACTGTTTCTACTGTTTCCCTATCTATTTCCCATCAAGTGATGGGACCAGATGCCATGATCTTATTTTTCTGAATGCTGAGCTTTAAGCCAACTTTTTCACTCTCCTTTTTCACTTTCCTCAAGAGGCTCTTTAGTTCTTCTTCACTTCCTGTTGTAAGGGTGGTGTCATCTCCATATCTGAGGTTATTGATGTTTATCCCAGCAATCTTGATTCCAGCTTGTGCTTCATCCAGCCCAGTGTTTCTCATGATGTACTCTGCATATAAGTTAAATAAGCAGAGTGATAATATACAGCCTTGACATACTCCTTTTCCTATTTGGAAACAGTCTGCTGTTCCATGTCGAGTTCTAACTGTTGCTTCCTGAACTGCATACAGGTTTCTCAAGAGGCAGCTCAGGTGGACTGGTATTCCTATCTCTTTCAGAATTTTCAACAGTTTATTGTGATGCACACAGTCAAAGGCTTTGGCATAGTCAATAAAGCAGAAATAGATGTTTCTCTGGAACTCTCTTGCTTTTTCAATGATCCATTGGATGTTGGGCTGGATGAAGCACAATCTGGAATCAAGATTGCCAGGAGAAATAAAAATAATGTCGGATATGCAGATGACACCACCCTTATGGTAGAAAGTAAAGAAGAACTAAATAGCCTCTTGATGAACATGAAAGAGGAGAGTGAAAAAGTTGGCTTAAAACTCAAAAATCAGAAAACTAAGATCATGGGATCTGGTCCTATCACTTGATTGCAAAAAGATAGGGAAACAGTGGAAACAGTGTCACACTTTATTTTGGGGGCTCCAAAATCACTACAGATGGCGATTGAAGCCATGAAATTAAAAGACGCTTACTCCTTGGAAGGAAAGTTATGACCAGCCTAGATAACATATTAAAAAGCAAAGACACTACTTTGCCAACAAAGGTCCGTTTAGTCAAGGCTATGGTTTTTCCGGTGGTCATGTATGGATGTGAGAGTTGGACCATAAAGAAAGCTGAGCGCCGAAGAACTGATGCTTTTGAATTGTGATGTTGGAGAAGACTCTTGAGAGTCCCTTGGACTGCATGGAGATCCAACCAGTCCTTCCTAAAGAAGATCAGTCCTGGGTGTTCATTGCAAGGACTAATGTTGAGGCTGAAACTCCAAAACTTTGGCCACCTCATGCAAAGAGCTGACTCATTGGAAAAGACCCTGATGCTGGGAAAGATTGAGGGCAGGAGGAGAAGGGGACAACAGAGGATGAGATGTTTGGATGGCATCATCAACTTGATGGATGTGGGTCTGAGTTGACTCCGGGAGTTGGTGATGGACCCGGAGGCCTGGCGTGCTGTGGTTGATGGGGTCACAATGACTGGACATGGACAATGTCCACAATGAATGGACACGACTGAGCAACTGAACTGAATCCCTATTTTAACTTCAAATAGCTTCAAACAATATTTTAAAGATTTTTATATTTAATGTAATGCATAACCTATTTTTCTTTTATGAGAGAAATTACAAACAGTACCCTTAATTATACTCCTGCAAATAGGGCATTTCCTTAGAGAAGGGGCACATTTCCAGCATACTATCAGATGACTGAAAGTAATAAATACAATAGAGACTTCTTTGCCCATACACACTTTACATGTTCTTCTTGCAGGCTTCCCAGTGACAGACCTGAAACATCTGTTGGATTATACTTCATATTCTTTTCCACAAACAAGTTCTTATATAATGTAGGATCAATTTCTTTAAGACAGTTTTGAAGATGTTGGAGGCATATCTTCAAAATGGTATCAATCAGTTCTCTTGCTTGTAAAGGTATCTGTGTTTTTTGCTTACTAATACCATGTTCCTGTTTATTAATTACATTGGCCTTTAAAAGATTATCCAGGATAGGAAGCACACACATCAACTGTTGAAAAAGAGCCATTCTATTTCTCCAAAGTAACAGCAAATCATGCAGAAGCATGCTGGCTGCAACAGACTGCACAGAAGCATGGCCAAGAGGAGCTACCCCTCGCCCAAGGTCAGGGGTAGTGACCAAGAGTGCCAGGCTGCATCAGCACAGGAATACCTGAGGAGCTACCCCACATCCGAGGTCAGGGGTGGCGGCTGAGAGGAGCAACCCCACGTCCAAGCAGTGGTGGCTGCAAGGGCGCAGGAGGGACAGAGAGGAGCTACTCCACATTCAAGGTCAGGAGGGGTGGCCGTGAGGAGATATCCCTCATCCAAGGTAAGGAGCAGACGGCTGAGCTTTGCTGGAGCAAACATGGAGAGATAACCCACGTAAAAGGTAAGAGAAACCCAAGTAGATGGTACGTGTTGCAAAAGGGCATCAGAGGGCAGACACACTGAAACCATAATCACAGAAAACTAGCCAATCTGATCACATGGACCATAGCCTTGTCTAACTCAACGAAACGAAGCCATGCTGTGTGGGGCCACCCAAGACGGGAGGGTCATGGTGGAGAAGTCTGACAGAATGTGGTCCACTGCAGAAAAGAATGGCAAACCACTTCAGTTTTCTTGCCTTAAAAAAACCCCATGAACAGTATGAAAAGGCAAAATGATAGGATACTGAAAGGGGATCTCCCTGGGTCAGTAGGTGCCCAATATGCTACCAGAGATCAGTGGAGAAATAACTCCAGAAAGAATGAAGGGATGGAGCCAAGGCAAAACAATACCCAGTTGTGGATGTGACTGGTGATAGAGGCAAGGTCTGATGTTGTAAAGAGCAATATTGCATAGGAACCTGGAATGTCAGGTCCACGAATCAAGGCAAATTGGAAGTGGTCAAACAGGAGACGGCAAGAGTGAACGTTGACATTCTAGGAATCAGCGAACTAAAATGGACTGGAATGGGTGAATTTAACTCAGATGACCATTATATCTACTACTGTGGGCAGGAATCCCTTAGAAGAAATGGAATAGCCATCATGGTCAACAAAAAAGTCCAAAATACAGTACTTGGATGCAATCTCAAAAATGACAAAATGATCTCTGTTTGTTTCCAAGGAAAATCATTCAATATCACGGTAATCCAAGGGTTATGTCCCAACCAGTAATGCTGAAGAAGCTGAAGTTGAACAGTTCTATGAAGACCTACAAGACCTTTTAGAACTAAAGCCCAAAAAAGATGTCCTTTTTATTATAGGGACTAGAATGCAAAAGTAGGAAGTCAAGAAACACCTGGAGTAACAGGCAAATTTAGCCATGGAATACGGAATGAAGCAGGGCAAAGGCTAATAGAGTTTTGCCAAGAGAACGCATTGGTCATAGCGAACACCTTTTTCCAACAACACAAGAGAAGACTCTACACATGGACATCACCAGATAGTCAACACCGAAATCAGATTGATTATATTCTTTGCAGCCAAAGATGGAGAAGCTCTATACAGTCACAAAAACAAGACCGGGAACTGACTGTGGCTCTGATCATGAACTCCTTATTGCCAAATTCAGACTTAAATTGAAGAAAGTAGGGAAAACCACTAAACCATTCAGGTATGACACAAATCAAATCCCTAATGATTACACAGTGGAAGTGAGAAATAGATTTAAGGGACTAGATCTGATAGTCAGAGTGCCTGATGAACTATGGATGGAGGTTTGTGACATTGTAAGGAGACAGGGATCAAGACCATCCCCATTGAAAAGAAATGCAAAGAAGCAAAATGGCTGTCTGGGGAGGCCTTACAAATAGCTGTGAAGAGAAGAGAAGTGAAAGCAAAGGAGAAAAGGAAAGATACACTCATTTGAATGCAGAGTTCCAAAGAATAGCAAGGAGAGATAAGAAAGCCTTCCTCAGCGATTAATGCAGAGAAATACAGGAAAACAACAGAATGGTAAAGACTCGAGATATCTTCAAGAAAATGAGAGATACCAAGGGAATATTTCATGCAAAGATGGGCTCAATAAAGGACAGAAATGGTATGGACCTAACAGAAGCAGAAAATATTAAGAAGAGGTGGCAAGAATACACAGAAGAACCGTACAAAAAAGAGCTTCACAACCAAGATAATCATGATGGTGTGATCACTCACCTAGAGCCAGACATCTTGAAAGTGAAGTCGAGTGGGCCTTAGAAATCATCACTACAAACAAAGCTAGTGGAGGTGATCGAATTCCAATTGAGCTATTTCAAATCCTGAAAGATGATGCTGTGAAAGTGCTGCACTCAATATTCCAGTAAATTTGAAAAACTCAGCAGTGGCCACAGGACTGGAAAAGGTCAGTTTTCATTCCAATCCCAAAGAAAGGCAATGCCAAAGAATGTTCAAACTACTGCATAATTGTACTCATCTCACATGCTAGTAAAGTAATGCTCAAAATTCTGAAAGCCAGTCTTCAGTAGTACGTGAATCCTGAACTTCCAGATGTTCAAGCTGGTTTTAGAAAACGCAGAGGAACCAGAGATCAAATTGACAACATCTGCTGGATCATTGAAAAAGCAAGTGAGTTCCAGAAAAACATCTATTTCTGCTGTATTGACTATGCCAAAGGCTTTGACTGTGTGGACCACAATAAACTGTGGAAAATTCTGAAAGAGATGGGAACACCAGACCACCTGACCTGCCTCTGGAGAAACCTATATGCAGGTCAGAAAGCAACAGTTAGAACTGAACATGGAACAACAGACTGGTTCCAAATAGGAAAAGGAGTACGTCAAGGCTGTATATTGTCACCCTGCTTATTTAAATTGTATGCAGAGTACATCATGAGAAACGCTGGCCTGGATGAAGCATGGCTGGAATCAAGATTGCCAGGAGAAATATCAATAACCTCAGATATGCAGATTACATCACCCTTATGGCAGAAAGTGAAGAGGAATTAAAGAGCCTCTTGATGAAAGTGAAAGAAGAGAGTGAAAAAGTTGGCTTAAATCTCAACATTCAGAAAACTAAGATCATGGCATCTAGTCCCATCACTTCATGGCAGATAAATGGGGAAACAGTGGAAACAGTGTCAGACTTTATTATTTTGGGCTCCAGAATCACTGCAGATGTTGATTGCAGCCATGAAATTAAGAGATGCTTACTCCTTGGAAGGAAAGTTATGACCAACCTAAATAGCATATTCAAAAACAGAGATATTACTTTGCCAACAAAGGTCGGTCTAGTCAAAGCTATGGTTTTTCCAGTAGTTATGTATGGATGTGAGAGGTGGACTCTGAAGAAAGCTGAGAACTGAAGAATTGATGCTTTTGAACTGTGGTGTTGGAGAAGACTCTTGAGAGTCCTTTGGACTGCAAGGAGATCCAACCAGTCCATCCTAAAAGAGATTAGTCCTGGGTGTTCATTGGAAGGACTAATGCTGAAGCTGAAACTCCAATACTTTGGCCACCTCATGTGAAGAGTTGACTCATTCAAAAAGACGCTGATGCTCAGAGGGATTGGGGGCAGGAGGAGAAGGGGATGGCAGAGGATGAGATGGCTGGATGTCATCGCTAACTTAATGGACATGAGTTTGAGTGAGCTCCGGGAGTTGGTGATGGACAGGGAGCCCTCGCGTGCTGTGATTCATGGGGTCGCAAAGAGTCGGACACAACTGAGTGACTGAACTGAACTGAACTGAATGGCAAATCATCTGATGCTATTTCTTCGGTTTGTCTTTAATTCTCTTCCTCTTTTTCTTCTTCTCTTTTTTCATCTTCAGCAATAAGAAGTCCTGATACAATATCATTAACTGTTTTTAACTTCATCCGGTTTTTAGGATCCTACTCTGAACTCTAAAACTGGTCCGCTTTACCAGTCTTCTACTAAAGCCCATTTCCAAGGCAGGTTTAACCACAGGTATATTCATCATGACTACATCATCTGAAGAACTTTCTCCTGGTCCAAAATGAACAATTGGTGGATGAGCATTTTCAACTCCAGGAGTATTTGAAGTTGACAATAGCTGTTCAAAAGATGAAGTTATCTAACTTGAATCTCATCGCTGCTCTTTCAAGCATATCAAAAAGTCATACCTTGGAAAACACTTGGAGTGTTCTACCCATGGGTTATCTCCAGATTTCCAACATCTTAAGCCACCATCACAACAAAAGTACTTGACATCATCATTACAACCTACATGATAGAAACCAGCACTTGCAAGGCTGAACTGGTACAGTCAATGGCCAGCACGTAAATGTTCTCAGTCACGCTGCATGTGTCTGCATGCTCAAATTTTAAATGCTGAACCTCTGCATTTCCAGAGAATTTCCAAAAATGGACAGTTGGGGAAAAGTCTCCAGTGCTCTAGCATAACTTCATCCTTTGGTTTCCAGTTATTTAGCATCTCACCACAAAACAGGTAGGCAAAACAGGCTACCCTGTCTCCAGGTCCTATGTAATAAAAGCCTGCTGCTGCTGCTGCTAAGTCACTTCAGTCGTGTCTGACTTTGTGCGACCCCATAGACGGCAGCCCATCAGGCTCCCCCGTCCCTGGCATTCTCTAGGCAAGAACACTAGAGTGGGTTGCCATTTCCTTCTCCAATATGTAATAAAAGCCAGCTGTTACTAATTCTGATGGTGACAGAAAGGTTAATGGCCACATGTGGTAAGTAAGAAATCTCGCTTCTTCAGTAGTCATGGCATAACTGTAGGAGTTAGTCCTCAATGGGTAAAAGTCTTCAACTGCTCTAGAAGTAATAGGGTTTGGTGAAAGGCTGGAAGAAGAACCACTGAATGAGCTACTATGTTCCAAAGTGGATGATAATGAATGAATAAAGCTGTTTCTCATTGGAGAAGAAGCATTTTTAGAAGTGGATTGCAGATTAGTAACAGAAACTCTGAATAAAGCTACAGCTAGGATACAGTTGTTTATGCTTCTCAATAGGATTTTCTCCTTATTTCCAGTTATCCAGCATCAGGCTACAACAGAAGCATTTGACCTTGTTATTCACACCAGTGTAATAAAAAACCAGCATGAGCAAGACTCCTTCCTGAGACAGGAACACCAGTGGGAAAAGCTGAATATGTATACTGAATATGCAGCTGAATATCAAGACTTGGTAGAGTTCATATGAAAAGTCATATGTCATTTCTTGTTTGTTGCCAATTGTCCAATTTGACAAGATTGTGCTATCTTCCATCACACTCTAAATTTTTCGATACAAGGGACAAATCTTTGGGAGGTAGTTTTGTACATGAGTGATTTTACTTTTGACAGCTAAAATCCTTTACATGAACTTTTTCTTCTGCCCATAGAATTTTGACATGAATAATATCACTCATGATACAGTGGGCTTCCCTGGTGGCTCAAACAGTAAAGAATCTGCAGTAATGTGGGAGACACGAGTTTGATCCCTGGGTCGGGAAATCCCCCTGGAGAAAGGAATGGTGACTCACTCCAGCATTATTCTTGGAGAATTCCATGGACCGAAGAGCCTGGTGAGCTACAGTCCACAGGGTCACAAAGAGTTGGACACAACTGAGCGACTAACACACACACATATGCTATAGTAATGCTTAAGCAAGATGATCCTGGAATCTATAGTATTAGCTCTTACTGATATTTTTAGTTTATAGTTAGATAATTACACAGAGATGTGAACATATGTCAATCAACATTTTAATTGTAAACGTCAGTTTAGTTATCAAGAGACAACTCTATTATGTAATATCTTTAAATAGGTCAGAATTATATAAATTTCATATTTTTCCAAAATAAATGATCCAAATCTCCACAAAGGTAACATATATCAATTGAGAATTTTTAATCTTTATTACAAAAGCAATGCTAAAGTCTGAAACATGTAAAATTATAGTATGGAAGATACACTTAAACTAATTGTTAACTCCTTTAGTGTTATATTCATGTTAATCAATATATCATTTTATTTGGGGTTTTTTTTTCCGTTGATTTTTAAAGAGACCTAATGATCACAGTTTTTAATGTATTCTAAAATGCCTGTAAATGAAAATTCGTATAGAGAATTAAATTCAGCTTCTGATTTCACCAGGACTTCCCTGGTGGCTCAGACGGTAAAGCGTCTGTCTACTTTATGAGGCAGACCTGGGTTCAGTCCCTGGGTTGGGAATATCTCCTGGAGAAGGAAATGACAACCCACTCCAGTATTCTTGCCTGGGAAATCCCATGGATGGAGAAGCCCATGGTGTCGCAGAGTCGGACACGACTGAGCGACTTCACTTTCACTTCTAATTTCAAAGACATTTTCCCAAATAAGAAAATCTGTTCCAAAATGTAATGCAAATTACATTTCTAAATTCCACATTTTTCTAAGACATTCTGCTTTTATCAAAAAGCAGATTTTGTACAATAAATTGTACACTGTGTAATTTTTCTAGTCATTCCCTTTAAGAAGTTAGAAAAATGAACAATCAATTCACATGATCTTTACACATTTGCTCAGTAGAATATATAGTATAGACAATCACTAGTTCAGTGGGAGTTCTTTGATTGCAGAGGACTTAACTGTTTAAGTAACCACATTAAGTAAGATACATTGCAGATTTCACTTCTGGAAATATTACATGAATCATTTGATATCACATGAATCAAACTAATTCTAGCAAAGCAAGCAGTCCAAAGTTCAAATTAAAAAGTTAAAATCTGCTATTTAAGGATAGAATTACCTATATCCCTTGCAAATTCTCTTTAGCTTAAAGATACATCTGGTTTCAAAAATTATTTATATCTAATACCTAACTTTCAAAAACCTATAGTGCTGATTGGTACAAATAACACTTATGAAGCCATCTGTATAACTCTGTTTCTAAAAACTGATTTGCTAATATAAGGTAATCCCAGATATGTTTCAAATGCATTTCACAAGTTATCTAATAGAGAAATCAATTATGGTGTTCTTCGTTACAAACAAAAATATAGACTTGTTGAATTAATATAAACAAAGAAAAAATGGCCTTTAGCTAGTCCTTGAATTTCAGATTTCTTTCTAAAATATTTCCCTTAGATAGACTCCATCTTTTTGTCTTATAAACCCAAAGTACTGAATTGGTCTTATTCATTATTTCTCTAATTTGTCAAAGTTAATTTGAATTCTAATCTCATGGTATCCAAGATTCCATCAACTGTGTCCAATTTCCTGTCATCCAAAACTTAATAATAAGTCTCTTGTTTTAGTCTCCCAAGTAGTGAATTTTATGAAATAATACTGATCCTCGAACTACATATTGTCATTTAAAATTCAATATAACTTTTGGGGTCAACATTAGGTTGTTCATAAGTATACAACATTAAACTATTCTAATAAGATGTCCACTTTGCTAATAATCATTAGTATTTCTAAAAGTTTTTTGTTGTAATATCTAATGGTCATGGTAAGGGGCTTCCCTGATAGCTCAGTTAGTAAAGAATCTGCCTGCAATGCAGGAGACCCCAGTTTGATTTCTGGGTCAGGAAGATCCGCTGAAAAAGGGATAGGCTACCCACTATAGTATTCTTGGGCTTCCCTTGTGGCTCAGTGGGTAAAGAATCTGCCTGCAATGCGGGAGACCTGGGTTTGATCCCTTGGTTGGGAAGGTCCCCCTGGAGAAGGGAAAGGCTAGCCACTCCAGTATTCTGGCCTGGAGAATTCCATGGACTGTTTTATAGTCCTGGGGTCACAGAGTTGGACACGACTGAGTGACTTTCACTTTCACTAATGGTCATGGTATAATTCCAAAGGTGACCAAGAGGGTTTATATCAGAGATACAAACTCTATCCAGAATAACAAAGTGAGTTTATGATTAACAAATGCATGAAACTTGTTGCCTAGAGAAACAACCAAGGAGAACAGGGACACAGAAGAAAGAGCTAGACTGTCACTGTATTTTATCAATTACATATCCATTCCTTCAAACAAACTCTTGAAGACTTCCCTGCCAACAATTCCCATAGCTTCTTATCACATTTCCCTTTCCATCTTCCTTTCCTCTTGTAAAATGATTTTTCTTTCCCTTTACTATCTACTAAAATATAGACTCCACCGTAAATTCTTTTTGATCAAGAGAACAAGTTATGAGTCAAGATTACTTGGATGTGAGTCCTTGCTGTACTATTCAAGATCTGCAACAAGTAAATAACCTCATTTTGCTTTTCATTCCTCTCCTTTAACATGAGGATAATGGTAGTTCCTATCTCAGGATTGTTTGGAAGATTATGTGAGCTACCATAGGAAAAGAACTTACAACTATAGTAAGCACTACTTGAGTGTTTGCAATTATTATTTTGTTTACAATTATTGATGTTATGTGAGAGCTTGTTTACCTTGACAGAATTTATCATGTTTCTTCCAAATGATTTCATATCTATTTCAGAATATACAACATTGTAATAATTTTTGTTTTTAATTTGTGTGCTTCACATGTACTATGAACAACCAGAGACCAGGAGTCAGGTTACATGAATCATATGATCTTCTAGACATAGATGGTTGTTAATTAATGTTTAGGAAGAATGGGAACAAAAGGAATGAAGGAATAAATAAAGTAGAGCTTTGTAAAGGAAGTAAGGTTTTGGTCTTTTATAGCATAAGTTTGGTAAGGTCCTCGTATGATTCACTAATACACAGACTCCTTCAAACAGATTCAGAAGGAATCTAGTAATTAACACCGGTTCATAAACTGCCTGCATCTGGATCATATGGAAGATGGGCATTTAAAAAACTACAAACAGGACATGCTTACAAGATCTCTTAGAGTGGCCTTAGAGTTTACATTTTAACAAGTTTCAAGTTTCAAGCACATGAACCATGTCCATGGTGATGGTGGTAGTTTAGTCACTATGTCGTGTCCGACTTTGGTGACCCCATGGACTGTAGCCCGCGAGGCTCCTCTGTCCATGGGATTTCTCAGACAAGAATACTGGAGTGGATGCCCATTTACTTTTCTGGGGGATCTTGCTGACCCAGGGATGGAACCCGTGTCTCCTGCATTGCAGATAGATTTTTTTTTACCAACAGAGCCACCAAGGAAGCCTGAGCCATGTTTATGCTACATTTTAATCCATTCAAGTAAGGATAGTTGGCTTGATTTGAGAAAAGGTGAGACAGAAAAGTCTCTTTAGAGAACTGTGTTCCCAACTATTACCATGATCCTAATTGTGTTACAGCCTGGCCTTGAGAAACAATGTCCATAAAAGCATGTGCTGGGATAGACTGTTAAGTAATACTTTTTCCCTCAAAATAACAGAAAATAATTTCAATCGTGGTTTTGTTTTTTTGTGTGTGCTTGTTGTTATTGTTGCCTTAATTTTTATCAATTTTTTTTTGTATATATGAAACGATAAATAATATACAGTCCATTCTGTGGAGCTGGACAGGACAAAGCAAGGAGAAAGGAGATGAGTAAACACTATAGACTATTATTCATCCTTATATATCTACGAATATCATCCTGTTACCACACGAGTATGAAGTTATCTAATCTCCTCAGAGTCTATTTTTTGTGCCCTCTAAGAAAACAACAGATGGACATGAGGCATCTGAAAGGCAGGAAGATCAAAGTGAACTAAAAGGTGTGCACGGTAATGTCTTGAAAAATAGCCAGCTTCTCATTTCTCAATCCAGATAGTTACAAAGTAAACGTATCTTTGTCACACATTGGTTTTAACCAAATTTTAATAAGCATTTATAATCTGACTACATACAGAATAATGTAGGTATACTGAGGTATAGAGAAATGTAATGTAACTTCCATCCTTAAGGAATTAAAAATCTACAAAAAGATGCTGGCACTTACTTGAGTAGATATCAAGATGCAGCCCCTATTAAAAGTAAAATATAAAAACTGAGATAGTTTTGAGGAGGGAGTCTTTTCACTTTCATGCATTGGAGAAGGAAACGGCAACCCACTCCAGTATTCTTGCCTGGAGAATCCCAGGGACAGAGGAGACTAGTGGGCTGCCATCTATGGGGTCGCACAGAGTCGGACACGACTGAAGTAACTTAGCAGCAGTAGCGGCAGCAGCAATCTGTTATGGCAGCTTTGAGCAGGAAATTTTTTACAAAGGAAACTGTGTTTCTTTCTGGCCTAGAAGAATTTGAGGACTTCCCTGGCAGTCCAGAGGTTAAGAGGCCATACTTCTACTGCAAGTTTGGATCCCTGGTCAGGGAACTAAGATTCTGCATGCCTAAAAATAAAAAAAAAAACAAAAAAACAAAACAAAAAAAAAAAAACAGAGAGAGAGGGAGATAATGCATTGAATATGAAGAGAACAGAGAAATGATAGAAGGAGAAAGATATCACTAGAGATTTCAGCAGAAAACTGAGCTAAGGCACAGAAATGAGAACGTGTAGCCATTTGGGGGGTGTATCAACATATACTGTGGTAGAATACTGAGTGTCTGTGAAGGCTGGTATGTCTTTGAAGACACAATGGGAGGGTAGCAAGGAGATACAAAAATACAATTAGATTTGTAAAAGTATTATTTTTTAATTATGAAGTATTAACCATGAATAAAATAGAACTATTTTTTATTTTTAGGAAGAAGGAACAAAAAATGAGTGAGACCTGAAGGTGAGAAGTATGGTACTTTGCATAGCAAAGATAGTTACTTTTTGATAATAGAAAATAAAAAATAATGAGAGAGGTGAATAAGGTGAGTTCTGACAAGTCCTCTATTAACTTCATTGATAAGAGGAAGCCACTGTAGGTTCTGTGCACAAAGTAACATGATTATGTGTTGAGACAACTAAGAACTGGTAATAATCTTAAGCAAAACATATTTATGAAGGTTAATCTTTTAAAGTGAGATTATGGAGATCTAAAAAAATAAATGTGTAGACTTTGAACTAAATACAATTTAAAATACCTATGCTAATATCTGATCAATAATTGGTTATCCTTTGTGTATTCAGTCATACATGTAATTGTGATTTTATCATTTCAATATTAATTATTGATTATGGAATACTTCTCTCTGAAAAGGTGCACTCTATGCTATAACAGGAATGAGAGGGCAAAAGGGTATTAACAAGTTTATCTTTGGGTTCTCTTTCCACTGCGATCCTCGGAAGTCTGAACAAGTCACTTTCAGTTTTCCTGGGCATTTTCTAATATGTTAAGATTCATTTTTCTAATATTTCAGAGTACAGTTTTAGTTTAAATGTACAAAATAATCTACAGAGATTTCTGTTATGAAGAAAGAGCTATTAAGACTCAAGTGAACTATCTTTTATGCAGTTGAGGATTCTAACCCAGGGTTATAATATACTGTTCTTATTTTAGTTTCAGTTTGATCAGGAGAGGAAAAAAATATTTTCTATACTATGCTGATTTTTCTAATAAAACATACATTCCCGGTTTTAATTAGAAAATGCAAAATTTCAACGTTAAATATTCATATTTTCTTTATTATTTAATGTATCATCTTACATAAATTTTTATAGTGTTTTCACAAATTATGAAGGTTAAAATTGGGGATGGTCATATCAACATATAGATTCATCTGAGTCCTGTGCCATACTAGTAACGAAAGTATTTTTGCATAAAAGAACCATTGGTATCATGCTTGTGTGCTCTGTCGTGTATGCCTCTTTGCAACCCCATGGACTATAAGCCACTGGGTGCCTCTGTCCATGGAATTTTCCAGGCAAGAATAATGAAGTGGGTTACCATTTCCTACTCCAATAAAAGACATAAATGATTGTTTTTAAAAAGTAGTAACATACATCTTAATTTTTCACAGATAAGACTCACATCATTTTGATATTTGGCAAAAGTAATACAATTATGTAAAGTTTAAAAATAAAATTAAAAAAAAAGAAAAGAAAACCAAAGTAAATTTCAGAATTGTAAAAACTTTTTAAAATAAGTGTGATTTTCATAGTTTTCTATGGGATTCAAGCTTCTTCTAAATACTGAGCTGCTCTACTACATGTGATGACTTGTTTACAGGTGCAGTGACCTGATGAGGACTCTTAAACCAGAGAATTGAAAATCAGTATCAATTAGATATAAATCAGACTAAAACTGTTGATTTGTATATATCAAGAATATTATAAAATGGAAGGCATTGTTACTCAGTTTCCAATTATTGAAAGTGTGAAAGAGAACTATCTGCAACTTTCTTATGCTAAACCCTTTCTTTCCAGAGAATTTTATTAGGGAAACTGAGTGGTGTACAGAAATTTGTAAGACCTAGAGATGTATGTTCTCATTTTGGTTTTGATATCCATTATCCACATGGACTTAGGCGAGTTACATATAAATAATACATATGTGCAGTGGAGGCAATAACTTCCTCATGTGGTGTTGCTCTAAGCAGTAAATGAGATAATTTAGTAAAGTTCCAGTACACAGCAGGTACTCAATAATTGTTCTCCTGACTTCCTTCTCTTCAACTTGAAGACCGTGTTTCATTTTTTGTTTCCTACCTAAAATTAGTTATTTTTTATTTAAATGTCTACAAATCTGTTGTTCAGGTGCTAAATCATGTCTGACTCTTTGTGACCCCATGAACTGCAGCACCCCAGGCCTGCCTGTCCCTCACAATCTCTCTGAGTTTGCCCAAGTTGATGTCCATTGAGTCGGTGATGCTATCTAACCATCTCATCCTCTGCTGCCCTCTTCTCCTTTTGCCTTCCATCTTTCCCAGTATCAGGGTCTTTTCTAATGAACTGGCTGTTTACATCAGGTGGCCAAAGTATTATACAAATCAACAGCTGGTTAATTTCCATTAGTTGCTCTGACAAATGTCAAATCATTAGCTTTACTATGCAACCCATTCAGTAAGGTCTCTGTAAGAGACCTTATAACCCTAATAACTTCCTCCTTCCTTCATCATACAGCATCCATTTCTTTGGTACTGTAGTAAATGTTAACAGTACTAAGAAGGATAGCATATGGTTCCTGCCCTTAAGAATCTCAGCTTCTAGTAGGAGAGACAGACATGCAAACAATTAAAATATACTTAAATAAATGATCATTAAAATACATGTAAAGTTTAAACCATCCCTTAATTTTACAGTGTACTCTTTAAACCATGCAAAATATCCATATCAAATTGATTCAGTAAATATTTGCTTATTACCTGCTATGTGCTAGGCTGATGGAATTTTTTAAAAATAGTCTCTACAAGGACACAACATTCGGAGACCACAATGAAAATCGAGCTATATGTGACTCGAGAATGTCAGTATGGTGCTCCTGAGACACTGATGTCACCTTCCACTTGTCACTGGAGATGCAGCAATGTGACTTAGGATACAGACTTCTGCATTTAATCGGGAATAATGATTCATGGGCTTCAGTGTTTCTTCCTTCATACAGGCTTCAAAAATAGCCTCATTTTGGTACAAACCAGTAAGGTACTTGTCTTCCCCAAACTTACACAAAATGCAAAGAGTGAATAAGAGAAATATAAAGTACTGAAATTGGATAGGATAAAACCTGTGGAGCAGAACCACTATCCAGTGTACTTCACATCACAGAGCCTAGCAATCATTTCAGATTGAGTTATAGAAAAAAAAGGCATTTCGCAGTAAGATATCTACCCTAAAAGGTTTGCATTGCATTCTCCTTCATGATGCTGTTCATAAGCATCACTTTTACATTATGAAGCATTCAAAACCACTGTGAGAAATCTTACCTCACATGGTCTTTCAGGTCTAGGAAACGGCTTTTCCAAAAAGATTATCCTATTTCTCAACTAAGATAAAAGGCAAAGAAAAAGTGACATATGACAATGTCAGCCAATCATTATTATGTATGGAAACTCAATTCTGACAGGAGGAGAATGTATTCCTAATCTTTGTTCCTTTTCCAGGATCAACAAAATTTTATCCCAAGCATGTTAAGTTGCTTCAGTCGTGTCCGACTCTTTGCGACCATATGGACCATAGCCTTCCAGACTCCTCTGTGGGGTTCTCCAGGCAAGAATACTAGAGTGGGTTGCTGTGCCCTCCACCAGCAGATCTTCCTGCTCAAAGATTGAACTTGTGTCTCTTACATCTCTTGCACTGACAAGCAGGTTCTTTACTTCTAGCACCACCTGGGAAGCCCATCCTAAAGTAAAACAAACTGCAAATGAAAGCAATCAACTCTCTGCACTCAGGAAAGTCAGACATTATTCTGATCTTATTTTGTCTGTACTTTTCTGTTTGTTTAGCTTGAGTTTAGAAAAAGTGAAAGTGAGTGAAGTCGCTCAGTTGTGTCCGACTCTTTGAGACCCTGTGGACTGCAGCCTACCAGGCTCCTCTGTCCATCGGATTCTCCAGACCAGAATACTGCAGTAGGTTCCCATTTCCTTCTCCAGGGGATCTTCCTGACCCAGGGATCGAACCTGGGTCTCCTGCATTGCAGGGAGACGCTTTACCCTCTGAACCACCAGGGAAGCTCAAAGCTTTAGAGATAAACAATCTTTTAAGTTTTCAACATAATGATTTATTGACCAGTTTATTTTTATTTTACTTATGTTGCTCACATAAATTTCTATTGTTTTGAGTAGCCAAACACTGCTCTGAAACTGAAGTCTGCAAAGGCAATCTAAAGTGAAGCAATAAAAATTCATTCCACAGAAATGCAAAGTTCCTCAAATAATAAAAATGTATTAAAGGAGGAAATATTAGAATTAGGAAGAGAATTTACCTAAAAATTGCCCTATTATCTTCCACTATTTTGTTCTCCAAAGGAATATCAAAAAAAAAAAGGTTATAACTAACTTTAGTTTTCAGTTAGTAAAAGAAACAAAACATCTAATAAGAAAAGTCTGACTGTTTCCCACCATAATATACATAAATTCTATATGGGAAGAATGGAAACGGAAACTGAACATGGTAATTTTATAGAGATATTTGATTTTTTTAATATAATAAAATGTCTAAAACATGGTATTTTGTTTTAGAAACTAGTATTTGTTGCTATACTTATACAGTCATTCTGAATATAGCTCTATAAATGAGGATTTCCTTTCTTTAAAAGAAGAAAAAAAAATTAGTCTTAGAGATTAAATGAATTCAGTTCAGTTCAGTTCAGTCACTCAGTTGTGTCCAGCTCTTTTCGACCCCATGAATTGCAGCACACCAGGCCTCCCTGTCCATCACCAACTCCCGGAGTTCACTCAGACTCACGTCCATCGAGTCAGTGACACCATCCAGCCATCTCATCCTCTGTCATCCCCTTCTCCTCCTGCCCCCAATCCCTCCCAGCATCAGAGTCTTTTCCAATGAATCAGCTCTTCACATGAGGTGGCCAAAGTACTGGAGTTTCAGCTTCAGCATCATTCCCTCCAAAGAAATCCCAGGGCTGATCTCCTTTAGAATGGACTGGTTGGATCTCCTTGCAGTCCAAGGAACTCTCAAGAGTTTTCTCCAACACCACAGTTCAAAAGCATTAATTCTTCAGGGCTCAGCTTTCTTCACAGTACAACTCTCACATCCATACCTGACCACTGGAAAAACCATAGCCTTGACTAGACGGACTTTTGTTGGCAATGTCTCTACTTTTGAATATGCTATCTAGGTTGGTCATAACTTTCCTTCCAAGGAGTAAGCGTCTTTTAATTTCATGGATGCAATCTCCATCTTCAGTGACTCTGGAGCTCAAAAAAATAAAGTCTGACACTGTTTCCACTGTTTCCCCATCTATTTCCCATGAAGTGATGGGACTAGATGCCATGATCTTCGTTTTCTGAACGTTGGGCTTTAAGCCAACTTTTTCACTCTCTACTTTCACTTTCATCAAGAGGCTCTTTAATTCCTCTTCACTTTCTGCCATAAGCATAGTGTCATCTGCATATCTGAGGTTACTGATATTTCTCCCGGCAATCTTGATTCCAGCTTGTGCTTCATCCAGCCCAGCATTTCTCATGATGTACTCTGCTTATAAGTTAAATAAGCAGGGTGACAATATACAGCCTTGACATACTCCTTTTCCTATTTGGAACCAGTCTGTTGTTTCATGTCCAGTTGTAAGTGTTGCTTCCTGACCTGCATATAGGTTTCTCCAGAGGCAGGTCAGGTGGTCTGGTATTCATCTCTTTCAGAATTTTCCACAGTTTATTGTGATCCACACAGTCAAAGGCTTTGTCATAGTCAATAAAGCAGAAATAGATGCTTTTCTGGAACTCTCTTGCTTTTTTGATGATCCAGCAGATGTTGGTAATTTGGTCTCAGGTTCCTCTGCCTTTACTAGAACCAGCTTGAACATCTAAAAGTTCACAATTCATGTACTGCTGGAGCCTGGCTTGGAGAATTTTGAGCATTATTTACTAGCATGTAAGATGAGTGCAATTGTTCCGTAGTTGAGCATTCTTCGGCGTTGCCTTTCTTTCGGATTGGAATGAAAACTGACCTTTTCCTGTGGCCACTGCTGAGTTTTCCAAATTTGCTGGCATATTGAGTCAAGCACTTTCACAGGTTCATCTTTCAGGATTTGAAATAGGTCAACTGGAATTCCATCACCTCCACTAGCTTTGTTCATAGTGATGCTTTCTAAGGCCCACTTGACTTCACATTTCAGGATGTCTGGCTCTAGGTGAGTGATCACACCATCATGATTATCTTGGTTGTGAAGAATTTTTTGTGCAGTTCTTCTGTGTATTCTTGCCACCTCTTCTAAATATCTTCTGCTTCTGTTAGGTCCACATCATTTCTGTCCTTTATCGAGCCCATCTTTGCATGAAATGTTCCCTTGGTATCTGTAAGTTTCTTGAAGAGATCTCTAGTCTTTCCCATTCTGTTGTTTTCCTCTATTTATTTGCATTGATCGCTGAGGAAGGCTTTCTTATCTCTTCTTGCTATTCTTTGGAACTCTGCATTCAGATGCTTATAACTTTCCTTTCCTCCTTTGCTTTTTGCTTCTCTTCTTTTCACAACTATTTGTAAGGTGTCCCCAGACAGCCATTTTGCTTTATTGCATTTTTTTTTCCATGGGGATGGTCTTGATTCCTGTCTCCTGTACAATGTCACGAACCTCAGTCCATTGTTCATCAGGCACTCTGTCTATCAGATCTAGTCCCTTAAATCTATTTCTCAATTCCACTGTATAATCATAAGGGATTTGATTTAGGTCATACCTGAATGGTCTAGTGGTTTTCCCTACTTTCTTCAATTTAAGTTTGAATTTGGCAATAAGGAGTTCATGATCTGAGCCACAGTCAGCTCCCAGTCTTGTTTTTGCTGACTGTATAGAGCTTCTCCATCCTTGGCTGCAAAGAATATAATCAGTCTGATTTCGGTGTTGACCATCTGGTGATGTCCTTATGTAGAGTCTTCTCTTGTGTAATTCAAATCACAAATAGGACCAGAACCCAGATCTTCAGATACCCATTTTCCTTTTCTACCAAAGTTGTAAGTAGGCTAATTCAGCACTGATTAATTAGTTCTATGTGAGAACTTTAGAACAAATATATATATATATATATATTTGTTATATATATATAACAAATGTATATGTTTATAACCTATATATATATATATATAATATATATATATATATTTGTTCTAAAGTTCTCACTTCTTTTGAACTCTGAGAATGTGGTAAAACTTCTTATCTTCTACAAAGTTTGAAACAGAGCACACAAATACTTTTCTTATTACATTCTATGGCCAGTGCCTAGAGGCTGCCAAGATGTGTTACAAGTCTGAAGCTGTGCCTTGGGTTATAATCAGCAGGCAATATCTGCACAATCACATAAGAGTGATAGAGCATGTGTGTGGGCTTCCCAGGTGGCACTAAAGGTAAAGAACCCTCGCACCAATGCAGGAGACAACAGAGATGTGCGTTTGATATCTCAGTGGGGAAGATCCCCTGGAGGAAAGCATGGCAACCCATTGCAGTATTCTGGCCTAAAGAATCCCCATGGACAGAAGAGCCTGGTGGGCTACAGTCTATAGGATTTCAAAGAGTCGGACATGACTAAAGTGACTTAGCACACAGCACATGTGTTTTAGACAGTTTAAATCCCCTAAGTTTTTTTTTCTTGAGCTGTTACTTTACTCAGAAATCATTCAAATTTAAAATCACTCTCATCATAAAAAGAAACTTATAAAATGACAGCATATATTTTGACATTAGATTTTAGATTAATAATCTGTATAGAACTACTGAATAATTAATGAGTAAGGACTAATCAGTTGGAGAAAGCAATGGCACCCCACTCCAGTACTCTTGCCTGGAAAATCCCATGGATGGAGGAGCCTGGTAGGCTGCAGTCCATGGGGTCGCTAAGAGTTGAACAGGATTGAGCGACTTCACTTTCACTTTTCACTTTCATGCATTGGAGAAGGAAATGGCAACCCACTCCAGTGTTCTTGCCTGGAGAATCCCAGGGACGGGGGAGCCTGGTGGGCTGCCGTCTATGGGGTCACACAGAGTCGGACACGACGGAGTGACTTAGCAGCAGCAGCAGCAGCAACAGTGAGGACTAAGCAGTATAATAAACCTTAAACTTGCAAGATAAATCTATCCAATGCATATTATTAAACAATCTTGATTTTTTTTCCCTGTATTTTAGAGTTAGAAATGTGTCATTGCATGTGTTACTCTTCTACATATTTTAGGTCTTTAAATACAATAATGAAAAAGATATCAAGGGGAGGGAGTTAAATCCAATCTTAGTGAATCCTAATATCCTATACATCCAGAATATCCAAAATGAAACAACTCCATTATACAGACCGTATGACATAGAAGTGGTTAATAATTCAAACTCTGGAGCAAGACTTGAATTCTATCTCTATCACCAGATTCTGAATGAGGACACATTACTTAGCCTCATTTTACTTTAAATTCTTTATCCATTAATGTGTTTAATTATAATAACTACTTAAGAGAGTTATTGTGAGGGTTTACGAAGATGATACAACATCTGGAAAACCCTCAGAACAGTACTCAGATTAGAGTAAGCATTTGTGTTGATATTAATTATTACTTAAAGAATAAAACATTTTTGTCTGCAGTGAGCTCTTATAGTTAGGGCTCTTTTTATTTGTATTAGTATCATTTTGTATTTCCTTTCAAAAGTTAACTGCGGATGAGAGAAACAATGATGTGGCTTATAAGGTACATCGTTAATATCAAGGTGATGACAAATAAAACAATGGTGAACTTATTATGTTGTCAGCATCACGGACTACACTCGATGCTGTGTGTTTCTGTTAGTCTCTTAGTCATGTCTGACTCTTTGTGATCCCATGTACTGTAGCCCACCAGGCTCGTCTATCCACAGAATTCTCCAGGCAAGAATACCAGGGTGGCTAGCCATTCTCTTCTCCAGGGGATATTCCCCACCTAGGGATTGAACCTGGGTCTCCCACATTGCAGGCAGATTCTTCACCACTGAGACACCAGAAATTCCCATCACTTTGTCATATACTTGTTGTTACATAGGTTATTATTCTTTATATGTCACATATTTATTATTCAAAGTAAATTGCAAATTGAATGTCTTACTTCTTGATATTATTTATTTTAAAACAAGCAATTTCCACATGTTTCTAGTTGCACTAAAATGAATTGAGGTGCTAAAAGTATGATTTGTGATGGAAAATGTTAAACTACAATGCATTGGTCAATAGTCATATGCCAAAAATGAAATATATTATATACAAATACATAAACATATATGTATATATTTCACTTTATTTTCCTTATTAGATTTTAAGTACCACGATGTCAGAAATCAAATCTGTCCTGTTTTCTGTGCTATCTCCAGGGCTGAGTGGCACACAGTTATTCAAGTAAGTATCTTTGGATTTATTTTACATCTAAATGATAAGTAAGAGCTTTCATTCATTCATTCAATAGCTTTTTATTGGGTCTCGATCGGTTTAGTAATCTCTGATACCAAGAGCTAATAATTTACCCATGACATTTTATATAAAATATATTTGAGTAATAGTAACTGCTAACACTTATTAGGAACTTATGTGTCAGATTATGTTAGTAGATCAACATAACATTCTTTAATCCCCACCACAAAGCTATGAAATACTTTATTTCCATTTGTGTAATGAGAAAAAACAAAGCATAGACAGGTTAACTGTATTGCAGGGTTACTATATTAGTAAATGATAAAGCTGAAATTCTAACTCTGTCTCATTTCTGACATGCCTTACACAACTGCAAAGAGTTATAGCTACAGATAAAGAGGGCACTAGCTCTGCTTGGAAGCGAATTAAATAATTTAACTGTAAATATTCCTGTAGCATATTGTTATTAAGTTCCCAGCATATAATTTTATGTTTCTATAAAGTAATATATGTCTAGAAAGACAGAAAGACAAAGATTGCTTTATATTAATATTTCATTTGAAAACCATTAATATAATATGATTAGTGAAAGTCATGCTAATAATACTCATATAAATCATGCTATTACAACAGATAAATGAGTGAACTATAAATTAAGATTAAATGTATTGATAAATAACATTTGCCCTTATTTTTCATTATTTTTATATCTTAAAATAATTTTCAATAACATGTTATATATCTCTGTGTGACTCTGATAATATTTAAAATGATATAGAATTATTCAGTTGTATTAATGAAAATCAGATCAGATCAGATCAGATCAGATCAGTCGCTCAGTCATGTCCGACTCTTTGCGACCCCATGAATCGCAGCACGCCAGGCCTCCCTGTCCGTCACCAACCCCCGAAGTTCACTCAGACTCAAGTCCATCGAGCCAGTGATGCCATCCAGCCATCTCATCCTCTGTTGTCCCCTTCTCCTCTTGCCCCCAATCCCTCCCAGCATCAGAGTCTTTTCCAATGAGTCAACTCTTCGCATGAGGTGGCCAAAGTACTGGAGTTTCAGCTTTAGCATCATTCCTTCCAAAGAAATCCCAGGGCTGATCTCCTTCATAGGCCATGTAAATCATATCAAATTATTTGTATACCATAAAGGTATACTAAAATCACTGAACATGTCCTTACAAACACTAACCATATAAATGTTACTTCAATTCTTTAAAGGGTAAGTCTTAGATAGGCATATGAATAAGTTTTAATATTGATCTAATGGGGGAAAATAGTATCTATCTCATATGGGTATTCTGAGGGCTAAATAGGAAATAATCTAGAATGTTAAGAAAGGTTTATGTGTCTGTTTTTACTATCAGATTTGGGGGCTGAGTCTGTCAGAGTCACATTTCTGTGTTATTATCCAAGTACGTTTGCTACTATGACTAAGTATTTTTCCAAAAAAAAAGTACAAAAACAAAACCACAACTTGACTACAATTATAACAATGTAGAAAAATGAGGTCTGTTATGTATATAAACTTACTGGATTATATCCAGTATAAATATTAACTCTCATTGTCTAATTATATGCATTAAGAATCTCAAATATTATATTACTTATAGAATTGCTTTATGTCACTTCCCACTATTTCTAAAAATAAGTATATTAATTACTGTATTATGTGAAGTCTGGATAAATATATTTGTGTTATTAGTATATGTTTGCTCAAAGTTTTTAAGTTTGAATTGGAAATTAAATTCTCTTTGTTTTAGGTTAATAGGAGATTTATAGGGAAAGCTAGATTTATCCTTTCAGATTTACCTAAGTATAGCTTCTTAATCTGATTTTCCAGTACACCATATTTAGTCTCTGATCCCAAGTTAATTCTATGTTCCTCATTAATAATATATTTTATTCAATGTTCTTGCTTTATTTTGTTTTGGTAACAACATGTGGTAGAAAAATTTTTACATATACATGTGAGTTCCTTATTATCCATATTTAAAATATATATTACAGGATGCAAGGGAGGGTTACTGAATCAAGGCTTCTATAAATGACTTGGTTTTTCAGTTATTAATTTTGAGAAATACACTTTTTTATAACTTATCCTCACTGACATTTTGATATCTTATTTTAACTATTCAAGAGAATAAGAAATTTTAGATCTGTTAGTTTCTGTAATCTTATTCTATCTGCTCTACATGGGATGATAAATGATTCAGGAATTTTCTACCCAACAGTATGAATTTACACATTTTTAACATTGCTTAATATATTATTCATGAAAGCAAAACATCGCTTATGCATCTTCTACCTTGTATAGCCAAAGTTACTAGCTGGAAATTGTAAATAAAGTTAATTCTTATTATTCATGGTGTTTTTATGTTTAATTAAGTTGCTGCAACCAAATGAATCAGCAAATAGTGAACCATTGCTTATGCGGGAAATACAAAGCTGAGTTCATGGGGATCTTTGGTCACAGAATTTTCATCACCCAATAAATACATAACCTTTTTGTGTGTGTGAGTTTCTGATTAAAGATCCTTTAACATTTAAGGCATTAATGCTCACAACCTTAACATGAGTTGAACCCTCATTAATGCATTGAACTCTCAGCCAACAGCCCTAAAACTCATGCCTGAATGAAACTTACTGAAGGCATGCACTTTCTCCATAAGATATATCACAGAAATATACATTTCTACCAAGGAATATGTAAGAACACTTCAGCATTATGCTTGGGGGGCATTTTAAACAGTGAAATCAAGAACAAAATGATGGAAAAGATGAGACCATAAACAGACTGCAAAAAGGACACTTGTTTACAGTATGAAAGCTGAAACAGAAAGACAGGACATCACCTCTTTTGACCTCACCTGGGAATGTGTACAAATTTTTTGTTAATCTGCACTTGTGTGCAAATGACTGTGAAGTGCCCTGAGTATCAGTAAGGATCAACTGTCTGTTGTCTTAATTTCCATGCTGGTCATTAAGTCTGATAAAATTTTCTAATTGGTTGAGGAATGATTAGAATGAATAGATTTTAAATAATGTATTAAGTAAATTAACTTAAATTTATTAAAGAAATCCATAGGACAAAATGACTTATAATGATACTTCTACTGGAACAGTATGAGTTACATAAGCAAAGAAGATTCCTCTATGTCACAAGTTCTAGTAAGCTTTTCAGTCAATGATAGTGATTTGGCACCAATAATAATTCCTAACAGATGGCATCGCATTTTAGCGTAGTATGGCATAAAATTATATTTTAATAAATTAGACAGATTTTGCAAATACAGTATACAAATACATCAGCTATTAAATCATATTATTTCAAAATAACATAGAAGAATTCTATTGGCTATAAGAATATAAAATTAGAATTCATTTAGAAGATCTGAATATAGGAGAAGTACATATAGATGAGATAAATATTTTAACTTGGCATTAAATTCTCCACATATCCAGTGGTGAAATATGATAGCAACATTCCATTAAACAAAACTGCTAAGTAAATATTCTGTTAATCGAAGCAGCTCTAAATTCTAGACTTCTAGTATGTTTCTAGAACTAAGTTTTATAACTTTCTCTCTCAACCTGAGTTTCATAAAATTATTGACAAAAACTAGATATTATAAAAAATGAAATACCACATGAAAGCAAATTAATAGTTTATACAAATGAAACACAAATTTCAAAATAAGAAAGCAAAATATTAATTATCAACTACTCAACTAAATACTTATCAGTATTTGATAGAAAGTGCTTGCTCCCTTAAAATATTTAAATCCCACTTTTACAATTAGATGAATTACAGTTATCTTTTATAGAAAGTGTTTTATCCCATTCAATGAAATAAAATTGATTTTATCTGCCCATTGGCTGTTCACAATAACCTCTGGTGGCTCAGATGGTAAAGAATCTGGGTGCAATGCAGGAGGCCCAGGTTCGTTTTCTGGGTTGGGAAGATCCTTTAGAGAAGGGAATGGTAACCTGCTCCAGTATTCTTGCCTGAAGAATCCAATGGACAGAGGAATCTGGCGGGCTACAGTCCATAGGGTCACAAAGGGTCAAACATGATTAAGTGATTAACACTTAGAAACGAACAATCCAACTTCCAGTCGTTTGCTTTTTCTTTCTATCTTGACTTTTCTAAAATATAATCTTGACCAGATCATTCTGATGCTTGGAAAAACTCAGAGACAACAATGAAATCCAACAATTGCCAGTCTTAAAGACCTTTATGACAGGGTCCTTGTTTAGTTTTCAAACCTCATTTCTTGCCATGCCTCCTCCACATGTTATACCCTAATAATAATGTAATAAATTTAATTGACCCCAAATTGTGCTATTATTTTATATCTCCATTCCCTGCATCTCTATCTTAGAATCCTTTTGCTTTTAGCCTACCTAAAGAATTCTTGGAGAAGGAAATGGCAACCCACTCCAATATTCTTGCCTAGAGAATCCCATGGACAGATGAGCCTGGTGGGCTGTTGTCCATAGGGTCGCACAGAGTCAGACATGACTGAAGCAACTTAGCATGTATGCATGCATTGGAGAAGGAAATGGCAACCCACTCCAGTATTCTCGCCTGGAGAATCTCAGGGACAGAAGAGCCTGCTGGGCTGCCATCTATGGGGTCGCAGAGAGTCAGACATAACTGAAGCGACTTAGCACAGCAGCAGCAGCAAAGAATTCTTACTTATTTAAAGCTCAGCTCCAGCATTGCCTTCTCTATGAAGCTTTGCCTGTTTGCTTTGAGAAATAGGTTGATCATTTTTTACTTTAGAACTTTTCATATCCACTTGATCCTGCCTTTATCAAATACGAATAGGCTTTCAAAAGACTTAAGAGTGTTATTATTTATTAATATTCTTTAGTTTGCATTATTTATTTTGTAACCCAAATATTAGCACAAAGCTCATCACAAAGTAGGTGATCAATAAATGTTCACTGAATGACAAAATGAAATTCAAAAGACCCTTTGTCCACTCCATATTCACTGTCAATTTGCTTTAATACAAAACATAATAGTATTTTAATAATTCTCCATGCAGTAAAGATTCATCAGTAATAAGAAAATGGAGAAACATGTTAATTATACACATTAGCAAAAACCACATTAAAAGGATTAAAAGTATTAAGCATTTTTTGAGAAGTTCATAAATATCACTAACTGAACTTAGCTTTATTTTTATCTTAGATTCAAATACCATACACTTTCAAAAATACTTTCACAATAATTTCTTATTGTGTAAGAGTAGAAATTAAATGCAATAAAATATAGGGCAGATAACAGGTAACAAAGAATGCTTTTATCAGCTGGGCACTCTTCTAAGCACTTTAGCTATATTGATTCATTTAATCTTCATGGCATGAAATTACACAGGTGCTAGTTTCTCCATCCTCACTACAAACAAATTAAAATGAAGACAGAGAAATTAAAAATAAATAAAACAAAACACTTGCCCCAAATTACTCAGCCAGTGGGTGTATGAGCCATAATCAAATTCAATAGTCCCACTCTGAGCTTATGCTCTTCATCACTACTTGACACTCTCTCTGGTTCAGGTGGAAAAAAAGATGCAGGAGATGTCACTAGACCACTTACTATGAAAGAACAGTTTGATTTGATCATTAAATTACAGTCTACATTTTCCTTGACTCATTGCAAATGCAAATACAACACTGGTTATCAAAATCTTACTCTGAAACCAATACGTTACATATAATTCTACAAAAACAATTCTATAGTACAGGGACATGTACAGTTATCTTAATAAATACTATTTCTTGATTAATTGAATAAAAGAGAATTTTAAAATTGCTTTATCATTTTATTTTTTGAGAAACAAAAGCATATTTAGGTGATTTGCTCATTGTCATAGAGTAAACAACTTTGGATAGAAATTTAGATGTTTAAATTGAGTTTCAGTGAGTATTTTTATTTCTGTAAGTAATTAAGCTAAAATTACTCAAATTCTTTAGTTCAGATCTTATAACTTACTGTAAGGAATAAGTTTGAAGTATCTAGAGCTATGAATATGGGCTTCTCCAGTGGCTCAGATGGGAAAAAAAATCTGCCTGCAATGCAAGAGACCTGGATTCGATCCCTGGGTCAAGAAGATTCCCTGGAGGAGGTAATGGCAACCCACTTCAGTATTCTTGCTTAGAGAATTCCATGGACAGAGGATCCTGACAGACTATATTCCATGGAGTCTCAAGGAGTCTGAAAGGACTGAGCAACTAATACGCAAACACACAAGAGCTATTGATAGACTACATACCTATTAAACCTTCTCTCAAATATCCATTCATTCACTCAACAAATTTTTACTGCATACTTTGCATCAGATGACTTTTTAAGTGCCAGGAATACAGCAACAAATCAAATAAAACCCCTCCCATTATGAGCTTATACTCTACATCCAACAGTAAACAAATAAATATATAAAAAATAATATAATATGTCATGGCAACCCACTCCAGTGTTCTTGCCTGGAGAATCCCAGGGACAGGGGAGCCTGGTGGGCTGCCGTCTATAGGGTCACACAGAGTCCGACACGACTGAAGTGACTTAGCAGCATAATATGTCAAGTGGTGACAAGTCACAAAAGTATAATCCTTGATTAAAAGGCAGAAGGGGATTAGGGAGCAAGCCATGAGGATGATGAGGGAAACAATGTTTCAAGATTGAGTAACATGTACAAAGGTCTTTAGCATGGTTAGCTAGGAAGGTAAAAATAAGAGGCAGAGCACTAGGAGATGAAATCAAATTGCAGGCAGATCATATAGGGCCTTTGGAGTCATTTTAAGGTCTTTGGATTATACATCTGATGAGAGAGTAATTAGAAGAGTTTGAGAAGAGGATTGACATTTTCTGACTTACCCTTTTAAAAAGGATTATCAACATTTTGCTGCTGTGTTGAGAAAAGATTGTTGGAGGGTCAGGGTAGAAGAACAGTAGCAAGGAGAGCAGTCAGATGGCACATACTACAGGTTTTAGGCAAATGTATATTACTGCTGAAAACCCTGCCACACACAGTCTACACAAAAATAGCAATAAATGCATTTCTCTTGCTCTATTTAATTTACAAGCATAAGTCTTTTATTGCTCTTCCAAATAAGGCATATCTTGAATATTATTTAACCCATGACAAATGATAAAACTTTTCATCCCATGTATTATTAACCAAATTTTTGCCTAAGGACTGACAAAAAGAGAGTCAGCAAGACATGGTAAAAGAATACTATAAACTTTGCAGCCAAACACTCAGAAAACCAATCTCTTCCACTTCCTAGTTCTGTGGATGTCAACAAATTAATTTATTCCTCTTGTCTTTGCTCTCTAAACCTATAAAACATGTACAATCCATTCTCAAATTTAATTAAAAGTTTATTATGTGCTAGGCCCTGTGACACGTGTGGAGTAAATATGGGTAACCTCTGGTCCTTGCTCTATAGAAGTCTAATGAGTGATATGGGAATTGGGTAAATATTCCCACAAACAACTATATAATTTAAAATTTAATAAATATAGTTAAAAACACACAGAATGCCTTGTGAAAATAAAAAAGCAATTAATGATACTATAAATAATGGACATTGAATGCTTTACAGGTGCTGGTCTATAGCTCTATTGTTTCATGAATGCTGTTGCTGCATCGCTTCAGTCGTGTCCGACCCTGTGCGACCCCATGGACTGCAGCCTACCAAGGTCCTCCATCCATGGGATTTTCCAGGCAACAGTACTGGAGTGGGGTGCCATTGCCTTCTCCCGTTTCATGAATGGAACCAAGTATTTTAAATAATGTTCAAAGAGGATCAAAGATCCCCTATAACTGGAGAGGTTCTCTCATTCTGAATCTGTTTTAACACACACACACAAACTGAATAAATAAAAGTTCCTAATAAGTATCTCAGAAATTTTCATCTTCCCAAGGAAAGCATATGAATTTGTTTATATAGCAATAAGAAAATCTAATGAATTTGAGCAATTTTTAAGATATCTATGCATTCATAAAATATTTAATTAGCTTTTCTAAAAATATTCCTCATAATTTTGTTAAAATTTCTAGAGATAAAAAATAAATATCTGTTGAATAAATTATTGAGTGACTGGTCTAGTATTTAAACTCACAGGGTAATAAAAAATCATAGATTAGTGACCTTGATAGAAGAAACAGAATCATATTTCAAATGAATATATTTATCAAATATATAATAATTTCCTTAATGCATTGTAATATTATACTTCTGGTCATTTATTAAAGGGATAAATGTATGAGCATGGGAAATAATCTCACAGAAAGGAATTCTTACTTTTCTGTTTAAAAAACATGCTAATTATTTGTCTTAAATAAATATGTTCAGGCAAAAAGAAACACAATCTAATTGTATATACATTTACATGCATTTTTGTGTTAACATGCTACTTTTATCATATATGAATAATTACCTGTGAACATTGGTTGAGAGATTAATATGAGCATGGAACTGTAAATAAAACCTAACATTTATGTTGAAGTTTAAATTGAATTTAAATAGGGGAAAAAGAGAAAGGAGAAATACAGTTTCAGGCAAAGAAGTACTTGTAAAACAAAAGAACAATAAAGAAATAATATACCATATTTCCTAGAAAAAAGTCAGATTCATTTTAATATCAGGTTTCTTTTCTTAGAAATACTCCCAATCTTCCATTCAATACTTGGGAGATGTGCACGGATATCAGAGATGACCGAATCCACTTTTTACTACTTGAGTCTGTTAATCTTAATGTGTCAACATGGCTGGACTATGGTGTCTAGCTGTTTGGTTAAAGCCAGTTCGAGTTTACTATGAAGGTACTTTTCAAGCGTGATTGGAATTTAAAGCAGTAGACTCAGTAAAGTAGATGAGCCATAAAGTGAGTGGACCTCATACAATTGTTTGAAAGTATTGAGAACAAAGATTGCATTTTTCCAAAGAAAGAATTCTCCTCAAGACTGCAACATTGGTGGGTACAGATCAATAGATAAACTGATGGATATACTCACACAAGATATATACATATGTACAGTATATATATATAAATATATATATACACATACACACATATATATCCCACTGATTCTATTTTTCTGGAGAACTCAGACTAATATGCTACCTTTGAATTTCAACTAATTATTTTTCTCTCTACTTAGGGAGAAGAAAATGATTTTTATATCAACATATACACAGATATTGTGACATTCAGGAAAAGAGAAATGATAGTTTGTTAAAATAAATAATTGGTAATTTAACAGTTTAATTAGGGACAATGAAACACAAATTCATACTTTCAAGTAATAAATAATCAAACCTAAAAGAAATATACAAAACAAGCCAATGAAGACTATTTTTTTGTTTGCCATTGTGTCTACAGACACAGCATGTGTGTGTGTTAGTTACTCAATCATGCGCAACTCTTTGCGATTCCATGGATGGCAGCCTGCCAAGCTCCTCTGTCCATGGAATTCTCCAGGCAAGAATACTGGAGTGGACTTTGACTCCCTTCTCCAGATCTTTCTGACTCAGGGATCGAACCCAGGTCTCCTGCATTGCTGACAGATTCTTTACCGTCTGAGCCACCACGGAAGCCAACTTTCTTGTTTGCCATTGTGTCTACAGAAATAGCATAGACAACGTAAAACATTATTTAATAATCTTAGAATCCTGTAATACCTTCATACATTAGAAAGTTTTAATAGGAGAATGATACATTTAACTATGAAATTCCTTTCTTTTATCCATTTTTATTAGGATTTTTATACTGACTATATGTACTATTTGGGGCATAATTAAAGTCTCAGCCACTGAAACACATTTAAAGTAATATGGGAAACCAAGAAGAATGTGATTTTCTCTGCCAGCAGCAATCTGCAATAGGACCGTATCTATAGAGCCTAAACAGCTCACTCCCACTGGGAAATAGCAACTTTCCCATTATGAAGATGGCATTATTTTTCAAGATGATCTGTTCCATGTACTGCTACCCAGCATGCTATCCATAACTCTCCAGATAAATTGAAGGGACTAAAAGATTGATGAACTCATGAATTATTTTCTTGTAGGGAACCCCAGCAGAATTCACCAGAGGATTTCTTATGCCTATGTGAAGATCCTTTGGCAAAATAGAAAAAAGTATGGAAAGAGTAATGAGACATTAAAATTGACTCCTATTTACTAGAAATTCTCTTGTGCATGTATACAAGAAAGAGTAGCCTAGGAACATATTTTAACTTGCAAGGTCGTACTGTATCTTAAAAGGGGCATATTATGCTGACCACTATGTCTTTTCTTTATCAGTTTCACATTGATTTTTTCTGAAGCAAGAGATTGTTTTAAACAAAATAAGCTTTGTGCAGTATGCAGATCTTATTTGTCCTATGAATTACATGTCATAAAAATCAGATTAGCAATCTATTAATACACAATTGCAAACTATCTATTTTACAAAAATATATCTTCAAAAACAACACAATAAAAGACAAAATATATACTATTTATATATTTAATTATATCCTTACAATGAAACATTTCTCTCATAATATTTCTTCAAAACAATTTTCCTTTGTACTAAAGGATACAGTCCAGGAAAACATTAAATTTCTTCCTCAAAAAGATGACTGACTATAGAAAAGAGTTTTATTTATAAAAATTTCAGCACATTATTATTTCTTTTTTTTATTTTGCAGACATCATGATATTTTGGCTACAAATAATTGACTATATAAAAGCACATTTTCACATTAGGCATATTTTATTTAAATCCATTTCTGAATTTTTACATAAAAATATGTACAATCTAGCCTCCTTAGGTTTTGTCCGTGAATTTATTAAAAAATCTTGTTACCACTGTGGTCTTACACCAAGGTTATCTCAGGGCTCAAAAACCACTTCAAACATTAGTGTACCAAGCCCTACTACCATGATTTGAATTTGATAAACTCCAGTCTCACTTAGAATTCTAATTTATATCTGTAACACGTTTGTTGATTTTTCTTCCACAATTAAGAATTAAGTTCTCTTACTTTACAATTCCTATGTAGAGTGGTCTGTATAGTTTATACATTTTCTTGTTGTTCAGTCATTAAGTCATGTCTGATTCTTTGTGATCCCATGGACTGCAGCACTCCAGGCTTCCATGTCCTTCACTATCTCCCAGAGTTAGCTTAAAATCATGGCCACTGTGTACGTGATGCCACCGAACCATCTCATCTCATCCAATCATCTAATCCTTTATACATTTATCTTAAAAAATTTTTTTTCAGACAGGAGGCACTGTTGTGTGTGAGAGAGAGAGAAGGCAAGGGAGGACAGTTTTTAATAAAGAAACTATTTCTTTAGGCATTCCAGATTAATCGGGATTAGGGCTCATTTGAGGGTATAAAGATATAGCTCCATAAATAGTATATGATCTATATGATATAGTATACAGATTTATAGATCTAGTAGTATATGCTATTTCCTCCTACCACCCAGTTCAGACCTCTGATTACAAAATGGTCACATTTAAGACAAGGTGGCATTTTCTAAGACTAGAATGTAATTAAATTGCTAAGGGACACTGAAATGGTGATGCCTACTGAAGAGGGATACACATTAGCAGGTTGTTTTATTGTTGCTATTGGATTTATTTGATGTTTTCATTAAAGAACCTTTTACCTCAAGCAATAGCTTGACAAGTGTAAATACTATAGAAATTTCATGTAGTTGGGTGAGTTGGCTCATATAGGTCCAAAAATGAGGTGCTTTTTTCAAATCATCTGATAATGTAGGGGCAGAATTTATACTGAATTCATTGGACAGTGTTATTTAAGATATCGAGTTATAATTCATTCATTATTTCTTCCTCATTGTTGATAAAGCATCTTTAATAGTAGAATTTAATTCTATCTCTTTTGAAAATTCTTTAAGAATGGAAAAGTTCATGTTGGGATGCTTTGTGCACTCTCTAGGAAATCCTTCTATCTCATTAGGCTAGATGCCCAGAAGTTTAGCCATAAAGTAATACAATGAATTTCAGATCACGTCACAGAATCAGGATACTTTTATGGAGTGACAATAAGCCTGAACAGGATTAAATAATAAATCAACACTCATCTTCACTTCAGGCTTCCCTGGTGGTTCAGATGGTAAAGAATCCGCCTGCAATGCAGGAGACCCATGCTCCATTCTGGGTCAGGAAGATCCCCTGGAGGAGGGCATGGCAACTCCTGTATTCTTGCCTAGAAAATCCCATGAACAGAGGAGCCTGGCAGGTTACAGTCCATGGGATCTCAAGGAGTCGTACACTACCGAGTGACTAAGCACACATGCACGCATCTTCACTTCAATATAGAATTCTTTCTGCCATATCTTGGGACACAGCTAAGTATGAGTCTTCTCCAATCAATTACAGAAGAGAGCATGGAGATATAGAAAAACAAGCCAGGAATAAGTGTTATATAGGAAGTACTCATACAGGAACAAATAAGTGTTCACATAGGAGGAGCTAAGAACATTTATGTTGCAGTAATGAAGATGATAAAGTGTAACAGATTTTTAAGTCATTCCTAAGAAGATATAAGAAAAAAGGTACAGGAAAAGTTTAATCCAATACATACATTTTTAATCAAAATCTATAAAAATATTTATTGGATATCAGGATACTGGTAACAGAGTCAATAACAATCCAAAAAATCATAATGAATGTGCACCAAGTCTAGATATTGAAGTGGAAATTTCAAGAAATTGGGACTTGTCTTGGATACATTGTTGGAAGAAAAAGGAATCAACAAAGAGAAACAGCTGAAGTTGAGACAGGTATTAATGTACTCTATCTCACATATGATGCTTAAAATTTGCTCATTTAAGAATGCCTACTATGATTATCAAAATACACATTAATTTTAAAACATTAATCTTTCACGGAAATATAATGAATATTTATTACTTTTTCTGAAAATTAAATAATAGCTTAAAATCATATGAAGAACAATCTGGAAGTTTGTATTTTGAATTTTATATGGTAATCACACAATAACATGATCTGCAATAAGCAAAGTTAAGTTATTTGACCCACTCTTAAATATAAATAACAGAAATCGTAATGTTATCACTAGGAAATATATATTGCATAAAACAATACACAGCATTTGCTTTGTTTACACCTAAACTATCACCAAAACATTAAGGCTTGGTAGCTTGCAGTTTAGGTTAACAATTGAGCAGGCATTATACCTACTGAGTAGATTTTCACCTTTCCCACTGAAGAGTGTTCACCAGATGATAATTAGTATCTGCTAAGTGCTCTTCAGATTAACATGATATCATCAAGAAATACCAGAAAAGTGTTAACACAATGCTCATCCAGCTGAACATTCCAAACAAGTCCGTCTTCATTGCCATTTACTGTAAATTTTAACACTTCACCAGCCGGCCAGATCCTTTCCCTTTACCCCCTCTCAACAGTAGAGAACACAAATTTGTCTTTTGTTTATGTAAACTATCTAGTTTAAATCGATGAGGAGCTAGAAAATATACATTTAACATTAAAATTGAATTAAATTACTCTAACAATTTAACTTCAATACTTCATTATACATATCAAACACAATTTGCTTCCTAACATTTATGTCATTACTGCAGTTCACAGAAGGAAAAGAAATTAAATGATTTAAAATGCATATAAAAATTAGAATATATATTCTGTGTGTAAACAAAATTGTTAGTTTTATCTACTGTTTTAATCAAATTTTGAATAGAGATATAATACAACTGAAATATGACATTTGAATCTATACTAAAGGATAAATAAAACAAAAATGGAAACATGCACAAATGGCATTGAAACATGTAAAATATCATGTATGAAACGAGATGCCAGTCCAGGTTCGATGCACGATACTGGATGCTTGGGGCTAGTGCACTGGGACGACCCAGAGGGATGGTATGGGGAGGGAGGAGGGAGGAGGGTTCAGGATGGGGAACACATGTATACCTGTGGCGGATTCATTTTGATATTTGGCAAAACTAATACAATTATGTAAAGTTTAAAAATAAAATAAAATTAAAAAAAAATCCAGGTAACAAAGCAGTTAACAAAATACATTCTAGAATTATTTTGCCCACTAAGGATATTTGACAATACATAGAGACCTTTTTCCGGAGAAGGCGATGGCACCCCACTCCAGTACTCTTGCCTGGAAAATCCCATGGATGGAGGGGCCTGGTGGGCTGCAGTCCACGGGGTCGCTAGGAGTCGTACACGACTGAGAGACTTCACTTTCACTTTTCACTTTCATGCATTAGAGAAGGAAATGGCAACCCACTCCAGTGTTCTTGCCTGGAGAATCCCAGGGACGGGGGAGCCTGGTAGGCTGCCGTCTATGGGGTCTCACGGAGTCAGACACGATTGAAGCAACTTAGCAGCAGCAGCAGCAGCAGAGACCTTTTCGGTTGTTGTAACTCAGGGGGTTACTAGTGTGTGCTACTGGTACAAGTGGACAGAGGTCTAGGATACGCTAAACATCTTCAACATACAGGCCAGCCTCCACAATAAAGAACTAACTAGACCAAAACATCATCAGTGCCTAGACTGAGGAATTCACGTGGGTTTCAACATTCACTGACCCCCACCCCCACCCCCAGGACCACTGTTGTTATCAATATTATCAAGAAAAAGGAGAGTACACAAAGGAAAAAGAGATAAGTAAGTCGCTCACTCAATCATGTCCAACTATTTGCAACCCTATGGACGGTAGACTGCGAGGCTCCTCTGTCCATGGGATTTTCCATGCAAGAATACTGGAGAGGATTGCCATTTCCTACTTCAGAGGATCTTCTCAACCCAGGGACTGAACCCATATATCTTGAATCTGCTGCTTGGGCAGGTAGATTCTTTACCACTAGTGCCACCTGGGTAGCCCACCCCACCCCCCCACCCCCCAAAAAAAGATTATTTTCACATAAATAAGCCATTGGCATTTATGAAATAAAATTAGTAATTACCATGAAGTCCACAGGGTATTATGACAGAAGTACTATATGTACCATAAGTTTGTAATGAATGTAATACAAATATATAGAATCTAAGTAATTTGTTATTTTGTAACTCCACCTTAAAAGAAAAGAATAATGAATACTGAGAAAACAGCCTATAATGGGAAAATAATCTATTAAATTCTAAAAGTACTAACATTTTTGTGCATTAAAATGAACCCTTCACTTTTTAGTTTCATAGAACAAAAAGATGCAGGATATCTCATTTTAGTTTGTTTAGTTTATAGCTACATGACCTTGGTAATTTGATTTCTTTTATAATTGTCCTCACATTGAGCCTTTCTGAGGATCACAAGAAACAAAGAGAAAATTATGCAAGTTCTTTTAAAAATGTATCTCCAAAAAAAAATGTATCTCCATATAAAATATGAAAATATTTTTCTGCTGACATCCAAGATCTTTATCATTATATATTTTTATAGTTTGTGTTTTCCTGTTTTAAATCATGTGATCTGAACAATGACAAGACTACATATGTATATAAATGGTTTATGACTATACCTAAGCAAGCCAAAGTTTGCAGTGTAGGATATGCCAAAATTTACCATGTATATGAGATCAGCAATTGAAAACTGTATTAAAAACAAAAAGCAATGAATAGTAATCAGTTCAATTCAATTTAATTCAATGCAGTATACTTAATTAAGGCAGTATGCTAGGTGCTAAGGATACAACAGGGAAAAAGCCAGCTTCCTAAAGAAATGGTTAACAGATGAGGATGAAGTAGTTACGAGTCTAGACAGAGCATTAGAGTCCTCTCCATACTACTATTCTCTCCTCTTTCCCTTTTATACA
This sequence comes from Bos javanicus, assembly GCF_032452875.1. Lineage (NCBI taxonomy): Eukaryota > Metazoa > Chordata > Mammalia > Artiodactyla > Bovidae > Bos > Bos javanicus. The sequence goes on along the minus strand of NC_083870.1, from coordinate 73,047,500 downwards.
TTCACATATGCTATTTGTTCCTCAAATCCCTTTTTTTTTCTTATACACACTCAGTCACATTGTGACTGACTGTGATAACTGAAGACATGCTTCATGACTCATCAAAGAATCAACAAACCATGGTAGTGGATTCTAGTATTTAAAGGCTGTCTCTCAAAACCAAAGGGAGAGTTTTATCTCATCTGTAATGAGAGGAGAAAATGTTATTTTTTATTATATTCCACAGCAACACAGAAAAGTTTTCCAACATATCAAACTTAGCATAGAAAGGAAGTTTATACACAGAAAGAATACTTCTCTCTGTAGTCTTCTAAAGAGTAAGTATCCTGTTTAATTGATACTTACAAGAACACAGTCATGGGTAAGCCAAATAAATGTCCATTGATAATAATGAGATGCAAATAAAACTTTTATTCTTGTTTGTGGTTTTTCCCTTAGGCAAAACTGCAGGGGGGGATACAAAACCACAGACAAGAATAGCATTGCCTGCAATGCGGGAGACCCAGGTTCGACTCCTGGGTTCGGAAGATGCCCTGGAGAAGGAAATGGTAACTCACTCCAGTATTCTTACCTGGAGAATTCCATGAACGGAGGAGCCTACTGGGCTACAGTCCAAAATGTCACAAAGAGTCAGACAGGACTGAAGGACTTCACTGTATGTGATTTTTTTCTTAGGCAAGATTGCAAAGCAAGTAAAGTTTATCTTTTCTCAGAGGGGTCACCTCTTTTGTTGTTCTTACTCTTTAGTTCTTAGTAGTTAGTAATTGTTTGAATTTTTACCTTGTGATTTTTGCATCTGTAGATTTGTCATTTAAGATGATTTTCTAAAATAGCTACTTATAAAGTTAAAGCAATAAGAGAAATAATAACAAATTTCATCAGTGGCTTACTACATCCTTCACTGCATCAAGTGCTTTATGTAATTTCCTCTTTTATACTCAGAGAAATTCTGTGAATTACAGATTAACCCCCACTCTATAGATGGGCTTCCCTGATGGCTCATTTGGTAAAGAATCCGCTTGCAAAGTGGGAGACCTGGGTTCAAACCCTGGGTTGGGAAGAACCCTGGAGAAGGGAACTACCCTCTCCAGTATTCTGGCCGGGAGAATTCCAGGGACTGTAAAGTCCATGCGGTTGGAGAGGGACTTTCACTTTCACTTTATAGATAACATGGCTTTGAAATGTTAAGTGAACTGCTGGAATACACAACCAGGAAGTAAATAGATGGCTATGGAAACATATAACTTTTTCTTTACTACCATTTTACAGGTTTACTAGTTATCATTTAAATCCACAACCAATGTGGAAACTAGTATTGTGATTCTGCCACCTAAGATAATGTGCTTTTAAAAACATTCTAAGTTTGATCACATTTTAAGATAAAATTCAATAGGCAACTCTTCTAATGTACATGTTTCTAGAACGTTATACACAGTAGTGATCTGAAGAGTGTATGTGTGTGTGCTCAGTCACACTCATAGAGTCAGTGTCTGACTCTTTGCAGTGCTATGAACTGTAGCCTGTCAGGCTCCTCTGTCCATAGGATTCTCCAGGCAAGAATACTGGAATGGTTCTCCAGGGGATCTTCCTGACTCAGGGATTCAATCTGTATCTCCTATCTCCTGCATCAGCAGGCTGGATTCTTTTACGTTTGAGCCACCTGGGAAGCCCCAATCTGAAGAGGCACTTAGGGGAAAAAAAAAAAAATCCAAGATAAAATGTTTTTGATAAAGCTACATATTTGGTAAAATAAACATTTTAACATCATCATGTTAATGAACAACATCATCATGTCAAATATTGAGAAGTCCTACAATTTAAAAATCTTTCTAAAAATTATTTTTTTTACAACAAAACAGCAAATATGACTGCTGCTTAAGTTCCACACTATCTTTCTTGTATCCCATTTGCTATTGTTCAGTTTCTCAGTCATGTTTGACTCTTTGAGACCCCATGGACTGTAGCACTCCAGGCTTCCCTGTCCTTCCCATAAGGCTCTAATTAAGATGCTTATACATTCAGTTTCTTGTTCCTCAAAGTGGAATGAGAATTTACAGACATTTATGAAGCATTCTGAATATAGAATACATCTAGATTTTAATTGTCTACAAACCTATTACTTACTCCACCTATATCTATTTTTACCAATAGTCTTTATTGAGTATTTTCAAAAAATATTTCATATTTTAACTCTGCTAATCTCAGAATTAAACTCACAGGAAGAAACTTCCATGTATGCTTGGGGCTAGTGCACTGGGACGACCCAGAGGGATGGTATGGGGAGGGAGGAGGGAGGAAGGTTCAGGATGGGGAACACATGTATACCTGTGGTGGATTCATTTTGATATTTGGCAAAACTAATACAATTATGTAAAGTTTAAAAATTAAATAAAATTAAAAAAAAAAGAAACTTCCATGTATATATTAAAGAGAAGGTGCATGCTACTGACACCAGTTAGAATTTTTTTGAAGAAATAAAGTGTTGATCAAACACAGGTCAGCTGAAATAGTTTATTTTGTAGTAATAATGTATAGATCAGTTTTCCCCATAACACCACTGGAGGAATGCTGATCAGAGTGATCAGTCCTTCATTTTACTATTGGAAGTTACCTATACAAATTGGATGTTTATTTCTCCAAAAGAAATGTTCCTTTTTTATGTGTAAGTAGTTTGCTGGGTTTTTTTTCCTAACTAATAAGTAAGGGAAAATCCACTGTCAAAGTTAAATATATGCTTAATAAAAACAACTTTAAATCGTATACATTTTTTAAGCTTGTGATGCTTCTATCTAGTCAAAACAAAACAAACAAAAAAGACAAAGAACAAACACTTGTAGAATATGATGTTCTCTTTACTTGAATAGTTTGTTCTATCTTTCTCAAACTACTGCTACACAACCACTTCTTTCTGTAAAGTATTATCTTCTTCTGACCTCCTTCTCTCTAATTGAAGCGGTATCTCCATTGTGCAATTGGCTAAAGAATAGCATTAAAAGTAATTTATCATTTCCTGTTGCCTTCTTCTTTTGGGGTACAGACTGAAGGAAAGAAGGCATCAAACTGAAAACAAAGAGAGAGAGAGAATGATAATGACAATAGTGTAATACTGGGAAAAGATTAGGTCATTTCACTTCATTATTTTTTCCTAATTTTTCTTTTCTTCATATGATTTTATTTCTTCTTAGAAGTGTCCATTACTTACTCCGCACATATTTTCTTTCAGTGGGAACAGGTAAAAACTAATGGGGAATAGATCAAAATAGGAAATAGTAGTCTCTGGATTAGAGACATTACTCAGTCAGTTATGAAAGGTACATTCAATGTGGAGGCCAAAATGTTCTAGAGTCCCTTTAAATCAAAATAAAATTTGTATCATTGAGTAATTTATATCTATGCAATTAATAATAAGAAGAAAGTATACTGAACAAGAATTCAGACTGAATTTCTGCCCGTTTTGATATTTCAAAGAAACAATTATCATTCATAACCAAAAAGAAGTTTTAAACATCTAAACCAGTGTTTATTCATTTGTGAAATTGGAATTTTAACAATTGTCCTACTTCCTTAATAAATGTTTCAATATTTAAATAAGAAAACATATGTGCAATATTTTAATATATAATTATTACTTTGTAATAGGAAATAAATGTGTAAATTTTAATTCAAAATTTATAATATATATTCATAATCATACTTTGACTTCTCATTTAATGAATTTTGTTATTAAATAACCAGAAACTCTATATTGAAGGCTTTTGAATGTGTAAAAATTAATACTAAAATAATTAAATATATTTTAACAATGATGACATATTTGTTATTTTATTTTATTTAACCAAATACCAGAATTCTTATTTTTAGGTAGTGTTAATTGAAAAACTAACACACTGATTAATTCCTGAGATGATCTTTGGTGAGGTTATATTCCATCCATTTTATTGTATCATTATAATGCTGCTACTGCTACTGCTAAGTTACTTCAGTCGTGTCCGACTCTGTGCGACTCCATAGACGGCAGCCCACCAGGCTCCCCTGTCCCTGGGATTCTCCAGGCAAGAACACTGGAGTGGGTTGCCATTTCCTTCTCCAATGCATGAAAGTGAAAAGTCAAAGTGAAGTCGCTCAGTCGTGTCTGACTCTTAGCGACCCCATGGACTGCAGCCTACTAGGCTCCTCCATCCATGGGATTTTCCAGGCAAGAGCTGGGAGTACAACAGTAATATTAAGATTGAAGGTAGGAGGAGAAGAGGACAACAGAGGATGAGATGGTTGGAGGGCATCACTGACTCGATGGACATGAGTTTAAGCAAGTTCCAAGTTGGTGATGGACAGGGAAGCCTGGCATGCTGCAGTCCATGGAGTTGCAAAGAGTCGGACACAACTGAGCAACTGAACTAAACTGAACAGTAATATTTATAAGGCAAACATGTCCCCCTGTCTCACAAAATTTCTGGTGATTTATATAACAGTAAAATGAGCACTAAGTAACAGAGATGTGGATACATATCCACCTTAACCTATACTCCAAGAGGGACTTGTATATAAAATATGTTAATTAGTATAAACTGTGATAAATTCACAAATTAAAAATGCATATGTATCTCATAAGTAGATATATCCAAAAACCAAACATGCAAAAGACTCTATTATGACAAACTAGTTTTTTATAGATTGATTTACTTATTTCACAAATATTTTTCCACTCACCAAGCCACTCAGTGCCCCAGATAATACAAGGGCAAGTAAGGTAAAAATTCTTTCTTTTCAAGATCTATAGTGGGATAGAGGTATCTTATATGCATAAAAATAACTAAAATGCAAAGAAAGAACTGCTTACATTCCCCAAACATATTTTATTAAGTTCAACAATAATGCAAAATAATTATGTGGTCTTACAAAATTGTGAAGTAAGTAAATCTGTAAATATGTACATGTATATAGGTATTTGGGTATATAAAGATGAAGATATATATACCTCCATGTGTTTAAATTTTGGTTTTTAATTTCAAGCAATTAATAAAGAATTACTGAAAAAAACAGCATTGAGTTACATTTAGAAAATGAATAGAACTTGGAAATTATTGAAAAGCCATTTTGGAAAATCAACTGATGAGGAAAAGAAAGCAACATAAAAGATGAGACTATAGCAAGAAGACCTACCTGAAACAAAGAATAAGTAATGAAATAAGTCCCTAAAGTATGCTGGAGCATATAGAAGTAAGCACATTACCAGAGGATCTTCATTTTGGCTGCTGTCAGCTAATCCCCTAAATTAATGAAAGTCTATTGTTAATGATATTTATAAAAATTATAATAGCTAAAATATATTGTTTACTTTGTATCAGGAATGATGCCAAGGAGTTTGCAAATCTTATCTCATAACCTGTAGGTTGAACATTATCATTAAATAATTTTATTGAGCAGTAACTAATCTTAATCAGTTTCCTGATCCAGTTTTTTTAATGATTCAAAGAAGTATGGCACTGTTTTTAAGATTCCAACCTAAATGCACATATGTGTATGTGTGTGTGTGTGTGTGTGTATGTGTGTAGTCGCTGGGTGTGGTCTGATTCTTTGGAATCCCAGGGACTATAGTCCATCAGGGTCCTCTGTCCATGTGATTTCCCAGGAAAGAATACTGGAGTGGGTTGCCATTTACCCCTCCAGGAGATCTTCCTGACCCAGGTATAGAGCTAGTGAACTCCTGTTTCCTGTATCTTCTGCATTGCAGGTGGGTTCTTTACCTACTGAGCTGTCAGTGAAGCCCAAGTGCACATGTATTTGTAGCTGGAAGTAAAAAAAAAAAAAAAAGATGATGAGGATATTAAAAAGGTTTAGAGATATTTGAAAATTTTCTCTTCTTGTATACAGCAGAAGAAAAGTGAATCGAGATTTTAATGTCATTTCAGTCTCAGGTGTGTCCGACTCTTTGTGACCCCATGGACTACAGTACACCAGGCCTCCCTGTCCATCACCAACTCCTCGAGCTTGCTCAAACTCATGTCCATCCAGTCGGTGATGCCATCCAACCATCTCATCCTCTGTTGTCCCCTTCTTCCCCACCTTCAATCTTTCCCAGTGTCAGTGTCTTTCCAATGAGTCAGTTCACATCAGGTGGCCAAAGGATTGGAGTTTCAGCTTCAGCATCAGTCCTTCTAATGAATATTCAGGACTGATTTCCTTTAGGACTGACTGTTTTGATCTCCTTGCAGTTCAAGGGACTCTCTCAAGAGTCTTCTCCAACACCACAGTTCAAAAGCATCAGTTCTTTGGCACTCAGCTTTCTTTATAGTCCAACTCTCACATCCATACATGACTACTGGAAAAACCATAGCTTTGACTAGAGAGACCTTTGTTGGCAAAGTAATGTCTCTGCTTTTTAATATCCTGGAAGTCCCTTGATTTTAATGCAAATGAAGAAAATTAACAATAATTTACACATTAGTGATTTCCCCATATAAAATCATGCAAATTGTATGCTATGTGAAGCCAGGTCATATAGAAAAGACTAGATATTGTCTGCCAGAAATCAAGTGATTGTACATGTCAAATATGATGAGATTTTTTTAGAATGCCCAAGAAGTCAGAAAATCAGCTCATCAATTATTGAGATTAGAGAGAAGTGTCATACTTTCCATTGGGGGTAGAAAGTTCAAATTAATTCATAAAATTAAGTGGCTAAAGCATGGAAGTGCTATTTCAATGAAGAATTATTTGCAGAAGAATATCAAATATTGTTTGTTCTATGGATCAAACAGAGGAACAGGTGATAATTACCAAGTGTTCCTTACATAAACTACTATTCCAACCAAGAAAAATGATTAATTCAAGTATACTGAGAAGAGTGTAGGATTTTAGAAGAAACATTTAATGATGACAAGATGGTTTTGATGCCTGCAAAAGCAACTGTCAGGAAGAAAATACATTTCTCATGAACATTCAGAATATGTCAAAAACTGACAATAAATTTAGGGGAAAATCCATGTAAAATAGTATTAAAGAGAAGAGAGTATGAAGGCAAAGCATCTCAAATGAAGGAAAAAATGAGTGAGAAATAGAAACAAGATGAACGATAGTCATCACATATTCTAAGTCTACTTTTTCAAGGCATCAAAAGGCTGCCTTGAATTAAAAGTAGGTGAGCCTCAGGAGGTATTAAGTAACAAACAGAACACCAGAAACATAATATAACATGCAACAATTTCTTTAACTAGATAGTCCTGGCCATAAGTTACAGCTATAATGTTAAAGGAAGGGTGAGAAAGATAGAAAGAAAAGACACTGACCTTGAGCCCCAACTGTGTGCTAAATACTGTTCTGGGCACATTCCAATGAATTATTACCAGGATTCAGAAATATATAGGAGTAGCTGTAAGCATTTCTATTTTACAGACAAGAAAACTGAGTCTCATAAAACCCAAATAACATCCCTGTGACCATAGAACTAATAGTTGGTGAAGTAAAAAGTCAAACATAACTTGTTTACACAACACTATTTGAGGATACAGACTGAACTACAAGGTAAATTCAATAGCCAAGACCTTATCTCTTATATCACTGTATTCTCAAAGAAAGTATCTAGCATAAGCCAAGGACTCAATAAATAAATGTTGAAAAACTGGTGAATGAATGTCTGAAAAAGAACATGTTTCTATAGGGAAAAAAACAAAATGAATGGATAAAACACAAAAGAAATTCCTGAAAGAAAAAAGGAAAATGAAAAAAATCAAGTATCCTAGAATTTAGTAAACATATTCTATACAAATAGCAAAATACAAAGTTCTTGAAGAATTTGCAACAATAGAAGTGAATGACTGTTATGTAAGACAGTTATAGTCTTTTGCAAAGGCAAAATAGATAAGAATATACTGTAATGTGAAATTTATAAAATAAATAAAATGTAGAAGAATACAGAAATCACAGGAGAAGGAAGGAGGAGTTAGAATTGGGTTATAGAGGGTTGAAAATTTTCTTGAATGATATGAGATAAAAACAGGACTTTATATTGGGAGAACTTTAGATAGCCGAAAAACAAATCATCATAAAATACACTATCCTCTTAGGATAAAATCTATCGAAAATGGATATGTAAACACATCTAAGAAGATTCTTAAATAACACAGCATTAGATAAAAAAAAGTTTTCATTCAATTAAGCTATAAACTCTATATACTTCTACCAGCCATCAGAAAAAGGCAAACTATCTAATTCCAATGTTTCACTTTATTCAACTGTAATTAAACATAAAACTTTATAACATATTACTGACATGTTTAATGAATTTGGTATAAGTGCATCTTTTATTCATCCCTAATTTTTTTTTTAATCTTCCCATCTATCTTGGGAAATAACAGTGCTCAACACTCTAGGCTGCCTAATACTTTTCAAAGGAGGGTTATAATTCAACTTGATTCAGCTGTTTAGTTATACCAGAATTAGCATTCAAAAGATTAATTTGGTGATGTCGAATACTATAGCAAGTAACAGCTTCTTTTTCTTTCTGTTAAGGAGTACAGTATACAAAAAGCTTCAAGAAATACTATGGTTTTTAAAAAAATAAGCAAGGGCTTTGGTGACACACATGTCTAGAATCAAACCCTGGTTATGCGATTTACTAGCTGTGTTAAAGCTCAGAAAGATATTCATCTTCTTTGAGTTGGTTTCTCCACTTATAAAGGAGAAAAATTTAGGTTGTTGCAAGGATCCAAGGATGTAACAAATGTATAATGCTTAACTACAGATGACATTCAAAGGCTGTTCATTTTTTTTTCTTATATTATCAATACCTTGTAATCATTATGGATAAAACCATTTGGGGATGAGAGGGTTTTTTTTTTTTTCCCCCAGAATATTTACAGTTTTAAGAATTGACTATTTTCCAACTACTAGTTCCCTTCTCCAGGGGATCTTTCTGACTCAGGGATCAAATCTGAGTCTCCCACATTGCAGGCAGATTCTTTACCATCTGTGCCACCAAGGAAGCCCTCTAAATAGTTAGAACTATATGATATACTCTAATACTCTCATCTAAAATAATGTAACAGTCTTCATCAAATACATAACACACATTCTTGATTATTTTAAAATGATTGTTAACTTAGTTACTAAAATGCAGCTGGTCCTTAATGATGTTTAATAAGCATTAAAGCCTAGTAAGCAATAAATTTATCAACTGTTTTTATGTTTTCTTAGGGACAGACACACAATAATCAAGTCATGAGGCTTGGAATAAAAGTCCTAGATTTGAATTCTGATTCAGTCACTACCTGTTCTACCTGAGGCAAGTTACATTACATTTTTAAGCCTGAATTTACTTAGCAATAAAGCTGGAAAAGCAATACCTTATCACATATTGTTGTGAAACTATGTCATATATAGTAGGTACTCAATACGTGTTAGTTGAATCTGAATCATGGTGTTGATGGCTTCGTCATGATTATGAACTTAAATCTTGTTGTTATGCATTTGGCAAATGTGCAGAATTTGAGCAAGCATTCATAATTCCTGAGCTTCTACTGAACATATTGTCTATGAATAAAAATAGCAATACAGACAGAGTGTTCTTGCCCATAGACTACATCTGAACTGCACTGCCTTCAGCATAACATACAGATGCCCTAAGAAATGATAAGTGCATGTCTAATCCTGAATAATTATTGGCTGTCTTATCGAGAATACACAGCTATTTTTTTTATTCTAACCCTCTTATCGACAATTCCAGTGTTGTCACCAGTCATCGCCTCTCCCATTCTAGACTCTGTCACAAATGTTCATCTTCACCCTCTAAACTCATCCACTGCCATCTCATTGTATTTTCTAATCCCTCTTATTTCTTCTTTTCTGTCTCTTCTCATTTTTCCTTCTGTCCTTGATGTTTCATGCGAATACCCAATTACAGGGATCTCTTACTTCTGGTAAGTGAATCAAATCACCATCAGTTTGTTGAGCATACAATTTGGGGTTTCACTACTATTGAGTTATCTGGGTCTGCACCCTATAGATAAAACCTTTTATAGTGTGTTTCTACTTCCAGATTTGGAGTCTTCTGACTTGGTCATTGGGCTCAGCAACAACAAATACAAGTATGGCCATTAAGTAGGATCTTTAAAATATAAAATGTCAAGATTTAGCTAAACTACTTTATGCTATTGCTGCCCATGCATCCACTCTGTGACTAAGTGGGCACCAAGTGGGCCAAAGAGACCCTGAGCTGACACTAGTCCCTCCAGCCGGTGCATGTCCTAGATAAGCTGAGAAGACTCACAGGCAAATGTAAGTTCTGACATCATTTCCTCAGCAATCCCTGTGACCAACATTCTCCCCTGCCTCCCAACTTGTGCCTTCCCCTTAGATAAAATCTAATTCTTTTTGGTTGGAAGTGACCAATCTGTCCTTCACCACGGAACCCTATATCATTCTACCCAGGAACCACAATAAAGTAATGTGCCCCCAATCCTGCTGCTCTCTCTACAAGCATCTTGCCTTGACCTCCCTGTGCAGCCCCTAGAGGTGTGCAGTCTACTTCATCTAAGCCCTGTGAGTAAAAACTTCTTTATTTCAAATTTCCGTGCAGTCTTCTGTTGACCCAAGGCTCAGCTCACCATCTGCTACCACAGGACTTCACTTAAGCATTATTTAACAACATCACAACAAAAATATATCTTCAATTGATACTACACAGTGGTTTCACAAATGATTGGTAAAATGACTTAAATGAGGAAAATATGCCCATATCAATAAGTACTGCCAACACATTTCAGACTGAGACTAGGAGAACACAAGCAGATTAAAATCATCAGCTGATATAGATGTTGTGCTTGCTAAAGGGCAGATAATATGTTAGCATTTTACATGCATTATCTCATATGATCCATGTTGTTCTGCCAGGGAGGTGCCAACTAAAGACATTTGTTCAAGGTCACACAGCCAGGAAATAGAGAAGTAGATAATCAAACTCTCATTATTCCCATTCTGGACACCTCAAAGCATGACAGGTTTCAATGCAACTAATCAATTACAATAAAAGATAAACTCTGTGTATAAGCTAAACTAACTCTTTGTATCTATTATTTCATATAAGCGATGTGTGAACAAGAAAAGTGATCAATGACATATACTCAAGAAGACAAGTGAGCATTTAACTCAATAACTTATATATAATTTCTTTTTGTGAACATATTCTCCCCATATTAGCCTCTGATCCAACTGCAGGCCAAGGCAAAGTGCTAATCTACCTTTTAAAATAAACATAAATGGACTAGTAACACTGAAGGAAGATATATACTTAGTGTATTTTTTCAGAACTTCAGTATACACAGTGTGTGAATATGTGTCTCTGTGTGTGTGTGTACATATATATATATATATAATATATATATATATATATATATATATATATATATACACATATATCTCACTTCATCATGGGGAGGGTATACATTTAGGATCATTCTGATTATTTAATAAATTATATGAAATATAATTGATTCCTTTTTATTACAATTATTCCATGTAGGATAATATAAGCTGAACTTTATGTATCCCGGTGATCTAAAGTCTTAGGTTTTGATTAGAAGTCACTTATATATCATACTTTCTTCCTGGCCTTTCTTCTCTCTTTTCCTTCAGCTCTCCTTCAATTCCTTCACTCCACATTCAGATTTTGAGAACTAACAATGTGCCAGCAATGTGTTAAGTAATACAGATGTCATTTTCTATTTAGCTGATCAGTTACCAAGACATTAATTTGAAAATGTTATTTACAAATCAGATATATCTAAATATGATCTCCTATAAGAAATATTATAGCATTAGGAAAACTTTATGTTCCCTTTGACTTATTTATGCAATATTCTGAAACAATAGTATGTGATATAATTGGAGAGAATAAACAGAAAATACTCTCCTGCCTTCTGATTATAGCTCTTATGTTCATAGTATCTCTTAAATCCTTATAACATCTTTTAACTTAGTTGCATGAGAGGAAAGGGGTTTCTGAAGACAACAGAACAAACACACTTTTCCCCCAGTGCCCTTTAACTCATCCAAAATCTCTCAATACTTCATGGTAGTAGCTATAGTTTTAAATAAGCCCAATCTTGTAGCATGAGTATGGGCACTGGACCTGTGTCCAAAGGACTTAGTGAAATTCAGTGAAAAATAATTTAGTTCTGGACCAAAAAGTGTTATAAACATCCTCCTTAAATTGAACAAATTACCAGCTATCCATAAAGTATAATGTATTGGCTTCTCTTCAAAACAGCAACACTAATACTGGCAACACTGCCAAATTCCTCCTTTCCTATATTCCCCTTTTCCTAGAGAAAGTGATTAAAAGACCAAATTTCATGCCAGCTGGATGCTTAAGAGCATCAAAGGTCTTCTGTCAGGATTCAGAACTTGATATGGCTTAGAAAACACTATGCTAATAGATAACCTCCTCAACATTATAAATCAAAGCCATATGACCACATTAAAATTCTATCAGCTAGTATCAATACTCTGTGGTTTATAAAGTACAGTTGACCTACCTCTGGGAGATAGAATGATACAAAAGTTAAGCTCTGGCTTGGGGAGCGTAGCTACTTTTCACAATTGAGATTATTCATTCTCAACAAATACCCAATTCTCTATACCTCTGTATCTTTATTGATTTTATTTAATTGAAACCTTAGGAGAAAGGAAGAGGAGACTCCATGAGTTGAGGCAGGAAAAGAAAAAATGTTAGAAGGTTACAATGGACACTTTGCTACTTTGAACTGTTCCTGTTATCAGCTAATTATAATTACAAAGAGCAATAGCCTTCCTATATAATTTAAAATCTTAGATCTTCTGAAAACTATTAAATACATCTCAATAATCTTAAAACTGTACCTTATAATTGCATTACAAACTTTTTCTGATGAAATCTACAGTAAGAAATACATCTAAATGACAGAGTATAAACACACAAACATAAAAAATAAAAGTTTAATCAAATAAAACTTACCTTTACTATGTATAATGCTTTCTACCATATTTTAGTACAATTTATTAAAAAAAATACCTTTAGTAGCTAATACATTTTCTTCAAGACTCACTAATAGCTTGTATCCTGCAATTTAAAGACACTGAATTATTCCAATGTATGTGTCTCAATCCAATAGGACTTCTGCAGGCATTACTTAAAGACAGAGACTATTGATAAATGGATTCAATAAAAAGTACTCAATCACGATAAGCACGCAGATCTATTGCAGCAATAAAGATACCGAAATTATTAAAATTTGAAATAATTAATAATCTAAAGGAAAAATACATTTAATCTTTTGCTTATCCTTCCAAAAATTCATTAATTTAAAATATAGTGGCAGTTGGCTTGATATAGGCAAGATTCAATATTAAGGCCCTAGAAATGGATGAACAACAGTCATAAAGTTTACAAACCCAGGTGTTTTGCCAATCAAATTTAACACAGTATAAAAGAAAAATACTTGAACAAAACATCAAAAAACTTCTATTATTAAATTTCTCCAATATCTTATAAATTGTCACATTTTAGATATGGTGTACTAATTATTAGTGTACTGCCAAACTCCTCTGACCATGGGGATTCTCCAGGCAAGAATACTGTAGTGGGTTGCAATGGGATCTTCCTAGTGCAGGTATCAAACTCCGGTCTCCCACATTGCAGGCAGATTCTTTACCAGCTAAGTCACCAGGGATGACCAACAATACTGGAGTGGGTAGCCTACCCCTTCTCCAGGGGATCTTTCTGACCCAGGAATCGAGCCAGGGTCTCATGCATTGAAGACAGATTATTAACTGAGCTACCAGGGAAGTCCAATTAAAATCCAATTTGTTAATGACAGGGCCTATGTAGAAAATCCTGGATTTTACTCTCTTAATAGCCTGGGAAGTTTGTTTCCATTGTTGAATTTGAAACACATAAAATATCTGACAAAAAAGCATGTGATGCCATTTAAAAATTCTTCTACAAAAGCAAGAAAGCAGGCAATACAATGATCCAAAAAAAAGAGCAATACATTTTATTTTCCCTTATACATAGAAATGTCCATGACAATCTGTAATGGATCAACAAAGCTGTAAGAACAATGAAATGAAGAAATGAGTCAAGTCCAACTTCTGTCCCAACTCAGGAAAATCCTCTCTAGAGCATCATTTAGAGATGACTATTAGGAAATCAATGCTGAGAAAGAGATGGTTAGACGGCATCACCGACTCAATGGACATGAGTTTGAATAAACTCCAGGAGATGGTGAAATGCAGGGAAGCCTGAAGTGCTGCAGTTCATGGGGTTGCAAAGAGTCAGGTACAACATAGCAACTGAACAACTGCATTATTCATGGTTTAAAGTTACCATCTTTCCTGCGAAAGTGTGGAGAAAAGCAGCAAAAGTAGGACTTTATGATGACTGCTGTTTATATTGGAGCCAGACATTTATATAATATCTTTTAGAAAGATATTATTTTGAAGCATGTAAGGGGAAGGTCACTGCATCATCTAATACTCTGTTAAACGAGAAAGTAAAAAAAAAAAAAAAAGCTAATAAAGCTTCCCTTAGTTCTTCCATGTTAGAAATACGTTGTCTATAATGTTTTAGTGTATGACATTTTGAACAGGATATGGTAGAAAGGTGATCTGATTTCTAATCAAAAGTTTCAAATGGCTTGAGAGACTTATTTGTACAATGGTTACATGCACTTTTATGATCATACACTTCATATATTTCATAAGAAATTGGAAACTCTGATTTGTTCTTCAGGTATTAAGCTACAAAAAAGAAAGGTATTTAATTCCTATTGATTTCAATAGTCAACACTGTAGGAATTAGTTCAACATTTTGATCACATATCCACAGAGTTTAGCCCTGGTTCTCTTTTGCTCAGTCAAAAAAAAAAGATACAGTATTATTGATTCTTCCCAATTTATATCCATCAACTATTTTTCCCATTCATATCATTGGTATATTATTTATACTTCAATTAATTATTTAACATTATATTTAATTAAAATGTATATAATTGGTTTATTGTATTCACCATAGTCTGGGTGTGGACAATACCCCAAATATCCATCTTTCTTTTTTGTAATATGCTCCAGTGTTATTATGGTTCTATTCTTGCCTCCTTAAACAACTATTACATCCAGTGCTAGGAAGCAACTATTTATGTTACCATGAGCAATATTCAATATAGTTAAAAATCACTAAAACTATTACTTCTCAACACATATTAATCAGGGTTCTATCAGAAAAATGTAAACCACTCTGAATATTTAAAACTTAGAGGATTTAATTCAGAGAATTGACTGCAAAGATGATGGAAAAGTTGATAAGAAGAACAGGTGATGGTAAGACAACCCGACGGTTAAAATACTAGGAAGCTACTACTACTCTTAGGATGGAAGAACAAATGGGTGAGGCAGTATACAGAAGCCCAAGTTGGTTATCCAGTGGAAAATGGAGCAAAGAGCTTCCAGTGGGAGATGGGGACACTGCTGAGCACTGCCCAAAGCAATGTAGGAGAGGAGAAACACCTTGGCCTCTCACTCATCATGTACTCCCATCTCCCAAAACCACCTACCACAGGACAACCACAGTCTGAAAACAGCTGACATGAAGAACGAGGGAATACAGCCTGGGGATTAGCTTCATTGTCTCTCTCTAACAGCAAAGCATAGCAGAAGGATAAAAGTTGGATCTGGTCAATAAGGCCCAGAAATGTCACTTACAGGATGTGAATAATTCTTCAAACATTTTGCAACTCAGGTATTTCAGAATTAATTTAGTTCATGAAGCTATTTAACTGTAAATTCAACTATTTAAAATAAGTAGTTCATTAACATGCTTGTGCTCAAAGATTTACACAACCACATGGGTTAATTAGTCCTTCTGGACTAAAAAGACTAGAAAAATATAAATCCATCTGGAAAATTTTAAAATGCTATGTTGTTCTTTAATATAATGAATGATTATGTATTAATGTATCAAGTAGCGCCTCATGTTAATACAACAGTTCTACACATCACTACAGGTAACATTGTAGCATTTTATTCCATATTTTGGAGCATATTTTTCCAAAATGACTCAGCATGACCATTTATTACCCCTTCTCTTTTGAAAAGAATGAGAAAAACCTCAGAATTAAAAAAAAAAAAACTGTTCAATAACACTATTCAACTATTCAATAAGCATATAGGCTTTTAAATAATGCCTTAATGTTATAAATTGCAAATGCCTGTAGAGTTGAACAGTGTGTTTGCACCACATAAATAGGTAGGAATGACTCAACAAATAAGTTTGAAGAGACTCTACCATTGAAGACACTCTTCAATGATATTCAAAAAGTATAGTATAATTGAGGTATATTGCTATTGACAATTCTGCATTCTTATACATCATTTACTTTCTTGTATCCAATAGCATGCATTTCAAAACAAAACTAATTTAATGTAGTCTAATCAAAAGGCAAATGAATTGAGCAAAGTCTGAAAAGTAATAAATACTTGTGATATCCATTTATAAATCTACTCGTAAGTTTTGTGACTTCCAATGGAAATAGCTTCTATGTAAATGCACTTTATGTTCTGTGATTGAAGCAAAAGTCTTCTGCCCTATTACAATATCATTATTAGGATCTCATATAACTTTCACTGAAATCTATTGCATTAAAATGACAAAGTTATATTCAACTTTGCTAACGTAAAAGAAGATATCACGTTTAAGAAAAGAATCTCTCTTCCTTCCTTTGATTAAAGGATGACAAGTAGAGAATGGGGTATTTTGAATTCATATCAGGATGGCAGCTTAAAATGTACAAAATTCATAGATGAGTTGAAGTAGAAACAGATGAAAGAACTCTCTTAAAAATGACATGTCTTTTTAAAAACTGGGAGGATATAAATGAGGTTGTTCCTTGTATTGTCTCAAAAGAATATTAAACGTTTTTGGACATGTCGACATAACTGTATTTGTTAATAAGGTAAGAATAAAGTGACTGATTCACATTAAAGCAGCTGCAAAACTACAAAAAAAAATCATCTGAAATTTATGTATTAGGCCAGAGCAGAGTTATGTTCCCCTTGGTTTTCTAGATCTAGAAACACTGGGTCCTAATGCATGACCAGTGTGGTTCTGGAATGTCCTGTTCTTTGCTACATCACCTGATAAAACATCAACTCAGATCTTCCAGGTACTACAAAATACAATTTGAAGACTAGAGAAAAAGTTCATTTCTCCATATACAGATTAACAAGTTCTATTAAGCATAAAATATCAATAAGTAGTAAATGTGGTAGCAATCTAATATCTAGTATCTCAAAATTTAGTGAAAATGTTAATTTGTACTGGTAGCAAATTACAATGTGCTCCAGACATCCATGCATTTATTTAAAGTAAGGGAGGTACCAAGTGTTATTGTATTGAATAGATGCATCATTAAATACTTCAACAAGAATGTCCAAATATCTCAAGTGAATTCTTCAGAGATTTATCAGTGAATATCATTATTAGACATAAGGGACATTTTGACATTTAATATATTGCTTCACTAAGCTTAAGAGGCAAAGTTAAAATGATAAGAATGTTGAAATTATTAAATGGGACTTCATTATAAGTCTTCTAATCCAAACAGAGAAGGTGATTTATAGAATGATAGGTATAGTTAGTGGATCACAGAATGGATTCCCTTTTGTATGATAACAAAATGTAAGAAAAGGTTTGCTTTTCTTGATTCTTTTCTCTAAAACAGACACTCTGGCATTTAGGAGATAGAAATGTATCATTTGACCTTTAAACTTCTGTTTCATTAATGTACCACAAGCAACAGAGTCACTGATTGACACATTTGCACTTTCAGGCCTTTAGCACTTAAAGTTATTTGATAACTGTTATGCCACTATTTGCTTTTTATGAGATACTTGGAGGAATATGTTACATTAAAAAGAGTAAAACATGTAAAGCTTAATAAACAATATCACATAATTCAGTAAAGTGTTCTCTTGAGTACTAGATTTCTGTACTTTGATGTGAAGGCGTGTTTGTATGAGGGAAGATTTTGGGTTTTTGTTTTGTTTTGTTTTCTAATGAATTAGATAATTACACCAAATACAATTCCAAGTATCCTAACTTTTGATGAAAAATATCTCACCTGACTTACACTCAAATAGTCCTTAAGCTCTTCTGTACTGGTATATGAACAGAGTAAATACCAGTTGCAGGAAAAATAACTGATGCAATTTAACATTTTTTTAAGAGAGAGAGGGTTTCTTACAACTATATATGTTTAAAGTATTTAAAACGTATGGTCAATGCAAAATGATTAAAAAAAAAAAGGAATCAGTCCCTAGAGAATTCTAGAATTACTGTAAACCAATTACTTTGAGTAAAAAGTAATGCGGATCAGATTTGTTTCATATGGAAAAAAAAAAAGAAAGATTCTGTTTATTTTTTAAGAAAACTGTAATTGGTTAGAAACATTATTCAAAAGAAACAGAGATACCATTCTCTTTAAAAAGTTTAAAAGTCAAAAGTTCTCTAAACTAAGATATGACAAAATTCAGGATACAGCATGTAAATGGATGAGGTAGGTGCACACAAGTAAACAAGGACTGCACCAAACCAACAAAACTGGAAAAATATTGCTGCCGCTAGTTAGAGAAGCTTCACTATTGGCAGCAATGAGTGAACGAAACATAGGTCTCCTAGAAGCAGACCATGAGTTCAGCTATTTTAATTAGCCATAGTAGTCATTAGATTATTCTCTAAAAACAAAACACCCAAGATATACCATCAAGAGACAAGCAGTCTATCAAATCCTTTAGATTGAAAATGTTAATGCTCATTACAAATAGGCAATATGCTACTACAACTATATAGATTGCAGTTCCCATGATATGTGTTTGCAGGCTCTAAAGACAGCACTTCATCCTTACCACTGTTGTTTAAACTTCCAAAACAAACTTAATATAAAGAATATCACCAAGGGTTTAATTTATATCCTCAGTGTGACCAAAAGTTCATCTCTTTTATCAGCAGTTCGAGGTATTTTACTAAGTGGCAACAAACTGTTACTTTTGTACACATCCAGTAGCTTTGTGTTTACAGTAGAGATATGCACTATAAACTAGTTTCTATTAGAAACTGTAACAGTATTCTACATTAATTTGGACTCATAGGCATGTTTAAGAAGGTGTAAATCGTTTACCACACCCAGATCCAAGATCATTACATTTACAATATATTGCATGTTTCAAATAAAACATAGCCCTCTCTGTTTCACCTTAAACATGCCACATACACTGATTTTCTGCAATCTGTACTTATAAGCCAACTACCACCCAGTGGAGAGAAAGGATATCTTTCAGAATCTATGTCAGGTGGGGGTGTCACAGGCAGAAGGGAAGGCTATAGGAAATGAAGGTATAAGGGTATTTAGCCTTGTTTAGATCTAAGCACTGCTGATCATCAATTTATATTTTCACAGGAGAAAAAACGTTACCAGACTCTTACAGCAATGTTGTTTATAGATAAAATTAGGCTACAGATGTTCATTAGTGACAAAACATTTCAATGCCCAAGCTTGGGGAAAAGAAGGGAAGAAGGAAGAGTGAGAAAAAGGAGCCAAGACTTAAAAGGGAGGAAAAGGGAAAGATGAGGGGATAGAGAGTAGCAGAGAAAGGGAGAGACTGTGTGTATACATGTGTGAGTGACAATGTGTGGAACAGTGAAGGAGGGAGCGGGTGCCTTTTTAGAGAGTAGAAGAGAATCTGAATGTGAAAGTGGTTGTTAGCGAGAGTATGGAAGTGCCAGCATGTATGAGAATGTGAAACAGAATATGTGAGTGAGTGTGGTTATGAAAAAGAGATTTGTGAGGGTGAGAAAATGGAACTGTAAGGGGTTAGAGGGAGCACACATGTGTGTGACAGGGATGGGAAACAATATGGGGAAAGAGATGGGAAATGTGAGTCGAGAGAGAGACAGAAGTCAAGCTCGCAGACCAGGGATATTAATGAGAAAGAAAAACGAAGAATGGAGAAAGGTAAAGAATGGAGGAAAGTGTATTAAATAAAAGGATCAGAAATTAGAGTGGTGGAAATGAAAAAGAAAACATGAGGTGAAAAAAGAATGGGAGGAAAAACAGAAAAGCAATAAAAAGAGGTAATGGATAGAAAAGAGTAAGGAGGGGAATTGGAAAAAAATAAAAACAAAACGAAGGAAGGAAAAAAGGGGGGAGCAGGGGGACAAAGCGATAAGAGGAAAGAAAGAAAACTGAAAAGGGAGAAATTGAGCCTAAGTGTCCAAGTGAGAGGGAAAATACATGGGAGCAGGGAGCCAACAATTGGAAAAAGTCGATTAGGTTACAGTAAAATAGAAACAAACCTGATAAACTTGTCAGACTCTCCAAGAGTACCCCAGGACAGTAAAACTGAGACCTTGTGAACTGAGTTTCCAAGTGGCATTGGCCCCTCCTAAACCTCACACTTCACTCATCTCAGGGCTACTTGGCGTTCCGGCAAAGTGCTTAAGCATCACCAGTTCTGTTTGCCACCTGCCCCGGAGTAAAGGGGCCACGGCTCCAGGCAGAATCAGCACCTGGACTTCCTGAAATGCAGTCCTTTTGATAGAGATCACCACCAGCATCTTTACTTGGTTTAAAAAGACCGCAAGAAAGGTGGAGAGACAGACAGACAGATTGAGACAAGTACGAAAAGCACGACGTTCCTCCTACCTAAGCACCGCCGTGTCCCCTTTTCTGACCATCATGTTGTCCACAGCCGCCCAGGGGAAGTCCACACTCTGTCCAGCCGGGAGGCAGGAGGGTAGCAGGCAGCACAGGCTGAGGAGCACCGCCGCCAGCCACTGGTTCGAGCAACAAGCACCCTGCACCAACAGCATCATGTCCATCCCTGCTAGGGCTGCTCACTCTCCAGCAGCTTTCAGCTCGCACTCCCCCACCCCCTGGTGCTGGCGAGTCTTCCCAGGAACCAGGCGGCGCGCCACAGGATTTTTTTTTCCCCTTCTTTTTCCCCCTCTTTCTTCTTCTTCTTCTTCTTTTTTTTTTTTAATTCTTTTTAATTTGGTGGGTAGGTGGGTTTCTTTTCTCCCCCCGCCCCACACCTAGTTGTTGGGTGTTGTTTCTCTCTTTTTTGCCTCCCCTCCTCCTCTTTGCTTTCCCTCCCTCCCTCCCCTCCCACCCCCTAGCACCACTCTACACCTCCTCTCGGTTGCTTTTGGCCGAGTCCGGAGTGTGTCTAATTCTCCGGCGGCTCGCGCACTATCTAGCGAGGAGTGGAGCGCGCCGGCGAGTGAGGGAGGAGGCGCGGCGACGGCGGAGGCAGGGCGATCGGCGGCGGAGGCTGCAATAGCAGCAGCAATAGCAGCCGAAGCAGCGCGGAGCGCAGCGGCGGCCGGCGGCCCCCGGGCTCGCGCGCGTTGCCAAGCGGCCGTTTCCTTAGCAACCCCGCCCGGGGACTGAGGATGCAGCAGGGAGGGGGAAATGAAGTGGCGGGGGGTGGGGGGGGGTGGTAGGCAGAAAGAAAACGGGAAAAAAAAAAATCGGGAAGAGGTATATTATTATAAAACTGAGAGAAAAAAAAAAAGAGAGAGAGAGAGACATCGGAGACAGAACGCTTCCCTTCCTGTCGTACACACTAGAGTGATGCTTTGCTAGAAAAGTCTCCGCGTCTGGGCTGAGGTGAAGAGAGCAGAGCGGCGCTTTGCTTTCCCTCTCCGGTGCGTTTTACCTCTTGAGGCACCATAACTTTTAAGTCCTCCAAGTTGTGGTAGGCGCCATCATGACGCCAGGGACTGTGAGGTTTTGTTGTTGTTGTTTTTTTTTTCCCATCTTGCCCGAGCGACCGCCCCATAGTTGACTCTTTACCTCTTTTCGGAAATAGGTAGGGACGGTGGAGGGGGTTACTGTTTTTTTGAGGGGACAGGCGGGTGGGGATGCTTGCAAAGCTTAGGGTAAAGCAGCTGGCGTGTCTATTGGGTCAGTCGCTGAGGGCTGAAAGGCGGTCCCCCTCCACCCCTGACCCCGTGCATGTTGACACTAAATTGTGTGTGTGTGTGTGTGTGTGTCTGTGCCGGGTATGGTCAGAGCGGAGAGTGCGCGGATCTGTGTGTGTAGTAAGCGCGCTCCTGTAATGCGCGCGAATCGTGCACAAGGGGCCTGTGAGCGTGCGGCACGCAGGCGCGCTGGGAGGGACAGGGTGGGTCTTGACGGGATGGAGTCGGGAAGAGACTGCAATCAAGTATTTTAATTGTGTACAGCCAGGCAGTCCTGTTATGTAAGAGGGAGCTTAACCCGTTTGAGCCTATCAGGCGGAATGATCAGCGCATTCGAATCTAGGTAGGGCAAAGTTACGGGGTTTAACGAGTCACAGGTTTATATCTTTTAACAGCCTCTAAACGGGGTTGGATAGGCTTCCGACTCCGGGGGGTGGGGGCGGGGGCAGAGCGGTTACCCTCTCTTCCTCTGCCGCTGTATCCCCTTAGCCGCTTGCCCCGCCGCTGCGAGCCGCTGTCCAAGACCGAGGCACATTGTGGGTGCTGGGCATGGGGCCACCCCCTACCCTTTTTTACTTTTCCCTTCTTGAACTCCTGTCCAGGCCGGCGATCCTTTAGCTATTCTGGGCCATTTGCAGATCAATGCGAGAACCGAGGCTAGAGTCAATAGCAGTTAGGCCAGTCAATCTTGTTCAGAGAGGAGTTTGGGAAGCAGGGCAGGGAAGTGAAAAAGAGAAACAAGTAATTAAAAAATATGGTTACCCCTCCCCTTCCTCCAGCCCTATCCCCTGCCGAAGGCAGTCTTTGAAGATTTTCTTCGCCTGGCCCCAGCCCTTCCTCCCTTGGAGGAAATAAATACAGCAAAACCTCACACATCCCTAACTCGTTTTCCATAATGCTAGCAGGGTCCTCTGGCAAAGCGCACAGAAGCAATAATCTCTGCAGGGGTCAGCATCCGGCTGCCTCCCCAGACTGAGCTCTTTAAGAGGCAGGCAGGGAGTCGTTTTGCTTGGCGGTAGCGGTGCTCACGGTGATTTTTATCGCAGTACATGAGGATATATGGGGAAAGGGAAGGATTCCCATCACCTGTGACCACCCAGACTGACTGATCGAAGAGCCTCTAGCCAGCATCACCTCCCTTCTGAAGTGACACTCCAAAGCCCCCGAGACGCTTGCAGCGGGAGTTACTGATGTTATTAGTATTCAAGCTTAACTCTCAAATCCGTTTCGGAAATTGAGAGTGCAACAGTATTCAACCGCATTTTGAGACATCAATAAATGTTAGTCATTTGCGGATGAATGAAAACATTTTCTTTACCGTCTGGTATTCTAGGGAAAAATAATCGTCAAATGACATACTCTAGCTAATATTGATGCCAAATACCTAGGTAACACTGTCATCTTGTTAACTGCGTTTTTCTCTCCTGCGTGATACACTGATGGATAAAGCCTAAAATTATCTAGGGCAAACCGGGGATTAGAAGAATCGGCATGCCGTATTTATGGGCAAAACTTCGCAATATTATTTAGTATTTTCATAGAAAATATCTGGATTCCATTGAAGAGAAGCAGAAGGCACGGCGGCTTCCAGCATTGTGACTCAGTTTAGTGCTATTTTATGCAGGGATGGGGGTGCCAGCGTTTCTAGTACAAGCTATGAAAAGCATCCTTTTGTAACCGCTGTTTCCCAGAGATCTGACATCTTCAGGGCGGGGGTGGAGGGGAGGAGAAGGGGGTATCTGTGACCAGAGATGGAGCTATGTAGCAGTTTTAATATGTACAACAACCCTTCAGGGTTGTGAAAGAAAACTGGGACCACTTCTGTTTAAAGGCAAAGAGTTTATTTTCTTTATTTCTAGTTTTTAGCTCAACTTCCAGTCACTGATCACAAAGCACTTAAATCTCACAAAACCCATCCAAAGGAAACAGTAACGGAGCCTAGTTTATAGATTCATAGACTGCTGGAAAGCTTATTTACATGTGCATCACTATTATTTAAAGTGAGTGCAAGAATGCTGAGTGGGGCAGCCTTATTCCTGCATGTAATTTTGCTATCTTTTTGACCAGGGAGGAAAATTACTTTAAAAGTGCATATTACTTTATTTTCTCTTCACCTTTCTATGGGCGTATATCTCAGAGGATTTTACAGGGTTTCTAGTATTTGCTTTTGAGGTCCTAGATTTCTTTCAAGCAGAGACTTAAATCCTGTAAGTCTTAGCTCCTGAGAGAAAACCAGAACAAAAACAAACAACAACAAATGTCAGGAAAAAAACACCTCTCAGTTCAGCTAGCACATAGTTATTTGCTCCTGCTGCTGCTAAGTCGCTTCAGTCATGTCCAACTCTGTGCGACCCAATGGATGGCAGCCCACCAGGCTCTGCCGTCCCTGGGATTCTCCAGGCAAGAACACTGGAGTGGGTTGCCATTTCCTTCTCCAATGCATGAAAGTGAAAACTGAAAGTGAAGTCGCTCAGTTGTGTCTGACTCTTTGCGACCCCATGGACTATAGCCTACCAGGCTCCTCTGTCCATGGGATTTTCCAGGCAAGAGTACTGGAGTGGGGTGCCATTGTTTAGCAGGTTTTTTGTTGTTTTTTTTTTTAGTATCAGAATAGGTAACAGCATTGTTGAAACATTTTAGATGGTGAGGGTTAGAGTGGGTGTAGTAGGATATTCATTTGGTAAGAGGTTTTAGGAATTGACATTGGCCTGAATTCCTACTATGTCCTGTTGAATCAGGTACCCTTACTTTGCTTTCAAAGCTAGACTTCTAATATTTGAAGAAACATGATGACCAAATGGAAGGAGGAAGGTGGACCCTGACTTTGCGAATTGATTATGCCTTTAACTAGACTGATTTACACCCCTGTTTTTCATGTCCTCTAAATTCAGGTATGTTGGAAGAGCAATATAATAAGGAAGCTTCTTATGCTTCTTTAGTTCAATAAGCTTGATTTTTAATTGACAGTGTAAATGAGGTTGTTGTTTTGAAAAAAATATATAAATTCACATTTGTTTTCTGATAGTGAGTAAATCCAGATACATTTTTCATGCTATCACTGTGTAGGCATGAGAAATTTTAGGCAAGACAAGTCCCAAGAGCTAATCAGAGCTAATGAGAGCACTTTGTAATTCCTGAAAGAGTGGGTCAGGAAGCCCTTTTAAACAGGACATATGAATAATAGCTCGCTAACTTGGGTAATAATTGAGTCTCTATTTGAATTAAGCTGGTTTAAGTTTGAAGCACCTTGCCAACTTAAGTTGACCTGTGGTGGTTTGCAGCTTGGTATGAGAAACTACAAACCCTGGGAAATTTTTCATGGTGGGGGCTGGGGAAGGGGAATATTTCTTTATAGACAGTTTTCTCAACCTGGGCACTTTTTTTTTTTTTCTTAATTGGAGTATAGTTGATTTGCTTTACTGTGTTAATTTCAGATGTGCAGCAGTGATGTAACCTAGACACTTTTAATATGTTGGACCAGGTAGTTCTTTGTTGTAGAGACTGCCCTAGCATTGGAAAATGTTTAGCAGCAACCCAGGCCTCTACTTACTAGATGCCAATAGCACTAGTAGATGCCAGTAACTCTGATAACTAAAATTTCTTCAGAGGTTGCTAAATGCTTTGTGGACCAGGGTAGAGGGGTGTTGTAAAAAATACCCCAGGTTTCTAAAAGTATATACCATCTGGTGCTTTACAAGTAAAATAATAAAGCAGATTACAGTCAAAACAAAAGTGTTTTATTTGAATTCTATAGCTACAAAAGAGATCTTCCTCATCAATTTGGTCTCTGCATTTACCTGCTATATGACTGAGTAGCTCAACTTAGTGGGGGTACAATTAATTTAATGCTGCTGCTAAGTCGCTTCAGTCGTGTCCAACTCTGTGCAACCCCATAGACGGCAGCCCACCAGGCTCCCCCATCCCTGGGATTCTCCAGGCAAGAATACTGGAGTGGGTTGCCATTTCCTTCTCCAGTGCATGAAAGTGAAAAGTGAAAGTGAAGTCGCTCAGTCGTATCCGATTCTTAGCGATCCCATGGACTTCGGCCCACCAGGCTCCTCTGTCCATGGGATTTTCCAGGCAAGAGTACTGGAGTGGGGTGCCATTGCCTTCTCCAAGTTCAAATAATGGCTGACTGTAAATATCTTTCCGTGATGTCTCCATTAGAATACTTTTATTTGTCAGAGTTGAATGGATATTTCTCACTTTTAAAAGAAACTGATATTTTGTGGTTGTTTAAATAAAAATATAAACCAATGAGGTGAGCTTCTTTTAGGCAAGAACTAACTTAAATCTTTATATTGTTTACATAATGACAGCTACAGGGTATGCACTCAGGAAATGACTATTAAATAAAGGAAAGGAAAAACAAAGTAATTTCCCTTTTGAATACCTCTAAGTAAAAATTTTATATTCCTTCACTTACCTTTTTTTTTTTTTTTTTCCTTTCATCTCATCTATTAAATACCGCCAGCCTTGCTGGTAAGCAAAGAGGTAAGAACTGTGGGCTGGAGGGATGTTGCAGGGGTACTTTCAAAGCTCCTCAAACCATTCCTGTAGAAAGGCTCTGAAAATTTTACCCAAGTTCTGAAGCCAGAGTGAGAAGTCTTAGGATATATGTGAGTGGAAATTAATTTTAAAGTACTGAAATTTTTATTCTTTTCACTTGTAGTGAGTACATATTAACTATATATCCTTATATATTTATATAGGTTCTGGAGAAAGTAATAAATACTTCTATTATTATTTACTTAAGACTTTTCCTCACCTACTTCCAAAAGGACTTTAGGAACCTCAAGTACATCTATTTAAAAATAAATGTCAAATTTAATATTTTCTATTTGACTATTAGGAATGTAAAATTTTATACTCTGAAGCTAGCATTCTATTTTATTTTTTTTTATATTATCTCATTTTGTTTCCTAAAAGTTTCTGATTTTGATTTCAGAGATTTTAACCCTTCAACAACAAGGGTTTGAACTGTGCGGGTACACTTTTATGCAGATTTTTCAATAAATACTATAGTACCACCCTATAGTTTAGCGACTGAGTCCCAGTAGTGTGGAAACTCAGAAAGGGAGGATTGACTGTAAAGTTATATATGGATTTTCCACAACGCATGTATCAATGCTCTTTACCCTTCACGTTATTCAAGAGTAAACTGTATATATTTTTAAAGACTTTACTAGAGCAGTTGTAGGATTACAACAAAATTTAATGGAAAGTATAAAGATTTCCCATATATACCTTGCCCCCAAACATGTGTAGCCTCCTCCAGTATCTACATCACTCACTAGAATTGCACATAACGTTCTTTGGCAAGGATGAACCTACACTGGCACATTAAAATCATCCCAAGTTCATAGTCTGCCATAGGGTTCACTCTTGGTATTGTACATTTTGAGTTTAGACAAATTTATAATGACATGTAGTTCTCATTTTAAATATCATATGGTAAAAATCCTCTGTGCCCTGACTATTCAGTTCTCCCCCGACAACTTACAATTTTTTTTAAACTGTTTTCATAGTTTTGCCTTGCCCAGAGTGTCATATACATGGAATTATCCAGAATGGAGCCTTTTTTTCAGATGGGCTTCTTTTACCTAGTAACATGTGTTTAAGATTTCTCCATGTCTTGTCAAGAAAATTAGAGATACCAAGGGAACATTTCATGCAATGATGGGCTCGATAAAGGACAGAAATGATATGGACCTAACAGAAGCAGAAGATATTAAGAACAGACGGCAAGAATACACAGAAGAACTGTACAAAAAAGATCTTCACGACCCAGATAATCACAATGGTGTGATCACTCACCTAGAGCCAGGCATCCTGGAATGTGAAATCAAGTGGGCCTTAGAAAGCGTCACTACGAATAAAGCTGGTGGAAGTGATGGAATTCCAGTTGAGTTATTGCAAATCCTGAAGGATGATACTGTGATAGTGCTGCACTCAATATGCCAGCAAATTTGCAAAACTCAGCATTGGCCACAGGACTGGAAAAGGTCAGTTTTTATTCCAATCCCAAAGAAAGGCAATGCCAAAGAATGCTCAAACTACCGCACAATTGCACTCATTTCACATGCTAGTAAAGTATTGCTCAAAATTCTCCAAGCCAGGCTTTAGCAATACATGAACCGTGAACTTCCAGATGTCCAAGCTAGATTTAGAAAAGGCAGAGGAACCAGAGATCAAGTTGCCAACATCTGCTAGATCATCGAAAAAGCAAGAGAGTTCCAGAAAAATATCTATTTCTGCTTTATTGACTATGCCAAAGCCTTTGACTGTGTGGATCACAATAAACTGTGGAAAATTCTGAAAGAGATGGAATACCAGAACCCCTGACCTGCTGCCTCTTGAGAAACCTGTATGCAGGTCAGGAAGCAACACTTACAACTGGACATGGAACAACAGACTGGTTCCAAATAGGAAAAGGAGCACATCAAGGCTGTATATTGTCACCGTGCTTATTTAACTTCTATGCAGAGTACATCATGAGAAACGCTGGGCTGGATGAAGCACAAGCTGGAATCAAGATTGCCGGGAGAAATATCAATCACCTCAGATATGCAGATGACACCACCCTTATGGCAGAAAGTGAAGAGGAACTAAAGAGCCTCTTGATAAAAGTGAAAGAGGAGAGTGAAAAAGTTGGCTTAAAGTGCAACATTCGGAAAACGAAGACCATGGCATCTAGTCCCATCACTTCATGGGAAATAGATGGGGAAACAGTGTCAGACTTTATTTTTCTGGGCTCCAAAATCACTACAGATGGTGACTGCAGCCATGAAATTAAAAGACGCTTACTGCTTGGAAGGAAAGTTATGACCAACCTAGATAGCATATTGAAAAGCAGAGACATTACTTTGCCAACAAAGGTTCGTCTAGTCAAGGCTATGGTTTTTCCAGTGGTCACGTATGGATGTGAGAGTTGGACTGTGAAGAAGGCTGAGCCCCGAAGAATTGATGCTTTATAACTGTGGTGTTGGAGAAGACTCTTGAGAGTCCCTTGGTTTGCAAGGAGATCCAACCAGTCCATTCTGAAGGAGATCAGCCCTGGGGTTTCTTTGGAAGGAATGATGCTAAAGCTGAAACTCCAGTACTTTGGCCACCTCATGCGAAGAGTTGACTCATTGGAAAAGACTCTGATGCTGGGAGGGATTGGGGGCAGGAGGAGAAGGGGATGACAGAGGATAAGATGGCTGGATGGCATCACTGACTCGATGGATGTGAGTCTGAGTGAACTCCGGGAGTTGGTAATGGACACGGAGGCCTGCCGTGCTACGATTCATGGAGTCGCGAAGAGTCGGACACGACTGAGCGACTGAACTGAACTGAGGGAACATTTTGTTTGTTTCTAAGTTTGGCTACTTTAAATAAAGTGCTATAAACATCCATATTCAACTTTTTGTGTGGATATGTTTTTGGCTGCTTTGGGTAAATACCAAGCTGCATGATTGCTGGATTATACAGTAAGTATATTTGCTTTTTTAAGAAAATCCCAAATTTCTTCCAAAGTGACTGTACCATTGTGTATACATTCCCACCAGTAAATGAACAAGAGGTTTTGCTGCCAAATATCCTCAAAAGCATTTGGTATTGTCAGTGTTCCAGACTTTGGCCACTCTAGTAGGTGTGTGGTGGTATCTCATTGTTGCTTTAATCTGCATTTCTCTGGTGATATATGATGTGCTGTACCTTTTCATTTGCCATCTGTTTGTCTTCTTTGATGAGGTGTCTGTTAAGGCCTTTGGCTCATTTTTTATCAGGTTTTTGTTGTTTTTGAGTTTTGAAAGTTCTTTGTATGTTTTGAATAATAGTGCTTTAACAGATATGTCTTTTGCAAATATTTTATCCCAGTCTGTGGCTTGTCTTCTCATTGTCTTGACATTGTCTTTCACTGACTAGACATTTTTAATTTTAATGAAGTCCAGCTTATCAGTTATTTCTATTGTGAATAGTGTATTTTCTGTTGGGTCTAAAAAGACATCGCCATACCCAAGTTCATTTAGGTTTTCTCCTATAGTATGTTTTAGGAGTTTTATTGTTTTACACTTGGGTCTATGATCTTTTTTTGAGTTAATGGTTGTAAAGACTATAAATATCTTGAAAATAATTATTTTCAAACCCTATAAGTCTTGTGCTTTTGAGCTGTGGTGTTGGAGAAGACTCTTGAGAGTCCCTTGGACTGCAAGGAGATCCAACCAGTCCATTCTGAAGGAGATCAGTCCTGGGTATTCACTGGAAGGACTGATGCTATAGCTGAAACTCCAATACTTTGGCCACTTCATGCGAAGAGTTGGAAAAGACCCTGATGCTGGGAGGGATTGGGGGCAGGAGGAGAAGGGAATGACAGAGGATGAGATGGTTGTATGGCATCACCAACTTGATGGACATGAATTTGAGTAAACTCCAGGAGTTGGTGATGGACAGGGAGGCCTGGCGTGCTGCGATTCATGGGGTCGCCAAGAGTCAGACACAACTGAGTGAATGAACTGAACTGAACTGATAAGACTTGTGAATTTTATCCCTTTATCATATTTTACTGTAATTGATAAATAATGTGTAAATACTATCATATAATATAAAAATAGCACGGAAGATACCTCATTGTGTTAATTTATGAAGCCACCTTTACCAGAATTTGTAATTTTTTATTTTGATGAATTTGTACTATTTGTATACTTTTCATAACAAAAAGAATATATGTATATATAACTGAATCATTTTGCTGTACAGCAGAAATTAACACTTCATTATAAATCAACTATACTTCACTTAAAAAAAAATCTAGTCTTATTGTCATTTCATTCCATGGCCACTTCTAGCAATCATTGGGATGTTTATTGCTCTTGTAGTAAAATTATGATATTTACAGTGCAATAAATCATTGTTTCTTTGCCTAATATTAGAGAAAACCAGATAGGTTTAAAGTGGAATAACTTTAAAGGACTATATGAAATACCTTTCCAAATTTATAAAAGCTACACATATTCATGACATTTTTTTTGTTTCCTGACAAGAAGACATACTTTTCACGATAAATCTTCAGAAAATGCATAGAATATGAAAATGCAACTTAGAGAAGTCTTAACGTTAACATCTGCTTCATTCCACCCAGACTAAGAAACAGAAGACTGCCAGTAACCCAGAAGCCTCCTGGAAGCACTTTCTTAGTGACAACCCCAATCTTCTTCCATAACGTAACCACAGTGAGGTCATCCTTCCCTCATTTTCTTTATATTTCTACTACTTAGTTTTGGACCCACTGAAAAAATGACTTGCTTTTCTATATATGCATTCAAAGCCATATCAATCATACATTATGTAATTATATAGTGTATCCTTTTTTGTGTCTGAACTTTTTAAGAATTTAATATTTATTAAATATAATTCAATATTTATTTTAATATTTTAAGATTCCTCTGGGGTGTTGTACAATTGTCTTCCCTTCATTTGTATCTTTTTAGCATTGTATAGTATAAATATACAATTATATATTCATTCATTATATTGTTGACAGACTATGTTTTACATGACTTGTCTATTATAGACAATGATGGCATGAACACTTTTGAACATCAGTGCTGAAAACTTCCCCCAGAATGTTTAAATTGGCCTGCAAGTTTGTTGGGAACTAGAAAGAGATAGAGACAGAGACATTTATTTTAAGGAACTGACTTATCCTATCGGACTGGTTCCAAATAGGAAAAGGAGTCCGTCAAGGCTGTATATTGTCACCGTGCTTATTTAACTTCTATGCAGAGTACATCATGAGAAACGCTGGGCTGGATGAAGCACAAGCTGGAATCAAGATTGCCGGGAGAAATATCTATCACCTCAGATATGCAGATGACACCACCCTTATGGCAGAAAGTGAAGAGGAACTAAAGAGCCTCTTGATAAAAGTGAAAGAGGAGAGTGAAAAAGTTGGCTTAAAGCTCAACATTCGGAAAACGAAGACCATGGCATCTAGTCCCATCACTTCATGGGAAATAGATGGGGAAACAGTGTCAGACTTTATTTTTCTGGGCTCCAAAATCACTACAGATGGTGACTGCAGCCATGAAATTAAAAGACGCTTACTCCTTGGAAGGAAAGTTATGACCAACCTAGATAGCATATTGAAAAGCAGAGACATTACTTTGCCAACAAAGGTTCGTCTAGTCAAGGCTATGGTTTTTCCTGTGGTCACATATAGATGTGAGAGTTGGACTGTGAAGAAGGCTGAGTGCTGAAGAATTGATGCTTTTGAACTGTGGTGTTGGAGAAGACTCTTGAGAGTCCCTTGGACTGCAAGGAGATCCAACCAGTCCATTCTGAAGGAGATCAGCCCTGGGATTTCTTTGGAAGGAATGATGCTAAAGCTGAAACTCCAGTACTTTGGCTACCTCATTCAAAGAGTTGACTCATTAGAAAAGACTCTGATGCTGGGAGGGATTGGGGGCAGGAGGAGAAGGGGACGACAGAGGATGAGATGGCTGGATGGCATCACTGACTCGATGGACGTGAGTCTGAGTGAACTCCGGGAGTTGGTAATGGACAGGGAGGCCTGGCGTGCTGTGGTTCATGGGGTCGCAAAGAGTCGGATACGACTGAGCGAGTGATCTGATCTGATCTGATCTGATCATGAAACTGCTGTTCAGATATTTTCATGTCCAACTCTTTGTGACCCCATGGACTGCAGCACAGCAGGGTCCTCTGTCCTCCACTATCTCCTGGATTTACTCAAGTTCATGTTCATTGAATTGGTGATGTTATATAACCATCTCCTCTTCTATCTCCCCCTTCTCCTTTTGCCTTCAATCTTTCCCAGCATCAGGATCTTTTCCGCTGAATAGGCTCTTCACATCAGATGGCCAAAATATTGGAACTTCAGCTTCAGCATCAGTCCTTCCAGTGAATATTCAGGGTTAATTTCCTTTAGGATTGACTGGTTTGATCTCCTTGCAGTCCATGGGATTCTTAAGAGTCTTTTCCAGCACCACAATTTGAATGTATCAGTTTTTCATGAAACTGCCAAGTTCAAAATCTGCTGGGTAGGCAGGCAGGCTGAGACCAAGGGAAGTTTGATGCTGCAGCTTGTATCTGTAGACAGTGTAGAGACAGATTTCCCTCTTCTGCAAGGAACTTCAGCCTTTTTGGTTTTAAGCCCTTCAATCGAATGTGGCCTACCCATATTGTGGAGAGTTATCTGCTTTACTCAGAGTCCACTGATTTAAATGTTAATCACATCTAAAGAGGGACTTCCTTGGTGACTCAGTTGGTAAAGAATCTGCCTGCAATGTAGGAGACCTGGATTCCATCCCTGGGTTGGGAGGATCCCCTGGATGAGGGCATGGCAATCCACTCCAGTATTCTTGCCTGAAGAATCCCACGGACAGAGGAGCCTGGCAGGCTACAATTCATGGGGTCACAAAGAGTCAGACACAACTGAAGTGACTGAGTACACACTTATATCTAAAGAACACCTTCATGGTGACATTCAGAGTGGTATTTTAACAAATATCTGTATGCTGTAGCTTTTTCAATTTGACACATAAACTCAACCATCACACTGGTTTGCTTCCAGTTAACTGCTATGTTGATAGGTGGTTCTTCCTCATCTCAGGCTTAAGTAAGATGGTATATTAAGATAGCAACATTTAACTGTCCCACACTCTTTTTTTCTCACCCCAATCTTTTGAAACTGACAAGTTTTCAAGTTAGTCTTAACTATAAATTCTCTTGGTGCTTAGAATCAAATATATGATACTAAAAAAACTTCCTATTTTGGAACCATATTAAATGAAAGATATGGGAGAAAAACATTATTCTGTTGTCGTTGATAATGTTATCTGTATTTGTTTTGATTGCAGACCTTTAAAAATTTCACTGTTTGAAACTGTATCAAAATTATAAGAGCAGGCAAACCAGCTCAGAATTGGAACAAATCAGAATGCTGAAGCATCATGACTTTAAACTAATAGACCCACTTCTGTTAGAGCCAATCAAATCCTATCAATTGAGTGTATTACTCAAGCATTGTTCAGAAGGACTGTATTTCCAAATAGAGCACTCTCATGCCCAGCGAGTTTAGTAAGATCATCTTTATCTTTCAGATGGCCTCATTACCTTATCAATACCAGTCCCTCAGTCACCTCTAGAATTTGAACCACCACTGAATTGCTCTCCATTGCTATTATTTTATCAATTCAAAAATGTTATACATTTAGACTCATGTAGGATGTGTCCTTTTGAAGATGACTTTTATTTATACAGTGTAATGCCCTTGAGATGGATCCAAATTACTTCTTGTATCAGTAGTTTCTTCCTTTTAGTGCTGACTAGTCATGGAATGTTGCACTACAATTTGTTTAATTATTCAGCTATTTTAGGACATTTCAGTTATCATCAATTCTGGGTGATTACAAATATAGCCACTATGAATAATCATGTCCAGCCTTTTTGGATGACTTCGTTTCATTTTCCTGGAATAATTAATCAGAAATGTGATTGTGAGGTCATGTGGTAAATGTCTGCTTTTTTTTTTTTTTTTAAAGATACTTCCAAACTGTATTGCAGTGTGGCTGTACTGTATTACATTCCAACAATATTGTATGAGAAATCCAGTTTCTCTATATCCTCACAATGTTCTGTGTTGTCACTAGTTTTTATTCTTGCTCTTCTAATAGGCATATAGTGATTTTCATTTCACATTCCATTCATTGTGGTTTTCATTTGTGTTTTCCTAATGACTAACAATGTTGGCTGTCTTTGTTTACCACCCTTGTAATATCTTCAGTGAAATGTCTTCTTCCCATTTTCTAATTGAATTTGTTTGCTTTTCTTACAGTTAAGTTTGATTTTTTTTAGTATATTCTAGATATGAATCCTTTATCAGATAATGTGGTTTGCAAATGTTTCTCCCAGAATCTATTTTTCTTTCTTTTTGTTCCTGTTTTCTTAATTGGCTTATAATATTGTATGTTTTATGTATAAGTATTATATTTTGACCTCTCTGTACATTACAATGTGTTTATCATCCAAGGTTTAATTTCCATCCATCAGCATGAAGTTGACCCCAGTTATTTATTTTGCCCTCCTACCACATTCCTTTCCTTCTGGTAACCACTATTCTGTTCTCTGTATCTATATATTTGTTTTTTTATTTAGGTTTTTTTTTGTTGTTGTTGTATTCCATCTATGACTGAAACCATGTGGTATTTGTCTTTTCTGTATGACTATTTCACTTAGCATAGTACTAGTCTAGGCCCATCTATATTGTTGCAAATGCCAAGATTTCATCTATCTTGTGACTGTATGACAGAATTTCATTATATTTGTATGCGCTTCCCTGGTAGCTCAGTGGGTAAAGAATCCACCTGCCATGCAGGAGATCCCGGCTTGATTCCTGGGTGGGGAAGATCCCCTGGAGAAGGGATAGGCTACCCACTCCAGTATTTTTGGGCTTCCCTGGTGGCTCAGATGGTAAATAATTTGCCTATAATGTGGGAGACCTGGGTTCAATCCCTGGGTTGGGAAGATCCCCTGGAGGAGGGCATGAAAATCCATTACAGTATTCTTGCGTGGAGAGTCCACATGGACAGGGGAACCTGGTGGGCTACATGGTGTTGCAAAGAGTCAGACACAACTGAGTGACTAGGCACAGCACACACACACACACATACACATACACACATACACACACACACATCACAGAATTTTTATTCATTCCTTGTAGATGGGCACTTAAGTCCTTTCCATATCTTGTCTACTGTAAGTCGCACTGTAATAAATATAGAGGTGCATGTGTCTTTTCAAATTTTTTTAAAATAAATATCAAGAAGTGGAATAGCTGGATAATACTTTTTTGAGAAATCTCCATGCTGTTTTCCAGTGAATACACTAATTCATATTCCCATCAATGATATACGACACTTCCCTTCCTCTACATCTTCTCCAACACATTTTATTTCCTTTTTATGACAATAGCCATTCTAATAAATGCAAAATGATATTTTGTGGTTTTGATTTGCACTTCTTTAATAATTAATGGTGTTGAACATCTTTGCATGTGCCTGTTTCAGTCTCTATGTCTTCTTTGTAGAAATTTGTATTCAGCTCCTCTGCAAATTTTTTAATAAAAGTTGTTTTTTGGTGTGAAGTTGTGTGAGTTCTTGATATTTTTGGATATTATCCCCTTATCAAATATACAATTTGCAAATATCTTCTTCCATTCAGTGGGCTGTCTTTTAGTTTTGTTGATTGTTTCCTTTATTTTATAGAAGCTTTTAGTTAGATGTAGTCCCATTTGTTTATTTTTATTTCCCAAACTCAAAGAGAAACATCCAGAAAGATATTTCTAAGACTGATGTCAAAGAGTGTACTGCTTATGTTTGCTTATAGGAGATTTCTGGTTTCAGGTCATATATTCAAGTCTATAACAAATTTTGAGTTGATTTTTGTGTATTGTAAGAGATGGTGGTCTAGTTTCACTCTTTTGCATGTGGCTACCCAGTTTTCCCAACAGCATTTATTGAAGACACTATCTTCTCTCCCTTGTTTTTCCTTTGCTCCTTTTTCATAAATTAATTATCCATGTATGTGTGGGGGTTTATTTCTGGTCTCTAAATTCTGTTTCATTGATCTATGTATCTATTTTTCTGCTGATAAAATGTAGTTTTAATTACTACAGTTTTATCATATATTTTGAAATCAGTGAGTGTGATATTTCCAGCATTGTTCTTTATTATCAGGGTTGCTTTGGCTAGTCAGAATTTTTTGTAATTCCATATAAATTATAGAATACTTTTTGTTCTTTTTCTATGAAAATTGTTATTGAGATTTTGATAGGGATTGCACTGAATTTTTATTTTACTTTAGGTAAAGCTGAGCACAGAAGAATTGATGCTTTTGAACTGTGGTGTTGAAGACTCTTGAGAGTCCTTTGGACTACAAGGAGATCCAACCAGTCCATTCTGAAGGAGATCAGCCCTGGGATTTCTTTGGAAGGAATGATGCTAAAGCTGAAAGTCCAGCACTTTGGCCACCTCATGCAAAGAGTTGACTCATTGGAAAAGACTCTATGCTGGGAGGGATTGGGGGCAGGAGGAGAAGGGGACGACAGAGGAGGAGATGGCTGGATGGCATCACCAACTTGATGGATGTGAGTCTGAGTGAACTCCGGGAGTTGATGATGGACAGGGAGGCCTGGCATGCTGTGATTCTTGGAATCTCAAAGAGTCGGACACGACTGAGCGACTGAACTGAACTGAACTGAATTGAATATGAATGTTAACCATGCTAATTCTTCTAATCCATAAGCACAAATTATATTTCCATTTCTGCTCCAGTTTCTTTCAACAGTATTTTATAGTTTTCAGTGTATAAGTCTTTCACTTCCTTAGCGAATTTATTCCTAGGTATTTTATTCATTATGATTGTAAATGAGTTTGTTTTTTAATTTCTCTTTCTGCTTGTTCACTGTTAGTATATAGAAACACAGTGGATTTTTATGTATTGATTTTTTGCTCCACAACTTTCCTTGCTTATTGTATTTCTAATAATATTTCGGTACATTTAGAGATTTTATACATATGTAATTATGTCATCCAAAAATAGTGAAAATTTTACTTCCATTTTTCCAATTTGAGCCTTTTATTTCTTTTTCTTGCCTGATTCCCCTGGCTAAGATTTCCAGTACTATATTGAATAAGTATTCTTGTCTTGTTGCTGATATTAAAGGGATATCTTTAGGTTTTTTACAATTGAGTATGGTGTTAGCTGTGATATT
Organism: Bos javanicus; assembly: GCF_032452875.1. NCBI lineage: Eukaryota > Metazoa > Chordata > Mammalia > Artiodactyla > Bovidae > Bos > Bos javanicus. The sequence goes on along the minus strand of NC_083870.1, from coordinate 73,009,716 downwards.
CTCGTATCTGGCCTTTATTATATTGAGGTATGTTCCTTCTTTAGCTGTTTTATTCAGTATTGTTGTTTTTTTAATTTTAAATAAGTGCTAAATCTTATCACGGAGAAGGTGATGGCACCCCACTCCGTACTCTTGCCTGGAAAATCCCATGGACAGAGGAGCCTGATGGGCTGCAGTCCATGGGGTTGCAAAGAGTTGGACACAACTGAGAGACTTCACTTTCACTTTTCAATTTCATGCATTGGAGAAGGAAATGGCAACCCACTCCAGTGTTCTTGCCTGGAGAATCCCAGGGACGGGGAGCCTGGTGGGCTGCCGTCTATGGGGTTGCATAGAGTTGAACACGACTGAAGCGACTTAGCAGCAGCAGTAGCAGCATGTTGTTTTTATACACATATTTTTGATTCTCCAGCTTTCTTCTTATAGTTGATATATAGGTCATACCATTGTGATCTGAAAAGATCTTTGAAATTATTTTAATCTTAAATTTAATGTCTCAACATATGATCTATCCTTGAGAATGTTCTATGTGTATTTAAGCAGAATATGTATTTCTATTTGTATGGAATATTCTGTATAAATCTTAAGTTCATCCAGTTTAATGTTTCATCTAAGGGCACTGTTTCCTTATTGACTTTTGTTCTGAATGACCTATCAATTGATGTAAAGGAGGTGTTAAATTTCCTACTATTATTATATTGCTGTCAGTTTCTCACTTTAGGTCTGTTAATAATTGCTCTGTGTATTTTGGTACTCCTTAACAAAGCATATGAAAAACTGTTAAGTCTTCTTGATGAAGTGTCCCCTTTAGCATAATATAATGTCCATCTTTGTCTCTTGTTACTTTTTTGGCTTGAAGTGTATTTTTTCCTGAAATGAGTATGGCTACACCCACTTTCTTTTGTGTGCCATTTGCTTGAAGTATCATTTTCCATCCCTTCACTTTCAGCTTATTTTTTTCTTTAGAGTGGAGGTGAGTCTTTAGTAGGCAGCATATAATTGGGTCTTTTTTTTTTTTAATCAACCCAGCTATTCTTTGTCTTTGGGTTGATTAATTAAGTTCACTTATCATTGATACATGAGAACTTGGTTCTGCCATTTTTCCTTTTTCTCATTCCTCTATATCTCCATTGTTTCTTCTTCATTGTGTTTCTGTCATCAAAACTATCAGTTTGATGTTTTTTACAAGATTGATCTCAGTTTCATCTTCTTTATGTTTTGTAACTCTCCTCTAGATTATGATATATGTTTTGTTGTCCCCATGAGCTTTATATAAAACATCTCAGATGAAATAATCCTATTTTTTGCTGATAGCATGTTCTCTTCATTTGTCTATATGAGTTTTATTCTTTTCCTCTTCCATTTATGCTTTTTTGTCTCAAGTTATCCCTTTTTATGTTGTTAAGTTCATAACAATTGTGTTATTTTTACTTAATTTTCCCTTTAAAATTTATGATATAAATAGATGTTTAAAAACTTATTCTGATAAAGTTGTGAAGTTGTAAAGTTCTGATTCTGTCTATTCATCATCTTCTTCAAAGTTTTGTGTGCTTTTACCTTTTGTTTCATGTAGAAAATCTCCTTTCATCACATCAAGTGTTGATGAACTCCCCATAGCTTTTGTTTGCCTGGAGGAACCTTTATTTCTCCTTCATATATAAATGATATCTTTGTTCTATAGAATATTTTTGTCTGACAGTTATCTTTCAGTACATTGAGTATGTCATTTCTCTCTCTTCTGGTTTATAGTGTTACTTCTGAGAAAACTGCTGATAGCCTAATAGGGATTCCTTTGTAGATTACTATCCTTTATCCTCTGACTGCCTTTAAAATTGTTTCTTTGTCATTAATGTTTGACAGTTTTAACATAATGTATCTTGGAACATTTTGGTTTTTTGTGGTTTTTTTTTTGCATTGAGTTAATTAGGAGTTTTTTTAGCTTCATGAACTTGTATCCAGTTCCTTCTTGAGGTTTGAGAAGTTCTCAGCTATTATTTCTTTATAAACTCTTTGATTCTTTTTCCCTCTCATCTCCTGGTATTCTCAATGTACTAATGTTACCCTTTCTAATAGAGTCAGCATTTTTTGTATAATTTCTTCCTTTTTTATTTTTAAAATTTAAAGTTTATACTCTATTTATAGTTATAAATTATTGGCTATATTTTCTGTGTTGTACAATGTAGCTTTGTAACTTACTTTATACATAATATTTTATGTTTCTTCTTTTTTAGGTATTAATTTTCTCTTTTTTAGCTGTATCATTTCTAGATTTCTATATTCAAGCTAACTAATTCTCTCTTCTACATAGTCGGCCCTATTTTTAATACTTTCTAATTCATTCTTCATTTTGTTTATTGAGTTCTTCAGCCATATAATTTCATCTTTATTCTTTTTAGAGTTTTTATCTCTTTGGTGAAGTATTCTTTTTGTTTATTCATTATGTTTTAAGTGTATTGTTCTAATTTTCTCAATTATCTTTTAGCTCATTGAGTTTCTATGACAGCTATTTTGAATTCTCTTTTGATAGATCACAATATTCAACAACTTGAAATTCAATTTCTGGAGAATTACAGTTTTCTTTTGTGCTACTGTCTTTCTGCATGGTGCTTGATGAGATGTTACTCTGTTGGTTCATTTGAAATAGTGAGTACCTTTCGGCTAGTACACCTGGTGAAGGGAATGTCAACCCACTCCAGTATTCTTGCCTGGAAAATCCCATGGACAGAGGAGCCTGGCAGGTTATAGTCCATGGGGTTGCAAAGAGTCGGACTCAACTGAATGATTAACACACAGTTCTAATGAGCACCTTTCTTCTTGAGGCAAAGCTTTTTTTTTTTTTTTTTTAACTTGATTCTAAAGGTTTAGCAGGTTAGTAGTTAGAGGCCTTTCTTTGTTTTCCAGTAGGTGTCACTATAGTACATGTTTTTAGTTTCTCCTACCTGTGCTTCTACTGGTTATTCTTGAGAGGAGGCACTTTCCTCCCTCCATGCATCTGTCAGAGGTGTCACCTGATGCCTTTGTCGCTGCGCCTTTGGAATTATTGGCGCTCTGGTGTTGCTGGTACAACTGATGACATCTTTTGGGGACAGGAGTGGTGGGTGTTTCCACGATATCTAGAGTTTCTTGGATAGCAGGTTCCACTGCCACAGGAGAAGGAACGATAGAGGATGAGATGGTTGGATGGCACCACTGACTCAATGGACATCAATTTGAGCAAATTCCAGGAGATAGTGAAAGACAGGGAAGCCTCATGTGCTCCAATCATGGGGTCATAAAGAGTCAGAAATGACTGAGCAACTGAACAAGCAACAACTGCCACAGGGGAAAGGGAAGATTGAGGGTGAAGCTGGGGTTGCAAGTGTCCCTTCTGTGACCAGGGTTGTCTAGTTTTGGGATGCCACCATTGTAAGTTGGGAGGAAGAGTCACAGACACCGCCGCAACTGGAGTGACAGGGTCACAGGTCACACTGCCACTGCTCTCTGATTCCCTGGGGCCAGGAGGCTAATGGCATGTGCAGTGGCTCCTCTGATGCTATTACATTCCCTGAGGCTGTGAACTTAACCTCTGTGTTAGGGGGTCTGGGATCATGTACACCACCTCCTCTGTTCCCAGGTTTATCCCTCCAATATATGTTCTAACTCACTCACCCTTACGTGTTTAGATGTGTGCAGTTCTCTGGTGTCCTGGTATTTGGGACAGAGGTACTTTTGTCGAATTATCAATGTTTTACTCGTAGACTGAAGGGAGTAGACAAAGGGAGCATTGTAATCACTCTATACTTTTCATCTTAATCATAAGGATTTTCTTAAAGCGAAAGTTTTTTTTTTTTTATTTTAATGAAGTTTAGTTTATTATTATTTTTTTTTAATTTTATGGATCCTTCTTGTGGTATTATACCTAAGAACCCTTACCAAGCACGAGGTCCTATAGATTTTCTTCTATGTGTCCTTCTAAAAGTTTTGGATTTCAGTCTAAATCTGTGATTCAAGTCAATAGTTATACAGGCTGTGAGGCTAAAGTTAAGACCCTTTTTAAAAAAATTTTGCTTACAGATATTAAGTTATTCAAACTTACTTAAATTTACTTAAATTACTCAACATTTGTTAAAAAGGATATACTTTCCGCATTGGATTATTTTTGCACTTTTTAAAAAATCAGTCCCGTGGGACTGTTTCTGGATTCTCAGTTCTGTTCAATTGATCTGTGTCTACCCCTCCACCATTATTGCTGTTATAGCTGTATAAGTCTTCAGATGAAGCACCTCTCGCACTTTATTCTTTTTTATCAAAATTATTTTAGCTATTCTGGTTCCTTTGCCTTCTTATATATTAATACATTTTGGAATAATTTGCAGATATACACAAACAATTTTTAGGATTTTGATAAGAATTTGGGGGACTTGATTTTTTTACTATGTAGAGACTTTCAGTCCATGAACATGGTATATCTCTCCATCCCTTAGAACTTCTTTGAGTTCTTGCAACAACGTTGGCTAGTTGTCAGCAAACAAATTCTTTGTTTACTTATATTTAAATCTAAGTATGTTACTTTTATTGTAAACAATTTTATGTGACATTGCATATTTAATTTCAGTTTCCATATATACATTGATAATATATATAAATACAATTGATTTGTTTAAATTTTGACCTTGTATGCTATGACTATTCCTCTTCCCTTCATGAAGAGGAACTAAAGAGCCTCTTGATGAGGGCGAAGAAGGAGAGTGAAAGCGATGGCTTAAAACTAAGCATTAAAAAAACTAAGATCATGGCATCTGGCCCCATTACTTCATGGCAAATAGAGGGGGCAAAGGTGGAAGTAGTGACATATTTCCTTTTCTTGAGCTCTAGAATCACTGTGGATGGTGACTATAGCCATGAAATCAGAAGATGATTGCTTCTTGGGAGGAAAGCTGTGACAAACCTAGACAACGTATTGACAAGCAGAGACATTACTCTGCTGACAAAGGTCCATAGAGTCAAGGCTACAGTCTTCCCAGTGGTCACATACAGTTGTGAGAGCTGGACTATAAAGACGGCAGAACGCCGAAGAGTTGATGCCTTCAAATTGAGGTGCTGGAGAAGATTCCTGAGAGTCCCTTGGGCAGCAAGGAGATCAAACCAGTCAATCTTAAGGGAAATAAACCCTGAATACTCCTTGGAAGGACGGGTTTTGAAGCTGAAACTCTAGTATTTTGGTCATCTGATGTGAACAGCTGACTAATTGGAAAAGTCCCTGATGCTGGGAAAGATTGAGGGCAAAAGAAGAGGGCATCACAGGATGAGATGGCTGGAAGGCATTACCAATGCAATGGACATGAACTTGGGCAAATTTTGGGAGGTGGCGAGGGACAGAGAGGCCTGGCATGCTGAAGTCCATGGGGTTGCAAAGAGTCAGACACGACTGGGTGGCTGAACAACAACAATGCTATAACTGAACTCACTTATTCTAAGAAATTTGTTTTTTACATTTCTTGAAATTTTATAGACTGTTATTTTATCTACAAATAGGGACAATTTTCAACTTTATTCTTTCTATTCAATCTGTATATCTCTCATTTTCTTGTATTTATTTTGCCTTATTATGATGACTAGGACTTCCAGCTCTATGTTGAATTGCGGTAGTGAGTATGGACGTCCTTCTCTTATTCCCAATCTTTGGGTAAAAGCATCAGTCTTTTACCATATTAGCTGTAGGATCTTTTTAGTAAATATTCTATATCAAGTTGAGGAAGTTTTATGCTATTCTCAGTTTTGTGCAGTATCACAAATGGTTGTTCAGTTTTGTTGAATGCTATTTCTGCATCAGTTGATCTAGTGATTTTTTTTTATAGTCTATTCATATGGAGGATTACATAATTGTGTTTCAAATACTGACCAAGTCATTTTTCTTTTTTCTATAAAATGTTGTTAGATGGGTGTTATAGTTTCTAACATTAATTTTTGATTTGTCTATTTCTACTTTCAGTTCTGTTAGTTTTTGGTTAATACGTTTTAGAATTATGTTGTTGGAATTGCTATATTTTCTTAATAGTTTGACACTTTTCTCCTTAAGCAATGTTTCTTCTGTCTCTCTGTCCCTGGTGATTTTCTTTGCTCTTATGTCTATTTCATTTGAATAGAGCCCCTTCTTTTGTTTGGTTCATGTTTTCATGACATATTTTTTCTTTTTCTTTTACCTTCAACCAACCTATATTATTACATTAAAGGTGACTTTCTTACAGACTATATATAGTTGGGTCATTTTTTTTTAATCCACACTATTTTTTTCTTTATTATTATTATTATTATTTTTACTTTACAATATTGTATTGGTTTTGCCATCCATCAACATGCATCCACCACGGGTGTACACATGTTTCCCATCCTGAACCCCCCTCCCACCTCCCTCCCCATACCATCCCTCTGGGTCATCCACACTATTAATCTATGTTGTTTAATTGATGCATTTAGACCATTTACGTTTAATTTACTTATGTATGAATCAGGATACATTCTACCACTTTTTGGTTTTGTTTTGTTTTTTATTTGATTTTCTGTTTTTAGTTTCTGTTTACTTTTTCCTGCCTTACAGTGGGTTATTTTGCACTTTTTAGAATTGCATTTTGATTTAGTATAATACATTTTAGTTTATTTGTATAGCATTTTAGTGGTTATTTGGGATGTTACACTTTATATGGCAAACTTGTCACAGTCTAGTAATTTCAACATGTTACCATTATAAGCTAAGTGTAGAAACCTTGCCTCTCTTTAAATCCATTCAGTCTCCCCATTTATAGTATAACTGCCTTCAGTATTTCTTCTTCATATATTGAGAGCCACATCAGATGATAAGTTTTGCTTTAGCAATCAGTATAATTTAGAAAACAAAAAATGACAATGAAAGTTTATTATATTTACATATGTATTTGTTCTTTGTTCCTTCCTGATGGAAATAAACTCTTATTTTTTCTTCATCTGAGAATATCTTGATTTTCTCTTTATTCCTGAAGTATATTTTTGCTGGTGATAGAATTCTGAGTTGACAGTTGTTTCAGGACTCCCTGGTTTCTGAGGAGATATCTGGTTTCATTCAAATTGTTTCTCTTCTACAGGCAAAGTGTTATTTTTCATGGGATATGTTAAAAATAATTTAGTTTTAGTTTTTGAAAGTTTTACTGTGGTTTGTCTTCTATGGGGCTTGACCTGGTTGGGGTTTGCTAAGCCTCTTGGAGAAGGCAATGGCACCCCACTCCAGTACAATTGCCTGGAAAATCGCATGGACGGAGGAGCCTGGTAGGCTGCAATCCATGAGGTCGCTAAGAGTCGGACACGACTGAGCGACTTCACTTTCACTTTTCACTTTCATGCATTGGAGAAGGAAATGGCAACCCACTCCAGTGTTCTTGCCTGGAGAATCCCAGGGACGGGGGAGCCTGGTGGGCTGCTGTCTATGGGGTCGCACAGAGTTGGACACGACTGAAGTGACTTAGCAGCAGCAGCAAGCCTTTTGAACTGATAGGTTTATGTCTTATGCTGAATTTGAGATATTACCAATCATTATTTTTTCAAGTGTTTTTTCCATATAACTGTCTTTATCCTTTGTTTCTGAGATCCTCTCCCAAATGGCATAAATGTTATATCTTTTGTTACAGTCCAAGTCCCTAAGGATACGCTTTGTATTTTTGTTTTGTTTGTTTTTCCAGTGTATTTTCTCTTTGTTGAACAGACTAGATAATTTCTATTCTGCATTTGGATTCATTGATTCGTTACTCTATCCTCGCCATTCTTCCATTGAGCTCACTCTTTGAGTTTTCAATTTTGGTATTGCATTTTTTGGTTCTAAAATCTAATTTTAGGGAATTCCCTGGTGGACCAGTGGTTAGGACTCTACATATTTAATGCTGAGATTACTGGTTCAATCCCTGGTTGGAGAACTAAGAACATCCACATGTGGCACAGCCCCCCCCCCCCATTTTATTAATAAATAAAATTTAAAATAAAATTTCATTTTAGTTCTTCTTTGTATCTTCTGTTTCTTTGTTGAGACTTTTTTTTCCATTTATTTCCAGCATGTTCCTCATTTTTATGGTAGCTGCTTAAATTCAGTCAGTTCAGTCTCTCAATCATATCTGATTCTTTGCGAACCCATGGACTGCAGCATGCCAGGCTTCCCTGTCCATCACCAACTCCTGGAGCTTACTCAAACTCATGTCCATAGGGTCGATGATACAATCCAACCATCTCATCCTCTGTTATCCACTTCTCCTCCCACCTTCAATCTTTCCCAGCATCAGTCTTTTACAATGAGTCAGTACTTCACATCAGGTTCCGAAGTATGGGAGTTTCAACTTCAGTATCAGTCCTTCCAATGAATATTCAGGACTGATTTCTTTTAGGATGGACTGGTTGTATCTCCTTGCAGTCCAAGGGATTCTCAAAAGTCTTCTCCAACAGCACAGTTCAAAAGCATCAATTCTTCGGTGTTAGCTTTCTTTATAGTCCAACTCTCACATCCATGCATGACTATCAGACAAACCATAGCTTTGACTAGAAGGATGTTTATTGGCAAAGTAATATCTCTGTTTATTAATGTGCTATCTCGGTTGGTAATAACTTTTCTTCTAAGTAGCAAGCATCTTTTAATTTCATGGCTGCAGTCACCACCTGCCGTGAATTTGGAGCTCCCCCCACCCCCCCAAAAAAATAGTCTGTCACTGTTTTCATTATTTCCCCATTTATTTTTCCATGAAGTGATGGGACCGGATGCCACTTTTGTTTTCTGAATGTTGAGTTTTAAGTCAACTTTTTCAATCCACTTTTTCACTTTCATCAAGAGACTCTTTAGTTCTTCACTTTCTTCCATAAGTGTGGTATCATCTGCATATCTGACATTATTGATATTTCTCCCAGCAATCTTGATTCCAGCTTGTGCTGCATCCAGTCCAGCATTTCTCATGATGTACTCTGCATATAAGTTAAATAAACAGGGTGACAATATACATCCTTGATATAATCCTTTCCCAGTTTGGAACCAGTCTGTTCCATGTCCAGTTCTGTTGCTTCTTCACCTGCATACAGATTTCTCAGGAGGCAGGGCAGGTGGTCTGCTGTTACCATCTCTTGAGGAATTTTCCACAGTTTGTTGTGATCCACACAGTCGAAGGCTTTGGGCTAGTCAATAAAGCAGAAGTAGATGTCTTTCTGAAACTCTATTGCTTTTTTGATGATCCAGCTTGAACACCTGAAAGTTCATGGTTCACGTACTGTTGAAGCCTGGCTTGGAGAATTTTGAGCATTACTTTACTAGCATTTGAGACACATGCAATTGTGTGGTGGTTTGAACATTCTTTGGCATTGCCTTTCTTTGGAATTAGAATGAAAACTGACCTTTTCCAGCCCTGTGGCCACAGCTTAGTTTTCCAAATTTGCTGGCATATTGGTTGTAGCACTTTCACAGCATCATGTTTTAGGATTTGAAATAGCTCAACTGGAATTCCATCACTTCCACTAGCTTTGTTTGTAATGATGGTTCCTAAGGCCAACTTTATTTCGCATTCCAGGATGTCTGGCTGTAGGTGAGTGATCACACCATCATGGTTATCTGGGTCATTGCCTCCTCTTCTTAATATCTTCTGCTTCTGTTAGGTCCATACCATTTCTGTCTTTTATTGTGCCCATGCTTGCATGAAATGTTCCCTTGGTATCTCTAATATTCTTTAATAGATCTCTAATCTTTCCTGTTCTACTGTTTTCCTCTATTTCTTTACATTGATTACTGAGGAAGGCTTTCATATCTCTCCTTGCTATTAAGTGGAACTTTGCATGCAAGTAGGTATATATTTCCTTTTCTCCTTTGCCTTTCGTGTCTTTTCTTAGCTATTTGTAAAGCCTCCTTAGACAATCATTTTGCCTTTTTGCATTTCTTTTTCTTGGGGATAGTCTTGATCACTGCCTCCTGTATAATCTCAGGAAATTTTGTCTGTAGTTCTTTAGGCAGTCTATCAGATCTAATCTCTTGAATCTATTTGTCAATTTTCTCATTTCCACTGTATAATCATAAGGGTTTTGATTTAGGTCAGACCTGAATGGTGTAGTGGTTTTCCCTACTTTCTTTATTTAAGTCTGAAATTTGCAATAAGGAGTTCATGATCTGAGCCACAGTCAGCTCCTGGTCTTGTTTTTGCTGACTGTATAGAGCTTCTCCATCTTTGGCTGCAAAGAATATTATCAATCTGATTTTGGTGTTGACCATCTGGTGATGTCCATGTGTAGAGTCTTCTCTTATGTTGTTGGAAGAGGGTGTTTACTATGACCAGTGTATTCATTTTCTTGGCAAAACTCTGTTAGCCTTTGACCTACTTCATTTTGTACTCGAAGTCCAAATTTTCCCATTACTCCTGGTATCTCTTGACTTCCTATTTTTGAATTCCAATCCCCTATAATGAACAGGACATACTCCTCGGGTGTTATTTCTAGAGGCTCTTGTAGGTCTTCATATAACCATTCAACTTCAGCTTCTTCAGCATTACTAGTCAGGGCATAGACTTGGATTACTGTGATATAGAATGGTTTGACTTGGAAATGAACAGAGATCATTCTGTCGTTTTTGAGACTGCATCCAAGTACTGCATTTCAGACTCTTTTGTTGACTATGATGGCTACTCCATTTCTTCTAAGGGATTCTTGCCCTTGGTATTAGATATAATGGCCATCTGAGTTAAATTCACCCATTCCAGTCATTTTAGTTCGCTGATTCGAAAAATGTTGATGTTCACTCTTGCCATCTTCTTTTTGATCACTTGCAATTTGCCTTGATTCATGGACCTGACATTCCAGGTTCCTATGCAATATTGCTCTTTACAGCATTGGACTTGACTTCTGTCACCCATTACATCTACAACTGGGTGTTGTTTTTGCTTTGGCTCTGTCTCTTCATTCTTTCTGGAATGAAATCTCCACTGATCTTCTGTAGCATATTGGGCACCTATCGACTTGGGGAGTTTATCTTTCAGTGTCCTATCTTTTTGCCTTTTCATACTGTTCATGGGGTTCTCGAGACAAGAATACTGACATGGTTTGCCATTCCCTTCTCCAGTGGACCACATTCTGTCAGACCTCTCCACCATGACCCGTCCATCTTGGGTGGCCCTACATGGCATGGCTCATAGTTTCATTGAGTTAGACAAGGGTGAGGTCCATGTGATCAGATTGGTTTGTTTTCTGTTTATGGTTTATGTTTATGGTTTTCATTCTGTCTGCCCTCTGATGGAGAAGGAAAAGAGGCTCATGGAAGCTTCTTGATGGGAAAGACTCACTGAGGGGGAAACTGGTTCTTGTTCCAAAGGCCAGGACCATGCTCAGTAAATCTTTAATCCAATTTTCTGTTGAATGGCAGGGCTGTGTTCCCTGCCTGTTGTTTGACCTGAGGCAAAACTATGGTGGAGGTAATGAAGATAATGGAGACCTCCTTCAAAATGTCCCATGCAGGCACTGCTGCACTCAATGCTCCCAACCCTGCAGCAGGCCACTGCTGACCCACACCTCCACCTGAGACTCCTGGATATCACCGGCAAGTCTGGGTAAGTCTCTTGTGGGGTCACTGCTCCTTTCTCCTGGGTCCTGGTGTGCACAAGGTTTTGTTTGTGCCCTCCAAGAGTCTGTTTCCCCAGTCCTGTCTAAATTCTGGTGCCTCTATGGTGGGGTTAATGGCAACTTCCTCCAAGAGGGCTTATGCCATACCCAGGTCTACTGCACCCAGAGCTCCTGTCCCTGCAGCAGTCCACTGATGACCCAAACCTCCACAGGAGACACTCAAACACAATTCTGGCTCAGTCTCTGTGGGGTCTCTGGGTTCTGGTGCACACAAGGTTTGTTTGAGCCCCTGAGAGTCTCTGGTGGCTATGGAGTTTGATTCTAAACACAATTTCACCCCTCCTACCATCTTGCTGGGGCTTCTCCTTTGCCCTTGGATGTGGGGTGTCTTTTTTTGGTGGGATCCAACATTCTCCTGTGGAGAGTTGTTCAGCAGTGAGTTGTAATTTTGAAGTTCTTGCAGGAGAAGATGAGCGCACGTCCTTCTACTCTGCCATCTTGAAATGCAACTTTAAACAATTATGATAATTTTTTTTATGATAACTGTTTTAAAATCTATTTCAGATAATTCTTACATCCATGTCATCTTGGAGTTGATATTAGTTGATTTCTTTTTTTCATCCAAGTTGAAGTTTTTCTGGTTCATTGTATGTATAAGGAATGATTATTTTACTTGAAAATTGACTACTTCAGTATTATGAGCCTCTGGAAACTATTTAAATCATGTTTTAGTAGTCTTTCTCTGTCACCTTAGCACTGGAAAAAGGGTTGTACCATCTTTAGTGCCAGATCAGTGTAGAAATCTATGTCCCCACCCAGAAGGAAGGGTTGGTATGGAATTTCAGATTTCCACTAGTTCTTCACTGATTATACTGCCTAGAAGGGGAGCATGGCCTCCATACACCACCGTGGGAGGATAATAGTGAAATTTCTGACCATCCAGGAGGCCTCCTCTGATACTACTGTAACAGGGAGGGGCAGGGTATGTCACTAGTGCCTAGTGGGGATGAAAATCTTAGCTCCTCAAGTCCAGGCCACTACTACCCCTTCCTCACCCAGACAGAGAAGGAGATTTGGAAGATTTGTTGAGTACGTTGAGACTAGAAGTGTAGTTTCCTCATGGGCCTTTTCTGGCTAAACTGGGATGGGGTGGTGATTATTTTCATAGTATTTGGCCAAATTAGAACAATTATGGTCTGAAAGCTTTCTTCTTGCCAATCTATTTCTTTTTGGGTACTTTGGCTAGCAAGAGCAGACTTTTGTTTGTGCCTTTGCTTATTGGCAGTTCTGAGTTGCCAGCTTCTCTTGCACCCAGTCTGGCATGGGAAGAGTACATCAGATTCATCTTTTCCAGTGCATAACACCATTAACCTTCTAGTAAGTTTAACCTAGGTTTTTTTCTCTTCTGTCTCAGAATGTTACTTGAGCTGAACTTAGTAATGTCTACAAGAAAAAAAGAAAAAGACTTAAGGAAGAAAACTTTAGTGTATAATCAACTTTCTTAATCACAAAACGTCTCTGATCTAATAAGTATTCCAGATACCCAGGCTGGGTTTATATAATACCAATGAAATTACTGTGTTTCTGTCAATCTATATTTTTGTGTTTCTGTCACTTTTGTCAATTGTCCATGAAACTTTGTGACAATATCAGTAAAATAGAAAATGACTACATATAGTGGGAAAGCCTCATGATTAGGAATGAAGGAAAAATCAAGTTCATCCTGGATGTAGTTAATTTTATATCAGTATTATTAAGTTAAATGATAATTATAACTTGAATGGAAACTGAAAGAGAGGATAGGAGACCTCAATTCTTATTTTTAGCCACTAAAAGATGAAGGACCAAAACCAGATCTCTTTTCTTAGATTCCAACCCAGCTCTTGCAAAGTAGGGGACTGAATAATATGCCATTTCTAAGGTTTTCTTCAGAATAATTGGATCCTCGAGGATTTCCTGGCACGCCAGTGGTTAGGACTCCACAGTTCCACTGAAGAGGGCACAGGCTCAGTCCCTAGACAGGAACTAAGATCACATAGACCACACAGTGCAGCCCAAAAAGAAAAAAGTGCAGAATAATCAGATGGACCATGTATGCTACTGATGGAAGAATTTAGGTTCATGCACCTGACCACAAGTCATTTCAGTCCTTTTTGTGCCCTCAGTGCTTACTTTCCATCTCTCAATTTCTCTAGACATAATGACTGGACTTGAGCTGTCCAGGAGATTAATTTCTATTTTATTATTATTATTTAAATTTTGTAGATGAAAAGAATATATTATTCAATATAAGTGACATGTAAGCTCAATATTTTTTTCTTGGAGTATAAGGGAGAATTTTTTGTGGTCTATGACAATTAGGATTTATATGCATGAGGAGATGATGAGCAACAGGCAGAGAGTCAAAGCTGAATTTACAGGATTAAAAGAATTAGAATTTCTATAGACATGTAATTTTGGTAGGAAAGCAAATGTTTTCCTTTTATCCTGGCATGCACATGCAAATCCATATGTATAGACACACCCAGTTTATTAATAATGCAAGATATTTAAGAGATTGGTATTGGTTTAAAGAACAGTTTAATGGAACTCAGGCAATTACTTTTATAACTGAGACAAGTTTGTAGTCTAAATTATATTTGCCCAACACCCCTCCCACATACAATTTCTGCATGAGTCATGTAAATGATCAGGTCCTAAAACAAATAAAATTATGCTCTAATTCCATAATTATAATCTAGGGGCTATTCTTACAATTATCTGTCAGTTTTAGTTGTATTTATAGGTAAGATTTATCTGTTATCTCTTATGGATAATCTAATTTTCATTGCCGAGAAAGCAAAACCTGATGCTATCAGAAGCTCTTAACTATATTTAGTCTTGAATCCTCTAAGAAAGGAAAGAAGGGTTGTGGACAGATAATAGCAAGATTTCTTATAGCATGATTATCTAATTTTTTTCCATATGTTTTTTTTTTTCTATTGGCCAGACTACTATTCAGAAACCAATTTTGACATTCTCAAATGACTCATTTATCTGGATTATTCATATATAATGAGTGTGTTATTTTTCGGTGCAGGATCATATGGCTTGTTGGAGACCAAAACCACTTTATTTCATTATGACTGATTTTCTAATGTTCCACAAGTTTTTATTGCAGAATGGAGGCAGCAGCAAGGAAGTGGTGATGGATTAATATCTATTATAATTATTTCTCAAATACTGCTATTTATATTTGTCATGATTCCACCTCACAGTTGGATTTATTTCAAAAACATTTTGTTGTAGATGATTAGCAATTTCTCCAAATTATCCTGTGACCTGGAACACCAGTTATCTATCACTCTCAGTTTTGAGAAGAGATTAAATGGTCTATGCACAGTGGCCAAGTCGAGAAGATATAAGGCAAAACAGATACAGTGTAGGATAAAACATAAAATGTACCAGAATCATTTGCTGAGGACTTATGTGCCAAATGTGGTAAGTTATTTTAACTCATTTCATATATTATTATTTAATATATTTGTATATTATATGTATTTTACTTTGGAATGCAAACTTTATATTAAAAACAGAAGTAACTTACATTTATTTTAAACTATTTGTTAATAACTCCAATGTAAAGCATTGTTATAAAACAGTTTAATCAAAGTTTTTGTTCGTGCCAATATCATCCTGAATCCTATTATTCTTTTTATTTTTGTAAAGTATAATAATTTGTCATCACTAGATTTTCCATCATTAAGACCTTTATCATATATGTAAATTAATATTATAAATTTAACATTGTTCAAAATTATTTTTATTAAGCTTATATTAAGCTCTAATTTTAAAGAAAAGTATTTATATTTTTGTCTGTTATTTGCTACTTCTCAGCAAAAACTAATTTACAAATCTGCTCAAAATAAAATAATGATTCTTTTTTGCCTAAATAACCTAACTGGTCTCTAATGTTACTTTTTGCTTACCTACAATCTAATCTTTCAGAGTATTTCTTACTGAACACAAAAATTATCGTGTTACCTCTTTTCTTACACTTTTCTATGGCTTCACATTTTACTGGAAAAAATACCAAATCATGGTTTAGCTATTAGTTGGCTGGGACTGTCATAACAAAATACCACAAGCTTGGTGGCTCTAACAACAGAAATTCATTTTCTCAGTTATGGAGGCTGAAAATGGAAGATCAAGGTGCTAATAAATCTGATTTCTCCTGAAGCCATTCCTTTGGCCAAGTCAAGACTCCTTGCTATTTCTTTCATTTTTTGTAATGACACCAATCATATTGGATTAGGGCCCCACACTTATTACCTCATTTTACCTTAATTACCTCTTTAAAAGCCCTCCAAATACAATCATATTAGAGGTTAGAACTTCAGCATAAAAGTGGAGGAAGGCATAATTCAGTCCTTAAGAGTTTATGCTTCATGAGGTCTCTTTTTTACTCTTATATTCCCAGAGTCTATCATGTAGTAGAGGCTTAAGAAATATTTGTTGAAAGAATTACAGAATGTGTGCAGTTAAAAACTCAATGTGTAATGTTTCTAAGCTCTGTACACGGCTGTAGAAATAAGATGAAGACCTATTTTCACAGAACATACACACATACACATCTAAATAAAATAGCATGTAAACAAGCTATAGTTAGTTGCTAGGCACAGAGTTTTCCACCTGTAAAATGGGCATAGTTTTACTTCCAAAGGAGGAGTCCCAAATGTACAAAGAACTAGAAAAATAATCACAGCCCTTGAGAAAGTCTCTGGATAGAACAAGTTTCCTCTACAGTTCCTGTTTAGTGTGATTTTGGTAGCCGTCCCACTTTTGACCTAGGCTGACCTACAGAGTCCAGTAGTTCTCTTTGTGGAAACCTACTGCATTGATGATACCCTTTCCTATGTGGAGCAAAGTTCTCACAGAACACACACATATAGTTTTATAATTCCATTCATTTCCAAAATGACTTAGGGCATTAGCTTTTCCTCATGCCCACTTCAGTGAGGTTGTTTAATACATTTGAAATAGCAAATCCCTTTGTCACAATCTGCTTTCATTCTGGGATCCCTGGACATCTTAAGAGAGATTTTTAAAATTTGAATACATTAGCTTTCACTTTTTGTGCTATAAAGCTCTACAGGCTTTGACCAATGCATAATATCAGATATCTACCATTGCAGTATTATACAAAATAATTTTTATCTCCTAAAAATTCCTTTGTATTTCAGCTATTTAATGCACTTCTAAACCCATGGCAATCACTGATTTGTTTACTGTCTCTGTAGTTTTCCTATTTCCAGAATGTTATGTAATTGGAATTATATAGTATGCAGACTATTCACATTGCTTCTTTCATGTAGCAAAGTGTCTTGAAGGTTCATACATGTTTTATTATGGCTAAATAGCTCATTTTTTCATCACTGAATGATATCATTACATGGATACACCATAGTTTATTTACCCATTCATCTATCAAAAACATCCTTGTTGCTTCTAAGTGATTTTGAATAAAATTGTTACAAATATTTGGGTGCAGGTTTTTATGGAGACATAAAGTATCAATTTATTTTGATAAATACCTATGAGCATGATTGCTGGGTTTTAGCATTTGGCTATGTGTAGATTTGTAAGAAAAAAAAAACAAAAACTGCAGAACTGTCTTCCAAAGTTGGTGTAACATTTTTGCATTTTCACCAGAAATAGAGTTATTTTGGTTCTGCATTCTTACTAGCCTATGGTATTTGTGTGTTTTTGTGTGTGTGTGTGTGTGTGTTTTTTAATTTTAGCCATCTAATAGGTGTAAAGTGCTATCCCATTGTTGTTTCAATTTCCAATTCCTTAATTACAAATGCTTTATATATTCTAATAGATAGGACTCCAAAACGTACTTTAGTTGAATATTAGAAGAACAATAAGAGAGTTTTCAAAGGGGTTTGTACTAATGTACATTCCTACTATCAATGTAAAAAGAATATAGATATTGAAGTACTGAGTCATAGAAAGTTAAGTAATTTAGCTAATGTAGTAGTCAATAAATGACAAATATGGGATTTAAATAAGGAATTTCAGAAGTAGATTCCTCTTCACCACCAAATTATTCCACAAACTACAAACAAAAAAAATAAAATCACCCAACTGATACAGAAAGAAATGGAAAGTCTGACTTATCCTAACAACAAAAATAAAAAAAAGATTAAACCCATATTTTTGGCAAAGGCACAAATGAAATTCTAAATTTATTCTGTGGTTGTTTCTACAAATAATTAAGGGAATAAATATTTCTAATTTTATGCAGATTTTTCTAGGAAATTGAGAGAAAGAATACTCTCCAATGCATACTGTTAACCCAGTATAATTTTGATATGTAATCCAAAGAATATTATTTAGAGGACAGTGAAGACTAATCACACTTATTTTGATAAATATAGATACAACAGTATTGTTAAATTTATGGAAACTGAAACCCTCAATATATGGAAAAGAATATCTCATGACCATATTTACTTATATACTGTAATGTGCTGTTCTCTGTTGCTCAGTTGTGTCCAACTCTTTGAGATCCCATGGACTGTAGCCCACCAGGCTCCTCTGTCTGTGGGATTCTCCAGGCAAAAATACTGGAGTGGATTTCCATGCCCTCCTCCATGGGATCTTCCCAACTCAAGGACTGAACCCAGGTCTTCCATATTGCAGGCAGGTTCTTTACCGTCTGAGTATATAATTTATATCAGGATATATATAATTAAGTAATTCATAATATCAACTATTTAAAAATATAAAACTATATACCAATTCATAATCATCTCTACAGAGGTAGGAAAGTAATTTGTAGAATCAAGTATCCATTAATGATTTTAAAAAGGCTTAAAAAGCAAGCAAACAGAAGGTAGTTTATATAACTTGATAGTGTAGTAAACGTCTCACTTAATTGTCAAATATTGACAGCATTTCCACTGAATTTAAGAATAAAGAATATTGTCTATTCCAGGCTCTATTTAACTTTTTACTCAAGCTTCTAAAAAAAGTATGGAGGCAAGAAAAACTACAGTTAAAAGTACTACAGCTGAATTATACTAATTGATACATATAAAAGGATCTAAGAATAAAATTTGAATTAATAAAAGAGTCACAAAGATGATAGAAACAGAAAATATATGCATATATTTATATATATATTATGCATCTTAATCTATCAACTAAATACAAACAAAAAATTAAATGTCCTATTTAAAATAGCATCTGAATATGATATACCTATAGATAACTTTTGCAATTATGCAAGATGTCCACATAGAAAATTATAGAGGTTCCAACTCAATAGCAGCCAAGAAGTTCTAGAAAGACAACATACATAGAGAGACTTAATAAAAAATGATGATGAATATAGTATGATATTACTTTTAGTTAGAAACATTTTATTAGAAGACATAATAGTGCTAAAAGTAAATGAGCTATCAAACTATGAAAGGACATAGAGGGACCTTAAATGCATATTGCTAAGCAATAGAAGCCATTCTGTAAAGGCTATATATTATATAGAAATATATGATTCCAACTATATGATATTCTGGTAAAGCTGTGGAGACAATAAAATGATTTGCATTTGTCAGAGGTGGAGGGAGCAAAGAGAAATAGATAAAGCACAGAGGAATTTTAGGGTAGTGAAAATACTCTGTATATTATTGTAATGATAACCGTATGCCATTATACATTTGTCCAAACCCACAGAATATACAACACTAAGAGTGAACCTTCCCTGGTGGCTCAGATGATAAAGAATCTGACTGCAATGCAGGAGACCTGGGTTCAGTCCCTGGGTTGGGAAAATCCCCTGGAGGAGTGCATGGCAACCCACTACAGTACACTTGCCTGGAAAATCCCCATGGACAGAGGAGCCTGGCAGGCTATAATCTATGGGGTCACAAAGAGCTGGACATGGCTGAGCCACTAAGCACACATCACACAAGAGTGTATCTTAAGATAAGCTATGACCTTTGAATGATAAGGATGTGTCAATGTAGGTTCATTCTTGGTAATAAATGTACCACTCTGGTATGTGATATTGATAATTGGAGTATGGGCTCTGTCTCTTTGTGGAGGCAGAGAGAATAAGGAAAATGTCTGTACTGTCCTCTCACTTTCTGTTTTAAACTTAGGACTCTAAAAAGTTAATTCTTTAAAACATTAAATCTAAGAATGGTGAAATATAATAAATGTTACCTTGTAATATAAAACAAGTAACTCTTTAGAAATGAAGTTGTACTAAAAATTAAGAATATTTTTTAAGAAGACATAATAGTCAAGATAATGTGATAATACTGCGAGGTAGATGAATAAAACAGTAGGGCAAAAGTGATCCAGAACTTATGCAAATATATGATGTGTGGCTGAGACATACATTTGAAAGTATTAATAGTTAAAGAAAGGACTGATTTTTTAGCAAATGTTGCTGGCTATTGGATAACTATTCATCTAGATTGCTCATGTTTTTCTGCATGTATTTTTGAGCAACAGCATCAACTGCCTTCGATTTAGATTCTTTTTTTCAAGGATTATTTTTTTAAAAAAACAGGAAATAGACTGTCTCCACTATATCCCTACCCCTCCCCAACAAAAGGCAGTTCCCTTTACTGTCCCATTTACTAAACCTCATGTCTTCTGGTGCTAAACCTAGGCACATTTGCTGCAGATTATAACAAAGGTAGTTTCTTTAAGCTCAGAGTTCCTCTCCTGTTATCTACCCCACTGCTTGTGTGGGTGTTATCTGTCCCTCTTCAAATTTTCCTTGGGAAAGGGGACTTGGGAAATTTGCACACATGCTATCTCTGGCTACTGCTAATGCTGTGATTAGTCAACTATTTTGTGTCTGATAGAGAAGTCATGTCTTTTGCCAACACATGTGAAATTCAGTATGCTAACTCGTTGATTTGCAGTTAAGGGAAAATTTCAGTTTGTTTTTTCATGCTTGGCACTATCCTAATTGCATATCCATAAGGAAATTAAAATAGTGGGAAAAATCAAGCAAGTGGCTAGGACAAAACTCAAGATTATAGTTATCTATGGGAGAGAACAGCAAGAAAGATTTGATTAGAGAGAGGTACTCAGTGGAGTTCCTGGTATGTGGACAATATTCTGCTTCTTCACCTGGATGCTGAATTTATAATGTTTATTTAAAATATGCCTATGGGTTTTATGCACTTTACTCTATGTTCTAAAATATTGTTAAAATAATAGATTAGGTACTCAGCATGGGTAATATGTATTAAGCACTTAGGACTTTGCATACAGCAAGCAACTAGATAAGCTTTAAAAAGAAAGCAGCATGTACATATTTTATATTTATTACAGTACTTAATTGTGTAAAATGTAAAGCAATAAGCCTAGAAGAAAATAAAACCAAATGCTAATAATATTTGTCTCAATGCTGTGAATCCACACACACACACACACAGAAGTCGCTCAGTCGTGTCCGACTCTTGGCGACCCCATGGATTGTAGCCCACCAGGCTCCTCGGTCCATGGGATTTTCCAGGCATGAATACTGGAGTGGGTTGCCATTTCCTTCTCCAGGGAATGCTGAGAATACAGCCTATTTATTTTGTCTTGTATCTTTACATTTCATTTTCTAATTTTTAAAATAATTAGTATGCAAGTGGGATGTCACAGTTTCCTTAAGTAAACAAAAACAAAGCAAAAAGAATGTAAAACTTTTCTCTATCACGTGTACTACTAAACTGTGTGGACAACCTGTATAGATATGCTGATTTGTGGAAATAACTGCACATTTATGAGAGATTGTGATACTAGCAATCATACAGAATTCTTCACACTAAAAGCATAAGGCAAGATTCAAGAGAGAATTCAGTCTAGATGTCTAAGTCAGAAACTCAGAAAGACTAGACAGGCTAAAGGGGTTTACCAGGATCCTGTGTGAAGTAAAGTATATGCCTAGCACAGAATTCTCAATGTAGTCATTAAAATATATATTTTTTTATTTGCTTTAGTAAAGATAATAAAATATTAATAAAATAATAATGATTTAATATGCAACAAAATAGCAATAGGTAACATTCATTCAGTATTTATTTAAACACTATGTCAGCAATTTGCATGCATCATCCCATTTAATTCTCTTTACAACACAGTGAAAGACAACGTATACTCCCATTTTACTTATACCCAACACCTGAGATTCAAGCGTTTTAAAGTAACTAGTCTTAGGTCACATAGCTAGTACGTGAGGAATCATGGGAGCAACTTGGCTTATCAGTCTAATAAGAAATAAAATATGAAAAAAAATTTCATCCATGAAAATATGAAACCAAGAATACTGACATATTGTTTTAATCATTTAAATGAAAGATTCAGAATCTTTGGAATCATAACCTTCTCTGCCTTATCTTTTCTCAAACCCTGGTGCATGACTCCACTTTTATTTGTTAGTTTAGGAAGACAATAAAATTTGAAATTCTCCTTGAGAAATATTTAAGGAAAATACATTTAATAATGTCTCACAATTTTTGGCTATTCATATACTATACTTTCTAAACTCAAACAGGAACAGTTAGAATCCTGTTGCTACCATAAAATTCTTGGTCAAGTTATAACAGCTCACTGATATTCAGCTTCCTCATCAGTAAAGAAGAGAAGCGAAAGGCAAAGGAGAAAAGGAAAGATACACCCACCTAGATGCAGAGTTCCAAAGAAAGCAAAGAGAGATAAGAAAGCCTTCCTAAGTGAACAATGCAAAGAAACAGAGGAAAACAACAGAATGGGAAATACTAGAGATCTCTTCAAGAAAATTAGAAATACCAAGGGAACATTTCATGCAAAGATGGGCACAATAAAAGACAGAAACAGTGTGGACCTACCAAAAGCAGAAAATATTAAGAAGAGGTGGCAAGAATACACAGAAGAATTATACAAAAATTATCTTAATGACCCAGATAGGATAACCACAATGGTGTGATCACTCACCTAGAGCCAGACATCCTGGAGTGTTAAGTCAAGTGGGCCTTAGGAAACATCACTAGGCAAAAAACTAGTAGAGGTTATGAAAATCCAGCTAAGCCATTTTGAATGCTAAAAGATGATGCTGTGAAAGTGCTGCATTCAATGTGCCAGGAAATTCGGAAAACTCAGCAGTGGCCATAGGACTGGAAAAGGTCAATTTTCATTCCAATCTCAAAGAAGGACAATGCCAAAAATTATTCAAACTGCAGCACAATCACTTCACATGCCTGCAAGGTAATGCTCAAAATTCTCCAAGCAAGGCTTCAACAGTACGTGAACCAAGAACTTCCAGATGTACAAGCTAGATTTAGAAAAGGCAGAGGAACCAGAGATCAAATTGCCAAAATTTGTTGGCTCATAGAAAAAGCAAAAGAATTCCAGAAAAACATCTACTTCTGCTTCATTCACTATGCTAAAGCCTTTGACTGTGTGGATTATATCAAACTTTGGAAAATTCTTAAAGAGATGGGAATACCAGACCACTTTACCTGAATCCTGAGAAATCTGTATGCAGGTCAAGAAGCAACAATTAGAACTGGACATGGAACAATAGACTGGTTCAAAATTGGTAAAGGAATACTTCAAGGCTGCATACTGTCACCCTGCTTATTTAACTTATATGCAAAGTACATCATGCAAAATGCCAGGCTGGATGAAGCACATGCTGGAATCAAGATTGATGGGAGAAATTTCAATAACCTTGTATATGCAGATGACCCCACTCAAATGGCAAAAGGCAAAGAAGACCTAAAGAGCCTCTTGATGAAGGTGAAAAAGGAGAATGAAAAATCTGGCTTACAACTCAAAATTCAAAAAACAAAGATTGTGGCATTATTTCATGGCAAATAGATGGGGAAATAATGGAAACAGTGACAGACTTTATTTTCTTGGGCTCCAGAATCACTGGATGGTGATTGCAGCCGTGAGATTGAAAGCTGCTTGCTCCTTGGAAGAAAAGCTATGACAAAACTAGACAATGTATTAAAAAAGCAGAGGCATCACTTTGCCGACACAGGTCTATGTAGTCAAAGTTATGTTTTTTCCAGTAGTCATTTATGGATGTGAAGGTTGGACCATAAAGAAGGCTGAGCTCCGAGGAATTGATGCTTTCAAGCTGTGGTTTTGGAGAAAGTGCTTGATAGTCCCTTAGACTGCAAGGAGATCAAACTAGTCAATTCTTAAGAAATCACCCCTGAATGTTCATTGGAACAACTGATGCTGAAACTCCAATACTTTGGCCACCTGACGTGAAGAGCCAACTCATTGGAAAATACCTTGATTTTGAGAGAAATTGAAGGCAGATGAGAAGAGGGTGACAGACAATAAGATGGTTGGATGGCATCACCAATTCAGTGGACAAGAGTTTGAGCAAACTCCAGGAGATGGCGAAGGACTGGCAAGTCTGGGGTGCTGCAGTCCATAGGGTCACAAAAATTCAGATAGGACTGAGCGACTGAACAACAGCATCTGTAAAATTTTTGTAACAAAATTACTAAAGTGATTATACTGAAATGGGATAATTTTAAATGAAACAAAAGTCCTAGTTTTATAACTAACTCATTGCTTTTTTTCCTGTTTGATAGAGGAAAGTGACAGCATAAGAAAGTGAAAGGAAAAATCCTTCCCTTATGGAGCCCCTCTGCAGATTTTCAGTCCATAATGTTCTCTAATCAATCTACCTCATATTCAAAAACTATGCAAAATTATTTTTGGTGAAGCTGGATTGTTTTATGTGAAAATAATAAAGTGCAACAATTTTTTCTTCATTACTCTTCTTTGACCTGGGTGTTTTTTCCATGCCACCAAATCATTCTGAGAACAGCCGGGTATCCTACAGTTTAACTCTTTTATGATACTGTCTATGTAATACCATAAACCTCATATATGCAGATGATACTACTCTAATGGCAGAAAGCATAGAGAAACTAAAGAGCTTCTTGATGAGGGTGAAAGAGGAGAGTGAAAAAGCTGGCTTAAAACTCAACTATCAAAAAACTAATATCATGGCATCTGGTCCCATCACTTCATGGCAAATAGGTGGGGGAAAAGTAAAAGCAGTGGCAGATTTTATTTTCTTGGGCTCCAAGATCACTGCAGAAGGTGAAAGCAGTCATGAAATTAAAAGATACTTGCTCCTTTGAAGGAAAACTATGACAAACGTAGACAGTATATTGTATAGCAGAGACATCACTTGTGCTGACAAAGGTCCGTATAGTCAAAGGTATGGTTTTCCAGTGTCATGTATAGATGAGATGGTTGGATGACATCATTGATTCAATGAACATGAGTTTGAGTGAACTCTGGGAGATAGTGAAGGACAAGGAAGCCTGGTGTGCTGCATTCTATGTGTTCACAAAGAGTTGGACACAACTTAGTGACTTTGTTTAGAAACAACAAATGTAATACACTATTAATCAGCCCCACATATTAAGGGCTAAGTCCCACAAAACTGCTCCCACTCAGTTCAGGTATCAATCTCAAGTACAAGTTATCACCTGTGCTTCTGATCGATCTTCTGTAGATTAGATTTCTATGATCCCCTCCTTGGATTGGTTTAATTTGCTAGAATGGCTTACAGAAACATTTCACTTACTAGATTACTGGTTTAGTATAAAAGATACAACTCAGAGACCACCATATGAAAGAGATGCCTAGGGTAAGTTATGTGGGAAGGAGCTTCCATGCTCTCTGGGTATGGTACTCTCCCTAAGACTCAATATGCCATATATTCAACAACCCAGAGGCTCTTCCAGTCTTTTTCATTTGAGCCTTCATTTCATAGGCATGATTGACTTAATAATTGTCTTTGTTCAGAAGATTAATTACACTTCCATCCCCCTCCACTCATTAGGTTGGGACATAAATTCCAACCCTCTAATCAAGTTGTTGGTTCCCTTAGCAGCCAGCTGCCACCATTAGGTGAAATCCAAAAGTCACCTTATTAACAAATACTCAAGTGTGGTTGAAAGGAGCTTGTTGTGAATATCAAGACACCTTTATAGCAGCACTTATCAGTTAGGAAATAACCATGAATTTTATGAGTTCTGTACCAGAAATACAACAGACCAAGTATGTATTTCTTATTTATTATAAATTACCTCACACATACCCATATACACAAGGAGATTATGTGTGTGTGTTTCCAATCATGTGTATAAAGCATATGTGATTAATTATAGAGGAAGATTTTTGCTCAAAATGTTAAGGTCAGGTGGATGAAAACAAGTTTCAAGTGAAAAAACTTCAATACAGAACAACAACATCAAAACCTGTTAAGGCAGGAGATCCAGAGAATAAAGAATGGTGGAGAGACCCCCCAAAATCTACTGAAGAGATAACAGTATCCTCACCCTGCTTGTAAGTTTG
The DNA here is from genome assembly GCF_032452875.1 of Bos javanicus. Lineage (NCBI taxonomy): Eukaryota > Metazoa > Chordata > Mammalia > Artiodactyla > Bovidae > Bos > Bos javanicus. The sequence continues at coordinate 72,983,766 of NC_083870.1, read as the reverse complement.
TGAACTTGGGATGGAGACTCTAGACTTCTGTTACATTATGTATATGAAAATAAACCCAAATGAGGGTTAAAGATTTTGATCAATTAACACCCATGTAGAGCAGCTTTGCAGACAATAGACATTTCTGAATTTTCCCAGGAATTCATCAACTTGATTTGGTATCTACCTATGAGGCCTGCCAGATTACTCAGGCTTACATAAAAATATACAAGATACTACAAACACATTTTATCCATGAAACAAAATTAAATGTTATATAATTTCTACTTCCTGAGCCCTCTTCCATCTTTCTTTGTAGTTATTCCCATGTGGATGATGGTAATGTTTGTGCAATATGTCTGTATGTATGCTTGTGTGTGCTTTTCTGTTTGTATAAGACATAGCGAATGATGGTGTTAGTGGGGAAATAAAGACATTTCAGAAGTATTCAACTTTTGTTTTCAGATTGATCCTAAGTATTATAGTATTGGGACAAAACTATCTTTACAAATAAAGTGACTCAGATTCTAAATTTGTCTTTGAAATTCAAATTCAATAAAGTAATACAGTAATAACTATAATAATTTTATATTGTATTATTAACAATATTAGTACATAATTCAAAAATTAGTGATTTTAAAACACTTTTAAATAACAGCTCAAAATCCTTAAACCTGCTGAGTTATGTTTACTAAAGAACTTAATAAACTGCTGCTGAAACCATAGGGTGTGGTAATCTCTTTCATGGCTTATTGCACAGGAACACCACAGGAGATAGGCTTATAAATGCTGATGTGTTGCATAAAATACTAATAAACAAATGACTAAATGAGTTATATCAAAACAATTTTGTAGAATGTTTTGAGATTTGTTCATTAGATATCAAGGACTGAATTAAAACAAATGAAAAACACAAAAGTTTCATCATAAAATATCTTGGAGTAAGTATTGCTAACTTTATTCATGCACCATTGCTCAGATCATGAATAGAAGCATGCAGTCCTTGTCTATATTTTACTTTTTTGAAAATTTAAAGCACCTGAAGGTAGAGTATTGTGTTGGACAAAATTATTGTTCGAATATTCCTGTCACATGGTAAGGAAAATCTGAACAAACTTTTTGGCCAGCTAAACATTTTGAGTAAAAATTGTGTGGCATGAGCATAAGAGATTGTAAAGTAGAAAATAAAGCAACAGAGATTATAGTGGAGTGAGGAAAATCCAACAAAGAAAGAAAACTGTTGCTCAGAAGACTGCATACTCCTGATAAATTGAAAATGCTTCAATTTACAGAATTAGAAAATTGATGTAGTAAGTATGGTAATTGACATGTAGCGTGTAGGAAATGATGAAACAACAGAAACTAGCATTAGCAGTTTTTTCCCTGTTTTTAATACTAGGTTCTCCAACTAGGGCTATATTTTATAGTAAGTGGTAGGAAGATTGTGAAGATTCAGAATGAAAGGGAAAAGGCGTGTGATTAATGGGGACAACCATCCAGGTTGCAATTATCTCAGAAACACTTTCTTGCTCAAAGTTAGAAAGTTATATATAACCTTGGAGAGGAAAATATAGTAATAACATCTCTGACTGTTAAAAACTGTAAAGAGTCTGAGCCTTAATTTTACTGCCTAGTTTGCAAGATATATCATCATGATTTCATGAATGCTAGAAGACATGGGACTCGTGAGTCAGAGCAAGTGAGAGTTTTCTTCTTACTGTGTTGGTAGTAGCCAGAGTACTGATATTTTCTTGCATCTATTCTCCAAGTCCCAATTCCCACAGGAAAACAAGGGACTGGGACATGTCTGCACATCATGTGTTTGCATCACCGCTGAGGAATACCAAGCTAAAATGAACCCAATCTTTATAATGAGCTTCTAGCAAACTTGCTAACACTTTGTCCCAGAGGGAGACATTATCTTTATTTTATGGACAGTGAATAAATCTTCCATTTTATCAGGAGGGAGACAGTATCTCAATATTCCAAGGATGTTCACTCTAAAACATCCTTGAAAAGATAGTCTGGAAGAAAACAGTCAGTGCCTCTGCTCATGGGACATGCAGAAACATGAGAGCTCTCTGGAGAATTGTCTCCCAAAACTAATGTTTCACTGTGTGTCTAATACTTTTATAAACATCTTCTTTCCATTAACTGATTTTATCCTCAGAACTACAAGAAGGGGCTCTCATCCTAATTTTCATGAAGAAGAAAATTAAGCACAGAGAGGTAAGTGATTATCAACTGGTATTTGGTTGTCTGGCTTAGAAGCCATATTCTTAAACCCTATGTTATTTATATCTATATCTATAGATAGATATATATAAAGAGAGCATCATGGGATACTCAGTTCTTCCACATTTTTGATGTGATAGATGTGAATAACAGGAAAAAAAATTCAGGATATCCATGTGCCCTAAAGAATTGGCCTATTACAAAATGCAGTATGGAAAATAACAAGAAAATATTGGGAGTTTGGATCGAAGCACAGGAAAGTAGTCATTTAAAAGAATAGTACCTAAAAAAGAAGAAGAAAAGAAAATAGATGGAGACCAATTAAAGTTTCCACTATTTGCCAATTCCTACTAAGGAAATTGTAGGAGCTATAGAAAGACAATGTGGGATTCCCCTGTCTCTCAGTGGTAAAGAATCCACCTGTGATGCAAGAGACACAGGAGATACGGGTTCAATCCCTGGGTCTGGTAGATCCCCTGGAGCAGGGTATGGCAACCCACTCTGGTATTCTTGCCTGGAGAATCCCATGGACAGAGGAACCTGGCAGGCTGCAGTCCATAGAGTCACAAAGAGTCAGACACGACTGAAGACTGAGCGTGTGTGCATGCATAGAAAGAGAATGAGGTATGGCGGTGGACTTGTTTGGATTATTCTACATTTGTATTCAAATTAAATGTTTAATTAATTGCACCACTATTTATAGAAGGACTTCCATATTCTAAACCAGTTCTTTTGCTGTGTTTTAATTGTTCAACAAAAATTCACTTAGTTACCAGTGGTAGCCAGTGTTCTAGGCGTTGGCATGTACAGTGGTGAATAAGATTGTCTTTGCAATTGTTGAGTTTATGTTTTAGTGGGGAAGAATGGCAAACAGACAATCAGATGTGGGCTATAAATAATGAAAACAGTATGAAGAAAAGTACAGCAGGGTAATGGAAAAAACAATGAGTAAATGTATTTTAAATAGAGTGTTCATGTAAAGCTCAAATGAGAATGTGTTTTTTCACAAACGTTCTAGATAAAATGTCTTTCTAATGTACATAACTAATGAATTGGTTTAGTAATATTCAGAAGTACCTGTCTAGGTGGACCACACAACCATTTTCTACAACATTGTGTTGGTGTGTCATCTCTTACTTTTTAAAACTTTTTATTTTATATTAGTGTATAGCCAATTAACAATGTTGGGATAGCTTCAGGCACACAGCATAGAAACTCAGCCACACATATACATGTATCCATTCTACCCCCAAATCCTCTCCCATCCAGGGTGCCACATAACATTGAGCAGAGTTCCCTGTGCTGTACACTAGGATCTTATTGGTTATTTATTTTAAATATAGCAGGGTGTACAGTTGATCCCAAATTCCCTAACAAGAATACAGATTAATCAGGGTGAAAATTAGTAGTCATGAGAGGAAATTGTGGTTTTAACTAGAAATCACAATTTTTCCAGATTGATTAATCTTTGGTTGCCTGGTTTTGTTTTGTTCCAAACCACAGATCCCACTCACGCATCTTCTAATTTACCTTGTCATTGAAATCAACTCTTTATAGCTCTTCCTGTTGTGTATGGTCAAAAATGAATGTTTCTTTATCGATAAGGTAGTCCGCGTGCTCTGGGAAATATTGCTCCCCAATATCCATACAATCTTCAGGAAACTTCTTAGCTTTTATTAAATGATCCAAGATTAAATGATCCAAAATAATAGATACACTGTATGGTGCCCAGACATGTATTTCTTGTATGTATATATACGCACATATATATTGGAGTAGAAAATGGCAACCCATTCCATTATTCTTGCCTGGAAAATTCCATGGACAGAGGAGCCTGGTGCACTACAGTCCATGAGGTCACAGAGTTGGACATAACTGAGCACGCATGCACACACATGGAAGCACATGTTTGTGTATATACATTGATATGTGTGTTTATGTATGTATTTATGTGTGTGTGTGTGTATACACACATATATGCTTGTGTGCATACTTATGTGTGGTCAGTCATGTCCAACTCTGTGACATATATATATATATAACTTTCTCTGTGTGTGTGTGTATATATATCCCAGCAGCCACCTTTGAAAGGGAATTTGAATTCACTTTCAATTAGGTTCTCAAAATAGATGAGATTACAGAAAGACATCAGGAGTCCTCAAAGGACATTATGTGTATTTTGAGAGAATAGGCCAGGTTGATTAAGAGGGCTAAATTTAAGAGGAACAAAACAAGTATGGATTATCTCTTGGACACAGTCACTATATATAGAGAAGTGACTCTATTTAAAAAAGAGTCATAAAATAAAAAGATTTATTTTTCAAATAATTCCTTAACATGATTATATAGACTTGTTTGTTTATGTCTAATTGGCTCTTAGGTCAGGAACTTAATTTTGTTTCTTACTGTCTTTTTGGTATCTAGCAAAACAGGGCACAATGTAGATATTGAATAAATATTTTCTGAATAAGTGATTTATTTCTGTAAACTTTTGATATTCATGTATTCAAATCAGTTTTTTAAAATTTAAATTTATTTATTTTAATTAGAGCCTAATTACTTTACAATATTGTATTGGTTTTGCCATACATCAGTTTTTAAACATAACATTCTAATTTGTTCTCTAACTTTTTAAAAACTTTAAGGTTTATTTTATTTATTTTTGGCTTTGCTGCATCTTCATTGCTATATGGACTTTTCTCTAGTTGTGGCGAGAGGGGGCTACAATCTAGCGGCAGTGTGTGGTATTGCGGTGGCTTCTCTTGTGGAGCACGGGGTCTAGGGTGCACGGGCTTTAGTAGTTGTGGTCTGTGATCTCAGTAATTGCAGCTCCTGTGTTCTAGAGCACAGACTCAGTTGTGCACAGGCTTAATTGCTCCACAGCACATGGAATCTTACCTCATCAGGGATCGAACCCGTGTCTCCTGCATTGGCTGGCAGATTCTTTTTCAGTGAGCCACCGGGGAAGCCCCTGTTCTCTAACTTTGTAAAAATGATGTGGAAATAAAAATTGCAAAGCTATAAAAAAAAAAAAAATGCTAGCCCACTTGTGCTTGTAACTATCTTCTTTGTTCACATGGCCTGGAATTCCAAAAGAAAGAAAGAGGTGGAGGAGGGAGGGAGGGAAAGGAGAAGGGAGGGGGATGGAGGAAAGACAGAAGGAAAGAGGGAAGATAGAAAACACAGCCTAAAGCAGTAAGATTAGCTCAGCCACAGAGGCACAAGCTTTAAAAACTAAGAAAAATAAGATCAAAATGAAATGATTGCTGGTACAACTTTGAAATTGGAAAATATATCACAAAATGGCATTATGAAATAATAGCTGAGAAAAAAGAGGAGATAAACTGCATTTTATTTTCCTGATGCTGTTTTGTGGAATCACCTACTTTTCTTTTTTCTATTACTCTCCAGGGTTCTTGTCAGATTCTGAAAAGTTAGCCACCATTACTTTAATGGTCTATATACAAAGAATGCTGGTCATAATATTGACTTTGGAAACCAAACAAAATTGGCTTTGAATCCTGACGCTGACACCTTCTGGCTGGTGATCTTGAATGAGAAACTTACCTAACCTCTTCAAACCTCATATTCCATAGTATTAAAATAAGTATAGCAATAGCTAACTCAGATTGTTGCTATGAATACTACCGTGATAAATCATATAATGGTTAGCTGATGACTACCTCATTAGTGATCAACAGCTGGTATTTGATATTGTTGTAGGTAATGTTCTAAACAGATACACAATGAAACTTGATTCTAGAATGAATAGAATGGTTCTTTTTCATTGGTGTTAATAAATAACACTGAAAGACCTCTGGGCCCTATGGGAACAATAGTTTAAGGAACATTAATACGCAAGCACCTCTGTCACCACTGTCCAGCCTTATTAATTTGATTGTGAGTTAGCATCAAATCCTAAGAATTATCAAATTTGGAAAGGAATTCATGCTCTGTGCACTTACTATGTATCAAGTACAATTCAAACTATATGACAAGTGTATCTCATTTAATTTATTTCTCATACTGATCCATTTGCCCTGTTTTTCACAGGAGAAAGAATATGACTTGGAGTGATAAATTAGCTTGTCAATGATCATACATATAGTTAATAGAGAATTTGGGATTTGAAACTAGAGCCATCTAGCTAAAAAATGTATTATCTTCCTACTCTGACATGCTGACTTATCTATGCCTTGGATTCATTGGAGTTTGCTCTAATTCTGAAACATCTGTCTCAGGTATGAGAAATCAAGTGGAACTGATTGTATAATGTCCAGAAAGCAGCAAATATGTAGGGTGAAATGCAGATTTGGTCCAAATTCCCAAAGTATTTGTCTTTTTACTCATGTAAATTTATTTTTAATGTCTTATTTTAAGATCATGCATTTATTTTCATTGGCTTCCCAGGTGACTCAATAGTAAAGAATCTATCTGCCAAGTGGGAAATGCAGGCTTGATTCCTGGTTGGGAAGATCCCCTGGAGAAGATAATGACAACCCACTCCAGTATTCTTGCCTGGGAAATTCCATGGACAGAGGAGGCTTGTGAGCTACAGTCCATGGAGTTGAAAAAGAATCAGACATGACTCAGCGACTAAACACCAACAATTTATTTTTGTAATAAAGCCTTGTAATTTTTTCTCTATAGAGGAACACCAAAGAGTCATTGTATTTTGCAAGTTAAGAAGGTTGTCTATCAGGCATTGACTAGTGGACTGGGAGTACTATGATAGCCCAAAAGTTAAAGAACTATCCTTGCAGGGTTCTGCTTCCCTGATTGCTCATTTGGTAAAGCCTGCAATGTAGGAGATCCTGGTTTGATTCCTGGGTGGGAAAGATCCACTGGAGAAGGTATAGGCTACCCACTCCAGTATTCTTGGGCTTCCCTTTTGGATCAGCTGGTGAAGAATCTGCCTACAATGCGGGAGACCTGGGTTTCATCCCTGAGTTGGGAAGATCCCCTGGAGAAGGGGAAGGCTACCCATTCAAGTATTCTGGCCTGGAGAATTCCATGGACTGTATAGTCCATGGGATCACCAAAAGTTGGACACAACAGAGTGACTTTCATTACTCAAAGCAATGGTCTTTCAAACTCACCCTTTAAATTGATGCACATTTATGACATTATGACTTAAACAATCTAGGCAGCTTAAGGATGTGATGAATTTCTTAATTATGGATTAGGGTACCTCACAGAACTCAAGCATAGGAATGAAATCAGCCGTCAACCAGAGGGACTCAATAGGAATATAAGAAGTACTCAGGAATCCCCTCACTTTTACCTCTGGTTCTGTGGTATTGTGGAATAAACAATTTTCTCCATTTCCCCGTTCACTTTGTGAAACATGGGGGTGTAAAGCACATACATGTATATGTTACCTTTTGGAACATATAAACCTCTAGCCACTCACTCAGTGTCTCTGAATCCTAACTGCAAATTACAGGAGAGGAGAATCTGAGTAATCAACTTTAGCTGTGGGCCTTATGTGGGGTGAAGAATGCTCTCGTGGAAGCGAGACGACTTCTATGGAAATCGGCTATCTAACGTCTCTACAACATACGTGTATATCGAATGTTCTACTTATAATTTCACACACCTCACTATCCGTTCATAGACTTGAGTTAAAATATAAAAGCATAAAACTTGTTTTAGGCAGCAAAGTCTTCTCCCAGTCCTATCTATCTCCCTGCCCTCAGTGGGTGTGTGCATATGTAGTGTGCGTGTTAATGGTACTGAAAGTGTTTTGCCTCTATTTGCAAAAGTGGAGTATGTTGCTTTAAAAAACAGCAGGGCCATTTTCTGTATGTAAACACAGTCAATTTACTGAAGTAAAGAAAACTTAGGCCAGACAAGGGAAAGAAAAGGCAAAGAGTATGTCCAGGAAGATATATTGTGTGTAATCACTTGAGCTTTTGTGGCATGGAGGCTCAGTAAACAATAATGCTGTAATAATATTTGCACCCTGTGCAATTCCACACTAGTTCCATTGTGCCTTTGCCTTTGCTGTGGTCAGCACATATCTGCCTTTGCAATGTGAAATCAGAGGTGCCAGCTGTAGTGAAAGGGAGATTGTGGTATAGCTGTCTCTCCACTAGGAACCAAGCAGTGATTCTACACTTTTATGTATGCTTGCTGACAGGCATTTATGATAATAACTTGCAAGGTTTGCTGACCCTGGTTTGACTCAATGTGTTTATTTATGATTTATCCATTCCCATTAGACTGCTTGTTTATGGATGCAAATATCATTGTTAAAGAGAATGCTAAAATTTATTTTTTAAATAACATCTAGCAAATGCTAAATATTGTTGATAAGCTTTTATTTTCCTATGTAGTGATTCTGTGAACCTTAAAATATAGCTATCAACTTGGCATAAAGCAAGTATTTTTTGTGCGAATAACCAACATATCACACTTTTTAATAGTATGCCTATCATTATAGCAAATAATTTTATAGGGCAAATTCTCTTAATTTAAGTGACTAATTTTACTCATCCATAGATTCATAACAATAAAGTTTTTATATATGTAGCTTATAGCTTTATAAACAAAAAGAGGTTTCTAGTTTCTTTATCTTTGTTCTAAAGAAATTTATGTACATATATTAAAATATTCAGCAAAAGATTTTAATGAGGATTTATATAATTTATGGTAGAAATTAAGAACAATTTAATGGCTAGGGTTTAGACTTTCACTATTACCTCTATTTCTTCCGATAAGATGTTTAAATTCTTTTGCATTAGTTTATCCAGTAGTAAAATGGCAAATAGAGGTTTTTGAAAACCTAAAGTGTTCAGCATATAGCTGACAAAATTAATATATATATTTTGTGTATTTATTAGCATTAATAGTGGTTAAATGATAATGGAAAATTAAAGATAGTATTAAATAATAACTAGTGATAAATTAATAGTACTACACTAATTAACTGTACAAGAAAGCAATGATGCATTCTAAAAAGAAAGGGACACTATTTCACTGATCAGTTGCTCAGTCGTGTCCGACTCTTTGCGACCCCATGAATTGCAGCACGCCAGGCCTCCCTGTCCATCACCAACTCCCGGAGTTCACTCAGACTCATGTCCATCAGGTCAGTGATGCCATCCAGCCATCTCATCCTCTGTTGTCCCCTTCTCCTCTTGCCCCCAATCCCTCCCAGCATCAGAGTCTTTTCCAATGAGTCAACTCTTCACATGAGGTGACCAAAGTACTGGAGTTTCAGCTTTAGCATCATTCCTTCCAAAGAAATCCCAGGACTGATCTCCTTCAGAATGGACTGGTTGGATATCCTTGCAGTCCAAGGGACTCTCAAGAGTCTTCTCCAACACCACAGTTCAAAAGCATCAATTCTTCGGTGCTCAGCCTTCTTCACAGTCCAAATCTCACATCCATACATGACCACTAGAAAAACCATAGCCTTTACTAGGTGGACCTTCGTTGGCAAAGTAATGTCTCTGCTTTTGAATATGCTATCTAGGTTGGTCATAACTTTCCTTCCAAGGAGTAAGCGTCTTTTAATTTCATGGCTGCAGTCACCATCTGCAGTGATTTTGGAGCCCAGAAAAATAAAATCTGACACTGTTTCCCCATCTATTTCCCATGAAGTGATGGGACTGGATGCCATGATCTTTGTTTTCTGAATGTTGAGCTTTAAGCCAACTTTTTCACTCTCCTCTTTCACTTTCATCAAGAGGCTTTTGAGTTCCTCTTCACTTTCTGCCATAAGGGTGGTGTCATCTGAATATCTGAGGTTATTGATATTTCTCCCAGCAATCTTGATTTCAGTTTGTGTTTCTTCCAGTCCAGCGTTTCTCATGATGTACTCTGCATATAAGTTAAATAAACAGGGTGACAATATACAGCTTTGATGAACTCCTTTTCCTATTTGGAAACAGTTTGTTGTTCCATGCCCAGTTCTAACTGTTGCTTCCTGACCTGCATACAAATTTCTCAAGAGGCAAATCAGGTGGTCTGGTATTCCCATCTCTTTCAGAATTTTCCACAGTTTATTGTGATCCACACAGTCAAAGGCTTTGGCATAGTCAATAAAGCAGAAATAGATGTTTTTCTGGAACTCTCTTGCTTTTTCTATGATCCAGCGGATGTTGGCAATTTGATCTCTGGTTCTAAAATCAGTAAATATAGTATTTCTAAATATATCTTATTACTCACCTCCCATCACAAAATTAACCTGATTATTTTACTGATGCAATGGATATAACTAGAATATGAGATAAGAACATTTATCTTTTATAGATTGGGGCTTCCTGGGTAGCTCAGCTGGTAAAGAATCCACCTGTAATACAGGAAACCCAAGTTTGGTTCCTGGATTGAGAAGTTCCCCTGGAGAAGGGATAGGCTACCCATCCCAGTGTTCTTGGACTTTATTGGAGGCTCAGATGGTAAAGAATCCACCTGCAATGTGGAAGACCTGGGTTCAATCCCGGGGTTGGGAAGATCCCCTAGAGGAGGATCCAGTCCCCAGGTTGGGAAGATGCCCTGGAGTAAGGCATGGCAACCTACACCAGTATTCTTGCCTGTTATCAATATTCTTGTCAATTCTTGCCAATGACAGAGGAGCCTGGTGGACTACAGTCCATGAGGTCACAAAGAGTTGGACACAACTGAGCCACTAAGCACATCTTTTGTTTTTAGAAATTCTAGTAAGTTGAATAAACAAGCAAACAAAGGAAAAAAATCACCTTTATAACACAGTATTTTTATCCTAAGGACTTAATAAAGTTAACGTGGAGAATAGCAAGAAATAAATTTTGTCTTATATAAACTTAGAGATTTCTGAAACTAATATTTTAAACTATAAATAAGACAATATATTTTTAAATTGATTTTTATACCTGGAAGATATCTGAAAGTAATCTTTAAAAATTCTGTTTTATAAAACTATTGGAATCATAAAGAGAAAAGAGAATGTCAAATTCTAAAGCAAAGATGAAAATGTGCTCTGGTTATTCTCCATTTTTTAATGAAAGTAGTATAGGCACCAACATGAACTAGAAATAAGTAAGGTTTAATGAAATGAAGATAAGTGATTTACCTGATAAAGAGTTCAAAATAATAGTTATAAAGATGCTTACTGAGGTCTGGAGAAAAATTCATAAACAGAGTAAGAATTTTAGAAAAGAGAAAAGATAAGAAAGTAACAAACAAATCACACAGCTGAAGAACTCAGTGATTAAACTCAAATATTCAGTAAAGTGGTTCAAGGAAACTAGATGAAGTAGAAGAAAGAATCAGTGAACTCAAAGACAGGGCAGTGGCATCCATCCATCAGAGGAACAACAACAACAACAATGAAAAGGAGTGAAAGGAGCCTATGGGCAAATATTAACAGAACTGAAGTGAGAACCATATAACAATAAATAATGCAGGGAAAGTCAATAACCCACTTTTAACAATGTATATGTCATCCAAAAAAAGAATATCAGTAAGGAAACATTGGACTTAAATTGCATGTTAGACCAGATGGACATAACAGATATTTATAGAATATTTTATCCAGTGGCAGCCATTAAATTAAAAGTCACTTTCTCCTTGGAAGGAAAGCTATGACAAACCTAGATAGCGTATTAAAAAGAAGAGACATCACTTTGCCGACAAAGGTCTGTACAGTCAAAGCTATGATTTTTCCAGTAGTCATGTATGGATGTGAGAATTGGACCATAAAATTGGCTGAGTGCTAAATAAAGAACTAATGTTTTCAAACTGTGGTGCTGGAGAAGACTCTTGAGAGTCCATTGGACTGCAAGGAAATCAGTCAGTCAGTTCTGATGGAACTCAACCATGAGTATTCATTGAAAGGACTGGTGCTGAAGCTGAAGCTCCAATTCTTTGGCCACCTGATATGAAGAGCCAACTCATTGAAAAAGACCCTGATGCTGGGAAAGATTGAAGGCACAAAGAGATGGTGGGGCGGGGGGCAGTGTGGGATGGGGCAAAGAATGAGATGGTTAGATAGAATCACTGATGCAATGGACATGAATTTGAGTGATCTCTAGCAGAGAGTGGAGGACAGAGGCACCTGGCATACTGCAGTCCATGGGCTGCAAAGAGTCAGACACAACGTAGAAACTGAACAACAACACATTCTTCTCAAGCACATATGAAACATTTTCCACCATTAAACACATTAGGCCACAAAACAAATCTGAATAAATTTAAAAACATAAAAATTATGTTAAGCATTTTTTCTGATATCACAATGGTATGAAACTAGAAATCAGTTATAAGATGAAAACTGAAAAATTCATAGATATATGGAGGTAAACAACATATTTTGAACATAGTACTGAGCAAATACTGGGTAAAAAAGCAACCAAAAGAGATTTTTTTTTTTAATCTGAAAGCAAATGAAACTAGAAATGCAACATACCAAATCTCATGAGTTATAGAAAAAGGAGTTCATGGGAATAAATGTCTTAATTAAGGAAAAATAAAAGAAAGATCTCAAATAAATGACCTAACCTGACACCTCAAGGAACTGGAGAAAGAACAAAGCCCAAATCTAGGAAAAGAAATAAAATATCAAAGAAAATAAAATGACAATAGAAGATCAATGAAACTAAGAGCTGTTTTTTTTTTTAAGATAAACAAAATTGACAAACATTTTGCTAAACTCATGAAAAAAAGAGAGAGGACTCAGATAATATCAGAAATGAAAGAAGAGACATTACAACTGATGCCCACAGAAATAAGAAAGGAGTATGGCTCAGATGGTAAAGCATCTGTATACAAAGCGGAAGACCTGGGTTCAATCCCTGGGTTGGGAAGATCCCCTGGAGAAGTAAATGGCAATCCACTCCAGGACTATTGCCTAGAAAATCCCATGGACAGAGGAGCCTGGTAGGCTATAGTCCATGGGGTCGCAAAGAGTCGGACACGATTGAGCGACTTCACTATCACTATCACCAACAATTTTATGCTAACAATTTGAACACCCTAGAGAAAATGCATAAATTCCTAGAAACATATAACCTGTGAAGACTGAATCATGAAGAATAAAAAATCTGAAGGAATTTTTGAAGACTGAATCAGTAATCAAGTATCTCCATATAAATAAAAGTCCAGGACTAGATGGCTTCACTGGTTTGAATTCTATCAAACATTTAAAGAAGAAATAATACCAATCCTTCTTAAACTCTCCCAAAAATAGTAGAGAAAGCAACATTTTCAAACTCATTTAATGAGGACAGTATTACTTTGACACCAAAACCAAACAAAGGCTAGAATTTCTGTTGAACATAGATGCAAAAATCCACAACAAAATATTGGTAAACCGAATTCAACAATTAAAATAAGAGATGAAAGCATTAAAAGTATCATAAACCATGATCAAGTAAAATTTATTCCAGAGATGTAAGTTTCAACATCATCAAATCAATGTGATACACAATATTAACAAAGTGAAGGATGAAAATCATATTACCATCTTAATAGATATTAAAAAATCACTTCACAAAGTTCAACTACATTCATGGTAAAAATTCTCAATAAACTGGTAATAGAGGGAACTACCTCAACATAATAAAGGCCATATATGACAGTCCCACAGTAAAAAGCATACTCATGGCAAAAGGCTGACAGCTTTTCTTCTAAGATCAAGAACAAAACAATGTGCCAATTTTTGCCTCTTTTATTCAACAGAGTACTGGAAGTCCTAGCCAGGGAAGTTAGTCAAGAAAAAGAAATAAAAGGCATCTAAATCAGAAGGAAGTAAAACATCTCTATTTGCATTTGACGTGATATTACATTTAGAAAACCCTGAAGTTTCTACCAAAAGACCACTAAAATTACATAAATAAATTCAGTAAATTTGCAGGATATATAATGAATATGTAAAAATCTGTTGCATTTCTATACACTAACAACAAATTATATGAGAGATAAATTAAGAAAATAGTCATATTTACAGTTACAATAAAAATAATAAAATACCTAGGGATAAATTTAACAAAGCAGGGAAAAAATATTTCACTATGAGACTTTTAAAAAAGGAAATTAAGATACAAATAAATAGAAAGATACTCTGTGCTTATGGATTGAAAAAATTAATATTTTCAAATTGTCTGTACTGCTGAAAGTGTTCTACAGACTCAAGGCAATCCATATTAAAATTCCAATGGCATTTTTCATAGAAATAGAACAAATAATCCTGAAATTTGTATGGAACCACAAAAGACCTGCAGTAGCCAAAGCAATCTTGAGAAAGAAGAACAAAGCTGGAAGCATCATATTTTCTGGTTTCAAATTAAATTAAAAAACTATAGGTAATAAAAACAATATGATATTGACATAAAACCTGACTTATAGATAAATTGAACAGAATAGAGAGCCTCCAAATAAACCCAAACTTGTGGTCATTTAATTTATGACAAAGGAGCCAAGGCTATACAATGGGGAAAGGAAAAGTCTTTTTAATAAGTGATGTTGGGAAAACTGGAGAACCACATGCCAAAGAATGAAGCCTATTTACACATACACAAAAGTCAACTCATAACAGACTGAAGACTTGAACATAAAACCTGAAATCATAAAACTCCCAGAAAAATACAAAAGGTGTATGCAATGATTTTTATTTTATTTGACTGAAAGCAGAGACAACAAAGCAAAAAATACACAAGTGAGACTATATCAAACTAAAAATAGGTTTTAAGGATTCTCTTTCTTCTGTGGTTGTAAAAACTGTAAACCTGAAACTCTGAAGATCTTTTGAAAAGATACTTAATGTAGAGAACAAACAGGTGTGATACACAGACAAATCCCGAGGACACTGCTTGAAAATTCCTTTAGCCAAACTCTACCCTTCTTAAGGGTAAGTTAAAGAGATAGTAAATTCTTTCTTTTTTAGCTTAAAATTGATTAAATTGGCCTTGATTTGCTTTCAACTAAGCATGCTAAGTGATAACTGCCAGCTATCTCCTGAGGTTGAATTACTAAAAAACTCTTCTATGTTTTATTTTCCCCAGTTTTTTTTCCATCTAGTTTGCTCTAAAGTTGTGCAGGGCTCTAACATTAACTATTCTGCCTGTTATTTTTGTCTTTTCTTTTTGGAAATAGATATGATTTAAGGGGAAAAATGGAGACATTACTTAGGGAAATGATCAAGAAGTGTTCACTATAAACCTTTATGTCATCATGACAACAACTTTATTGACTGAGTGTGTACAGTGCACAGACCACGCTTTCAGACATTTTACACTCACTTTTGCTTCATTTAAACATCATGAATCATCACTCTGCAAATTTTGTATTAATAGAATAGCTACTGGCATTCTACACAGGAAAAATTTGAAACTTACACAGATTAAATAACATTGACAACTTGCTTTGGTCAAGATTCAAAGCAGGTCAGTCTGATTCCAAAAGCAGTGTTCTTCCCATTAGGTGCCAGTACTGGTGGGGAAGTCATAATACCCTAGAAATGGTGGCATTTTTATGAAGAATATTTATCACTTTGCTGATATTAAAAGTACGGTTCTTTAAAACATGTGTGTCTTTGCCAACAATATTGTGAGATTCAGCCAAGATGGAGAAAAGGAGAGTTTTCCTTTTCTGCTTACATTGAGAATAAAATAGAGACATGGCTATGGATATATTGTAAAGGATTACTCAGTAAAACAGTATTTTTTCATATCTACATAGCAATTTTAGGTGAACTATATACCAAATGGGGACTAACATCACATTTTTGAGCAGAATAATTTAATGCTTGCTGAATAGAATTTTGCCTGTGCTATCATTTTTTCAGTGAGCATTCCTGAATTCAACACAACTAAAATATCTCTATTCTATATTTGTGTTATATTGAGTATGATAAATAAAAATAAGAATAAAAATAGGTGTTTATATTCCAGGAGTGACTCCTGCAAAGGAAGTGTATCAATCACATATAATTAATCTGTCACTTCCTAATTTAGAAAGAAATATTCCTCACTATACCAGCAAATGTAAACATCAAATAAACAAAGTTTTGGAAAATAAAGAAATGCAAATGCCCTCTATTTCTATTGTCACTGAAATTAGGATCACTTTTCTCTTTTCATTTACTTGCCACATGTTGCAAGTAGATAGTATATAAGGCAAAAGAGCTAACATATTTCAAGCAAACAATTTTACACTGAATCCAGGCTGGAATTTTGTACTTACCTGAAAAAAGTTGATGACTGCCCCCTGGTTCAAATATAAAATTGACCTTTAAGCAGAATTTATAGTTAATCTTAGTGATGTCCTTGAGCTGTCTCCTAGAATGCAGGAGTGAATCAGACAGATGAAAGTCACATGGATATGTATAAAATTTGATATGGTGGTTGCTGGACTACTCAGATTTATGTTCATTGGCCTAACTATATTCAGTTTAGAGCTATTAGATAAAGCATTTATTCCTTATGAAGTTAGTAATTTGCTTACACACCACTGTTTATGTCATCCCCATTAAAAAAAAACTACAAGAATATATATTAAATCCTCTCAACAAAATCTGATATAAAGTTGGAAAATGTTGAAAGTTTTTTTCAAAAATTTCTTTTTATTTAATTATCTTTGGGTAACTTGCTGAAGGCAAGCAAGGCAAAAATTTATCTGTTTACACAAAAAGGATATTACAGTCTTGCCTAGTATATCACAATATATTATCTCAAAATGGACAATATGTGATATATGAAGTCATCACTAAAGTATTATGTAGACTTCTCTATAAAATAAATATGTATTCATGGACACTCTAAAAATGTAAATTGTTGAATCTTTGTACTGCATTTGACTGGTTTAAAAAATATAAGGGTTAAAGGCAGGTTGAAGACAGTTTATGGAGGGCTAAAGTGTGACCGTTTATTGAGTACAAAATAGTCAAACCCTAAACGATCTTGATGGAAAAGTGAAATTTAAGTAGAACTGAAAGGACAAACTGGAGAACTTTGTGAGACACATAGGAAATCACAATATCTTATTCCTTCTTACACCTGATTTTCCCCTTCAAAGAAAAGGTAATGGTCTGGAGGTCCTATTAATACGGGTAATGTAATGAAGTTTAGGTCAGATTTAATCCTACACATGATTTTTCAATATTGGTGAAATAGAGGCTGAATATGTCTGGGTGCTGCACACAATTTCATTCAGAACTGATGACACTAAGAACAGATAATAAATCCTTAGCTTATCCTTTATGTGGTATAAAAAATATACTGACACTTCAGGGGAATATGAAAGAAGAAGGGCCATGAATCTACTACTTTCCAACTGGTTTCACCCTGTGAGTTTTCATTTTTTTCTCTAAATTGTTAAGCCTTGGCCACCATGACAAAGGTCTCACCAGTGTTTGTAAGTTTCATTTCAACTTGCTAATCACACATAAGATGGGGGGGAAAAGTATGATCTTTCTCTTCAACACATCTAGCATTGATTTATTGATGTATTAGGGAGAAAAGTATCCCATAGTTACTGTGTGACACTTTCTAAGATAACATTTTTTATGACAAAAATTCAACTTGTAGACTTAGAAAAAATAATGATGAGAGAAATCTGTGCATGGCATAAAGATGTGTCTTCATAAATCTATGAGAAGTATAATCTCTTTGAACAGTAATCAAAGAAGCAGTGTACTCTCAAAATGGACATAGAAATTGGTCTTGTACTCATATTTCTAAATCTGAGTTTGATAATCTTTAGAATGAAGCAGTCTGAGTCTTGACATTTTTTATGGTTATGCCTCCATGAGTACATTCATTTTGCTATTTTATCCAGGAGACACTTGCTGAGCACTAACTATACATAAGGAATTGTATAAGATTAAAAATTATTTTAAACTTTGCTATCAAAAGTATTTAGTAGCACTGAAAGAGAAATACGATATGTAGTCAAAGTCAATAGAGAAAAAAAAAATTGTCTCTCAGGTATTATAAGATGTTAAAGTGCTATAAGTTTAGTTCTCTGATTCTTAAAGAACAAAGTATATTTGAATTCAGAAGGTCATGTGTAAAGCCTAGGCATGGGTATTTTTAAAAACTTTTCTTTTCTAATTGGCTTTTAAGTATCAACATTCTTCTGATTTCTAAACTGGGCCTCCTTTTCCTCTCATTGTACAAGTAATATTATACATTCAAAAGTTTTGAGTTGTAAGGAAGGACATATAAATGTGTAGAGGCAGAATGAAAATAATATGAAGTATTGGGTCTAATGGCAAGCTAAGTAGATCATTCAAATTCAATTTCCAATCATCACATTCAGGTTTATACAAGGCATTGTTTGTTCAAACAAGACAAGCCTGTTGGCCACATTTGTCCCAGAGTTCAGCAGTTGTGGATTTATATTCTCTAAGCATCTTATTTGCTCCATATTTTTTGATTGACATCTATATTTTCTAAATCTTATGTAAAGCTCATTATTCCATACCCAGTTGTTTCTGGAGAGTTCTGACAAAACATGTTCCACTGGAGAAGGGAATAGCAAACCACTTCAGCATGCTTGCCTTGATAAACCCATAAACAGTATGAAAAGGCAAAAAGATATGACACTGAAAGATGAACTCCTCAGGTCAGTAGGTGCCCAATATACTACTGGAGAAGATCAGGGAAATAGCTCCAGAAGGAATGAAGAGGCTAAGCCAAAGCCGAAATGATGCCAAGTTGTGGATGTGTCTGGTGGTGAAAGTAAAGTCCAGTGCTGTAAAGAACAATATTGAATAGGAACCTGAAATATTAGGTCCATGAATCAAGGTAAGTTGGAAGTGGTCAAACAGGAGACAGCAAGAGTGAATATCAACATATTAGGAATCAGTGAACTAAAGCAGATCAGAATGGGTGAGGCTAGTGGAAGTAATGGAATTCCAGCTGTGCTATTTCAAGTCTTAAAAGATGATGCTGTGACAGTGCTGCACTCAGTAGGCCAGCAAATTTGGAAAACTCAGCAGTGGCCACAAGACTGGAAAAGTTCAGTTTTCATTTCAGTTCCAAAGAAGGGCAATGCAAAAGAATGTTCAAACTACTGCACAATTACACTCATTTCACATATGAGCAAAGTAATGCTGAAAATTCTCCAAGCTAGGCTTCAACAGTACATGAACCAAGACATTCCAGAGGTTCAAGCTGGATTTAGAAAAGGCAGAGGAACCAGAGATCAAACTGACAACATCTGTTGGTTCATAGAAAAAGCAAGAGAATTTCAGAAAAATATCTACTTCTTCTTTATTGGCTATGCCAAAGCCTTTGACTGTATGGATCATAACAAACTGTGGATGACTTTTAAAAAGAGTTGGGAATACCAGACCACCTTATCTGCTTCCTGAGAAATCTGTATGCAGGTCAAGAAACAACAGTTAGAACTGGACATAGAACAATGGACTGGTTCCAAATTGGGAAAGGAGTATGTCAAGGCATATGCTGGACTGGAAGAAGCACATGCTGGAATCAAGTTTGCTGGGAGAAATATCAATAACCTCAGATATGCAGATAATACCACCCTTATTGCAGAAAGCAAAGAGAAACTAAAGAGCCTCTTGATGAAAGTGAAAGAGGAGAGTGAAAAAGTTGGCTTACAACTCAGAATTCAAAAAACAAAGATCATGGCATCTGGTCCCATCACTTCATGACAAATAGAAGGTGAAACAATGGAAACAGTGGCAGACTTTTTATTTTCTTGGGCTCTAAAATCACTGCAAATGGTGACTTCACCATGAAACTGAAAGATGCTTACTTTTTGAAAGAAAAGCTATGATCAATCTAGATAGCATATTAAAAAGCAGAAGCATTACTTTGTCAACAAAGGTCTGTATAGTCAAGGCTTTGGTTTTTCCAGTAGTCATGTATGGATGTGAGAGTTGGACCATAAAGAAGGCTGAGTGCCAAAGAATTGATGCTTTTGAACTGTGTTGGAGAAGACTCTTGAGAGTGCTTTGGACTGAAAGGAGATCAAATCAGTCAATCCTAAAGTAAATCAGTCCTGAATATTCACTGGAAGGACTGATGCTGAAGCTGAAGCTCTAGCACTTTGGTCTGAAAAGACCTTGATACCCGAAAGGATTGAAGGCAGGAGAAAAAGGTAAGAACAGAGGATGAGATGGTTGGATAGCATCACTGACTCAATGGACATGAGTTTTGGCAAGCTCCAGGAGATGATAAGGACAGAGAATCCTGGCGAGCTGCAGTCCACGAGGTCATAAAGTGTTGGATAGAAATGAGTGACTGAACAGCAACAGCAACAGTATGTACTAGGTTTCATATGAGACATTGAACATTAGAAAGGTCAAGACTGATATGGACTTACACTTCTGAAGCTTCAAACTTACCCTTGACAGACAATAAGTATGCAAACCAGTGAATAAATAAATGATTACAAATCAAAATATATGTTATGAAGGGAATGAATATGATGAAATAATAGAATATGATTAGACAGCACCAAGAAGAAAGTACAGTCAGGAAAATCTTTTAGACTGAGGTAAAATATATAAAAAGTTTCCATGTAAATGCTTTGAGTTTGAGATTGAGAATGAGTATTCTAGTTATAGATATCTAGGTGAAGGAACTCTGTGAGCAGTGAAAGAAACTTGACTCTTCAGAGAACTATATGGAAGGCTGTGTTGAAAAAAAAAAAATAGTGAAAGAGAGGGAGATGGAATGGGAATAACTTAGACTGTCAAGAGCCATATTTTTCAGGGTGCAGTGGAAGGTCTTTTAATGTGTAACCACCACCCCCATTCTGTGCTCCTTCCTTGCCTAGTGATAGATAATAGCTTGGTTCTCATATGTAAAAACACAGCTTTTTAAAATTTGTATTAATGATATGAGATGATTCAAAACTTCATTCTTATACCCCATCGATTCTCCTCTCTATTCAATCCCCAGGAGACCTTTGGTTGTTTGAGTTTATCTGAGGTCCTGCATTGAAAAGCAAAGGCAGAATTCTAAGATGGACCCTCCCGATTCCTAGTCCTTGGTTGTTCACTAAAACATCAATTCTAGATTCTGATGTGAAGGGATTTTGCAGGTGTATTTTAAGTCCCAATTCAATGCACTTTAAGATAAGGAGATTATCTGTGTATTCTGACCTAATTACTCAAGCCTTTTTAAAACAGAGTTTTCCTTGGTTCATTGTGTAAGAGAATATCAGAGATTTGAAACATTGATGGACATTCAATGTGCCACTGATGGCTTGAAGATTAAAGGACTTCAGAGAGGCCTCTAGGAGTTAGGAGCAACCCCCTGGCAACAGACAGCAATGATCCTCAGCCCTGCAACCACAAAGAATGAATTCTAGCAACAGGAATGAGCTGAACATGAGAATGGGTTTTCCTCAGGGCGTCCAGATTAGAATTCAGTATTACTGGCACCCTTATTTCACCTTTGTGATGCTCTCACCAGAGAACAAAGTGTTTCAGCGTCAGACTTTTGACCCATAGTACTGTAAGTTAAAAATTAGAAGTTACTTTAAGCTCTTATATTTATGGTAAGTTGTTATACAGCAATATAAAGCAAGAAGTATGGTTTTGCTTCACGTTGGTCTTTATATCCTCCTACTTTTCTAAGTAAACTGTTTCTGACTCCTTTAGGTGCTGTACCGGTTATCTAAACTGTATTCTTAACCTCATGGGAAAATAAATGGGTAAAAGAATTGAGAGGACAGGTGACTTTTTTTTTTTTAATTACCCATTTCCAACTACCTTCCCAGATTCATAGGAAAGTCAACTATTATTTTTCTCCCATATGGCGGTAGTGCAGCTTGAAAGATGTAATATTCCATTTTCTAACTTCTTTATGTGATAAGTAGGCATCATTTTCTGTGATCATGAATGCCAAAAACTCCAGAGAACATATGCCAGCTTTTTCTAGGAATTTTTTCACTCTTCTGTACACGTAGTGCCTATTGGAAATAAGATGTGAAATCTGTCTTTCCTTCTCAGAAGCTTTCCCAATTTCCATGACTGATTTTCTTGGGCCCTCCTCATACTAATGGGGAATGGGGCATTCCCCATCCCTCCCCATGTAGAAGGTAAGAGAAAAATGAGGATTTTTATAATCCTATGAATTCCTTTTAATCTCTAGTTTTCTCTTACATAGGCTGCAATGGTGGGATAAATGGTGATATTGGAAAGATAAGTTGGGTACCATTTAATATCTGGTAAGGACATTTTGTTGTTGTTCAGTGGCTAAGTCACATCCAACTCCTTGCGACCCCATGAACTGCAGCATGCCAGGCTTCCCTACCTTTCAGTATATCCCAGAATTTGCTCACACTCATGTCCATTGAATCAGTGATGCCATCCAACCATATCATCCTCTGTGACCCTTTCTCCTCCTGCCTTTAATTGTTCCCAGCATCAGGTTCTTTTCCAGTGAGTCAGCTCTTTGCATCAAATGGCCGAAGTATTGGAACTTCAGTATCAGTCCTTCCAATGAATATTGAGAAAATATTGATTTCCTTTAAGATTGACTGTTTTGATCTCTTTGTTGTCCAAGAAACTCTAGAGTCTTCTCCAGCACCACATTCAAAAGCATCAACTCTTCTGTGCTCAGCCTTTTTTATGGTCCGTCTCTGTTGACCACACCATATTTTATGGTCCATATCTGTACATGACTACTAGAAAAAGCATAGCTTTAACTATACAGGTCTTTGTCTGCAAAGTGATGCCTCTACTTTTTAATACACAGTCTAGGTTTGTCATAGCTTTTCTGCTAAGGAGCAAGTATCTTTTAATTTTGTGGCTGCAGTCACTGTCTAAAGCGATCTTGAAGTCCAAGAAAATAAAATCTGTCACATTTACAGATGATAACTAACTATAAATTATTTGGATACCTGTCAACCTTTGAATTTGGATACTTTTTTGTGAGTTAAAGTATACTTATTTTTTAAAACCCTTTTATAGATATTTTTACTGAGTGAATAAAATGATCTGATTTATGATTTCTAAAGGTCACTCTACTCAGAAAAAAATAGTTTGCAGGAAAGTGAGATTGAACATGCAACACAAGTTAGGTAACTTTGGGGGTAACCTAGGTCTTGCTATTTAATGGATGACCCATGGAATAGCAGGAGCAATTCACCTGGGAACTTGTAAGAAATGATGCATCTCAGACCTTACATCAACTTACTAAAGCAGAAATATATATTTAACAATTTCCAGATAATTTGTATGCTCATTAGAATTTGTGAAGAAAATGTCTAGGTGAGACACTGCTTTGGCTCACCAAAGCTTTGGCGAGAGTGATGAGCTAGAGGAACAGATACAGGATATATTTTTGAGAGAGAATTTTCTGATGATTTGAGTGTGATGAGTCAGGAAAAGGATGGAATCCAGAAGGATGACTCGTTTTTAGCTTGAGAAACATAATGGAAGTTCATGATATTTGGAGAGGAATATCCTTGGTGGAAATTAGGAACAAGAGTTCCCATTAGGCCACATCAAGTTAAATTATCAAGAAAATATCTTTATTGCTAAACCTGGACTCATGCCTACCTTCCACTGCTTACTATTCCCATTATCTTTATGCTTCAGCCTTACCCCTAGTTGAGAATGTGTGATTAGTCTGGTCAATTCTAATCCTTAGTGGACCATTTCTATGCTTCCATATTTTTTTTTTAAACAAGTATAAGTTTACCAAAAATGTTGTTGTATTTATTTGTCCTTTTACTTGCCAATTCTATTCTTGTAATTATAATTTAGTTAATAGTAATTCTTTCCTTTGTTCTTTCTTCTATCTTCTCTGAGCTAAAATTATTGTCCAAACAAGGCAAAACCATTTCAGATTTTCATTCTAAAGAATGTTAGATTTTTTATTTTTTATTTATTTATTTTTTTTAGAAGTAATAAACACACTGTTTTAATAATGGCATCATTCCAATACTCTTAGATTTTTTAAAGGATAATAACCAAGTGATTGTTTAGAAAAAGAAAAAGAAAAAAAGCAAATACAATAGAAATCACTTCTGTGTCTAATATAATCTTCATTTTCTTTTGTACAGCTTTCAAAATCAATGACAACTATACAAAAATCAGTCCTAATTCTGAAAGGGTTAATAGGCAATTTGTGAATACCCATTGGTAGTTGTGGGTAATCATCTCTAATTAGAATATATTAGACAGTACATCTTTTTAATTGCTATGTGTTTTCTGGCTTCCTGGTCAACAAGGAGATACAAACTAACACCTAAAAGCACAATACATCACCATTGCCAGGGCAACATCATTGGTAATAAATCCCGAGGCAGAGCATCATAAGGATTTGGTGATTTCCATGGTGGCTAAGGGAAAATTAAAAAGTGATTCTCTAAGGTGGGCTACAAAAAGGCTACAAAATGCTATCAAATATCCCTTTCGATGTGCACTATTTTATTAATAACACTGTGTATTTAATGAGTTTCCCTCTATGGAGGTTTCTTTCTTGTTCTTTTTTGAGCTGCATTAAGAATAAGGATGGAAAAACTGGTTCAAACAACAAGGTCCCAGCCTCCTTTTAAAATTTAAAACAATTAAAAGGTAAAATATCCATTTTTGGCCTTTGATATTGCAATATCTAGTGTTTATACAGATACTGTTCATATTCTGATTTGAATTTGAGGAAGCAAAGGTTCTGAAGGGCTCCAGATCATTCCACTAATAAGTTGCATGGCTGGAATTAAAACCCATGCAGTCTGACGCTTGAACTTTATTCTTAACCTTATGCTAAAACTGCCTCAACTGGAATATGTAACACACACACACACAAACACCCCCCACCACACACACAGAGTTCTGTACACAAAGCAAGGATAGGATCATTTCACTGATGTCACAAAAATTTGTTCTCTATTTTTGAATGGTTCAGAATGATTTGCATGTCATATTAGATAAATTCTCATGATTATATGTCTCTCTATCAGTCTTTTTCCTTAGCAAAAAACATGTAAACACATATAGTTTGCATGTTTTGAAATTACAAAAACGAGCATCTTTAATCATGATTGAATGATTGTAAATAATATTTATATAGCCGTTTCTTGAAAGTGTATCTCTTGATTAGATGCAATAAAAATCTTTGCAAATATTTGCTGAATAATTTCTACTATGATAATTTGGTAAGGCTGGGATAGAAGTCAGAGGATATAGTAATCTCCAATATAGTTTACCACAATTTTTTAAAAATTTACATCATGTTTACTATGACACCCAAGGCACAAAGTGCAGCTGGCTTAGGGTCATGTATTATAGATACTAAGCAAATCTATTTCCCAAAGTATCTACTAGTCTTGAGGTAATGGTTTCCTCCTCCAGACCCCTTCTAAGGATGCAGTGCTTCTCAGTGGGGTTTTTGTTAGCATATTCAATGAGATAACTCTTCATTCTGTGTAGCTTTCACACATATTGTAGGACATTTAGCATGTATGTCCCCTGGTCACTGTAAGCTAGTGATAACTGAAACTGCCCTCACATTTCCAAATCGCCTTGATGAAGAACAACCAAAGGAATTATGGGAAAATAAAGAATAAAGATTTCTATCACTTGCCTATCACTTTCTCTCCTTCTCCATATATAACAAACCAGTATAAGCATTCAATAGGAGGTGCCTATTAAAAGGCGGGAAAATGCCTATAACATATAATTGAGAAAAAGATGAAAAGAAGCAAATAATAATAACACCTTCTCTCAAGAAAGACACTCATGATCCAGGCATCCCCCATCATTATGGATGCAACTGGTTGGAGACAGCATATTAATGATCACTTTTGCACCATGACTAGGTGGCTGTAGCACTGTCTTTTCCAGTAGTTTGTTTTTTAAAGTGAATGCCGTAGAAAGAGTGTACTATCATGGAGCATCATCCAAAAGGTTGTGAACAACAGAATCCTCACTTTCTGACAAGGCTTCATGCCTACCTTCCCACCCCAGGGACTGAAACCAGATCTCCTGCATTGAAGGCAGATTATTTATGGTCTGAGCCACCAGGGAAGTTCTGACTAACACACAGTCCTACCATAGTCTATTTTGCATGTCTTTCTGCAAAAGGACATTGCTTTTGCCTATCACAGCTGGGTCTGGTGGTCACAGGGCACTCTCTACCAGGGTTTGGGAGTTTAATTCTTATTAATTGATGGGCTTCATTATAATTACATAGAGCATAGTAGCACTTTGAGATGTAAATATTTTCAAATGTATTCTAAGAAGTATAAAATTATCTCTAATTCAGTGTCTATCTAAAACCAAAATCTTAAACACAGTCTATATCTTAAATAATTTAATCTAAATTTAAGCATATTCAGAATAATTCTCAGTTTAACTTTCCTTACATGAAATCCTGTACAGAACACTTAAAGCAATTATCATCTATATAGGTTATATTAATCATGGGCCAACATGTCAAATTTTCTTTTGTTATCTTGAATTGTTATTGGAAGTTACTTAACTTTTCATAGATTGTAACTGTAAATAATCAAAAACTGCTTTATTTGTCTTTGTGTTAACCACAGTTCCTGGCACAAGACTAGGAGAGAGAATGCTCAACATATATGTTTTATTTAAAATATCTGTATTTTCCTTAAGCTTTCAGACATGATCTTCTGTGAAATCTCTTCATTCCTTTGCACTCCTCTAAAGTCAATTATTAAGACAACTATGCTCCATGTCAATAAGATGTACAGCATTATGATTTACCATTCCACTTCATTACTAGACTTGCCACTGTCTGTTTTTCTTTTAACAAACTGCTAACAGATAAAGTACTAAGGATATTAGAAAGTACATTGCTGTAGGAGCTGTTGTTATTGAGGGCAAAAAGGAAAAGAGTTTATACATTCCACAGAAATATTAATAATTAAAGATTTCCTCAAATTAGACTCACCTTGTAGCTGAAGCTATATCTTTTCTTAAAAAAAAAGCTTTTGCCATGGTTTCTGCTTGAAGCTTTATTATGCAACTTAATCATAGGTGCCATGCCAACTCAAGGTGTTTAAAATGCATTTATTGTGATGAGTTGACACATGGTCACTTTTCAATTATGTTAATTTAATTAAATTGCTAATAATGATAATGTCAATGAAACTTCATTTGTTTTTCATATATAAATCACAACTGAATCTGGAACTACTTTAGAAACAGCTCACTCAAACCAGTATCATTAATTTGTATGAGAGAGTATTTTTTAGTAACAGTGTCCTATTCTTTTAATTTTTAAAGAATGAAAGTATTGTCCTGAATATTGAATAACCAAAGAGCAATTTATATTACTGACTGTTAGGGCTTGCCTTAAGCAAAATTATGAACATTCTACAAAGACCAAAAGGCACCAGTTGCCCTTATGAAAGCATATGCATTTGTTTTCAGGTACATGCATTAGTAATTTCTTGCTTGAGCCTGTTTCTGGTTCACGTGTCACATTCTCATCTAATATGCCATATTACTATCAAATCTACTCTGTCTTGTGTCATATCTGCTTAGAGTCCTTCTTTCTTAAGAAACTAACTAATATAATAAACACTAGCTAATGGTTTCACACATAAATTAATTACCCCATTCCAGGAAACATTTATTCTTTGAAAGAAGTTTAGTGGAAACCTGATCATTTGCTCTCCTCTTTCTGGTAGATTTTCAGAGTAGTGGCTAAGCGCTGAGCACACTTAATCCTCATTCTGAAGAATATGACCAGAAACAGGGTGCTTTCCACAAGTGGTCAGGATTTTTTGTCACCTGACTGGGCCACCAAGATATAACATATTAGACTAGGAATCTGCACCCTAGCAAAACAAATGATTCTAAACTCTTGTAACAAGAATGCTACCTTGTTGCCTCAAATAGTGTTTTGAGGAAATAGTGTTGCCTCAGAGTAGCGAGTGACTAACATATCATTAGATCCCATCTCTTGGGGAATTTGAACATGAAGCAGAGAGCAAAAGAGGGAATCATAGTTGGAGATAATAGAATCCAACAGTAGTCATAAATGTAGAAAATTAGAAAAGAGGGAGAGTGGGTTCTTGTGTTGCTAAATATTTGGAGTAAGGCTATCAGATGTTCTCTATTGAGGGACAAGAGGGCTTCATAGGTAGCACAGTGATTAAAATCAACCTGCCAACATGGGACATAAGAGATGCAATTTGACCTTTGGGTTGGGAAGATCCTCTAGAAGAGGAAATGGCAATCCACTACAGTATTCGTGGCTGGAAAAGTCCATGGACATTGGAGCTATCCTTGAGGTCACAAAGAGTGGGACACAACTGAGTGACTGAGCACACATTCACCAAGGGACGGGCAGCTGACTAGGTCACTGATCATTAAAGCTGATACTGGTGCTTCAGAACTGTTGCTGCATCCTGGAAGGCAGAGGGTGCTGAGTAAAGTTTCCTGGTGAGACACTTTCTTGGATTCTGTTTTTTCCATGTAGCTTTATAACCCCCCTTTGCATGTGGTAACACATCATTGTTCTAATGTACAGTTGACTGCTGAACAATCAAGGTGGTTAGGTGCACCCAGCCTTTCCTCAGTTGAAAATCTATGTATAACTTTATAGTCAATCCTCCATTGCATGGTTCCACCACCTCAGTTCAACCAGCTGCAGATAGTAGAGTAATGCAGTATTTACTGGAAAAACAAACAAACAAAACCTTCCTGTAAGTAGACCTGCAAAGTTCATACCCATATTGTTCAGTAGTCACCTGTAAACTGTAAAATCTCAGCTAATAGACTTCCTCTATTGGTCTTTTCACAAGTGTACATTTTTTCTAGCATTATCCCTGCAAAGGCCTGTAATTTCATACCAGAGCTCATGAGATACTCTTGCTGATAACTCATTGCCACTACTGATTTCATCTACAACACAGGTAACCTCCAGTTTATAAATTCAAAGCCCTGGTGCATTTGGATTAAGACTTTGGTCAACTTGATATTAACTGTCACTATGCATAATTATAGAAACATTGCTGCTGTTGAATGATACTTTTATCTTTATTTTTCTTCCTGAATCTTTGTTGTTGTTTGGTTGCTAAGTCATGTCTGTCTCTTTTGTGACCCCATGGACTGTAGCCTGCTAGGCTTCTCTGTCCATGGGATTTCCTAGGCAAGAATAGGAATGGGTTGCCATTTCCTTCTCCAGGGTAATCTTCCCTACTTGTGTCTCCTGCATTGGCAGGGAGATTCTTTACCACTGAGCACCTGGGAAGCCCAGGTCAATCTTCATTTGTATCAGTAACATTTAGTAAATTCTTAAGGAATACAGAATATTATTTTTACTAAATTTGGAAACAGACACTATCCATGCTTCACCCATATGCCCTTGACATTCATCATAGGTATATACTGGACTGCGTGAGGGTCTCCCCTGACAGTAAATGTGTGCTTAGCCCCCCACATGGAGTATGTGAAAAATACTGGTGACAGAACCCACCCTGGAGCTGCCTTCTGCTGATGAATGAGAGTTGGCAAAAATAGACACCAAATTTCTGGGCCCTCTGTGTTGGATTGTGTCTAACTCAGGCAGGGTATGTTATATATGGTATTTCAGATGTTCTAGTGGAACTGAATCGTAGCTGGTAAAAGTGATCAGTTCAGTTCAGCCACTTAGGCACATCCTACCCTTTCCAATTTCATGGACTGCAGCATGCCAGGCTTCCCTGTCCATTACTGACACCCAGACCTTACTCAAAATCATACCAATTGAGATGGTGATGCCATCTAACCATCTCATCCTATGCTATCCCCTTCTCCTCCTGACTTCAATCTTTCCCAGAATTGAGTCATTCTTCACATCAGGTGGCCAAAGTATTGGAGTTTCAGCTTCAGCATCAGTCCTTCCAATGAATATTCAGGACTGATTTCCTCTAGGACTGACTGGTTTGATCTCTTTGCAGTCCAAGGGACTCTCAAAAGTCTTCTCCAACACTACAGTTCAAAAGCATCAATTCTTCCACGCTCAGTTTTCTTTATGGTCCAACTCTCACATCCATGCATGACTACTGGAAAAACCATAGTTTTGACTAGATGGATCTTTGTCAGCAAAGCAATGTCTCTGCTTTTTAATATGCTGTCTAGGTTTGTCACAGCTTTTCTTCCAAGGAGCAAGCATCTTTCATTTTCATGGTTGTAGTTACCATCGGCAGTGACTTTGGAGTCCAAGAAAGTAAAGTCTGTCACTGTTTCCATGGTTTCCCGATCTATTTGCCATGAAGTGATGGGACCAGATGCCATGATCTTTATTTTTTGAATGTTGAAAATAAGTCAGCTTTTTCACTCTACTCTCTCACTTTCATCAAGAGGCCCTTTATTTCCTCTTTATTTTCTTCCATAAGGGTGGTGTCATCTGCATATCTGAGGTTACTGATGTTTCTCCCAGAAATCTTGATTCCAGCTTGTGCTTCAATCAGCCCAGCATTTCACATGATGTACTCTGTATATAAGTTAAGTTAGCAGGGTGACTATATACAGCCTTGTCATACTCTTTTCCCAATTTGGAACCAGTCTGTTGTTCCATGTCCAGTTGTAACTCTTGCTTCTTGACCTGCATACAGATTTCTCAGGAGGCAGGTCAGGTGGTCTGGTATTACCATCTCTTGAAAAATTTTCCTCAGTTTGTTGTGATCCACACAGTCGAAGGTTTTGGCATAGTCAATAAAGCAGAAATAGAACTATAGTTTTTGGAACTATAGTATCAATAGTTTTTGGAACACTCATGCTTTTTCTGTGAACCAACAGATGTTGGCAATTTAATCCAGCTTGAACATCTGGAAGTTCCTGGTTCATGTACTATTGAAGCCTGGCTTGGATAATTTTGAGCATTACTTTACTAGTGTGTGAGATTAGTGCAATTGTGCATTAGTCTGAACATTCTTTGGCATTGTCTTACTTTGGGATTGGAATGAACACTGACATTTTTCAGTCCTGTGGCCTCTGCTGAGTTTTCCAAATTTGCTGGCCTATTGAGTGCAGCATTTTCACAGCATCATCTTTTAAGACGTGAAATAGCTCAGCTAGAACTCCATTATCTCCACTAGCTTTGTTCATAGTGATGCTTCCTAAGGTCCACTTGACTTCACATTCCAGGGTGTCTGGCTCTAGGTGAGTGATCACACCACCTAGAAAGTGATATCTCACTTATTTGTGTGCTAAATTGGCTTTCTTATCTTTCTTGTCTTCTTTCCCTACTCTTGTGCTGATACCTTCAGAACTGTCTAAAATATTGTCTCAGAGTCTATTTCTGGGGAACCCAACTGAAAATACTCTGTTCCCTTTCAACATCATTTTATAGTTGGAACTTAGGCAAATCTGTCATATACAAAATGCATGACATTTCCTTATTTTAAGAGTAATGTGTAAATCTCTTTCTGGTAGTCTGAAATGAAGAGATACAGTTGGCAAATCATAGAAGCTCTATCATATATAAGCAAATTTCTTTCAGCAATAGTTTTATTAAAGTATAAAAACATGCAAGAAACACATTAATACTTGTTTTTCTATTCTTTCCTAAAGTTAAACTAGAATATGTAATTTCTAATTTAGGTTATAATTTAGAGAAGAGACATGCTTATTGGATGTCTGACTTTACTGTACTCACCTCAACTGTCTCAGATAGCTTATACAGTTCCAAAGTCCCAGAACTTTATATTGAGGATATATATATAACATATATGACAAAGAAATTTGTTATTTTAAAGTTTTCATATATATATTAAAAAGTGTAAATGTGAAAGTGTTAGTCACTCAGTCATATCCAACTCTTTGTGTCTCCATGGACTATAGCTTTTCAGTCTCCTCTGTCCATGGAATTCTTCAAGTAAGAATACTGGAGTGGGCAGCCACTCAATTCTCCACAGGATCTTCCTGACCCAGGGATTGAACCTGTGTCTCCTGCACTGCAGGCAGATATATGTGTGTGTGTGTGTACTTAGATATATATACACACACACAAAGAACTTATGAATCTGAAATAGTTTATAGTAGTTTAAAATTATCTCAAAACCATGCTGAAGTCCCTGGTGATGCATTTAGTTGAAATAATTTGTAATAACAAATTATAACAACTTTATTAAGGAGTAAATGTCATATATAATTGTACAATTTGATGAAGTCTTGACATTAGTCTCTCATCATGAAATCAAGACCACAAGTAAGAAAATGAACATATTGATCACTACCAAATTTCTTTTTGGATAAGAAAATGGCAACCCACTCCACTATTCTTGCCTAGAGAATCCCATGGACAGAGGAGCCTAGCAGGCTACAGTTCATGAGGTCACAAGAGTTGGACACGACTTAGCGACGAAACCACCACTACCACCACCACCACACCACCACCAAATTTCTTTCTTCCCCTGTATCATCTCCCTCTCTTTCTAGCTCTTCTATTTGCCGGCAAACACTGATCTGCTTTCTGACACCAAAGGTAAGAATTTTCCAGAATTTTATATTTATTATAATTAAAATCATACCCTTTATGTGTGGCTTCTTTTATTTGAAATGATTATATATTAAGTTTCTTCCATTTTGTACCTTGTAGTTCATTACTTTTTATTGCTGAGTAAGATTATCATGTGAATATGTTGTGCTAGTTTGTATTCTTAACATCGATGTAAAAGAATTCTAGTTTGTCTATATCTTCATCAAAGTGTGGCCAGGCCAGTCCTTATGTATATTATGCATGTGTGTGTGTATTCACACCTGCATACACATATGCACATACATATGTATGTATATATAATTTTAGCATAATAGGTTCATAATTGTGTCTCACTATAGTTATAATTTTTGTTGAACAAATAACTGTGTTGCTTATCTTTTCCTTGTATCATTTCTTGTCGATATATCATCTTATCTACATATTTGTGTATTTAATCTACCTGTATTTTTGTTATTGTTGAACTGTCTATTCACATCTTTTACCCATTTACAAAAATTAGAAGTTTTCTTTCCTGATTATAGAGTTTTGTGGATTTTTTATAATATAACCTACGTAAGAGTTCATATTTACTCTAAAATTTTTATGGTTTTTAATTTTATATTAAAGTCTATGAACTTTTTACTATATTTGTGTATGGTAAATATATGTAACATTTTTCTTTTATTTTGTATATCCAGTTGTTTCTATACCATTTGTTGAAAAGACTGTTCTCAATTGAATTGCCTTTGCACCTCTGTCAAAAATAAATTGTTTATATATGTTAAATCAATTCCTGAACCTTTATAAAATTCTCTTAATGTAATTGTGTATCTTAATGACATTACAGAGTCTTGATTACAGTATTTTATAAAAAAAACTTTGAAAAAGGTTTATTTTGATTCTCCAGAATTGCTTTCCATACTTCTATATGATTTCCTGAAACAGTTTTGAATTTCTACAAAAGAAAGCCTGCTCAATCTTAGATTGGAATTGCATTAAATTTATAAATCAATTTGGAGAGAATGTGCATCTTAATTATATTGTGTATAACTTGTAACTAAAGTATATTTCTCTATTTATTAAATCATCCTTTAAATTTTTCAGCAAAATTTTATAATTTTTACTGTATGAATAACTTACATTTTTGTTTTGTTTATCCAAAGATATTTAATATTTCTGGTGCTATTTTAAATGGTATTTTAAAACATTTTATTTTCTGATTATTTTTCTGATGTTGCTGACTAGGTACAAATGTAACTAATTTTTGTACTGGTCTTCTCTCCGAACTTGTTAAACTCACTTAGCTCTAGTAGGTTAGTTTTTATGATTATGTCTGCAAGTAAAGGGTTTTACTTCTGTGTCAATCTGGATACTTTTCATTTTGTCTTTCCTTCTTTCTTTCTTTCCTTCTCTTTTCTCTCTTTCTATTACCTTATTGCTTTGGCTCAGAGCTCTAATATAACGTTGAATAGAAGTAGTATGAATAGATAGTCTTGTTACTAAAGTTAGGTAAAACATGCTGCTGCTGCTGCTAAGTCGGGTCAGTCGTGTCCAACTCTGTGTGACCCCATAGACGGCAGCCCACCAGGCTCCCCCGTCCCTGGGATTCTCCAGGCAAGAACACTGGAGTGGGTTGCCATTTCCTTCTCCAAAGCATGAAAGTGAAAAGTGAAAGTGAAGTCGCTCAGTTGTGTCCAACTCTTAGCGACCCCATGGACTGCAGCCCACCAGGCTCCTCCGTCCATGGGTTCTCCAGGTAAGAGTATTGGAGTGAGTGCATGTTAAATTAAAAGACGCTTGCTTCTTGGAAGAAAAGCTATGAACAACCTAGGCAGTATATTAAAAAACAGAGACATTACTTTGCCAACAAAGGTCCATCTAGTCAAAGCTATAGTTTTTCCAGTAGTCATGTATGCATGTGAGAGTTGGACTATAAAGAAAGCTGAGCGCTGAAGAACTGATGCTTTTGGACTGTGGTGTTGGAGAAAGACTCTTAGAAGTCCCTTGGACTGCATTGAGATCCATCCAGTCCATCCTAAAGGAAATCAGTCTTGAATATTCATTGGAGGGACTGGTGTTGAAGCTGAAACTCCAGTACTTTGACTACCTGATGCGAAGAACTGACTCATTGGAAAAGACCCTGATGCTAGGAAACATTGAAGACAGGAGGAGAAGGGGACGACAAAGGATAAGATGGTTGAATGGCATCACCGACTCAATAGACATGTTTAAGTAAGCTCCCAGAGTTGGTAACGGACAGGCAAGCCTGGAGAGCTGCAGTCCATGGGGTCGCAAAGAGTTGGACGCGACTGAGTGACTGAACTGAACCGAGTGTGTGTTAGTGGGCATTCAAGTGCATCCAACTCTTTTGCGATCCTATGGACCGTAGTCCGGCAGCATCCTTGGTCTTTGGGATTCTCCGGGCAAAAATACTAAAGTGGGTTGCCATGCCCTCCTCCAAGGCATCTTCCCAACTCTTAGGTCTTTTGCACTGGCAGGCATGTTCTTTACCACTAGCGCCACCTGGGAAGGCCCTAGGTAAAACATGCTGCTGCTGCTGCTGCTGCGAAGTCGCTCAGTCGTGTCCGACTCCTAGCGACCCCATGGACTGCAGCCCACCAGGCTCCTCTATCCATGGGATTTTCCAGGCAAGAGTACTGGAGTGGGGTGCCATTGCCTTCTCCGAGGTAAAACATAACTGGTCTTTAATTGTTAGACTCAAATGGTGAAGAATCCGCCTGCAATGTGTGAGACCTGGGTTGGATCCCTGTGTTGGGAAGATCCCCTGGAGAAGGGCATGGCAACCCACTCCAGTATAATGGCCTGGAGAAGCCCCATGGACATAGAAGCCGGGCAGGCTACAGTCCCGTGGGCTGGCAAAGAGTCGGACACGACTGAGTGACAAAGCACAGCACAGTAGAGCAAGACGTTACATACAGGGTTTTCATAGATACTCTACCAAGTTGAAGACATTTTCCTTTGTTGTAGTTTTTGTGTAGTGTCTGACTGCTTTTGGTATCGGGATAACTCTAACTTGGTAAAAATAGAAAGTGTTATCTCCTTGTAATTTTTTTTTTGGTAAAAGATCGTGCCAAATTGATATTTCTTCCTTAAATGGGAGTAAAATTTACCAGTGAACCCATTTGGGCTTGACTTTTGTTTTTTCTTGTTGGAAGATGTTTGACTACAAATCAATTTCTGTAACAGATAAAGAGATATTCAGGTTGTTTCGGAATGAGCTTTTGTTTTTGAGGAAGAATTCATCATTTCATCTAAGTTGTCAAACTTATTAGCATATTTTCTTTTCATGATAGGCTCTTATCATTTTAATATCTGTAGAATCTCTAGTGAAGTTTCTCTTTTTTCCATGATAAATTTGGCTAGCTGTTTATTAATGTAATGATCTTCTCAAAGATACAACTTTGGGTTTCATTGGTTTTCTATATTTGTTTTATTTTCATCTATTTCATTTATTTCTGCTCTGACCTTATAAGTTTCTATTTTTTGTTTAATGTGAGTATTTACAAAATAGCTTCTGTGATTCTCCTTAAGGTTTGAACAGATGGAATACAATTATTATTATAATTCTTTTAATATTGCTAATTCTAGCACATGTATTAGTTCTAGGATGGCTTTTTCTTCCTCTTCATGGTTGGTAACTGTGCATCTTCCTTGTTGGCTGTTAGATATTTTTGAATTTGTATAAATACTTTTGAGCTTTCTTCTGTGACTCAGTTAAATACCTGGAAAATAGTATTATCCTTTCAAATTTAGCTTCTACTACTTTTTAAGAATGGCCAGAGCCCTGCTCAGTCTAAGGCTAATTATTCCTCATTATTGAGTTTACCCTCTTGCAAACTCAACCAAATGCATCATGTATTGTGAAGTTTTCTCACCAGCGCTTTGTAGTAAAATATAGGTCACAACATTTGTTTACTGTTTCTCAGGGTAACTGACATTCATTTTCTGATATCTGGGGCTTTATAAAACATGTTTCATATATTCTATCTGATATTGGTTTTAGTATGTAGAGCAAATCTAGTCATTTTTATTTCATCTTGGCCAGAAATGGGAATTTATGGAATAATATTTTAAATGTTTATTTACTCAGAAAATATAATATACTAAATATTACATTTAACATCCAATGCTCTTTAAATTTAAATTATATAATATATATATATGCTTATCTATATATATATATGTATGTCTTAATAGACAAATCTCTTTCACTCTTCACAATATTATTAAAGGTCTCTATTTCAAATAACATTTGATATCATTAGTTCTTCAAAGTTTTAAACAAAGTTATATTCTGGTTGTAATTAAGGCATAATTATTCCTTTCTGTCTTTTTAAAAAAGTGTCTTTGATAGTTGCTTTTTTTTTTTTCTTTTTCACTTTGTTGTTTATATGAGGGCATCAGAGGCATAGCCAAAAATTAACAAAGAATAGAAAATATAAGTGTCTGAGACTGTGAATTATTTTCTATTAATACCAGTATAATCTTATAATAGAAATAGTATTAATATATGTTATATATGTATTAAAACATTTACTGACTGACCAAAAAAAAGGATATAGAAATTTGCATTTTATATTTTTGGCCATTCATTTGCATTTTTCCCAAGTATTTGTTAAATACTTTTATAAAAGCAAGGATTTTTTTTCTGATTATTAGTTTTTTAACATTTACATGTAGAGGAATGTTACTAGAAAGGGCTTTCTTTTCAACTTCTTGTGCTAGAGGTATAATATGAATACTTTATTAGCTGTTGACAGATTGGCTTATAGACATGTGCCTATGCTTCTGTTTAAAACATTATGTCTCCCGGAAATATATTTGCTAGCTAGAGGCATTTTGACATGTGCACATCTCTTGATGCCTGCAATAATAAGCAACACCAAATGTAGACAGGTAAAATGTGACATCACAAGAGCAGAATATGAGAATGAGCATACTAAGGCAAATATCACATATCTTTCATTTCTAGTAACAAATAATGTCAACAAGAAGAGCTCAATTATTCTGCTCAAATTGGAAAATACAAAGTGAATAAATACTTTAAAAAATAGTCTTATTTAGGGAAACACTATTGCCTGTAGCTGAAAAACTGAAGATACGTGTCAGATTGTGACAGCATATTTTCCAATACACCTCTTCAAACATAAAATCTAATCATGTTCACCCTTTCCCATGCCATTTAATCCCTCTCCTTGATATATCCTGCTTCCCAAAATGCTATAATGAAAACCAGGGTTCATGGCAAAACTCAAGCCTCTCTGAGCTCCCTTATCTCTCATTAGTTGAACGCAGCTTTGTAAAATTTTATTCCTTTAGCCCTCTCCTGTGGCCTAAGTGAAATTCAGACATCTATTGTTATAAAAAATGTAAAGGGAATAGCAGTGTAATTTCCTCCCAAAGGAAATATTGTGCAGTTTAATAATATATTGGGAACATGTGGCCAGGTCAGCCTGTTATTTATCCTTTTACCTAGGCTATTTTATTTAGAAGTCAGCAGAAATAGAACAAGAACATTCTATATAGAATATTTCACTTGTCATTTACTAGTTTCTGTGTTAAAAAAAGAGTGAAGAAAATTATTTTCCATATTTCTGATTTGATTTCCTTTTGCTTGAACTGGATAGAGATTAAGAATAAAATGGAAAATATTTAGAAAAGTACTGAAATCAGTTTTGATATGGAATATTGGAACATAGATTTTTAATACTTAAACTTCTCCATAAAAGGAGTAGGCTGCCTAGTAAGTCAGTGAAAAAGCTGCTAAAAGGAATGTTTAAAGCACTGTCATAAATACTGTAGAAGAAAGGACTTCTGTCTTAGAATATCTCTGTCCTCTGATAGAATTTTTTCTTCTGGGATCTAATATCATGTTCTTTTCTTAGTATTATATGGGTATATTTCTTAATTTTTCTACTGAGATGTAACTAGAGAGTTATTTACATATTTTACTAATTTTTTTCATCAGAGAGCTTTTTTCAGACTCTTAATAAACATATTTATTTTAGTAATAATAACGTAACTATATATGATTTATTAGAAAATATCTTATACAGTTAGCATTGATTATTTTATTAAATATTTATGAAAATGGCAGGAGGCAAGTATTATTTTTTGTCTAACTTCATCAAAGAAAATAACCATCATGGATTAGCCTGTATGAATAAATATATGTTAATTAGTAAGTAAACATATGGATAAATGAATATAAATTAGAAGTTTGAAGATTATATATTTAATATGCTATATGTATGAACATAAAAGCCTTATATGTTTTTTCTATGAATATGAGCTATTTATTAGTTTAATTAAATAATTATATATATTATTATCATTACTCCTATAATTTTCCATTTTAGCATCCTTTGCATTGCTTATCACAGGTGTATCAGTTCAGTCACTCGGTCATGTCCAACTGTTTGTGACCCCATGGACTGCAGCTCACCAGGCTTTTCTGTCCATCACCAAATCTGGAACTTGCTCAAACTCATGTCCATCGAATTTTTGATGCCATTCACCCATCTCATCCGCTTCATCCCCTTTTTCTCCTGCCTTGTATCTTACACAGCATCAGGGTCTTTTCCAATGAGTCAGTTCTTAGCATCGGTATTGGAGTTTCAGCTTCAGCATCAGTCCGTGCAATGAATATTCAGGACTAATTTCCTTTAGGATTGACTTGTTTGATCTCCTTGCAATCCAAGGGACTCTCAAGAGTCTTCTACAATACCACAGTGCAAAACCATTAATTCTTTGACACTCAGATTTCTTTATGATCTAGCTCTCATATCCATTCATGATTACTGGAAAAAGCATAGCTTTGACTAAGCAGACCTTTGTCAGCAAAGTAATGTCTCTGCTTTTTAAATGCTGTCTAGGTTGGTCATAACTTTTCTTCCAAGGAGTGTCTTTTAATTTCATGGGTGCAGTCACCATCTGCAGTGACTTTGGAGCCCAGCAAAATAAAGTTTGTCACTGTTTCCATTGTTTCCCCATCTATTTGCCATGAAGTGATGGGACCAGATGCCATGATCTTCATCTTTTGAATGTTGAGTTTTAAGCCAGCTTTTTCACTTTCATCTTTTACTCTTTAATTCCTCTTCACTTTCTACCATAAGGATGGTGTCATCTGCATATATGAGGTTATTCATATTCTCCCTGCAATCTTGATTCCAGCTTGTGCATCATGCAGCCCAACACAATTTTGTATGATGTAATCTGCATATAAGTTAAATAAGCAGGGTGACAATATACAGCCTTGATGTCCTCCCTTCCCAATTTGGAACCAGTCCATTGTTCCATGTCTGGTTCTAATTGTTGCTTCTTACCTACATTCAGATTTCTCAGAAGGCAGGTCAGGTAGTCTGGTATTCCCATCTCTTTCAGAATTTTCTACAGTTTGTTGTGATCCACACAGTCAAATGATTTAGTGTAGTCAATGAAGCAGAAATAGATGGTTTTCTGTAACTCTCTTGTTTTATCTATGATCCAACAGACATTGGCAATTTGATCTCTGGTTCCTCTGCCTTTTCTAAATCCAGCTTGAACATCAGGACATTCATGTTTCACATACTGTTGAAGCCTCTCTTGGAGAATTTTGAGCATTACTTTACTAGCATGCCAGATAAGTGCTATTGTGCACTAGTTAAAATATTCTTTGGCATTGTCTTTCTTTGGGATTGGAATGAAAACTGACCTTTTCCAGTCCTGTGGCCTCTGCTGAGTTTTCCAAATTTGCTGGCATTTTGAGTGCAACACTTTAACAGAATCATCTTTTAGGATTTGAAATAGCTCAAGTGGATTCCATCATCTCCACTAGCTTTGTTTTTAGTGTTGTTTCCTAAGACCCACTTGACTTTGCATTCCAGGGTGTCTGGCTCTAGGTGAGTGATTGCACCATCATGGTTATCAGTGTCATTAAGATATTTGTTGTATAGTTCTCTGTATTCTTGCCTCCTCTTCTTTATATTATCTGCTTCTGTTAAGCCATATTGTTTCTCTCCTTTATTGTGCCTATTTTGCATGAAATGTTCCCTTGGTCTCTCTAATTTTCTTGATAACATTTCTAGTTTTTCCTATTCTATTGTTTTCCTCTATTTATTTACATTGATCAGTTTAAAAGGCTTTCTTATCTATGTTGTCTATTCTTTGGATATCTGCATTCAGATGGGTATCTTTCCTTTTGTCCTTTGCCTTTCCCTTCTCTTCTTTTCTCAGTTATTTTTAAGGGTCATTTCAAGATGGCATAGTAGGAAACACACTCATCTTCTTCTGTGACAACTCCAAAATTTCAACTTTCTACTGAACAACTATTGACAGGAGAATGATGAATCTCACCAAAAATAGATACCCCATATCCAAGAGCAGAGGAAAAGCCCTAAAAAGATGGTAAAAAGGGCAAAATCGTGTTTATAATCAAACCTCATAACTACCAGAGATGCTTGGAGGCTCAAACAAAACCTTGTACACACCAGGACCCAGAGACCCCACAAGAGACTGAACCAGACCTGTCTTTGAGTGTCTCCACTAGGTGCACAGGTAAGAAGTGGCTTGCCACAGGGACAGGGGCTCTGGCTGCAGCAGACCTGGGATGAGCGGCTTGTGGCATAAATCCTCTTGGAGGAGGTTGCAAATAGCCCCACCATAGGGCCACTGAGCAGACAACCCACAAACTAGAGAACAATTATATCAAAGAAGTTCTCACACTGTTGCACAAGTTCTAGGGCCCACAACAGATTCCCCAACCTGGGATAAGGCAAAGGAACTGTGAATACCAGGGAATTTGACTTTGAAGGCCAGTGGGATTTGATTACAGAACTTCTACCAGGCTGGAGAAACAGTCTCTAGGAGGGCACAAACAAAACCTTGTATGTACCAGGACTCTGGAGAAAAGAGCAGTGACTCCATAAGAGACTGAGCTATACTTGCTTGTGATCGTTCAAGAGTCTCTGGCAGAGATGTGGGTTGACTGTGGCCTGACAGAGGGTCATGGGCACTGAATACAACAGTCTTGGGAGCTGTGGTGCATGTTGGTATAATTCCTTTTGAAGGAGGTCTCCATTACTGCCATAACCCCCATTATAGTTTGGCCTCAGGTCAAACTATATGGAGGGAACACAGCCACACCTATCAACAGAAAATTGGATTAAAGATTTACTGAGCATGGCCCTGCCCATCAGAGCAAGACCCAGCTTCTCCCACAGCCAGTCCCTCCCAGAAAAAAACCTTCCACAAGTCTGTTATCTTTATCCTTAGAGGGCAGGCAGAATGAAAACCATAATCACAGAAAACTAACCAAACTGATCACATGGAACACAGTCTTATCTAACTCAGTGAAACTATGAGCCAAGTCATGTAGGGCCACCCAAGATGGACAGGTCATGATGGAGAGTTCTGACAAACATGGTCTACTGGAGAAGGGAATGGAAAACCATTCAGTATTCTTGCCTTGAGAACCCCATGAACAGTATGAAAAGGCAAAAAAGGTATGACACTGAAAGATGAACTCCCAGATTGGTAGGTGCCCAAAATGCTACTGGAGAAGAGTGGAGAAATATCTCCAGAAAGAATGAAGAGGCTGAGCCAAAGC
Organism: Bos javanicus; assembly: GCF_032452875.1. Taxonomy (NCBI): domain Eukaryota; kingdom Metazoa; phylum Chordata; class Mammalia; order Artiodactyla; family Bovidae; genus Bos; species Bos javanicus. Next base: position 72,941,601 of record NC_083870.1, on the reverse strand, counting down.
AAAATCAACACCCAGTTGTGGATGTGACCGATGATGGAAGTAGAGTCCGATGCTGTAAAGAACAATATTGCATAGGAACCTGGAATGTTAGGTCCATGAATCAAAGTAAATTGGAAGTGGTCAAACAGGAGATGACAAGAGTGAACATCAACATTTTAGGAATCAATGAACTAAAATGGACTGAAATGGGTGAATGTAATTCACATGACCGTTATATCTAATACCAAGGGCAAGAATCCCTTAGAAGAAATGGAGTAGCCCTCATAGTCAACAAAAGAGTCCAAAATGCAGTACTTGGGTGCAGTCTCAAAAACGACAGAATGATCTCTGTTTCCAAGGCAAACCATTCAATGTTACAGTAATCCAAGTCTGTGCCCCAACCACTAATGCTGAAGAAACTGAAATTGATTGTTCTATGTAGACCTGCAAGAGCTTCTAGAACTACAACCAAACAAAACATGTTCTTTTCATCACTGGGGACTGGAATGCAAAAGTAGGAAGTCAAGAGCTACCTGGAGTAATAGGCAAGTTTGGCCTTGGAGTAAAAAGTGAAGCAGGGCAAAGGCTAACAGAGTTTTTCCAAGAGAACACACTGGTCATCACAAATATCCTCTTCCAAGAGCACAAGTAAAGACTCTACACATGGACATCACCAGATGGTCAATATCAAGCTCAGATTGATTATATCCTTTGTAGCTAAAGATGGAGACTTTTCTATACAGTCTTCAAAAACAAGACCAGAAGCTGACTGTGGCTCCAATCATGAACTCCTTATTGCAAAATTCAGACTTAAATTGAAGAAAGTAGGGAAAACCACTAGACCCAAATAAAATTCCTTAACGATTATACAGTGGAAGTGACAAATAGATAGACAAGCCTCTTATCTTTATCTTTAGAGGGAAGGCAGAATGAAAACCATAATCACAGAAAACTCTGATAGAGTGCCTGAAGAACTATTGACAGAGGTTCATTACATTGTACAGGAGGCTGTGATCAAAACTATCCCCAAGTTTATTACAGGTGTATACATTAATAATTTCATCTTTGTTGCTATAAAAATGAATGACAAAGGAGAGTACAGAGATAAATTATGTAGAAATTAATATGACATCTACATATTTGGATTTACCAACAGACTTTTGGCTTTGCTCCCAATTAAATTCTTTTCAGTAAACATTTAATGGCCTCTGTAAGATACTGAATAATACAATGAAACTCGCTCATTACTTAGAAGTGTAGATTGTAGACTCATTGAAAAGGTCTCTCTTGAAATTGTATGTGACATCAAATAGCCCTGCTGATTTGTTTCTTATTGGATTACTAGTTACTGGGTATTATTAAATAGCAAGGAAATGATTCTCTACTGAAAACTAGTGTGATACCCTTTGACATACTGGAAAATAATGTAACATTTTAGTAATGTTGACTATCCCTAAGGAGGGCTTTATATATTTTTATTTTTACTGTGTCATTAAGCATGATATATTGTAATTTTATAGTTGGAGGATAAATTATTTATGATTTGTGAAGGTTGCTTTTTTCTTCTTCAAATGTTTGTTTCTTTTTCCTATCCCAGAAGGAACTAGACAATTATTTGAAGGAAAATAAAATATTTAGAGACATCAGTTACAATTCAGTGAAAGCATGAGCAGACTGAGATTTGTCAGAAACTGGATTGTTTATTAAGCAAATAACTTGTATTATCACTAAGATCAAAAGGTGTTAGTACTGATTATCAATGAAAGCTGCCATAATCTAAAGTGAAGCTTTGAATTGAGACTTCTGCCACTTTATAACAAACATTTGTTTTTCACTCTCATTGGCTTTTTGGAACTATTATACCTTTATATTCTGAATTCACAATTCTGTCCCTTATTTGCTCTGTGAAACTTCTTTTATTTCTTTTTTATAATTTATTTTTTAATTGGAGGATAATTGCTTTACAATGTTCAATGTTGTGTTGGTTTCTGCTATATATCAATATGAATTTTAAACTCCTTGAGTCTCTAGTTTTTCATCTCTAAATTGGCAGGCATAAAACTCAGATAATAAATAGGAAATGATTAGCATAGTGCTAGATATGTAGCTGATATTCATAAATAAGTTTTTATTTTTCCATCATTCAAATATTTTACCATTTTATATTCCAATCTTCCATGAATCTCTTTTTTGAGTAGACCAATTCAAAATGATGCTACTGTCTTCTAATCTCTTCTAAACTCGGTGCCATGTATACTTATTATTCTGAGTCCTCATGTTTAACTCTTTCATGTACACTGAACTTTGTCTCAGAAACTGTAACTGACAAGATATAAGTCTATATTGTGGGGTTCCCTGATGACTCAGATGGTAAAGAATCTGCCTATAATGCAAGAAACTTGGGTCCAGTCCCTGGGTCAGGAAGATCCCCTGGTGGATGGCATGGCAGCCCACTCTAGTATTCTTGATTGGAGAATCCCATAAACAGAGGAGCCTGGTGGGCTACAGGCCATACCATGGGGTTGCAACCATAGGGTTGCAAAGAGTTGTCCATGACTGAGCAACTAACACGATCTCATTGTAAGCTAATCTAACCTTTTAGAAAATGAAGGAGATACAAGCATTTGTCAGGATTTGGGGATTTTAGAGGCTTTTTACTCCCCACCTGGTGGAGTGCTTTCATCTCTTATACTGCCTGGTAACGAAAACACACATGTCAGATTGAGGATCAGAGAGGCAAGCCACCTGTGAGAAGGCAAAAATATTAGTGAAGCAGATTAAAGTTCCAGGCATCTTCCAAAGTAGATAAACCCAAATGTCTTTCCACATATCCTGAGCACACAAGGGCTTATTTGTGGTCATCTCTTCCTTGGCTTCCCATTATCTGAGACATAGGGTTAATCCCTTTAGAATAGGCCAACTGTCACTGCAGAGCCTTTATGGTCAGGGTTCATGAGTGATTACACATTGGCTGTTGCAGTTCGTTCCTGTTTCCATCCAGATGGTATCAATATTGGTCTGAATAATGACTGCAGTTCCTGTGTGCCAACTGCCCAGACTAGACCCATCTGTATACCTGGAACTGTGGGAATTTACTTCCTTCCCTCTCTACGGGCCAAGGGGCTGCCACAGGAGTAGGGGTGAGAGTATTAGGAGGATCTGCATAGTCTACAGGGCTTGGTGGCACCCACATTTCTAGAGACAGTAGGCTGAAGGAACTGGGTGCTTCACCTACAAGAACCCAAGGGAGTCCTCACTGTCTTTCACATCATGGATCATAGGAGCTGACAGTGCTGGCAAACAGGAAGCTTACTCCATAGCTCAGGTGTGAGTCCTAGCAACTGACACTTTAGAAGACATGACAGATTGAGTACATAGAAAGTGGCCGCCATAGGATGGCATATTGCCAAAGATGTCATATGCCTCTTGAAATACAATGACCTTGTTAATGCATTGACAGCATATCCTATATATTCTAAACAGTGTCCAGGACAACTGCCAAAGAAGTCTGGGGCCATCCACCTGAGTTCTCAACCAGTGAGTGTTTGACAAAATGATTATATTGGCACCATGCACCAATTAAGCATTCTAAATATGCTTTGGTTTGTATGGACACTGTGTCTAACCTAACCCAGGCTTTCACAGCTCACCACGCAAAGTAGGCTGCCACCAGGAGTGGGCTAGAAAGGCTGAGCGTCAATAATGGATTCCCACCCTTGTTACAGACAGTGACTGAGGGTCACATTTTAAGGGTCATGATGTGCAAGAATGGACAAAAGAACATGACCCTGAAAGGAGGTTTCATCTTACCTATAACTTACAAGCAGCAGGATTAGTAGAAAGGAAAAATGAAATATTAAAGTAGCAAATTGAATTACTAATAGGTAAAACTGCCTTGGCTAGGTGGACTCAAGTGCTGTTCTAGGTTTTAATACATTTGAATGATCAACTAATAAAGCCTGTTGCCCCATGTGACAGTCTGGGGATCCTTGCTGAGATGCCCAGTACTCTAAAGGTACGGAAGTGGCAGGAAACAGCCATTGCCGTAAGTCTCAAAGTGCTGTGATTAGCCTCCAATTAAAATAAATAAATTTATATTAAAACAAGTGGTGTGAGGTCAAAGTGGCATGCTGTTGAGAACACTGAGCCCCATCGTGCCTGGGAAAGGCATTGTCTCCTGGAATTTGCAATAGAATGTCACACTGGAATGGATGAGTTACTTCATGTTGCTGTGCAAGGAGAAACTATTCAGTCTCCATTGATAGCCCACTGTCCTGCTATAAGTCAGAAGTGTTGAATTGTATTACACCTAGAATGCAATATGTATCATTGGAAGAGGAGAGAAAATGGATATGCCATTCTATATCCTGCCCCCGGTTCATCTCCTCACATGTGATATTGCTGCCTTCCTCAGCCAACATGTATGGCATAGCAACCATGCCAAGTTCCCCAAAATTGCCAACTCCCTCTCAAGGCCATAGGTCACATTCTACTTTCCACTGTACAATCATTTGGCCACCATCTTTGTTCCCTCCATTGATGGAATCCTTACTGAATTCACCTACCAAGCCTTAAATGATAGCTGACAAAGCCTGTCTGTACCGAACACTGAGATGTTTGTAATAAGAAAAGTTGTCCTCAAAATAGGATGGCCTTGGACCAACTTGCTACCTCATAAGGAGATACCAGTGTCTTTATCCAAACAGAATGTTACATGTTCTTACCTAATGAGCCTGCATCTTTATTAAATCACATGAGAATATAAATAACATTCTGTATGATCCAATCCAGTTTAGTGGATTTAATAAATCACTGATTTGGATCACAGGGCTCTTGGTGGGAAAAAAAAAAAAAGTTGAGAATCATTATCTTAATGTGTGTGTGTGTGTGTGTTCCTTTGCATTTGCTTAGGTTATCTCTGGTATATGCCTTCAGTGCAGCTGTAGAGCTGCCAAATGAGCCACCTCTATGCTCCACCCTTGCTGACTGAACATTCAAGGTACACTGCTGAAGAATGGAGCATATAAGTTTGTAAGAGCCAGTCATGAGGGAGAATGTTGGAGGCAGTCATTAAGAGGACATAACAGCTAGTTGACACAGGGGCTAGGCCCAGGCAACTGGAGGCTGCTCATCCCCTTCCCTATACTTGGAATGTCCATTCTGCCCACTCTTCACATAGTGGGAGATATTACCAAGAATGCAAAGCTGAAAGAGTAAGCTGCAGTTGAGACCATCTGGACTGAATAAATGACTGAACCCAGTTAAGGCCTCTATATAATAAACTTAAGATTCTGTCAGGTGGGTGTGGATATCTACCCATATTACAGTTGCCCAAGACAAGCCTCATATGTAAAGTTCTGTAGTTATTAAAACTGCCACCTACCAATCTGGAGTGATCTGCCTCTTTAGTTTCTCCTTGGCCTCTACATGTAGAAGTCAATTAACAAACCAACAAACTGCAATAAATTTGGCCAGAAATCTGTTGTAGTTCTAAAAACCATTCTGTTAGAATAAGTTGAAATAAAACCAAGATGGAGCATTACTAAGAAGTGAAAAATATTTTTTGCCTATAATTATTTCAATGTGATTCCAAAAGTTTCAAAGATATTGTTATTTTTGTTATTCCAAAGACTAGTCTTTTTTCATAAACCGATACTGCTGTATGTGATAGTCCTTTCCTTTTCTAACCTGGACTTTCAGTGTTTATTCAACCTCATTTGTATTTCTGGATCTCATCAACTGCTTTTAGCTTGGAATCCCTCTCTTGGGTTTGTTCTTAGGATCTAGTAACTGGAACCCTATTCTAGGCTGGAGTCCCTAGAAGACTCAGTTTAGTGACAGCATATGTGCAAACGTCTTATTTGCAAACCCACACTCAGCAATGAAAATAAGGAAAAAGAAGGAGAAGGAGTGTGTTTTGAAGCTGTCCACAACTCTGTCACAAGCATAACTGATCATTTATTTTAGTGAAGAGTCTTCTGAGGGAATGTGTAAACTGTTGTTTTTGTGAACAGACCATGTTGGGAGAGCAAAGAATTGTTACTGCAACTTTTTCAGCCAGATTTCAGAAGCAAAGAAAGTGCTAGAATTTGAGGAGGCATGAAATAGTGAGTACACTGCCCATTTTGCATCTGACCAATGTGGCCAGGAAAATGCACTGGTCATAGCAAACACCCTCTTCCAACAACACAAGAGAAGACTCTACACATGGACATCACCAGATGGTCAACACCGAAATCAGACTGATTATGTTCTTTGCAGCCAAAGATGGAGAAGCTCTATACAGTCAACAAAAACAAGACTGGGAGCTGACTGTGGCTCAGATCATGAACTCCTTATTACTAAATTCAGACTTAAATTGAAGAAAGTAGGGAAAACCACTAGACCATTCAGGTATGACCTAAATCAAATCCCTTATGATTATACAGTGGAAGTGAGAAATAGATTTAAGGGCCTAGATCTGATAGATAGAGTGCCTGATGAACTATGGATGGAGGTTCGTGACATTGTACAGGAGACAGGGATCAAGACCATCCCCATGGAAAAGAAATGCAAAAAAGCAAAATGGCTGTCTGGGGAGGCCTTACAAATAGCTGTGAAAGGAAGAGAAGCGAAAAGCAAAGGAGAAAAGGAAATATATAAGCATCTGAATGTAGAGTTCCAAAGAATAGATAAGAAAAGAAGAGATAAGAAAGAGAAGAGATAAGAAAGTCTTCCTCAGTGATCAATGCAAATAAATAGAGGAAAACAACAGAATAGGAAAGACTAGAGATCTCTTCAAGAAACTTACAGATACCAAGGGAACATTTCATGCAAAGATGGGCTCGATAAAGGACAGAAATGGTATGGACCTAACAGAAGCAGAAGATATTAAGAAGAGGTGGCAAGAATACACAGAACTGTACAAAAAAAGATCTTCATGACCCAGATAATCACGATGGTGTGATCACTCACCTAGAGCCAGACATCCTGGAATGTGAAGTCAAGTGGGCCTTAGAAAGCATCACTACGAACAAAGCTAGTGGAGGTGATGGAATTCCAGTTGAGCTATTTCAAATCCTGAAAGATGATGCTGTGAAAGTGCTGCACTCAATATGCCAGCAAATTTGGAAAACTCAGCAGTGGCCACAGGACTGGAAAAGGTCAGTTTTCATTCCAATCCCAAAGAAAGGCAATGCCAAAGAATGCTCAAACTACTGCACAATTGCACTCATCTCACATGCTAGTAAAGTAATGCTCAAAATTCTCCAAGCCAGGCTTCAACAATACGTGAACCATGAACTTCCAGATGTTCAATCTGTTTTTAGAAAAGACAGAGCAACCAGAGATCAAATTGCCAACATCTGTTGGATCATGGAAAAAGCAAGAGAGTTCCAGAAAAGCATCTATTTCTGCTTTATTGACTATGCCAAAGCCTTTGACTTTGTGTCACAATAAACTGTGGAAAATTCTTTAAGAGATGGGAATACCAGACCACCTGATCTGCCTCTTGAGAAATCTGTATGCAGGTCAGGAAGCAACAGTTAGAACTGGACATGGAACAACAGACTGGTTCCAAATAGGAAAAGGAGTACGTCAAGGCTGTATATTGTCACCCTGATTATTTAACTTACATGCAGAGTACATCATGAGAAACGCTGGGCTGGAAGAAACACAAGCTGGAATCAAGATTGCCAGGAGAAATATCAATCACTTCAGATATGCAGATGACATCACCCTTATGGCAGAAAGTGAAGAGGAACTAAAAAGCCTCTGATGAAAGTGAAAGTGGAGAGTGAAAAAGTTGGCTTAAAGCTCAACATTCAGAAAACGAAGATCATGGCATGTGGTCCCATCACTTCATGGGAAATAGATGGGGAAACAGTGGAAACAGTGTCAGACTTTATTTTTTTTGAGCTCCAAAATCACTGCAGATTGTGATTGCAGCCAGGAAATTAAAAGACATTGCTCCTTGGAAGGAAAGTTATGACCAACCTAGATAGCACATTAAAAAGCAGAGTCATTACTTTGCCAACAAAGGTCCATCTAGTCAAGGCTATGGTTTTTCCAGTGGTCATGTATGGATGTGAGAGTGTGCTGGGAAGAAAGCTGAGCACTGAAGAATTGATGCTTTTGAACTGTAGTGTTGGAGAAGACTCTTGAGAGTCCCTTGGACTGCAAAGAGATCCAACCAGTCCATTCTGAAAGGGATCAGCCCTGGGATTTCTTTGGAAGGAATGATGCTAAAACTGAAACTCCAATACTTTGGCCACCTCATGCAAAGAGCTGACTCATTGGAAAAGACCCTGGTGCTGCATGGGATTAGGGTCAGGAGGAGAAGGGGATGATAGAGGATGAGATGGGTGGATGGCATCACTGACTCGATGGACATGAGTTTGAGTAAACTCCGGGAATTGGTGATGGACAGGGAGGTCTGGCGTGTTGCAATTCCTGGGGTCGCAAAGAGGCAGACAGGACTGGGTGACTGAACTGAACTGAACTGAATGACAAAATTTTTCAAATCTTTGTATCTTTTGTACTGGAAGAGTTTTGTTGTTTAAGTGTGAGGAAAAGAAAACTCCCCTAAAAGCGCTAAAGCTGATGTGAGTTATTCCTTAGAAGGAAATTCACAATGCACATTTTTAAAAAAGTCTTAAAATTGTCTCACCTTTGTTTCTAATAGAAATTAACCATAAGCAGTAGAATTTTAACTACTATAATGCTAATTTCCTTCTTTTAAAAAAAGTAAAAATTTTGAGTAACTATGCTGCTGCTGCTGCTAAGTCGCTTTAGTCATGTCCAACTCTGTGTGACCCCATAGATGGCAGCCCACCAGCTTCCACCTTCCTGGGATTTTCCAGGCAAGAACGTTGGAGTGGGTTGCCATTTCCTTCTCCAATGCATGAAAGAAAAAGTGAAAGTGAAGTCTCTCAGTCATGTCTGACTCTGTAGCCCACCAGGCTCCTCCATCCATGGGAATTTCCAGGCAAGAATACTGGAGTGGGGTGCCATCGCCTTCTCTGTTGAGTAACTATAGGAAATTAATAATCTGGGCTTGTCCATGTAATAAAATCATTTAATATCATATAAATGATTGTATAGTAGAATATTTAATACAATGAAAATATTTTATGGCATAATTTTAGTAAGAAGAGAATTTAAAAATTCTAAACATTATTTTCCTTGATTTCAGTGTTAAGAAAAAATTCCAGTATTAATTATTTGCCTGTTCATGAATTCAGCCAATTTGTTAGCCACCTATTATGTGTAAGTTATAAGTGATGAAACTGTGGGCTCTTGCTTTTTCTTTTTCCTCATCAACATTTTAAAAATTCTCTATAATAAACATGTATTCTGTTATTATTTTCATATTAGAGAAACAATATTTATGAGCCAAAAGAATAAAATTAAAATGAGTTTATGCTTTTAACTAGAGTATGTTTTTACTTCTAATAAGTAGAGAGTATTAGTTAGTCTCCAAAAATGGTCTCCCAATGAGACATATATCCACGCCCATGTTCAGGTATAGTTTCTTACACTTGAATCGGATTTGTCCTGTAATTTGGTTTTGACCAATAGGATGTAGTGGAAGCGGTGATTGTCGTAGTTACTGTTTAGTCTCAGTGGATTGTAGCCATCAGTCTCCTCTATCCATGTGATTTCTCAGGCAAGAATATGGTGATATATGCGATTTCAAAGTCATGAGATGTTTACAGCTTCCTCCTGAGTCTTTTAAAACTCTTGTTCTTGGGACTTCTGTTTTAAGATGTTCTTTTTGGGAACTCAATTTCCATGCTGTAAGAAGCCCGAATCCCAAGGAATGGCCAAGTATAAACATTCTGATTGATCATCCAGATTCAGCAGTGAGCCAAAAGCCAGCATCAGCTATCAAACATTAAATGACCATGTTAAATGCCCAGCCCAGGTGAGCCTACAAATAACTGCAGCAGCAGCTGACTTCTGGCTAAAATGGCATGAAACTCCCCAAGCAAAATCTACTCAGCTGAGATCAGTCAACGCACAAACTCATAAGAGAAGCTAATACATTTTTGCTTTAAATCACTAAGATTTGAGGTTGGTTGTTACCCGATAAGCAGAACAGAAAACTTTTTGACCTAAAATACTTAAGACTTTTGTGGCTTAATGTGATCAGTCTTTTGAATGCTTCTTAGAATAGACGACAATGTTTTTGTTCTTCAGATCCACATTAAGTGTTTTCTACATGCATGGAACACTTTTTTCATGTCTTCTTTCTCCATTACCCTAATATAGGATATTTATTATTGAATATTCTGTAGGACTTAGAAACATTCAGGACTATTTAAGGACAGTTTATAAAGCAGAGGAGAATTAGGTTTTCAAACTCCTCCTGTTCTGAGAATTCCTTTGGCTTTTGCTTTCTTTTTGAGCACTCTGTGAGACAATCCTCTCCTCCCTTCTACTTCCCCCAGACTTCATCTTATCTAGTCTTAAAGACTTTTAAAAAGTCACAATGCTTCAATGATCAGTTCTCACACCTTCTCTCCTCTTTTTCTCATCCTCATGTGTTCAAGTACCTTCTCTATATGGCAAGAAGGAACCCAAAATGTATGTAATGAACTTGGATGTTTCCTCTGAATTTTATATTCATGTTAAATCATATACCCCACCTCCATTTAAATGTGTAATAAAATAAATTCCTAAGTTCCTGCCCCCCCCAACCCACCCACCAACCACCATCACAACCAAATTTGTTCTTTCTGCATAATTGGCAATTTTAATAAATAGCAACTTTGTTCTTCAAGTTGTCAGGCCAAACATTAGGAGCCATTCTTAACTTCATTTGTATTTTGCCTCACATACAGACATACCTTATTTTACTGTGCTTAACTTGATTGAGTCTAAAAGATACTATCTTCTTTACAAATTGAAGGTTTTAGAAACCCTGCACTGACAGTTTTAGCAATCCTGCATCGAGAGAGTATCCATTCAATTTAGTCACTCAGTCATATCCAACTCTGCGACCCCATGGACAGTAGCATGCCAGGCCTCCCTGTCCATCACCAACTCCCGGAGAGAGTATATGGTGCCATTTTTCTAACATTTGCGTACCTCAAGTCTCAGTGTCATATTTTGGTAATTCTAGCAATATTTCAAGCTTTTTACTACTATTATACTTGTTATGGTGATCTGTGATCAGTGATCTTTGATATTGCTATTGCTAAATGATTATAGTTGCTAAAGGCTCAGATGATGGCTAGAACATTTTAACAATAAAGTATTTTTAAATTAATGTTTGTACATTGTTTTTTTAGACATAATGCCATAGTGCACACTTAATAGTCTACAGTAGAGTATAAACATAACTATGACATATACTGGAAAACCAAAAAAATTGATTTTTTATTGCAATATGCACATTATTGCAGTGGTGCAGTATCTCTGTATAGGCATCATAATTAATTTCTGTCTTCCTATATTCTGCTTCTGCCATTACAACTGTCTCTACAAAATGCAAGAGTTATCCTAACATAAACAAGATCATCTCACTTCTCTGCTTAAAACTGTTCAAGTTTTCCATTTCTTTATAGTGGTTCTAAGGTCCTATTCAATGGAGACTGCCACTATCTCTTTAGTATTTTTCTCTGTGCCATCCTTCTTCCACTCCAGTCCAGTACTACTGGTCTATTTTCTGCGTCTTGACCTCACCCAGCAGGCTCCTGCCTCATATCTTTGAACTCAATTTCCTTCTGTCTGTAATGCTTTACCCACTGATTTTTGTATAGTTTCCTTCCCCATTTATGTTCAGTCTTTTACGAATTCTGTGTTTTCAATATCTTCATTTACCATCATCAATAACAATAATAATGAGTTTATTATGAGATCATGATGATAATAATAGCAACATTTTTTGTGTAGTATTATCACTATGTATTAGGCCATTTCTAAGTATTTCATGAATTTCAATGTTAAGTAACATACCATATGGGCTTCCCTAGTGGCTCAGCAGTAAAGAAACTGCCTGCAATGCAGGACCTGCAAGAGATGCATGTTTTATCCTTGGATTGGGAAGATTCCCTGGAGGAGGACATGACAACCCACTCCAGTATTCTTGCCTGGAGAATTCCATGGAGAGAGGAGCCTGGTGGGCTATATTCCATGGGGTCGCAAAGAGTCAAACATGACTGAAGTGACTTAGCACGCACACACACACACACTCCTTAGGTAGCATCTAGGCATTCAATGGTTGAGACACTCAATGAGTGAAATAAGACCAAGTTTTATAAAACATAATATTACTAGTGTGGATTATTTAAATAAACTAGCAATTTATTGCAGTTATTTTTCCAAAGAAATGCTTTTATGAATCTAACTTTTCCTCAAAATTACCTCTTTAACACAGTGTATATCACTAGAAGACATTTAAATATCTGTTGAATGAAAAAAATACATTTAAAAAATGAACAAATTCATGTTTTGTTAGTGTAATTGTTATACATGCATTTTAAGTATGTCTGTTGGATTTCTAGACTTGGTGATTGATAGATGTTTTGTGGATGTATATTCTTCCCATTAGAGATTTTAGTAAAGTAACAGAATAAGGATGTATTTTGGAAATATTATGATTTAGTGTAAACTCTACTAAACATTTGAGGCATTTGATGAAAAAAAAATATATATATATATTTAATTAACTAAGGTAACATTGCCTCAGATATGCAGATGACACCACCTTTATGGCAGAAAGCGAAGAGGAACTAAAAAGCCTCTTGATGAAAGTGAAAGTGGAGAATGAAAAAGTTGGCTTAAAGCTCAACATTCAGAAAACGAAGATCATGGCATCCGGTCCCATCACTTCATGGCAAATAGATGGGGAAACAGTGGAAACAGTGGCAGACTTTATTTTTTTGGTCTCCAAAATCACTGCAGATGGTGACTGCAGCCATGAAATTAAAAGAAGCTTACTCATTGGAAGGAAAGTTATGACCAACCTAGATAGCATATTCAAAAGCAGAGACATTACTTTGCCAACAAAGGTTCGTCTAATCAAGGCTATGGTTTTTCCAGTGGTCATGTATGGATGTGAGAGTTGGACTGTGAAGAAAGCTGAGTGCCGAATTGATGCTTTTGAACTGTGGTGTTGGAGAAGACTCATGAGAGTCCCTTGGACTGCAAGGAGATCCAACCAGTCCATCCTGAAGGAGATCAGCCCTGAGATTTCTTTGGAAGGAATGATGCTAAAGCTGAAACTCCAGTACGTTGGCCACCTCATGTGAAGAGTTGACTCATTAGAAAAGACTCTGATGCTGGGAGGGATTGGGGGCAGGAGGAGAAGGGGACAACAGAGGATGAGATGGCTGGATGGCATCACTGACCTGATGGACATGAGTCTGAGTGAACTCCGGGAGTTGGTGATGGACAGGGAGGCCTGGCGTGCTGCGATTCATGGGGTCTCAAAGAGTCGGACACGACTGAATGACTGAACTGAACTGAACTGAACATTGCCTTATAGCATTGTATATTCCATGAATAGATTATATTTCTATATCTATATGCACTACAGTATGCCCCACACCAAAAATCTAGTTTTCATCTGTCACCATACAGTTGACCCGTTTTATTCATTTAGCCCTTGCCACAACTCACTTACCATATGGTAGCCATTAATCTGTTCTCTGTATCTATGCCTTCGTTGAATTTGCTCATTTCTTTTTCTCAATATTCCACATATGAATTAAATCATACAGTGTTTGTCTTCCTCCATATGACATATTTGACTTACATAATACCTACCCTCAAGATCCATCCATGTTATCACAAATGGCATTATACCATCTTTGTGTGGATATGTAGTATTCCACTGTGTGTGTATGTGTGTGTGTATATGTGTATGTGTGAGTGGCATCTTCTTATCTATTCATCTGTCAATGGAAACCCTTTATTTTTAGGGAGAAACTATAGGTAAAGATACTCATTGAAATTCTTTTTTTTTTTTTTCCACTCAACATAAATATCATGCAGAAATTGATGGTGGGAGCAAATTTGATTCATTTTTTTCTCTCATCTAAATATTAGGGCAAATGTTTTTATTATTGTTTACCTTTCTATGTATTTATCTGTATGCATAATATCTATGTATATGTACACAGTGATAGAGGAATCAATAGCAACCCTATTAAAACTGTATTTATATTTTTTAACTACAGAGATAAAGGTTTTACGAAAAGAAGAAGACTGTGCTGTGTAAAATACATCTTATCGGAATAGCAATGTACTGAGTACTAAGAAAGTTTGGGGTTATATGGAAAAGATTTAATGGAACAAAGTTCATAGAATGAAAGATTAATTATAAAGGTAGACAAGGAGCTTTTAATTTAAAATATAGTTATATCAACCTACTTTTGAATATAACGAACTTTAACATTTGCAGTTGAATATAACTTAGAAAATCATAATTTAAAGCTACAGCTTAATATTTGATTCATAAGGCACTTTAGCTAATGTTTGTTCATCACTTACTTGCTGTTCAGTGAACAGCTGTATGGAGCTTATTAAAATTCAGGATCCAAGACTACTCCTACTATGCATAATATTATGGACAGAAACAATATGGAGTAATCCAAATGAGCCAGTAAATGTGAAGCAGCAAAAACTCACTTAGAAGAAGCATTTTAATTAAATACCACTTAATTATTATAATCAGATTCTAAATAATTTAATAGAATAAATCACTATGAATCCAGTCATTTTTCATCAGTACATGAAACAATCAAATAAGTTTAAGTATAAAGATTTTCTTAGAAAATTCTACCTGATCATAATTTCAAAATTGTCATCTCCTCATGTTTCATCTCCTTACGTGGCATGGACTGTAGCAGTGCATGCATCAGATCCTTTGAGGGAGGTCACCACTATCTTCAGTACCTCCACCATAGTTTGGCCCCAGGTAAAGAGCAGTAAGGGAACACAGTCCACCCATCAGCAGACAATTGCATTAAAGATTTATTGAGCATGGCCCAGCCCATCAGAACAAGATCCAGTTTCCCCCTCAGTCAGTCTATTCCATCTGGAAGCTTCCATAAACCTCTTATCCTTCTCCATCAGAGGGCAGACAGACTGAAAACTACAGTCACAAAAAACTAACCAATCTAATCACATGGATCACAGCATTGTCTAACTCAGTGAAACTATGAGTCATGTCCTCTAGGGCCACCCAAGATGGATAGGTCACGGTTGAGAGTTCTGACAAAATGTGGCCCTCTGGATAAGGGAATGGCAAAACACTTCAATATTCCTGCCTTGAGAACCCCATAAACAGTATGAAAAGGCAAAAAGATATGACTGAAAGATGAACTCCCAAGGTTGGTAGATGCCCAATATACTACTGGAGATAAGTGGAGAAATAACTCCAGAAAGAATGAAGAGACAGAGCCAAAGCAAAAACAACACCCAGCTGAGGATGGGACTGGTGATGGAAGCAAGGTCCAATGCTGTAAAGAACAATATTGCATGGGAACCTGGACTGTTAGGTCCATGCTGCTGCTGCTGCTAAGTCGCTTCAGTCATGTCCAACTCTGTGCGACCCCATAGATGGCAGCCCACCAGGCTCTCCCATCCCTGGGATTCTCCAGGCAAGAACACTGGAGTGGGTGCCATTTCCTTCTCCAATGCACAGAAGTGAAAAGTCAAAGGGAAGTCGCTCAGTCGTGTCCAACTGTTTGCTACCCAATGGACTGCAGCCTACCAGGCTCCGCCATCCAGGCTCTGCCATCCCTGGGACTCTCCAGACAAGAGTACTGGAGTGGGGTGCCATTGCCTTCTCCGGTTAGGTCCATGAATCAAGGTAAATTGGAAGTGGTCAAACAGGAGATGGCAAGAGTGAACATCAACATTTTAGGAATCAGTGAACTAAAATGGACTTGAATAGGTGAATTTAAATCAGATGACCATTATATCTACTACTGTGGGCAAGAATCCCTTAGAAGAAGTGGAGTGGCCATCATAGTCAACAAAAGAGTCCAAAATGGAGTACTTGGATACAGTCTCAAAAATGACAGAATGATCTCTGTTCATTTCCAAAGCAAACCATTCAATATCATGGTAATCTAAGTCTATGCCCCGAATAGTAATGTTGAAGAAGCTGAAGCTGACCAGGTCTATGAAGACCTACAAGACCTTTTATAACTAACAGCCAAAAAAGATGTCCTTTTCATTATAGGGGACTGGAATGCAAAAGTAGGAAGTCAAGAAACATCTGGAGTAACAGGCAAATTTGGCCTTGGAGTACAGAATGAAGCAGGACAAAGGCTAATAGAGTTCTGCCAAGAGAACACACTGGTCATAGCAAACACCCTCTTCCAACAACACAAGAGAAGACTCTACACATGGACATCACCAGATGGTCAACACCAAAATCAGATTGGTTATATTCTTTGCAGCCAAAGATGGAGATGTTCTATACAGTTAGCAAAAACAAGGCCGGGAGCTGACTGTAGCCCAGATCATTAACTCCTTATAGCCAAATTCAGACTTAAATTGGAGAAAGTATGGAAAACCACTAGACCATTCAGGTATGACCTAAATCAAATCCCTAATGATTATACAGTGGAAGTGAGAAATAGATTTAAGGGACTAGATCTGATAGACAGAGTGCCTGATGAACTATGGATGGAGGTTCATGACATTGTACAGGAGACATGGAGAAAGATCATCCCCGATAAAAAGAAATGCAAGAAGAAAAAAAGTGGCTGTCTGAGGAGGCCTTACAAATAGCTGTGAAAAGAAGAGAAGCAAAAAGCAAAGAAGCAAAGGAAAGACATACCTATTTGAATGCAGAGTTCCAAAGAATAGCAAGGAGAGATAAGAAAGCCTTTCTCAGTGATCAATGCAAAGAAATAGAGGAAAAGAGCAGAATGGGAATGACTAGAGATATCGTCAAGAAAATTAGAGATACAAAGGGAATATTTCATGCAAAGATGGGCTCAGTAAAAGACAGAAATGGTAGGGACCTTAGAGAAGCAGAAGATATTAAGAAGAGATGGCAAGAATTCACAGAAGAACTGTACAAAAAAGATCTTCACGACCCAGATAATCACGATGATGTGATCACTCACCTAGAGCCAGACATCCTGGAATGAGAAGCCAAGTGGTCCTTAGGAAGCATCACTACGAACAAAGCTAGTGGAGGTGACGGAATTCCAGTTGACCTATTTCAAATCCTGAAAGATGATGCTGTGAAAGTGCTGCACTCAATGTGCCAGCAAATTTGGAAAACTCAGCAGTGGCCACAGGACTGGAAAAGGTCAGTGTTCATTACAATCCTGAAGAAAGGCAATGTCAAAGAACGCTCAAACTACTGCACAATTGCACTCATCTCACATGCTAGTAAAGTAATGCTCAAACTTCTCCAAGCCAGGCTTCAACAATACATAAACTGTGATCTTCCAGATGTTCAGGCTGGTTTTAGGAAGGGCGGAGGAACCAGAGATCAAATTGCCAACATCCACTGGATCATCAAGAAAGCAAGAGAGTTCCAGAAAAACATCTATGTCTGCTTTATTGACTGTGCCAAAACCTTTGACTTTGTGGATCACAATAAACTGCCGAAAATTCTTCAAGAGATGGGAATACCAGACCACCTTACATGCCTCTTGAGAAGTCTGTATACAGGTCAGGAAGCAGCAATTAAAACTGTACACGAAACAACAGACTGGTTCCAAATAGGAAAAGGAGTACGTCAAGGCTGTATATTGTCACTCTGCTTATTTAATTTATATACAGAGTATATCATGGGAAACAGTTGGGCTGGATGTAGCGCAAGTTGGGTCAAGATTGCTGGGAGAAATATTGATAACATCAGATATGCAGATGACACCACCCTTATGGCAGAAAGTGAAGAAGAGCTAAAGAGCCTTTTGATGAAAGTGAAAGTAGAGAGTGAAAAAGTTGGCTTAAAGCTCAACACTGAGAAAACTAAGATCATGGCATCTGATTCCATCACTTCATGGCAAATAAATGGGGAAACAGTGGAAACAGTGACAGACTTTATTTTTTTCATCTCCAAAATCAGTGCAGTTGGTGACTGCAGGCATGAAATAGATGCTTACTCCTTGGAAGGAAAGTTATGACCAACCTAAATAGCATATTAAGAAGCAGAGTCATTACTTTGCCAACAAAGGTCCATCTAGTCAAGGCTATGTTTTTTCCAATAGTCATGTACATATGTGAGTGTTGGACTATAAGGAAAGCTGAGTGCCGAAATACTGATGCTTTTGAACTGTGGTGCTGAAGACTCTTGAGAGTCCCTTAGACTGCAAGGAGATCCAACCAGTTCATTCTAAGGGAAATCAGTCCTGAATGTTCATTGGAAAGACTAATGTTGAAACTGAAACTCCAATACTTTGGTCAACTGATGCCAAGAACTGACTCTTGAAAGTACCCTGATGCTTGGAAAGATTGAAGGCTGGAGGAAAAGTGGACGACAGAGGATGAGAAGGTTGGATGGCATCACTGTCTCAATGGACATGAGTATGAGTCAACTTTGGGTGTTAGCGATGAACAGGGAAGCCTGGCCTGCTGCAGTCCATGGTGTCACATGGAGTCAGACACGGTGACTGACTGAACTGAACTGAATGTTTCATATTCCATTTGTTTGAATTTATAGTTGCTTACATACATACAGAAGCATGACACCAAGTAATATATTTGAATACAGTGCTATATATATAAAATATTTTGTTTGTATTTGTTACTTACTCTAAGATGACGGTCTTAGTTTGCAAAGCTTTCTTTTCTTATAAACCTAATTTTTGATAAGTCAAAAAGGTGCTTTTGTGATTGAGATATTTTTAAATGATCTTAGAAACACCTGCAAATAAGTTCACAAGGCTATTGCAATGTATTAGACATATCTAAATATCAGTGGCTTAGAGTTCAGAAAACTTTATGGGGAAATTCAAATTTTTTAAAATGAACATCAACAAATTCAGCACCCTGATTTTTTCAACTAACTCTTAATGTTTTTGATATTCATAAGATGGATTATTTACCACCAAAAAAAAGCGTGTACCTTAAATGGTATGAAGCCCAAAAAGAGTGAGTATAGCTGCAAAAATAGACCTAGAAAAGGAAAAGGATAAAATTTTCAAGGTAGAATGCAATCTGAGACTGGGAAATTTATGAGAAATAGAAAAGATCTAACATATAAATATTTTCTCTTACAAACTTAAACTATATTGCTGTAAATAACACTAAGATGGTTGGAGTATGGATAAGTGTGGCAGAGTAGGAAGATCCTGAGTTCACTACCTCTCACTGGCACACCAAAATTACAATTACTTACAGGCAATGGCAACCCACTCCAGTACTCTTGCCTGGAAAATCCCATGGATGGAGGAGCCTGGTAGGCTGCAGTCCATGGGGTCGCTATGAGTCAGATACAACTGAGCGACTTCACTTTCAGTTTTCACTTTCATGCATTGGAGAAGGAAATGGCAACCCACTCCAGTGTTCTTGCCTGGAGAATCTCAGGGACGGGGGAGACTGGTGGGCTGCCATCTATGGGGTTGCACAGAGTCAGATATGACTGAAGCGACTTAACAGCACAGAGCAACTATTTCTGAGAATGACCTGCATTCTAGCAGATGAGATTTTCTACAACTAGAGATATAACAAAGGAGCCACAACAAAAATGGTGGGGGAAGGGGGAGAGACATATTCTAGTTAGGACCCACAGCCCAGGACAGAAATCCACAAGCTGGTAGAAAATCAAAACCACACTGGTCTTCACCTAGGAGCAAGGAGTCTGAGCCCCACATCAGTCTCCCCAGCATGGACGTCTTGCACTGGAAAATGAACTTCCAAAACATCTTGCTTTAAAAACCACCAAAACTTAGATTGTGGAGAACCAGAGAACATAGGAAACCTAGATTTCTCTCTTAAAGGGGGATGCAAAATCTCACTCCAAGTCGCAGTGCAGAGGTAGCAGTTTGGGAAACTTTGAGGTAGACCCAGCTGTGAGTCAGTTGATAAAGAATTCACCTGTAATGTAGGAGACTGCCAGCAATGCAGGAGACATGGGTTCAGTCCTTGGGCTGGGAAGATCTTTTGGAGAAGGAAATGGCAACCCTCTCCAGTATTCTTGCCTAGGAAGTTCCATGGACAAAGGAGCCTGGTAGGCAACCGTTCATAGGATTGCAGAGTCTGACATGATTTAGTGACTAAACCACCCTCCAGAAGAGGCAGGAGACAGCTGGGATTCCCCAACTCCTTGGGACTGAGACACTGATGGCCACCATTTGTGTAATCTTGTTGTATCATGTAGATACCAGTATTGGTGTGGGCCATTTTGCAACCTTCCTTGTAAAGCCTATTAAGGCTGGAAATTGCCCTACCCAATCAGTACACTTGCAACAATTGCATGCCACTGGGCCTCTCAGTAATTTGTACTAAGTTGTACTAAGTGAATGTACTCCATTCACCAGCATGCTCACAGCAATCACGCAGTGTAGATCCAGTTAGCAATGTCAGTGGTCTGTTCTGCCTAGCTGCCTACCAGTACGAGTTGTGCAACCAGCACACCAGAATGCTACCTGAAACTATCATGCCTACAGCAACCACACAAAACAAGGCCTTGCAGCAGCCAGGCTAAGGTCTGGGCCTGAATATCAGCATTTCTGTCATTGCTGGCTCCATCACAATAGAAAGGTACAAGAAACCCACACAGAAAACATCCCTGAAGCATTTGGCTCTACTGGACAGAGAGGAACATGGTGCTAGATAGCACAGGAAATCTCCTATGTGAGTCCATTCCTCCAAGCTTGGGAGAACCACTGAATACAATGAAGTAAACAGAGAATTAGGCAAATCGAGGAAATGATTTTCATTATGTTGAAAACTGAAAGAACAAGACAAAAATGCCCCCTCAAAAAATCAATGAAATGGAAATAAGCATTCTACTAGGCAAAGAATTCAAGGTAAAATCATGAAAATGCTCATGGGACTTGCAACAAGAACTGATGAATAGCATGACAAATTCAACAAAGAGTTAAAATATATAAAAAAGGAATCAATTAGAGCTGAAGAACACAATAACAGTGCAAAAATATGCTAAACAGAATCAGCAGTTGATCAGATGACATAGCAGTATGAATGAGCAATCTGGAAGATAGAGTCCTAGAAATTACACATACTTAATAGAAAAAGAGTATTAATAAAAATAAGGATAGTTTAAGCTGCCTCTGTGATAACATCAAAAGTACTATTTGCATTATGAGAGTCTTAAAATGAAGAGAGGAATAAAGGAACAGAGAATTTATTTGAAAAGCTAATAGGTGAAATATTCTGTAACTTGGGGAAGGAAACAGATATATAGGTTCAAAAAGTGCAGAGAATCCTAGACAAGATGAACTTAAATGGTCTACACCAAGATACATTATACGTAAGAGGATAACATTTGAATATAGACAATCTTAAAAGCAGCAAAAGGAAAAAAAAAAGTTACATACAGGGGAACTCCTATAAGGCTATCTGTTGACTTTTCCACAAGAAATTTGTAGTTCAGAAGGGAGTGTGTCAAGAAAGAAATCAAGGAGAAAATTTTTAAAAATACATTGATACAAATGAAAACAAATTCAACCTACCAAAATCAATGAGATGCAATAAAAGCAGTTATAAGAGGGGAGTTCATAGTTATACAAGCCTCCTTCAAGGAAAATCTCAAATAAATAGTCTAACATTATAAGTAAAATAAAAATTGAAGCCAAAATTTAGGAGGAAAAAATAAAGATCAGAGGGAAATAAATGAAAGAGACTAAAGAAAATAGAAAAGATAAAGGAAACTAAGAGCTGGTTCTTTGAAGGATATACAAAATTAATAAACTTTAGGTAGGCTTATCAAGAAAAATAGAAAGAAGACCCAAATATATAAAATTAGAAGTGAAAGATGAGAAGATAACTGTTACCACTGAAATATAAAGAATCACAAGAGATCACTACAAAAAAATTTTACACCAACAAATTAGACAACTCAAAAGAAATGAAGAAATTTCTATAAATATACAATTTTCTAAGACTGAATTGTGAAGAAATAGAAAATCTTAACAGAAATATTAGTAATGGATTTGAATCACTAACTAAAAACAAACAAACAAAAAACTTTCAACTAACAAAATTCTAAGACCAGATAGCTCACAGGTGAATTCTAGCAAACATTTCAAGAAGAGTTAATACCTATACTCCTCAAACTATTTTAAAAATTGAAAAAAAAGGATGACTCCAAATTTTTTCTGTGAGGCCAGTGTTAACCTAAAACCAAAGCCAAACCCACCACAATAAGAATATTATAGGTCGATATCCCTGATGAATGTAGATGAAAAAATCATCAACAAAAAGGCAGAGGAACCAGAGATCAAATTGCCAACATTGGCTGGATCATCAAAAAAGCAAGAGAGTTCCAGAAAAAACATCTATTTCTGCTTTATTGACTATGCCAAAGCCTTTGACTGTGTGGATCACAATAAACTGTGGAAAATTCTGAAAGAGACGGGAATACCAGAGCACCTGACCTGCCTCTTGAGAAACCTGTATGCAGGTCAGGAAGCAACAGTTAGAACTGGATATGGAACAACAGACTGGTTCCAAATAGGAAGAGTACGTCAAGGCTGTATATTGTCACCCTGCTTATTTAACTTATATGCAGAGTATATCATGAGAAATGCTGGGCTGGAAGAAACACAAGCTGGAATCAAGATTGCCAGGAGAAATATCAATAACCTCAGATATGCAGATGACACCACCCTTATGGCAGAAAGTGAAGAAGAACTAAAAAGCCTCTTGATGAAAGTGAAAGAGGAGAGTGAAAAAGTTGGCTTAAAGCTCAACATTCAGAAAACGAAGATCATGGCATCTGGTCCCATCACTTCATGGGAAATAGATGGGGAAACAGTGGAAACAGTGTCAGACTTTATTTTTTTGAGTTCCAAAATCACTGCAGATTGTGATTGCAGCCAGGAAATTAAAAGACACTTACTCCTTGGAAGGAAAGTTATGACCAACCTAGACAACATATTGAAAAGCAGAGACATTACTTTGCCAACAAAGTCCATCTAGTCAAGGCTATGGTTTTTCCAGTAGTCATGTATGGATGTGAGAGTTGGACTGTGAAGAAAGCTGAGTGCCGAAGAATTGATGCTTTTGAACTGTGGTGTTGGAGAAGACTCTTGAGAGTCCCTTGGACTGCAAGGAGATCCAACCAGTCCATTCTAAAGCAGATTAGTCCTGGGTGTTCTTTGGAAGGACTGATGCTAAAGCTGAAACCCCAATACTTTGGCCACCTCATGAGAAGAGTTGACTCATTCGAAAAATTTCTGATGCTGGGAGGGATTGAGGGCAGGAGGAGAAGGGGATGACAGAGGATGAGATGGCTGGATGGCATCACCGACTCGATGGACATGAGTTTAAATAAACTCCGGGAATTGGTGATGGACACGGAGGCCTGGCATGCTGCAATTTATGGGGTCACAAAGAGTCAGACACGACTGAGTGACTGAACTGAACTGAAATTCAAAATATCTTAAAGGAAGCAAACATTCTAGTGGAATTTTCCCCTAAGAGGCATGATGGTTCAGTGTTTGTAAGTCAATTAATATTATATACCACATTTATAAAACTAAAGATAAAAATGATGTGATTGTCTAACCATGAGAAGGGAAAACATTTGACAAAATTTAACATACATTTATAATAAAAACTCTCAACAAAGTAGGGCTAAAGAAAATTTACCTCAACATAATGAATCCATATATAATAAACCAATAGCTGACATCATAATCAATGGAGGAAAAAGATCAGCAACAAGACAAGGATATTCATTCTTACCAGTTTTACTCGACATAGTATCTGAAGTCCTAGTCACAGCAATCAAACAAGAAAAATGTGATAAAAGGTGTCCAGATTGGAAAGAAAGAAGTACAACTGTCACTATTTTCAGGTAATATGATATTACTGATACACACACACACACACACACACACACACACACATATTTGTATATATTGAACTATAAAGATTCCTCCAAAAAGCTATTAGGGCTAATAGATGAATTCAGTAAAGTTACAGGATATAAAATTAATATAAAGAAACCTGTTACATTTTTACACATATAGAACTTTCAGAAAGAGAAAACAAGAAAAAAAACAGTTCCATTTACAAGTGTGCCAAAAGAATAAAATACCAAAGAATATATTTAACTAGGAGGTGAAAGACTTGTACACTAAAAACAGTAAGATATTAATGAAAGAAATTGTAGATGACACAAGTATATTGAAAGATACACCATGTTAATGAATTGAAAAAATTAAAGTGGTTTAAATTTTCATACTATACAATTTAAAGTTTCAGTGTAATCCCTATCAAAATGCGAATTGTATTTTTCACAGAATTAGAAAAATAATCCTAAAATTTGTATGGAACCACAAAAGACCCTGAATGGCCAAGGCTATCTTAAGAATAGTAAAGCTGGAGATACCATACTCCCTGATTTCTAACTATGCCACAGTTATAGTAATTAAAATAATAGAAACACTATGGTACTGGCAAAAAAGACATACATAGATCAGTGCAACAGAATATAGAGCCCGGAAATAAACCCATGCTTGTATGATTAATTAATTCATGACAAAGTAGGCAAAAATATATGGTGAGGAAAAGACATTCTATTCAATATACAAATAATTTTGAGAAAAAGGACAGATAAATGCAAAAGAATGAAACTGGAACACTTTTTTTAATTTATTTATTTTAATTGGAGGTTAATTACTTTACAATATTTTATTGGTTTTGCCATATATCAACATGAATCCGCCACGGGTGTACATGTGCTCCCCATCCTGAACACCCCTCCCACCTCCCTCCCCCTAACATCCCTCTGGGTCATCCCAGTGCACCATCCCCAAGCGTCCTGTATCCTGCATTGAAACCTGGACTGGCGATTCGTTTCTTATATGGTATTATACATGTTTCAATGCCATTCTCCCAAATCATCCCACCCTCTCCTTCTCCCATAGAGTACAAAAGACAGTTCTATACATCTGTGTCTCTTTTGCTGTCTCGCAGACAGGGTTATCATTACCATCTTTCTAAATTCCATATATATGCATTAGTATACTGTATTGGTGTTTTTCTTTCTGGCTTACTTCACTCTGTATAATAGGCTCCAGTTTCATCCACCTCATTAGAACTGATTCAAATGTATTCTTTTTAATGGCTGAGTAATACTCCACTGTGTATATGTACCACTGCTTTCTTATCCATTCATCTGCTGATGGACATCTAGGTTGCTTCCATGTCCTGGCTATTAAAAACAGTGCTGCGATGAACATTGGGGTACACGTGTCTCTTTCAATTCTGGTTTCCTCAAGTGTGTATGCCCAGCAGTGGGATTGCTGGGTCATAAGGCAGTTCTATTTCCAGTTTTTTAAGGAATCTCCACACTCTTCTGTATAGTGGGTGTACTAGTTTGCATTCCCACCAAGTGTAAGAGGGTTCCCTTTTCTCCACACCCTCTCCAGCATTTATTGCTTATAGACTTTTCGATCTCAGCCATTCTGACTGGCATGAAATGGTACCTCATTGTGGTTTTGATTTGCATTTCTCTGATAATGAGTGATGTTGAGCACCTTTTCATGTGTTTGTTAGCCATCTGTATGTCTTCTTTGGAGAAATGTCTATTTAGTTCTTTGGCCCATTTTTTGATTGGGTCATAAATTTTTTTGGAGTTGAGCTGTAGGAGTTGCTTGTATATTTTTGAGATTAGTTGTTTGTCAGTTGCTTCCTTTGCTATTATTTTATCCCATTCTGAAGGCTGTCTTTTCACCTTGCTTATAGTTTCCTTTGTTGTGCAGAAGTTTTTAATTTTAATTAGGTCCCATGTAACACCTGAAACCATAAAACTACTAGAAGAGAACATAGGCAGTAAACCCTGTAACATTAGTCTTAGCAATATATTTTTTGGTTTATTCTCTCTTCAGGTAAGACAACAAAAGCAAGAATAAATGATTAGCACTACATGAACTAAAAAGCATTTTGCACAGAAAAGGAAGTTATCAACCAAATGAAAAGGTGGCATACTAAATGGGAAAATACATTTGCAAATGAAATATCCAATATGTGGTTAATACCCAAATATACAAAGAACTCATATAACTCAATATCAAGAAAATCTAATTTTAAAAATAGGCAGAGGACATGATTAAATTTTTTTCTAAAGACATACAGATGACCAATGTACACATAGAAAAAGATGCTTAATGTAACAAATTAATTATAAAAGAAATGCAAATCAAAACCTCAATGAGATATTACTTCACATCTATAACAATGGCAGTTATCAAAAAGACAACAGATAATTTTTATCTAGTTTGTGGAGAAATAGAAACACTAGCATGCTTTTGGTGGGAATGTAAATCAGTGTAGCTACAGTGGAAAATTATATAGAGGTTCCTCAAAATATTAAAAATCATATGATCCTACAATTCCACTTCTGAGTATCTATCGCAAGAAAATGAAAACACAAATTTGAATATATGTGTTCACTTCTGTGTTCATCACACTATTATTTACAGTACCCAAGATATGGAAGCAACCTAAATGTTCATCAATAGATGAATGGATAAAAAAGAAATGGTATAAACACAGACATGCACAAGCGAATATTATTTAGCCATAAGAAAGAATGAAACCTTGCCATTCATGACAGTGTGGATGGGTTTGGACGGTATTGTGCTACACAAAATAAATCAGGTAGAGAAATACAAAGACCATATTATTTCCCCTTATGTGAAGTCTAAAAATACAAAACAAATGAAAAAACAAAACAGACGCAGACTCAGATATTCAGAGAACAAACTGGTTGTTGCCAGTGAGGAATGGGTGGGGAAATGGACATAATATGGAAGAGTTACAACCTACAAGTAATGCAATGAATAAGATGTGGTGATATAATGTACAGCATAAGGAACATAGTCAACAATATTGTAATAGCTTCATATGGTGACAAATGGTTAGTAAACTTATAGTGGTGATCATTTCATAATGATGAACATTAGTGTAGAAATACTGAACCACTATGTTGTATACCTGAAACTAATATTGCATTTCAACTATAATTCAATAAAAAATAAAATAACTCTAGAACAAAAACATTATTGAAGACAAATTTTAAACCCTGGTCACTTGTCTAATTAAAGTAAAGAAGGGAACTCATGTATTACGTATGACTTCAAAATTCACACTTCCTTTTTCCATCTACAATTAGGATCTCTTTCAAACATACATTTTGCATTCCTTTCACTGTGGCCATTATTCATCCAAATGGATCTATGTAGGGGACAACTTCCTAAATGTATAATTACAGTGGTCATACCTTAGGGGTTGTACTTGAACTGAAAATGAATTTCTAATAAATTGGAGTTGAAAGGTGAAGGGATTCTAACCTTTTATAATGCACGCTAATCCCCCCCTTCTTTTCTACCTCCTGTCTTTTTGTTCCTTCCTCCCTGCCTCCCTTTCTTATTTCCTTCTTTCTATCCTATCATTTCTTCTTCCTCTCTGTCATCACATTTGTTTCTCATATACCCTCTCTGCTTTCCTTTTCCATTTTTAAGGATTCCTGCTGAATTGAATTGGCCCATTTAAATAATAAAACATTTTTGAAATCAGCTTAATCCTACTTTTGCATATAACATTGCATTCACATATTCTAGACAACTTTGGCAGGGGTGGGAGCATTCTGCCTACCACAATGACACCACATTATGCATATTTTTCATATACTACTTCTCTACCAATCCCTAGGTGCTATAGAGTTGAAAGAAGGCATTTTGTAGAACCAAGAAGATGAAATTTTTATTCATTTCATATCTTATACAATTTTTAAAGATTGCTTTCCATTTATAATTATTACAAAACATTGGCTATCTTCCTTCATATTGCACAGTATATTCTGCAGTCTAATCTTACAACCAGTGGTTTATACCTCCCACTCCCCAACTCCTATATTGCCCACACCCACTCACCACTGGCAACCACTAGCTTGTTGTCTGCATCTGAGTCTGCTTCTTTTCCATTATATCCAATAGTTTGTTGTATTTTTGTAGGTTACACATATAAGTGATATCACACAGTATTTGTTTTTCTCTGCCTAGTATCACTTAGCATTATGCCCATCAAGTCCATCCATGTTGCTGGAAATGGCAAAATTGTGTATGTGTGTATATATTACATCTTCTTTATTCATTTGTTGATGGACCCTTAAGTTGATTTTATGTCTTGCCAATTGTAAATAATGCTGCTATGAACATTGGGATTCCTGTATCATCTTTTCTGGTTAATGTTTTTGTTTTTCGAGTAAAAGCTTTTAAGTTTAATTGGATTCCATTTGTTTATTTTTTATTTTATTTACTTCAGAAGAAGATGGGTCAAAAATCTTACTGCAATTTATACTTTATTTTAAAACACTTACTTACAAATTATTTAAAATGCATTTTTTCATACACCTCACCCTCTCCTCCCCTCTCCCCATGTTCATAAGTCTATTCTGTATGTCTGTTTCTCCAATTCTGCCCTGTAAATAAATTCTTCAGTATCATTCTTCTAGAGAATTTAATGCATTAACACAGATGCTATTTTCTTGGCTTATAAAATAAATTATTTGTGAGATGTTAAGTCCTCTTTCGATGTGTCATTTGCCTAAAAAAGCTAAATCACCACTAAAAATGAAAAGATAGAAACCAACTATTAAGTCTGAAGTCATATTTTCCTGAATTGACTGGTGTTGATGACAGGTGCATTATATACATTGTTTGGCCAAGACAAGTATCCCAGTACTTTAGTCATGTGTGTGTGTTCAGTTGTTTCAGTATAGTCCAACTATGTGCGACACTGTGAATTGTAGCCTACCAGGCTCCTCTGCCTGGGATTCTCCAGGTGAGAATATTGGAGTGGATTGCCATGCTCTCCTCCAGGGTATCTTCCCGACACAGGGATCAAACTTGCATCACTTACGTCTCCCAGCATCAGTAGGCAGGTACTTTACCACTAGTGTCACCTGGAAAGCCCCAGAACTTAAGTCATAATATGTCTCTAAATATATGTATATTTATATATTTAATATAATAAATATTAATATATGATTAATTAAATTAATTAATGCATATAATGTATTTATATATTATTATAAGTATGTGTTTAGTAAATAACTTTTTTAGATATTTGTATTAGAAATGTATTTATACAAAATTATGATTTTTTTCCTGTAATAATCAATATCATATTATTATTCTCAGAATTCTATTAAGATGTTTGAAGGAAAAGTACCATATATTTATCCTTTTTGTATTCTCAATACTTAGAACATAAGTATTTTTAGACCTTTAACATATTTAGATTGACTAGATTAGCATACCAGAGAAGGCAATGGCACCCCACTCCAGTACTCTTGCCTGGAAAATCCCATGGATGGAGGAGCCTGGTAGGCTGCAGTCCATGGGGTCCCTAAGAATTGGACACGACTGAGCGACTTCACTTTCACTTTTCACTTTCATGCATTGGAGAAGAAAATGGCAACCCACTCTAGTGTTCCTGCCTGGAGAATCCCAGGGACTGGGGAGCCTGGTGGGCTGCCGTCTATGGGTTCGCACAGAGTTGGACACGACTGAAGTGACTTAGCAGGGGTAGCAGCAGCAGCACAGATTAACATACAAATGATAGTTAGATTTTTACCTCATTTTTATTGTTTTCTCCAAGGGAGGTTTTTTTGTTGTCATATTTACCAAGGATAGGTCAAAATAGTTTATAAATTAAACATTGAGAGATATGAAATGTTTTAAGAACACTTTTTAAAATAGTACACAGAGGCCATTCTGAATCAGGGCTGTTACAACAGGAAGGGAAAAATTACGCTTCTTACAGAGACTTCAGAAATGCAGTTGCCATAGATGGGAGATAAGTAATTTCTAATTACCCCTGTCTATCAGCTACTGTTTCTATATATTTAAACTTATCAGATTATCTTGACAACTTCATTGTGTTTAAATGTCTTCTTAAAGTCATAAATTGGTTTAAAGTTAATGGGTTAATGCAAATTCTACTTCTGCAAAATATGCCTACATATTAATATGAAGTATTTTTAAATGCTAGAACTTATGGAAAGAAAGTAAGAAATATGAGACAAATAGAGAAAGTTCTGAGTGAACTAAAAGTTAAATTACTTTCCAAACTCTGCTTGGTAGGCCAAGCTCAATTATTAGGAAGTTACTAATTGTTATTCTGCAAAGAATTCAGTATCTGCCTTCCTTTTGCATTTGTTAACAAGCAGCTAATGAACTAAACTTCTTATGGAGTGAACTCCGGGAGTTGGTGATGGACAGGGAGGCCTGGCGTGCTGCAATTCACGGTGTCGCAAAGAGTCAGACACGACTGAGTGACTGATCTGATCTGATATGAATGTCTCATCTAGTGATTTAGAATCCAGATTTTGCCCTTTCTTTGATTATGTTTTCAAAGACTAAATTATATTAAAAGGTGATGAGTATATAACCTTAAAATATTTGTGACTTTTTTGTGTGCTCATTTGTTAAAAATGGCCAGAATTCATTTATTTTCCTGTTTCTCAAAGTTAAAAGTGTTTTTTTCCACATTATAAAAGCAATAACACCAAAAAGTAATTCAAATTCTAAAAAGAATTAAAAAGAAGATAAAAGAATCGCTAAAAATTCTTTTGTCCACTTTCAGATATTTTATTTTATGTACATAGAAATTATTAAATGACCATAATTTACATGATGCATGGAACAACAGACTGATTCCAAATAGGAAAAGGAGTATGTCATGGCTGTATATTGTCACCCTGTTTATTTAACTTATATGCAGAGTACATCATGAGAAATGCTGGGCTGGATGAAGCACAAGTTGAAATCAAGATTTCTGAGAGAAGTATCAATAACCTCAGATATGCAGATGACACCACCCTTATGGCAGAAAGTGAAGAAGAGCTAAAGACCTTCTTGATGAAAGTGAAAGAGGAGAGTGGAAAAGTTGACTTAAACTTCAACATTCAGAAAACTAAGATCATGACATCTAGTCCAATCACTTCATGGGAAATAGATGGGGAAACAGTGGCAGACTTTATTTTTTTGCTCTCCAAGATCACTGCAAATGGTGACTGCAGCCATGAAATAAAAAGAAGCTTACTCCTTGGAAGAAGAGTTATGACCAACCTAGACAACATATTCAAAAGCAGAGACATTACTTTGCCAACAAAGGCCCATCTAATCAATGCTATGGTTTTTCCAGTAGTCATGTATGGATGTGAGAGTTGGACTATAAAGAAAACTGAGCACTGAAGAACTAATGCTTTTGAACTGTGGTGTTGGAGAAGACTCTTGAGAGTCCCTTGGACTGCAAGGAGATCCAACCAGTCCATCCTAAAAGAAATCAGTCCTGAATTTTCATTGGAAGGACTGATGTTAAAGCTGAAACTCCAATATTTTGTCTGCCTGATGTGAAGGGGTTGACAGAGGATGAGATAGTTGGATGGCATCATTGACTCAATGGATATGAGTTTGAGTCAACTCCGGGAGTTGGTGATGGATAGGGAGGCCTGGTGTGCTGCGGTCCAAGGTGTTGTAAAGAGTCGGACACAACAGGGCAACTGAACTGAACTGTAACCTATTAATTTATGAAACTAATTGTACAGGCATTTCAATGGCAATAAGTGTATGTTTACATTATGATCCATTGTTCTATGTCAGCTTTTCCATTGGGTAGCAATAATATCACTTTTTAACCAGCCTCCAACTGATGGACATTTAGATTGTTGTCAATACTATTAACGATGTACAATCTTGAGAGATGCATCTCATAGTCATCCAGCTATGCATTTAGCTCAGCACATAAAAGTATAATTAACTGATTAAAGATATGCCATTCTAAAATTTGGGTGTGCATTTGGACTTGTTGGTTTATCTATTTTATTACCCTGAGACAACCTAGGTTTGAATGTTGGTTTTACAACTTGCTAACTCTGTGATGCTGGATAGGTTCTTTAATCCTTCTGTGTCTCAATTTACTTATCTGTAAAATGAGAATAATAATAGTACTTACATGTTAGATTTGTGGCAAGAGTTAATTGTACTATCAATTCTTAGAACAATACCTGGCACATAGTAAATAAATGGAGTATATTAGCTGTTATTATTATTAGTCTTTGATTTGAGTAAAGAAAACATGAAAACCTGTGTTTTGAGTTCTGCTGTAAATCTCATCAGTTTTGCTTCAAACCATACTTTGTGTGTGTGTTAGTTTCTCAGTCGTCCAACTCTTTATGAACCCATGGACTATAGCCTACCAGACCTCTCTGTCCAGCCCACCAGGCCCCTCCGTCAATGGAATTCCCCAGACAAATACTGAAGTTGGTAGACATTCCCTTCTCCAAGGGATCTTCCTAACCCAGGGCTCAAACTCGGCCCTCCTGCATTGCAGGTAGATTCTTTACCAACTGAGCCATTAGGAATGCCCCACTTAATCTTATAAATCTGTAATTAATTCGTAATTTTATTCTGTTTTCCTCTCACTTATACAGGGATTATTTAGGAGATCATTTTCTAGAAGTTGACCTTTGTGGGTCATATTTTAATAACTAATTTTAAATTCATAGACCATGTTCAAAAAATATTATCTATGAATTCTCTACTTGAATAAGCTTTTTGTGGTCAAGTAGGTGATTTAATATTTATAATTGTTTCATGGATCTAAGGATTTATTACATTAATATAAGTATTCATTTTGTGAAAATATTTAAGCTTATTGATAGTGATTAGAATATTCAAATCCATTGTAACTTCTATTTAAAAACTAAGATTTGTCAACATTGAGAAAGAGATGTGGTGAACTCTCCCAATTACAATTATTTTCCAGAAATAAACTCATTACAAATTTATTTTATCCATTAATCTGTCAATGGATATTTATGTTATTTGCAATATCTTTAATAGTAGTACTACAGTGAATGTGATGTAAGCATGCAATGGAATATTATTCAAGCTTAAAACAAGTGGAAACCTTCCCATATATAACAACTGAGAATAATCTGAATGACATAGTGCTAAGTGAAATAAATACTCACAAAAGGATAAATAACTCATGATTCTACTTATATGTGGTATCTAAAATGATCAAATTAATAAAAACAAAATAGAATGATGGTTGCCAGGGACTAGTATAATAGGAAAATGAGCTGCGGTTCAGTTCAGTTCAGTCGTTCAATTGTGTCTGCCTCTGTGACTCCATGAACCGCAGCATGCCAGGCCTCCCTGTCCATCACCAACTTCCAGAGTCAACCCAAACCCAAGTCCATTGAGTCAGTGATGCCATCCAGCCATCTCATCCCCTGTCATCCCCTTCTCCTCCTGCTTTCAGTCATTCCCAGAATAGGGTCTTTTCCAATGAGTCAGCTCTTCACATCAGGTGGACAAAGTATTGGAGTTTCAGCTTCAACGTCAATCCTACCAATTAACACCCAAGACTGATCTCCTTTAGGATGGACTGGTTGGATCTTCTTGCAGCCCAAGGGATTCTCATCAGTCTTCTCCAACACCACAGTTCAAAAGCATCAATTCTTCGGCGCTCAGCCTTCTTCACAGTCCAACTCTCACATCCATACATAACCACAGGAAAAACCATAGCCTTGACTAGATGGACCTTTGTTGACAAAGTAATGCCTTTGCTTTTGAATATGCTATCTAGGTTGGTCATAACTTTCCTTCCAAGGAGTAAGCGTCTTTTTATTTCATGGCTGCAGTCACCATCTGCAGTGATTTTAGAGACCAAAAATATAAAGTCTGTCATTGTTTCCACTGTTTCCCCATCTATTTCTCATGAAGTGATGGGACTGGATGCCATGATCTTATTTTTCTGAATGTTGAGGTTTAAGCCAATTTTTTCACTCTCCTCTTTCACTTTCATCAAGAGGCTCTTTAGTTCTTCTTTACTTTCTGCCATAAGGTGGTGTCATGTGCATATCTGAGGTTGTTGATATTTCTCCCAGCAATCTTGATTTCAGCTTGTGCTTCATCCAGCCCAGCATTTTTCATGGTGTACTCTGTATATAAGTTAAATAAGCATGGTGGCAATATACACCCTTGATATATTCCTTTTCCTATTTGCAACCTATCTGTTGTTCCATGTCCAGTTCTAATTGTTGCTTCCTGACCTGCATACAGGTTTCTCAAGAGGCAGGTCAGATGGTCTGGTATTCCCATCTTTTTCAAAATTTTCCCCAGTTTATTGTGATGCACACAGTCAAAAGCTTTGGCATAGTCAATAAAGTAGAAACAGATGTTTTTCTGGAACTCTCTTGCTTTTTTGATGATCCAACAGATGTTGGCAATTTGATGTCTTTTCCTCTGCATTTTCTAAAACCAGTGATCAGTGGAGCTCACAGTTCAGTTATGCAAGACTTTCTGTGCAAGAATTTCTAGAGATCTTCTGTAACAGTACTGTATTGTGTGTTTCAAAATTTAAGAAAATAGATCTAATATTCGGAGAAGGCAATGGCAACCCACTCCAGTACTCTTGCCTGG
The DNA here is from genome assembly GCF_032452875.1 of Bos javanicus. NCBI lineage: Eukaryota > Metazoa > Chordata > Mammalia > Artiodactyla > Bovidae > Bos > Bos javanicus. The sequence goes on along the minus strand of NC_083870.1, from coordinate 72,907,027 downwards.
AGAATCCCATGGACGGAAGAGCCTGGTAGACTGCAGTCCGTAGGGTTGCTGGGAGTCAGACCTGATTGAGCGACTTCAGTTTCACTTTTCACTTTCATGCTTTGGAGAAGGAAATGGCAACCTACTCCACTGTTCTTGCCTGGAGAATCCCAGGAATGGGGGAGCCTGGTGGGCTGCCGTCTATGGGGTTGCACAGAGTAGGACATGACTGAAGCGGCTTAGCTGCAGCAGCAGCAGCAGATCTCATATTAAGTGCTCTTACCAGAATAAAAAAATCTATTCAATGTTCATGTCTAAGAATGTAGAATATTTTGTTTTTGTTGGTGTTCAGTCACTCAGTCATGTCTGACTCTTTACACCCCCATGGACTGCAGCACACCAGGCTTCCTTTTCCTTTACTATCTCCCGAAGCATGCTCAAACTCATGTCCATTGAGTCAGTGATGTCATCCGAGCACCTCATCCTCTGTTGTCCCCTTCTCCTCCTGCCTTCAATCTTTCCCAGCGTCAGAGTCTTTTCCAATGAGCCAGCTCTTCAAATAAGGTGGCCAAAGTATTGGAGAATATTGGATAATATTTTGAGTAAATTTAAAAATGAAAGCTTGTTTTATGTACATATTTGCTATCTTGTCCAATATTTGAAGTTTTAAGTATATTATAGCTTTTTCATAAATTTAAACTTTTTGTCATATACATAGTATTTTTTCCCCTTGTATGCTTTTGTACATAGATTCCACTATGCTGGCAGTATTCCTAGTTCTTTTTTCTATTGTTTATTGTTGTCTAGGATTTTTTTCCTGTCTTTTATTCTTCACTTATTTTTATTACTTTATTTTAATTTTTTGGTAAACAACATATGTGTATATTTTGTTTTTACCCATTCTAACAATTATCCTCTCTAATCAAGAAATACTGCATGCTTACATTTAGTATTATAAATGATATAATTGTTTTTATTACTTGCATTTCATTTTATGTTGGCTATTTATTTTACTTTGTTGTTCTCTTTTTCCTTTTTATTACTTTTCTGGCTTTATTATATTTGTATTATTTCCCTTTCTGCTTTGCTAATTGTATTCTACTATGCTTTTCAATATGGTGATGCTTATCTTTCCATTTCTAACAATCATAATTTAATATATCCTTTTTGCCTTATCATATTAATCAAACAAATGGCAATCCAAGACAAATCCTTTAGAAAACATTAACTTTTCTAATTCTTTTTTTTTTGTTGTTGTTGTTTCCTATATTATTTAGGATAAGTTAAGTTATGCTACATGGAGTATCTCTGAATTTCAGTTACTTCACACATTCTAGTTTATCACTTATGTATTGCCTGTAGGAAATTTAGGAGCTCTGAAGGGAAGCTTCCTCTGGGTGAAGATTCAGTGACTTGAGTCAACATGTGAACTGCCTATGAACTGTTTCTTGAAATAATTTAAAACTTTCAGATTCAAACTAGTATTGTTTTCATATATCTCATATATGCATAATGTTTCTTTAAGCTATTAGGAATCAGAAGGAAATTTAACTTTTCTTATGTAGAAAAAAATTTGGTTTATTGTTTGGAAGTAGGGAATCATTAGGAAAAGCAAACCATTACTGGAGAAGATACCCATTACAATCTTTCACCCATAAACATAGGTAAGTCAAGAAAATATATCTCAACCAAATAGAGTGGGAAACCAAAGTCCAAGTCTCACTATCAGTGCCCTGGGTTGCAGGTTCTTATTCCCTGATGTGAATAATGGCTTACGGAAAGCAAAAGCCAGAAGGGGATGCCCATGTGGTAAACTGGTTTTCTAACTAGCTCCAGTTCAGTTCAGTCACTTAGTTGTGTCCGACTCTTTGTGGTCCATGGACTGCAGCATGCCAGGCTTCCCTGTCCATCACCAACTTCTGGAGCTTGCTCAAACTCATGTCCATCCAGTCAGTGATGCCATCTAACCATCTCATCCTCTGTTGTCTCCTTCTCCTCCTGCCTTCAATCTTTCTCAGCATCAGAGTCTTTTCCAATGAGTCAGTTCTTCACATCAGGTAGCCAAAGTATTGGCATTTCAGCTTCAGCATCAGTCCTTCCAATGAATATTCAGGATTGATTTCTTTTAGGATTGACTGGTTTGATATCCTTGCAGTCCAAGGGACTCTCAAGAGTCTTTTCCAACATCAAAGTTCAAAAGCATCAATTTTTTGGTGCTCAGTTTTCTTTATGGTCCAACTCTCACATCCATACATGACTACAGGAAAAAACATAGCTTTGGCTAGATGGACCTTTGTTGCAAAGTAATGTCTCTGCTTTTTAATATGCTGTTTAGGTTGATCATAGCTTTTCTTACAAGGAGCAAGAATCTTTTAATTTCATGGCTGCAGTCACCATCTGCAGTGATTTTGGAGTCCAAGAAAATGAAGTCTCACTCTTGCCATTGTTTTCCCATCTATTTGCCATGAAGTGATGGGACTGGAAGCCACAATCTTTGTTTTTTTGAATGTTGAAATTAAGCCATCTTTTTCACTCTCCTCTTTCACTTTCATCAAGAGTGTGTTCAGTTTCTCTCCACTTTCTTCCATAAAGGGGGTGTCATCTGCATGTCTGAGGTTATTTATATTTCTTCTGGCAATCTTGATTCTAGTTTGTGCTTCATCCAGCCTCACATTTTTCATGACGTACTCTGCATATAAGTTAAATAAGCAGAGTGACAAAATACAGCTTTGACATACTCCTTTCCCAATTTGGAACCAGTCTGCTGTTCCATATATGGTTCTAACTGTTACTTCTTGACCTGCATACAGATTTCTCAGGAGGCAGTTAAGGTGATCTGGTATTCCCATCCCTTTAAGAAATTTCCACAGTTTGGTGTGATTCATATAGTCAAAGGTTTTGATTTAGTCAATAAAGCAGAAATAGATTTTTTTCTGGAACCCTCTTGCTTTTTCTATGATCCAGCAGCTGTTGGCAATTTAATCTCTAGTTCCTCTGCCTTTTCTAAATCCAGCTTGAATATATGAATTTCTAAGTCATCCTGTTGAAGCCTCACTTGGAGAATTTCGAGCATTACATTGCCAGTGTGTGAGATGAGTGCAATTGTATGCTAGTTTGAACATTCTTTGGCATTGCCCTTTTTTGGGGTTGGAATGAAAACTGACTTTTTCCAGTCCTGTGGCCACTGCTGAGTGTTCCAAATTTGCTGGCATATTGAGTGCATCACTTTAATAGCATCATCTTTTAGGATTTGAAATAGCTCAACTGGAATTCCATCACCTCCACTAGCTTTGTTCATAGTGATGCTTCCTAAGGCCCACTTGACTTCACATTCCAGCATGTCTGGCTCTAGGTGAGTGATTTCACCATCATTCTTATCTGGGTCATTAAGTTCTTTTTTGTATAGTTTTTCTGTGTATTCTTGCCACCTTTCTTAATATCTTCTGCTTCTTTTAGGGCCATACCATTTTTGTCCTTTATTAATAAGTGCCCTTCTTTGCCTGAAATATTCCCTTGGTGTCTCTAATTTTCTTGAAGAGATCTCTAGTCTTTCCCATTCTATTACATTCCTCTATTTATTTGCATTGATCACTGAGGAAGCCTTTCTTATCTCTCCTTGCTGTTCTTTGGAACTCTGCATTCAGATGGGTATATCTTTCCTTTTCTCCATTGCCTTTAGTTTTTCTTCTTTTCTCAGCTGTCTGTAAGACCTTCTCAGACAACCATTTAGGATCTATGTGATTAAGGTTCTTGAGATTGAGAGATTATGTGGGATTATGCATCCAAACTCAGTGAAATCACAAGATTCTGATAAGAGGAAGGTGAAAGTGTTAGTCACTAAGGCATATCCACGCTTGGATCACACAGACTATAGACCTTCATGGTTCTCTGTCCATGGGATTCTCCAGGCTAGAATACTGGAGTGGGTTGCCATTTTATTCTCCAGGCAAGAATACTGGAATACTAACTAGCTCCATGTTAGGATAATTCCTATGAGAGATGTGGGAGGGCTTCAGGAAAAAATGAAGTTTTAAGAAAGTGCTTTGAGTTGTAAATAAGAGGAATTTATTTGGAGCCTGAGAGCTCGAGAACATCTCATTTATTGCAGAATTATTGCATCTCCCATAATATGGTTCAAGTCACTGCAAATGAACTACTGGACGTGTTACATAAGTGGAGATCCTAGACAGGGAATAGTAAATTTTGTGATATGGCTTGCTTTATTAGCCGGGTATCTGCTTGCTACTTTGAAATCTTCTGCTCCTTATTATCAACAAGGGATTGAACTCAAGGTTATTGGATAATTAAAACAGAAAGCTAAAAAATTTTTTTTAAAATACTAGTCCCATTCATATGTGCATGTGTCCACACACATGCATACATACACACACGTATGCTGTCCCATACACAAATGTACACAGGTACTGATGATTTTATTTTTATTTTTTGCAAATTTTCAAATCTATGTTCTTATTCAATTTTTATTTAGTTAAAAGAATGCACCAAATATGCTCTGACAGCCTCTCTACAATTTGCATAGTACTATCTTTCTTTTTTGGTTGGTAAATGGTATCTTGTCTTGGCTATAGAATCCTTGAAAAGCAAATAATTTTCTCTCAGTAGACTGTAGATGCTATTTGATCATCGTCTTGCTTTCCATACCTGATGTGAAAACATCTGATCATCATTCCCTGATAAGAAGCTTGTTCCTTCTGTATGAAAGTTTGTAAGATTCTCTCCTTATATTTGTTATTCATGAATCTAAAAAACATGTATCTAGGTCTTATTTTTAAAATTAATCTTACTGGAATGTCAATGAGCCCATTCAATCTTAAGAAGCCAGTCTTTTTTCTTATAATAATGATAAATAATATTTTATTATCTGCTTATTTGTTACTTATGTACCTTTACTTATTCTGAAATGTCTATATTTGGATGTCATCACTTCTGAAGCTATTCTCCGTGTTTCTCATCTTTTGTCTTTATTAGTTCTATTTTTTCTTAAGTTTGCCAGATGTTTTGGCTTTGTGCATGACTTTCTAATCTGTTAATTCTCAATATTGATCATCCTTTTATAGTTTGTTGATTGAGTTTTAGATTATAGCTAATTTGAAATGTAATATAAGCACTCTATTCTTTTTTAAAAATACTAAATTGTTGTTGTTTTACTGCTTTTAGTTGAAAAGCTTGCCTGAGTCTTTAATAAGCTTTATTTGATTTTTCTAAGGATTAGTCTTGTCCTTTCTTCTTCTGTTTCTTTTTTTTTTTTTTTTTTTGATTATTTGCTTTTTTATTTTTTTTTATTTTTATTTTTTTCTTCCAATTTTATTTTATTTTTAAACTTTACATAATTGTATTAGTTTTGCCAAATATCAAAATGAATCCGCCACAGGTATACATGTGTTCCCCATCCCGAACCCTCCTCCCTCCTCCCTCCCCATACCATCCCTCTGGGCCGTCCCAGTGCACCAGCCCCAAGCATCCAGCATCATGCATTGAACCTGGACTGGCAACTCGTTTCCTACATGATATTTTACATGTTTCATTGCCATTCTCCCACATCTTCCCACCCTCTCCCTCTCCCACAGAGTCCATAAGACTGTTCTATACATCAGTGTCTCTTTTGCTGTCTCGTACACCGGGTTATTGTTACCATCTTTCTAAATTCCATATATATGCGTTAGTATACTGTATTTATGTTTTTCCTTCTGGCTTACTTCACTCTGTATAATAGGCTCCAGTTTCATCCACCTCATTAGAACTGATTCAAATGTATTCTTTTTAATGGCTGAGTAATACTCCATTGTGTATATGTACCACAGCTTTCTTATCCATTCATCTGCTGATGGACATCTAGGTTGCTTCCACGTCTTGGCTATTATAAACAGTGCTGCGATGAACATTGGGGTACACGTGTCTCTTTCCCTTCTGGTTTCCTCAGTGTGTATGCCCAGCAGTGGGATTGCTGGATCATAAGGCAGTTCTATTTCCAGTTTTTTAAGGAATCTCCACACTGTTCTCCATAGTGGCTGTACTAGTTTGCATTCCCACCAACAGTGTAAGAGGGTTCCCTTTTCTCCACACCCTCTCCAGCATTTATTATTTGTAGACTTTTGGATCGCAGCCATTCTGACTGGTGTGAAATGGTACCTCATAGTGGTTTTGATTTGCATTTCTCTGATAATGAGTGATGTTGAGCATCTTTTCATGTGTTTGTTAGCCATCTGTATGTCTTTTTTGGAGAAATGTCTATTTAGTTCTTTGGCCCATTTTTTGATTGGGTCGTTTATTTTTCTGGAGTTGAGCTGTAGGAGTTGCTTGTATATTTTTGAGATTAGTTGTTTGTCGGTTGCTTCATTTGCTATTATTTTCTCCCATTCTGAAGGCTGTCTTTTCACCTTGCTAGCGTCTGAAGTTGTTATTTTTCTTTACTTGCTTTTGGTTTTGTGTGTCCTCACCTGGAAAATTAGATCATTAGTGTTTGGTGGCCAGCACAGCAATTTCTGTTCTTGTGTACTGGTTGTGAAACATGTAGACTGATCGCCAGGTGATCACAGAACCATATGTAACTTGACAGGGAAACAAGCCAGGGAAGGCCTCTTCGATATTGTTAACAGTGTTCTGTTGTCTCCAGGAGGTTTTTCAATGCATTCATGTCCAAGGACATTATTTGTGATTATGTAGGAGTTCCATTGCACAAAAATGACCACTGAGGGGATGAAGGGGGCCTGAAAACCAGCTCATGCCCCTCTTGACTGATCCATGTACCCAAGGAGGAAGGAGTGTAGCCAGCTTTTTTTCTAATTTTTAGCAAGATCCCACACAGAATAATATCATTTCTGCTTAAAGCTTTGCCCACGTACTGAAAGCTAGATAAGCCGTCTTTTAGGCTTCAGGACCCTTAGGTCCCAGCAGGATGAAAGGAGAGTGATACAACCTTTGTCTATGTCTCCCTGAGGCAGTATGGACCTGTTTAGCTGTGCTCCCAGGTTTCCATTAGTGTGTTCAATTCAGGTGATAGTCTCAGTACATAAAGGAGAATAGGTAGTAAGGAGAATTTAGAAACATCTACACATGTTGCCATCTTGGTGGGAGCTACATATTTTATTGGTTTTAAATAGCACCTTATTAGACATATAATTCTTTATCTGCTTTATGTTTTGCAAGTATATATATGACAATTATTTACTTACATTTATTCCAGAGGATTTGATATGCATTTATATATGGGTATATTTGAATGTGTGTGTGTTTTATATGTAATTTTTTCATATAAAATGTACCAATGTGTTATGTATGTGTTCAGTCACGTCTGACACTTTGCGACCCATGGATGGTAGCCCACCAGGCTTCTCTGTCCATGGAGTTTTTCAGGCAATAACACTGGAGTGGGTTGCCATTTCATCCTCCAGGGGATCTTCCCAACCCAGGGATCAAACCTGTGTCTCTTGTATCTTCTACATTGGCAGGCAGATTCTTTACCACTTAGCCACCTGGGAAGCCTATGACTTATGAGTGTGATAGAAAATGAGATTTTATTTTACCAACTGGTTCTTAATAACTGTCATATTCATATAGAAACCTACCTGAGTGGTTTAATAATTGGATAGTATTTAGTATATTATGAATATGATTTAAATGATCCCCTATTGGTTTATATTATGCTTGTTTCCACCGTTTTATTTTTTCAATGCTAATGTAAATCAGCCTTTTGTAAATATATCTTTTCACAGATGGCATGAAAAAGTACTTACTGAATATCTACCAGGGGATGTGTACTGTTCAGTGGTAAGGGATCATAAAGTGAAATATTTCTTTATTTAAATTCCTAAAAAGAAACTTTTGATTCTAACTCTAGATTACTTGAAAATTTCTAAAATATTACTAAATTCTTCATAAATTAGTATCTGCTTATGTAGTTATCATAATATAAAATATTACTTGTTTCTCCACACCTTTGCTCATAGTGGTAGCATTGCTCTTTTTAAAGTTGCAAATTTAAAAATTAAAAAATGATAAAACATTATCTCTTTAATTTGATTTTGTTTTGAGTGTGATTAAGAATCTTCTCATATGCTTGATCATTATAAATACATGTTCTTAAGTGAATTGCTTCTTTTATAATGGGGCATTTATCTTTTACTTATTGATTTACAAAAGTTCTTATTCATTAAAAATAGTAACTGTCTCTCATGTAAATTAAGTATCATTTTTTCTAGTATATAACTCAGAATTAAGTGGAGAAATATGTCAACTCTAACTGCATAAATAGGAAACAGATATCTGTGGTGTACAAAAGTCCTTACCTTTGTCAGGGTTTAGGAACATCTTAAAGCACAAGCTGTATGAATGAGCCCCAGAGGCATACTACCAAGCTGGACTGCCATGGGTGCTGTAGATCTGGGTAACCTGATTTGATGAACTGGAAAGCAGCCACTCCACACCTCAGTCCAGAACCATTCTCTTTCTGATACCCCACACTGCATTTAACTGAAAGCTGAATTCAGTCCTAGCTAAGTTCAATTGCATAGTAAAACCCAAACCCACCCAGAGGCCTAGTTTCAGGGGAGCAACCAGGCAGGTTAACAGGCCCTGTGTATAGCAAGACACATGAGAAGTGGGTTGTAATGGACACCATGATTGTAATTTGCTTGATTTCACTTTTAATATCATTAGCTGCACAGAAATTTAAAATATTTAAATAATCAATGTTTTCTTAGTGGAAAATAATTTTGTGCCCTTTTGTGAAAGTAATTATACATCTAAAGACATTTTCCTTCAATATTATTTTTAAAGTATTTTTTTAAGGTTAATTATTTTATTGGATATGGGTAAAAGGTATTATTATAATAAACATCTGTTAGAGATACAAACCAAACTTTTTTTTTTTAGTTTAATTTTATTTTATTTTTGAACTTTACAATATTGTATTAGTTTTGCCAAACATCGAAATGAATCCACAACAGATATACATGTGCTCCCCATCCTGAACCCTCCTCCCTCTTCCCTCCCCATACGATCCCTCTGGGTCATCCCAGTGCACCAGCCCCAAGCATACAGTATTGTGCATCGAACCTGGACTGGCAACTCATTTCATACATGATATTATACATGTTTCAATGCCATTCTCCCGAATCTCCCCACCCTCTCCCTCTCCCACAGAGTCCATAAGACTGTTCTATACATCAGTGTCTCTTTTGCTGTCTCGTACACAGGATTATTGTTACCATCTTTCTAAATTCCATATAGACGTGTTAGTATACTATTTTGGTGTTTTTCCTTCTGGCTTACTTCACTCTGTATAATAGGCTCCAGTTTCATCCACCTCATTAGAACTAATTCAAATGTATTCTTTTTAATGGCTGAGTAATACTCCATTGTGTATATGTACCACTACTTTCTTATCCATTCATCTGCTGATGGACATCTAGGTTGCTTCCATGTCCTGGCTATTATAAACAGTGCTGTGATGAACATTGGGGTACACGTGTCTCTTTCCCTTCTGGTTTCCTTAGTGTGTATGCCCAGCAGTGGGATTGCTGGATCGTAAGGCAGTTCTATTTCCAGTTTTTTAAGGAATCTCCACACTGTTCTCCATAGTGGGTGTACTAGTTTGCATTCCCACCAACAGTGTAAGAGGGTTCCCTTTTCTCCACACCCTCTCCAGCATTTATTGCTTGTAGACTTTTGCATCACAGCCATTCTGACTGGTGTGAAATCATACCTCATAGTGGTTTTGATTTACATTGCTGTGATAATGAGTGATGTTGAGCATCTTTTCATGTGTTTGTTAGCCATCTGTATGTCTTCTTAGGAGAAATGTCTATTTAGTTCTTTGGCCCATTTTTTGATTGGGTCATTTATTTTTCTGGAGTTGAGCTGTAGGATTTGTTTGTATATTTTTGAGATTAGTTGTTTGTCAGTTACTTCATTTGCTATTATTTTCTCCCATTCTGAAGGCTGTCTTTTCACCTTGCTAATAGTTTCCTTTGATGTGCAGAAGCTTTTAAGTTTAATTAGGTTCCATTTGTTTATTTTTGCTTGTATTTCCAATATTCTGGGAGGTGGGTCATAGAGGATCCTGCTGTGATGTATGTCAGAGAGTGTTCTGCCTATGTTCTTCTCTAGGATTTTTATAGTTTTTGGTCTTACATTTAGATCTTTAATCCATTTTGAGTTTATTTTTGTGCATGGTGTTAGAAAGTGTTCTAGTTTCATTCTTTTACATGTGGTTGACCAGATTTCCCAGCACCACTTGTTAAAGAGATTGTCTTTAATCCATTGTATATTCTTGCCTCCTTTGTCAAAGATAAGGTGTCCATATGTGCGTGGATTTATCTCTGGGCTTTCTATTTTGTTCCATTGGTCTATATTTCTGTCTTTGTGCCAGTACCATACTGTCTTGATAACTGTGGCTTTGTAGTAGAGCCTGAAGTCAGGTAGGTTGATTCCTCCAGTTCCATTCTTCTTTCTCAAGATAGCTTTGGCTATTCGAGGTTTTTTGTATTTCCATACAAATTGTGAAATTATTTGTTCTAGCTCTGTGAAGAATACTGTTGGTAGCTTGATAGGGATTGCATTGAATCTATAAATTGCTTTGGGTAGTATACTCATTTTCACTATATTGATTCTTCCAATCCATGAACATGGTATATTTCTCCATCTATTAGTGTCCTCTTTGATTTCTTTCACCAGTGTTTTATAGTTTTCTATATATAGGTCTTTAGTTTCTTTAGGTAGATATATTCCTAAGTATTTTATTCTTTCCGTTGCAATGGTGAATGGAATTGTTTCCTTAATTTCTCTTTCTGTTTTCTCATTATTAGTGTATAGGAATGCAAGGGATTTCTGTGTGTTGATTTTATATCCTGCAACTTTGCTATAATCATTGATTAGTTCTAGTAATTTTCTGGTGGAGTCTTTAGGGTTTTCTATGTAGAGAATCATGTCATCTGCAAACAGTGAGAGTTTTACTTATTCTTTTCCAATTTGGATTCCTTTTATTTCTTTTTCTGCTCTGATTGCTGTGGCCAAAACTTCCACCATTACTATTCAACATAGTTTTGGAAGTTTTGGCCACAGCAATCAGAGCAGAAAAAGAAATATTTTTAAAGTATTTTGAAATGTTTGAAATTTATTTGAATTTTGCTGGGTTTGCAAAAGTTTAGAAAGAATATAATGAATCCTTTATAACTTTATCAATCTATAAATATTCCCTATGCACTGTATTTAAAAATGAATCAGCTTTATTGAGATGTTAATCACATAATATAAAATTGACTTGTCTTCAGCATTCAATGTATTGTTTTTAGTAAATTTACAGAATTGTGCAGTCTTCATTACAATCCAATTTTGCAATTATCACCACAATCCAATTTTAGAATTTTGCAGTCATTCCTTGTAGTCAATTTCTTATATTTCCTTCTAGCTCTTACTTTTACAGTCATACATAAGAAACCATCACCTAAGAATTTTACTTCTAATTAGGGTCAGGTGGCTCCAGTGGTAAAGAATCCACCTCCCACTGCAGGAGACTTAGGAGACATGGGTTTGATCCCTGGGTTGGAAAGATCCCCTGGAGGAGGGCATGGCCATGCATTCCAGTATTCTTGCCTGGAGAATCCCATGGGCAGAGGAGATTAGTGGGCTACCGTTCATAGGGTTGCAAAGAGTCAGACACAACTGGGTGACTTAACACACATGCTATATTTTCTTCTAAGGGTTTTTTATCTTAGCCTTATATTTAAATCTACTATCCATCTCAAATTAATTTTGGTGTGAGGTAAAGGTCTAAATTCATTTTTTTGCATATGAATTTCTGATTTCTCAATTTTATTTCATTGAATTCTATGATTATTCTTTGTCAGTACTTCTCTTTATGCATTATTACCACTCTGTAGTAGGTTTTAAAATTTGAGAGTGTTTGTTCTCCAACTTTATTCTTCTGTTCAAGAATATTTTGGTATTTTGACTGCTTTTCATTTCCATACAAATTTTTGGATCAAATTGTCAATTTCTTCAAAGAATTTCTAAAAAAACAAAAAAGCCAGCTGGGATTGTCATAGAGTTTGTGTTGAATCTGTGGATCAACTGGGGAAATATTATCATTTTAACAACATTAAATATCTCTATTTATGAGCATGGGATATCTTTATATTTATTTTGGCCTTTAATTTTTTAATGTAATGTTCAGTAGTTTTGCTTGTTTGCTTTCTTGCTTTGGATGCACCATGCAGCATGTAGAATCTTAGTTCCTTGACCAGGGGTAGAACCCATGCTGCTATGGGACTGCCAGGGAAGTCAATAGTTTTAGTGGTATAATTTTGAATTTTCAGTTAAATTTGTTCTGAAATATTTTATTGATACTATGTAGAAATCAAACTAGTGTATTAACATCTTGATCCTGTATTTTGTGACTTGGCAGAACTATTTTTATACATTCTAGTGTATTTCTTTCTGTATTTCTTTGATCAGGTTCCCATAGAATCATGTCATGCATAAATAGGACAGTTTTACTTTTTCCTTTCTGGACTGGATGCCTTTTATTTCTTAATTGGTACTGAACTCCCAATGCAATGCTGATTAGCAGCTAGTGAGATAACTATGCTTATATTCTTCTCAGTTATAGGGAAAAACATTCAGTCTCAACATTGAGTAAACTGTTAGTTTTGGGTTTTTATAGATATCAATTATCAATTTAAGGAAGTTTTATTCTATTTCTAGTTTATTGAATTGTTTTAAACAATCAGGTATAATTGGTGGATATTATATTTTTTCTGTATCTGTTAAAATGATCATGTATTTCTTACCTCTTAATCAATATGACTTGTTACTTTAATTTTCAGCTATTAATCTTACCTTGCATTTCAATATAATCCCACTTATTGTGGTATGTAATCCCTTTTATGTTTGCTGAGTTTGGTTTGTTTATATTTTTGCATCTATATTCATAAAGCACATTATTATTTTTTTAATATAAATTTATTTTAATTGGAGGTTAATTACTTTACAATATTGTATTGGTTTTGCCATACATCAACATGAATCCACCACAGGTATACACGTGTTCCCCATCCTGAACCGCTCCCCCCCCGCCACCTCCCTCCCCGTACCATCCCTCTGGGTCATCCCAGTGCACCAGCCCCAAGCATCCAGTATCATGCATCGAGCCTGGACTGGCGACTCGTTTCATATATAATATTATACATGTTTCAATGCCATTCTCCCAAATCATCCCACCCTCTCTCTCTCCCACAGAGTCCAAAAGACTGTTCTATACATCTGTGTCTCTTTTGCTGTCTTGCATACAGGGTTGTTATTTTGTAGTTTACTCTTTTTGTGATGTCTTTGGTTTGGTATCAGGGTAATACTAATCTCTTAAAATAAGTTGATATGTGTTCACATCTCTGTTTTCTGAAAACTTTTGGGAAAAGTTAATATTTCTTCTTTAATATTTTAGTAGAATTCACCTACAAAGTCATCTATGTTTTTTCTTTAGGAAATTTTTTAAATTACTGATTTATAATTATTAATTTCATTTCTTTATGTGCTGGATTTTTCTCCTCCTCCTTTAAATCTATCTACTTGTGTGTTATATATTAGATAAATTGTGCAACTATGATAATGTTTACACAGTATTTAGGAGTATAATATCACCTGCTTGAATTAACCTTTCTTTCAGTATTAAATACCCGTTTTTTATTTTTCAAAATATTTTGCCTTACCATCTATTTTGCCACACCATCTTTTTTCTTTGTGTTTTTATGGTACATATCCCAATTTTATTTTGCATTTAATCTTTTGCCTTTATATTTAAAATTTGTCTCTTGTAAACAGCACATAGGTTTGATTGTTATTCATTTTATCTCAATGTTTTACCTAAAATAAATAGTCCAGTACATTCCATATAAGAATTGATTTAATTTATTTAATTTTTCTTGTGAATAACAAAGTATTTTGGGTATTTTATTACTTATTTGTACAATATTTTACCAGTTATCCTAACCTACAGAGTATATTATTCATCACTGGCTTATTGCAAGCGATTGTAAATTAGTAGTCCCGCTGCTTTTCAAACAATGTAAGGCCACAAAAAGTTCAATTTCATTTATTACCTATATGTTTACTATATTGAATACATTTAACTTTTGTATTTATGTTATAAATTCCCAAAGAAACAGCTACCATGTATGTTTAACATACTCAATATTCTGTTTATATTTACCTTTTCAATACTCCTAACTCCTTCTGCACTTTCATACTTTCATCCTTGATTTGTTCCCTGCAGCCCGAAGAATTTCCTCTAGATTACCTTTTAATACAGTTCATTGGATAGAAATTCTCTTTCCTTTTTTTGGTCAGAATTTATTGATTTCATCTTTTTAAAGGGTACTTTTGCTTTTTACAATGTTGGGAAGATGTTTTTTTCATTCATAATTTTAAAGATGTTTTATTATTTTCTGGTTTTCATAATCTAAGGAAAAGTTACCCACAATCTTATTAGTATTTAAGGGAAATATGTCATAATTCCTCTGGCCGTTATGAATACTTTTTCCTTTTGTTCTTTCAGATTTTTGCATTTTGACAATAAAGTGCCTTGATGTGATTTTTTTTGGTATGGAGTTTGTTTATGTTCTCTAGAAAATTCTCAACTTTTATAGACTCTGATATTGCTTTTTCTATATTATCTCTTTCTTCTGCCATTTCTATTACATATGTTTAGCCCTTGACCATGTTTCTCATATATATTCTGCTATTAGTTTATTTTCCTACATTTTGCTCTTCTTGGTGTTTCACATTAAGTATTTTCCTTCACTCTGACCTTAGATTCACTAATCTTTTCATTGCACTGTTCATTCTACTCTTAGACTTGTCTAATGAACTGTTTCTTTCAGTTTTGTTTAGGTATAATAATAATAATATATAGCTGTAGGCTTGTGAAACTGAGGGTAATTATCAGCCATTGATAAATGATAAACTGTAACTGGTCTTCACAGATCAACCTCCTTTTAATCTTTCCAAACTTACATGTGTGAGTGTCCACTCTGGCCTTTTGAACAAAATGTCAGAGGACCAAAAACTCCACCCTCAGAATACTCTATTGCTGTCATAGTCTGAAAATGTATCCCATAAAGAAGACCGTAGCTTACTTGTTCCTGCACAGAATCACAATTATCTCACTGTTTTCTTGTCTCCAATTATCTTTCCCCATGTTCCCTATGCCTCAGCTTTATCTCATAATTATCCTGAGACTCTTGCCTTTGGAGAGACAAAGTTGAGGTCTCTCTCTTGTCACCCACCTTGATTGCCTTGTGAATAAACTTTTTCTCTACTGCAAACCTTGGTGTCTCAGTATTTGGCTTCCTGCTCACTGGGTGAACAAACTTCGTTTACAACATTTATATCTTCTGACCACCTTCATCTAATTGCTTCTTCTCTCCACCCCCACCTCTGGTAAACAAAAGTCTGATCTCTTTTCCTGATTTTTTATTTGTTTGTTTTATGAAGTATAATTGACCTCCAACCCAGTGTTAGTTCCGGGTGCACAACATAGTGATTTGATATTTCTCTACACTACAAAGTAATCACTACAAAATGCCTAGTTACCATGTGTCATCATTCAAAGATTTTACATTATTATTCACTATATTTCCCATGTTATATGTTTCATTCCTGTAATTCATTTATTTTGTAACTGGAAGTTTGTACCTTTTATTTATTTATTTTCTTTTTTGTAGTATAATTGCTTTACAATATTGCATTACCTTCTGCTGTACAATGAAGTGAATCAGCTATATGTATACATGTATCCAGGGCTTTTCTGGTAGCTCAGCTTATAAAGAGTCTGCGTGCAATGCAGGAGACCCCCAGTTCGATTCCTGGGTCAGGAAGATCCCATGGAGAAGGGATAGGCTACCCTGTACAACATTCTTGCCTGGAGAATACCATGAACAGAGAAGCCTGGAGGGCTACAGTCCATGGGGTCGCAAAGAGTTGGACACAACTAAGTGATTAAGCACAGCACAGCACACATATATCCCCTCCCTCTCTCTTGGAGTTCCATTCCATTGCCCCACCCCCACCCCCACCCCCGCCGCCATCATCCCACCCATCTAGGTAATCACAGAGCACCAAACTGAGCTCCCTGTGCTGTATAACAGGTTTCCACTAGCTATCTGTTTTACATATGCATATGCATAGTTGCTCAGTCAAGTCTGACAATTTGTGACCCCATGGACTGTAGCCCTCTAGGCTCCTCTGTCCATGGAGTTTTCCAGGCAAAAATACTGAAGTGGGTTGCCATTTCCTGCTCCAGGGGGTCTTCCTAAATGCAGAGATCGTACCCGTGTCTCCTGCACTGACAGGTGGATTCTTTACCACTGCACAACCTGGGAAGCCCTGATATTTTACATATGGTAGTGTGTATATGTGGAACTTCCCTGGTGGCTCACACTGTAAAGCGTCTGCCTGCAATGCGGGAAACCCAGTTGATTACTGGGTCGGGAAGGTCCCCTAGAGAAGAAAATGGCAACCCACTCCAGTATTCTTGCCTGGGAAATCCCCATGAACAGAGGAGCTTGGTAGGGCTACAGTCCATGGGGTCGCAAAGAGTCGGACACGACTGAGCGACTTCCCTTTCACTTTTCACTTTCATGCATTGCAGAAGGAAATGGCAACCCACTGTAGTGTTCTTGCCTGGAGAATCCCAGAGACGGGGAGCCTGGTGGGCTACTGTCCATGTGGTCGCACAGAGGTCGGACAAAACTGAAGTGACCTGGCAGCTGCAGCAGCATGTCCGACTCTGCGCGACCCCATAGACAGCAGCCCACCAGGCTCCCCGTCCCTGGGATTCTCCAGCCAAGAACACTAGAGTGGATTGCCATTTCCTTCTCCAATATGTCAACCCTAATCTCCCAATTCATCCCACCCTCCCCTTCTTCCCCTGTGTCCCCATATCCATTCTGTATGTCCATGTCTCTACTCCTGCCCTGCAAATAGGTTCATCTGTACCCCAATGTTCATTAGCACTATTTACATAGTCAGGACATGGAAACAACCTAAATGTCCATGACAGATTAAGAGATAGAGAAGATGTTCATATATACAATGGAATATTACTCAACCATACAAAGGAACAAAATTGGGTCATTTGTCGAGATGTGGATGGACCTATAGTCTGTCATGCAAAGGAAAGTTTTAATTTTCAATTCCTACTTAATTCTTAAGTCTTAATTCTTAATTTTGGATATATTATTTTTGGCCTGGAGTATATTTATTTGACTATTTTATAAAAGAAGTTTCCATTTTCTATTGAAATTTTCAATCTCTTCATCTATTTTATTGTTTAAGTTTCCAAACATAGTCATCAACATTATTAAATCTATATCAATATAGTCAATAAATAAATTAATTATTGTGAGTTAGAGTCCTTTGTTTTTTTCCTTTTTTTTTGTTTGTTTTTTATTTAATAGAACTATTTTCAGCATGCTTACATTTTTGTGTATTCCGGATTACTGGATTCTGGATAATGTTATATTTCCTCCTAATAAGCTTAATTTTTCTATTAACAACAGATGGAATACTACTGGATTGTCTGTTGAAGTCTGGTCTTAAAATTTGTAAGAGTTAATCTTGAGTTTTGCTATCTTGCTAGGCACACTTAATGTTCTTAGGTCATGACCCTTATTTCTTGTTTGTGCTCCCTTTGGGTTCTTGACTAAAATCCAGGATGTTTTCTACTTCTTTGATGGGACTTGAATTCTACTCCCTTTTTCTTGTGTTGAGAAGCTTCTCTCATCTCCACTCAACTCCCATCTATAAGAAGTTGTGCATTTCTTAGAACCTGTTCATCTGAATGTCTTGTTTATGAGTTGAACAATGAAATAATTTGAACATAAATTCATATTTTGGGCTTCTTTGTGGTTTTGTACCCTTTCTAAGACAGTTAGGACCTTATAAGTTTGTTTACCCCAGCCTTGAATTTCTGGAATATCCATTTGTATAAGACTGCTTCTTTCTGCTTGGCAATAGTGCACTGCACTGTAAGTTATAAAAAGGGGCTTTTCTGGAACATGCTGAAATGATTGTGGACTCACTATACATATTTCTCCTTTTTCATGGATTTTAACCTTTCAAATTCTGTGTTGGATGTCCCCAGTGACCTTCAAAGAGATGTATTTTTAAATATATATTTTACCTTACCTATTTTTATAGCTTAAATGGAACCTTAATGCTACCTACCAGGTTATGACTTAAACTGGAATTCTACTACCCAAAAGTGCTTTTATCTTTTTATTTTTTATATATCAGTGGTCATATGTCATCTCCTATTCCTAATGGTAGGCATTATGGATATTGCAAATTTTATACGTTCCTTCTAAAAACCTTCATTGAAATCTTGTCTGTATTAATTATTGTCACAGAACCCACTCTTAGTCCCATTTATACATGCCATTCTTGTTTTACATTTTATTTAGTAAATTTATAATCTATGTTTATTAGTGTCATAAGTTAAATTTTATTTGGTTATGATCTGTTGTCTTTTCTTGTTTATTTTTCTGAATACCCATATTTTTATTTTGAAAAAATGATGTATGTATATAATATTTTTTATTTTTATAAAATTTTATTTTCAGTTAATCAATTTCATGTTAAAGATGCTCTTTGTGATATTTAAAAATTTTCCATGATTTCATTTTTATATTTTTTCCAAAGTATTACTTAGTTTTTAATGATTACTTTAATGATTCTTTTAATGATTAATCATTGTTAATGATTATTTAATGATCAGATCATTTTTATTTATTTTTGGTTCTTAATTTCTACAAATTTTCCACTATGTTCAAAGAATAGGGCATAAGCCATTGGTAGTTTTTAAAAACTACTCAGGTTTTTATTATTTTTTATTTTTTTTTCTTTTGGGGGGAAGAATTTACTTTTATTCTGAGATTCTTTTTTTTTTTTTACTCTTTTTTTTTTAACTTTACTAATCTCAAAAATATACAAGCAACTCCTGCAGCTCAATTCCAGAAAAATAAACGATCCAATCAAAAAATGGACCAAAGAACTAAATAGACATTTCTCCAAAGAAGACATACAGATGGCTAACAAACACATGAAAAGATGCTCAACAGCACTCATTATCAGAGAAATACTCAGATTTTTAGAGCTTGATCAATCCTAGACAGTGTTCAATGGGTAATGAATTATGGTCCAAATCTTCTCTAATGTAATTTATTTTAATTTGTCTTTAAATCTGCCAAATTCTAGGGGAAGTGCATAAAGTTGATCATTATAAACAACTTGCATATTTAGTAATTTTTCATAATCAACAATGCCTTGGCTATGAACTCATATGTTTGTAATGAATTTTAACATTTTTTAATGAACAGCATTCAGTTTGAAACTACAATTTTCCCCAAATCATGTGTATGAGATCTTCACAGATGTTCTACATAGCTACCACAAGCTTTTTCCTGGTTTACTTGGTCCAGATTTTATTCTATTTAGCAAATTTTCTTTAGGTTATGTGGGAATGTTTTCTAATTACAATAAAGATAAATTATTATTTATTTTTGGCTCTTTTTATTTTGTATTTTTAAAGACTTTCAGAGAGATGAAATGTAAAACTATGGATATTCTGAAGTAATTGCTTCTGAAGTTTTGCTTGTGTTCTTTTGACATTCCCCATTGTCCCTATTAAGGGCTTGCCAGGTGGTGCTAGTGATAAAGAACCCTTCTGCCAATGCAGGAGACAAAAGGGATGCAGTTCAATTCCTGGGTTGGGAAGATTCCCTGGAAGAGGGCATGGCAACCCACTCTAGTATTCTTGCCTGGAGAATCCCATGGACAGAGGAGTCCGGCAGGCTACAGTCCATAAGATCGCAGAGAGTTGGACATGACTGAAGCAACTTAGTGCACACACATAGCCAGTTAACAATGTTATGATAGTTTCAAATGAACAATGAAGGAACTTAGCCATACATATACATGTATCCTTTCTCCCACATATGCCAGCATTAAAATCTTAAAAACAAATTACCTTTCAAAATATAATATGTACTTTTGATAATTAGATTCTGCTTTTAATTAGTGGATTATCATTAGATCTTATAGTTTCCTATATTCAAAGCAAGCAAATATATATTTTTAAAGTTTGCTTATCTTAATCTATTTGCAAAAGCTGGAGTTTTCATATTGCTGAGGTATGCCATCTGTGCATGGAGAAAATAGTCTTGTGGGCAAACCATAACAGCCATTAAAGGTAAAGATTCTATTTCTTTTTCTGGCTTGTAATGGCACCTTCTCTCTTTATGTCACCATATTCTTCTTTAAATGGCAATATTAACTGTGCTGTCCTCACTTAAAATAAATTTCAGAAAGCCTCTTGTGCTAACTCTTAAAGTAACAAAATCACTGATTAGTCAAGATACAAAACATAAATATTAAATGCAAATTAATATGTCTCCAAGTTTATCATCCCCTAAGAATGAGGCTTGGATGCTAAGAATCTTGTATTTTTCATAGCCAGATTTAGCACCAGGAGAAAGGCATATGATAAAACAGCACATGAGAGATGAATGCCAATTACCACTCAAAGGACCAAACACAAATTTTCAGAAAGAATATAATATACAATCAGGAAACTAGAACAAAATTGTGTTTTCATTGTAGAGAAACAATTTAAATCTTGCCACATTTACACATGTTGATGGAAAAACATGTAGCTGAATGACTGTCAGTACAGATGGATCTGTCTATAAATGGATAAATTTTGGAAGGATTTTAATGATCCACTCTACATTCCTTTTAATGAGCTACATCAACTTGTTTACCTCAACAATATAATGAATTCGGAGAATCTTGAACTTGAATCCTTATTTTAGTCTCTTGTGCTTATGTGTAAAATTATATAATTTATATATCTATGGGAAAAGTATATTTTTACTACCATTTTTTGTATGAGTATATTGAAATAAGTTAAAGCATGGTAAATATCACACAATAAGTTGCTAAGTTTATATCCATAGTGCTTCTCATTACATTTTAGGATAATAAAATATTGAGACCACTGTAGTTTAAAGGGTAAGTTTACATGTAAGCTACTTCCCTTGGGCATTCTTAATGCATATCGGTTATTTATACATTTTTAGATTTAAAACTCACAACTGTATATGCTAATTATTAAAAAATTCAGATAATGTTACTGATTAACTATATAAACTCTAAAAATATTTGGGGCATAAAATTCTAGAATGCTTAGGTCAATTCATGTAAATATTCCAAATGTTTTGCATTTTAATAGTCTGGATTTCTGATCCACAATGATTTCTGAATTACTAGATAGTTATATTTTCTAGTTTATTGATTTTGTCAATATCCTCAGATGTAACTCTAACAGGAAGTATAAACAAAGTCTATTAGTGGAAGCAAAATTGGATGAAAAGAAGTTTTAAGATTACAAAGCTCATATGACATTTTTGGTGTCTCAGGTGCAAGGCTTTGGGTGTGGTGGGGGTTTAATGTCTAATATGATCACACAGCTTTATTGGATATTTTATTTTTGTAGTAGTATGTGAATGGTTGAGGATTTCAACAATGCCAAGTCATTTACTATGGATAACAATTATTACTGTGGTAGTGGTTGAAAATTCAAAATAAGTCTGAATAATGAATTTAAAGGAATTTCCTGTCAGAAAGTAAGTAAAAATTAAACTTGCTTCCAGGACCTGCAGTCATGGCAGCATCCCTATTTGACCCACATCTGTATCATAGATATTATCAAATGTGTCTTCAGGGACTACGAGACAAATGATTTTTATGCTTATCTAGATAGAGGAAATGAGTAAGTTATTTTCAATTTTCTCTTAACTTCAGATTCTTTTAGTGTTTAGTTGCTAAGTTGTGTCCGACTCTTTTGTGACCCCATGGACTGTAGCCCTCCAGGTTCCTCTGACCATGGGATTTCCAGGCAAGAGTACTGGAGTGTTTTGCCATTGCCTTCTCCAGGGGATCTTCCTGACCCAAGGATCAAACCCACATCTCCAGCATTTACAGGTAGATTCTTTTCTGGCTGAGCTATAGGGAAAGCCCAAAAGCTTTTAGAGCAGACCCCAAACCTCAGGTTATAGGTGGCATCTGATCAGCCTTAAAGTACAACTCTGACTAATTTACATCTTCCTCTGGTGAAGAGGCAGATAATTTTTTTTTTTTCTTCTTTTCTCATTTATCACGTGTGCCTTCATTGCCCAAACCATCAGTTTTATCAGTGGTCTCATATGGCATGCTTCCTGCAAGTCAGAAATCCATGAACTAAGCAGAACTAACAGTTAAGAAATAATACAGAGACTCAAATTGATGATCCAGTTTAATTTGCCAAGCATCTTCATTGATCTCATCTGACTATGAATCAATTTGTTGCCAAATATGTATGTCTGTGTTTCAGTTACACTACAAGTTAAATATTGATTTTTTTCAAAGAGATTTGGTGTTCAACAAACCATTCCAGATGACTTGAAGGTATGCTGCCTAAGAAACTTGTAAGTTAATATAGATTTTGGAAATTTGCATACTTGAAATAAAGCTAGGTTTTCAATTGTCATTGTGTTGATAATTTGGAGAAGTAGTATTGCAAGACGAGTGTTTTTAACATGCTTAATTGTTATATGTAGTAGAAGCAACACAGGCAATAGCATTTAACCACTTTAAAATTGTCTTAAAAAAAAATCTATTATGGGCTTCTCTGGTGGCTCAGATTGTAAAGAATCTACCTACAATGCAGGAGATCCCGGTTCCATCCCCATGTTGGGAAAATCCCCTGGAGAAGGGAATGGCAACCCACTCCAGTATTTTTGCCTGGGAAATCCCATGGACAGGAGAGCCTTGTGAACGACAGTCCTTGGGGTTGCAAAGAATTGGACACAACTGAGTAACTAACACTTCAATTAGTAGGGTTTTTTTGTGAAAATATTAAGACTATAGTCAGTACCTAGTCTTTAGCTTCATAAGTGGAGGATTTTAGTACAATTTAGAACTGATTTTATAAAGATAAAACTAAATTCTATGGAAATTTCAAGTACAGCAGGGATTCAGTTTTCATTGCTGCATTTCTATCTTCCTTCAATGTTTCTTGTTAATTTTGAACAGGATTGATCTGTTCTTTTATTGACCACTATAAGCATATTTTCTTTCTTCCTTGCAATTTGAAATATAAAACTAAATATTCAGTTTATCTCACTATCACTTTCTGCCTTGTACTGCTTTGCTAGAATTACACATGTGGACATATTACCCCCCTCTTCATTGATGACAGCCTTGTCGTGGCAAAGGGGCTTGCAAAACTCAATGAAGCTATGAGCCATGCCATGCAGGGCCACCCAAGATGGATGGATCAGAGCAGAGAGTTCTAACAATACATGATCCACTGGAGAAGAAAATGGCAAACCACCCCAGGATACTAGCCTTGAGAATCTCATGAACTGTATAAAAGACTGAAAAGAAGAGGGCGTCAGAGGATGAGATAGCTGGACAGCATCACCGATGCAATGAACATGAACTTGGACAAACTTCAGGAAATGGTGAGAGACAGGGAGGCCTGGCATGCTGCAGTCGATGGGGCTGCAAAGAGTTGAACACGACTGAGCAAGTGAGCAACAGCAACAGTGTATTATTCCTTCTCACCATCTGTTCCTGATGAACATGAATCACGCCATTGGAGAATATATTCATTTCTACTTAATGCTATAACAAATTACTACAAACTTGGTAGCTTAAAAATACAAATTCATTTACTTATAGATATGGAGGTCAAAAAGTCTCACCAGTTAAAATCAAATTGTCAGCAGAGCTATCTTCCTTCTGCACACTCTAGACAATGATCCATTTCTTTGCCTTTTCCAGCCTCCTGATGCTGCCCACATTCATTTGCTCATCCAAACTCTGCCTCCACTGTCATATAATTTTCTCTGAAGCTGATTCTTCTGCTTAGAAAGGCCCTTGTGATTGCACTGGGGTCAGGCAGATTTCCCAGGGTAATCTCATCTCAAAGTCCTTAAATTAATTGTATCTGCAAAGCCCCAATTGTCACTGAAGGTAACGAATTCACAGATGCCAGAGATTAGGGTGTGTACATGTTTGGGGAGCCATTATTTTGTGGTCATGTTGCTTAACACAGAAAGGAGTCACTTATAAAGGATTCCACATTTTTTAAGATTGAGTCAGTGGTTTTCAATTTCATGCACATGGATACTACAATTTTGTGCACATCTATATTTCCTATTTTATAAAATGGATTTACAATGTGAATTTTGAATGTTTGGTATTCCCTGACTCAATTTCTTTCTTTATATTTTTATTTTTTAAGCATTTACTTGTCAGTTTTTAAATTTTGTTGATTTTGTCTAGATCCTGACATTTCTTTGTTTAGGGAATGAAGTTACAGATTTACTTAAACTTTTTAATATCATAACAATAAATTATCCATAAATATTTTATAGATTAATAGTATTTTACTTAATTTGCACAATTAGTCTTTATAAACAAGGATAAGAAATACAAATTATATATGAAAGTGAAAGTGAAGTCGCTCAGTCGTGTCCAACTCTTTGCGACCCCATGGACTATAGCCTACCATGGTCCTCTGTCCATGGGATTTTCCAGGCAATAGTACTGGCGTGGATTGCCATTTTCTTCTCCAGGGGATCTTCCCTACCCAGGGATCGACCCCAGGTCTCCTGCATTGTAGACAGATGCTTAACCATCTGAGCCACCAGGGAAGCTTATTCTTTTATCTTAAGAAATTACTGAGTTATATCACTTAATTTAATTATCTTTTCTTTCTTTTGAATGATATGACTATTCATTAAATAGTAATTTTTCCATACAATGAAATCCATAATATTTTGTGATAGATTTTAGTATCCATAGCTTCATTTTTTGTGAAACTTTTTGCAAAGATTGGCAGTCACGACTCAAAGAAAAATATTTATCCCAGTGTCTGCTTCATTGCTCATGTAGCTTAGAAAAGTGAATAAGTCTTCTTCAATTTCCTAAAGAGATGAGATTTTTTCTTTTCTATGGGCTTCTATCATGTTCAGCCCATAGTATAAACAATGAGAATTATGAATGATCATAGGAGAAACAAGCTACTTTTTCCATTGGAAAAATATAATTTTTCTATTTTTATGTCTGTATCAAGATTTTGTACATCCTATCTTTGCATACATAGAAGGGAGGAGGTAAGCAAACTGACGTTTATTTTGTGCCTATTGTGATAACAGATAAAATCTATTGAGCTCTCCTCTTAAGTGCAAGACACTTAGTGCTTCACCGTACATACCCATTTAATCCTCAAAGCAACCACCTGATACTTTTTGTACTCCCACTTTACAGTTGTGAAAACTGGGAAATACAAAAGCCAAGCAACCTCCACACAGTGCTATTAAAAACCAGTAATCATGAACTAGTGATTTGAACCCAAACCATCTTTCAAGTCCATACTCTTGCTATGTGAATCTGCCTTTAGAGGTCATGCATGACATCTGAGGTCAGAGGCAGAAGCCGGGAGGACCCCATGCCTGAAGGGTGGCAGCCAAGAGGAGTTACCCCACGTCCGAGGTCAGGGGCACGGCCAAGAATGCCAGGCTGCAACGGCGCAGGAACAGCCGAGAAGAGCTACCCAAGTCCGAGGTCAGGGGCAGCCGCCGGGAGAAGCTACCCCACGTCCGAGGTCTGGGGCGGCAGCCGAGAGGAGCTACCCCACACCCGAGGCCAGGGGCGGCAGCTGGAAGGACCAACCCCACGTCCAAGGACCGGTGGCTGCGAGGGCGCAGGAGGGCCTAGAGAAGCTATCCCGCGTTGAAGGTCAGGAAGGGTGGAGGTGAGGAGATACCCCTCGTCCAAGGTAAGGAGCAGCGGCTGCTCTTTGCTGGAGCAGCCGTGAAGAGATACCCCATGACCAAGGTAAATGAAACCCAAGTAAGATGGTAGGTGTTGCAAGAGGGCATCAGAGGGCAGACACACTGAAATCACACTCACAGAAAACTAGTCAATCTAATCACACTAGGACCATAGCCTTGTCTAACTCAAAGAAACTAAGCCATGCCCGTGGGGCAACCCAAGATGGGCGGGTCATGGTGGAGAGATCTGACAGAATGTGGTCCACTGGAGAAGGGAATGGCAAACCACTTCAGTATTCTTGCCTTGAGAACCCCATGAACAGTATGAAAAGGCAAAATGATAGGATACTGAAAGAGGAATTCCTCAGGTCAGTAGGTGCCCAATATGCTACTGGAGATCAGTGGAGGAATAACTCCAGAAAGAATGAAGAGATGGAGACAAAGCAAAAACAATACCCAGTTATGGATGTGACTCATGATATAAGCAAGGTCTGATGCTGTAAAGAGCAATATTGCATAGGAACCTGGAATGTCAGGTCCATGAATCAAGGCAAATAGGAAGCGGTCAAACAGGAGATGGTGAGAGTGAATGTTGACATTCTAGGAATCAGCAAACTAAAATGGACTGGAATGGGTGAATTTAACTCAGATGATCATTATATCTACTACTGTGGGCAGATATCCCTCAGAAGAAAAGGAGTAACCACCATGGTCAACAAAAGAGTCCCATATGCAGTACTTGGATACAATCTCAAAAACGACAGAATGATCTCTGTTCATTTCCAAGGCAAACCATTCAATATCACAGTAATCCAAGTCTATGCCCCACCAGTAAGGTTGGAGAATCTGAAGTTGAATGGTTCTAGGAAGACCTACAAGACCTTTTAGAACTAACACCAAAAAAGATGTCCTTTTCATTATAGGGGACTGGAATGCAAAAGTAGGAAGTCAAGAAACACCTGGAGTAACAGGCAAATTTGGCCTTGGAATATGGAATGAAGCAGGGCAAAGGCTAATAGAGTTTTGTGAAGAAAATGCACTGGTCATAGCAAACACCCTCTTCCAACAACACAAGAGAAGACTCTATACATGAACATCACCAGATAGTCAACACTGAAATCAGATTGATTATGTTCTTTGCAGCCAAAGATGGAGAAGCTCTATACAGTCAACAAAAAGAAGACCAGGAGCTGACTGTGGCTCAGATCATGAACTCCTGATTACCAAATTCAGACTTAAATTGAAGAAAGTAGGGAAAACCACTAGACCATTCAGGTATGACCTAAATCAAATCCCTTATGATTATACAGTGGAAGGGAGAAATAGATTTAAGGGCCTAGATCTGATAGATAGAGTGCCTGATGAACTATGGAGTGAGGTTTGTGACATTGTACAGGAGACAGGGATCAAGACCATCCCCATGGAAAAGAAATGCAAAAAAGCAAAATGGCTGTCTGGGGAGGCCTTACAAATAGCTGTGAAAAGAAGAGAAGCAAAAAAGCAAAGGAGAAAAGGAAAGATATAAGCACTTGAATGCAGAGTTCCAAAGAATAACAAGAAGAGATAAGAAAGCCTTCCTCAGCGATCAATGCAAAGAAATAGAGGAAAACAACAGAATGGGAAGACTAGAAATCTCTTCAAGAAAATTAGAGATACCAAGGGAACATTTCATGCAAAGATGGGCTTGATAAAGGACAGAAATGGTATGGACCTAACAGAAGCATAAGATATTAAGAAGAGGTGGCAAGAATACACAGAACTGTACAAAAAAGATCTTCACGACCCAGATAATCACAATGGTGTGATCACTGACCTAGAGCCAGATATCCTGGAATCTGAAGTCAAGTGGGCCTTAGAAAGCATCACTACGAACAGAGCTGGTGAAGGTGATGGAATTCCAGTTGAGCTATTTCAAGTCCTGAAAGATGATGCTGTGAAAGTGCTGCACTCAATATGCTAGCAAATTTGGAAAACTCAGCAGTGGTCACAGGACTGGAAAAGGTCATTTTTCATTCCAATCCCAAAAAAAGGCAATGCCAAAGAAGCTCAAACTACCACACATTTGCACTCATCTCACATGCTAGTAAAGTAATGCTCAAAATTCTCCAAGTGTGAACTTCCTGATGTTCAAGCTGGTTTTAGAAAAGGCAGAGGAACCAGAGATCAAATTGCCAACATCTGCTAGATCATGGAAAAAGCAAGAGAGTTCCAGAAAAACATGTATTTCTGATTTATTGACTATGCCAAAGCCTTTGACTGTGTGGATCACAATAAACTGAGGAAAATTCTGAAAGAGATGGGAATACCAGACCCCCTGACCTGCTTCTTGAGAAATCTGTATGCAGGTCAGGAAGCAACAGTTAGAACTGGACATGGAACAAAAGACTGGTTCCAAATAGGAAAAGGAGTACGTCAAGGCTGTATGTTGTCACCCTGCTTATTTTACTTCTATGCAGAGTACATCATGAGAAACTCTGGACTGGAAGAAACACAAGCTGGAATCAAGATTGCTGGGAGAAATATCAATAACCTCAGATATGCAGATGACACCACTCTTATGGCAGAAAGTGAAGAGGAGCTAAAAAGCCTCTTGATGAAAGTGAAAGTGGAGAGTGAAAAAGTTGGCTTAAAGCTCAACATTCAGAAAATGAAGATCATGGCATCTGGTCGCATCACTTCATGGCAAATAGATGGGGAAACAGTGGAAATGGTGTCAGACTTTATTTTTTTGGAGCTCCAAAATCACTGCAGATGGTGACTGCAGCCATGAAATTAAAAGACGCTTACTCCTTGGAAGGAAAGTTATGACCAACCTAGATAGCATATTCAAAAGCAGAGATATTACTTTGCCAACAAAATTCCTTCTAGTCAAGGCTATGGTTTTTCCTGTGGTCATGTATGGATGTGAGAGTTGGACTGTGAAAAAGGCTGAGTGCCAAAGAATTGATGCTTTTGAACTGTGGTGTTGGAGAAGACTCTTGAGAGTCCCTTGGACTGCAAGGAGATCCAACCCGTCCATCCTGCAGGAGATCAGCCTTGGGATTTCTTTGGAAGGAATGATGCTAAAGCTGAAACTCCAGTACTTTGGCCACCTCATGCGAAGAGTTGACTCATTGGATAAGACTCTGATGCTGGGAGGGATTGGGAACAGGAGGAGAAGAAGACGACAGAGGATGAGATGGTTGGATGGCACCACTGACTCGATGGACGTGAGTCTGAGTGAACTCCGGGAGTTGGTGATGGACAGGGAGGCCTGGCGTGCTGTGATTCATGGGGTATCAAAGAGTCAGACACGACTGAGCAACTGAACTGAACTGAACTGATGGGGCTAAATGCTTTCATCTTTATTTTACCACCTGGGCATCATAGTAATAAAAAGATATACCTAATTCCCAAAGGCTGAAATTACCATCTTGCAAAATAAAAGGGAAAAAATGAAGCTTGTGAAATATTTCAGAGATGTGCCAAGTAGCTTAAAGTATCACAGGCTTTGGGGGCATTTATTCAATTTACAGTCGTTCCAAACTACTCATGAAAAGCTAAGTGCTCTGAATGATATAAAGGTGAATTAGAGACTGCTGTTGCCTCAAAGGAGCCTACATTTTAGTAGGTCCTGTATTACTTATAGAGAATATCTATAATGTTATACAAAGTGATGTCGTTAACTGTTTCAGCCCTTTTTTCTCCACACAGTCTCATTCTTATCAGTTCCAATGACAAATCTTGTTCTGAAGCACAGACACTCAAAAGAAATCTATCCCAAATCTTTGAAGCTCATTATAAATTGGTTCTTTCTACTAGACTAAATTTTACTCCATTCCTACTTGGGAAATTGAACATCTGCTTTTTTTTTTTAAACCATTGTACCGGAGTCCTTTTATTGATCTGCTTGGCATGTAAGATCTTGAGGACTAGGAATCAGCTTCAGTTTTCCCAGAACTCCAACCCAAGGATAGTGGTTCTGATATGTTATTATAGCCTGGTGACTAAGACCTGTCTATTTGCTGACAGAGTTTGATGACACTGACTGCCTGCATACTTTCCTTTCTTTTTGAGTAACATCCACTCCTCTGTTTCTTACTGCCATCCTCTGACTAAGCTCAGTTGAATTCAGCTCATCCAAAGCAAAATGAGCTTAAAGTAACTTAATATTCAGTCTCCAGAGTCAATTCTTGGCTCCGTCATTTTTAGCTATGTGGCTCTAAATCAGTAACTAGCCTTTTTGGTTCTAGTTTGCACATCGCTATATAATCGTGATAACAAAAACAATAAAATATATTTAGGCTTCTCTGTGTGCCAGGAACATTAAGGGAAAAAAAGCTAGAAAATAAATACCCTAAATGACAAGGTCAAAAATGGTGTCAAAATCGATGACATTATTGGGTTCTTCTGGTGGATCAAATGGTAAAGAATCCACGTGCAATGCAGGAGACCCAGGTTCAATCCCTGGATCAGGAAGATTCCCCTGGAGAAGAAAATGCAGCCCACTCCAATATTTTTGCCTGGAGAATTCCATGGTGTGCTACAGTCCATGGGGTTACAAAGAGTCAGACATGACTGAGCAACTAACACTTTCACTTTCTTAAAGTGAAAGGCTACAAATTCATGTTTACAATCTTTCTGTTCCTCCCTTGGAGATTTTATGTTGGAGGTATCATGTCTGGCCTGATATGGGGTATGGTAACACCAAAATCAGACAGGAGTTAGAGAACTGAGTGAATACTGGAATCCAAGAGGCATAGACATGGTCAACTGTGGTTTGATCTCGGGGCTTATTAGAAAAGGAGCTGGGAACAGAAGCCAATTTGAGATCTCTAGGAAAGCAGGTGAAATGACTGGAAATTCCACCTGGGGAAACAATCATTAGAGTCATTTAATTCTGAAGAGTGACATCTCTTGCCTCAAGCCTAGTTTTAATGAGCCTGGAGTCTGTGTATTTGTGACTTCTTTGGCAGCAGTACCATCAGGTGCTGCCCAGCACCTAACAGGAGGAGCAGCATCTCTAGTATCTTGGGTCTACTGTAGCGTCAGAAAGTCACACAGTCACCCCAAATTTTCTCATTTTCCTTTCATACCAAAGCACCAGTTCTACCTTGTTGGGGGTACATTTTATTCTAAGTTTCAAATTTTTCAAAGATTCTAATGTGCCACATGGATAAAGTGGAAAAATTATCTGTGTGATGCTCTTTTATTGAGATATATACTCTCACCAAAGCAAGTTTGATTGCCACATTGATCATCAGAGAGAAGAAAAGTAAATTCCTAATATTTTTCTTGAAGCAATTAAGAAACAAATTGCTAAAACATAAATTTCACACAAATCCACTTGTTGCCCAGCATATTCAAAAGCAGAGACATTACTTTGCCAACAAAGTTTCGTCTAGTCAAGGCTATGGTTTTTCCTGTGGTCATGTATGGATGTGAGACTTGGACTGTGAAGAAGGCTGAGCGCTGAAGAATTGATGCTTTTGAACTGTGGTGGTAGAGAAGACTCTTGAGAGTCCCTTGGACTGCAAGGAGATCCAACCAGTCCATTCTGAAGGAGATCAGCCCTGGGATTTCTTTGGAAGGAATGATGCTAAAGCTGAACCTCCAATACTTTGGCCACCTCATGGGAAGAGTTGACTCACTGGAAAAGACTCTGATGCTAGGAGAGATTGAGGGCAGGAGGAGAAGGGGATGACAGAGGATGAGATGGCTGGATGGCATCACTAACTCGATGGACGTGAGTCTGAGTGAACTCCGGGAGTTGGTGATGGACAGGGAGGCCTGGCGTGCTGCAATTCATGGGGTCGCAAAGAGTCAGACACGACTGAGCGACTGATCTGATCTGATCTGATGGCAGCAAAATCTTAGTTAACCCAAGGAAAATGAAAGGTTATAGTGTTCCTCAAATTAACAGGATATCAATTCTAGACAAGAAACAGGTCTGTCTCTTCTTTTTTTTAAGAAAGAAGATAAAGGATCTATGAGAATGTAGATGTCTGTGTGTACGTGCTTGTATGTGGTGCGGCCAGTGAGAGTAGTGTGAGGAATAGTTCTAGAGTCCTTATCAAGAGTAATCAGGAGTAAACTGCAAATGAACCAACTTTCATGTACCACTCTCACTATTCCTAAAGGCTATTCTGATTTGTATAATTCAATGATCTTACTTCAAGGCTGTAGCTTTGTCAAAAAAATCAAGGAAAATTTCAATGCAGTGGCTCGATTGCTGTTACATATTAAAAGTGATTAGCTGCATTCATGAATCTATAATCACACCTGCAAATGAGGAAGGAATCTATAGAAATAGGAAGCATTTTCAAAGTCATGAATATGCATGCAGTGTGTGTTGCCAGAAATATCATAATAAAAATAGTTTGTAAGTATCCAGGATTCAGTAATACTGCTTTTATTTTCCAGATGTGAGAACTCAGCCATTTTGACTAAGATAATAAGCCTGAAGTTCAATATTTAGAACTTACCATTCCTGGGGCTCATTTGAGAAAAAAACAGTTTTATGTGTGTTAAAACAAAACTAATATTGAGAAGTGGCTTCAGGTATACCAGGAAAGTTCAATGCCCACCTCTTCCCACAACTGAATATTTATATGTTGGCTGGTCCCTGTACTTCCTTCATTAAAACTTTATTAGTTTATTAAGACTTCATTTGTAAATATAATTGGAAAAAGATTGAAGAAATCATACCTAT
Source organism: Bos javanicus (assembly GCF_032452875.1). NCBI lineage: Eukaryota > Metazoa > Chordata > Mammalia > Artiodactyla > Bovidae > Bos > Bos javanicus. The sequence goes on along the minus strand of NC_083870.1, from coordinate 72,874,462 downwards.
ACATTTAAATCAAACAGAGACACACACTCAGTCTCTTAACCATAAAAAAATTTGAATCACATATTTTCTCTTAAGGGGTACTTTCAACAGAGAATATTACAAAAACCCTGAGGACTTTGAGATGTTGGGAGCTTGGTTAAATATATTTTAATACAGTGGTTCCGTCTAGTTAAATGTATTATGAATACCTGAACACCAAAAGGAATTTCTATTTCTCTAGTCTTTCATTCATAAGAATACCTTTGCAACTTCTTTATTTTTTTGATTAATGGTAACTGAGAACTATGAGTGTATGAAAATGAGGCTTATTCAGGGCTAGAAGGAAAAAACTTAAGACTTCAGAGACATTGGGAAGTTAATTTCCTTTCCTCTTAGTCATGTTGGTTTTTTTCTTCTCTGGATTTAGAGCTTAAATTACCAACTTCTTTGTGAATCATACATCGATGTCATTGATACTCATTAGTGTTACAAACCTCTTGGGGAAAAGCAGTGACACAGTCTTAGATACGTGCAGTTTTGTGGAACACTAATTAACCCAATGTGCCAAAGGAGAGGATCCTTTGGAAATTGCTGTTTCATTAAAATCCATATTTTGTATTCTAATAGATCACTTTGCTATCTGGAGAAGACATACTAATCAAAACAACAAGAACTATTTCTTCCTTTTAACAAGTCAGATGTCTTTTTTTTGAAAAATAGATTTTCTGTAGGCTAAACCAGTAGTCATGTATGGATGCAAGAGTTGGACTGTAAAGAAAGCTGAGCACAGAAGAATTGATGCTTTTGAACTGTAGTGTTGGAGAAGACTCTTGAGAGTTCCTTGGATTGCAAGGTGATCCAACCAGTCCATCCTAAAGGAGATCAGTCCTGGGTGTTCATTGGAAGGACTGATGTTGAAGCTGAAGCTCCAATATTTGGGCCACCTGATGCGAAGAGCTGACTCATTTGAAAAGACCCTGATGTTGGGAAAGATTGAAAGAAGGAGGAGAAGGGGATGACAGAGGATGAGATAGTTAGATGGCATCACTGACTCGATGGACATGAGGTTGGGTAAACTCCGGTGATGGACAGGGAGGCCTGGAGTGCTGCAGTTCATGGGGTCGCAAAGAGTTGGACACGACTGAGCGACTGAACTGAACTGAACTGAAACTTCCTCTATTTTACCTAATTAAATTAGGAGTGAAATTGAGTGATAAATGAAATATGATTTTGACAATGCAACTACATACTTAGATATTAGTTCAGTCTTAGAAGCATGACATCATAGGATATGACAATGATAAGCAACTTTAAGTAAATATTCTTTTACAAGCTATTTAGGGCCAGTTGCTGCCTTAAGTGTTGACTGTTCAATTATAAAGGTGATGAATCTATGGCCTTCTAGATTCCAGAACCTAGAGAGGGAAACCAACAAATAACCATTCAGCACACAAGATAATGTGGTATCTAATATTGTAAGGAAATGCAAAGTACTATGGTGACATATATTCTGGGTACTTAAATCAATCTTTTGAATAGAGAGTTGTAAGGGAGAATTTCCCAGAGGAAATTACTTTTATACCTGTGTAATAAACAGAAAATATCAACAAAAAGAAAGAAAAGGTAGAATCTTAAATGTAGTGAAATATCTGTCATAGGCAAGGCCTGAAAATGTCAGAAACCGTATATATGGAAACTCAAGTGAATTCTATGGTGAGGATATTTGAGGGCAGAATCAGAGTAGATTCTCAGTGACAAAGAATGGACCATATAATACTGATCTTCTTCAATTCAGTTCAGTTCAGTCTCTCAGTCCTGTCCAACTCTTTGCAACCCCATGAATCACAGCATGCCAGGCCTCCCTGTCCATCACCAAGTCCCGGAGTTCACTCAAACTCATGTCTGTCGAGTCAGTGATGCCATCCAGCCATCTCATCCTCTGTTGTCCCCTTCTCCTCCTGCCCTCAATCTCTCCTAGCATCAGAGTCTTTTCCAATGAGTCAACTCTTCACATGAGGTGGCCAAAGTATTGGAGTTTCAACTTTAACATCAGTCCTTCCAATGAACACCCAGGACTGATCTCCTTTAGAATGGACCAGTTGGATCTCTTGGCAGTCCAAGGGCTGAAACTGCAGTAGTTTGGCCACCTCATGCGAAGAGTTGACTCATTGGAAAAGACTCTGATGCTGGGAGGGATTGGGGGCAGGAGGAGAAGGGGACGACAGAGGATGAGATGGTTGGACGACATCACTGACTCGATGAATGTGAGTTTGAGTGAACCCTGGGAGTTGGTGATGGACAGGGAGGCCTGGAGAGCTGCGATTCATGGGGTCGCAAAGAGTCGGACACGACTGAGCGACTGAACTGAACTGAAATGTATGTTATGCCATAGTACTTGTTGTTTAGTTGTTAAGTCATGTCCACCTCTTTTGTGACCCTATGGACTGACTGTAACCTACCAGTCTCCACATGGAATTTCCCAGACAAGAATACTGAAATGGGTTGCCATTTCTTTCTCCAGGGGATCTTCTCAACCCAGGGATTGAACCTGTGTCTCCAACATAGGCAGGCAAGTTCTTTACCACTGAGCCACCAGTGAAGGACTAGGGGATTAAACAGTAGAATTTGATGATTTCACTTTGGAAAAATGAGATTTTGTCATTATGGGAAGGTCAAAAAGATTTGAGGTAAACTGGTCTCCATTATTTTATTTCCCATATGTGTTTAACATGGGATACATACATCTTTCAGTTCAGTTCAGTTAAGTCTCTCAGTTGTGTCCAACTCTTTGTGACCCATGGGCCGCAGCACGCCAGGCCTCCCTGTCCACCACCAACTTACAGAGTTTACCCAAACTCATGTCCATTTAGTCAGTGATGCCATTCAACCATCTTATTCTCTGTTGTCCCCTTCTCCTCCTGCCTTCAATCTTATTTAGCATCAGGGTCTTTTCAAATGAGTCAGCTCTTCGCATCAGTTGACCAAAGTATTGGAGTTTCAGCCTCAACATCAGTCCTTCCAGTGAACATTTAGAACTGATTTCCTTTAGGATGGACTGGTTGGATCTCCTTGCAGTCCAAGGGACTCTCAAGAGTCTTCTCCAACACTATAGTTCAAAAGCATCAATTCTTTGATACTCAGCTTTTTTATAATCCAACTCTCACATCCATACCTGACTACTGGAAAAACCATAGCCTTGACTAGATGGACCTTTGTTGGCAAAGTAATGTTTCTGCTTTTAATATGCTGTCTAGGTTGGTAGTAACTTTCATTCCAAGGAATAACTGTCTTTTAATTTCATGGCTGCAGTCACCATCTGCACTGATTTTGGAGCCCCAGAAAATAAAGTCTGTCACTGTTTCCTCATTTATTTGCCATGAAGTGATGAGACCAGATGCCATGATCTTAGTTTTCTCAATGTTGAGCTTTAAGCCAACTTTTTCACTCTCCTCATTCACTTTCATCAAGAGGCTCTTTAGTTCTTCTTCACTTTCTGCCATAAGGGTGGTGTCATCTGCATATCTGAGGTGATTGATATTTCTCCTGGAAATCTTGATTCCAGCTTGTGCTTCATCCAGCCCAGCATTTCTTATGATGTACTCTGCATATAAGTTAAATAAGCAGGGTGACACAATACAGCCTTAACATACTCCTTTCCCAGTTTGGGACCACTCTGTTTTTCCATGTCTAGTTCTAACTGTAGCTTCCTGACCTGCATACAGATTTCTCAAGAGGTAGGTCAGGTGGTCTGGTAACCCATCTCTTTAAGAATTTTCTACGGTTTATTGTGATCCACACAGTCAAAGGCTTTGGCATAGTCAGTAAAGCAGAAACAGATGTTTCTCTGGAACTCTCATGCTTTTTTAATGACCCAGTAGATGTTGGCAAATTGATCTTTGGTTCTTGTGTCTTTTCTAAAACCAGCTTAAACATCTGGAAGTTCAATGTACAGTCAGAAACCTCCATTCATAGTTCATCAGTCACTCTATCTATCAGATCTAGGCCCTTAATTCTATTTCTCACTTCCACTGTATAATCATAAGGGATTTGATTTAGGTCATATCTGAATGATCTAGTGGTTTTCCCTACTTTCTTCAATTTAAATCTGAATTTGGCCGTAAGAAGATCATGATCTGAGCCAGTCAGCTTCCAGTCTTGTTTTTGCTGACTGTGTAGAGCTTCTCCATCTTTGGCTGCAAAGAATATAATCAATCTGATTTTGGTGTCAGCCATGTGGTGACGCCCATGTGTTGAGTCTTCTCTTGTGTTGTTGGAAGTTTTTTATGACCAGTGCATTCCCTTGACAAAACTCCATTAGCCTTTGCCCTCATTCATTCTGTACTCCAAGGCCAAAATTGCCTGTTACTCCAGATGTTTCTTGACTTCTTACTTTTGCATTCCAGTCCCCTATAATAAAAAGGACATCTTTTGTGGGTGTTAGTTCTAAAAGGTCTTGTAGGTCTTCCTAGAATCATTCAACTTCAGCTTCTTTAGCGTTACTGCTCAGGGCATAGACTCAGATTAAGGTGACATTGAATGGTTTGCTTTGGAAATGAATAGAGATCATTCTGTCGTTTTTTTTTTTTTTTCTAATTTTATTTTTAAACTTTACATAATTGTATTAGTTTTGCCAAATATCAAAATGAATCCGCCACAGGTATACATGTGTTCCCCATCCTGAACCCTCCTCCCTCCTCCCTCCCCATACCATCCCTCTGGGTCGTCCCAGTGCACTAGCCCCAAGCATCCAGTATCGTGCATCGAACCTGGACTGGCAACTCGTTTCTTACATGATATTTTACATGTTTCAATGCCATTCTCCCAAATCTTCCCACCCTCTCCCTCTCCCACAGAGTCCATAAGACTGTTCTATACAACAGTGTCTCTTTTGCTGTCTCATACACCGGGTTATTGTTACCATCTTTCTAAATTCCATATATATGCGTTAGTATACTGTTTTTATGTTTTTCCTTCTGGCTTACTTCACTCTGTATAATAGGCTCCAGTTTCATCCACCTCATTAGAACTGATTCAAATGTATTCTTTTTAATGGCTGAGTAATACTCCATTGTGTATATGTACCACTACTTTCTTATCCATTCATCTGCTGATGGACATCTAGGTTGCTTCCATGTCCTGGCTATTATAAACAGTGCTGCGATGAACATTGGGGTACACGTGTCTCTTTCCCTTCTGGTTTCCTCAGTGTGTATGCCCAGCAGTGGGATTGCTGGAAGTACTGCATTTTGGACTCTTTTGTTGACTATGATGGCCACCCCATTTCTTCCAAGGGATTCTTGCCCACAGTATTAGATATAGTGGTCATCTATGTTAAATTCACCCATTCCAGTCCATTTTAGTGTGCTGATTCTTAAAATGTCGATGTTCACTCTCGCCATCTCTTGTTTGACCACTTCCAATTTACCTTAATTCATGGACGTAACATTCCAGGTTCCTATGCAATATTTCTCTCTACAGCATCGGACCTTGCTTCTATCACTGGTCACATCCACAACTGGGTATTGTTTTTGCTTTGGCTCTGTTTCTTCATTCTTTCTGGAGTTATTTCTCCACTGATCTCCAGTAGTATATTGGTCACCTACTGACCTGAGTTCTATCTTTTTGCCTTTTCATACTGTTCAGGGGTTCTCATGGCATGAATACTGATGTGTTTTGCCATTTCCTTCTCCAATGGGCCACTTTTTGTCAGAACTCTCTACCATAACCCATCCATCTTGGGTGGCCCTACAGGGCATGGCTTAGTTTCATTGAGTTAGACAAGGCTGTGGTCCATGTGATTAGATTGGTTAGTTTTCTGTGATTGTGGTTTCAGCCTGTCTGCCCCTGATGCCCTAAGTGCCTACCTTCTTACTGTGGTTCCTCTTATATTGGGCATGGAGTATCTCTTCATGGCTGCTCCAGCAAAGTGCAGCGGTTGCTCCTTACTTTGGATGTGGGGTATCTCCTCTCAGCTGCTGGCAGTTCCAGTGCTACACAGCCATCGCTCGCCACTCCAGCACCACATGTATATCTTTACACATAAAATTTAGTAACATTAGAACACATTCCTGCCTATTCTTGGCTACAAGTAAATATCATGAATTATGTCTCTGGCTTTATCCAGAAAGTTGTTGTTTTTAAGTTGCTAAGTTGTATCTGACACTTTATGACCCCATGGACTGCAGGACGCCAGGCCTCACTGTCCCTCACTACCTCCTGGAGTTTTCCATAGTTCATGTCAATTGAGTCAGTGATGCTATCCAACCACATCATCCTGTACCATCCTCTTCTCTTTTTGCCTTCAATCTCTCCTAGCAACAGGATCTTTTCAATGATTTGGCAATTGGCATCGAGTGGCTAACGTACTGAAGTTTCAGCTTCAGCATCAGTGCTTCCAGTGAATATTCAGGGTTGATTTTCTTTAGGATTCACTGGTTTGACCTCCTTGTTGTCAAAAGGACTCTCAAGAATCTTCTCCAGGACCACAATTCAAAAGCATCAATTCTCCGGTGCTTGGCCTTCTTTATGGTCCATCTCTCACATCCATATATGACTACTGGAAAAACCATAGCTTTGACTACATGGAACTTTTTTGGCTAAGTGATTTCTTTGCTTTTAATATGCTCTCTAAGTTTGTCATAGCTTTCCTTCCAAGGAGCAAATGTCTTACAATTTCATGGCTATAGTTGCCATGATCTTAGTTTTTTGAATGTTGAGTTTTAAGCCAACATTTTCACTCTCCCCTTTCACCTTTATCAAGAAGCTATTTAGTTCTTCTTCACTTCCCACCATTAGAGTAGTATTATCTGCATATTTGGGGTTGTTAATACTTCTTCCAACAATCTTGACTCCAGCTTGTAACTCATCCAGCCTGGCATTTTACATGATGTACTCTGCACATAAGTAAAATAAGCAGGTGAAAATATACAGCCTTATTGTACTCAATTCCCAGTTTTGAACAGTCACATCTTCAATGTAAGGTTCTATCTGTTGTTTCTTGAGCCATGTACAGATTTCTCAGGAGACAATAATATGGTCTGGTATTCCTATCTCTTTAAGAATTTTCCACATTTTGTTGTGATCCGCACAGTCAGTGGCTTTAGTATAGTCAATGAAGCAGAAGTAGATGTTCTTCTGTAATTCCCTTGTTTTCTCTATGGTCCAACAAATGTTGGCAATTTGATCTCTGGCTCTTCTGCCTTTTGTAAACCCAGCTTGTACATATAGAGGTTCTCATTTCAAGTACTGCTGAAGACTAGTATGAAGGATTTTGAGTAAAACCTTACTAGCCTGGGAAATAAGCACAATTGTTTGGTCATTTGAACATTCTTTAGTATTGCCCTTCTTTGGGATTGGGATTAAAACTGACCAGAAAGATCTGTGGTCATTTTACAGTGTGGCTTCACACTGGGCAAAGTGTAGTACTCAGAATTTTCAGGATATAAAATATATTTACGTTAATCTCTAGAGAACTGAAAAGGCACTGTGTCTTCCACAGATAGATCATCTCTTTGGACTCCTGTTGTCAGGACATCAGTGGAATTATTATTCAAATCAGTCTTGCAGTGAGCTTAGTGGAATCATAGACCAATCCTATGGTTTTTTCAAAGCTCCAGCAGGTAGATTATCAATAACTGACAACAAACAAACAAACAAAACAATAAAAACACTTTGAGTTACACTATTAGAATGAGGATATAGAAATAGCCTATTATGAGTCCCTGAAGTAACGCTGCCACACTTATTTACCTATAAGATTGCAGTATTATATTGCTGGGGGAAATTACAGAGATTAATACTTAAAGAATTAAAGATGCAGAAGTAATTGCTATCCCATTCCCATTTTCTCTTCATATGACCCATGACTAAGCTTGGTATGTCATAGAAAATAACTGTACATTTTCTCAAATGGATTCAGAAGTCAATGCCAATCAAAGTTCTTGACATTATATCTTTTTTTAAATTAATTAATTTATTCTAGTTGGAAGCTAATTACTTTACAGTATTGTAGTGGTTTTTGCCATACACTGACATGAATCAGCCATGGGTATACATATGGCCCCCATTCTGATTCCCCCTCTTTCCACCCTCCCTTCCCATCCATCAGGTTTGTCCCAGTGCACCAGCTTTGAGTGCCCTATTTCATGCATTGAACTTGGACTGGTCACCTATTTCACATATGGTAATACACAGGTTTCAATGCTATTCTCTCAAATCATCCACGCTCACCTTCTCCCACAGAGTCCAAAAGTCTGTTCTTTATATATTTGTGACTCTTTTGCTGTCTCGCATATAGGATCATCATTACCATCTTTCTAAATTCCCTGTATATGTGTTAACATACTGTATTGGTGTTTTTCTTTCTGACTTCACTCTGTTTAATATGGTCCAGTTTCATTCACCTCATTAGAACTGATTCAAAGGTGTTCTTTTTAATAGTTGAGTAAAATTCCATTATATATATGTACCACAGCTTTCTTATCCATTCGTCTGCAATGGACATCTAGTTTGCTTCCATGTCCTAGCTATTGTAAACAGTGCTATGATGAACATTGGGGTACATGTGTCTCTTTCAATTCTAGTTTCCTTGGTGTGCATGCTCAGCAGTCGGATTGCTGGGTCATGTGGCAGTACTATTTCTGGTTTTTTAAGGAATCTCCACACTGTTCTCCATAGTAGCTGTAGTAGTTTGCATTCCCACCAACAGTGTAAGAGGGTTCCCTTTTCTCCACACTCTTTCCACCATTTATTGTTTGTAGGCTTTTTGATAGCAGCCATTCTGACTGGCGTGAAATGGTACCTCGTTGTGCTTTTGATTTGCATTTCTTTGATAATGAGTGATGTTGAGCTTTTCATGTATTTGTTAGCCATCTGTATGTCTTCTTTGGAGAAATGTCTATTTAGTTCTTTGGCCCATTTTTTGATTGGGTCGTTTATTTTTCTGGTATTGTGCTGCATGAAGTGCTTGTGTATTTTTGAGATTAACTCTTTGTCAGTTGCTTTGTTTGCTATTATTTTCTCCCATTGTGAAGGCTGTCTTTTCACCTTGCTTATAGTTTCCTTCATCGTGTGAAAGCTTTTAAGTTTAATTAGGTCCCATTTGTTTATTTTTGCTTCTATTTCCAATACTCTGGGAGATGAGTCATAGAGGATCCTGATGTGGTTTATGCCGGAGTGTGTTTTGTCTATGTTTTCCTCTAGGAGTTTTATAGTTTCTGGTCTTACATTTAGATCCTTAATCTATTTGAATGTATTTTTGTGTATGGTGTTAGAAAGTGTTCTGTTTCGTTCTTTTACAGGTTGTTGACCAGTTTTCCCATAACCACTTGTTAAAGAGATTGTCTTTTCTCCATTGTATATTCTTGCCTCCATTGTCAAAGACAAGGTATCCATTGGTGCCTGGATTTGTCTCTGGGCTTTCTATTTTCTTCCATTGATTTATATTTGTCTTTGTGCCAGTACCATACTGTCTTGATGACTGTAGCTTTGTAGTATAGTCTGAAGTCAGGTAGGTTGATTACTCCAGTTCCATTCTTCTTTCTCAAGATTGCTTTGGCTATTTGAGGTTTTTTGTATTTCCATACAGATTTTGAAATTATTTGTTCGAATTCTGTGAAAAATACTGTTGGTAGCTTGATAGAGATTGCATTGAATCTATGGATTTCTTTGGGTAATGTACTCATTTTCACTATATTGATTCTTCTGATTCATAAACATGGTATATTTCTCCATCTATTTGTGTAATCTTTGATTACTTTCATCAGTGTTTTATAGTTTTCTATATATAGATCTTTTGTTCCTTTAGGTAGATTTATTCCTAAGTATTTTATTCTTTTCAATGCAATGGTGAATGGTATAGTTTCCTTAATTTCTCTTTCTGTTTTATCATTGTTAGTGTATAGGAATGCAAGGTATTTCAGTGAATTCATTTTATGTCCTGCAACTTTACTGTATTCATTGATTAGTTCTAGTAATTTTCTGGTTGTGTCTTTGGGGTTTTCTATGTAGAAGATCATGTCATCTGCAAACAGCGAGAGTTGTCCTTCTTCCTTTCTGATCTGGATTTCTCTTATTTCTTTTTCTTTTTTGATTGCTGTAGCTAAAACTTCCAAAACTATGTTGAATAGTAGTGGTGAGAGTGGGCACCCTAGGGGAAATGCTTTCAAGTTTTCACCATTGAGGATAATTTTTACTGTGGGTTTATCATATATAGCTTTTATTATGTTGAGGTATGTTCCTTCTATGCCTGCTTTCTGGAGGGCTTTTATCATATTTGGATGTAGAATTTTGTCAAAGGTTTCTCTGCATCTATTGAGATTATCATATGGTTTTTATCTTTCAATTTGTTAATGTGGTGTATCACATTGATTGTTTTGCAAATATTGAAGAATCCTTGCATCCCTGGGATAAAACCCACTTGGTCATGATGCATGATCTTTTAAATAAATTGTGGGATTCTATTTGCTAGAATTTTGTTGAGGATTTTTGCATCTATGTTCTTCAGTGATATTGGTCTGTAGTTTTCTTTTATTGTGGCATCTTTATCTGGTCTAGCTATTAGGGTGGTGGTGGTCTCATAGAATGAATTTGGCAGTTTACCTTATTCTGCAATTTTATGGGAAAATTTGAGCAGGATAGGTGTTAGCTCCTCTCTAAATTTTTGGTATAATTTAAGTGAAGCCATCTGGTCCTGGGCTTTTGTTTGTTGGATGATTTTTGATTACAGTTTGTATTCCCATGCTTGTGATGAGTCTGTTAAGATTTTCTATTTCTTTCTGGTTCAGTTTTGAAAGGTTATACTTTTCTAAGAATTTGTTCATTTCTTCCAAGGTGTCCATTTTATGGTCATATAGTTGCTATTAGACATCACCAGATGGTCAACACCATAATCAGATTGATTATATTCTTTGCAGCGAAAGATGGAGAAGCTCTATACAGTCAGCAAAAACAAGACCAGGAGCTGACTGTGGCTCAGACCATGAACTCCTTATTGCCAAATTCAGACTTAAATTGAAGAAAGTAGGGAAAACCACTAGACCATTAAGGTATGACCTAAATCAAATCCCTTATGATTATACAGTGGAAGTGAGAAATAGATTTAAGGGCCTAGATCTGATAGATAGAGTGCCTGATGAACATGGATGGAGGTTCATGACATTGTACAGGAGACAGAGATCAAGACCATCCCCATGGAAAAGAAATGCAAAAAAGCAAAATGGCTGTCTGGGGAGGCCTTACAAATAGCTGTGAAAAGAAGAGATCAAGACCATCCCCATGGAAAAGAAATGCAAAAAAGCAAAATGGCTGTCTGGGGAGGCCTTACAAATAGCTGTGAAAAGAAGAGAAGTGAAAAGCAAAGGAGAAAAGGAAAGATATAAACATCTGAATGCAGAGTTCCAAAGAATAGCAAGAAGAGATAAGAAAGCCTTCCTCAGCGATCAATGCAAAGAAATAGAGGAAAACAACAGAATGGGAAAGACTAGGGATCTCTTCAAGAAAATCAGAGATACCAAAGGAACATTTCATGCAAAGATGGGCTCGATAAAGGACAGAAATGGTATGGACCTAACAGAAGCAGAAAATATTAAAAAGAGATGGCAAGAATACACAGAAGAACTGTACAAAAAAGATCTTCACGACCCAGATAATCATGATGGTGTGATCACTCACTTAGAGCCAGACATGCTGGAATGTGCAGTCAAGTGGGCCTTAGAAAGCATCACTACAAACAAAGCTAGTGGAGGTGATGGAATTCCAGTTGAGCTATTCCAAATCCTGAAAGATGATGCTGTGAAAGTGCTGCACTCAATATGCTAGCAAATTTGGAAAACTCAGCAGTGGCCACAGTACTGGAAAAGGTCAGTTTTCATTCCAATCCCAAAGAAAGGCAATGCCAAAGAATGCTCAAACTACTGCACAGTTGCACTCATCTCACACGCTAGTAAAGTAATGCTCAAAATTCTCCAAGCCAGGCCTCAGTAATATGTGAACCATGAACTTCCTGATGTTCAAGCTGGTTTTAGAAAAGGCAGAGGAACCAGAGATCAAATTGCCAACATCTGCTGGATCATGGAAAAAGCAAGAGAGTTCCAGAAAAGCATCTATTTCTGCTTTATTGACTATGCCAACGCCTTTGACTGTGTGGATCACAATAAACTGTGGAAAATTCTGAGAGAGAAGGGAATACCAGACCACCTGACCTGCTTCTTGAGAAATCTGTATGCAGGTCAGGAAGCAACAGTTAGAACTGGACATGGAACAACAGACTGGTTCAAAATAGGAAAAGGAGTACATCAAGGCTGTATATTGTCACCCTGTTTATTTAACTTACATGCAGAGTACATCATGAGAAACCCTGGACTGGAAGAAACACAAGCTGGAATCAAGATTGCCGGGAGAAATATCAATAACCTCAGATATGCAGATGAAACCACCCTTATGGCAGAAAGCAAAGATGAACTAAAGAGCCTCTTGATGAAAGTGAAAGTGTAGAGTGAAAAAGTTGGCTTAAAGCTCAACATTCAGAAAACGAAGATCATGGCATCCAGTCCAATCACTTCATGGGAAATAGATGGGGAAGCAGTGGAAACAGTGTCAGACTTTATTTTTCTGGGCTCCAAAATCACTACAGATGGTGACTAAGCCATGAAATTAAAAGATGCTTACTCCTTAGAAGGAAAGTTATGACCAACCTAGATAGCATATTCAAAAACAGAGACATTACTTTGCCAACAAAGGTTCGTCTAGTCAAGGCTATGGTTTTTCCTGTGGTCATGTACGGATGTGAGAGTTGGACTGTGAAGAAGGCTGAGTGCCAAAGAATTGATGCTTTTGAACTGTGGTGTTGGAGAAGACTCTTGAGAGTCCCTTGGACTGCAAGAAGATCCAACCAGTCCCTTCTGATGGAGATCATCCCTGGAATTTCTTTGGAAGGAATGATGCTAAAGCTGAAACTCCAGTACTTTGGCCACTTCATGCTAAGAGTTAACCCATTGCAAAAGACTGTGATGCTAGGAGGGATTGGGGGCAAGAGGAGTAGGGGATGACAGAGGATGAGATGGCTGGATGGCATCACTGACTCGATGGACGTGAGTCTGAGTGAACTCCGGGAGTTGGTGATGGACAGGGAGGCCTGGCGTGCTGCGATTCATGGGGTCGCAAAGAATCGGACATGACTGAGTGACTGATCTGATCTGATCTGATCTGATTCTCCTTTCTATTTCTGTGTTGCCTGTTGTGATTTCTCCACTTTCGTTTCTAATTTTCTTGATTTGATTCTTCTCCCCTTTTTCTTGATGAGCCTGGCTAAAGATTTGTCTATTTTATTTATCTTCTCAAAGAACCAGCTTTTAGTTTTGTTGATTTTTGCTATGGTCTCCTTTGTTTCTTTTTCATTTATTTCTGCCCTAATTTTTAAATTTCTTTTCTCTTACTAACCCTGGGTTGTTCATTTCTTCTTTTTCTAGTTGCTTTAGGTGTAAATTTAAGTTATTTATTTGATTTCTCTCCTGTTTACTGATGTAGGCTTGTATTGCTATGAACCTTCCCCTTAGCACTGCTTCTACTGAATCCTATAGGTTTTGGGTTGTCACATTTTCATTTTCATTTGTTTCTATGCATGTTTTGCTTTCCATTTTGATTTCTTCTGTGATTTGTTGGTTATTCAGAAGCCTGTTGTTTAGGCTCTGTATGTTTGTATTTTTAAGAGTTTATTTTTTTTTTTACTGTAGTTGACATCTAATCTTACTGCATAGTGATCAGAAAAGAGGCTTGAAATGATTTCAAATTTTTTGGATTTACCAAGGCTAGATTTATGGCCCATGGTGTGATCTATCCTGGAGAATGTTCTGTGTGCACTTGAGAAAGAGATACAATTACCTGTTTTGGGGTGAAACGTCTTGATGAAAGTGAAAGTGTAGAGTGAAAAAGTTGGCTTAAATCTCAACACTCAGAAAACGAAGATCATGGCATCATGGCACTTCATGGGAAATAGATGGGGAAACAGTGGAAACAGTGTCAGACTTTATTTTTCTGGGCTCCAAAATCACTGCAGATGGTGACTGCAGCCACGAAATTAAAGGACACTTACTCCTTGGAAGGAAAGTTATGACCAACCTAGATGGCATATTCAAAAGCAGAGACATTCCTTTGCCAACAAAGGTTCGTCTAGTCAAGGCTATGGTTTTTCCTGTTGTCATGTATGGATGTGAGAGTTGGACTGTGAAGAAGGTTGAGCGCTGAAGAATTGATGCTTTTGAACTGTGGTGTTGGAGAAGACTCTTGAGAGTCCCTTGGACTGCAAGGAGATCCAACCAGTCCCTTCTGATGGAGATCATCCCTGGAATTTCTTTGGAAGGAATGATGCTAAAGCTGAAACTCCAGTACTTTGGCCACCTCATGCAAAGAGTTGACTCATTGGAAAAGACTGTGATGCTGGGAGGGATTGGGGGCAAGAGGGGAAGGGGATGACAGAGGATGAGATGGCTGGATGGCATCATTGACTCAATGGACGTGAGTCTGGGTGAACTCCGAGAGTTGTTGATGGACAGGGAGGCCTGGCGTGCTGCGATTCATGGGGTTGCAAAGAGTCAGACTCGATTGAGTGACTGATCTGATCTGAAATGTCCTATAGATATCAATTAAGTCTAACTGGTCCATTAAAGTTTGTGTTTCCTTGCCAGTTTTCTGTTTGGTTGATCTATCCATAAGTGTGAGTGGGGTATTAAAGTTTCCCACTATTATTGTGTTACTGTTAATTTCCCCTTTCACACTTGCTAGTATTTGCCTTACATATTGCGGTGCTCCTATGTTGGGTGCATATATACTTATAATTGTTATATCTTCTTCTGGGATTGATCCTTTGTTCATTATGTAGTGTCCTTCTTTGTCTCTTTTCACGGACTTTATTTTATCTATTTTGTCAAAGTCTATTTTATCTGATATGAGTCTTTCTACTCTTGCTTTCTTTTGGTCTCCATTTGCAAGAAATATCTTTTTCCAGCCCTTCACTTTCAGTCTGTATGTGTCCCTTGTTTTGAGGTGGGTCTTTTGTAGACACCATATTTAGGGGTCCTATTTTTGTATCCATTCAGCCATCTTTTGATTGGGGCATTCAACCCATTTACATTTAAGGTAATTATTGATAAGTATCGTTCCCTTGTCATTTTACATTTTTGTTTTGGGTTCGAGTTTATAAACCTTTTCTGTGTTTCCTGCCTAGAGAAGATCCTTTAGCATTTGTTGGAGAGCTGGTTTGATGGTGCTGAATTCTCTCAGCTTTTGCTTGTCTGTAAAGCTTTTGATTTCTCCTTCATATTTGAATGAGATCCTTGCTGGGTATAGTAATCTAGGTTGTATGTTTTGCTCTTCCATCACTTTAAGTATGTCCTGCCATTCCCTTCTGGCCTAAAGAGTTTCTATTGAAAGATCAGCTGTTGTCCTTATGGGGATACCCTTGTGTGTTATTTTTCGATTTTCCCTTGCTGCTTTTAATATTTTCTCTTTGTGTTTGATCTTCATTAATTTGGTTAATATGTGTCTTGAAGTGTTTCCCCTTGAGTTTATCCTATTTGGTACTCTCTGGGTTTCTTGGACTTGAGTAGTTATTTCCTTCCCTGTTTTAAGGAAGTTTTCAACTATTATCTCAAGTATTTTCTCATGCCCTTTATTTTTGTTTTCTTCTTCTGATACTCCTATGATTCTAATATTGAGGCATTTAACATTGTCCCAGAGGTCCCTGAGCTTGTCCTCATTTCTTTTAATTCTTTTTTCTTTTTTCCACTCTGCTTCATTTATTTCCACCATTCTGTCTTCCACCTCACTTGTCCTATCTTCTGCCTCAGCTATTCTACTGTTGGCTCCCTCCAGAGTGCTTTTGATCTCAGTTATTGCATTTTTCATTATTGATTGCCTGCTTTTTATTTCTTCTAGGTCCTTGTTAAACTTTTCTTGCATCTGTTCAATCCTCATTTCTAATCTATTTACCTATAACTTCATTTTGTTTTCAAGATTTTGGATGATCTTTCTTATCATTATTCTGAATTCTTTTTCAGGTAGGCTCCCTATCTCCTCCTCTTTGGTTTGGTTTGGTGGGCATTTATCATGTTCCTTTATCTGCTGAATTTTTCTCTGCCTTTTCATCTTGTTTAAGTTGCTGTGTTTGGGGTGGCCTTTCTGTATGCTGGAAGTTTGTGATTCCTCTTTATTGTGGAGCTGGCTCCCTATGGGTGGTGTTGGACTAGTGACTTTTCAAGGTTTCCTGATTATGGGAGCTTGTGTCGGTGTTTTGGTGGGTGGAGGTGGATCTCTTCTATTTGGAGTGCAATGAAATCCAGTAGTGAGTTTTGAGGTGTCTGTGGGTTTGGCAAGCCTTTGAGCTGCCTGTATTTTAATGTTCAGGGCTGTGTTCCTGTGTTGCTGGAGAATTAGCATGGTGTGTCTTGCTCTGGAACTTGTTGGCTCTTGGGTGGAGCTTGGTTTAAGTGTAGGTATGGAGGCTTTTGGATGAGCTCTTGTTGATTAGTGTCCCCTGGAGTCAGGAGTTTTCTTGTGTTCTCAAGTTTTGGATTTAAGTCTTCTGTCTCTGGCTTTCAGTCTTATTCTTACAGTAGCCTCAAAACTTCTCCATCCATACAGCACAAATGATAAACATCTAGGTTAATGGTGAAAAAATTCTCCACAGTGCAGAACACCAAGAGAGGTTCACAGAGAAGAGAAGAGGGAAGAGGGAGATAGAGGTGACCAGGAGGAAAAGAGGGAGAATCAAAAGCAGAGACAGTCTAGCCAGTAATCAGTTCCCTAAGTTTTCTCCACAGCCTGGAACACCCAGAGGGATTCACAGAGTTAAGTAGAGAAGAGAAGGGGGAAGGAGGAGATAGAGGTGACCTGGAGGAGAAAAGGGAGAGCCAAAAGGGGGCAGAGCAATCAAGCCAGTAATCACATCCCTAAGAGAAAAATGGATACTGATAATTAGATTCTTAAATGTAGAAAATTGAGAACAAATACAAAAAAGCAAAGATTAAAAATCTACAGTAGAGGTTAGATTCTCAAAAATACAATATTAAAAATACAAAACAAAATCACAAAATATATATATATGAAATTCACCTTAAAAATAGGGTCGTTTTTTGCAAGGTAATAGTAGGTTATAAAAATGAAATTTAAAGGAGTAATAAAGAAGTTAAAAATAAAATAAAATTTAGAAATGATAATACTAAAAATACATCTAGGAATTTTTCTGGAGTTGTTGTGGGCAGTGTGGGGTCAGTTCAGTTTCAGATAGTTCCTTGTTCCAGCTTGTACTTCTCAAGGTCTATAGGCCCCTTCCAATGCTTAGTCAATGTTAACTACAGGGTTTTAATCTGTTGCACCTCTCGCTTCCAGAGTGTTTCCTCTTCTTTTTAAATTTTGGCTTCCTCTGTTTGCAAGTCTCTTAAGTGTCTAATTTCTGCTCTGGCACAAGGAGGCGAATGTGGTCGCTTATTTAGGCTCACTTGTTCAATTGTGTTGTGGGGAGGGAGGAAGGAACACTGCAAACAAATATCACTGGCCTGTGTGGGGAGTGCTCGCAGTGTATGAACCACACTTGGTTTCCCCCAGCTCACGGTGATATGTGCTTTCCAGGTCTCCACTGCTAAGGTGCCAGGTTGCTCTGCAGGGCTACTGTCCAATGTGGGCCCTGTGTTTTGTGCACTTCCTAGGTCTAAGCTGCTTGGGTTCAGGGTATTTACTCTGCAAGG
The DNA here is from genome assembly GCF_032452875.1 of Bos javanicus. Taxonomy (NCBI): domain Eukaryota; kingdom Metazoa; phylum Chordata; class Mammalia; order Artiodactyla; family Bovidae; genus Bos; species Bos javanicus. The sequence continues at coordinate 72,856,745 of NC_083870.1, read as the reverse complement.
TCACGGACTCGGTTGGGCGTGCGTTTTGTGCCCTTCCCAGGTCGGAGCAGCTCAGGCGACCAGGTGCTTGGCAAGCACACCATCCCCGGTGGGCCGTGTGTCTTAATCACCTCCCCGGTCCTGGCCGCTCGGTTTCCTGGGTGCACCACGTGAGCTAACTCTGCTTTGGTATTCGCTCAATCCTTTGTTCTGTGAGCAGGCCAAGCTCACAGGTGCAGGCCGTGCTTTAGGTTAGAGCCTTTTGCGGGAAAGTTCTCTGCTTTTTTTCCTCTCTGGCTATCCCACAGTTTGGGTTGCTATCTCATGTTAGCTCCCTCAGGTTGAAATTGGGGCATTCTGGCCCAGTCTTTACGCTAAGCCTGCAGCCTGCACCTTCCCGTCCAGCCCCTGCTCTCTGCTGGCAGACATGAGCATCTGGGCTACTTCTCTGCTGGGAGTTGCAGTTAGGAATGTATTCTGTGGGGTTTTCTTTTTTTTTTTTCTCCCAGCTATATTGCCCTCTGAGATTCCAAAACTCCCCACAGACCTGCAGGTGAGAGGGTTTCCTGCTGTTTGGAAACTTCTTCTCCACGACTCCCTCCCCAGGGCTGGTCTCCATCCCTAACTCTTTTGTCTCTCTTTTTGTCTTTTATATTTTATTCTACCTCCTTTCGAAGAGAATGGGCTGCCTTTCTGGGTGCCTGGTGTCCTCCATCAGTATTCAGAAGTTGTTTTGTGGAAGTTGCTCAGCGTTCAAATGATCTTTTGATGAATTTGTGGAGGATAAAGTGGTCTCTCCATCCTATTCCTCTGCTATCTTGGGACCACCCCCCTGTAGCATCTTTATGAAAGCAAATAATCATGGTGTCTAATATCCATTATCCAGTTACTGACCCAGAGAAGGGGCAAATATGTTTTCTTCTCATCCTTATTATCATAGATAATCAGAAATAATGGTAGGGAAACAAAAAGTCTTGCCTTAAGCTATGTTATAGATCACCAATCTCTGTCATAATGTAAGCTGGAGAGATGTTGAGCTTCATGATATCTCAAATAGCATCATGCTTGTTATTACATGGATAGCATTATGCTCATAAGACCTGGTGAACAGGATGTAGAAAAAACTCCATATACTTTAGAAGTCTGTCCATAGGTAAAGTTTCAACTTGTCTAGTTATCTGTTGCTAAGACAGTCTACTTTAAGGTGTGAAATACATTTCTGTGCCTTGCACCTCTGATACAAATGAAAAAGCACAAACTTGGTATTTCTCATATTTTGAAGATAACATTTACCACATTTGAGAATGCTGCTCCGATTCATTTACTTGTTTATATGCAAGGCTCAGCACTGAATTCATCTCTAAACAAGAAAAGTATCAGCTTCAGTTCTACACTGGCTCAAATTATTCAGCTCCTGGGGCTTTATGACCGAGAAGACCCAATGTTATTGGAAGTATTTGTTAGATGGAGCAGTCTTATGGAACTTCTAAAGCCATCAAAAAAGTTTGACATAGACCTCCAAAGTTTTGAATAAAGCCATACATTTATCTACCAGTTACTATTCTCCATTTGAAATATAGCTCTACTTTGTTACTGGTAGTTTGTGGAATGAACACCTGTTCATGGGATACCACAACTATGCAACTTGTATTGCACATCATGAATTGTGTGATCTGATTCACTGAACCATAAAATTGGATGTGCACAGTAGCATTCCATTGTAAAATGAAAATGTTATATATTAGAACTTGGCCATATAGGTCCAGGAAGTCACAAATAAACTGTATAAACAGATGGCTCAAACTCCCATGGTACCTGCTTCTGCTGCTTCACTGCCTTTCCCTAAACTACAGACTTAGTTTAGGTTCCCTAAACACCCCATGTGACTTCATGGGGTGTTTCCCATGACCACTTAATGGAGTACAGAAAAGTTTGAGTCTAGTTTTCCTTTAGACCTCCAAGATATACTGGTACTGGCTGGAAGTAGACTACCATTGCTTATAGCTGCGCTTAATGATAGTTCTTGGAAAGAGTGGTTAAGTAAAACCTTTCTAATGATTCACTTCCTATAGAAGGACAGCTGGCCTGAAATATGCACCTGCAATGATATATGGACGAGTGGCTAATGAATTGGCTATCCAAGTCCCTGACAGACTTAAAGAAAAAAACAAGGTAGAAATATTCTCCAGTGATATTTGTAGAAGAGGAATATGGGTGGACATTTTAGAATGGACATAGTGTGGCAGCATACACGTCCTTTCTAAATTCCCATTAGAAAAATGTTTATACTCGTGTAAGCCAGTAATCTAGTAGACAATTGATCAATCCTTTGGATAACAGTGTGCATTTCCCCAAGTCATATTTCTCACCTAAAGAGCCCATGAATGAATTGACCATGATAGAGATTATGTATGTTTTTAACAATATAGACTTCCTCTCTAACAAATTAATCTTTTAGAGATTGAGTCCCCAATACTGAATTATTCTATAGGAATAATTCAGGCATCCATCTGGAAAGTTTGATTATTTTCCATCCTTTCATCATGGCTGAGAGCACTTTTTACTGTATAAGATAAACCACAAGAACTTCTACCAATACCAGTTTTCATAGACTTAGGTAATTCCTTATGTGTTACTATTTTATCTTACATACATCATACCTGATCAAAGAACAAACTTTATAGAAAGGCATTAGGTAAAGATACACATGTCAGGAGTATTCACTAGTTACCACATGCTAAATGACGCCAAAGTAGTTGGTTTGATAGAATGAACCTCCTAAAAGATCAGGTGTGGTGCGTGACTAGAAAGAACTTCTGGGATTATAACCTTCAATGGGTAACAAAACATGTTATTTTCTTTCTTATTTAAATGGAGAAAAGTAAGATTTATTGAGGTGAAGTGATTGTTATCCTGATACATCAAGTAAGTGATGTAACTGGGATATAGTCGTATCTACAATTTAAATTTTATACCTTTAATTATGTAGGATCTGAAAACTTCTTAAAATTCTACCCAATGCATCTATTGAACTTTAACCTCCATGAGTACTTTCAAAAGACCTTGTATTTTATTCTCATCAAGCAGTTTTTATTCTGGCAAAAAAAAAAAAAAAAAAAAGACTTACTTGTACAAATTTATGTTGCAGAGTGAAATGCCAGGGATACAGAAATATTTCTTTCAAAGAACCCACATCTTAGTGTATAAACTGTCAGCCTGCATGAGTTATAAGCATATGACTTACTTCACTCAACAAATATTCACCAAACGTTGACTATACAGAAGATATTGTAAGCACAGGGGTAAACAAAGATGAAAAAATGTATTTAAGTACTTAATATCAAGAAATAGATGGGCTAGAAAACCATAATACAAGGTTCAGTTCAGTTCAGTTCATTTCAGTCACTCAGTCATGTCTGACTCTGCGACCCCATGAATTGCAGCACACAAGGCCTCCCTGTCCATCACCAACTCCCAGAGTTCACCCAAACTCATGTCCATCGAGTTGGTGGTGCCATCCACACATCTCATCCTCTGTCATCCCCTTCTCCTCCTGCCTCCAATCCCTCCCAGCAAAAGAGTCTTTTCCAATGAGTCAACTCTTCGCATGAGGTGGCCAAAGTACTGGAGTTTCAGCTTTAGCATCAGTCCTTCCAAAGAACACCCAGGACTGATCTCCTTCAGAATGGACTGGTTGGATCTCCTTGCAGTCCAAGGGACTCTCAAGAGTCTTCTCCAACACCACACTTCAAAAGCATCAATTCTTCAGTGCTCAGCTTTCTTCACAGTCCAGCTCTCACATCCATACATGACCACAGGAAAAACCATAGCCTTGACTAGACGAACCTTTGTTGGCAAAGTAATGTCTGTGCTTTTTATATGCTATCTAGGTTGGTCATAACTTTCCTTCCAAGGAGCAAGCGTCTTTTAATTTCACGGCTACAATCACCATCTGCAGTGATTTTGGAGCCCCCCAAAATAAAGTCTGACATCGTTTCCACTGTTTCCCCATCTATTTCCCATGAAGTGATGCGACCAGATGCCATGATCTTTGTTTTTCTAAATGTTGAGCTTTAAGCCAACATTTTCACTCTCGTCTCTCACTTTCATCAAAAGGCTTTTTAGTTCCTCTTCGTTTTCTGCCATAAAGGTGGTGTCATCTGCATATCTGAGGTTATTGATATTTCTCCCGGCAGTCTTGATTCCACCTTGTGCTTCTTCCAGCCCAGCATTTCTCATGATGTGCTCTGCATGTAAGTTAAATAAGCAGGATGACAATATACAGCCTTGACGTACTCCTTTTCCTATTGGGAACCAGTCTGTTGTTCCATGTCCAGTTGTAAGTGTTGCTTGCTGACCTGAATATAGGTTTCTGAAGAGGCAGGTCAGGGGGTCTGGTATTCCTATCTCTTTCAGAATTTTCCACAGTTTATTATGATCCACACAGTCAAAGGCTTTGGCATAGTCAACAAAGCAGAAATAGATGTTTTTCTGGAACTCTTTTCCTTTTTCCATGATCCAGCAGATGTTGACAATTTGATCTCTGGTTCCTCTGCCTTTTCTAAAACCAGCTTGAACATCTGGAAGTTCACGGTTCATGTATTGCTGAAGCCTGGCTTGGAGAATTTTGAGCATTAATACAAGGTAGAATATAATAAAGGATCAAGAAGAACACAGTGTGAAAATCTGGAGTTTATATCAAACTGTGTCACAATCCAAATTCTGATTATTCTGGTGAAGTTTTTCTTTTGTGTTAGGAAAGGGCATACTCATCTGATATGCCTATTATTTATAAATGGCAAAACACAACAGTGGAAAAGGTTGTTTTAACCTGTTTTAACTTTAACTTTAACTTAAGGTTAAAACCTTAAGTTTTAACCTGTTGGCATCTGTCAAATAGCTTATAATTTAAGCTATTTTAAATATAGGGTGATTACTTCCTTTTTCCTTTTAAAATAGAAACAATAAAATGAATGATTGATGGGTGTTTTCTTTTCAATAGGACAAATTACAAATTTGTAATTTGTACACATTACAGATTACAGATTTGTACAAATTAGTGCAAATCTCAAATTTTAATACAACACAACAGTTTAAGTCATTAGTATAGCTCAATTGAGTTTCTTTTTAAGTATTTTGAAAATAAAATTTGATTTAGAAGATGTAGGAGAGAAGCAGGATTTCCATGATCTAGAGAGAATTCTGCCCTAATCATGGTGAAATAAAGAGTATAGCTAGGCTATTGAGTCAGTGTGGGTAGAGTTGTGGAAGAGGAATTGTAAACTAACATTTTTTATATAAGCCCTAATTGGGAAGAATATGTGAAAACATGTATTTCCTATAGGTTTACCATTAATACCCTTGGAGTCAGAATAGAAAACACGAAGTATTGAAGTAGATACTTTGGCCACAGAGTCAATATCTTAACGCTAATAAAATCCTACAGAAATTAATCAAAATTAATTTTTATCTGCTGATTTTTATTTATATTTCTTTAATTTTTATTATTATTACTGAGATGGTAAATTCATAAAAACTATTTGGTTTAATACTAGGAGTCATTAAGTGTTCAATTCTGTGCATTGAACCATTTTATTCTTTTCTGCATATTAAAAGTCATGTGACATATTATCAAAGAATTTTATGCCTGTATAAGTTTCATAAAAAACATCTGAATCATAGGGAATGTCACTAGCATTAAAAACAATCTGGGGCTATTTTAACATTTTAAAAAATAACCTAATACATAAGAAAATCAAGTTTGACTTTTTCAGAATTACTTTCCTGAAATAACCTCTGTAAAAATAACTTAATAATTTCTGACAATTTACTTTCTGGACACCATGCTTAACATTTTGGAGCTTCTCAGGTGGCGCAGTGGTAAAGAATCTGCCTTCCAATACAGGAGCCACAAGTTCAACCCCTGAGTCTGGAAGATCCCCAGGAATGGGAAATGGCAACTCACTCCAGTATTCTTGCCAAGGAAATCCCATGGACAGAGGAGCCTGGCAGGCTACAGTCCATCATGAAATGGTTGTACACTGCTGAGCTGTTGAGCACACTGCAGGCTAGTTTGAGTCTCAACACAGCTTCATTGTTATCTGATCCATTTTATGTATATCTTCAGACTCAGAGTGATTACACTATTATTATGTTGTAGAGTCAATACTTTGCCAAAAGCAGTGGTTTTTATTTTTATATTTACTGGGGGCCCTCTGTATTTAAGTATTTTCTCTTGACTTTCTGCTTTTCTTTATTTGTCATTTGGCTCGCCTAGCTTTCTTCCTGTTTTAAGATCCCCATCTTCAAATCTTTATTTCTAGAACCATTAACTCATCTGTTAAAAATTTCTACATAGAAATCTTATTCATTTTTTAAGGTCTGGCATTTAGTACATAAACATTTATGGTCTAAAATTATAAATGTTACAGTATTAAGAGATAAAAGTTAAATGCATAGATAATTGAAGTAATCCTTTTCCTAAACAGAACTAACTCCAACTTCTCTAATTTTGCAATTTATACAAACAAGAAAAATCAAACATTAATCTTCTAATATTACCTTATAGTTAAATTATCTTCACTTGACTTTATGCTCATATCTTCCAATTACCAGTATTTATATAACATTTATTATACGATACATAACTTTTGTATATAATATATAATTTCACATGCTAGACTCTAGATGGTAGCCCTTCATTTTCAACAGTAGTTGCATCATGAATATCCTTATTTAACTTTATGATTTCAGATTCCCTTCCATTTAGCATATTTAGTATATTTATGTCAGATAAACCTTCACTAGGTATTAAAATGCCATATACCTACTAAAGTTGTTTAAATAATTCTAATCTCTTTTCTTGAGTTAGGTTAAGAAAAGAATGAGCATTTTTAATGAAAACAATTTTCATATTTTAATCTAACAGTAAATTTCTGTCCTAGAGAGGTTTAAATTTAATATTTGATTGAATATGATATTATTATTAATTTCTATGTCTTGAAATTTCCCAAGTAATGATATTTGCAAACATTTTTATTAATTTTAACTGTATAAGCTGTTAAAAATAACTTTGTGTTTAAAGGTAATTATATATATGATCAGTAGTGACCACAGGACCTGAAAAGTTCAGTTTTCATTCCAATTCCAAAGAAAGGCAATTCCAAAGAATGTTCAAACCACCATACAATTGGGCTCATTTCATATGCTAGAGAGATAACCCTCAAAACCTTTCAGCTAGGTTTCAGCATACCTGAACCAGGGACTTCTAGATAGATGTATAAGCTGGGTTTAGGAGAGGCAGAGGTGATCAAAGTCACCATCCATTGGATCATAAAGGAAGCAAGGGAGTTCCAGAAAAACATCGGCTTCTGCTTCATGGACTAGGTTAAACCCTTTGACTATGTGAATCACACACACACACACAAAAACTGTAGAAAATTCTTAAAGAGAAAGGAGTACTAGACCACTTTACCTATCTCCTGAGAAACAGGTATGTGAGTCAAGAAGCAACAGTTAGAACCAGACATGGAACAACTGACTGGTTCAAAATTGGGAAAGGAGTACATTAAGGCTGTATATTGTCACCCTGCCTATTTAATTTATATTCAGAATACATCATGTGAAATGTCGGACTGGATGAATCACAATGAAGATTGGTTGGAGACCTATCAACAACCTCAGATATGCAGCTGATGCCACTCTAATGGCAGAAAGTGAAGAGGAACTAAGAAGCCTCTTTATGAGGGTGAAAGAGGAGAGTGAAAAAGCTGGCTTAAAACTCAACTTTCAAAAAATTAAGATCACAGTATCCGGTCCCAGCACTTCATGGCAAATAGAAGAGAGGAAAATGAAAGCAGTGACAGATTTTCTTTCTTTGGGCTCCAAAATCACTGTGGATGATAACTGCTCCTTGGAAGAAAAGTTATGCCAAACCCACACAGCATATTAAAAAAGAAATATATCACTTGGCCAAAGGTCCATAGAGTCAAAGCTGTGGTTTTCTCAGTAGTCATGAATGGATGTCAGAGTTGTACCATAAAGATGGCTGAGCAACCGAAAAACTGATACTTTTGAATTCTGGTGCTGGAGAAGACTCTTGAGAGTCTTTGGACAGCAAGGAGATCAAATCAGTCAATCTCAAAGGAAACCAACCCTGAATATTTATTGGAAGGTATGATGCTGGAGCTAAATCTCCAAAACTTTGGCCATCTGAGTCAACTCATTGGAAAAGACCATGATGCTGGGAAAGATTGAAGGCCAAAGGAGAATGGGGCCACAGAGGATGAGATGGTTGAATGGCATCACTGATTCTATGAACATGAGTCTGAGCAAACTACAGGGGGTGGTGAAGGACAGGGAAACCTCGTGTGCTGCAGTCCATGGGATCACAAAGAGTCAGATATAAATTAGTTGACTGAACAGTTAGACTGGGACATGAAATCCAGGCTGAGACTTGAATCCAGTCAAAACTCAGATTGGGATTTGAATTTCCATTTTTGTTTATTATTTTAAGCTTAAAATAATTTTTTTCTATTGTAATATGATTACTTTACAATGTTGTGCTATTTTCTGCTGTACAACATCATGAATCAGCCATGTGAATACATATATTCCCCTCCCTTTTGAGTCTTCCTCCCACTCCCCTCCCCTCATTCCACCCCTCTAGGTCATCCCAGAGCACTGAGCTGAGCTCCCTGTTCTATACAGCAGCTTCCCGCTAGCTATCTATTTTGAACACTGTAGTGTATATATGTCAATGGCACTATCTCACCTCATCACCACCCGACTACTTACCCCACTGTGTCCACCAGTTCATTCTCTATGTCTGTGTCTCTATTCCTGCCCTGCAGATAGGTTCATAAGTACCATTTTTCCTAGGTCCCATATATATTCATTAATATATGATATCTTTTTCTCAGAACATGTTATTTTTTTTCTTATTTTTTGCTTTACAATGTTGTGTTGCTTTATGCCATACAACACCATGAATCAGCCATAAGTATACATATATTCCCTTTCTCTTGAACCTCCCTCCCATTCCATGCCCCCATCTCACCCCTGTAGGTCATCACAGAGCTCTGGGCTGATCTTTCTGTGTTATACAGCAACTTCCCAATGGCTATTTCTTTCACACATGGTAATGTATATATTTCAATGCTACTGATATTTGTTTTTCTCAGAACCTATATTCTTTTAACTGAGATCACATTACCCAGTCTTAGGACTTAACAAAGCTCATATTCTTGATGTCTCATCACAGAGTTCAGTGAGAGACAAAGTGATAGGTAAGAAGTGGGTTTATTTAAAGAGAAATACATTCCACAGACAGAGTGTGAACCATCTCAGAAGGTGAGAGTGGCACCAGGTTGTCAATTTTTCATGTGTGCTCAGTCATGTCTGATTCTTTGCAACCCCATGCACTGTAGCCCACCAGGCTTCTCTGTTCATGGGACTATTCCAGCAAGAATACTGGAGTGGGTGGCCTTTTCCTTCTTCAGGGGATCTTTCTGACCTAAGGATTGAACCTGTGTCTCCTGTAGTTCCTGCATTGGCAGGCAGATTCTTTACCACTGAGACCCCTGGGAAGCCCTAGTTTTTATAGAGATGGGTAGTTTCATGGGCCAATAAGTTCAAGGAGTATTTCAGCTATTTGGGGAAAGGGATGGAGTCTCCAGGATTGGCCCACTGACCATTTTTTGAAATTTATGGTCAGCTTTGAAATTAACATGGTGTGTGTGGGTGTCATTTAGCTTGTTGAGTGTTACATTGAGGTATACAGAGGATCAAAGTATACTGGAAGTCAATTTGTCTGCCATCTTGGACCTATTTGGTTCTAATCAGTTTATGTCATGTCCTCAGGTTATGTCATTCTTTTAAAGATTGTGCCCTGCCTGCTTCCTGTTTCGCTATCATATAGCAAGATCAGCATTTTAAAAATGAACAATCTAGGTAAAATTTTAAGATATAGTTTTACATGCTAGTTTCATCATTATTGGTGTGAATGCTGTATTTGTTTAACTATGGAAGTTAAACTTATATAAAGAAAGCTTCCATAAACTTCCATATACTTCCATAACTTCCATAAACTTCCATAAAGAAAGCTGAGTACCGAAGAATTGATGTTTTTGAATTTCGGTGTTGGAAGGACTCTTGAGAGTCTCTTAGACTGCAAGAAAGTCAAATTAGTCAATCCTAAAGGAAACCAGTCCTGAATATTCACTGGAAGGACTGTTGTTGAAGCTGAAGCTCCAATACTTTGGCCACCTGATGCAAAGAACTGACTAATCAGTTCAGTTGATGAGTTGTGTCTTACTGTTTGAAACCCCATGGACTGCAGCATGCGAGGCCTCCTTTTCCATCACCAACTCCCAGAGTTTACTCAAACTCATGTCCATGAATCACTGATGCCACACAACCATCTCATCCTCTGTCATCCCCTTCTCCTCCCACCTTCAATCTTTCCCAGGATCAGGGTCTTTTCAAATGAGTCAGCTCTTCGCATCAGGTCGCCAAAGTATTGGAGTTTCAGCTTCAGCATCAGTCCTTCCAATGAATATTTAGGACTGATTTCCTTTAGGATGGACTGGTTGGATCTCCTTGCTGTCCAAGTGACTCTCAAGAGTCTTCTTCAACATCATAGTTCGAAAGCATGAGTTCTTTGGTGCTCAACTTTCTTTATAGTCCAATACTCACATCCATACATGACTACTGGAAAAACCATAACTTTGACTTGACAGACCTTTGTTGGCAAAGTAATCTCTCTGCTTTGTAATATGCTGCCTAGGTTGGTCATAGCTTTTCTTCCAAGGAGCAAGCGTCTTATAATTTCATGGATGCAATTACCATCTACAGTGATTTTGGAGCCCAAAAAGGTGGAAGATAAATTTAACTAATTATTTATTAATTTACCAAGCAACTCTTACTCTGTTTATTTCACATATAAAGTATGTGTTTAACATAAAAATATACAGATTAAAATAGTTGCTGTATTTTAATTTACCAGTGAAATTAACAAAAGAGATATGGAATAAAATTGATTATAATGTGTAGTAAGGCATAAATATATTTTTGATCTAATATGATACTATTCTTAACATAGAAAATGGGGGATATAGAAATTCTTTAAAAGAGTTTATTTTAGCCAATAAGTTATATGTCAACTTATAATTTTCATTAATATTGGGCACATGGTATTTGTCTTCTCAAAAAAGAGATATGAAATTTTACAAAACAGGGTGATACTATTTATGGAGAGTTTTTGTAGGCCTATGATACACAAAACAACTAGACTCATATTATAGAAGTGTTAAATTATAAAATTTTGTTTGAGCACTGGTTCTTGGAGCTAGTCACAATTCATGCTTTTTTGCATGAAGAAAAGCTACTATAGTTCCCCAATTTAATCATCTGTAATAAAAATCCCGACAGTGGCCTAGGCAAATAGAAGTAAAATGCCAAATTTAGTCCAGGAAATGGGATTGCAAGAACTCTCTCAAGAACATAATCTAATTCCTAGGGTCACTCGCTGGATTTAGAGTAGCAGGGCTTTTTGGACATTTGCTTGGATGAGTGCATACTCAGTCACTTCAGTCATGTCCAACTCTTTGTGACGCTACAGACTGTAGCCTGCCAGGCTCCTCTGTCCGCAAGATTCTCCGGGCAAGAATACTGGAGTGGGTTGCCATGCCGTCCTCCAGGGTGTTGACTTAAAAGGACATACTACTTGAGATTTGCAAGTTAAGTTTTATTTGGGGCAAAATGAAGACTGCAGCCCAGGAGGCAGCACTTTAAATGGCTCTGAGAGACTGCTCCAAAGAGGCAGTAGGAGGAAGGTCAATATATAAGGTTTTTGTGAAGGCAAAGTTCAATACCATTCAGTTCAGTTCAGTGGTTCAGTACCATCTGACTCTTTGCGACCCCATGGACTGCAGCACACCAGGCTTCCCTGTCCATCACCAACTCTTGCAACTTGCTCAAACCCATGTCCATGGAATTAGTGATGCCATCCAAGAATCTCATCTTCTGTCATCTCCATCTTCTCCTGCCTTCAATCTTTCCCAGTATCAAGGTATTTTCCAATGAGTCAGTTCTTCACATCAGGTGGTCAAAGTATTGGAGATTCAGCTTCAACATCAGTCCTTCCAATGAATATTCAGGACTGATTTCCTTTAGGATGGACTGGTTTGATTTTGTTGCAGTGCAAGGGACTCTCAAGAGTCTTCTAAACACCACAGTTAAAAAGCATCAGTTCTTCAGTACTCAGCCTTGTTTATTGTCCAACTCTCACATCCATACATGACTACTAGAAAAACCATAGCTTTGACTAGATGGACTTTTGTCGGCAAGGTAATGTCTCTGCTTTTTAATATGCTGTCTAGGTTTGTCATAGGTTTTCTTCCAAGGAATAAGTGTCTTTTAATTTCATGGCTGCAGTTATCATCTGTAGTGATTTTGGAGCCCAAAACTCTGTCACCATATCCATTGTTTCCCCATCTATTTGCCATGAAGTGATGGGACCAGATGCAATCCTTTGTTTTTTGAACGTTGAAAATAAGCCAACTTTTTCACTCTCCTCTTTCATCTTCATCAAGAGGCTCTCCAGTTTTTGACTTTCTGCCGTAAGGGTGGAATCATCTGCATATCTGAGGTTATTAATATTTCTCCTTTCAATCTTGATTCCAGCTTGTGCTTCATCCAACCCAGCATTTCACACAATATACTGTGCATGTAAGTTAAATAAGCAGGGTGACAATATACAGCATAGATATACTCCTTTTCCAATTTGTAACCAGTCCATTATTCCATGTCCAGTTTTAACTGTTGCTTCTTGACATGCAGACAGGTTTCTCAGGGGGTAGGTGAGGTTGTCTGGTATTCTCACCTCTTTCAGAATATCCCACAGTTTGTTGTGATCCACACAATCAAAGGCTTTGGTATAGTCAATAAAGCAGTAGTAGATGTTTTTCTAGAATTCTCTTGCTTTTTCTATGATCCAGCAGATGTTGGAAATTTGATCTCTGGTTCTGTGCCTCTTCTATATCCAGCTTGAATCTGGAAGTTCTTGTTTCAGGTACTGCTTAAGCCTAGCTTGGAGAATTTTGAGCCTTTCTTTGCTATTATGTGAAATGAGTGCAATTGTGTGATAGTTTAAACATTTGTTAACACTGCCTTTCTTTGGGATTGGAATTAAAACTGATTTTTTTCAGTCCTGTGGCCACTGCTGAGTTTCCCAAATTTGCTGGCATATTGAGTGCAGAACTTTAACAGCATTTTTTTTTTTTTTAGGACTTGAAGCTCAGCTGGAATTCCCTCACCTCTATTAGTTTTGTTTGCAGTGCTGCTTCCTAAGGCCCACTTGACTTCACACTCCAAGATGTCTGGCTCTATGTGAGTGATTACACCATTGTGGCTATCTGTGTGGTGTAGATCATTTTTTGTATAGTTCTTTTGTGTAGTCTTGCCGCCTCCTCTTAATGTCTTCTGCTTCTGTTAGGTCCATACCATTTCTGTCCTTTATTGTGCCTATCTCTGTATGAAATGTTCCTTTGGTATCTCTGATTTTCTTGAAGAGATCTCTAGTCTGTCCTATTGTATTATTTCCCTCTATTTCTTTGCATTGTTCGCTTTGGCAGGCTCTGGATAGCACAGGCAACAATATCAAATGGAAAAACACATATTTAAAAACTACAAGCTAAAGCTTGACTCAGAAGAGTTGGCCTATAAATGTGAAGATGATTTAGGAATTCTGTAACCATTTGTTTTTACATATATTTATCCACACAAGAGTGCAGCATGATAAAACTGTATGTATAAATGAGTTTAAAATACACATTAGGCATAAATACTCTAGCTGATTATATTATATTGTTATTTAATTGGCAGCATGGTTTTTATTTTCTTGGTTCTTTATAATAACATTATGATTTAAAATCTATTTACTTTTACATGTTATGAAATAGCCCTTAGTAGTTGAGTAAGGAATGGATTTGACTGAAACAGAAAGCAAATTTTTAAAAAGCAGATAAGGAACTCAGTGAGAGATGATGGTAAACCTAAATAAAGGACAATTTGGTTGGAATGAATAGGACAAGGCACATCTGACAGCTATATAGAGAGTAAAATTGAAAAGCTTTAGTGATAATTCAGGTATCATGGTTTTATCAAAAGCTTGGCCTCTCTGTACTTATTGTTGTTCAGTCACTAAGTTGCATCCAACTCTTTAAGACCCTGTGGACTCCACGCTTCCCTGTTCTTTCCTATCTCCTGGGGTTTGCTCAAACTCACATCCATTGAGTTGGTGATGCCATCCAACCATCTCATCCTCTGTCACCCCATGCCCCTTGCCTTCCATCTTTCCTAGTGCCAGATGCTGTTCCAACAAGTCAGATCTTCACATAAGGTACCAAAGTATTGGAACTTCAGCTTTAGCAGCAGCCTTTCCAGTGAATATTCAGGGTTGATTTCCTTTAGGATTTGATCCTCTAGCTGTCCAAGGGACTCTCAATAATATTCTCCAGCACCACAATTCAAAAGCGTAAGTTCTTCAGTACTCAGCCTTCTTTATGATCCAACCACGTACATGTGTGTGTGTGCATGCTAATTCGCTTCAGTCGTGTCCAACTCTTTGCAGTCCTTTGGACTATTTCTTGCCAGGCTCCTCTGTCTATGTGATTCTCCAGGCAGGAATACTGGATTGGGTTGCCATCCCCTTCTCCAGGGGATCCTCCAGACCAAGGGATCAAATCCATGTCTCTTATGTCTCTTGCACTAGCCGGCAGGTTCTTTACTACTAGCACCACCTTGGCAGCCAATATCTGTACACTGGTGTCAAATGAAATCCAGGCAACAGAGTTCTGAGTGAAGTAGAAAAGGATAGATTTTGAAAGGCAAAGGGAGACACATCGGGCTTAGCCCTCCGGGGAGGGGGCAGTACACAAACAAAACAAAAAACAAATAAACAAAATATCTGTGTAATTCAACCCCAGAGAACTTAATGGGAGTTTTTGTTAACAGTGGGTCAAAAGTGGGTTTTGACAAAATGGAGGCACGAGCAGGGCTTGCAGTACTTTAATACATTTCAGGTGGTTGGTCTTCTAATATTGCTGAGTTTCTCTGGTCTATTTAATCTTGCCTCAGGTAGTTTCTTGTTTCTCCTCCCTTGATTGGGCTTCCCAGATTGCTCAGTGGTAAAGAATCTGTCTGCCAATGCAGGAGACATGGGTTCGATCCCTGGATCAGGAAGATCACCTGAAGAAGGAAATGGCAACCTACTCCAATATTCTTGCCTGGAAAATCCCATGGACAGACAAGCCTGGCAGGTGATAGTTCCTGGGATCACAAAAGAGTCAGACACAGCTGAGCAACCTAGCATGCAGGCTTCCTTGATTAGCATTAGCAAGTGTTCCAATCTACCCTTTGGAACTCAGGGAGGTTGGCGTCTTGCCTACAAGAGATGAGGGACAGAAAGACCTCAGGACCTGGGAACCTTATAGGGCCCTCCTCAGTTTCAAATGTGTGAGAGACAGGAAAATTTAACGATAACTTCCTGGACTACTAGTAACTATTAGTATATTTGGGGGATAATATAATTATTTTAAAATGTTAAATATTTAAAGGGTTTAGAAAAAGTGAAAGTCACTCAGTGTGTCTCTTTGTGACCCCTTGGACTATACAGTCAATGGAATTCTCCAGGCCAGAAAACTGGATTGGGTAGCCTTTCCCTTCTCCAGGGGATCTTCCCAACACAGGTATTGAACCAGGGTCTCCTGCATTGCAGGCATATTCTTTACCAACTGAGCTATCAGGGAAGCCCAAGTACAAGAAGATGTCTATAACTGGAAAATGAACAAAATAGAATAAAAAGTAGTATATTGATTATAGTAATGCTTGTATAAGGGTAAGCATAGGAAGAGTCATAGATAATATATCAGTATGTTTTGACTAGGGATTTCTTTGCATTTTTGTTAATCTTTTACTTTGAAGGCCTTGTATTATGTGCAACAAAAGCATTTTCACCAAGGGCAATAATGGAGTGAGTCTGTGGGATATGTCAAAAAAATTATCTAAAAATTAATCTAGCTTTATTCATCTGTAGAGAATTACTCTGGTCTCCTTTACTTGGAAATAAATAATGAATGCTTTTCCAGAGCTTCCTGATCAAAAGAATTGTATAATACCCTACCTGTTTATAAATATGTAAAATGTTGAAATAAAAATCCATTAACAGAAATGTTACACTCTGTAATCACTTTATTATAGCCTTGATTTCTCCAATTTATATTTTAATTTTATATTACTTTAGAATAAGAATGTTTCCTAAATCTTAATTTATTGCTTGTTTTATTGATTGGGGAGCTATAACTCTAGCTGAGAGGACATGTATGTTTTGTTTTGTTTGGAAGATGCTTTATTCACACATTGTAGTAAGTCATATTGTTCAACTGACTACTCTTCTAGCTGGTGCACTGGCCATTGTTTACTTATGAGCAGTATAAACTGCCAAGCTTCTATTCATTGCTAAGGATTTCCCAGACCTTTGATGAAAATTTAATATGATTTATGCACTATGCATTCCAGTCCCCTATAATGAAAAGGACATCTTTTTTGAGTGTTAGTTCTAAAAGGTCTTGTAGGTCTTCATAGAACCATTCAACTTCATTTTCTTCAGCATTACTGCTTGGGGCATAGGCTTGGATCACCATGATATTGAATGGTTTGCCTTGGAAATGAACAGAGATCATTCTGTCGTTTTTGAGATTGCATCCAAGTACTGCATTTTGGACTCTTTGGTTGGCCATGATGGCTACTCCATTTCTTCTAAGGGATTCCTGGCCACAGTAGTAGATATAATGGTCATCTGAGTTAAATTCACCCATTCCAGTCCATTTTAGTTTGCTGATTCCTAGAATGTTGATGTTCACTCTTGCCATCTCCTGTTTGACCACTTGAATTTGACTTGATTCATGGACCTAATATTCCAGGTTCCTATGCAATATTGCTCTTTACAGCATCAGACCTTGCTTCTATCACAAGTCCCATCCACAACTGGGTATTGTTTTTGCTTTGGCTCTATTCCTTCATTCTTTCTGGAGTTATTTCTCCACTGATCTCCTGTAACATATGGGGCACCTGCCGACCTGGGGAGTTCCTCTTACAGTATCCTATCATTTTGCCTTTTCATACTGTTCTGAAAGAGATGGGAATACCAGACCACCTGACCTGCCTCTTGAGAAACCTGTATGCAGGTCAGGAAGCAACAGTTAGAACTGGACATGGAACAACAGACTGGTTCCAAATAGGAAAAGGAGTATGTCAAGGCTGTATATTGTCACCCTGCTTATTTAACTTATATGCAGAGTACATCATGAGAAACACTGTGCTTGAAGAAGCACAAACTGGAATCAAGATTTCCAGGAGACATATCAATAACCTCAGATATGCAGATGACACCACCCCTATGGCAGAAAGTGATGAGGAACTAATAAGCCTCTTTATGAAAGTGAAAGAGGAGAGTAAAAAAGTTGGCTTAAAGCTCAGCACTCAGAAAACTAAGATCATGGCATCTGGTCCCATCACTTCATGAGAAATAGATGGGGAAACAGTGGAAACAGTGGAAACAGTGTCAGACTTTATTTTTGGGGGCTCCAAAATCACTGCAGATTGTGATTGCAGCCATGAAATTAAAAGACGCTTACTCCTTGGAAGGAAAGTTATGACCAACCTAGATAGCATATTCAAAAGCAGAGATATTACTTTGCTAACAAAGGTCTGTCTAGTCAAGGCTATGGTTTTTCTAGTGGTCATGTATGGATGTGAGAGTTGGACTGTGAAGAAAGCTGAGTGCTGAAGAATTGATGCTTTTGAACTGTGTTGGAGAACACTCTTGAGAGTCCCTTGGACTTCAAGGAGATCCAACCAGTCCATTCTAAAGGAGATCAGCCCTGGGTGTTCATTGGAAGGACTGATGCTGAACCTGAAACTCCAATACTTTGGCCACCTCATGCGAAGAGTTGACTCACTGGAAAAGACCCTGATGCTGGGAGAGATTGGGGGCAGGAGGAGAAGGGGACGACAGAGGATGAGATGGCTGGATGGCATCACCGACTCGATGCACATGAGTTTGAGTGAACTCCAGGAGTTTATGATGGACAGGGAGGCCTGGCGTGCTGCAATTCATGGGGTGGCAAAGAATTGGCACGACTGAGCGACAAAACTTATCTGAACTGATTCACTATGCGTATCTGGCAAAGAGGTTTTCAGATTTCTTTAAGGCACAAACTGTCATCACTGCTTTGTTGATTTATGTAGTAACAAGAACTTATTTCTCTCATAGGGTGTATTACATGTAAAGTAGTATATATTTGCCCAAACACATTAAGCTATAAAGGCTAGATAATGGATATTAATTAAGTACAGTTAATTTCCCTAAGAGAGAGAATATCCAAAGTAACAGAAAATAGGCAGTAGGTTAGGTATATATTTGTTTCCAATATATACGAAGACATGAGGAAGATTGGAATGACTATGAAATGAAATTATATAATTCTGATAAACTGGTCAGTGGTGGTTTCAGTTCAATTCTTTATTATGAAATATTTTCTCTGCTCTTGGACCAATCTTTCAAAATATTAAAAACTTTCAGTGTTCACCTTCCACTTTAACTTTTTCTTTTGGGAAAAACAAAGGAACCTTGTTATTACACTTTTGACCTCATGAGAAAAATGAATAATATTCCACACTTTTATCTCGATTTTGAGAAATTTCAATGACTTTCACCATACTGAGTTTCTCTAGTGCTTGATTTACAGCAAATTCAAGATAAGTTTCCACTTTTGTTTTCAAAGTAGATTGATAATTCTTAATCTCTAGAGTGTTTACAGAATCACAAGCTGTAAAGTTCTTCCTATAAAGTTGCCATTTAGATAGACTTATTGACAAAACACACAACAGGGAAGGATGAAAATTATAATTTTGTTTTGCTTTGTTTTCCTTTTATATACAACACTGATTTTTTAAACTCCTCCTGCCTTTATAAAAGCTGCTGCTGCTGCTAAGCCGCTTCAGTCGTGTCCGACTCTGTGCGACCCCATAGACGGCAGCCCACCAGGCTCCCCCGTCCCTGGGATTCTCCAGGCAAGAACACTGGAGTGGGTTGCCATTTCCTTCTCCAATGCATGAAAGTGAAAAGTGAAAGTGAAGTCATTCAGTCGTGTCTGACCCTCAGCAACCGCATGGACTGCAGCCTACCAGGCTCCTCCGTCAATGGGATTTTCAGTCAAGAGTACTGAAGTGGGGTGCCATTGCCTTCTCCTTAATACATAAAAATATTCTCTAGGCAAGGGTCCTAATTTGGATTGGAAAACATTGAGAATTTTGAACATACTATGAGAATGAACTATTTTCATGTAAAATAAAATATAACTCCAAGAATTAATGTTTACAAATGGTCATTTGCAAGTGCTACATACAAGAGAGAATGGTGAGGTAAGCCAAATTTGGATTACTATTTGAATCAGTTCAGTTCAGTTCTATTATTTGAATGGGAAATGACTATTGGAATGGGAAAGAGTACAGATCTCTTCAGGAAAATTAGAGATACCAAGGGAACATTTCATGCAAAAATGGGCTCAATAAAGGACAGAAATGGTATAGACCTAACAGAAGCAGAAGATATTAAGAAGAGGTGGCAAGAATACACAGAAGAACTATACAAAAAAATCTTCATGATCCAGAAAACCACTATGGTGTGAACACTCACCTAGAGCCAACATCCTGGACTGCAAAGTCAAGTGGGCCTTAGGAAGCATCACTATGAACAAAGCTAGTGGAGGTGATGGAATTCCAGTTGAGCTATTTCAAATCCTAAAAGATGATGCTGTGAAAGTGCTGCACTCAATATGCCAGTAAATTTGGGAAAATCAGCAGTGGCCATAGGACTGGAAAAGGTCAGTTTTCAATTCCATAGAAAGGCAATAACAAAAAATGCTCAAACTATCGCACAATTGCACTCATCTCACATGCTAGGAAAGTAATCTCAAAATTCTCCAAGCCAGGCTTCAACAGTACATGAATCATGAAATTCCAAATGTTCAAGCTAGTTTTAGAAAAGGCAGAGGAACCAGAGATCAAATTGCCAACATCGGCTGGGTCATCAGTAAAGCATGAGAGTTTCAGAAAAACATGTTCATCTGCTTTATTGACTATGCTAAAGCCTTTGACTGTTGAATCACAACAAATTGTGGAAAATTCTTCAACAAATGGGAATACCAGACCACCTGAGCTACCTCTGGAGAAATCTGTATGCAGGTCAAGAAGCAACAATTAGAACTGGACATGGAAAAACAGATTGGTTTCAAATAGGAAAAGGAGTACATCAAGGCTGTATATTGTTACCCTGCTTATTTAACTTATATGCAGAGTACATCACGCGAAATACTGGGCTGGATGAAGCACAAACTCAAATCAAGATTTCTGGAAGAAATATCAATAACCTCAGATATGCAGATGACACCACCCTTATGGCAGAAAGTGAAGAACTAAAGAATCTCTTGATGAAAGTAAAAGAGGAGAGTGAAAAAGTTTGGCTTAAAATTCAACATTCCAGAAACAAAGATAATGGCATCTGGTCCCATTACTTCATGGCAAATAGCTGGGAAAACAATGGAAACAGTGACCAGCTTTATTTTGGGGGGCTCCAAAACCACTGTAGATCATGACTGCAGCCATGAAATTGAAAGATGCTTGCTGCTTGGAAGAAAAGTTATGACCAACCTAGACAGCATATTAAAAAGCAGAGACATTACTTTTCCAACAAAGGTCCATCTAATAAAGCTTTGGTTTTTCCAGTAGTCATGTATGGATGTGAGAGTTGGACTTATAAAGAAGGCTGAGTGCCAAGAATTGATGCTTTTGAACTGTGGTGTTGGAGAAGACTATTGAGAGGCCCTTGGATAGCCAGGAGATCTAACCAGTCCATCCTAAAGGAAATCAGTCCTGAATATTCATTGGAAGGACTGACGCTGAAGCTGAAACACTAATACTTTGGCCACCTGATACAAAGAACTGACTCATTTGAAAAGACCCTGATGCTGTGAAAATTAAAGGCAGGAGGAGAAGGGGACGGTTGAGAAGGGGGAGGAAGAGATGTTTGGATGGCATCACCAACTCAATAGACATGAGTTTGAGTAGGCTCTGAGCACTGGTGTTTGACAAGAATGGCTGGAATACTGCAGTCCATGGAGTCACAAAGATTCAGACATGACTGAGCCATTGAACTGAACTGAACTGAAGTGAAACATACCTCAGTTTCTTTGACATCTCATTACAACATGTGTAAGTATATTCAAAATAGTGAATGAAGCATTACATCATGATCAAAGACCCTTTAGTTAATGTGCTTATAAAAAATAAATTTTCCAAATTTCACTGCACTGTTTTGTCTTTGATAATGATATAATATTTCCGTATTTTAAAGTATTCTGTAATATTGACTATGATTGATCCATCACTTGGCTATCTTGAAAAATGTATGTCAAAATGTGTTGGTACCAAAATTTGACAGGGTACCAAAATATTTTCCAAAGTGTGAAAAAATTACTTTCATTCAATTTTGTTTGAAGTTTAATTGGCAATCTATATCAATATATCTAATGGGCATTGACTTCCCAAATATGTTCAATTCACTGTAGCTTATAATCAAACTAATGTGATAAAATTATCTTTTAAAGTTTCACTCCTTCATTTTGTTTCCATATTGTCCTTTTTGATAAGAAATTTGTTAAGAACATTTTAAGAAAATGTAATATTTCCACTATTACATTTGATATCATGAGTGTATATGATTGTGGGTAAGGACTAGTGCTAGGCAAGCCTTGACCAGGATGAGTATAGTAAATTCATTGATGACACAATGTATAGGAAAATGTGACTCAATAAATAGAAATAGGAAAGAAAAATAACTTTCCTATTTTTAGGAATATTTTCCTATTTTTAGGAATATTTAGGTTAAAATATTTGACCAAAGTAAAGAAGTTGGACTGTTCAATTGTGTTGGGGAAATATGATAATTTTAATTTTGTACCTGATGAATTAGAGACAATGGTAGCCTATGAGAATGGAAAAATTCTACCCAATTGAAAACACCTTCTGAAGAGGAATTTAGACTAGAGTTTGATAAAGTTGCAGAATTACAGAATCATAAAACAAATTAGATATTCATTAAAAGAAAAGATTAGAAATGAACATTTAAGGAATGGGAATCATTAGATTGTTTTAGAAAGAAAATGTAAATACGAAGCAAAAATAAAACAATAACAAAAAACTAAACCATCAGCATTAAGAATTAAGTTTCGAAAAAAAAAGCTACAAAGTTTATCAGAGAAGAAATACAGAAACAGTGATAAATGAGTCATTGTAAAGATAGAAAAATAACCCAAATGATGTATTGTAGAAGCAAAAGAGAATTTACATATTTTCTTAATAGTGTGTTTCATTCTATTTTTTTAAATTTTAATTTAATTAAGCTGTGAATAACTCAGCAGAGACTTTGGCCTTTAGTTTTCTCTTTTTCTTCCTTTTTTTCTGTCTCAATTTTTTTTTTTTCCTTTTCATTCGTGTCACATTTCTCACAACTTCCTAGTACAAGCCTGCAACTGTTTAACTGCTTGTATCTTGGCCAATCTCCTCACAGCACTTCTGAAAGTTGACTTTGGCCAGGCTTTTTATTTCTATCTATCCAAATATTTTAACTAATAGATGGCCATCTACAGCATACGTCTACCATTCCTAATAATTCCAGACCTAGTGCTTTTTCCTTTCTTCAAACTCTTATGACAATAGATTTATTTCTACATGTCCCCATATTAACTAGAAATTCTCTTGTATATTATTTAATCATTTATAATTTAAAATCAGTATTGTGTCCATGTGTATTTTTTGAAGAACAGCCTAGATCATATATTTTTCCATCCTTAATACAGTATGTAGCAGGATACAGTAAAGAACCTAGGTGCCAGAGACCCAGGTTCGATCCCTGGGTCCAGAAGATCACCTGGAGAAGGGAATGTTACCCATTCTAGTATTCTTGCCTGGAGAATTCCATGGACAGAGGAGCCTGGCCGGCTACAGTCCATGGGGTCACAATGTCGGACACAGTTGAGTGTGCACGCAGAACTATATATACTATCAATAAAGTAATAATGGTTATCTTGGGATGCTTATATATACTATATGTATATGTATATATACATGTATATATGTATATATAAATGTATATGTATATACATGAATTGATTTCAGAAGTGGCATTTCTATACTTACCAAAATATATGACATGAATCAATGGGATGGAATTATTTTTCCTTGTCCAAATTTACTGCATTAACATATATAAAACGTTTTTCTTTTAAAATCTTATCTCCATTGGCTCTATTAATTCACTGGGTAAAAATGCATTGGTTGGCATTCAGAACTTTCCCTTCAATTTAGCTGTTTGGATACAACTGAAAGGATAAAGACTGAAACTCAAATTAAAGCAGAATTAGTGTTCTGATAAGCTTTTTCTTTTTTATATGATATTTTGATGCACTTTAAAAGGGAGTAAATCTCAATCTTTCTCTAATGTGGTTAATTTTAAAGATGGCTATCTAAAGGCAGTTCTAAAATAGAATTATGGCAATGAAATAATAAGCCAATTATATATTGGCTATGTGCATATGTCTGCATGTTCTTCACAAAAGTGTTCCTTCTAAAAAACAGGCACTTAATGAAATTCTTAGCTCAGTCCATAACTTCACTGACAGAGTGAAGCTGTTAGGAAGACATAGAATGGCCATTATAAGAAGCTGATGATTAATAATAACTTCTTATGAATACATAGTAGCTATTTATTGTGGTACTAGAAGATGATTATATACTAAACCCCTTGTACAATGTTTCAGTATAAATTAGATGAATGGTTTTCTTGTTAAGAATTTTAAAGGACAGATAACATTGACTATATTATATAGCTAGTGGCCAATAAAACAAACATTTTCTATTATTGAAACCAAGAGCTAAAAGGATATTTTAAATGCCCTACATTTTGAGATGGAGATATGAATTTTGGGTCAAATCTCTTCATTAAGGTACCAGTCAGGCTTAACTTTTATGATAGATGTGTCATAAACAACATTACCCACAAAAATCTCTAGATACATATTTGAAAGGTCAGGCATATGTCATACAAGTCTAAAACATGCTTTTCATTTTTTTTTTTTTAAGCAAGAGTCAATTCTCAACCTCCAAGGAAAGTTCTCTTAATGTAAAATTATAACATAAATGGAGAGATCTATCTAGCCTCAAACATGAACATTTCCTTATAAGTAAAGTAGATGTTTTCCTTTGCTTTGGCAAGCTAAAGGCAGATGCTTTATAGACGCTCTCGTGAAAAGAAAAATGAAAACTTTGGTTTGATTAAAATGCATTTGCTCAACCTAATACCAAGCTATTGTTAGTATTTCTATGTTCCGCATTCTCTACATACTATCATTTTGAAGAATGCCAAGGTGCTTTAAAGCTCTCCTAAATAAATCTCTATAGTGAAAATTCCACAGAAAAGGAAAACGCATCCACAGGGTGAACCCAAGGCAAAATAGACACAAACAAAAAAACAAATAGACAAAATCAAACTTTGACACGTTCTTTATCAAATTAGTTCTCCCGTGTATCCTCCTACCTTTTACTGAGGAATATAATTTTTAATAGCAATTTCCTGTTGTTGGTAAGACCTGACAATCTCATAGTCCTATCAGCAGCATGGCTACTCAGGTTTCATCTTTCTTGGAGGACTTCAAACTCTAAAGTAATCTCTTGTTTAGAATCATAAGGTCATGCCTTAGGTTCTAGTTTGTATAGATTTTGCTCTGTATCATAACACCCAGCTAAGGGTCAATTATGAGCAGAAATCCATTCAGCTTCTAGGTGGCAAGTCAATGTTGGTCCTGCTTTTGTCTTGCCTTTATAACCTAACTCTATTTTCTACATAAAATCTCCCATACTTTTCTGAAATTTATTTCTGCACAATATTTTCGTGTGCTGATACTTTCAATCTCAAGAGTAGCAACATCTACTCCTGAACATTTATCTCCTGAAATTAGCAACATCTTAAAAGACAACTCCTGGAAACTTATGTTTATCATGCCAAGAATCAAACCTATACATTGTGAAATTTATGTACAGAGGTAAGCTAGTGTTACAATTTTTCTAGGTCTGTGATTATCATAGGGTTGTTCTTGTTCAGTCACCCAGTCACGTCCGACTCTACAACCCCATGGACAACAGCTTGCTTGTCCTGCCTATCCCTCACTATCTCCCAAAGTTTGCTCAAGTTCATGTCCTTTGTCCATGTCCAGTAACCACAGGGTTACTGGTTATCACTTACCACTTTTTTCATTAAAACACACAAACTGAATATATATTAATTCTTCATTTTTTGTGTATAAGAAAATCAATGAGCTCTTTAAGTGAGGTGAGCAAAGCCATAAAAATAGAAGTGAATCTAAGATGTTAAAAGTCTTGCTGGGAAAATGAGTGTATTTGTGTTTATAAAGTCCAACCATCCTATCTACTTTCTTACTAATTTTTTTTTCCTTTAAGCTAATAGGCATTACATCCAAACACAGGAAGAAGAATACAATTCCTGAGAGAGAGGTTAAACTCCAGTATTATGTAGAAATGATACAGGAATTTTATTGTGTATACAAAACAAATGGAAGATTCATCTACTGCTTAATATTATTCTTGTCAAATTGCATGGAACTTAATTGCTGTAACAGTGGGTAAGCTGTATATTTCTTTTCATTCTCACTAATGAACAATATTTAAATTGATGAAATGCTTCCCATAATTTTCTTATTTTTTCCTAAGCTATTTTCCTTTCTTATTCCAATTAGAACAGGCATTGTTTAATTGAGTCTTTATTTCACTGCTTGGCTCACCTTTGCCTTGTGAGTTCCTTAGAAAGGAGAAATCACTATATTTTTTGAACAGATGCTTCATTATGAGAGGTGAGTAGTTCAGTTACATAGCTATTTCACCTTTTCCCCCATGTCTGGCAGTTGTTGTGGGCTGTTAAACAGCCTTAATAGAAGATGAGAACAGCTTCTAGCTATAAGGGCATGAAAACTTCTTTTTTTTTTTATTGGTCTCAGTATCTTCATGGATCATTAAATACAATGTAGAGTCATTTTACTGCAGCTAGTGGGTCCCAGAAGGACCTGACAGTTAAATGAAAGTTGTCAGTCTTCTTTCTGTTCTAGGTAAATTGGGTATTAAAAGGCCAGAACCTGGAATTGAGAATCAGAACTGAGATCAATGTACCAACCAAATAAAAGAAATGTAATGAGTTCTTGAGAAATGTAGCAGAAGAAGGCACAGGTATTTTAATGTCTAGACAAATAGAGGCCGGTGATAATAAATCTATAATGTATTATAAAACTATAATGTATCTAAGAATTACAACTGTGCTTTGCATAATAGGTAAGTGGAAAATTTGTGGTCTAAAATTTACAATAAAGATCCTGATAAATTGCAGTGGAAAAAGAAAAATAGGTACAGAAGCTACTAAGAAATCGTTAACAATTTTAGTTCATTCTTCTTCAGGAATATAAGAAATTTTGGATTATTGACATCTGTTCTTACTCAAAATGACAGAAGAAATGGCATTTCACTATATTAACTTTGTATTTTTAAAAATAAAGTTCCAATTACTTTTCATCATTTTATATACAAATAAATCATTCTTCACTTAGAAAACATTTTCAGGCTTAGCATCCTATAATATTTCTGATCAGAGTCTGTTCAATGTAACACTATATAAAAAATTATAAAGAGTGTTTAAAGAGTTCACATAGGATTTCTGATTGTGTCTTCCAAACTTTAGGGCAGGATATATGCTATAGTTAAGAAGGAACTCTTAATCTTTCCTTGCAAAATTATAATTAATGCAACTTGCCCTTTATTTTTCCTGTGTCCAAATTCTATAATTTACTTTTATTAAGTCTTAAAGCTCAAAGGCAATACTTTCTAATATTTGCATTACTGAAGCAAAAAAAGAGGTGAGACAGAATTGGCCTTAAGTTTTCATTCATTAAAATACAAGAACTATCATTATTAAAGAATGCTTCATCCTATTTAAAGAATTCTAAAAGTTCCATGAACAGAAAATCTGGCAGGCCACAGCCCATAGGGTGTCAAAGAATTGTATATGACTGAAGCAACTTAGCATGCATGCACAGAAAAACTCAAGAATTATTTATAATTTGGCACTTAATGTAAGTTTGAGTAACATAGGTGAATGTTATAATTCTAATTTACTCTTCCCATCACCTAGTAAAATTATGAAAAAAATAATGTCAATATGTGAGCAATTGGTTAGGAAGAACTAAGACACCAAAAAGCAGTTAAAATAACATGGCTTGCTTTTATTATTTTACTCTTCAAGCCCAAAATACTCGAAGATATTTCACTTTCTCTAAATAGACATACCAAGATAAATTTTTTTGGGGGGTGGTTATCTATTATCCTTAAGACTTAAAACCAGGTTACATTTTCAAAGAAAGCTCAAGGTTCCCTTGAGGCTTTAAATCAATAATGTCAAATAGAATTTACCACAATGATAGAAATGTTCTACATCACTATTGTTCAGTATGATAGCTATTAGCCATATATGGCTATGGAGGATTTAAAATGCAGCTAGTGTGACTAAGAAATTGAATTTTTTATTTTATTTATTTTTATTAATTTGAATATGGATCTAAAATTAGTGGCTACAATATTAATGCATGTTTGAACTGTCTGTACAAATGTGATAAACATTTTTGGTTGATTATGAAGTCTTTGTAGAGCTCACCACACATTTCTCTATTATGGTGATGCATGGCAAGTGAAAGAACTCAAAGGAAGTGGTCCTTGCATTTTAATTTCATTGAGATGGTTGTCAAAAAATTTAACTGACTAATTTTGATTCTCCTACATCCAGTATTCTCTGTGAAAACAACCTAACCACACTTATCTGGTATATTACCTGGGTACTCCAAAACACCAGAATCCATATTTCATATAAGCATAGATTTATCCTATGCATATATATATATATATTCCATATATGTATATTTCATATATATACACATACACACACACACATATATATATATAAGATTGGCTTATGCAGATCTTTTGGATACTGAGAAATTCTGCTATTTTCAGTTGGCGAGCTGGAAATCCAGG
Source organism: Bos javanicus (assembly GCF_032452875.1). Taxonomy (NCBI): domain Eukaryota; kingdom Metazoa; phylum Chordata; class Mammalia; order Artiodactyla; family Bovidae; genus Bos; species Bos javanicus. Next base: position 72,828,500 of record NC_083870.1, on the reverse strand, counting down.
AGAGCACATGATAAAATTCCAACGAGTTTTAATCTGAAGGCAGAAGATCAATGCCCTGGATCAAATATAGTTGAACAGAGAATAATTTATAGCTTACCAAACTTTTCTATTCAGGCTGCCAGTGGATTAAATGAAATCCATCCACATTTGGGAGGGCAACCTAGTTTACTGAAACAAATGTTAATCTTATCCAGAAACACCCTCAAAGACATACCCAGAGTAATGCTTAACTACTGATAAATATTAAGACACCCTGTAGTCCAGTCAAGTTGATACATAAAGGTATCACAATTGGTGTTAAGAAAAAAATATATTTTCTCTTCCCTCACCCCCCACCATCTTCAATAGATAATATTGAAATTAAAAAGGGCCTCTTTATCCAGTTAACTTAACTATAACTTCTTTTCAATGGTCCTAAGCAGATAAAGAGATTTTCAACAGAAAAGGAATAGCCTACTGTGTTGTGAGTTCCCAATTTTGTTTTATTCCTTTCTCTGATTCCCAGTCCTTAACACAGTGCCTAGAACTGTTTCTAGTACATGGTTTGTTCTGGGAAATATCTGTTGACTAAATGAACCAATAATTAGTCAAGTGGGCCTTAGGAAGGATTACAATGAACAAAGTTAGTGGAGGTGATGGAATTCCAGCTGAGCTATTTAAAATCCTAAAAGAAGATGCTGTTAAGGTGCTGTACTTAATATATCAGCAAATCTGGAAAATGCTGCAGTGGCCTCATGATTGGAAAAGTTCTAATCTCAAAGAAGAGCAATACCAAAGAATATTATATTACTTTACAATTGTTCTCATTTCACATGCTAGCAAGGTGATGCTCAAAATCCTTCAAGCTAGGTTTCAGCAGTATATGAATTGAAAAATTCCAGATGTACAAGATGGATTTAGAAAAGGCAGAGGAGCTAGAGATCAAGTTGCCAACATCCATTGGATCATGGAGAAAGCAAAGGAGTTCCAGGAAAAGATTTACTTCTGCATCATCCACTAATCTAAAGCCTAGCTTACTGTGGATCATAACAAACTATGGAAAATTCCTGAGGCGATGAGAGTACCAGACACTTTACCTGTCTCCTGAGAAACCTGTATGCAGGTCAAGAAGCAGCAGTTAGAATCAGACATGGAAAATTGATTCAAAATTGGGAATGTATGACAAGGCTGTATATTGTCAACCTGCTTATTTAACTTATATGCAAAGTATATCATGTGAAATGCTGGACTGGATGGATCACAAGCTGGAATCTAGATTGTTGGGAGAAATATCAACAACCTCAGATATAAAGATGATACCATTTTAATGGAAGAAAGTGAAGAGGAACTAAAGAGTCTCTTGATGAGGGTGAAAGAGGAGAGTGAAAAAAAAAACTGGCTTAAAAATCAATATTCAAAAAATTAAAACCATAGCATCCAGTTCCATCACTTCATGGAAAATAGAAGAGGGTAAGGTAAAAGCAGTGACAGACTTTATATTTTTGGGATCCAAAATCACTGTGGATGGTGACTGCAGCCATGAAATTAAAAGACACTTGCTTCTTGGAATAAAAGCTATGACAAACCTAGACAGTGTATTAAAAAGGAGAGACATCACTTTGCTGACAAATGTTCATATAGTCAAAGCTAGGGTTTTTCCGGTAGTCATGTATGGATGTGAGATTTGGACCACAAAGTAGGCTGAGCACAGAAGAATTGATGCTTTTGAATTGTGGTGCTGGAGAACACTCTTGAAAGTCCCTTGAACTTCAAGGAGATCAAACCAGTCTATCCTAAGGGAACTCAATCCTGAATATTCATTGGAAGGACTGATACTGAAGCTCCAATACTTTGGCCACCTGATGTGAAGAACTAACTCATTGGAAAAGACCTTGATGCTGGGAAAGATTGAAGGCAGGAGGAGAAGGGGATGACAGAGGATGAGATGATTGGATGGCATCACTGACTAGATGGACATGAGTTTGAGCAAACTCTGGGAGTTGGTGATGGACTGGGAAGTCTGGCATGCTGTAGTCCATGGGGTCATAAAGAGTCAGACATGACTGAGCAACTGAACTGAAATGAACAGAACAAGTAAAATCGGAAGTGAAATGATGGCATAGGGATTTGTGAAGATACAGAGAGTATACTATTTGAAAATTAATAAAGGAGACAGGTTACATGAAAGACCAAGCTGAGACATAAGCATAAAGTATACTGACACTGGGCATCCCCAGTGAGTCAGTGGTAAAAAGTCTGCCTGCAATGCAGGAGATGCAGGTTTGATCCCTGTGTAGGGAAGATTCCCTGGAGGATGGCATGGCCACCCACTTCAGTATTCTTGCCTGGAGAACCCCATGTATAAGAAGAGCCTGGGAGACTACAGTCTATAGTGTTGCAAAGAGTCAGCACAACTGAAGCAACTGGGCATGCATGCATGCATATTGGCACTACCATGTATGGTTGTGTGGTTTTTCCCTGAAGCCTCAGTATTATTAGAGACAAAAACATGATCATTTAGATTGATCTTAGCTTAAGATTTGACCAGAAGTGCATAATGAAAGAATAAAAAAAAAAAAGAAAGAAATACATGAAGTTTCTTCTGTAATGGGAAAAAATAGAAGAACGCTAGTAAGTTGGGTAAAAGTAAAGGAATCAACTAAGAGTAGCATGGAAGAGGCAGAAAAGTATGTGTAGAATGATTGAAGATAGATTATGGTGATATGGAAGTTCAAAGTTGAGATTTGAGAAGTTGGGTAACCTAACGCTGCTGAAAATAATAACTCCACTGGGATTGGCTCCCACTATAGATTTGGATCTAGTACCTGGACTGTGTACCAACACATTCTTCTTTTTTACAAACAAAGTTCTAATTTTGGGTATAGTAGGATATAATATGGGTATAATAGGGCAAGGGGGATTTCCTTTTGAACATGGATATATTTTTTATTAAATTTATTTAGTGCTATTAATCATCCTCCCTTCATTTTTTTTTTTTTGGTTGAAATAAACTATATCTATACAAGTGAAAAAAATATTTGGGATCTCACCATTACAAGAATCCTTATAACATGCATATTTTTTGTAGTAAAGCTATTAATATCCATTGTTCAGGAATACATAATGTGATGAATACTAAAAAAATGGAATGAAATATCATTATTTAGCTAGACTTAAAGAATACTCCATAATTCTAATGCAATCAACGTTAAATATTCGACTTCTACTGATTGTCTTCTGAAAATTTAGCATTAATCAAGTTGTTGTTATTTCATTTAATCCTCTTCCCTCATTAAATCCATTTAGTCTGGGATAAGTACTAGTCTTTTTAAATTTTTTTTGATGAGTAAACTGAGGTATGGACAAATTCAGGGCCACAGAACCAGTAGAAATAGTATTTGAATCTAGGTGAAGTTTCTCCAGAACCTTAAAACTTAAATACTGTCTACAATGAACATTGAATGTAAATTTTCATTCAACGCTTGTTCAGCTTTCTTGTCACCATTGTAGCACTAACAGCAACATGGAATGCTATTCTTATTTATCTATTCCTTTATGAGCTTTGTTTATTCTCAATTTCAGCTTAATTTTCATTATTTCTAAGAAATTGTCCCTGAGCAGGCTTGTAATGGTAATTTCTGACTGCTTTTGCATTCTGTAGTATTCACTGTGAAAAACAAGCAAGAAAGGGAAAGATATACCCAACTGAATGTAGACTTTCAGAGAATAGCAAGAAAAGATAAGAGGGGCCTTCTTCAATGAACAGTGTGGAGGAGAGCAACAGAATGGGAAAGACTAGAGATCTCTTCAAGAAAATTGGAGATATCAAGGGAACATTTCATTCAATGATGGGCATGATACAGGACATAAATGATAAGGACCTAACAGAGGCAAAGGAGATTAAGAAGAAGTGGTAAGAATACACAGAAGAACCATACAAAAAAGGTCTTAATGATCCAGATAACCACGATGATGTGGTCACTCTTCTAGAGCCAGACATCTGGAGTGTGAAATCAGGTGGGCCTTAGGAAACGTTACTATGAACAAAGCTAGTGGAGGTGACAGAATTCTAGCTGAGCTATTTCAAATCCTAAAAGATAATGCTGTTTAAGTGCTGCACTCATTATATCAGCAAATTCAGAAAATAGCAGTGACCACAGGACTGGAAAAGGTCAATTTTCATTCCAATCCCAAAGAACGGAAGTGCTAAAGAGTGTTCCCAAGACAAGGAAGGCTGGAGTGGCTGCAGTTTATGGGGTCACAAAGAGTCCTATACTTCTTAGTGACTGAACAAACGTATTCTCAGTGTGGAACCAAAGAGTTTCTAGGCCATATGCACCTTACACATTTTGTTTGGCAAATATGTAAATTTTGTGCAGCAACTTTGTTTCCTTCATTAATTGCAGGCCCTAATAATGCCTGCATACTCTTGCAATTATTCTAGGCAAGGTCTTAAATTCCTTAACATACCACTTTCAGTTCGGTTCAGTTCAGTTCAGTCGCTCAGTCGTGTCCGTCTCTTTGCGAGCCCATGAATCGCAGCATGCCAGGCCTCCCTGTCCATCACCAACTCCCGGAGTTCACTCAGACTCACGTCCATTGAGTCAGTGATGCCATCCAGCCATCTCATCCTCTGTCATCCCCTTCTCCTGCCCCCAATCCCTCCAAGCATCAGAGTCTTTTCCAATGAGTCAACTCTTCGCATGAGGTGGCCAAAGTACTGGAGTTTCAGCTTTAGCATCATTCCTTCCAAAGAAATCCCAGGGCTGATCTCCTTCAGAATGGACTGGTTGGATCTCCTTGCAGTCCAAGGGACTCTCAAGAGTCTTCTCCAACACCACAGTTTAAAAGCATCAAGCACACTCTAATGAAGAATCAGGGCTAGAGCCCAAGATGAAACACATTTGTTATTTTAAATATGATAAAATGAAAGTCTTGTAGAGAGTCATACAAGAGAGCCTTGTAGAGAGTCATATGAAAGACTCTGTATAAGTGAAAGAACAGCCCGACTTTTTATTTTTTCATCTTTGGTGAACAATTTTCTGAACCTCATATCTGATCACTAATTTTATGAGCAATAAAGTAGAATGTTTGGAGGCATAAGTACACTAAAAATAACTGGGATGGAAGATTGCTACAAATAAAATAATCTAGAGGCCTCCTTTTCTCTTGTATTCTCTCACTCTTAATATTTTTTTAGACTTTGTGGCAGGCCAATTCAATTGATATTTTGTTTTTTGTTGGAACTTCTTTTACCTGCATCTAGATTATCAATTCACTGAAGACAAGATGCAAACCAGGGTATGTTCATCATATAACAAAGACTCAAAGGTAGACTATGAAATAATTTTACAGAGCTTGGTTAGTAGGAAATATTAAACAAAAAGAAATTAGAATTCTTTCGGAATACCAAAAATATGCAACTTTAGCTATGTTTTAATTAGATCAAACACTTTCCTTGTTTTTATTCTTCCTGTGTTTTTAGACTCCCACTTTGTTTTTAGATATAACTTTCTTTCCCATTAGGAAATCTGTTTTATAGCCATAATATATTTCTAGCAGAAATATGAGTAATAAACCTCCTGTTGATAAAAAAAAATAATAGTTATGCACTAGGCAATTATTCTCACATCATTTGAAACTTTCTGCACCATTATTTTACCTGTATAGTTCATTTTGATTATTATACTACAATTAGGCGTTGGCAGGGTTAGCAGGGGTATATATCTTTTATACTTGAATGGTTTTGAATGGCCTCTCTCTCTCTCTTTCTTTCTCTTTCTCTCTCTTCAGTTTACAAACAGGAATAATGCACAGCTTTTCAAAATGTTCATTCATTTGGAAAAAAAGCCAAATACTTCAACACATTTTATTTTATACTGAAATAATGTGATTTTACCTAAAAGATTCAAGCCAGTGTTATGGTCAAACATCAAAAATGAGAAAACATATTTTCTTGGTGTAAAACATGTCAGATTTTATAACTAGCCTTGATATTTTCCACTTAACGGAAGACATAAACAATAAACAGCTCAATTTGTACAATATTTTACAGTTACCAGCTTTTTATCAAATGTCCTCTTAAGTAGATCCTAAATGTAATCATAGTCTTACTATTATCTGTTTACTCTCTTGTGCTTATTATAAAACCGAGGCTGTGAGAAGTTAAGTTGTGTGCTTTTTCAGCAAATATTTGACAGAGATGGAATCTGAATCCAGATTTCCTGACAAAATTCACTGTTGTTACTACTACATCATGTTACCTTCCTGAGTATAAATATTTTAATTATGCACAGAGACCCAGGCGATGTTCTTTTTTGTAGACTTTACATAGCTGTCCACTGTAGAATATTAGTTGCATAATATGCTGATTGATTTTGTTTTGTAGAAGGGAAGCTTTATTCAAGATCTGCATAGTTATTTAAGAAGATACTGTGATGTCTGAAAATTATTGTATATATGTGGGAGGTTTTACATGCTCGTGTATTGTCAAACACTTTCCCTATGAATTGCATATACATCCAAAGTAGAACTAGACTCTGAAAGAATAAATGATATGTATTGTCATTGACTATAATGTAAAATAGATTAGACTACATTTTAAATCTGCTCAGATGATTTCACATGGACGAACCTGCATTTTCCAGAGTGAGTTTCTCAGAAACTATCTCTGGAGGACATGGATACATTTTCTATGGGATGAAAAAAGATAAGTTTTTAGAATTTGGTTGTGGTTGCATTACACAGATTGCAACATATGTACTTATTCCAGGACATAATAATGTACTGAGGCCCTTCAAGAGGGGACAGACTGTAGATTTTCCTCAAAGTCATTTAAACATGTAAAATGTTTTCATAGAGCATCTCACAGGTAACTCATCTACCTTACATATTTACATAGGAGACTGTTTTTCCCCCAGAGGCAGTATATAAAGTTCATTTGACCAAGCTAAATCTAAACTGATATTTCTTTTGCATTTCATGTTGCCAGAATTCATTTCCTTTTCTTTTATTCAGATCGATCAATCTTAGGAATAATTTTTTTTTTTTTTTATTTTATTTATTTATTTTTTTTTTATTCTTCCAATTTTATTTTATTTTTAAACTTTACATAATTGTAGGAATAGTTTTGATATTAAATGGTAAGACAAAAGACATTGGTTTTGATATTAAATGGTAAGCATAATTAACATTGTTTAACATTCATGTGCAAAATGAATTAGAAAATTTTTAACATCTACATCAATCAGCCTGATCACAATAGTAACATGACTGTCATTTAAGAACAGATCTTAGTCTATAATCCACAAATTCCAAGTCCTGATATAATCTTAATCCATCTGAATATTCTAATTTTTTACTAAAAAATACTAAGCAGGAATATTCACATATTGTTTTAAATTTATTGTTAGAAAAATTGTACTAAATATCTACTTGTAAAAATATTAACTTTGATTAACAGTTGGCTATTGAATGGTAATTCACATTTTAGGAAGTAACAAAAATAAAACTGTTCTCAGTGCCCACTTCTTCATCTTCAAAATCAGGAAAGCATTTACACATAGCTTTTTGCCATCAGTAGTTATACTCAATCCATGTAAGAAACTTAGTGTGATCTTGGCACATTATAAGCTTCAATATTTGTTATTTTTTTGTTATTACTTCCAATAGTGAAACATAAGATACTGACTGATGTTCCACGCCTCCAACATTTTATAGACGTTAAAGGGATTAATTCATGTATTTATTTATACCATTTAGCCATGTAAATACTGAACCAAGCAGACAAAAACACTTATCTTTGTGGGAAGATACAATACAATTATAAGTAAATTATATAGCATGTTTAAAGATAATGAGTATTGCAGAAAAGAAAAAAGATGCAAACTATAGGATTGGCAGTGTGAGGTAGGAATGATTGATATTTTCAATGGGGTTTCAGTGTAGGCTTGAATGAGAAGGTGACCTTTTAGCAGTGCTATGAAGGAATCATGGAATGTTACTGTGGCTATATGAGAGAGAGGAATGAGAAAGTTTGAACAAGGAGGAACATGATCGAACTCCTGTTTTAACTCTGTCACATAGGCATCCAGGGACCCAGGACAATGGTAGGAGGAAGTCTGAGGCTTCCCTTCCAGTAATACAGCAAAAATGCATTGGGATCAGTATGGAATAGTTTCTCCAAGCTTTGTGTCCCGTGTGTTTCCATAAAAGTCTTAGGTGGAAACTATTCTTTCTTTCTATTTTATTTATTTTTGTAATTATGTATGTATGTATTAATATGTATGTGTCCACCTCATGCGAAGAGTTGACTCATTGGAAAAGACTCTGCTGCTGGGAAGGATTGGGGGCGGGAAGAGAAGGGTATGACAGAGGATGAGATGGCTGGATGGCATCCCCGACTTGATGGACATAAGTCTGAGTGAACTCCGGGAGTTGGTGATGGACAGGGAGGCCTGGCGTGCTGTGATTCATGGGGTCGCAAAGAGTCGGACACAACTGAGCGACTGAACTGAACTGAACTGATGGTTGCATTGGGTCTGATCTTCACTTCTGCATGCAGGCTTTTTCTAATTGTGGCAAGCATAGGTTACTCCTCATTGCAGTTCAGTGGCTTTTCATTGTGGTGGCTTCTTTTATCATGAGCATGGACTCCAGGCATGCTGGCTTCAATAATTGTGACTCATGGGGTTAGCTGCTCCATGGCAAGTGAGATCTTCTTGGACCAGTGATTGAATCTGTGTCCCTTGCTTTGGCAGACAGATTCTTAATCACTGGACTACCAGGGAAGTCTGCTATTCTTGTTATATATTGTGCTTTTAAATGATACAGATAGGAAGGGAGTAGATATTGCATTAGGTGACAGAATTAAACTTCAATGTAATTTTTGTTGCCTAGAATTATGGGTCAAAATGAACAGAATAGAGTCTTGAATTTAAGTTAAAACAAACATAAGGGTAATTTGTGAAAATCTGACTAGACTACAGTTTATGTTTTTAAAAAAGATCCACACATAACATATAGGATTTACTGACTCACACTTTCCGTATGAGCCAATAGGGTGGCACAACTGCCAAACGATAATTCATTCCAAGGCCGCATTTATGGAATATAAGGAACTTCATAATTAGATGAAAGATGCAAGGCAACCAAAAAAGTCTAAAGGATTTTCTTTCTCATAGGTCAATAACTTGGGATATTTTACAATTTTTTTCCATCTCTTTCCTCAACAAACCCAGTAATGACAGAGATATGATATGAATTACTGAATGAAAAATGTATACTTGATAATTATATTTTAAATTTATAGCTGATTTTTATGTTAGGCACAATAGAAAGTGTATATTTATATGTATTAAATTATTACTCTTTTGAGAGTTGGAACATATAAAAAACGTAGAAAGACAAATTATTAACTCCTGTGGGCCAAAAAAAAAAAAAAGAAAACACATTTTTGACACAAATCCTGGATTCTCCTAGGTCAACAAATAAAATGAAATCCCACTCTGATGTTACTTCTAGTCCTGCCTCTTAGATAAGACATCAGATAATTTGTCAAAACTTATATCACAAGAGGCTAAAACAGCTGTTATTTATGCCAAAGTAGGACTGATGTTGAAGCTGAAACTCCAATACTTTGACCATTTGATGCGAAGAGCTGACTCATTGATAAAGACCCTGATGCTGGGAAAGATTGAGGGCAGGAGGAGAAGGGGACAACAGAGGATGAGATGGTTGGATGGCATCACCGACTCAGTGGACATAGGTTTGGGTAGACTCCAGGAGTTGGTGATGGACAGGGAAGCCTGGTGTGCTGTGGTTCACGGGTGGCAAAAAGTCGGACACAACTGAGCGACTGAACTGAATTGAACTGAATCTGTGAGACTGGTATCCGTATGTGAAGTTCAAGTCCAAGGGACTTAGGAGACCTCCCAGTAGCCTGCATGTCACTAGTAAGAGAAGCCAGATTAAGAAAGCAGTTGTTAAGGACAGAGGAAGCACTGCTTCCATGACTTTGCTGGGTTTTTAATAGTGATTGTGAATCTAACCTAATCAATATGGGTCACTTAACAGATATAACCTCAACGGGCAGTATCTATCATCTGGTTTTCAATTTACTGTAGGCAATATAACAGGGAAGGTAGATGATGAAAAAACATTGAAAGCTACAAGCATTTCCTTCTATAAGAAAACTCAGGATACAAAACAAAAACGGACATATATACAGAAGAGAGCATTATTATTTGATTTAACATAATATTAATGACATATTTTTCAAAATAATGAAAATTTCACAAACATTTATTGAGTGACTGCTACATGTAAGTTACCATGTCAGACCTTTGGAAGATAAATAAATGATGACAATACTGCCATACAAAGGAGTTGTGAGTGTGTCAACAAATGTTTGTTCATTGGAATGTAAATGAAACATAATTTATTGAGGGAGAAAAACAGTTGCATATATATTGTACCACTAGGCAAAATATGATTTTAAAAAATCCATGACAGAAGTTCAAAATGTGGATTTGTATTAAAATACCAGGATAAAATATTGACTGGAGGAATCATAGTTTCATTTAAAAAAAAAAAAAAAAGAATCTTTATCTTATTTCAGTTAGAACTTTCACAGATAAATAAGATATGGAGAAAAAAAATGAGAATGCAAGAAACAAACCAAAAAGTATAAAATGAGTTTAGGAAAAGATCAACAGTTTGGAGAATAACTTCTCCAGGGGAATAACTTGACAATGGGAATAACTTAACCAGGATTTTCTTAACAGAACTTTCCTTTTAATGGAGGGATAGATGATAAGCAACTAAAAACATATGTTGAATTATAGGTGGTGATAAGCATTTAGAAGAAAAATAAAAGTCAGCTGGACAGAAAAAGACTAAGTAAAAAAGGGCAGCACAGTCACTAAATACATCCAGGAGTGTTATTTTGGAGCATATAACATTTAAGTACAATTAAAATAAATAAAATGAAAGTACAAGTCACATAAAGTCTTGGGGAAGAACATTTCTATAGAAGGAAAAAGTAAGGGCAAAAAACATGATTTGGGAATAAATAAGAATTATAGTCAGAATGCCTGTGTTCTGGAAACAGAATAGCAGAATTTCAAAAATCCTGCAAGCAGGGAAGATGAGTACAGTACAGTGAGTTTGGAAGGAAGGCAAAAGTCAATTTTGTGTATATTGAGGTTTTAGATGTTTCTGAGGCATTCAAATGGAAATGTTTAGTAAGAAATTGGGAAGTACAGGGTCAGGACTGAAAAGCTACACTTGGTAGAGTGTAATAGCCAATGATATGAGCTTGGGAGACAAACTGCCAGAATTTGAATCCCTGAACTACTATGTACTAGCTTTACAAATATGGCTGAGATACTGTATTTCGTTAGTACTCAGTTTCATTGTGTGCATGCTCAATCATGTCCGACTCTTTGCAACCCTATGGACTGTACCCACCAGGCTTCTTTGTCTGTGGGCTTTTCCCCACGAGAATGCTAGAGTCGGTTGCTATTTCATCTTCTAGGGGATCTTCCCCACCCAGGGATAGAACCCAGGTCTTCTGTGTCTCCTGCATTGCAGGCAGATTCTTTACCACTGAGCCACTGGGGAAGTCCCACTCAGTTGCATTACCAGCCATTAATTATAACAGTGTTCATTATCTGTTATTATTATCATTATTATTATTGATAAATGATGATTAAAGCCATGTGGTTAGATGAGACAGTCTGGGAAGCAAGTATAGGAAGAAAGAGCACAGGACCCTGGAAATCTCTTATTTTAGAGGTCAGGAAAAGATGGATTGGGCAATAAAGTTGAAAAATATAGTGCTCAATGTAATAGGAGGGAGATCAGGAGTGCTGTGTTGTCAAAGAGAAAAAAAAATTGTTTTGAGACGATATGATTGGTGGTTGAAAATTGCTGAGAGTATGAGTAAAATGAGGGAAGAGAATTATCTGAAGGCTTGGTTCAGCAGGATAGATTCATTGGCATCTTGGACAAAAGTGATTTCAGTTCAGTACAGGGAATGAAAGGTCTAGCAGAGTCATTTATGGTTGAACAGGAGGCAAGGTAGTAAGGATCAGGTGTAGATGCCACTCTAGAATTCTGTTCCAAAGGGGAGCACAGGAATTAGAAGATGCCTATAGAGTTACATGGCATCAAGGGAGTGCTTTTTCCCTCTAAGACATGAGTGTGTCCCTGGGATGATAGAAATGATACAATAAAGAGTAGAAACAAGGTTTCTGAGTTGGTGGTATTAGATGGGATCCAAAGCACATGGGGAAGGGTTGATTTTTAATACAAACCTGGAGAATTTGTGCACTGAACATGTAAAGATGGCAGAAGATTTGCATACTGGGGGCTTTTGCTAAAGCTGGTACTAAGAAAATGACCATTCAAAAAATTGCTTATATTTTCTTAGTAAAAATAAGGATTGAGGCCAACAATTCAGACTTCAAGAGGAAAGTCTATTCAAATTATAGTTTTCAGGTAAATGTGAGACTTACCATGTCCCCATAGTTCCTCAGTGTATTCCCAATATTTTTCTACAACTTTATGAAGTTGATGTAGTTCTGAAGATGATGAAGTTGACAGAAAACAGAATTAGCAGTTCTGAAGATGATGAAATTGATAGAAAACAGGATTAGCAGGTGTATACAAGAAGGATATTAGGACAAATATGCCCAGTAGTACTTTAATGAGAGTGCAGATTAAAAAAAAAAAAAAGCATAAGGAGAGGCTAGAAGCATAATTAAGAAATCATTGCCAATCAAATCATTGTTGTGGATGCAATTATCCATAGAAAGAATGCAAAAGTAAATGAAGAGAAAAAAATTTTTTAACAATTCCTCTATTTAGAAATTGTTGAAAAAACAAAACAGAAGACTGAAACAATGGGCAGAAGGTTAGAAGACAAAATAGTAAGTGATAAACTAAAATATCACAATTTTCTATTTTTATTTGAAACCATGGTTTCAAATAAAATTTGTCAATATATTTAGTTTTCAAGATAGTCAAAATGATAAGGAGTATTAACAGGAGATTCAGTTATTAATGGCTTAAGAAAAACTGATATCTCATAAGAAAAGTCATGAAGTTAATAACATATAATCTGTATATTTTGGAGAAGGAAATGGCAACCCACTCCAGTGTTCTTGCCTGGAGAATCCCATGGACGGATAAGCCTGGTAGGCTGTAGTCCATGGGGTCACATAGAGTCGGACACGACTGAAGCGACTTAGCAGCAGCAATCTGTATATTTTGTTGGAATTCACAAAACTTTTAGTAAAAATGCCAGAAGTTCAGGAGTTCATATAAAGAGTCAATAGGTGCCAAGATAGAGTAATTAATCAACATGACTTAAAGCTTCTAAAATTTTCACTGAATGGTTATAAAAAGGCCGTAGGAAAAGAAAAAATAAGTGAACAACCAAAAGCTTAAAAATTTGGGGGTCACCATGTAAATTTTGCATTCAAATTTTAAATATAGTCAGATAGCTAGAATGACAAATTTTACTTTATTCTAAAACAAATTAAAAAGTTTTCGGCCCAGAGGGATGGTATGGGGAGGGAGGAGGGAGGAGGTAGGAGGGTTCGGGATGGGGAACACATGTATACCTGTGGCAGATTCATTTTGATATTTGGCAAAACTAATACAATTATGTAAAGTTTAAAAATAAAATAAAATTAGAAAAAAAAAGTTTTCCTACAAGACAAAAATATATTTCATACTCTGAACTCCAGGCTCATTATCCTGGAAGGAATATATATCTTCACTTTTCTCCTGTAGCAAAAAGTGTCTTGCATCAAGGAAGTCTATAAACTGTCCTTGGTGTTGGTCAGGTTAAAATACAAAAAAAAAAAAAAAAAGATTACATACCTTACAAGAAACAAACTTAGTGAAATGGGGTCATTGTTATTCAGATTTTTTTTTTTTTTTAAAGAGGATGTCTTATATATTGGGTTAAATATACTTAGGTTGTTCAAGAAAACATAAAAATCATGTAAACACAAAAAAAGTCAGTAAATTGAAAAAAGTGCTGATTTGAGCTGGTTCAAATGTATAAATTACTTCCTGAAAATGTCTATGATAAGAGCTGCATCTTAAATTTAAATTATATATAGTCAAATGAAGCAAAAAAAAAGAAAGAGAACTATGATTTCTCAGATAGATGTTAAGTGCCTATAAGAAAGCATGATGGCTTGAAAAATTTATCCCAAAGAAAATTGTTAATGGAATGCCATAAGTTGGCTTGGACTATTATTTTTGATAAAGCCCTTAGAGACTTATCTAGCTATTGTGCTAATTTAAAATTCTATGTCCTCAACTAACCCTAGTATATACTGTATATGTATAATACATGTCTTTTAAATAAAAGTACCTTTTATAAAAACAATTCAGAGTGTATACATGGCTCCTTGGAGTTGTGCCAAGAAGTTTTAGGGAGCAGATTTGCAACTTATAAACAGTCAGTAATATGTAATCACAGCTGGGTTATTTTTGTGTTTGTGTGGGAAAGCAATAAACAGATATATAAATAAATGTAACTCATGCAATTTCCAATGCAAATCAAAATATTTTTTAAATGATTTCAAGGGAAGGAATAAGGTTTTTTGATTAAAGTATAATACTTTAAATAAATTTCAGTCTGTTATGAGATTTTAAAATTATCATTTTATTACAACTCACACAGATTTCAAGAGAAACTTAGGCAGGTGTGTGTTCCCTTTTAATCTTTTGCTCTCATCTTCAGAACTTGAGGCATTAAGTTTTGGGAGAGTCTGAAATAAATGAGAATGGAAAAGGTGCTTCCCCCATCAATTCTGAACATTGTTACAGCCTAGGAGAGAGAAAAAAAAAAGGAAAGGACTAACATTTATTGAATCTATTCATTTTTACATTATTCTTCAAATTCGAAACTAGCACTTCACCATAAAAATCTGGCTATAACTCCTCAGCTTCACACTAAATCTTGTTCTTTTACTCAGATCACTGTGGTTCTAATTGTTGCTAAATGCAGGGGACACTTAGAGTTTATCACACTCAGAATATCAAAGAAAGTAACTGTTAATCTCCCCTTTTTATGTTTAAATGTTCATCTTTCCTTAAAATGCTCCATTTCCCTGTTGTCATGGTACCACATGCTCCTGCTACCCTTCTCCTCTAACTGCTACCCATCTTCATTTGTTGCCCACCTCAAAAAAAAAAAAAAAAAAAAAAGGAAGAAATATTGGGTTGGCCAAAAGGTTCATTGAGCTTTTTCCACTTCCAAACTTTTGGCCAACTCAGTGTACTAGGACTCAGTTTTTACTGATATGCTGAACTAAAATAGTTATAAAAGAAAGAAAGAAAGAAAGTGAAGTCACTCGGTCGTGTCCAGCTCTTTGTGACCCCATGGACTGTAGCTTACCAGACTCCTCTTCCATCCATGGAATTTTCCAGGCAAGAATACTGGACTGGGTTGCCAGTTCCTTCTTTAGGGGATCTTCCTGACCCACAGATCAAACCTAGGTCTCCTGCATTGCAGGCAGACGCTTTACCATATGAGACACCAGGGAAGCTAGAAACTATAAGCTATAGTTATAGCTAGAGACTATTTTAGAGTTTCAGTTACTAAACCCAATGACAACTTCATATGATATTTTGAAAGAAAGTATTCATCTTTAGCCTGCTGTGGCACTCACTATATGTCTCCTTTGTTCAGTTCAGCATATCTAATTCAAAGAGGGCACCCTAAATCAAACTTAACTAGTCACCTTCCCTTATTCCTCCCTCATCCCTGAAACCAAATCTATCGCAATCACAACTCATCTATAGTTCATGTCAGGGGAGACATTTCTGCCTCTCTACTCACCCACTTAAGATAATTCTGTTATTTCTTACTTCTGTCAAAACAAGAGGTATTACAATTCTGATGGAACAGTCTAATCTGCTGATTGACCTCTGTTCACTAACTGACAAAATTTCTGTGCATGATCAAAAGTGATGCCTTGTGGTTCCTCTTTTTACTTATTTATTTATTTTTTAAATTTGTGTTAATATCTTATTCCTTGCTTTGGGTTCCTTTGCCTTACAGGCAGCTAATAATATCAGTTTAGTTCAGTTCAGTCACTCAGTCGTGGCCGACTTTTGTGACCCCATGGACTGTAGCACGCCAGGCCTCCCTGTCCATCACCAACTCCCGGAGTTTACCAAATCTCATGTCCACTGATCAGTAATGCCATCCAACCATCTCATCCTCTGTCGTCCCCGACTCCTCCTCCCTTCAATTTTTCCCAGCATCAGGGTCTTTTCAAATGAGTCAGTTCTTTGCATCAGGTGGCCAAAGTATTGGAGTTTCAGCTTCAGCATCAGTCCTTCCAATGAATATTCCGGACTGATTTCCTTTAGGATGGACTGGTTGGATTTCCTTGCTGTCCAAGGTACTCTCAAGATGCTTCTCCAGCACCATGGTTCAAAAGCATCAATTCTTCAGTGCTCAGCTTTCTTTAAAGTCCAACTCTCACATCCATACATGACTACTGGAAAAATCATAGCTTTGACTAGACCGACCTTTGTTGGAAAAGTAATGTCTCTGCTTTTAATATGCTGTCTAGATTGGTCATAACTTTTCTTCCAAGGAGCAAGCATCTTTTAATTTCATGGTTGCAGTCACCATCGGCATTGATTTTGGAGCCAAAAAAATGAAGTCTATCACTGTTTTCATTGTTTCCCCATCACTTGCATGAAGTGATGGGTCAGGTGCCATGATCTTAGTCTTCTGAATGTTGAGTTTTAAGCCAACTTTTTCACTCTCCTCTTTCGCTTTCATCAACAGGCTCTTTAGGTCTTCATTTTCTGCCATATGGGTGGTGTAATCTGCATATCTGAGGTTCTTATATTTCTCCTGGAAATCTTGATTCCAGCTTGTGCTTCATCAGTCTAGCATTTCTCATGATGTACTCTGCATAAAAGTTAAGTAAGCAGGGTGACAATATGCAGCCTTGATGTACTCCTTTCCTGATTTGGAACCACTCTGTTCCATGTCCAGTTCTAACTGTTGCTTCTTGACCTGAACACAGATTTCTCAGGAGGCAGGTAAGGTGGTCTGGTATTCCTATCTCTTGAAGAATTTTCCATAGTTTGTTGTGATCCACAAAATCAAAGTCTTTGGCATATAGCACGTGACATGGTTGTGTTTGAACTCAAGGGAATTTAAGACATATAGAACCAAAATTAAACTCTCAATTTTCTTTCATAATTTTGTGCTTCTCTCTTTTTCCCCCTAAAGGAATGTCACCACCAATAGTCCAGTTGCTCATGAGAATCTTGGCAATAATCCTTTTGATTTCCTGATCCCTCCTTCTGTTTCCATTTTTAATTAACCCATGGGTCTTCTAGTATAGAATTTATCTCCTTAATATATATTAAAATATTTATTCCCTCTTCTATAGCCACTTATTTTAAGTGATAGCTTTCCCTAGTCTTTATTATTGAAATCCTCTTTCAATTTGTCTCTCTAATTCCATGCCAGCCCTACTCTGATCTAACAGTGAGAATGAGATTCACTATCACATGAAATAACATTCTACTGGTAAAAGCAAAAGGAAAGAAGTAAGGGAGATAAGGAGAATAGATGGAAAAATCAGTACTGCCTATGAGTGATTGCGTGTTGACTCATTTCAGTTGTGTCTGACTCTGTGATACTTTAGACTGTAGCCAACCAGGCTCCTCTGTCCATGGGTTTCTCCAAGCAAGAATACTGGAAATGGTTGCCATGCCCTTCTCCAGGGGAATTTCCTGACCCAGTAATTGATTCCACATTTTTTATGTCTCCTGCAGTGAGAGGAAGGTTTTTACCACTAGTGTCACATGGAGCTGCCCATAACCCCTTTCAACTCTCCTTGCAAACTGGCTAAATATTATTTTCCCCTAAACTATTCCTTTTTTTCTCAAAATCTTGCTATACACAGCAAATACCAATTACTATGTAGTAATATTTTGACTTTTTCTGAAGTTGAGAGGCATTTTGATGGACTTTGAAATGATTCCAAGTTATAGTCTTAATGTCTTGCTCGAAAATCAGATACTGAGTTTTTTAGCCTGTTATGTTTTATCTGTCACATCACTTTCACTGGACTGCTGAAACAGTGCAATAAATACTATGTTTAGTTATGATGTTGACAATTCAAGATTCAATTTTTATTATTAATAATAAAAACTAATTGCTATAACAAATAGACCCCCACACACATATATAGTGGTTCAAATAACATACAAGTTTATTTACCATTAATGTAAAGTTAAAAAGAGTTCCCTAGTAGGTGGTGGAAGATTTCCTCTATCAGGTGCTTCAGGGTCTCAGAACTTTTTTCTGATTTAAAGGATTTTCCATCTTTTGAGAATTTTTTTGTCTGCATTTAGATAGCATAAGGATAAAGACATATTGTATATATCACACCTTCTATGGAATACCTTGGCCTAGAAAAGACATGTAGAGTTTCCACTCTCATACCATTGTTGGAAACTCAGCTGCATGATGCCATCTACTCCAATAGTGTCTGGGAATCCTGTTGCTCTCTGTTCAGAAAAAAAAAAAAAGTAGATACATAATAGTTTTGCTTGAAAAAGTGAGCAGGCACTTGATCAAGAAAGATACTGTAATGTTTAGAGTAATCTTTAGTAAGCTAAAAAGTTTTGTTACAAATTGAACATACAAGGGAAAAAATACACACAGGATGATAAATTTAACACCCACCCACCCTGCCACTCCACTCTAAAAAAAAAAAGTCAAGAAAGGAGAGAAAACTAAAATTAAAAGGTGGGACAAATATAAATCACAAAATAAGATAAAATCTAACAGTACTTGCATTAAATATAAATGTATGAAATTTTCTAATAAAATGATAGTTTGTAAGATTGAATTTAAACATATATGTCCAGTCACACATCCAATAAGACTCTGAGTAGTTATAACAGTCACACTAAAACAAAAGGATGTAGAAAGGTTGAAACCAAAAACAATATAAAAAGTGTATAATATGGAGGTAACAAAAGAGATCTGTCAGAACTATTGGAATATTAAAGAAAAAATTATAATAAAAAAGGCATAATTAGAGATAAGGAGATTTTATGAGACAATGCACAATTATTTATTTATTAAATTTAAATATATAATCAGACAAAAATATCAGAAAATGTAAATACATAATATTTGAATACCATTATAAACAAACTTGGACTTACAGAACATATAGGAAATAATATACACAAAACAGAAAATTATTCATTTTAAAGTCTATATAGATCATAAAATTATCCTGAAATATGAACAAAATATTTCAAAGAATTTTAATCATACATAGAGCATTTTCTGATATTATTACACTTGTAAAATATTAATTGAAAAATATGACTAGAAAATTTCCGTATGTTTGGTAATTTTTATAATGGTATCCTAAATACATGTGGAGCAATGGAATAATCATAATGGGAATTAGAAAATATGTTTAACTTAATTATAATAAAGATATGCTGAAACTGTTTTATGTGTACTTAATGTAGTTTTCAACCTTCAGTGCATTTATTAGAAAATGAGTCTGAAAGTATAATGAACTAAGCTTTCTTTTCATGAAATAATAATAAAAGAAAAATGTCTAGTAACATGAACTCCAAAAACAATAGGAGTAATATAACTAACATGATGAACGAAATTAATGAAATAGAAAAAAAATGCAGTAAGGGACTCAACAAGCCAATTTGGAAAGGTATGAGTTGGTAAACTTGTGGCAAGACCAATGATAAAAATGAAACAGGTAATATTTGAAATAACAAAAAGAAATATAATAGCTCCACAGGTAATGCAAAATAAAAAACAAACAAGGGAATATTATGTATAACTTTATACCAATAAAGTAGAAACTGCTTTCCCAAATTTTATTGGATTCAGTCTCCCAAAACTGACAAAAAAATGAAAACCAAATAATCCAATTACTATTAAAGAAATCAAATCAACAACTTAAAATATTTTTAAGGGAAAACTCAAGGCTTGGATAGCTTCACTGAGGACAGCTCAGCTAAACAACTAGAATTCTCATACTATACAGATTTGGGCTCAGATGGTAAAGAATCTGCCTGCAATGCAAGAGACCCAGGCTTGATCCCTGGGTCTCAAAGATGCCCTGGCAAAGGTCATGGCAATTCACTCTGGTATTGTTTTCTGGGAAATTCCATAGACAGAGGAGCCTCGCAGGCTACAGTCCTTGGGGTCACAAAGAGTCTGACACGACTCACAGGCTACAGTCCTTGGGGTCACAAAGAGTCTGACACGACTGAGCAACTAACATACAAATTACTCCAGAACTATTCACCAGTTACTCTTCAGGATGTGGGTGTGTGCACAGTCACTCGGTCATGTCTAACTCTTTGCAACTCTTTGGACTGTAGCCCACCAGACTCCTCTGTCCATCATATTTTCCAGACAAGAATACTAGAGTGTGTTGCCATTTCCTCCTCCAGAGGATCTTCCCAATCCAGGGATCAAACCCACATCTCGTGCATTGGCAGGTGGATAATTTACCACCGAGCCACCTGGGAAAGCTCAAGGTTAAGTACATGGAAGTAAATGTAAGTCTGTGCGAGACCTCTCTGTGAAGAGAAAACAAAACATAACCATAAGTCATATTATGTCACATGCCTGTTTTAAATTCCCTATTACACTTTTTTTTTAATTTTATTTTATTTTTAAACTTTACAATATTGTATTAGTTTTGCCAAACACCGAAATGAATCCACCACAGGTATACATGCGTTCCCCATCCTGAACCCTCCTCCCTCCCCATACCCTCCCTCTGGGTCATCCCAGTGCACCAGCCCCAAGCATCCAGTATCGTGCATTGAACCTGGACTGGCGACTCGTTTCATACACGATATTATACATGTTTCAATGCCATTCTCCCAAATCTTCCCACCCTCGCCCTCTCCCACAGAGTCCATAAGACTGTTCTATACATCAGTGTCTCTTTTGCTGTCTCGTACACAGGGTTATTGTTACCGTCTTTCTAAATTCCATATATATGCGTTAGTATACTGTATTGGTGTTTTTCTTTCTGGCTTACTTCACTCTGTATAATAGGCTCCAGTTTCGTCCACCTCATTAGAACTAATTCAAATGTATTCTTTTTAATGGCTGAATAATACTGCATTGTGTATATGTACCACTACTTTCTTATCCATTCATCTGCTGATGGACATCTAGGTTGCTTCCATGTCCTGGCTATTATAAACAGTGCTGTGATGAACATTGGGGTACACGTGTCTCTTTCCCTTCTGGTTTCCTCGGTGTGTATGCCCAGCAGTGGGATTGCTGGATCATAAGGCAGTTCTATTTCCAGTTTTTTAAGGAATCTCCACACTGTTCTCCATAGTGGCTGTACTAGTTTGCATTCCCACCAACAGTGTAAGAGGGTTCCCTTTTCCCCACACCCTCTCCAGCATTTATTGCTTGTAGACTTTTGCATCACAGCCATTCTGACTGGCGTGAAATGGTACCTTATAGTGGTTTCGATTTGCATTTCTCTGATAATGAGTGATGTTGAGCATCTTTTCATGTGTTTGTTAGCCATCTGTATGTCTTCTTTGGAGAAATGTCTATTTAGTTCTTTGGCCCATTTTTTGATTGGGTCATTTATTTTTCTGGACATAGACATCTCATAACTCATTACTGGACACTTAATTGCACTCCAGAGAGAAGAAATACAGCTCCACCCACCAGAACAGCGACATAAGCTTCCCTAACCAAGAAACCTTGACAAGCCTCCTGTACAAACCCACACACAGCGAGGAAATGCCACAATAAAGAGAACTCCACAAACTGACAGAATACAGAAAGGACACCCCAAACTCAGCAATTTAAACAAGATGAAGAGATAGAGGAATACCCAGCAGGTAAAGGAACAGGATAAATGCCCACCAAATCAAACAAAAGAGGAAGAGATAGGGAATCTACCTGATAAAGAATTCTGAATAATGATAGTGAAATTGATCCAAAATCTTGAAGTCAAAATGGAATCACAGATAAATAGCCTGGAGACAAGGATTGAGAAGTTGCAAGAAAGGTTTAACAAGGACCTAGAAGAAATAAAAAGCAGACAATCAATAATGAATAATGCAATAAATGAAATTAAAAACACTCTGGAGGCAACAAGTAGTAGAATAACAGAGGCAGAAGATAGGATTAGTGAACTAGAAGATAGAATGGTAGAAATAAATGAATCAGAGAGGATAAAAGAAAAATGAATTAAAAGAAATGAGGACAATCTCAGAGACCTCCAGGACAATATTAAATGCTACAACATTCGAATCATAAGGGTCCCAGAAGAAGACAAAAGGAAAGACCATGAGAAAATACTTGAGATAATAGTTGAAAACTTCCCTAAAATGGGGAAGGAAATAATCACCCAAGTCCAAGAAACCCAGAGAGTCCCAAACAGGATAAACCCAAGGCAAAACACCCCAAGACACACATTAATCAAATTAACAAAGATCAAACACAAAGAACAAATATTAAAAGCAGCAAGGGAAAAACAACAAATAACACACAAGGGAATTCCCATAAGGATAACAGCTGATCTTTCAATAGAAACTCTTCAAGCCAGGAGGGAATGGCAAGACATACTTAAAATGATGAAAGAAAATAACCTACAGCCCAGATTATTGTACCCAGCAAGGATCTCATTCAAATATGAAGGAGAAATCAAAAGCTTTTCAGACAAGCAAAAGCTGAGAGAATTCAGCACCACCAAACCAGCTCTCCAACAAATACTAAAGGATATTCTCTAGACAGGAAACACAAAAACGGTGTATAAATTTGAACCCAAAACAATAAAGTAAATGGCAATGGGATCATACTTATCAATAATTACCTTAAATGTAAATGGGTTGAATGCCCCAACCAAAAGACAAAGACTGGCTGAATGGATACAAAAACAAGACCCCTACATATGTTGTCTACAAGAGACCCACCTCAAAACAGAGGACACATACAGACTGAAAGTGAAGGGCTGGAAAAATATTTTCCATGCAAATAGGGACCAAAAGAAAGCAGGAGTAGCAATACTCATACCAGATAAAATAGACTTTAAAACAAAGGCTGTGAAAAGAGACAAAGATGGTCACTACATAATAATCAAAGGATCAATCCAAGAAGAAGATATAACAATTATAAATATATACGCACCCAACACGGGAGCACCGCAATATGTAAGACAAATGCTAACAAGTATGAAAGGAGAAATTAACAATAACACAATAATAGTGGGAGACTTTAATACCCCACTCACACCTATGGATAGATCAACTAAACAGAAAATTAACAAGGAAACACGAACTTTAAACGATACAATAGACCAGTTAGACCTAATTGATATCTATAGGACATTTCATCCCAAAACAATTAAATTCCCTATTATACTTTTACAAAATTTCATCATGGTGCTAGTCCTAAGTGTTCCTTCATATCTGACTCCTGCTATCTACTGTATTTCTTGTTCATTTCTTTCTCTTAGTCATTTTATCCAGCTTCACTGATAATTTTTAATTCCCTAATTATGCCAGGCTCAGCTCATTCCTTTCTTTGGACATTTACACTGATATCATTTATTCTGCCTAAAATGGTAACCCTTTCTCTTTCTGTCCCCTTCTTATCTTTAGGTATCAGTTAAAATGACACTTCTTAAGAATTCTTCACTAATTTCCCTTTCTAAAACAGGCACTTCACATTATGTTGATTCTACCCTACACTTAGTTCTTTTCTTTCATAGAACATAGCACAATTTGCAACTCTACATGCATTTATTTATTTTTGATTGTATCTCTAATTACAACATGGTATCCATGAAAACAGGATCAATGTTTTATGCATTGTTATGTACCCAATGCTTAGAATGGTTCCTGAAGCCTAGTAGGCATTTAAACTATGAGATTAAAATTATTATACTCTAGGTTTATGAGACCTTTGCATATGCTAGTAATAATAATGTTGTATTTTTATTTCCAATTTGGGCATTTTCTTCTATGCAACTTCTCCAGAAGTACAGGATTTGATAATTACTGAGTCGGTTATACAATACTATGAAATTCCTAGAAAACCACATCTAAACATTAATTCCATTAAATTTGTGTATTTTTTCAGAGTGTTCCAAATAATCAAATTTGTCTCCATGTCAATAGTATTTGCCTTTATCCACTTTCTCAAACTGCAACCACTTAATATTTTTAATGACTAATTTGATTATCTTTGGTGCAAAAAACCTCCACACTACTTTTAGTATAATCAGTTCATTTTTCTGGACCATGGCTTATAAGTCAGTGCATAGTCTGATCCCTGTTCAGCTCTCTAGCTGCATTTTTCTGCATTCTTTTGCATAAAGCACCCAACACTGAACTATTTAAAGTTCTGGAAAGCAATGTTGTCTGTGATCATGCTTTTGCAATTATTATACTGATTGCTGGAACATTCTTCTCCTCTTTTGCTCCTTAATTACTAAAGCCCACTCATTTTCCAGATTTAACCTTGCAGATTTTTTCCTCCAGAAAGCCTTCCCTAATTTCTTGGGCCCTGGTTAGGAGACGTATCTATATGCAGTTATTTCATCTTAACACTTACTGTATTGTACTTGTCTTTTACTTGTCTATCTACCACTACATTGTAGAAATTGGGTCTCATTGACATATTGAGAATTTACTTTAGAGCTTGGCTCACATAGTGGGCAATGCATTTTTTTTTTCCCAGAAGGAGAGAAGGAAGGAAAAAAGAAATGGTGGGAGAGATGAAGGAAGAAAGGAGTGGAGAGAGAAGAGGAGGGAAAGACAGAAGGAAGGAGTAAAGGAAGGAAGTAGAGAAGAGAAGAATAAATAATCATGTTAGGCATTGCATTAAAGCAGTGGTTGAAAAACTTTTCCTCCAAAGGGTCAGATAGTAAATATTTTAGACTTTATGGGCCATATGGGCTCTGCCTTATATTCAACTCTGCCATTTTAACACAAAAGTATGCTATGTTCCAGTAAAACTGTATTTATAAAAATAAGTAGCTGCATAGATTTGACTTGAGGGCCATAATTTTCTAGTTACTACATTAGAGGCTTTATTTTACATTATTTCATTACTTCTAACAACAACTTTTCATGAACAGTGAGCCTAAAATAGATTATGTAATTTGTCCAAATCCACAGAACTAATAGTAATGAAGTCCTAAGTCTGCTTAACTCCACACAGCAGACAGGAGAGAAATGAGAGCCAAAATACTGTGGACACGTCACTTGGTATTCCTCTTTTACAGATTAGAAATCAGCACTTTAATAAAATTTGCTAAAGTTTCTCTGGATAGTATTTAAATTTATCTCTTATTAATGAAATGCCTTAAGCTCTTCACCATTGGTGCATGCCAATTTTATTGAATTAAAATCTCTCTCATTTTTTAATTTCCTGCTATTTTAGAAAATGGTTGATCTGAAGAAGATTTTGTAGCAATTTGAAAATTCAGCTTATCTCCTATTGTTCTTCGTTTTGGTCCCCTTAAAACAAAATACCAGCTAAAATAATGATCTGATTTTTGCAGGGAAGTAAGTAGCCAATAAATATTGCTTAAATTCTACATTTAAACAAAGTCTAGCGTCAAAGAAGATGAAAGAAATAGAATACATTTAATATAAGTTCAGAAGTTATTATTTATGAGATCGGAATTTTAGACAAAGTGTTTAGATTTTTAAATTGGATTTATATGTCTATGCCAATGAATAAAAGGAGTATGGGAGTGGATACTGAATAAAGTTGAACAGTATAAAAATAAAGTAGCTAAATATACCATTTTAAGTGGTACTCAATGTCTCTTGAGTTCTATTAACAGTAATTACTTGGTTTGTGAAAATGAGGGACAAGCTATTGGAATAAATACTTCAGTAACCCCTTATGATTATACAGTGGAAGTGAGAAATAGATTTA
Organism: Bos javanicus; assembly: GCF_032452875.1. Taxonomy (NCBI): domain Eukaryota; kingdom Metazoa; phylum Chordata; class Mammalia; order Artiodactyla; family Bovidae; genus Bos; species Bos javanicus. The sequence continues at coordinate 72,802,531 of NC_083870.1, read as the reverse complement.
AGGGACTAGACCTGATAGACAGAGTGCCTGATGACAATGGATGGAGTTCATGACATTGTATAGGAGACAGGGATCAAGATCATCCCCAAGAAAAAAAATTCAAAAATGCAAAAAGGCTGTCTGAGGAGGCCTTACAAATAGCTGTGAAAAGAAGAGAAGTGAAAAGCAAAGAAGAAAAGCAAAGATATACCCATTTGAATGCAGAGTTCCAGAGAACAGGAAGGAGAGATAAGAAAGTCTTCCTCAGAGATCAGTGCAAAGAAATAGAGGAAAATAATAGAATGGGAAAGACTAGAGATCTCTTCAAGAAAATTAGACATATCAAGGGAAAATTTCATTAAAATATGGGCTCAATAAAGGACAAACATGGTACGGATCAACAGAAGCAGAAGATATTAAGAAGAGGTGGCAAGAATACACAGAAGAACTGTACAAAAGATCTTCATGACCCAGATGATCATGATGGTGTGATCACTCACCTAGAACCAGACATACTGGAATGCAAAGACAAGTGGGCCTTAGGAAGCATCACTATGAACAAAGCTAGTGGATGTGATGGAATTCCAGTTGAGCTATTTCAAATCCTGAAAGATGATGCTGTGAAAGTGCTGCATTCAATATGTCAGCAAATTTGGAAAACAGTGGCCACAGGACTGGAAAAGGTCAGTTTTCATTCCAATCCCAAAGAAAGACAATGCCAAAGAATGTTCAAACTACTGCACAATTGTACTCATCTCACACGCTAGTAAAGTAATGCTCAAAATTCTGTAAGCCAGGCTTCAGCAATACATGAACTGTGAACTTCCAGATGTTCAAGCTGGTTTTAGAAAAGGCAGAGGAACCAGAGATCAAATTGCTAACATCCGCTGGACCATCAAAAAAGCATGAGAGTTCCAAAAAAACATATATTTCTGCTTTATTGACTATGCCAAAGACTTTGTGTGGATCACAGTAAACTGTGGAAAATTCTTCAAGAGATGGGAATACCAGACCACCTGACCTGCCTCTTGAGAAACCTGTATGCAGGTCAGGAAGCAACAGTTAGAACTAGTCATGGAACAACAGACTGGTTCCAAATAAGAAAAGGAGTACATCAAGGCTGTCCACTGTCACCCTGCTTATTTAACTTCTATGCAGAGTACATCATGAGAAACTGTGGGCTGGAAGAAGCACAAGGTGGAATCAAGATTGCCGGGAAAAATATCAATAACCTCAGATATGCAGATGACACCACCCTTATGGCAGAAAGTGAAGAAGAACTAAAGAGCCTCTTGATGAAAGTGAATGAGGAGAGTGAAAATGTTGGCTTAAAGCTCAACATTCAGAAAACTAAGATCATGCTATCCGGTCCCATCACTTCATGGCATATAGATGGGGAAACAGTGACATACTTTATTTTCTTGGTCTCCAAAATCACTGCTGATGATGACTGCAGCCATGAAATTAAAAGACGCTTACTTCTTGGAAAGAAAGTTATGACCAACCTAGACAGCATATTAAAAAGCAGAGACATTGCTTTGCCAACAATGGTCTGTCTAGTCAAGGCTATGGTTTTTCCAGTAGTCATGTATGAATGTGAGAGTTGGACTATGAAGAAAGCTGAGTGCCGAAGAATTGATGCTTTTGAACTGTGGTGTTGGAGAAGATTCTTGAGAGTCCCTTGGACTGCAAAGAGATCCAACCAGTCCATGCTAAAGGAGATCAGTCCTGGGTGTTCATTGGAAGGACTGATGTTGAAGCTGAAACTCCAATACTTTGGCCACCTCATGCAAACAGCCGACTCACTTGAAAAGACCCTAATGCTGGGAAAGACTGTGGGCAGGATGAGAAGGGGACAACAAAGGATAAGATGGTTGGATGGCATCACCGACTCAATAGACATGAGTTTGGGTAAACTCCTGGAGTTGGTGATGGACAGGCCTGGCATGCTGCAGTTTATGTGGTTGCGAAGAGTCGGACACAACAGCAATTGACTGAACTGAACCCCAGGTAGAGATGAGGTAATCCAGGAACTGGTGCCAGAAATATTCACTTTGAGTTCCCAAACTTTTAAAACTTATGGCCCTACATATCTGACCTATTACATTGTATGGGGCCTTGGACAATTAAACTACTTTAAATCTTGAGTTCCTAATCTCTGAAAGAGAGATGCCTATGTGTTGCAAAGTCCAAATGCTGTTACAACAGCAATGTCAGCTGGATCCACTCATTCTATCATTTTCTACCTATATGAAAAAACCTATACTGTTTTGGGTTTCTTTGAGTTTGATTTTGTTTAAAGGCCATGGTTCATTCATACACTAGTTACTTAAACTGAAAGACATATATGAAAAGAAAAAAATCACATCCTGTGCTAAAGTCTTCGGTGCAGACTGTTTTTAGACTCTGTTTAAACAGAGTCTATAACAGAATTAATAGTTTCAGTATAAACAGAATTAATAGTTTCATTAGTAAAAAAAACAAAAAAAAAACAAAAAAAACCCTGACATGTTCACATGTCAAACTACTACCTGGTGGGGGTGGGCAGTGGAGAGGATGAGTGGTCCCATGAGTGGAGATAGAGTTCAGAGGAAGATATTATATATTCTTTTGTAACCAATGAAAGGCTGAGTTAAAAGTAAAGTTGTGGCCGAGAGAAAGAGCAATGTTAATAAGGACCTAAACCAAGATTGTAGAACAAACAATAGTGTAGATTATTCTAGCCAGTCACATGTAATTAAAAATTACACACACACACACACACACACACACATATATATATATATCACCAAAATATCAATATGTACTTATTAGAGTATTATAATATATATATTCTAATAGGATTTTCCAGGTGGCGCTAGTGGTAAAGAACTCATCTGCCAATGTAGGAGATATAAGAAATGTGGGTTCTATCCCCAGGATGGGAATATCCCCTGGAGGAGGGCATCACAACCCTCTCCAGTATTTTGCCTGGAGAATCCCATGGACAGAGGAACCTGGGGGGCTACAGTCCATAGGGTCACAAAGAGTTGGACACTACTGAAATAACTTAGCATATATATATATATATATATATATACTAATAGCTAAATATTGATATTTTGGTGTAAAAAAAGGGACATATGTATACCTGTGGCTGATTCGTGTTGACATTTGACAGAAACCAACACAATTCTGTGATGCAATTATCCTTGAATTAAAAAAAAAATCTGTAATATACTTATATCAATGAGAAGAACTTGATTTTGCATTTCCTGGGTAGAACAACATAAAATGAAACTTAGTTCTAAGAGATCTGTTTGTAGTTCTAATATTGCTGTTAATCATGATTTTATTTATAAGGTTAATTATTATTAAGTACAAGTACTTTGTCCAGTTCTACTGCTAATTCAATGACGTTGGACCAGGTAATATAAATATAATTATGTGCTTAATCCATGCTAAATGTGTTGTTAAGCGCTTTACATGCAGTATCTTCTTTAATTCTTAAAACAACTTATATCACATAGGTATTTCAGTCCCATATTATTGTTGAACAAATTGAGGGTGGGGTCTTTGGAAGGAATGATGCTAAAGCTGAAACTCCAGTACTTGGGCCACCTCATGTGAAGAGTCGACTCATTGGAAAAGACTCTGATGCTGGGAGGGATTGGGGGCAGGAGGAGAAGGGGACGACAGAGGATGAGATGGCTGGATGGCATCACTGACTCAATGGATATGAGTCTGAGTGAACTCCAGGAGTTGGTGATGGACAGGGAGGCCTGGCATGCTGCGATTCATGGGTCACAAAGAGTCAGACACGACTGAGTAACTGAACTGAACTGAACTGGTGTATTGTGGAACTTAATTACCTTGCCTAAGACCACAAGGCTGGTATTTGACAGAGGCATTTCCAACTTCTAAGCCCAAACTCTTAATCAATATACTGTATTAGTTTAAGTGGCTCATTATTTCAGATATGTTGCCACTTTAACAATTTACATATTCCATAAGAATTTTTGTGGCTGCTATTATCATTATGAGTCAGACACGACTGAGCGACTTCACTTTCACTTTTCACTTTCATGCATTGGAGAAGGAAATGGCAACCCACTCCAATGTTCTTGCCTGGAGAATCCCAGGGACAGGGGAGCCTGGTGGGCTGCCGTCTATAGGGTCGCACAGAGTCAAACACGACTGAAGTGACGCAGCAGCAGCAGATGAAAGGAAAAACATTTCTGATCAAAAGAATTGAGCAAGCCCCATTTGACTGGAATTAGTGAGTAATGCCAGGTGTGACTTTGTTTACCCAGCTGTCATAAGTGGCTACAACTGAAATGTGATCCTCTACTTGCAAAATATTACACAATTTAAATATGTGTGGAGAAAGCCTATTAAAAGGTGAATTATTCACCAAGAGAACAGAAAGTCTCTTTCCTCTTACTATTCCTCTTTTTTAACAAACTGTCACACTAAGCTTAACCATTCTTCCAAAACATGAAACTAAGCCCTTTTGTGCAATTTTCAAACACTTCCACAAATGAATAGACATAGTAATGTGTCATGAAGTCTTGCCAATTTACAATGCCTACATTACTTCACAATAATATATTTTTTATTTAAAAGGTATTTTATTGCCTCTTTACAATTTCCAACGTGCATTTCTCTTCCCATTATAAAAAGCGTAATGTTAGGAGAAAGGTGTCAGCTGAAGCACAGGTTGTAAGGGTTCCAGTTTTCAGTGAACATAACAAACCACTGTGATCACAACTTTGTGTGAGGAAAATCCTCTGGAAAATTACTTTCTGCATATGTTTAAATATTATTCACAATGGAAACTCTTTTCTGTAGAAATGCTTTAAAATAATATGATTGACTATTACCACGTGAATACTTCTTTTAAGCATAGCCTTTTATAATCACATATACTCTCTATCCTTATCCATTTTATTTTTCACTTGGTAAAAATGAACAAAATACAAAATTCAGGATAATTTTATCATTCACATTAGCAAGAGAACAACGGCAAATGGCTTTGAACTGCTCTTCCATCTGGCATTTCATTTACTGTTTAGATTCGCAGGTATAATAGGAGTAGAAATTTTCTGGGCCAGAGTTTAATGGAGCTCAGCACTGTTCCTTTCTGAAAAGACCCATCCACCTATGGACAAAGCCTTCTGTCTGTTACTATGGCCCTGAATAAGGTGACTGATGAGCATCCGAGTCTGTTTCAAGTTGCAAAAAGGAAGAACTTAAATTCCAGTTAACTACGCTGTCTCTTCCTGATACGAATTATGCCAGCTGAGATAATCAATAACTTATCAGGCTGCCGAGAGCCCATTAGCATGTGGTTAACATGCTAGTGTTCACAGCAGTATTCTTCAGTGTGGGAAGTGGCCCTCTGGTATAACACACTTCAATAGTCTAAGCTCAATAATAATAACTCTTGTTTAACAAGACATTAGATTGACTCTTATAAATTAGAAGATTGTTTTCATGATCTATGTAATCTGCTCTATTAATAAAAATAGAACTGAAGGCTCTTGGCACAATTCATTTCTCACTTCTACTTACAAGTGGGCTCTAAATATAAGGAATCAGGCTTGCCCAATTAATCACAGCCCTGAACAACGCGTCTACCTGAAGAGAATGTAAAACCTCTGCTGGTAGAAAGTTTAATTTAAGCCCTAGGGCTAAATTAAAGAGCTTTTCAAATACAGAGATTATTGTCTGGTAAGAGCAAAACACAATTATGTTTTTTTTTTTTAATTCCATTTCAGGAAATTATTTTCAGAAACAAAGAAATATAGCAATTTGCTAAATCATTTGAAAGGGGTTGACTCATTGCTGTCACATTTTAGCATGAATAAGAAAATGGCAAGAAGAAATAAAAACAGTGCAGTAAGAAGTCCTTAAGATCCAATGATTTTTTTTTGTTTGTTTGCATCCTCTGAGTGACAAAGACAAGGTTTTACATCTGATGTCTGTGTACTAACTGAATTTTCCACTGTCTACTCCTTAAATGCAATTCTGATTGTGTAGCTGTAAGAAAGAACAGCTAAGTGAATGAGCAGGATGCAGTGTTTCATGTACTGTTCCCACTTTGGGATTGTCATATTGCATCTGTGGGATTGAATCTTTTAAGGAGTTGTCAAATTTAATTGGCGAATTTGCACAGTTCTGGCTTACTGGATATATCACAACACCAAGATTTTTTTCTTTTATCACTTTATGTTAACTCCATGATTTAAATATTCCCATCTGTGAACAAGGCCTACAGAATAAAGAAAACAGCTTTAGTAAATTAAAATCTTAACTGATAAACAATTTGAAGATTTTAACATTGTCAATTTGATATTTGCAATGCACAAAATTTGATATGTGGTGTATTTTTCTTTTCTTGTGACAGATATTGTATTTTGTACATGTTCAGTATAGCAGAATGTCCTATAAACAATTGGTAGGTTTAAAGATTATAAAAAGCTGCCTGTTGCTTGGGGCTGGTGCACTGGGACGACCCAGAGGGATGGTATGGGGAGGGAGGAGGGAGGAGGGTTCAGGATGGGGAACACATGTATACCTGTGGTGGATTCATTTTGATATTTGGCAAAACTAATACAAATATGTAAAGTTTAAAATAAAATAAAATTAATTAAAAAAAATTTAAAAAAAAATTATAAAAAAAAAAAACAGTAAAATCTATAATATCAACAACATAGGCTCCCAGCCCTTCCAAGAATAAGGATAAATGCTTCAAATAAATATTCAAATGGAATCTAACATTTTTTCTTACCTATGAATCCTGCATTGTCTAAGACCTAACATTCTTTTCTCTTTCCACCTTCTAAAGTTGATCTCACTGCCTTACACATCCAAACTCTTCTTCTTCTTCTTTTTTTTAAATATTTGTGGCTTCTCTTCAGATATTGGCTAAAACACAACTTCCACAGAAGTAGAGAGAAGCTTCACAAACATCCTAAGTGGACCCCCTCCAGTTAGTCCCCAAAGTGTTTTTCCTTCCAATAGTTATCAGAAATTATAATCTTCTATTTACAATTTGGTTTCTCCATATACTATGTGTTTAGTTACAAATTGTGCATTCCATAAAGACAGAGACAATGATTTTGTTTTGTTTGCTTTTTGTTTGTTTCAGTCAGTGCAGAGCCAGCTTCTGGTGGATTGCTGGCGGGTAGTGGCGGTGGTTTGAAAGGAAGAGAAAGAGGACAAGAGGAGGAATAATAAACTCATTTAATAAGAAACTAGTACATATAACAGCTAAAATTTCCCAAACTTTTATGTCAAGCACTGTGCAAGGGGATTTGCACTATCTCATTTAGTTGTTCCTTGGCAATAGATGCTCATATTACCTAATGTTGACAGAAGGAGATTTGAGGCTGAGAGGTTAAAGAGCTTATACAAGGATATCAAATTAATTAAGTTGGTGCCAGGATTCAAACCCTGGACATCCCACTCCAGAGCTCACATGAATGAGCTTGTTAAATAAATGAGTGGATGTGTAAATAAAGGAGGCAAGTAGGAAAGGAGGAAGGAAGGAAGAAAGAGAGAAAGAAAGAATAGAGGCATGCTACCTATACCAAAAAGTGACATGCTGGAAATTTTTATTTTAATGAGAATTCTGACCAGTCAAATATCTAGCGTCTTTTGTAACCTATACCTTTTTAAACTCTAGGTTTTGAGGATTAGAAGTTGTAAGACTTACCAAATAATGGTTTCAGGTGAAATAATCCTCTTAACAAAGCTATGTTTGTTAACAATGACTCTCATAGATCACTTTTGAGAATCAACATTGTGAATACCTAGCAATAAAGCAACTATTGTTAGTTCACTAAAGCCATAAGATAGGTGGAATGTTTCAGCCCAGACATAAAGGCTGCAATGATAACAAATCTGAATATTGGATCATTGTGTGTCAATTGTGTCAATTTTGCATTAAACCCTTTACTTTTGTGTGTTCTCCTTTAATTCTCAGAGTCCTAGGAGGTGAGCACAGAATAACAGGGCCAGCGAGACTTGGTCTTGAGATTCTGATGCAGACATTCTGATTCCAGAGCTAATGGCTTTAAGAAGTCACTCTCTAGTGGTCTTGGACCATTTCTTTGTAAAGTGTGATGCCATGCAAATAATGGGGATTGTAAGAAACTGAGAAGTTTACAGGTAGGCATTGTATGTTCATTGCCTCAATGAATTCTCTTAACAACTTGCAACTTACTTATTTGACAAGTGGGAAAACGAAACTCATAGAAGCTGAACAATTTGCTGAAGTTTCCCTAGCCAGTAAAAGGCAGAAATAGGATATAATCCCAGGCTATGGGTGTTCACAAAACCCATAGTCATTTTAAGAAAGTCATACTATTTCCTGAAGTTTAGTGTCTACTGTAGTCATTAACAGAGAGGAGAAACAGCTGTTGCTTCCTATAGTAGTCCTACACTCCAGTTGAGTCCTTTGAATGCTAATTCTGGCATAACACTGAGTGGCTGAAACACCTGAATTCACTCATTTTCAGAATGGTTATTTTCTTTAGATACATGATAAATGCCAGTTTACAAACTGCTATAAAATGATGGTAATACTGTGCTATCAATGGGTTCTTCTCTTAGGTTTGAAAAATTGCACTTTAAAGGTAAAAAAAAAAAAAGTTTCACTTTGAATGTACTCATTCCAAAAATATATATATATAAATACAGTCATTTTAACAACTAAATATTCATATATTAATAAAAAATGAAGCACCAGTTGAAACATGACTTTTGAAAGATAGTATATAAGCACTTATCTGCAAACATAGTAATTTGACCAAAATCTCTTTATAACTAAAGTCCTATAGTATTATGAAAGGGATATAGTGTACATAAACTTAATAGTGAATAACTGTTTATTAAGCAGCTCATGATATTCACCATGAGGTCATTAAATGGCTAGATCTTGAGCTATTATGGTTTGAAGATATTTAATGATATAAAAAAGGAAGTGTCATGTGCTAAACATAGGCAAATTTCTGTCTAAGGAATGTTTTAACGGCTTTGCCATTTTCTTGGATGTCAGAGTAACACCAGTTTCATGTTTAATGGAGGATGCACTAAAGTAGAAGGGCTATGAACTTCAACAGTCATCGTGGTCTTAGCAGCTGGCTCAGTTCAATGGAATAGAAAGAAGATGCACAAGCCTGAGTTTTCTAGTTCAGGTAGGAAAGAGAAAAGTAGAATTTACACTTAATCTAGTGTACTGCCCAAGGGAAAGGGGGCAGATGGTACTTAGCATCAAGCATGGCTCTGTGAAATCTGGAGAAGGTGGCTAATCCTGAGAATTCTCCCCAAGAAGGGTGAGAGAGAAGTGGAACATACATAGCCATTTTAAAAAAGGGTTTGAGAGACTCCCACAGTCTCTAGCCAGCTGAATTGGTAAAAATCTTTCCCTGCAAAGTCAGTTCATAAAAACTAGAACAGATGGCTTCTTCACACCAACATACACCAATACAAAGCCACAACAAGCATAAAGAATCAGGAAAAATTAATCCATAGCATTCTACCCTAAAGAAATGGAGGTCTATCAATTGCCTGACCAAAATTCAAAATAATTGTCTTAAGGAAGCTTAGTAAGTTACAATAGAGCTCAGATAGACAACAAAATCAATAAAATGATACATGAACAGAATGAGAATATCAACAAAAGAGAAACTATGAAAATGAACTAAAGAGAATTCTGGAGTTGAAGAATACAATAACTGAACTGAAAAATTCAATAGAGAGCTTCACTAACAGACTTGCTCAAGCAAGAGAAAGAATCAGTGAACTTAAAGATAGGTCATTTAAAATTATCCAGTCAGAGAAACATAAATAAAAAAAAGAGCAAAGTAGAACGTTGAGTTAGAGAAATAGAAGGCAGCAGCGTTGTACAATCAAAACACATATTGAAGACTATATTTCTGGAGAATCAATCTTTACATAAAATATTAGCAAGTAAAGGCATTAACACAAGGTAGTAGGAAATAGGAATGATATGTCAGAAGAAGAGAGTCCAGGGAAATTAGACTCACAAATATGATCCAGATTCAGAAAAGCTTCTAAAGCTATAATAAGTCAATTATTATTAGTTTCCTGGACAGGAGATAGACACAACCTTTACAATTCATTTTATATAACTCCCTGTAGAAATATACATTTTATTTATCCATTTGTGATAAATATTTTTATAAATATGACAAGTTCCAAATTAATAGTTTGAATTTTTTTATTCTGATTGAGTGCACCTAAATACACTATAGCATACAATGAATATAATTAAGAATATTTATGTTTTCAGGTATTCAAGGAAATTCTCAAATGATAAACATATCATTTAAAATATTAACTAAAGGATATATTGTTACAAGGGTATACAACTGCACTTATATTGTGGAATAGTGTAAGTAAAAGCTAGTTAAGAGAAAGTGAAAAGTTGTGTCTGACTCTTTGTGACCCCATGGACTATACAGTCCATGGAATTCTCCAGGCCAGAATAATTCTACAGGCTAGCATACTGTAGAGGGTAGCCTTTCCCTTCTCCAGGGCATCTTCCAAGCCCAGGAATTGAACCCTGGTCTCCTGCATTGCAGATGGATTCTTTACCAGCTGAGCCACAAGGGAAGTCCAAGAATACTGGAGTGAGTAGCCTATCCCTTCTCCAGTGGATCTTCTGATCCCAGGAATCAAACTGGGGTCTCCTGTATTGCAGGTGGATTCTTTACCAATGGGACTATCAGTGAAGATGTAAAAATTAGTATTATATTTAATATAATGAATGCATCCTTTAAAAAGTCATAGATTTTTAATGACATTTGAGAATTAGGGATAACTTAAAAATCCTAACAACCTTATCCATAATATTAAGTTTTCACTTTATTTATTTATTTCACTTAAAGCTACCTGATTATTTAGGCTTTCATTTCTTTTAATGAATATATCTTTCTTTTGTGTGGATGAAATAATCTGACAAGAAAGAATGCTTGTCTGAAGTCTGAAAGACCTTACCTAGAAAAATTCCCATTTTCAAACACTACATTTTCTATGAAAGTTTTTCAAATTTTTTTGAACTAGAAGCAGTATAATTTCATTTTAATCCTTAGCTCTGAAGTCAAACATTGCTTCAAATTCTCACAAATAAAGTGGATGGTGTGGGGAAGAAATTAATCCATTATATGACATCATCATTTTGCATAACCTAAAACTGTCAAGTACAGTGGGGATGTTTAAGTTGTGCCCTGGTCAGATGGTATATCTACCTACACCATTTCAATATGAAACAAAGAATAAGGATTCTGATTCCTATCACTTATCAGTTACATAAAATTAGGCAACTTATATTTTGTCACTGCACTTCCATTTCCTCATCTATCAAATGAGATTATATGATTTGCCAAATACAATTGGCGCATAGTAAACAGTCAATTAATAAAAGTGATTGTTAAAATATTTTTTATATTTTCTCCCTTTGAACCCCTATAACACTTTCTGGCATTAGGGCAGATCCTGTTTTTTCTCTGTTTCCTAAGAACCTGAGGCTTTCCATGAGTATTTGATGCATTTTGGTATACTGCAGTGGTTCTCAGATGCATCAGTTTCATCAGGAGACCTTGTTTAAAAAAAAAAAAAAAAACTGATTCCTGGCTACACTCCTATGTTTTCTGATTAGTATGTTTGTGGTGAGGTCGATCATTACATTTCTCACAATTTCCTAAGAGATGTTGATGCTGCTGGTCAAGGACTGCAGTTTGAAGACTATTTACGTATGGTAAGAAATTAAATTTACATTGGAGTCAAATATACTAATATTACAATTAGTATAAGATGATTGTAAGATACTTCAACTTCTTTAGAGTGCCATGCCTTTCCTACAGGTAAAGAAGGTGACCATTCAGTATAAAATCTACTTTTCTCAGAAATCCTATGAATAGCTTGTTCCTTCCATGTGACACCCTCATAACCCATCTAATAGCAGTATTTTTCCAAGGCCCTGTTGCACTTCTGACCTCCTCCTGACTTTTGAAAGCTAAGAGGAAGCTCTGCTTATAAACCCCAATCAGCCCAAGCTCTGCTCTACCATCCTGCAGTCCCTGGATAAGAGTTTATCTTTTTCATTCTTTTCTTTTCAACTTAGATTTAACTCTTAACATGATGCTGGCTCAGAATCTACTCTCCACTCAGAGGTTATATTGTTCCTGGAACTGTCAGATAGTATGATTTGGTGAATAAGATACCTTTTTAAAACATATATATAATTTTATTTATTATTTTTGGCTGTGCTGGGTCTTCCTTTCTGTGCAGGCTTTCTCTAGTAGTGGAGAGTAGGGGGCTACACTGTAGCTGCGGTGGTCGGGCTTCTCATTGTGGTGGCTTCTCTTGTTGCAAAGCACAGGCTCTAGGAGTTCTGGGCTTCGGTAGTTGTAATGCCAGCTCAGTAGCTGCAGTTCCCAGGCTCTAGAGCACAGACTCAACAGCTGTGGTACACCAGCTTAGTTGCTCTGTGGCATGTGGGATCTTCCCGGATCAAGGATCAGACCCATGTCTCCTGCTGTGGCAGGCAGATTCTTTACCTCTGAGCCACCAGGGAAGCCAATAAGGTATCTTTTTGAAAAGTATACAGTCTAGTGAATTCAAAAGAAAGGTTGAAATGTATGTAAATAAATATGACTATTATCTGCACAATGATATTTGATATAAGGAGAAATCTTAAGAAAAAAAGTAAATAGGAATTGCATAATGCAGTTAAGGACAGACACTTAAAGAAACCACATTTCTTTAGAAGGAAGAAAGTCATGTATCTAACTATACTACTCTACTAACTGCTATATTTGTGAGTCATTCAGATTTAAAATCATCTGTAAAACTTTGGAAAAATTAACCTTTGCCTCTAGCCAAACTCACCTGTAACTATCTTGAGAAAACCTAAAATCTACTTAGGATTGTTTGAAATACTATCTTCCATCATATGAGAATGACCTCAGCTTGGTCAGAAACCTTGGAGTTTTAAATTGACCATTTCACTATATACTTACATCTGTACAATAAAAATGTGTTATCATATTGTGGGTATTAATTTTTCTTTTGCAAAAATTCTTAACCAAGATAGGAAAAGATGAAAGACTGACTTATTTTGGTTCTTTAAAGACCCCTACATTAGAGCAAATTTACATATGAACAGTGATAAAATGAATTGCACTGCTTCTGATTTTCCTTACTACCATTTTCTTTTAGAAAGATCCCAACATAATTCTAACTCTTCACTCAGAAAGGCTTGGAGATGGTAATGTGCAATGAAGGAAGGCAGACACATCAACAGAGGGAAAGGACCGCTTCTTCAAAGAACTGGCAGGAAACATATTAATGAATTATTTGTTTCCAAGGTCCCAATGCCTTAAGGCATGTTCAGGATCCAGACCTAAAAGCAATGCACTTTTGAAAAACTAAAAGTGACAGGACAAAATCTGGATGGCTTTTCACTGCTGAAAACAGGTGCCTGCCACCTCTTTCATTACACTGACACACATTCTGCACTATTCATCAACCTTATTCTTTTCTTCTCTAGTCTAACCTTTCAGTGACAGTAAACATGACTTGACAGAGGGTCCAACACAGAAATTACATGATCTTTAACCTTTTTCTGATTTGTGACAGGTTTGGACACATCTGGACTAATCCATCAGGGAGGAAAAATATCTTTGGAATTACAATATGACAGTGATCTTCAGGAGCAAACAGTCATGTGTGTGTGTGTGTGTAAATTCTTTTCCAGTTTAAATCTAAATGAACATTAAAACAATAATTTTCCACCTGAAGAAGCTCATTTATTTAGAGTAAAAGGAAACTTATCCATCAAATGGAAGGCAATAATATTTCAGCATACATTTTTAAAATGCTTATGTAGCAAAAACATATCCTGAAAAGTAGATTATAAATGAATTCTTATGGCTTTAGTATTAAGTAGGGATATGTTTGTAACTATGAAAATAAAGACACTGCTAGACATGTGTGGAATTAGGCATTTGAAAACTAGGGAACATTGGTATAAATATATGTTGATATAAATATATCTGTAGGTGAAATGTCCTTATAAATGTGGAGAACTTTAAGTATTTATTCCTTCAGAAAATTTTGTCTTAGAAAAATATGCAACTAAATTCTGATGGAGCTACTACCTGGTTGTGAAATGAAAAGGAAGGAATATACTCAGTTGTAAACATTTAAAGTTACCCTGTGCTCTGGGGCCAAAACAGCTGTTTCCTAATCTCTTTTTCCATTTTTTTAATTTATTTTTCATTTTTTCTCTCTTTTTCTTTTTAATCAGGCAAATTTGTATGAGAATTATCATATTCTGAACTACAAACGATCATGGAAATCCAGTCCAGTAATTTCGCAGCAAAGGGCAAAATGAGATATTTTACCTCTATTAAACACAGCTTTTTCTCATGTTACATATAACTTCACACATTGGGCTACCAAATCACAGTTTCCCACATAGTTAAGCAAATTTTTCCTATTCCCACATACTTCTCTTCATTTTGCCTGGCTTTTCCGGATGGCTAAAGAAAAAGCAGGCAACATCCTCCTTTTACTAATAAAGTCCCTACATATATGCTTACAATAAAGTCTTAGTAATAATTTTGGCTTGTGAATGGAGTGAATGGAGAGTATATTCAAGCCACTTAGCAATTTGTCACCTAGTATATGCTATGAAGGGTGTAGTATATTCTACACCTTCCAGGCTATAGAGTCCTTGTTGGAGATGCTCTGCCCAATCTAGAACATATTTTAATGACAATCATTTCCTATAGACAAATGTATAAATGCCCTTATTATTAGCTATAGAAGATTTAATAGGGATCCATTTTAACAATACTAATTAAATGGTTATTTTTCCAAAAATATAAGAACTCTGATCATGGGGTACCATCCATAGTTCAGTATGTTCCTCAGATCCTTTTTAAAAATGATTTTTAAAGATTAATTTTCTAAATATATATTTTGGATTTCAAGTTATACTTCTCAGTTTCAAATGAAGGCTTTGTTTCATTCTGGTATTTATTTAATATTAGAATTAGTAAAATAATATTTATGCATATATGAACATTTCTAAATGAAACTGGAGTTAAAAGTCTCTTATATTTCCATTTTCATTCCGAATTAATGTAGTATGCATTTCTGAAATAATGTACTTGGTATATTTAAAAAATCAAAATGACATCCTAATTAATTATTGTTCTCTAGTTGTTGACTTCTAGTATACAGTGATGAATTCTCCATTTAGCTAAAAATTCAGTTTAAAAATCAGTATCAAGTCTGTAGAGTAGTAAAAGATTTTTATTTATAAGAATAGCATCATAAAATATTTTTTAAAATGTATAGATTCTGTGCTTGTGAAAGGACCAATGGAAAGCAACTGCAGAGGCTTGGGGGGAAATTTTCAGGAATAACAATAAGATTTAGACAAATGTTGGGATTTTGCCAAGAATTTTTCCTAAGCTGTTTACAGAAAATGTAGGTGACTCTCATGATTGGTGACAGGGTATGGAGTAAGGCCAAAAGGTTGGCTGGGTATCATGTACTGACTAGCAATTTGTTGACAATACAAGCTTCAGATTAGGGGAAATTCTGAGTTTCAAAATGAATCAACCCATGTGGGGACTTGAAAACATTTCAGTAAACTCCAGATGGGCCTGGGCCATCTTTGTTGGGTTCACTTTTCTAAACCTAGTTCAGAACTGTATATAGTGCATGCACAGCTGAGTGGAATACAGATTAAGATTTAGTAATTTTATGTAATGTCCTTCATGATTGCCGTTTGACACTTTCGTTCAGTTCAGTCGTTCAGTCGTGTCTAACTCTTGGTGACCCCATGGACCCCAGCATGCCAGGCCTCCTTGTCCATCACCAACTCCCAGAGTTTACCCAAACTCATGTCCATTGAGTTGTGATGCCATCCAACCATCTCATCCTCTGTTGTACCCGTCTCCTCCTGCCTTTAATCTTTCCCAGCATCAGGGCCTTTTTAAATGAGTCAGCTCTTTGAATCAGATGGCCAAAGTATTGGAGTTTCAGCTTCAATGTCAGTTTGAGCCATCCTAAATAAACATACCTCCTAAGTATGTACATACCTACTCCTAGTATCTTTGCCAATCAAACAGATGTTCAAGATAATCCTTTAAACCTAAATTTTCACAGCAATGTCACTTTGGGGTCTATATCTGAAGGGAAAATAATCACACTCATGAAGAGATTCTGTTCCCCTAGGTCATAGCAGCATTCTTTACAATAATCCAGGCATGGAAACAACCTAAATGTCCACTGACAAGTGACTGGAGGAAGAAAATGTTTATATATATGTATACACACACACAACGGAATGCTATTCAGTAATTAAAAGAAGGAATCCTACCATTTGCAACAACATGGACGGATCTTGAGGACATTATGCTAAATGAAATGTCAGACAGAGAAAGACAAATACTATATGATCTCACTTAGGTGTGGAAACTATAAAAAATAAACCCATGGAAACAGAGACCAGATTATTGGTTAGAGGCAGTGGTAAGCAATGGAGAAATTGGGTGAAAAAAAAAAAAAAGCCAAAATATAAAAACTTCCAGTTATAAAATAAATAAATTCTGGAGATGTAATGTACAGCATGATGACCATAGTAATCACTGTGTGTGTGTGAGCTCAGTTGTGCCCGACTTTGAGATGCCATGGACTGTAGTCCATGGCTTCTCTGTCCATGGAATTTTCTAGGCAAAAATACTGGAATGGGTTGTCATTTCTTTCTCCAGGGATCTTCTTGACACAGGGATCAAACCTGTGTCTCTAAGTCTCCTGCATCTGAAAGCTGGTTCCTTTACGACTCTCTCAGAAGGTAAAGAATCTGCCTGCAATACCAGAGACCTGGATTGGATCCCTGGGTCAGGAAGATCCCCTATAGAGGGCAATGGAACCACATTTCAGTACTCTTGCCTGGAGAATCCCATGGATGGAGGAGCCTGGTAGGCTGCAGTCCATGGGGTCGCTAGGAGTCGGACACGACTGAGTGACTTCACTTTCACTTTTCACTTTCATGCACTGGAAAATGAAATGGCAACCCACTCCAGTGTTCTTGCCTGGAGAATCGAAGGGATAGGGGAGCCTGGTGGGCTTCCATCTATGGGGTCGCACAGAGTTGGACATGACTGAAGCGATTTAGCAGCAGCAGCAGCAGCAAGCTGATGGTAGTAATCACTACCATAATATATATTATGGTGTATAGATGTATATAGCGTTATATGTCAGTTATATCTCAACAACTGGGGAAAAACAATAAACCTATGTTCTGAAACTTTCAACAATGATATAATGTAGCTGCTCAAGAAATACTGTTGACTGAATAAAAGTGTTAATGAAAGGGTGAAATCAGTGTGAATAAACTGGGTAAAACTACAAGTTCCTATTTAAAATGATCCATTTTTAAATCTTAGGATTTTTCTTGGGGTTAGTGTGAAGATAGGGCAGTTCAGTTCAGTTCAGTCACTCAGTCGTGTCCGACTCTGCAATCCAATGGATTTAGCAATAAGGAGCTCACAATCTGAGCCACAGTCAGCTCCCGGTCTTGTTTTTGCTGACTGTATAGAGCTTCTCCATCTTTGGCTGCAAAGAATATAATCAATCTGATTTCAGTGTTGACCATCTGGTGATGTCAATGTGTAGAGTCTTCTTTTGTGTTGCTGGAAGAGGGTGTTTGCTATGACCAGTGCTTTCTCTTGGCAAAGCTCTATTAGCCTTTGCCCTGCTTCATTCTGTATTCCAAGGCCAAATTTGCCTGTTACTCCAGGTGTTTCTTGACTTCATATTTTTGCCTTCCAGTCCCCTGTAACGAAAAGGACATCTTTTGGGGGTGTTATTTTTAAAGTTCTTATAGGTCTTCATAGAACTGTTCAACTTCAGCTTCTTCAGCATTACTAGTGGGGGCATAGACTTGGATTACTGTGATATTGAATGGTTTGCCTTGGAAATGAACAGAGATCATTCTGTCGTTTTTGAGATTGCAGTAGCGTGCTTTATAAATGTTTTAACAAAATGTCTGGAAAACTTAAGTGAGAGTGATCAACTGAGACTTTTGAACTGAGATAAGTTGTGTGATACTCTTTTTGTATATTGACAATATTCAGACTTTGTTTTCAGGTAAATAGCGTTAACAAATGAAATTAAATCAGGGTTTTCCTAAAGAATTTTCAATAGCTTTGAATAAGACTTACATTGTAACCTAACAATTGATAACACTAGGATTCTTCTCCCTCAGGTAAGGGAAGGAGAATTACTGGGTTTAGGATTGTAACAAGGGATAGTGATACATAAAAATGGAAGGCAATCATATTTCATAGGAGATAATCCAGCTAACTGAGGAGTCGTTAGTGTTTTCTGTTAATAGTAGCACAGCAAGAAGAATCAACAACTTAGTCTGTCATAGATTCCAGAAACTTTGTAGCTGCAACTGTATCCTTTAAAAAGAAGAATATGTTCCATTTGTTATACCATCAAAATATATCTAGTGTCTGACTAGATTATGAATAATCAAAAAGGAAGAGGATATGTGGTAATTGGGCAATCCTAAAGTTGGGGGCTGTTGACCGTTGAACTAGTTTGACTCCTCCTTACCAAAAGTTTGTCATGCTTATTTTCTCCTGAATAAAATTCAAAACTTGGAGATCAATGATATAAATCAGATGAAGTCTTAGAAAAATACCTGTAATACTCTTGCTAGCTAATGATAAAAAATTCCCAGAGTTGATTTTGGAATTGATCTAGAAAAATTCCAGATATGTACAATCTCTTAGAGGTTAGGGATGTACCTCTTGGGATATATTGTGTTTTCAATAATGAACTTTGGTTGATAGAATTGCAGTTTCTTTGTATCTCTTCTGAATTAAATGCATGCATGCATGATTGCTCAGTTGTGTCTGATTCTTTGCAATCCCATGGACTCTAGTCCTTCAGGTTCCTCTGTCCATGGAATTTTCCAAGCCAAAAACACTGGAGTGGGTTTCCATTTCCTACTCCAGGGCATCTTCCCAACTCAGGTATTGAACCTACATCTCTTGCATCTCTTACATTGGCCAGCTGATTCTTTACCCACTAGTGCCATCTGGGAAGACCTTTCTGAATTAGCGCATTTAACAAATAAATGGAAATTATAAATTTACCTCCTGGGCTTTACAGAAGGCCATCTGTCTAAATATTATAAAAGAGAGAAGTCACAAGGAAATTTTATAATGTTTAGATCTTGATTGAGAGAAGTAGAAGAGGGCTTCTGTACATCAGATTTCCAGGTAGTGCTAGTGGTAAAGTACCCACCTGCCAGTCCAGGAGACATAAAAGACTCAGGTTCACTGGGTCAGGAAGATTCCCTGGAGGAGGGCATGACAACCCACTCTAGTATTCTTGCCTGGAGAATCCTATGGACTGAGATCACAAAGAGTTGGACACAACTGATGTGACTTACCACATAATAGACTTGGCATGCTGTTGATTTTCCCATGACAAAGCAAATAAATATTGGCTTGAGATTTAGAAAGATAGTAGAAGGAAACAGTACAAACAGTACTAAAGGAGATGAGTTTAGGTAGTACTGAAAACAAAATGATATTTGAGTTTGGGGGCCAGTGAGAAATAGTAGATCACATTTTATTTTATAACACTATGATCTTGCACAAATCTATATCTATGTACATTAGGTCTTTTTTTTTTTTTCTTCCTACAAGTGACATAGGAATATTGCAGGTGATAATATAAAGAAAAAAAGCATCCCTTTGACATATCAATATATTCCATAATAGAACTAGAGTTTTCCTTGCTTTAGGCTTCAAGGGATATTGAGCATATTTGGGTAAAAGCTTGGATAAATTACTTATTTCTTAAATGGGATCAGCCCCTAATATTTTTAAGACATCAGTGAGTCTTAGCTTGGGGTGTCAGGGACCTTCAAGAAATTCCTCAAGTTGGGATTGGATTGAGGACACAAGATTGAAAAACAAACATCCACTTGAACTATTAGTATATGCTTTGTATAGGAAATGTCAGGTATTTCAGGAAATGGTTTACCTGAAAAAGACTTGATTTGTTAGTTCTTTTCGAAAAAATCTCTCAAGAATAAATTTGTATTCTCACAAAGAATGAAAGTTGACTCACAAGAGGGCCGAAAGTTATTGTTGCCTGCTCGATGAGTGGAAGATGCTTGAGTGGTACTTGAAAAATCTGCCATGTCAGTAGTCTGAAGATTCCTAAGAAAGGTATAAAAATAGTGGTAGAATTTATAGTTCACAGAATAGCACCTATGTCATTTAGAAAGTCTTGCTTCTGCCCTTGTATTTTGAGAACTGTTTCTCCTGGTTGGTTTTGCTGGATCATTGGAAATTGAATACTATAATCTCTCTTGGAGCCCCTTTCTAACCCTCAGGGACCTCTAGTTCTTTTCTGTATTTTATTAAGATGGAAACATTTATTACCCAATGTTCCTTTTGCATATGCAACCAGCAGTGATCTTGTTACACAGGGGTTTTTTATTGTTTTTTTTTTTTTAAGTTAGAACATCTCCATTTATTATTTATTTTTTGATCTTTTTACTATTTCAGATTTTATTTATTTATTTTTTTAATTTTATTTTATTTTTTAAATTTACAATATTGTATTGGTTTTGCCATGTATCAACATGAATCTGACACAGGTATACACGTGTTCCCCATCCTGAACCCTCATCCCTCCTCCCTCCCTGTACCATCCCTCTGGGTCGTCCCAGGGAGAATGGCATTGAAACATGTATAATATCATATATGAAACGAGTCACCAGTCCAGGTTTGATGCATGATACTGGATGCTTGGGGCTGGTGCACTGGGATGACCCATTTATTATTTTTAAATCCATAAGAATTTTAGATTTTTTTTCTTTTTCCTATGTGAATATTCTTCAATGCATTCTGCCAAAGAAAGACTAAAATTTGTATAATGGGGTGATCTGCCATCCAATCTTTTCTTTACCTACCAGATCAGCAATTTCTGGTTTTAGGCCATCTATAAAAATTTTGGAGAGGTAATGGAAATGCCAGTATCTAAGCCTAATGCTGAACATTATTTGAAGGCATTAATTAATTTATCTCTGAGCTCTTCTATAGATTCACTCTTTCATTGTTTGTGATGTTTAAGGAAAGATCCAATTTTATTTAGCAATCTATGAGATATAGCTCCTAGAATAAATTGGCCTAACTCATTCATATTGTTTTATCAACCTCAAGTCCTTCTCAGACCCTGCAACTAGCTTTATCCAGACAAGTTTTGCACTTCCTGGGCTTAGGAAAAGATGTACACATTGACAGAAGTCAAGGAAGCCTCAAGAGTATGTGCCTAGGAGGACTCTGAATATTTTAATAAACTTTTTTCCCTTGTGTCCTGGGATATGAGAGGTCCTTAATAATGTCACAGAGAGATGTACTAAATGGAGTTTGAAGTTCGTGTACCAGGAATCACCTTCATGGGTAGTTTAATTTCAGAAAATCTTCAGGAAAAAGAGGGGGAAAAAGATTAAGAAGTCCATGAGATTGAATTAAATTCATGATTGGAGGAAGTGAAGTCAGGGAAAGGTAGGATACAAATAGAAAAGTAGAACTGAATATGTTTCTTTTCTTGTCTTTCTCCTGGAAGTCTTTAGGGAAACAATACTGAAGCTCAGGTCCTATCTGATAGCCTCCTCATACTATTTAAGGGCTTCCCAGGTGGTGCTAGTGGAAAAGAATCCACCTGACAATACAGGAGACCCAAGAGATATGGGTTGGATCCCTGGGTCAGGAAGATCCCTTAGAGTAGGAAATGGTAACTCATTTCAGTATTCTGGTCTGAAAAATCCCATGAACTGTGGTGTCTATTGACCTACCCATAGTCTGTGGGGTCGCAAAGAGTCATGCTATTTAAGGAATGCAAACCATTGCATACTCAGAATTGTATTCTTTTTTGTTCTAAGGCCTTTCTTAAATGAGCATTTCTATTCATATTTAAAAGTTCCAAAACTTTTTCACTAAAATTTGAAATTGCCTTTCACCAAAGCGAAATGATCCTATTTAGTGAGAAGGGTACAGGAACTGACAAAACAGAGTAACTGTAACGGAGACAAAGACAAGATTGAGGAAAGATTCTCACAAGATTTTGAAAAGATGATACAAGGGCTAAGTTTGTCTGAAGTACTCTAGTTTAATAAGACCTACTGAACTTGAAGCCGGTTCTGGGGTGAAACTTACTGACCTTGTGTTTTGCCTCTACCTGAAAAGGCAATGGCAACCCACTCCAGTACTCTTGCCTGGAAAATCCCATGGACGGAGGAGCCTGTTAGGCTCTTCCATGGGGTAGCGAAGAGTCGGACACGACTGAGCAACTTCCCTTTTACTTTTCACTTTCATGCATTGGAAAAGGAAATGGCAACCCACTCCAGTGTTCTTGCCTGGAGAATCCCAGGGACAGCAGAGCCTGGTGGGCTGCCGTCTATGGGGTTGCACAGAGTTGGACACGACTGAAGCGACTTAGCAGCAGCAGCAGTTTGCCTATATTACTGACTTTCTTTTCTAGACAAATAAAGTTTAAACTTGGGTTCTGTCCCTGGTGGCTCAGATGGTAAAGCGCCTGCCTACAATGCAGGATATCTGGGTTCGACCCTGGGTCCAGAAGGTCCTCTGTAGAAGGAAATGGCAACCCACTCCAGAACCCTTGCCTGGAAAATCCCATGGATGGAGGAGCATGTTAGGCTTCAGTCCATGGGGTCGCAAAGAGTCGGACACGACTGAATGACTTCACTTTAAAGCTTAAACTGTACAAGCAGATAGACTGTAGAAGAAATGTTAAAAGTCAAATTTACCAGGTAAAAATATAATCTGAGTAGAATTTAAAAAGCTCAGATATCAAAAATACATATAAAATTATTGGGCTGAATAAAACATTTAGAGATCAGTTCAGTACAAACTGATTTTATGTCTAAGACAATTTTACCTTGAACAGGTAGATTCTAAGGAAGTTCCAGATATGCATGTTGTTACTGGGTTGGATGTCCTCATCTGCAGCAACAAGCATCTTATTGTGTTTGGGTGGAATTTCTGCTTTTGTCAAAGCCCAATAGCCAAGGAATGCTCTTGTATGCAAACAAAATCAGCTGCAACATGAGGGGATACATGCCAGAGGAACCTTGGAAACCTCTCAGAGTAGGGCAGCAAATGGCTTCATAGGTTTGGGCTTGTATCATCTTCTGAGCATTGTTCATGTGCTGTTGGAAATATCATTATCTGATTGTCAGAAGGGTATATGTTCAAATTCTCACACTAATGAAATCCTTTGAAGTACACTATGGGAAATATAAGTGAAGCAATGCTTTATCTAGCATGACTTTTCATTAACATAAATCCTTTATTTAGTATCTTGTAGGAGTTCACATAACACCAAATTTCTTATCATTAATAATTTTTAACTCAATTTATTCTTACTATGTGGCAAGCACTGATCTAATTTTTAGGCATATAGTAGTGTTTAAAATAAACAGAAAATTCTTACTGTCCTACTGAAGTTTTTATTCTAGTGTTCTGTGGAAGAGCCAGAAAACAAGCAATAAATAAATATATGTGGGGGCAATAATTAGTGCTATGAGGCACATAAAAAAGATAAGGTGACAGATGGCTACAGAAGGGGGTTTGGTAGAGATGTTATTTTAAAGAATCAACAGGATGGCTTCTCTGAACTGGTAACTTTGAACAAAGATCTGAGTGAAGGAAAGGAGAGAGACTTTTGAAGATCTAAGGGAATAAGTAGTGTTGCAAACAGAGTGAACAGATAGAGGCCAGAGTGGCTAGAGCAGAATAAAATGGACAGTGTTATGAGATGAGGTCAGGAAGATAAGCAGGAACTAGATTGTATGGAGTCTTGTAGAGTGTGATAAAGGGTTTGGATTTCATCCTGAGTCATGAGAGATTATAAAAGGTCATGCAAGTTTTTGAGTAGGAGATTGACATAATATGATTTATTTTTAATAGATTATTCTGGTTGCTGCGCATGAAACTGGCAATAGGAGGTATGAGTGAAAGAGATAGAAGTCTGTAGTGACAATCAATGTGAGAGATGACAGTGACTTGGCCAGGATGATGATAGAGTTATCAGATGCTCTTGTTGTCAGAGTGTGACTTGAAGCTAGAGTCAAAAGCACTTGCCAATGGATTAGATAGAGTGATTACTAAGAGGTATAAAAACTGATCCCTCAGTTGGACCAGCTTCCCTGGTGGCTCAGCAGATAAAGAACCCACCTGCCAATGAAGGAGATGCAAGAGACAATGGTTCGATCCCTGGGTCAGAAAGATTCCCCTGGGGAAGGAAATGGTAACCCACTCCAGTATTCTTGCCTGGAAAATTCCATGGACAGAGGAGCCTGGTGGGCTGTAGTCCATGGGGTCACAAAGAGTCAGACATGACTGAACATAAATGTCTCAGTTGGACCACATGAACTGAGTGAATAGTGGAACTATTTCAGAATGGGGGAAACTGGGAGAGAATGGAGGGATTGGAAGTGTTATGCTTGACATGATTCTTTGACATCTACATGCCAGTGTCAAATAGGCTAAAAGGAGAGGGAGGAACTGTGGATATGCCAGGAGCTGTCAGTGTATAGATAGAAATCAAATCTGCAAACAGAGGAAGTCACTTGGGGATAAGTGTGAATAGATACAAAAAGGGGGTGGAATTCTTGGGCATGCCAAAATATAGAATTCAGGAAGAAGAAACCATTCCAGCAAAAGACACAAAATGGAACAGATAGTGAGGTCCAGAGTATATGATTCCCTGAGAAATCATACTGAAGATTGATTCAGTGATTCCGAACAAGGGGGTGATTGAATGAGACTCCAATGTGCTTCTCCAAGCTGTTGTAGGGCACCTTGTGGAAACATTCAAAACATGTCTCTTGGCACAAGCAAAATAAATCAGAGTAAATAACATATTGACCATATATATACATATATAAAATAAGTATTATACTGTCTTTTTAAAAATCTTAATACATTTTAATTACATTAATACATTTCTCAAAAAGAGGAAAAATTTATTTCTTCATATTGGTCTAGCACAGTTACAAACAACATTACAGTCTCTATTTTCAAGCCTTAATATTTTCAAAATGGGATCTTCTTTGCATATTCATATTTTTCCAACTTTGTCCATCGATCTTCCCTCATGGTTGGTTGAAGAACCACTTTTTATTCATTTTAATTTCAAAAGCTTTTTTCATATGATTCAATACACATACATATAGTAGTGGAAAGTCTTAAGCAGAAAGATAAGTTTGGCGGAGATTTGTAAAAATCCAATCTCACAATAAATTCCAGAAATTGCAATCCTGAGCATGAAAACATATGAAATGCTTCACAGATTTGCATGACATCCTTGTGCAGGGGCCATGCTAATCTTCTCTGTATCATTCCAATTTTAGTATATCTGCTGCTGAAGTGAACACATAAGTTTTATACTTTTTAATCAATTCCATTTTGTTTGATGATACAAAAATTAAAATATTTTGTACTTTTACAGTATTAGAGATGTGGATCAGTAAGTAAAGTTGATCAATTAGGAAAGGAGGCTTCAGTATTAGGGAGAGATCGTAAATATCTGACTGAATCTCTTCCATGTCATCTTCTTTAATCCCCTAAACACTATCCCTAACCTCCCAGAGGAATCAAAGTAAATAACTGAAATCAAAACATACACAGTACTAGCAAGTTTTACATCATTGTTTACAATTTTCTGAACCCCTTTGTTAAAAGAACATTCTTATTTAGGTTAGTTCCAACATATTATTTCCTTTTACCTATTATTCCTAGATTTCTCCCAGTGGTAAAACAGAATAGATTTAATTCTTGCTAATTATATCAATGCTTCAAAAATTATGCTCAAATTAAATCTTCTATGTAACATGCTTTTAACTATTATGATAATTAAATTTTGATCATCACCCATTTTTAAAATTTTCTCTTTTTAACATCACTACCAAATGGTCAATAGAGGAAATTAGAATTAACATCCCCCTTCTCCCCTTTCCAGACAATATACTTCTATTAATGCTACTAGTCATATTATTATTATTATTACCAATAACAATAGCTGCTGCAGATGTAATAATACTAGTAGAGGTAATTTTTTCCTTTTTTTCTGGTTTAATATATATCACTCCTTGTACCCTCCTGAGCTTTCAGAGGTACACCTCTCAAGTGTATGTTCCATTTCAATCAGGGATTACTAGATAGCTATGTTTTCCCATGCTAGACTTGTGCTATTAGTTTTATATGTGTTATCCTTGTAATTACCCAAACTGAGATCTCTTAGTTTCACCTTTACATATGATGGACAATATAGCATGGTAGTTAGAAATATGTTCTTTCAGTTGGCTTAAAATCCTAGAGCCAATATTACTGTACAACTTTAGACAAGTCACTTACATTTCCATACATTATTTTTTCATCCATAGGATGAATACGGGAATAAATATTTGACATCTCTTTTATCACTGGAAACCTATGTTTGTAAATCAGTTTTTTACTTGTTTGTCCTATAAACATGACTTCAATAACTAACCTGCTGCTTGCTGCATTCCCATGTATTCAAGTCCCTGCTTCAATAGAGAAAGCGACTCTCTTTTGTACTTGCTAGTCCTGAAAGCACAATTGCTGGATTCCTTTGATGTCCCATTTAAACTGTATCATAATTTACCCACATGGACAACTACTATGCTGTGCCTCGCACCTGTCTACCTAACACTATCAATTGTATCTATAAAAATGATGTATCAGGAATTGATATATACCATCTTCCTGAGAAGATTTTATCATCTTATTATTTAATTTTCATAATTCAAGAATTAGAACTATTATTATTCTCTTTTTATCCCATTAAGAAAATGAGACTTAGGGAGGCTAATTTAATTGCCCTAAGTCATTATTGCAAGCAATGAAACAGTATTCACACCAATGGCTGTCTGATCCTCAAATCTAAAGTACTTTATGCCTGTGTGTGTGCTTCATTGCTCAGTCATGTCCGACTCTGCAACCCCATAGACTGTAGCCCAACAGGCTTCTTTGTCAGTGGTATTTCCCAGGCAAGGATAATGGAGTGTGTAGTCATTCCCTTCCCCATGGGTCTTCCCAACCCAGGGACTAAACCTGGGTCTCCTGCATTGCAGGCAGATTCTTTTCTGTCTGAGCCATGAGGGAAGCCCAAAGTACTTTATACTGCCTCATAAAGGGGTATTGAAATTTCACAGGCTTGAACCATAAACTTCTATGTTAATAAATTTCTGGTTATCAAGAATCTGTAAGAATCTCATGTTGACATATTTATTGTTTTGATGCTTTGAAAATCATCACTATGTTCTTCAGATATCTCACAATAAAAATGCAACACTCTAGATGTTTGGTTTTATCCAGGTACTGATCCTTTTATGTCTCACCTGCTTCTCCCTTCTATGAGATACCATGCCCTTGCCCTATTTGAGTAGGTCTAAATGGCTAGGTCACGCAGAGTCGGACACGACTGAGGTGACTTAGCAGCAGCAAATGGCTAGCAGCAAATAACTGATTATATGATCAAGCAGGAGAGAGACACCAGTTTGATGTTAGAATGTATTGTAATATTATGTACCACTCACTCATAACCCAAGAATAGAGCCAGAGACTTTAAACCTAAGAAATTTTTGTGGCAAGTAGTTTGTCACTGTTGAATGTAGGCTTATTCCCACTCTTCATATTTTTCTTCTGTGTCTATATTATACATAAGCTAAGAGATGTTTTTTTCTAACAAAAATGTTTCATGTCATTCTCCCAGCACCATTTGAGAAAGTCATTGAATAAACTAATAGTAGGCTTCCAAGCCAAGAGTAATTATGTTACATTGCTCTTTTTTGGCAGGGACCTATTTCTTCCTGCAAATGAGGCACTTTAACATAAGCACACTTTTATACTGCAAAGTAGAGGAGGATTTGATGCAGATGTCTTTCAGATGAGATACAAGATCATATTTTTTCCTATTTCTAGATTAATGTAATGAAGTGATCAATCAATCAATCAATTACTCCATCAACTTAGTTTTCCTGGTAATCACTGTAGCAGATAGTGATTAGAAATGGAAACATACACCTGTAAAAGTTAACTCTCTGTTTTTTATTGAAATAGAGTTAACATACAATATCATGTTAGTCTCTAGTATGCTGCTGCTGCTGCTGTCACTTCAGTTGTGTCCAACTCTGTGCAACCCCATAGATAGCAGCCCATCAGGCTCCCCCGCCCCTGAAATTCTCCAGGCAAGAACGCTGGAGTGGGTTGCCATTTCCTTCTCCAATGTATGAAAGTGAAAAGTGAAAGTGAAGTCGCTCAATCGTGTCCAACTCTACGCAACCCCATGGACCGCAGCCTACCAGGCTCCTCCATCAATGTGATTTTCCAGGCAAGAGTACTGGAGTGGGGTGCCATTGCCTTCTCTGAGTCTCTAGTGTACTATGTAGTAATTTGACCTTTACTTACAATATGAAATCATCACCAAGATAAGTTTAGTAACTCTCCATACAGAGTTATTACGATAGCTGAACATTATATTAATTTTTTATATTGAGAAAACACTTTAAAATCATTTATGTTAGTTTTTCCTTTAAGTTGAATTTTGAGAAGAGTTATTTCTCTGATTGCCATTTTTAGAGTAGCAAACTAGTTCAGAAGGGTTAAATAACTTCCCCAAATATGATTATCAACTTGATGGCAAAAGTGGAGCTAGCAATCAACTTTGTAGCCCCATCTATTTCAACACAGGTCACTATAACAGATGTGTTATCTTCACTTTTCATTTTCTCCAGAAGAGAAACTTGAAGACATCATAAAAGTCTACGAAATGAGATTTACACATTGTGAGGGTCAAAAAATCGTTTTATAAATTTATATAATTTTCATATTAATATATACAGTTAACATTGATGGGGAAAGGACTAACAGTTTAAATACATATTCAAATACAGAATTTTTTGAACAAAGAATTTAGTTGGGAGTCCATAAATTATCTTCAAGAAATAATATTAATTATGGTTAACATGTATTGATATTTTTTTAAATAACATATAGTATGCCAAGCACTTAAATTATCATTCGAATCTTATTAAACACTATGGGGCATATATTAAAATGAAAGTGAGGATGATTTATGTAGTTTCCTCAAGGTCACAGATGACAAGGGTTATACAGGGTGGAGTAAAAAAATCAGTTGTTCTGAAGTCCAAATGCTTAAGCCCTATGTGATACTACTTTCTTTTGGTCTACTCCTTTAGGTAAATAATACCCTCTCTTTATTAATGCTTCTTCCAATTTGTATTATGGGAGTGTATTTACCTTTACAATAGTGGAATAAATTGTCTTACTATGTCATTAATCATTGAACAAATATTTCAAACCTATTATGTTCCATAAAATACATTATTTGCTTCTTACACAGTACTGTGAAAGTGCTGCACTCATAATGCCAGGAAATTTGGAAAACTCAGCAGTGGCCACAGGACTGGAAAAGGTCAGTTTTCACTCCAATCCCAAAGAAAGGCAATGCCAAAGAATGCTCAAACTACCACACAATTGCACTCATCTCACACACTAGTAAAGTAATGCTCAAAATTCTCCAAGCCAGGCTTCAGCAATATGTGAACCGTGAACTTCCTGATGTTCAAGCTGGTTTTAGAAAAGGCAGAGAAACCAGAGATCAAATTGCCAACATCCGCTGGATCATGGAAAAAGCAAGAGAGTTCCAGAAAAACATCTATTTCTGCTTTATTGACTATGGCAAAGCCTTTGACTGTGTGGATCACAATAAACTGTGGAAAGTTCTGAAAGAGATGGGAATACCAGACCACCTAATCTGCCTCTTGAGAAACCTATATGCAGGTCAGGAAGCAAGAGTTAGAACCAGACATGGAACAACAGACTGGTTCCAAATAGGAAAAGGTGTACATCAAGGCTGTATATTGTCACCCTGCTTATTTAACTTATATGCAGAGTATATCATGAGAAATGCTGGGTTGGAAGAAGCACAGACTGGAATCAAGATTGCCGGGAGAAATATCAATAACCTCAGATATGCAGATGACACCACCCTTATGGCAGAAAGTGAAGAGGAACTCAAAAGCCTCTTGATAAAAGTGAAAAAGTTGGCTTAAAGGTCAACATTCAGAAAACGAAGATCATGGCATCTGGTCCCATCACTTCATGGGAAATAGATGGGGAAACAGTGGAAACAATGTCAGACTTTATTTTTGGGGGCTCCAAAATCACTGAAGATGGTGACTGCAGCCATGAAATTAAAAGATGCTTACTTCTTGGAAGGAAAGTTATGACCAACCTAGATAGCATATTCAAAAGCAGAGACATTACTTTGCCAATAAATGTCTATCTAGTCAAGGCTATGGTTTTTCCAGTGGTCATGTATGGATGTGAAAGATGGACTGTGAATAAAGCTGAGCACAGAAGAATTGATGCTTTTGAACTGTGGGGTTGGAGAAGACTCTTGAGAGTCCCTTGGACTTCAAGGAGATCCAACCAGTCCATTCTAAAAGAGATCAGTCCTGTGTGTTCTTTGGAAGGACTGATGCTGAAGCTGAAACTCCAATACTTTGGCCACCTCATATGAAAAGCTGACTCATTGGAAAAGACTCTGATGCCTGGAGGGTTGGAGGCAGGCGGAGAAGGGGACAACAGAGGATTAGATGGCTGGATGGCATCACCAACTAGATAGATATGAGTTTGAGTGATCTCCAGGAGTTGGTGATGGACAGGGAGGCCTGGCGTGCTGCAATTCATGGGGTCACAAAGAGTCGGACACGACTGAGTAACTGAACTGTACTGAACTATTATATATATATATATATGCAATATTATTTTGTGGATACCATGCAGTACATCACACAGTACATAAGAATAAGTCCAAATTTAGGCAAATGAATGATTTGTGAGGTCAAAAATTTAGCACACTTTTAGAAGATGATAATAAAATGTTTGTTCAATACATAATCTGCATTGAGACTGAACACTACACAGAATCAGTTTGGGAAGGACTGCGTGGGGACAGCAGTCCTTGTTCTTAGTATTGCCCTGAGCCACTCTTTTCTGACTACAGTGTGCATCCCCCCATGAAACAGAATATATGCAATTAATCAGACCCACCATTCTTATAAGGTCATTTAAGAACTTTCACTACTTGTGCATACTGTCAATAGCTTCCTGGTCACCCCCAAACCCCTCCACCCACACAAGCAGCTTAAAAAATATATATCCTTCCACTCATATAAGTACTATTCCTGAGAGGAGTTCCTTTCCAATTGGTAAAATTACAGTGATGCATAATGTCTTTGTAGATTAAAACTCAGGTCAGTGGTCTCCTTGATTTACATAGTTAAATAATGTTTGATAGAAGACACTTAGAAGACTTCCCTAAGATACCACATGCATCAGTTAAGTTAGTGCTTTGTTGTTCAGCCGCTCAGTCATGCCTGACCCTTTGTGACCCCATGGACTGCCACAAGTTAGGCTTCCCTGTCCTTCACTATCACCCAGAGTTTGCTCAAACTTATGTCCACTGAGCTTGTGATACTATTCAACCACCTCATCTTCTGCTACCCCCTTGTCCTCCTGCCTTCAATCTTTACCAGCATCGGGGTCCTTTCAAATGAGTTGGCCCTTCACATGAGGTGGCCAAAGTATGGAGCTTCAGCTTCAGCATCAGTCCATTCAATGAATATTCAGGGTTGGTTTCCTTTGGGATTGACTGGCTTGATCTCCTTTCTGTCCAAGGGACTCTCAGGAGTCTTCTTAGGCACCGCAATTCAAAAGCATCAGTTCTTCGGTGCTCAGCCTTCTTTATGGCCCAACTCTCACATCCTTACACACATGACTACTGGAAAAAACATAGCTTTGGCTATAAGGACCTTTGTCAGCAAAGTGATGTCTCTGCTTTTTAAAACACTATCTAGTTTTGTCATAGATTTTCTTCCAAGGAGCAAGCGTCCATGGCTGTGGTCACCAGCCACAGTAATTTTGGAGCCCAAGAAAATAAAGTCTGTCACTGTTTCCATTTCCTCCCCAATTATTTGCCATGAAGTGATGGGACTGGATGACATGATCTTAGTTTTTTGAATGTTGAGTTTTAAGACAGTTTTTTTCATTCTCCTTTTGCACCTTCATCAAGAGTCTCTTTAGTTCCTCTTCACTTTCTACCATTAGGGTGGAGTTATCCGCACATGAGGTTACTGATATTTCTCCAGCAATCTTGATTTCAGCTTGAGCTTCATCCAGTCTGGCATTTTTCATGATGTACTCTGCTTATAAGTTAAATAAGCTGGGTGACAATATACAGCCTTGATGTACTTCTTGCCCAATTTGGAACCAGTCTGTTGTTACATGTCTGGTTCTAACTGTTGCTACTTGACCAGCATACAGATTTCTCAGGAGGCAGGTCAGGTGGCCTGGTATTCCCATCTCTTTAAGAATTTTCCACAGTTTGTTGTGATCCACACAGTCAAAGGCTTTGGCATAGTCAATAAAACAGAAATAGATGTTTTTCTGGAATTCCCTTGTTTTTTCTTTGATCCAGAGAATGTTAGCAATTTGATCTCTGATTCTTCTGCCTTTTCTAATTCCAGCTTGTACATATGTAAGTTCTCGTTCACATTCTCTTGAAGCTTGGCTTGAAGGACTTTGAGCATTACTTTGCTAGCTTGTGAAATGAGTACAATTTTGTGGTAGTTTGAACATTCTTTGCTGTTGCCCTTCTTTGGGATTGGAGTGAAAACTGACGTTTTCCAGTCCTGTGTCCATTGCTGAGTTTTCCAAATTTGCTGATATATTAAGTGCAGCACTTTTACAGCAGCAACTTTTAGGATTTGAAATAGCTTAGCTGGAATTCCATCACCTCCACTAGCTTTGTTTGTAGTATTGCTTCCTGAGGCCCATTTGACTTCACACACCAGGATATCTGGCTCTAGGTGAGTGATCACCCCATTGTGATTATTTGGGTCGTTAAAAATTTTTCTGTTCAGTTCTTCTGTGTATTCTTGCCACACCTTCTTAATAAAGATACAAACGGGCCTGGGAAATGTGGAAGCTGAGTGGGCATCCCCTTCTTGGCAACAACCTATGAAAAAGAACAGCATTTAAATATTGTCTCTGCCAAAGGATACAGAGATGGCATGGGGTATTTAGACAGTAGCCCAGTGAAGTGCAGAGGGAGGGCATTCCTGGAAGAGGGAACAGCACGCTCAAAGATTGTGAAAACATAATTATGTAATATTGTTATAAACATGGAAGCTCCGAAGGGGAAGTTACAGTTTCCCACTCTGATTCAATTATTAAATACTGAGATGGTTAGATAGCATCACCAACTCAATGAACATAAATCTGAGAGAAACTCTGGGAGATAGCGAAGGACAGGAAAGCCTGACATGCTACAGTCCATGGGGTTACAAAGAGTTGGACATGACTTAACTACTGAACAACAGCAAGAACAATACTTGTGTTCAGCGTTTTGTGATAGAAGAGGAGAATGTGGAGTTGCACAAAGTATAGCCTCTTCTATATAGACACTTCTGATTCTTGTTAGAGAAACAGACACAGTCAATCAACTGTTTTTCCCAAGGTCTCTTCTACTTTTGATTTCTAATATATCGTGAGTTACTGTAATCAATGTTTATTTCAACATTTTGAATTCTTGGAAAGTTCAATTAAGCTATTACTTAATTGATTAAGTTATCCAAAACTCACTTCTATAGAATGCTTACAAAATGCTGAATTATCTTATTGGTTCAAGACATAGATGGTGTACAGGACAGATGGTAACCCTGCTCACATAGAGTTCCCATACTTGTAGAAATTTTATGAGCTGGGAATAATTTCTAAATTGATTGACAGCTGGTTTGAGTTTGAAGTAGGCACATTATTAGTATAAACAGAAATGGCATCTTATTATATGAGGCCCTTCAAGTGTAGCTTTCATTATTATTTTAAAGGTTTCCAGGAGATGTTTTCAGTGAGCAGTGTTATGAAAATATGTAAAATATCGAGACTCACATGTAGAGCTATTTTAGCAATATATTGTTTTTCTTTGTACCTTGGAATCTAAAATAAATATTAAAAATGTAATAGAATGAACCATTAGAAGGATATTTTTAAACTACTTTATTCTGGGGAATAGGTATTTGATGATTAAGTTAGATATGGACTGGATATTTATTGAGATAATCTGGTGTGTTTGATTAGATCTAAATCTTCATGTATGTATAACTCAGTATAACCTTAAAGGCAACTTTTCAGCCAATGCCTGATTTCTATTTTTTGATTCCATTTGCTGAAATCTAAATTAGAATTCTTTCCATTTAAATGCAGATTCAGACTTTCCACCTGAGGGGCAAAAGAAGCCATTTTTTTTGACTGAAACATATATAGGAGATATATATATATATAGTTTCATTCACATGAATGAAGTTTCATTTACATGAATATTCCTTCCCAGCACAGGAAGGTATTTTTTCTTCTGATTTCTAGAATGCTTATTGCAATAATTTTATAACCTCCTTGTATTTGCTTCATTGTTTTGTGCTAAAAGTTCATGTGCTAAATAAATAAGCTAAATAAAAATTAAAATTTCAGTGGACATTGGAAAGGTGTATGGAATTTTTAAATGGAAGTGGTGAATTAAATGGCACTGAGTAACCAAACCAAAATTGAAATAGAGGATGCTGAAAAGCTAGGCACATTCATATGCTGACAGAGATATAATATGTAGGGCCATTTTATGCCTTTTTCTTTTCTTTCCTTTTTTCATTCTTTAAAAAATGAATCCTGGTTAGAGTATTTTAAAATATAAAGCTCTGGGTTATGTATGCCAACTCATCTAATGTATACTTGAAAAGCTGCTACAGTCACATCCAATGTGGAGATTTATAACACAGAGAAAATGAAAGAGCACAAATAAATCATTGTAAAGGAGTCATATTAGCATCTTATTAAATGATTTCTTGTTGTATTGAATAATAGTTAGAGATACTTCCATTTTAGTTAAGAAACAATGAAAATTTTTGCCGATTCAAATGTTATAAGAATCTAAGCCCAAATATGCATATATAAAATAACCATTGTTCTAAGAAAATTTTTACATGTGAGCAAAACTGAAAATTAGAAAATAATATTTACCTCACGTTTAATAGAAAATTTCACAAAGTAAATTTTATAATGCATCTCCTCGCTCAGAAGAGATTCCATCTGGAAGAATACTATTTATGGCAAATAGTACAATTTGTCATTACAAAGCTTTAAACATTTTCATGCATTTATTAAACAAAAATTTGAATACATCTTCTGTGCTAGGTACCGGAGGTTTAGAGTTTAAACAACCTGTCTCTGAAGCATGTAGCATAAACCTAAGTAAAAAGCAAACCTTTAGTACTGTGTATTTTAAAAGATTTCACTTGGGACATCTAAATCTGAAAAACCATAACCTTGGTTTCCCTGACACCATCCTCATCTGGTTTTGTGATTATTCTGGAGGATCCTTCAAGTTTCCCTAGGGACTCCATTTCTTTTAGTAATATTCTTTATCATTCTGAACTATATGCTCTTGTTACACTGTACTGTCCTTCGGTGATAATTATCCAGGTGCACCCTTTCATCCATCATCTCTAACAGGGATTATCAGACTTCACTGCATAAGAATCATCTGGGTACTTGTGATAAAGTTAGATTTGGGAAGTGGTTGGGGCCCAGGATTTTTTTTTTTTTTTTTATTTTGGTTGTAATGGGTCTTCATTGCTGCATGGGCTTTTCTCTAGTTGTGGTGAGAGAGGGCTACTCTTCTTTGCCATGCACAGGCTTCTCATTGTGGTGGCTTCTTTTGTGGAGCATGTGCTGTAGGCACATGGGCTTCAGTAGTTGTGGTTCCCAATTCTAGAGCACAGGCTCAGTAGTTATTGCACATGGGCTTAGCTGTCCTAGACCAGGGATTGAACCATGTGTCCTGCAATGGCAGGTGGATTCTTTACCACTGAACCACCAGGGAAGCCTAGGGCTCAGGAAGTTTAACATCAAAGTAGGAAGTCAAGAAACACCTGGAGTAACAAGCGAATTTGGCCTTGGATACGGAATGAAGCAGGGCAAAGACTAATAGAGTTTTGCCAAGAAAATGCGCTGGTCATAGCAAACACCCTCTTCCAACAACACAAGAGAAGACTCTACACATGGACATCACCAGATGGTCAACACCAAAATCAGATTGATTATATTATTTGCAGCTGAATTTGAGAAGCTCTATACAGTCAGCAAAAACAAGACCAGGAGCTGACTGTGGTTCAGATCATTGCCAAATTCAGACTTAAATTGAAGAAAGTAGGGAAAACCACTAGACCATTCAGGTATGACCTAAATCAAATCCCTTATGATTATACAGTAGAAGTGAGAAATAGATTTAAGGGCCTAGATCTGATAGATAGAGTGCCTGATGAACTATGGAATGAGTTTCGTGACATTGTACAGGAGACAGGGATCAAGACCATCCCCATGCAAAAGAAATGCAAAAAAGCAAAATGGCTGTCTGGGGAGGCCTTACAAATAGCTGTGAAAAGCAGAGAAGTGAAAAGCAAAGGAGAAAAGGAAAGATATAAGCATCTGAATGCAGAGTTCCAAAGAATAGCAAGAAGAGATAAGAAAGCCTTCTTCAGCGATCAATGCAAAGAAATAGAGGAAAACAACAGAATAGGAAAGACTAGAGATCTCTTTAAGAAAATTAGTGATACCAAGGGGACATTTCATACAAAGATTGGCTCGATAAAGGACAGAAATGGTATGGACCTAACAGAAGCAGAAGATATTAAGAAGAGGTGGCAAGAGTACACAGAAGAACTGTACAAAAAAGATCTTCACGACCCAGATAATCATGATGATGTGATCACTGACATAGAGCCAGACATCCTGGAATGTGAAGTCAAATGGGCCTTAGAAAGCATCACTATGAACAAAGCTAGTGTAGGTGATGGAATTCCAGTTGAGCTATTTCAAATCCTGAAAGATGATGCTGTGAAAGTGCTGCACTCAGTATGCCAGCAAATTTGGAAAACTCAGCAGTGGCCACAGGACTGGAAAAGGTCAGTTTTCACTCCAATCCCAAAGAAAGGCAATGCCAAAGAATGCTCAAACTACCACACAATTGCACTCATCTCACATGCTAGTAAAGTAATGCTCAAAATTCTCCAAGCCAGGCCTCAGCAATATGTGAACCGTGAACTTCCTGATGTTCAAGCTGGTTTTAGAAAAGGCAGAGGAACCAGAGATCAAATTGCCAACATCCGCTGGATCATGGAAAAAGCAAGAGAGTTCCAGAAAAACATCTACTTCTGCTTTATTGACTATGGCAAAGCCTTTGACTGTGTGGATCACAATAAACTGTGGAAAATTCTGAAAGAGATGGGAATACCAGACCACATGACCTGCCTCTTGAGAAATCTGTATGCAGGTCAGGAAGCAACAGTTAGAACCAGACATGGAACAACAGTCTGGTTCCAAATAGGAAAAGGAGTACGTCAAGGCTGTATATTGTCACCCTGCTTATTTAACTTATATGCAGAGTACATCATGAGAAATGCTGGACTGGAAGAAGCACAAGCTGGAATCAAGATTTCCGGGAGAAATATCAATAACCTCAGATATGCAGATGACACCACCCTTATGGCAGAAAGTGAAGAGGAACTAAAAAGCCTCTTGATTAAAGTGAAAGTGGAGAGTGAAAAAGTTGGCTTAAAGGTCAACATTCAGAAAACGAAGATCGTGGCATCTGGTCCCATCACTTCATGGGAAATAGATTGGGAAACTGTCAGACTTTATTTTTTTAGGCTCCAAAATCACTGCAGATGGTGACTGCAGCCATGAAATTAAAAGATGCTTACTCCTTGGAAGGAAAGTTATGACCAATAGCATATTGAAAAGCAAAGACATTACTTTGCCAACAAAGGTTTGTCTAGTCAAGGCTATGGTTTTTCCAGTGGTCATGTATGGATGTGAGAGTTGCACTCTGAAGAAGGCTGAGTGCCGAAGAATTGATGCTTTTGAACTGTAGTATTGGAGAAGACTCTTGAGAGTCCCTTGGACTGCAAGGAGATCCAACCAGTCCATTCTGA
Organism: Bos javanicus; assembly: GCF_032452875.1. Classification (NCBI taxonomy): domain Eukaryota; kingdom Metazoa; phylum Chordata; class Mammalia; order Artiodactyla; family Bovidae; genus Bos; species Bos javanicus. The sequence continues at coordinate 72,764,313 of NC_083870.1, read as the reverse complement.
AGGAGATCAGCCCTGGGATTTCTTTGGAAGGAATGATGCTAAAGCTGAAACTCCAGTACTTTTGCCACCTCATGCGAAGAGTTGACTCATTGGAAAAGACTCTGATGCTGGGAGGGATTGGGGGCAGGAGGAGAAGGGGACAACAGAGGATGAGATGGCTGGATGGCATCACTGACTCAATGGACGTGAGTCTGGGTGATCTCCAGGAGTTGGTGATGGACAGGGAGGCCTGGCCTGCTGCGATCCATGGGGTCACAAAGAGTCGGACAAGACTGAGTGACTGAACTGAACTGAACTGAACTTGGTGATTTTGATGCAGGTCATCTGAAACCACTCTTTGACTAACATTTATCTGTGAACTTACTACATCCTTCTGTCACTGAAGCCCAGATCTCTTATGTAGGCTTCACTGACATATAAGCAATTAGTTACTAGAAGTCTCCTCTGGGTTGTTGTGAATGCCCTTCATACCATACAAATCTCACCATATCACAATACCATGGCCCGTTAGCATGTTTTTCATACTACATTTTTATACTACATGTACATACTATATCCTTGGTTAAGACTCTCTTATAGTGAAAGTTTAGCTTGGATTCATTTTCCACAGATTGCATGTTAAGTTTATCTCCCATGCAATATTTGAGACAAATTCATAAACAAAATTATTGTTTATTTGAAATTAAAATTTAACTGGGAAACTAGAGTTAAGTCTTACAACCCTTTGTGATTATTCTGTCGCTACGTCATATCTGACTTTTTCTGACCCCATCGAGTGCAGCACTCCAGCCTTCCCTGTCCTTCACTATCTCCTGGAGTCTGCTAAAACTCATGTCTTTAAGTCAATGATGCCATCCAACCATCTCATATTCTGTTGCCCCTTTCTCCTCCTAGCTTCAATCTTTCCCAGCATCAGGGTCTTTTTCAACGAGTTGACTCTTCACATCAGGTGGCCAAAGTTTGGAGCTTCAGCTTCAGCATCAGTCCTTCCAATGAATATTCAGGGTTGATTTCTCTTAGGATTGACTAGTTTGATCTCCTTATAGCCCAAGAGACTTTTAAGTGTCTTCTCCAGCACCTAAATTAAAAAACATCAATTATTTGGTGCTCATCCTTCTTATGTTCCAACTCTCACATCTGAACATGACTACTAGAAAAACCATAGCTTTGTCTATATGAACCTTTTTTTGGTAACCCTAACATGTCCCATATAATTTATCATACCACAATTGCTCTTTTCTACTTGCATCTTTTAATAAACTGTAAATTCCTCATAGCAGAAACTGTCTCCATTTTTCTACATTGTGACACTACATTTTTTTTTGGTAGTGCCTGGCAGTTAAAAATATTTGATAAAAAGAATGAAATAAGGTGCCCAGTATTCAAACCTTACTATTTTTCTTTTTCCCTATACCATTTTGCTTCTAAATCATAACAGAAAATTTACATTTAGCAAATATGAATACTCTAAATATAAAAAATACTGCTTATTTTTAACAGAGACTGGGATTTCATATCACAACAAGATCTATGAATGATTATAATTTGGGTATAAATTATCCCTATGCAACAGATGTAATTCAAAAACTCATTTTATGAACCCAAAGCTCCATGAGGTCAGTTGTCTCAAAGATTCACAAAAACATGTTAGTGATGTGGACTGTTATTGTTAGAGCTTATTTCAGTGAGGAATAAGACTTCATGAGAAAGCATTAGAAAGAAACTGAGTAAAATTTTTACCATTTGTACTCAACAAAGTCCATTGTTCTCAATTTTCAGATTCTCAAGTCCTAAAAGAAAATGTTCTTTGAAAAGAATCATTTAAACAGTTTTCTGAGACTAGATCTAGAGTTTTATTTTTATTGTGACTGAAAACAATGATCTGGATATTCTGAGTAAATTCCAAAAATAGAAAATACCAGTATCAATTATAGGCCCATTAAAACAAAGCTTTTCATAATTGACTCTAGTAGCAATTGATCTCCAAATGTCACAAGATGCCATGGGGCTTTTAGAATTGATGATGGATAGCAATTTTAGCAAAATTAGGCATAGCTATCACAAAGCAGAAACAGCATCTGTTATATGATAAGAAGTTATTGGCTTACGAAAAGAGCTGAAAACAATATTTTGGAACTCATTGGGGAAAAAATATGTATTTTTCTTTCCAGTGGTATTTAAAAGCAAAGGAATAAGTAATCAAGAAATAGCAGATAGTGGTAAATGGTATTTATTCATTGAACAAATGCTTACTGAGGTCCGGCTATATGCCTGACAGTATTCTCTGCTTTGAATGGAATGTATTAATAGATAAGTAGGCAACAAAAAACAGAGCAACTAACTTTTGACTCAGTGGTGCTGACTGTTCCCCATTTGATGACTTAATTTTTGTGTATTTTTTAAAATTCCTTAATTTATTTTAATGGGATGATAATTATTTTACAATGTTGTGATGGTTTTTGCCATACATCAACATCAATCAGCCATAGGTGTGCATGTGTCCCCCCCATCTTGACCCCCTTCCCTCCTACCTCCTCACCCTATCCTTTTAGGTTGTCCCAGAATTCCTAGATTTCAGAGTGCTAAGTGTACTAATGGGCACAGAGTTTCTGCCATGTGTTTATGCTTTTGCAAATAAAGCAAATCAGTTTATCTCCACCCAAGAATGTATGGTAACAGTCTTCATTTCCCTGCAATCCTCGAGCTGTTAGGTACTGGTCAACATTATCTCCACCATCTCTTCTTGAATCTTCTGTTCATATGGCTCGATTTCTACTGCTGTCCTTTCTGTGGAGTCTGTTTTTTGTTTTATTTTTTATCGTAATTTTCTATCTCTTATATTTCAATTTAATGCAACAAGTAATTAGTGATCCTTTCTCCCAATTGCAACTTCCAAAATATTTCACCCCTTGGAGAAGGCAATGGCACCCCACTCCAGTACTCTTGCCTGGAAAATCCCATGGATGGAAGAGTCTGGTAGGCTGCAGTCCATGGGGTCCCTAAGAATTGGACACGACTGAGCAACTTCACTTTCACTTTTCACTTTCATGCATTGGAGAAGGAAATGGCAACCCATTCCAGTGTTCTTGCCTGGAGAATCCCAGAGACGGGGGAGCCTGGTGGGCTGCCATCTATGGGGTTGCACAGAGTTGGACACGACTGAAGTGACTTAGCATAGCATAGCAAGAAGTATACAGACATAAAAATCAAGATAATAATGACAGCAAAATCCTTACTCTTTTCATGCTCATGCCAGTCACCACAGTTGCCCACCACCTTTCCTCTTTGCCCTTTTATTCTGACTTCCTATCCATTCCTTTCATTAACTGAAGAACTGATAGTTCAGTTGATAAAGAATCCACCACAATTCAGGAGACCTGAGCTCCTTTCCTGGGTCGAGAAGATTTGCTGCAGAATGGATAGGTGACCCACTCCTGTGGCTCAGCTGGTAGAGTCCACCTGTAATGTTCGAGACTTGGATTCGATCCCTGGGTTGGGAAGATCCCCTGGGGAAGGGAAAGGTTACCCAATCCAGTATTCTGGCCTAGAGAATTCCATGGACTGTATAGTCCATGGGTCACAAAGAGTCCGATAGGACCGAGCGACTTTCACTTTCACTTTCATTCATTCCTCTCGTTAACTGAAGAATTTAACTTTTAAATTATAGTATTTTACTGTATCTATCCTCCTGTCTCCATTTTAACAGCTTCAATATTTTGGTAAGCAAAACATCCAAGTTCTTGTACTCTTGATTCATGTACTTCTTTACCTCCAGGGAACATTTCTTTCACTTCATTCCAGTCTATCACTTCCTATAAGGCAGACTGTGTTCAGACCTCAGGCTTCAGAAAACCACTTCTGAGTTCTCTATTTCAAGTATTTCCCTCTCCAACCACATTTTTCTGTTCTTTAGCTCACCTGTTTAATTACCTTAAACAATTCCTTGGTTCCGTCGACCATGCCAGTAATAAGTCACATTTGTTTCTCATTTTCTCCCACAGTCCCTTCTTTCTTGACCTCCTATATTCTAGTAATTATAATCAGTCCAGTGCAAATACCATGAGCCATTGCCTTCTCCTACAGAGAACTGAAGATGGTACTAAAGCAGTTGCTCAGATGGTAAAGAATCTGCCTGCAATACCAGATACCTGGGCTCGATCCCCAGATCAGGAAGATCCTCTGGAGAAGGGAATGGCAACCCACTCCAGTATTCTTGCCTGGAAAATCCCATGGACAGAGGAGCCTGGTGGGCTAGGATCCACGGAGTCACAAAGAGTTGGACACAACTGAGTGACTGGCACACACATTAAATCCTATTTATTCATTAAAAAAATATGTATTGAGCACCTACTATCTGTCAGTCATACCATTATAAAAATAATAAGGTAATGATATAGAAAGTCCTGGGGTGGAGGGGAGACTTTATAAACTCCATGATGCCTCCCTGATGGGGAATATTTTTGATGAGATCTGAATTGTAGAGGTTGGTAGAAGAGTTTTTCTTGGGGAAAGATTAGTCTTTTTAATCTCTGAATTGGAGAAAAGCATGTTGTGTCCAAATACAGAAAGAAAATACAGAAGGAAAATTGGTGTGGCTGATGCTTTGTGTCCTGGGGAAAAGTGATATAAGCTCATGTTGGAGAGAGGAAAGGATGATGCTGTGATATTTTTCAGCCATGGTATATTTTTCCCTTTGGTAAATAACTATGAAGGCAGGGAAGAAATACTGACTCTCCTTCCTCAAACACCTTCAACCTTCTCTTTCATTCTCAGGAAATGCTCTCTTTGTAATAATCAAAAACCTGAGACTTTCTTTCTAGCATTAGTTTTCTGCTTGTTCAAGTAAGGCTGTGTGTTGAAAAGTAAAATATCCTAGTCATAGTATAAATTTATATTTCAATCAAGAACATTATTGGAATCCCATTTTCTATGTGTGTGTTATGTGTGCATTATTATCCAAGATGTTTTAAGAAAAAATTCATATACATAAAACAATATAAAGAATGTGCTGTGCATACATGACTGATATAATTTGTATATATGTGTCCTTATGTTCTTAATCTTTCAGTGTTATGAATAGAAATGTCTCTTCCATGATGTTCTGATTTAAGTCTTTGCCTTACTTCAACTTCTTGTTTGATCAGAAGGGGTCTTCCGTTACATTCAAACTAAAACTGGGGTTTACAAAACAATTCAACTCGGAGGACAGAAAAGGAAACAAAATGGGAAATAACTGAAAAATTGCTTAAGCAAGAATTTTATATTTTTATGACATTTTAAAAGGCTGAATTTTCCAGAATATCAACATGCAAAGTATATAATTTCTTTCAAATTTTTGTTTTAAAGACAATTTTGAAGAAGTCTCAGTGTTTTTTTTTTTTTTTTAATGCCTCTTTCTGCACCAACTAATGTAGCTACTTCTGTAGCCCAAAGCAGGGTTTTAAAAACTACAGTGTAGTAATTGCTTTATTCTGATAGGAACTTCCACATGCTGAAGATATAAACATAATTCTTTGGTCTATTCCAATGTAAACATGCCCAGTGGTTAAATGAGTCAGATTACTAATCATTTTCGGAATAGTTAAATTTTTGTGAAATTGTTCATGAGATTATACATTTTTCCTATTTCTATCTGACAATAACTGGTCAATGTGAAGACATATTTGAGATATTTGGCATTGCTGTAAGGTAAGGTGGCTTCCCGTTTTCCCTGCTGATAAATCTGGGCAGCAGAGTTTTGTTGTCTGTACTATTTCAGTTCCTCCAGGCCACTGACAACCATGTGGGTTTCAGAGTGTTCTTGGCTTTGCATGGTAGACTGCTCAGATCCCCAGGCATCAGAATCAAGCTAGTGTTTACATCTAACTGGCTTCCTCCATTAAACGCCAACTTTGATTTTCAATCTATTAAATCTGTGTGTTGTTCAAAGAAATAAAATCTCAAGCATTTATTTAATTGTCTTTGTTTGTACAATTATTAAATTAAGATCATCACTGAGTATTACTTCAACTGGAATGATCATTTTAAAGCTGTAATTTTATAAGCAGTTAAAAGAGTAACAAAATTTTGCAGTCAATTTTAGTGACTAAAAGTTTTTTCTTACTGTATCAATCAAATTATTTAATTTGGAGGTAAAGCCAAAGTGAATTCATGAAATGTGCAAACTCTAAAGCATTTTAAGAGATTAAAACTAAATTTTGAAAATAGATTTTGAAGAGTTGATATCTTCTCAAGTATATACTGTAACACAAGCCATTGGCTAATAAAGTGTTGTTAATTTAAGGTACTTCAGACTTACTTCATTGCTTGCATAAGGATCATTTGAATTAAGTACTTTTTCTGTTTATAAGTAAATGATCATTAAAAACTGCTAGAAGGAAGTTTCTTCTCTTCAGTAGGTTTTACATTACAAATAGTTTTTTACATATTTTAGTTTACTAAGTAAATATTTTATTGAAAAATAATACAAAGATAAATTTGATCATGGATTCTACATTTTACAAAAGCTAAAGTCCTATGCTTTTGTGAATATTGGGATATCTCTATCAATTATACATTGGTCATAAAAAGGAAATGGATTTTTTTGTAAAGATATTACAGCATGATCATGTTTAAATGCCTATTTAAAGGGAACTTATTTCAGATGAAACAGAATGAAATGTAGATAGATTCACCTTCCATTATCATATGATACGAGCAGAGCAATGACCTTCAATGTCTTCCTAAACCTGAGATAAAATGGCCTTTTCTGGATATGTAGGGAAAAAAACAAAACAAAACCATGGCTTCCATTTATTCTGCCAATTCATCTTCTGTAACCTGTCAGGAAAGGTCAAATCGGGATTATCAAGGACTCATTTTAGTCTTTTTTCAATTTCTTTTCCAAATGCATTTTGCCAGAGAAAACTAAAGTAGCAGTTTCCTGCTCTGATTTGCAACTTGCATATTCTTCTCTCTCCTTACATCCAGATTAAGGGCAGAATCTGAAAGACTTTGGAATTATTTTCAGCCTCTTTACCACTTCATATTGAAACTGCACAGGACCCTGTGGGGCCCTCTTGGGGTACAAAAGCCCTTTCATGTCCCTGGTTTCTTGCTTGTAAGGGAAAAAGGTTGGGCTGGGGATGGGGCTTTAGTCTCCCAGACCTTCCCAAGAATTCCAAAGAGCAGATACAAGCAGTTAATGATTAGGAGAACAGAGTCACAGGACTCCTAGTTCCTCCTGAAGTGATGTAGATAGCTATGTCATGCATATCTTCCTGTTGTTCTACAGAAACTAAGACCCCAACTCAAGTGGGGGATGGTGACTATATGCTGACCCCAAGCACTAGACCCCAAACTGATTGGAGCCAGAAAGCTGGGTTCCTGGAAACATAATCACTGAAACTCTCACCACCAACCAATCAGATGAAAGGTTCAGGAACTAATCTTAAGAGCCTTGCCCTAAAGCCGTCTTTAAAAACCCCTGTCTGACCAGAAGGGAAAGAGACACGTGTACCCCAATGTTCATCGCAGCACTGTTTATAATAGCCAGGACATGGAAGCAACCTAGATGTCCATCAGCAGATGAATGGATAAGAAAGCTGTGGTACATATACACAATGGAGTATTACTCAGCCATTAAAAAGAATACATTTGAATCAGTTCTAATGAGGTGGATGAAACTGGAGCCTATTATACAGAGTGAAGTAAGCCAGAAGGAAAAACACCAATACAGTATACTAACGTATATATATATGGAATTTAGAAAGATGATAACAATAACCCTGTGTACGAGACAGCAAAAGAGACACTGTTGTACAGAACAGTCTTATGGACTCTGTGGGAGAGGGAGAGGGTGGGAAGATTTGGGAGAATGGCATTGAAACATGTAAAATATCATGTATGAAACGAGATGCCAGTCCAGGTTCAATGCACAATACTGTATGCTTGGGGCTAGTGCACTGGGACGACCCAGAGGGATGGTATGGGGAGGGAGGAGGGAGGAGGGTTCAGGATGGGGAGCACATGTATACCTGTGATGGATTCATTTTGATATTTGGCAAAACTAATACAATTATGTAAAGTTTAAAAACAAAAAAAAACAAAAAAAACCCTGTCTGAAAGTCACTGGTAGTCCTGGTCTTTGGAGAATGAGCCACCCATTCCCCTTGCTTGCCCTTGCAATAAACATTTCCCTGCTCCTAACTCTGGCTTCAGTGTGTTTTAGGAACAGGAACTTGGGTTCAACAACAGTATTTTCAATATCTTCTAGATCTGGAAAGGAAAAATTGAGTCACTGATCCAGGACTTTTAGAACATCCATGGTTAAATTACTTTGAAGATACCTGTTTTCTATTTTAAAACACCCGTCATTCTGTGCTTTTAAAGAAAAATTGTTAAAACTAGAAGATGTCCCTTATATATCTGATTTTGCATTAAAGATCAAATTCTGATTTTTGCTTCAGAAATTTACACAGCACGCCATTTGGAAAAGGCCAATATTTTGGTTCACTTGTCAATGATAATCAGTGTTTAATGAAGCAAAGTGTAGCTGTGTTGATATTTTTATTGTGGCACTTGATCATACTTTCTTTGGCAAACCTGCAGATGGCCTTTTTTAATCCAGAAAATATCTGGCTAGATACATTCTATTTTTGTTCTACTTGTTCACATATTTTTTGGATATCTCTGTTGCCTTTGCTTTTTACAATGCAAGCTTTTATGATGAAATATTTATAATGACTTCCTAGCTTTCTTGAAAACCCTCCCCAATCTGCATCTCAACCTGCCTTTCCAAACTTTATTTTATTGCTCTCTTCACACATCCTCTGCTTTAGCTACATTGAACTGATCATCATTCTATATGAAAATCTGTCACTGTTCTTTATTTCTGGGCCTCTGTTCACTGTAATTTTCCTGACCTCCAATAACTCAGCCTAAACCCTTATCTCAAGCATTGTTACCACCTATTAAAGTAACATGTGTCAAATCTTTCAACTCCATAAATGCTATACTCACTTTGCAGATTTATTTTTTCTTTCTTTGAAGGGAAGAAAGCATTGCCTTATATCTTAGGATAATTTTCTGTTTACAAACTATAGACTTCTTGTTATCTTTCTTTTGTTAGGGTATTTATTCACATACTCTCACTACAACTATTCTGCAGCACAATAAGTACCTTTTGTGACCTCTCTACTTTGTCTCAGTCCTTACCACTCTCCTTTCTCTTTATTAACTGGGACTTCATGGCATTCTTAGTATTATTTATACCCCCCAGAGCTTCTTTCTTTAAGCTCAACTTTTGATGGATCAATAATACATCTTCCTTGTGCCTTATCTTCTGCTCTATGGGCATTTTTTTTAAGTAGAAGCTACCAGATAGTTCTCCTTATCCTACCTACATACATCCCATTCTACTAGTAGAATTATTTTGTATGATGCTATCTGAAGAAACTCTCACCACCTAGCTGTGGAGCCCATCTAACCCTATATTCACAAGCACTTTAACCTCTCTGAAAATTATATTCTTTTGAATCAATAATTCAACTTCTTCTCATTACCCCAGAGATTTAAACATAGTCAAAATTGCTTAATTAGTTAAATAAATGAAGATCAACCCAAGTCCAAGTTTTATTCTCCCTTTCCTCCTTCTCCAGTTATAGGCTCATCTCTGTTTCTCCATTATAGACAGTCAGATAGTGAACTATACCCGAGGTCCTGATTTCTTTTGTTCCTTCCTATTCATTGCCCTACTTGTGCTAACATGGCTTCAATCATCACAATTTCATGACATAATTTTCAAAAATGTGATCACTGGCTTCATGTTGATAAAGAAAAATAGATACATTTAAAGTACTTATATAATTTCACATCTCTGTAGCATTTGAGGTGATTAATTACTGTCCTGAAACTCTTTCCTTCACTTCATTTCTATGACATAATTTCTCTCAGTTTTCTCCTAACCCTCTAGCTGCTCCTTCCCTGTCTCATTTTTCATCTCACCCTCTTCTCTCTAGTCATTAGAGTTCCTCAGGATTCAATCCAAAACTTTCTCCTCTGTCACTTACTATTGTCTTTCCAGGTAATCTCTAAGCTTTCCTGGTGGCTCAGATGGTAAAGAATCTGCCTGTAATGCAGGAGACCCAGGTTCAATCCCTAGGGTTGGGAAGAACCCCTGGAGAAGGGAATGGCTACCCACTCCAGTATTCTTATCTAGATAATTCCATGGACAGGTGAGCCTGACAGGTAATCTCTACTATACTCAAAAGCATGATCATGTCAATGCTCATTTCTACCTCAGATTTATCCCTGAGCTAGACCTACTACTCTGAGTCTTAGTCAATCTACTTTCCACTAGGTAGCTAGAGAGATATTTTAAAAAATAAAAATGTGACATTTTCCTTCCAGGCCCTCTCCTAAAAATTCTCTGCTCCTGGTTAAAATTATTTCATAATTTCCCTTTTGGATCATCCCACTCTAGGCTCACTTCACTTCAATCACCTAGGGCTCATTTTGGTTCATAGTAACCATCATGATTCCTCCAATTACTTACAATTTACACACTTTATTTTCTTTTTCCTAGATACTCTCCTCTTCTCCCTTTAACTTAAGTACAAAAGCTCATCCCTTGAATGTCAGCTAAAGTTTAACTCTGTCAAGGAAGATTGTCCTGACCTTTCTGACTAGAATACCCCTCCCTTATATATGGCATATCTCTCCTTCACACCACTTAGCAGAACTGTCAGTTTTTCTCTGTTAGTGAGATTGTCTGATTAATATTGCTTTTCCTTCCCAGAGGCAGTTATGAGGTTTTTCTTTTCTTGAAAATAAATCCACAATATCTAGAACAGAGCCTGATAGGAAATAGTAGTTCAATAAATATTTGGTCAATGAAAAAATGAATAAATGATGAATTCATCTTTCAGTCTATGTCACTCATCAAAATGTAATATAGACCTTGTCCATAATAAGAGTTATACAAGTAGCTATTGTATTATATTAAGTGATATATATATATGTATATATATATATCATATACTAAGTGATATTTATCATATATTCAAATATATGTATATTTTACATATGATATATAATATATATTTATATGATTAAATGTTATTTGATAGAAAACAGAAATAGAATAGAATCTGTAACTTCAGTTCAGTTCAGTCGCTCAGTTGTGTCCGACTCATTGTGACCCCATGAATCGCAGCACGCCAGGCCTCCCTGTCCATCAACCAACACCTGGAATTCACTCAGACTCACATCCATCGAGTCAGCGATGCCATCCAGCCATCTCATCCTCTGTTGTCCCCTTCTCCTCCTGCCCCTAATCCCTCCCAGCCTCAGAGTCTTTTCCAATGAGTCAACTAGTCGCATGAGGTGGCCAAAGTACTGGAGTTTCAGCTTTAGCATCATTCCTTCCAAAGAAATCCCAGGGCTGATCTCCTTCAGAATGGACTGGTTGGATCTCTTTGCAGTCCAAGGGACTCTCAAGAGTCTTCTTCAACACCACACTTCAATGGCATTAATTCTTCAGCGCTAGGCCTTCTTCACAGTCCAACTCTCACATCCATACATGACCACAGGAAAAACCATAGCCTTCACTAGATGAACTTTTGTTGGCAAAGTAATATCTCTGCTTTTCAATATGCTATCTAGGTTGGTCATAACTTTCCTTCCAAGGAGTAAGCGTCTTTTAATTTTGTGGCTGCAGTCACCATCTGCAGTGATTTTGGAGCCCCAAAAAATAAAGTCTGACACTGTTTCCACTGTTTCCCCATCTATTTCACATGAAGTGATGGGACCACATGCCATGATCTTCGTTTTCTGAATGTTGAGCTTTAAGCCAACTTTTTCACTCTCCACTTTCACTTTCATCAGGAGGCTTTTTAGTTCCTCTTCACTTTCTGCCATAAGGGTGGTGTCATCTGCATATCTGAGGTTATTGATATTTCTCCCGGCAATCTTGATTCCAGCTTGTGTTTCTTCTAGTCCAGCGTTTCTCATGATGTACTCTGCATATAAGTTAAATAAGCAGGGTGACAATATACAGCTTTGACGTACTCCTTTTCCTATTTGGAACCAGTCTGTTGTTCCATGTCCAGTTCTAACTGTTGCTTCCTGACCTGCATACAGATTTCTCAAGAGGCAGATCAGGTGGTCTGGTATTCCCTTCTCTTGAAGAATTTTCCACAGTTTATTGTGATCCATACAGTCAAAGGCTTTGGCATAGTCAATAAAGCAGAAGTAATGTTTTTCTGGAACTCTCTTGCTTTTTCCATGATCCAGTGGATGTTGACAATTTGATCTCTGGTTCCTCTGCCTTTTTAAAAACCAGCATGTAAAATATCATGTATGAAACAAGATGCCAGTCCAGGTTCGAAGCACGATACTGGATGCTTGGGGATAGTGCACTGGGACGACCCAGAGGGATGGTATGGGGAGGGAGGAGGGAGGAGGGTTCAGGATGGGGAACACATGTATACCTGTGGCGGATTCATTTTGATATTTGGCAAAACTAATACAATTATGTAAAGTTTAAAAATAAAATAAAATTAAAAAAAAAAGAAATCTAAAAAAAAAAAAAACAAACAGCTTGAACATCCGGAAGTTCACGTATTGCTGAAGCCTGGCTTGGAGAATTTTGAGCATTACTTTACTAGCGTGTGAGACGAGTGTGATTGTGCAGTAGTTTGAGCACTCTTTGGCATTGCCTTTCTTTGGGATTGGAATGAACACTGACCTTTTCCAGTCCTGTGGCCACTGCTGAGTTTTCCAAATTTGCTGGCGTATTGAGTGTAGCACTTTCACAGCGTCATCTTTCAGGATTTGAAATAGCTCAACTGGAATTCCATCACCTACACTAGCTTTGTTCGTAGTGATGGTTTCTAAGGCCCACTTGACTTCACATTCCAGGATGCCTGGCTCTAGGTGAGTGATCACACCATCGTGATCATCTGGGTCGTGAAGATCTTTTTTGTACAGTTCTTCTGTGTTTTCTTTGAACAACATATTTATATTCATTATAATTTTGTTTATAATTATTTCCATATTGTTTTTTGTGGTATTTGAACAAAAGCCATGGCAATTGGCTTTCTGTTGATTAAGAAATTTACAATATTTTCTTTCAACTCATTTATTAGAACATCTGATTAAGATTAGCTATAGCAGGTTCTGTTTAGATTGAAATGTCACTTTATTGTCCCTTTTACACTGATATGAATTGACTAATCATTTATATTTTACATTATATTAAATTCCAAGTTCTTTGAATGAAATAGCTAGTACCGTCACACTTTTGCAGTGTGGTTTTGATGAATGTATTTGTCCCACTCCTTAGGAAAAGAAAATAGTTATAAAAGCTCAATACAGCATTATTCATTTTCTTGGCTTACCCCACATCTTGTTTCTGAGAGCTGCAGAGACAAAACATTGAGAAAAAAAATTATTTTTTAAGGATGATTCATTTTAGCACATTTTGAAGTAATCATTAGTTTGTGACTTATTAAAAAAGGATATGCAAAAACCACAAGCAACAACCACTAATCACTAATTAAACTCACTGATGAGAAAAATGTGAAAGAAATGCTTAACATTTGCTTTGGAATGAAATTCAGAGGTATGGCAGGGCTCTGGTAAAGGATACAAGTTTTTCCTAGTCCAGGCTGTCTAATATCCAAATTGTACATTCTATATTAATCACTCTTTCTAATTAAAGTTTGAAAATATAATGTTGCCTTTCTATAGAAAAAAAATGAGTGTTGATTCCCACTAATTAAGAAGGAACTTATTATCACAAGATGGGTTCCAGGAAATTCTAAAAAATTTACCAAGTTGATTGTATAACAAATATTTTAGTACAAACATCAATGAAATTATATTAAACAATTAAAATGAATGATGAACAGAAAGCACTTCTTATCTAATTATACACTTAACCTCTTGACTGGTCTTTTTGCTTCCAGTCGTGCTATATCTAAGCCCTACTCCTCTCTGCAACTAGAATCTTCTTTCTAGATGCTAAGAGATCTTATTCTTTGGTCAAGTTCTTTGATTTCCCCCTTAACATTCAAAAGTAAATAAGTCTTCAATTAAAAACCTTGGCCCTTTATGACTGAGATAGAACCTGTCTCTCATTCCAGCTTTAGTTAAAGCCATTTATAAAAATGGGGCTTCCCAGCTGGCTCAGATGGTAAAGAATCTGCTTGCAATGCAGCAGACCTGGGTTCAATCCCTGGGTCAGAAAGACCCCCTGGAGAAGGGAATCACAACCCACTCCAATATTCTTGTCTGGAGAATTCCATAGACAGAAGAACCTGGCAGGCCACAGTCCATGGAGTTGCAAAGAATGGGACACAAATGAGCAACACACACACACACACTCTAACTGAGCAACTAACACTCCACACACATGTTTATAGAAATACACACACACACACAATCACACAACCTCTCCCTCCAGCCAATGGAACTGCCTAACATTGCCCAAGTGCTTCATATTGTTCCTTTCTCTGGTCAGTCACACATTGTTTGTACTACATGAAAAAGTTTCCCCTTTATTCACCTAATTCTTGCTTATTTTTCAAAGTGTTTTACAAATTAAACTGAATCTAATCCAGTTAAAATATCACCTCCTCCAGGATGTCAATTCCTGGTGTCCCAGTTTCTTTTAGGACCCCAGAATACTTGGCAGTAAACCTCAGTCACAAGACTTTATAACTGTAGGCATCAATTTGACTTGTGGCAAAGTGCAAGTCACTCAGTTGCATCAGACTCTTTGAGACCCCATGAACTGTACAGTCTATGGAATTCTCCAGACCGGAGTATGGAGTGGGTAGCAAACATGGGCTCAGTAAAGGACAGAAATAGTATGGACCTAACAGAAGCAGAAGGTATTAAGAAGAGGTGGCAAGAATACACAGAAGAACTGCACAAAAAAGATCTTCATGACCCAGATAATCATGATGGTGTGATCACTCACACTCACCTAGAGCCAGACATCCTAGAATGTGAAGTCAAGTGGGCCTTAGAAAGCATCACTATGACCAAAGCTAGTGGAGGTGATGGAATTCCAGTTGAGCTATTTCAAATCCTGAAAGATGATGCTGTGAAAGTGCTACACTCAATATGCCAGCAAATTTGGAAAACTCAGCAGTGGCCACAGGAATGAAAAGGTCAGGTTTTATTCCAATCCCAAAGAAAGGCAATGTCAAAGAATGCTCAAACTACTGCACGACTGCACTTATCTCACACGCTAGTAAAGTAATGTTCAAAATTCTCCAAGCCAGGCTTCAGCAATATGTGAACCATGAACTTCCAGAAGTTCAAGCTGGATTTAGAAAAGGCAGAGGAACCAGAGATCAAATTGCCAACATCCGCTGGATCATGGAAAAAGCAAGAGAGTTCCAGAAAAACATCTATTTCTGCTTTATTGACTATACCAAAGCCTTTGACTATGTGGATCACAATAAACTGTGGAAAATTCTTCAAAAGATGGGAATACCAGACCACCTGATCTGCCTCTTGAGAAACCTGTATGCAGGTCAGGAAGCAACAGTTAGAACTGGACATGGAACAACAGACTGGTTCCAAATAGGAAAAGGAGTACGTCAAAGCTGTATATTGTCACCCTGCTTATTTAACTTATATGCAGAGTACATCATGAAAAACACTGGGCTGGAGGAAGCACAAGCTGGAATCAAGATTGCCGGGAGAAATATCAATAACCTCAGATATGCAGATGACACCACCATTAAGGCAGAAAGTGAAGAAAAACTAAGGAGCCTCTTGATGAAAGTGAAAGTGGAGAGTGAAAAAGTTGGCTTAAACCTCAACATTCAGAAAACTAAGATCATGGCATCTGGCCCCATCACTTCATGGCAAATAGATTGGGAAACAGTGTAAATAGTGGCTGACTTTATTGTTTTGGGCTCCAAAATCACTGCAGATAGTGATTGCAGCCATGAAGTTAAAAGAAGCTTATTCCTTGGAAGGAAAGTTATGACCAACCTAGACAGCATATTAAAGAGCAGAGACATTACTTTGTCAACAAATGTCCGTCTAGTCAAGGCTATGATTTTTCCAGTAGTCATGTATGGATGTGAGAGTTGGACTATAAAGAAAGCTGAGTGCTGAAGAATTGATGCCTTTGAACTGTGGTGTTGGAGAAAGACTCTTGAGAATCCCTTGGACTGCAACGAGATCCAAACAGTCCATCCTAAAGCAGATCAGTCCTGGGTGTTCATGGAAGGACTGATGTTGAAGCTGAAACTCCAAAACTTTGGCCACCTGATATGTGAAAAGCTGACTCATTTGAGAAGATCCTGATGCTGGGAAAGATTGAGGGCAGGAGAAGAAGGGGATGACAGAGGATGAGATGGTTGGATGGCATCACCCAATCAGTGGACATGGGTTTGGGTAGACTCCTGGAATTTGTGATGGACAGGGAGGCCTGGTGTGCTGCAGTTCATGGGGTTGCAAAGAGTCAGACACGATTGAGGGACTGAACTGAAGCCATACCCTTCTCCAGGTGATCTTCCCAACCCAGGGATCGAATCCAGGTCTCCCTCATTGCAGGCAGATTCTTTACCAGCTGTGCCACCAGGGAAATGACAAAGAATTTTCTTGCCAGTACAGGAGATATGAGTTCAATCCCTGGGTTGGGAAGATCCCCTGGAGAAGGAAATGGCAATTCACTCCAATATTCTTGCCTGGGAAATCCCACAGACAAAAGAGCCTGGCAGGCTGTAGTCCATGGGGGTTTCAAAGAATTGCACATGACTGAGCAACTAAACAACAACAAAATCTTATATTCTCTGATGACTGAATCTTCATTAATATCTGCTAGCCTCTGGCATATTGAATATGCCAAATACTCGCCTATCTGGTGTGAAGTACCAGTCCCTGAGGTTAGAGTACAGAGATTAAAGACACATGGGTCCCATCTCTGAGGAATGGATCATCCATAGTTAAATAGTAGAGACTCAATACTTAGTTGTTAATTAAATTAATACACAAAGAAATCTCAATTTTGAAAACTATCTAAAAACAAAGCTAAAAGCTTTAATCACAAAATGGTGAGAATGACAACTTATTGCAATGTATTACAGTATATGATTAAATGCATTCACTCTAAAGCAGTGACTATGTTTTGCAGATTCAAGTTAACTGCATGAACCAAAATTGAAAATCACCATCTCTCTTCTTTATTCTTTACTAATCCCTAGAGATGTATTTAACATTACTCTTAAGAGAAAGGAGACATGCAATTTGCTATACCTGCTTCAAAATAGTATTATTCTTACTGTGTAGCACTGTTAGGTGGTACATAGATATTTGAATGGGTTTCTAGATGTAACTCAAGAGAAGGCAACGGCACCCCACTCCAGTACTCTTGCCTGGAAAATCCCATGGGCGGAGGAGCCTGGTAGGCTGCAGTCCATAGGGTCGCGAAGAGTCAGACACGATTGAGCGACTTCCCTTTCACTTTTCACTTTCATGCATTGGAGAAGGAAATGGCAACCCACTCCAGTGTTCTTGCCTGGAAAATCCCAGGAAGGGGGGAGCCTGGTGGGCTGCCGTCTATGGGGTCGCACAGAGTCGGACAATGACTGAAGCGACTTAGCAGCAGCAGCAGCAGATGTAACTCAAGACAGATTTTGATCTTTACTAGTCAGTAGTAACCCCTTTGGTTGGCTAATTTTATGAAAATACATGTGAACAAATTTGCTTAAAAGATGAAATTTTAATAGAAAAAAAGATTAACTCGCATAAAGTACCTTGTAAAATATGTTTTAACTGAAACTTCAGGGATTCTTTTTCTCTTTGCCCAGTTTTGGATGACTAGGACAGGATACTGAACATTTTTCTATTTTATCCATTCAAAGCAGAGATACAAAAGAATCCTCATCAAAGTTCCTGTATGTTGTGTGGCAAGGGGCACAATGAGGATACACAAGCAACTCCACAAATTGGATAGATCTTGAAATGAAGGGAACTTCATGCTACCCAAATCTTATTAAAAAAAAAAATCTGGCATTGTTTCTAGAGCTCCTGGGTTTGTGCCACTTAATGAAACACTCATGACAGATGAGCAGGCTCCCTGTCATCCTAAAAAGAAGTGCTTGATGATTTTATTAATACAGGCAGAGTTGAAACCTCTCTTTGATGGAGATTCTAATAAGGATGCCCTCTATGCTAGCAGAAGTTCGGGGAAATAACAAGGAAGAACAAACAGATGAAAGGAGACGTCATAACACTACAACACATGACAGGTATCTGACTTCAGTAATCATGTGCTCTGAAATGTAATATGTGCTCATAAATGTAATATGTAGAATTATATATATATATATATATATATATATATATGCCCAAAGAAAGAGAAATTCTGATTTTCAACTTGCAACTGACAATAACACCAAAATATACTTTCCCTTACAAAGGAATATTCTGATCTTCAGAATTTGCATTATTTAAAATGTAATCTGAATTATTTTATTATAGTAGATATTGTAGTTGAAAATTTATTCACTGGAAATAAGAAGTAAAACACAAAATGAGCTATGAAAATTTCACTTGCTCAAAGAAAAACCAACAAGCCAGTGCAGGAGTTTGCAGAAGTCATGGCCGTTTATAAGTGGAAATGTTGTCTTAAATCTATTACCTATTTAGATGAAAACTTCAGACTTGGTGGCTAGCTGTTAATAATGAATATTCTGGAAAGGAGGGATACAAATGTGCAAATGACATACCTGTTTGCATTTGACCTGATTTTTCATTGCAAAACTGCTAGTGTTGCATTTCAATACCACTTTTGCCTACTTTAATGCCAACCACTATCTGCTTTGCCCATTCATGCCACTCCCTGACTATCTAGTTTAGAAGTCATACATTCTTGGAAGCCTCCTTTAAACCCACAACTGCCTGTCTGATATGCTCCTATACCTTTATCTTCTTTATATCACTTCTTATGTTGTATCTAAATTGCCTGTTTATCGACTTGCCTCAAGAGATTATGACCTCCTAGAGGACAGAACACTTGTTCTATTTGAAATTATAACTCAGAGTTTAAACCCTATCATACTATTTTTGAATGAATGCATTAATAAATATAAAAATGAATATCTGAATTCATTTTATAAACTAACTGTGACTTATAAGATCATATTTAAAATATGTTCTGAAATAGCACATGTATTTTGGAGACTATCACAGAGTTGCAGTGAAACATTTATTTGACTACGTAACAACTGATCAAATGCATTCACTCTCTCTGGAATAGACAAATACATGTTTGTATGGGTTATATATATATATATATATATATATATATATATATATATTTTTTTTTTTTTTAATATCTCCCATATATCCTAACAGGTATATCAGGAAGATGGCCTGGAGAAGGAAATGGCAAAGTGCTTCAATATCTTACCTGGGAAATCCCATGGACAGAGGAACCTGGTGGGTTATAGTCCATGGGGTCACAGAAGAGTTGGACATGACTTAGCAACTAAAACAACAAATATAGATAGATATAGGTGATATTGATATATCTTAATAAAAATCTCTGTAGTATTAGCATGTATTTTACCACAAAAACGTGATATATTTACTCTCTTGGACATGGACAGCTAGAAAAAAAATTATTTATCTCAGTTCTATAAAAATGAAATATGCTGAAAAATATTTTATTTTATTCCAAAGCAAAATATAGAAGGCTCAAAAGATACGCATTTTAAGACATAAATTCTCATTTAATTAAATCCAAGCAACTCTTTAAATTCATATTTAGCCATAATTAGAAGAATTTAATTGTTTCTTTTCTTTAGAGATGATTGTTGTGTGAATACAGAAGTATTTATATGTCATTCGTGTCATAGCTTACATTGAATTTCACTGAAAAGGGAAATGCTTTTTTAGCCAAAGTTATGAGCTTAATTACGAAATATATAATATTCTGAAGAAATTACACTGGGGGTATAAGTTTATGCTATCATAAAACTTTGTTAAATGTATATGATACTAAATGCATTAGATTTGTGTGTTATACCATATATTTGTAAATACACAATTTTTAATAGTGCCAATTACAATAGTAACCCCATTCATCTTTGACAAACAATTTATGTACATTAACTTCTTTTTCCTTTTAAACTATGCCTCTGTGTTGCTCATGGAAAAGATTTACTTTGCTTCTGGAGACTTGATGTAGTATAAATATTAAAATATTTTCAAAATAAATATAAAAACAGAACAATAAATTATACATTCAGTCTTATTCCATTATTAAAAATGGTATCAATTTCACTATTAATCCAAATTATATATGTAAAGAATCATACTATTTTAATTGGTGATTTTAATAATTCATTTTATGAAGGAAGTATACTTTCCTCAATATAGTAGGATAATCCTATAATACTGGGGCTTTCAATATATTTGAAATTTGATTCAACTATTTATGAACTTAGAAATACTCTACTATTAGGTTTGTAGTAACCTAGTTAGCAAAGGTTATATCTTTGTTAGTTAAATTGCTCCACATTTATACAAAGGCTGTGTCTAAAAATTTAAGGTAGATGTATTTACCTTACTTGTTAAATACACAAAAGTATTTAACAAGTTCTTTTTTTTTTTTTAATTTGAAGAGTTCCACCACTTTGAATACATCAAACAGCAATTTGTAATTGACAGTTTTCTTACCTAAAGTGCTTCTCAGTCAAGAGATTGTTCTCCAAAGACAGTCAGCTGGGTAAATGTCAGAAGCTCAAAAAGTAAATTATAGTACAAACAGTGTTGATATTTCTATGAAATGGAAGAAAAGCATATTTATTTTTAAAATATAGAATTTTATTTAAAACAAGTGAAAGACTTCTATTGTGACCTTTACAAGATTCCAAACAGTGACGAATTTGGTCATTACAAATAACCTTTTCCAGAAAGAGCTTTACCATTTGGGACTTTCATTTGGTAATATATGTGAATTAATATCCTTTCTACAGAATAACTCATGATATTAAATTTTTATGAGATATGTTATCCCTAAGATTACAGCTTTAAACAAATTTTAGAAGGGAAAAAAGTAAGGGAGTAGCTATATGGTAGCCTATCATTTTAACTTGTATATGGGAAATTATTCAGACATTTTCTCATTTCTTTCTGTACAGAATGATGTATTTCTGTGAGTTTTGTGAGTAATTATGCCATACAGTATTCTCACCATATAAGTAACATTATATATGGTAGTTTAAAGCAGTTTTCCAAGTTAGCCTTCACTAATTTTTTTTAACTCTTGGGGACCCAAAGAGAATGTGTGTGTGTGTGTGTGTGTGTACACATATATATTCTAGAATATATAAGATTTGTAAAATGATGATAAATTAAAAAGTGCACAAATATTATAGTAGCTCTCAGTATGTTTCATAATAACATCTCTATTGGAATATTAGTTCCAGTCCCAATCTGGATTTATAAGAACACATCCTGACCCAATGCATCTGAGGAAAAAAATGCTCTTTTTCCTCAGTCCCACATCTCTAAGACACTAAAAACCAAGAGGATTATAGGTTTATTTCAAAGAAAGGGTTTTGTCATATTATGGCAGGCTTCTGAAAGGCAGAGGCAGGGAGTGCATAGCAAGACATAAGGGATTAAGTTGCTGCAAAAGACCAGGTCTCTTTCCCTGGTTTAAAATCCTTGTCAATTTTTTCTGAATTTCTTTCACCTTTTCATCTCTTTTTTTCCCAGGAACACATTCCCTGCCATCTTCTCAACTGTTAGCCAGCCACTGAATTGCAAATTCTATGGACTACTGGGAAAATTGAACTTTATATCACGTTGTCTACACAAACTAACAGGGAACACTGAGTGTCTCTAGTAAGTTAAGACATAGTAAAGGGAGTGACACTGGCACTTTTCAAAAAAAGCTTCATTGATGAAGGTATGTTTATTTTGTGTAAGTTTGTGCAGTATTCCGAGGCATTACAACAATGATTAGTATTAGTAGGTACTAAACAAAGGTCCGTCTAGTCAAGGCTATGGTTTTCCCGGTGCTCATGTATGGATGTGAGAGTTGGACTGTTAAGAAACTGAGCACTGAAGAAGTGATGCTTTTGAACTGTGGTATTGGAGAAGAGAGTATTGAGAGTCCCTTGGACTGCAAGGAGATCCAACCAGTCCATTCTGAAGGAGATCAGCCCTGGGATTTCTTTGGAAGGAATGATGCTAAAGCTGAAACTCCAGTACTTTGGCCACCTCATGCGAAGAGTTGACTCATTGGAAAAGACCCTGATGCTGGGAGGGATTGGGGGCAGGAGGAAAAGGGGATGACAGAGGATGAGATGGCTTAATGGCATCACCAACTCGATGGATGTGAGTGTGAGTGAACTCTGGGAGTTGGTGATGGATAGGGAGGCCTGGCATGCTGAGATTCATGGGGTCGCAAAGCTTCGGACACGACTGAGCGACTGAACTGAACTGAACTGAAATAAATATTTGTTGACTGAATGAATGAATAAATGAATACCAATACAAAGACTTTGTTGCTTTGAAACGTAATTCCTTGACAATACATGTTTATATACATTTTACCTTACACATTGCAAGTAAGAACACAGTATCTCTTAATGGGAAGACAATTTTAGACACCTGTTTAAGGACTGCTTTGCAGATCAAGTTCTTGTTTGAATTGGTTTCTCCTAATTCAAGTCTCCCACAGCAGTTGTTAGGCTTCCCCCTTTCTCATTAGACCTGACTTCAAAGCCACAATTCAAATAGGCTGCATGTTTTCTCTGCTTCACAAGTCAGACCCTACATGGTTCAAAGCTGCAAAGGAGCATAACATAGTGGATAGAGACAAAAAAGACAAAAATCATAGTTTGAAAAAGAAAATTAGAAAATGTCCTAATTTACATAAATTGCCCTACATTGCAGAAACCGATTATTTGCTCATGTAGTCTCTTCAGATCTTGAAATGCTGAGAGAATTCTACAAACACTTTACCCCAGAATGTGTCAAAAAACACTGTGGGAGATGCAGAGATGACAATACAGCCTTTTATGAGTAGCGCTAGCCAAACCATTCAAACTTATTTATTGATTCCTTTGTTATAGGGACAGAGTACTCATGCCTACAGAAAATACGTCTCCTTATTTGAATACAAAAGATGCATGCTGCTGCTGCTGCTAAGTCACTTCAGTCGTGTCCGACTCTGTGTGACCCCATAGACAGCAGCCCACCAGGCTCTCCCGTCCCTGGGACTCTCCAGGCAAGAACACTGGAGTGGGTTGCCATTTCCTTCTCCAATGCGGGAAAGTGAAAAGTGAAAGTGAAGTTGCTCAGTCATGTCTGACTCTTCGCGACCCCATGGACTGCAGCCTACCAGGCTCCTCCATCCATGGGATTTTCCAGGCAAGAGTACTGGAGTGGGGTGCCATTGCCTTCTCCACAAAAGATGCATAAAACATAAAATATTATTAATTTTTCCATGCTATTATTTAACAGAGATAATATGGGAATTAAGCTTTACCTTAATGTTTGTTTTGAGGATTAGTCTAATTCTACATAGGATTTCGGGTCATGTAGGAAACGAGTTGCCAGTCCAGGTTCGATGCATGATGCTGGATGCTTGGGGCTGGTGCACTGGGACGGCCCAGAGGGATGGTATGGGGAGGGAGGAGGGAGGAGGGTTCGGGATGGGGAACACATGTATACCTGTGGCGGATTCATTTTGATATTTGGCAAAACTAATACAATTATGTAAAGTTTAAAAATAAAATAAAATTGGAAGAATAAAAAAAAAATAAATTAAAAAAAAAAAATCAATGGTAAAAGGGTAATAATGAATCAGAATCAGAAAACTGTGAAAGGAGTTTATAGGCCAGAAGTTAAATATAACTATCAAATTTGACTCGGTTTAAGTCACAATTCTCACAAATGTTAATTAGGCACCAATTAATACCAATGTAAAATATGAAGAGGTAATGAATATGATGAAAACACTAGGTTCAATTCCCTAAACTTATTTTTAAACATCAGATATTCCGGGCACTACAAGAAAAACCTGAAGATTCAAAGACAACTACCCTACTGAAACTTGTTACATGGATATCATGTCAATTCTAGTTATATTAAAAATTATTTTCATTTTCTCCTCATTTACATTATTTTATATTTACATTTTAAAAATTATTTCACAGACATGTAATCACTATATTTAATATTACTATACTGGTTTAATAGATCAAAGTCTCATGCACTGTAATGGTTTTGCTTTAACTATGAATACTTACACCTTGAGTACAAAAATATAAACTGATGTTATATTAATATACTTCTCAGAGGAATCCTCTGTTTTGTGAGATTTTATACCTAGAACCATACTCTGATTTGAAAATTGTCTCCAATGAAATGATAGACATATGTAATCTAACAACAAAACTTTAAAGACAAAATAATAAGAGGGCCTGTGAAAGACATACATATTTTTAAGGTATTGGACTAAACATCCAGTATAACAGGGTTTAGGTTGCAGCTTAAAATAATACTTAATACTCAGTGGAAATCTATTTTACGGTAAGAGTGTTCTAGATGTTTTAGATACTCTGTCCCTAATCTAATCTCAAAAACAGTACTGGAGATTAGATATTATTTTTCTGATTTTAAATAAAGAAGTTAGGCTTAGAGAGGGGGTTAAGAATTGCTAGAAATCAAGTAAAACTAGAGCAGCTGGGGTTTCAATTTTCAAGATTTTTTCGAAACTTCAAAGTCTCTGCTTTTTCCACTGAAGTATGATGAACTAATCCAAAATGACACAACAAATTACTTAGAACTACCCCTTGACAATCTCATAGACAGAGGAACCTCAGAGGATACAGTTCAGTTCAGTTGCTCAGTCGTGCCCGACTCTTTGCTAGACTATGAATTGGAGCACACCAGGCCTCCTTGTCCATCACCAACTCCTGGAGTTCACTCAAACTCACATCCATCGAGTCAGTGATGCCATCCAGCCATCTCATCCTCTGTCGTCCCCTTCTCCTCCTGCCCCCAATCCCTCCCAGCATCAGAGTCTTTTCCAATGAGTCAGCTCTTCGCATGAGATGGCCAAAGTTTTGGAGTTTCAGCTTTAGTATCATTCCTTCCAATGAACACCGAGGACTGATCTCTTTTAGGATGGACTGGTTGGATCTCCTTGCAATCCAAGGGATTCTCAAGAGTCTTTTCCAATACCACAGTTCAAAAGCGTTAATTCCTCAGCGCTCAGTTTCTTTATAATCCAACTCTCACATCCATACATGATCACTGGAAAAACCATAGCCTTGACTAGATGGACCTTTGTTGGCAAAATAATGTCTCTGCTTTTGAATATGCTATCTAGGTTGGTCATAACTTTCTTTCCAAGTTATAAGCATCTTGTGGTGACAAAGAGTTGGATACGACTGAACAATACTCCCTTTATTTATTTATTAATTTTAATTGGATAATTACTTTACAATATTGTGATGGCTTTTGCCATACATCAACATGAGTCGGTCACAAGTATACATGAGTCCCACCATCCTAAACCCCCCCTCTCACCTCTCTCCTCCTGGGTTGTCCTCTGGGTTGTCCCTGAGCACTGGCTTTGGGTGCCCTGCTTCCTGTATTGCACTTGCACTGGTCATCTACTTTACATATGGTATTAAAATACAGGTTAACAATGCTGAGCCTAGCTGGAATCAAGATTTCTGGGAGAAATATCAATAACCTCAGATATGCAGATGATACCACCCTTATGGCAGAAAGTAAAGAAGAACTAAAGAGCCTCTTGATGATGGTGAAAGAGGAGAGTGAAAAAGCTGGCTTAAAACTCAACATTCAGAAAACAAAGATCATGGCATCCAGTCCCATCACTTTATGGCAAATAGATGGGGAAACAATGAAAACAGTGACAGACTGTATTTTCTTGGACTCTGAAATCACTGCAGATGGTGACTGCTGCCAGGAAATTAAAAGACATTTGCTCTTTGGAAGAAAAGCTATGACCAACCTAGACAGTGTATTAAAAACCAGAGACATTAGTTTACCAACAAAAGTTTGTCTAGTCAAAGCTATGGTTTGTCCAGTAGTCATGTATGGATGTGAGAGTTGAACTGTGAAGAAAGCTGAGCACTGAAGAATTGATGCTTTTGAACTGTGGTATTGGAAAAGACTCTTAGAGGCCCTTGAACTGCAAGGAGATCCAACCTGTCCATTCTAAAGGAAATCAGTCCTTAATATTCATTGGAAGGACTGATGCTGAAACTGAAACTCCAATACTTTGGCCACCAGATGTGAAAAACTGACTCACTGGAAAAGACCCTGGGAAAGATTGAAGGCAGGAGGAGATGGGGATGACAGAGGATGAGATGTTTGGATGGCATCACCTACTAGATGGACATGAGTTTGAGTAAGCTCTGGGAGTTGGTGATGGACAGGGAAGCCTGGTGTGCTGCAGTTCATGGGGTCACAAAGAGTTGGATGTGACTGAGTGACTGAACTGAACTGAACTGAATGCTGAGCCTACCAATCAAATAGAATCTTATCATTTAAATGCTCC
Organism: Bos javanicus; assembly: GCF_032452875.1. Classification (NCBI taxonomy): domain Eukaryota; kingdom Metazoa; phylum Chordata; class Mammalia; order Artiodactyla; family Bovidae; genus Bos; species Bos javanicus. Next base: position 72,737,750 of record NC_083870.1, on the reverse strand, counting down.
AGAACACTTTAGCACCTTTTCATTTTTACAAATAGCTTGTGCTGTAGCATTATTATTTACTTACCTTTTTGGCTCTTTTGCTAAATTATAATGTAGAATACTGACATCAAGCTTAAGAATATATTAGGATAAATATACAGAAGTCTGTGTAAGTCTTTATACCTTGGCTAACTCAGTATATCAAAGGGATATTTACATATTACCTCATTACAGCAAAACTCAGTACTGACTGCTACATGCTAAACCGACTCTGTGCGACACTATGGATTGTAGCCTGCCAGACTCCTCTGTCTTTGAGATTCTCCATGCAAGAATACTGGAGTGGGTTGCCATTTCCTTCTCCAGGGTATCTTTGAGACCCAGAGAATGAATCCGTCTCTTGTGTCTCCTATGTTGGCAGGCAGGTTCTTTACCACTGGGAAGACCTCAATACTGATTATGTAATCTCAAAAGCCTTCTTTTTTCTAAGCCTGCCTAGATCACAAAGGTTGCTCAAGCCTCTCCTAAGGACATTATATGTATCTCTTCAAAGAGAAAGGGATGGATCTAGTTGGTCTTATCTGTTCAGATCAGTCCAGTCACTCAATCGTGTCCAACTCTTTATGACCCCATGGACTACAGTACGCCAGGCTTCCCTCAGATCAGATCAGTCGCTCAGTCATGTCTGACTATTTGCGACCTGATGAATTGCAGCATGCCAGGCCTCCCTGTCCATCACCAACTCCCTGGTTCATTCAGACTCATGTCCATCAAGACAGTGATGCCATCCAGCCATCTCATCCTCTGTCGTCCCCTTCTCTTGCCGCCAATCCCTCCCAGCATCAGGGTCTTTTCCAATGAGTCAACTCTTCGCATGAGGTGGCCAAAGTACTGGAGTTTCAGCTTTAGCATCATTCCTTCCAAAGAACACCCAGGGCTGATCTCCATGAGAAGGGACTGGTTGGATCTCCTTGCAGTCCAAAGGACTCTCAAGAGTCTTCTCCAACACCACAGTTCAAAAGCATCAATTCTTCGGCACTCGGCCTTCTTCACAGTCCAACTCTCACATCCTTACATGACTATGTCTTCCATATATGACTACTGGTCTTATCTGTAGGTATGAAAATACCCCCTAATATACCTTCCTGAGGTTGTGTTACAAGGGTCCTCCTGCCCAGTGTCATTTGAGCCTGCAGAAGGAGACTGAGTTCGATTCAGAAGGGAAGTAAAGTTTATTCTTCAATCAAAGAATGGAGAGGTATGAGCTAGACCTCCAGAGCACAAGACCTCCCTGAAAAGCCCTCAGTGGGTCCGTTTTATAAGATTTTATTCATAAGGAGGAGTATAGAGTTCTCGCCAGTCTGCCACAGCTGTGTCACTCAGTGAGCCTACTCCAGATCTCAAGATCGCAGTGCTGGCTAGGCACCTCTTCACATGACCCATCATATCCATCTTGAGTCACAGCATGGGCACCACGATTGAGAACACAGCCCTTGGAGCTGATGTGCATGTGCAGCCACTTCACACTGGGAACTCTGGTCTGAAATGCTGGGAGCACGGCCTCTGCACTTGGCACCCTAAGAGCAAATGAAGCTAGCTGAAGCACAAAGGAAAGGAGAAAAAAAAGAAAAAAGTTAGATTTTCTTTTACTACCCAGTTTCTATTTTTATTTTCCAGAGTATTGTTAAGGGCCTTTGCTGGTGACAAATCTATCTTCTGTCATTTTTCCTGCTCCTCATTCTTGAGAGGCACTATTTGGCAAAGGTTGACATTTTGTAACTACTTTCTGCTTATTTTGGGGATCATCATAACCCAGGGGGCTTCCCAGGTGGCGCTAGTGTAAAGAACCTGTCTGCCGTTGCCGGAGACATAAGAGATGCAGGTTCGTTCCCTGAATCGGGAAGATCCCCTGGCGGAAGGTATGGCAACCCACTCCAGCATTCTTGCCTGGAGAGTCCCATGGACAGAAAAGTCTGGTGGGCTGGGATCCATGGGATCACAAAGAGTCAGACACTACTGAAGCAACTTAGCACATATGCATGCATAACCCAGGGAGAGGAGCAGTTAATTCTCCCCAGCTGCCTTTAGATGTATTTGATTGTCCTCGGGCCTTAGCCCTGACTGTTTGCCCTGAGCAAAAAACATTTGTCTAACCTTTTGGAGACAAAGGATAGCAGACAATTTAAGATGCATGGCTCAAATATTAGTAGAGAATAATGGTCACATGTCAGCTTTTTCCTGAAAATGAAGGTATCCAGGTCTTTCAGCTATAGGCAAAAGTGTGACCTGATGCTGAGGCCTGAATCTCCTTGGTCTCACTTTTGTTGTTTTCCACAAGAGAATCTTCAGGTCAAAATGGGGTTCACAGGAGTAGTCAAGGGGGTCCGTTGCCCCAGTTTTTCTGTTCAGATATTTGGTCTCAAAGGCCTATTCACTCAAGTGTAATTTGCTCATGGAGTCAGCCATGCAACTTCAGAGCATAAGATTATCAAATGGGGTCTGTTCCACTTTAGGAGTGAGCTGTTCTTGAGGGTTGAGGATTTCCTAGGTTTTCAGATTTATCCAGTCTCCTGCCTGGAAGGGGTGGAGGGCTGTGTCAGTGAATTCAAGCAGCATGTGGCTACCAAATTCAATGACTGTTTTCATGGTTTCCCCTATGTGGAAAACATACTTGAGCTATTCCATTTCAAGGGGATTAAGGTGTTCCTTCTCTTGGGTGTGGGAAATGGGTCTACCATACTCAAGTCCAAATGTATTTTAACTTACCCTTTGGGGCTGAATGCATGTGGAACAGGACAATAGAAAAAATTTAAATCCAACTTTCTTGAGTTCCCTGAGACAGCATGATTAAGGTCTAATTGAATTTCTCTTCCTCCCCTCAAAGATTGGAGTTTCCGGGCTGAATGAAAGGTTCATTTTCTGTCTGCTGCTGCTAAGTCACTTCAGTCGTGTCCGACTCTGTGCAACCCCAGAGATGGAAGGCCACCAGGCTCCCACATCCCTGGGATTCTCCAGGCAAGAACACTGGAGTGGGTTGCCATTTCCTTCTCCAATGCATGAAAGTGAAAAGTGAAAGGGAAGTCGCTCAGTCGTGTCCGACTCTTAGCGACCCCATGGACTACAGCCTACCAGGCTCCTCCATCCATGGGATTTTCCAGGCAAGAGTACTGGAGTGGGATGCCATGGCCTTCTCCGCATTTCCTGTCTAGGGCACTCATTATCCCCTTGGTTACTTGAGACACAAATGCTGGATCCTTATTACTTTGCAGGGATCCTGGGAGCCCAAACCTGGGGATTATTTCTTTTAATAACACCTTAGCCACTTCAGGTGCTGTTTCAGTTCTAGCAGAGAATGATCCTATCCACCTAGAAAGTGTGTCTACTAGCACCAAGTGATACCTGAAATTGCCTGGTACTTTTGACAGGAAAGGGACATCAATCTACCAATCCTGGACAGGATATGGCCCTCTTATCTGAATGGGCCTTATCTGGGTGGCCTCTGAAGAGGCTGGTGTTGGGGTTGTTCAGATGGGGCAGGTCTCAACTATCCAACTGATTATACTTTTTATATCAGAAGTTATCATGCCCTCAAGTAACCAATTGTATAAATAAGGCTTCCCACCTGTAGTGAGTTCCTTGATGAGCCTCCCTGATGGCTTGAAAAGCTGCAGTTTGGTGGAGGGAATATTATTGCCTGTGATTATTAACTAGCACCACACATGGCATCCTAGATCTCTGTTGAAGCCCCATTTCTGACCTTGTCTAATTCTTTCTTTGTATAGATTGGGGAATATCCTAATAATATTTCTAGTTCAGGAAATTTGGAACTAGCAGCAAACAGTTAATGGATTCCTTGAAAGACTAAAAGATATAGCTGGATATAACTGGGTGTCCCCTTGAATTGGTACCATCTGTGCTTGAGATAGTTAATCTCTCCTCAGTCAGAATATCACATAGGAGTCTAGAAGATACTGTGTCTGGGCCAGAGCAGCTTGGCCACATTTTTTCCGGATCAGCTTGGTTTATTAGGGGCTGGCAAAGCTGTCTGAGGTCGATATCTTCTCTTTCTCCCTTTTCGGCTGAAAGGGAGGAGGTTTGGAACTTGCAACAGCTAAAAGCACGAGGAATTCCATAAGGTACTCCAAAGGCCATGGGCAGAGGTGCTTTATGGAGTTTTCATGGGTCTGCTCAGCTGTGATGCTTACAGCACTCCACATCACTGTGTTGGCACACGCATCATGTGGCAGGCAGACCTAGGTGTCAGGTGCAGTGGTTTTTCACAAGGAATTCTAGACTAAAGTGTGGGGTGCAAGGCCTCTGTATCCTACAAGCAAGTAAAACTAGATGAAGCACAAAGTGGAAAAAAAAAAAAAGTCAGACTTTATTGCCCAGATTCTATTTTTATTTCCTAGAAATTGTTAATGGGCTTTGCTGGAGACTGTTAGCAGAATACAGTCCCCTCCTTCCCGTGTTGTCTACAGTCTGATTTCTGGGACCTGTGATTATGTGGCAAAACAAAATTAAGATTACAGGTGGAATTAAGATGCTAATCAGCTGACTTTTGGGAGATAATCCTGTATTATCCAGGTGGGTCCAATATAAGAGGAATTCAGAGAGATGAAACTCTGGAGAATGTCAGAGTGAATGTGATGAAGACTGGATGAGCCATTCTTGGCTTTGAAGATGGAAGAAGGGGCACATGGACCATGGAGTGCAGATATACTCTAGAAGTTGGAAAGGAACAAAATTTTATTTTTCTCTAGGGCCTCCGAATAAGAATGTGGCCTTTCTGACACTTTGATTTTAGGGTAGCGAGACTCATTTTGGATTTCTGAAATACAGAGATGGAAAACAGTAAATCCGTGTTGTGTTAAGCCAAGACATTTGTGGCACTTGTTTCAGCAACTATAGGAAACCTCCCTTAGCTGTTATTCCTTCTAGGTCAATAGAAATTTTGGTAGATGTCAGAGTATAAGAATGTGTCAAATTCAGATTACCTTTAATGTACATTTTGGTTAGCTTTGTCCATTGATAATGGAAGACTAGTAAAGAGACATTTTCCCACAGTGAAGTTCTGGTCTTGTCCTGTAGCCACAGGTCACATGTTCAAATCTTGATTGTATGCTGTAATAGCCTGTTTCATTTTTCTTTGTTAGTTTTGAACATACTTTTCTGAAAGGATGAATTACTGAATGAATATGTATAAAAGTAGCCTAATGTTAATCCTCCTGCAGGTACAAGTATGAATTTTGTTCCCAGGACAAAAGGTTAAGCCTTGTTTTATCCAATAGAATGAAGGAGTCTCCTTAGCAGGTTTCAAATTTAATTACTTCAACACTAAATTACTCATGTTTCTAAATTTTAGAGGAAGAGCACAAATAAGAACATCCAATTAAGTTCTTCAACCAAACAACATTTAGAAGAAACAATAAAAATTTTGATTTTTATATCTATCATCCCCAATACAGTTGCTTTCTCTAAAAAATTATATTGCCAAGCTAAATCAGTATTGTTTTTATATTTCAGGAACCGATAGAGTTATATGGGGAGGGGAAGAGAAAAGAACACATAAAAGGGAAAGTTTTAGCCCTACCAGTAGGTGCTTCATTTTGGGCAATGTCTGTGGAAAACCTCTTTAACTTCTGCCCATTTGGGAAAAATCTGCAGTTAAAATTTTCATTTTCACAAAATGCTTGTATTTTTGTAGAAAGCCATGGTATTTGAGATACTACTGCTTCACTGGAAATTCAGAGATGGGCCTTTGTGTCCCATTACCTATTTCTGTTTCTATTCTTTTTTCAAACCAACCCAGCTATGCTTTTTTTTTTTTTTCATTTATTTTTATTTATTTATTATTATTATTTTTTACTTGACGATATTGTATTGGTTTTGCCATACATCAACATGAATCTGCCACGGGTGTACATGTGTTCCCCATCCTGAACCCCCCTCCCACCTCCCTCCCCATACCATTTCTCTGGGTCATCCCTGTGCACCAGCCCCAAGCATCTTGTATCCTGCATCGAACCTGGACTGGCGATTCATTTCTTATATGATATTCTACATGTTTCAATGCCATTCTCCCAAATCATCCAACCCTCTCCCTCTCCCACAGAGTCCAAAAGACTGTTCTATATATCTGTGTCTCTTTTGCTGTCTCACATACATGGTTATCGTTACCATCTTTCTAAATTCCACATATATGTGTTAGTGTACTGTATTGGTGTTTTTCTTTCTGGCTTACTTCACTCTGTGTAATAGGCTCCAGTTTCATCTACCTCATTAGAACTGATTCAAATGTATTCTTTTTAATGGCTGAGTAATACTCCATTGTGTATATGTACCACTACTTTCTTATCCATTCATCTGCTGATGGACATCTAGATTGCTTCCATGTCCTGGCTATTATAAACAGTGCTGCGATGAACATCGGGGTACACGTGTCTCTTTCAATTCTGGTTTCTTCAGTGTGTATGCCCAGCAGTGGAATTGCTGGATCATAAGGCAGTTCTAATTCCAGTTTTTTAAGGAATCTCCACACTGTTCTTCATAGTGGCTGTACTAGTTTGCATTCGCACCAACAGTGTAAGATGTTCCCTTTTCTCCACACCCTCTCCAGCATTCATTGCTTGTAGACTTTTGGATTGTAGCCGTTCTGACTGGCATGAAATGGTACCTCATAGTGGTTTTGATTTGCATTTCTCTGATAATGAGTGATATTGAGCATCTTTTCATGTGTTTTTTAGCCATCTGTATGTCTTCTTTGGAGAAATGTCTATTTAGTTCTTTGACCCATTTTTTAATTGGGTCGTTTATTTTTCTGGAATTGAGCTGCAGGAGTTGCTTGTGTATTTTTGAGGTTAGTTGTTTGTCAGTTGCTTCATTTGCTATTATTTTCTCCCATTCTGAAGGCTGCCTTTTCACCTTTGTTGTAGTTTCCTTTGTTGTGCAGAAGCTTTTAAGTTTAATTAGGTCCCATTTGTTTATTTTTGCTTTTATTTCCAATATTCTGGGAGGTGGGTCATAGAGGATCCTGCTGTAAGGATAGAGGATCCTCTATGACCCAGCTATGCTTTTATTTTACTGTTTCTTTGTCTTTTTTTTTAAATGTGGGCTTCTTGTCTTCCCCACTAAGAAACACTATTTGCTTGCTAAAGGTGACACATTCTTTTCTCTCATACTCTGATTCTTGAAACAGATATATGTATTTTAGCATCTTCAAGTTATAAAGAGATAGGAAGATAAGAGATATGAAGTCTTTGACTTCTAAATATTGATACAAGAACATCTATTGTTTATGCTAATAATTTCAATCTTACCTCTCTCAGGGAATATAGTTCTTTACAGAAGGAATTTTTGTTAGGAAACCATTACTTAATCCAGGCTTGCAGTGTGTTTATTATCCTATCTGATGTGTGATTTATATTCCCTTTATGGCTTTTTGAATTGAGATTTCAAAAATTTCTTAGGGGTTATGAATAGGGGATGTAGATAAGCCAGAGTAAAAACATGGACCTGCTTTATTAATGGTTAGTCAACCCATTGCCCCTCATTTCATTCACTTTTCATTTAACAAGCTATTCATGTAATATTGTTTTATAAAATTAAATTTTAATAAATTAAATTAGTTAATTTTAATTAAGTTTATTAAGTGAATATTTAATAATGCTTGATGAATAAATTAATATTTGTTTATTATAAATATTAATTTTATTAAATGAAATTAGTTTTCATTTCATTTAGTAAATCAAAATAATCAAAATATTAAAATAATATTGTTTTAATTATGGATAAAACATTGTTTTAAAAATCAGATATGATAAATTTTATGAAAAAGTAACAAAGCAGATTAAAAAGAATAGAGTGTGATTGGACAGAGAAGCAACTCTCATGGAAAGCAGGCAAAGAGAGCCTCTGTGTTATCTCCTGTATAGAGAAGTCAAGAATGTGAATACCTGGGTTAGGACTATGCAGACAGTGGAAACATCTTCTGCATGTTGGTGAGCTAGGAATGAAGGAGACGTGGGGAGAGTGATAATGTCTTCAGAGAGAATGGGGGACCTGTCTAGTACACCTGAAAAGGAAAAAAAAAGCTATTAGGTAAAGGCTGGATTCCACTCAGAACTTTGGCTTCTCTGATTTAAACCTTGACATCTGTACAATCATATGTTCCCTTGAGCCTAAACAGCTTAAGAATGGTTGTTAGAAGCTTAGCTTATCTTAATGGGTAATGGGAAGACAGTGAGAGAGGAGGTAACCTTGCCTACAGGGCACTAGAGAAGCCTGGTCTGCCCATTAGAAATGTGGCCTAATAGTTTGTAAGCTTGGATAAGCCCCTGTTACTTCTTGGGGAAGAGTAGTAACTGGAGAAAACAGATATGTACACTTCAATCCTTAGTCATCCCATAAGTAGAAAACTGTGTGGAAATCTCAATAAAAAGTGAGTTTATGAAGAAAAACTATTTCTTGCTAACATTTATCATTCAGTTCAGTTCAGTCACTCAGTCGTGTCCAACTCTTTGAGACCCCATGAATCGCAGCACGCCAGGCCTCCCTGTCCATCACCAACTCCCGGAGTTCACCCAGACTCACGTCCATCGAGTAGGTGATAGCATCCAGCCATCTCATCCTCTGTCGTCCCGTTCTCCTGCCGCCAGTCCCTCCCAGCATCAGAGTCTTTTCCAATGAGTCAACTCTTCGCATGAGGTGGCCAAAGTACTGGAGTTTCAGCTTCAGCATCATTCCTTCCAAAGAACACCCAGGGCTGATCTCCTTCAGAATGGACTATTTGGCTCTCCTTGCAGTCCAAAGGACTCTCAAGAGTCTTCTCCAACACCACACTTCAAAAGCAATTCAGCTCATCACTTTGAAAGTCATTTGATACAGGGAGACGCCTTGCTCTAAACATTCTAAATACACTTTTTAAATGATTTGCCAATGATACTTAATATGACAGCTTTGCTTTAGAACTGTCCATAATAAGACTGCTGAAAATCCATTAATTTTGAAATGTTAGTATAACATTCTACATGACTTCATACAAAAATGTGACAGTTTATTGACTGTTACTGTAATAAGTATTTTTAAATTAATTTTTTATAAATTTTATGAAAATAATCTCAGGCAGATGTAGGATCACAGCTTCAAAGAAAATCACTACTGGGTTAGTTTTTTTATACCTATTTTTAACTCTATTGAAAATGATTAATTACAATGATATTAACCTCCATATTTCTAACAAGAATTCAACCCCATAGATGAACTAGTCTTTTAACAACAGTAAGAGAGGACATAGTAATACAACTACTCATCTTCATACAAACTCCAACTCAAATCTTTAATGGATGGGAATTGTTCTCAATGAATTGCAGAGGTAATACTACATTTTTGTTATTGTTTTATTTCATCATAGAAAAAGAAGATACTAACGAATATATCATAAAAATGACCTAGGAAGTTAATTATTTCCCCCACCCACAAATAATAGTATGCTCATTTGCTCATAGTCTTTGAAAAAAAGCAAAACAAAACGAATCTCTTATTGATGAAAATTCACACCAAATAGATGAATATAAAAATGCTTATAATAGTACCACATTTAAAAATAATCATTGTTAGTGATTTTGTATGTGCTGTTTTCAAATATATTTTCTAGAATATATGGTTTTTTAGAGAAAAGGAATAATAATGTACATATATATTGCTTTGAAGATTTTTCACCTACATACAAAATACTGTAGTCCTATTTCCATGTCAATAAATATATCCATGTCATCTTTATAAACTGATTTATTCCTATAGTGTATTTTCCTATTGCATACTCATATATGTTAAATATAGTGAATATACTGGAGACATTTCAAAGTGTGAACATTTCATATTTTACTTAACCATATTAGAACACATAAAATTGTGATGAACAGCCATGCACAGTACTTTTTATAGATATTTTTGAAGGTATGATGTGGATGAAGAAAATTTTGAGAAAAATTCACTTATAGTTAAATTTTCCTGCAAATGAAAAAAAAAGAAAAAGTGAATTTTCCTTTTACTAAGTGTATGATAGTGATTATTCTGAGATTCTTTATGCAGGAAAATATTAATTTCTTTATCATAGAAGAAGGAATGGCAGATAAATGTTTTTTTCTTTTTTCAAAATAATTGGAAATGAAATTAAATATTTCTTAAAATTAAATCATTAATATTTTTATTATAGAAATAAGATATTTCTATTTAATCTTACATACTTTTGGTTGTGAAAAAGCTATGTATCTTCACATTTTTAAACAAAATCTTTTAAAAATTATCTGCCTGTGTCCTTTACACATTTTTGAAAGATTGTTTTATTTACTTATTAGTACTCTTTATATGTCATCAATATCAATCTATGTATATAATATGTAATTTTATGGTTTCTTTTATAATATTCACTACTTGACTATGTTTACAGTAATGTTTTGGTTAGGCCATATTTTTTATGTCTGAAATACACAAATCTACAACAATTTGTTCATTATACCTACTGCTGTTGAGATCATATATTGTTTGCCATATTTTACTATGAAAGAATCTCATCAAATAACTAAAAAATTCAGTTGTCCTTATAAGCTATTGAGTATTACAGAGGAATGATTTAGTCAAATGGATACTATAAACAATGTATTTTCTTGGCTTACAAATATGTACAATCAAAAAATAAAAGAAACAAAACTAATTAATAGTTCCCAATTTTCTGAATCCTCAGTTCAGTTCACTTCAGTCACTCAGTCGTGTCCTACTCTTTGCGACCCCATGAACCGCAGCACTCCAGGCCTCCCTGTCCATCACCAACTCCCAAAGTCCAACCAAACCCTTGTCCATCGAGTCGATGATGCCATCGTCCCCTTCTCCTCCTGCTCTCAATCTTTCCTAGCATCAGCATCTTTTTCAATGAGTCAGCTCTTCACATCAGGTGGCCAAAGTGTTGGAGTTTCAGCCTCAACATCAGTCCTTCCAATGAATACTCAGGACTGATCTCCTTTAGGATGGACTTTTTGGATCTCCTTGCAGTCCAAGGGACTCTCACAAGTCTTCTCCAACACCACAGTTCAAAAGCATCAATTGTTTGGTGCTCAGCTTTCTTTATGGTCCAACTCTCATATCCATACATGACCACTGGAAAAACCATAGCCTTGACTAGATGGACCTTTGTTGGCAAAGTGATGTCTCTGCTTTTTAATATTCTGAATCCTACTATCTGATCTATTTATTGTATCAATTAATTATCAAGTTTTTCTAACATGTGGTCTACATTTCCTAGATTCCAGTGTCTGTTCCTATCACTGGCTACCAGTGACCTACTTGGTGAAATGTTTCTATATTTTCTATCTGTTTCTATCACACTCAAAGACTGCCACATAAAATGGTATTTTATAGATTTTTTTTTTCTCTTAGTTATATCTCTACCTTTATGATTTGCTCTTAGTTTATTTTCTACTCAGTATCCTTCAGTGGCTTCATTTGCCCTCACTTTGTGAAATCATACTTTTGTTCCTCTGCTCATCTCTTTTAACAGAATCATTTTAAATGATGGCATATACTCATATGGGTTTAACTACTACCTCTGTCTGGTTGAATCTTGCATCTGCAACTTTGACCTATGTCATGAGACCTCTTTGAGTTCTATTTAATAAGTGTTACATAAAATTAATGAGTGAATGAAAAGGAACACACATTTTAATTAGAAAACCTTTGATTTAAGGCACTGCTGTAGCATGATTAATTTAACAGGTACTACTTGAGTATTTATTATCATGAGGCAATGTACTAAGGTTTGGGGTTAAGGTGGTAAATTGTTAGTACACAAGTCTTAGAAAAAATTACTTCACAGCTTAGTTAACTCAGTTGTAAAGTGGGATTTTAATATTTTTTTTACATTTGTGGGTTTTGAACTTTAAAATACATAATGCACATTAAAGCAATTTCCCTGGTGGCTCAGTGATAGGGAATTCACCTGCCAATGTAGGAGCTGTGGGTTCAATGCCTATGTCAGAAAGATCCCCTGGATAAGGAAATGGCAACCCACTCCAATATTCTTACCCGGGAAATCCCATGGACATAGGATCCTGGCAGGCTACAGTCCATGGAGTCACAAAGAGTCAAGGACAACTTGGTGACTAAAGAACAGCAAGCATATAATGTTATTGTTAAGAAAAACAAAATGTGAAAAAGTGAATGGCATTTCCAAAATAATTTGAGAGAAAAAATGAAGGAAATTTGAAATAAAATATTCAGAGCTGTCAAGAAACCCATTATTTAAAAATTCACACGGAATGAAGACTCTGTAGCAGTAGTATTTGTCTTTGTATTTCCTTAATACAAAATATTGGAATGCTTGTAATATAATGTGATCTGAATTCAGGGCCAACTCAAATAGGTTTCTATTTTTTTTTAGTTTGAGAATACTTCTGTATGAAAGAAAAAAAAAAACATATATTTCTTGGTAAAATCACTATAATAAAATAAAAGTCACCAGGGAGACCAGGAATGAAGTTCTCAGTTCAGTTCAGTTGCTCAGTTGTTTCCAACTCTGAGCGATCCCATGGACTGTAGCATGACAGGCCTCCCTGTCCATCAACAGCTTCCAGAGTTTACGCAAACTCATGTCCATTGAGTCTGTAATGCCATACAACCATCTCATCCTCTGTTGTCCCCTTCTCCTCCTGCCTTCAAGCTTTCCCAGCATCAGGGTCTTTTCAAATGAGTCCGTTCTATGCATCAGGTGGCCAAAGTATTGGAGTTTCAAATTCAGCACCAGACCTTCCAATAGATATTCAGGACTGATTTTCTTTAGGATGAACTGGTTGGATCTCCTTGCAGTCCAAGGGACACTCACAAGTCTTCTCCAACACCACAGTTCAAAAGCATCAATTCTTCTGTGTTCATCTATCCTTACAGTCCAACTCTGACATCCATACATGACTACTGGAAAAAAAATTGCTTTGACTATACAGACCCTTGTTGGCAAAGTAATGTCTCTGCTTTTTAATATGCTGTCTAGGTTGGTCATAACTTTTCTTCCAAGGAGCAAGTGTCTTTTAATTTCATGGCTGCAGTCACCAACTGCAGTGATTTTGGAGCCCCCCAAAATAAAGTCTATTACTGTTTCCATTGCTTCCCCATCTGTTTCCCATGAAGTGATGGGACCAGATGTCATGAACTTAGTTTCCTGAATGTTGAGTTTTAAGCCAAACTTTTTCACTCTCCTCTTTCGCTTTCATCAAGAGGTTTTTTAATTATTCTTCCTTTCTGCCATAAGGGTGGTGTCATCTGCATATCAGAGGTGATTGATATTTCTCCCACCAATCTTGATTCTAGCTTGTGTTTCATCCAGCCAAACATTTCTCATGATGTACTCTGCATGTAAGTTAAATAAGCATGGTGACAATATACAGCTTCTACATACTCCTTTCCCAATTTGGAACCGGTCTGTAGTTCCATGTCCAGTTGTAACTGCTGCTTCTTGACCAGCATACAGATTAGATTTCTCAGGAGGCAGGTCAGGTGGTCTGGTATTCCGATCTCTTTCAGAATTTTCCAGTTTGTTGTCATTAACACAGTCAAAGGCTTTAACATAGTCAATCAAGCAGAAGTAGATGTTTTTCTGGAACTCTCTTCATTTTCGAAGATCGAACAGGGGTTGGCAATTTGATCTCTGGTTCCTCTGCCATTTCTAAATCTAATTTGAACATCTGAAAGTTCACAGTTCATGTTGAAGCCTGACTTGGAGAATTTTGAGCATTACTTTACTAGCATGTGAGATGAGTGCAACTGTACAGTAGTTTGAACATTCTTTGACATGCCTTTCTTTGGGGTTGGAATGAAAACTGAAAATTTCCAGTCCTGTGACCACTGCTGAGTTTTCTAAATTTGCTGGCATATTGAGTGCAGCACTTTCACAGCATCATCTTTTAGGATTTGAAATAGCCCAACTGGAATTCCATCACCTCCACTAGCTTTGTTCGTAGTGATGCTTCCTAAGGACCACTTGACTTCACATTGCAGGATGTCTGGCTCTAGGTGAGTGACCACACCATGTGGTCATCTGAGTGGTGAAGATCTTTTTTGTACAGTTCTTCTGTGTATTCTTGCCACCTCTTTTCAATATCTTCTGCTTCTGTTAGGTCCATACCATTTCTGAACTTTATTGTGCCAATCTTTGCATGAAATGTTCCCTGGTATCTCTAATTTTCTTGAAGAGACCTCTAGTCTCTCCCATTCTATTATTTCCCTCTATTTCTTTGCACTGATCACTGAGGAAGGCTTTCTCATCTCTCCTTCTATTCTTTAAAACTCTGCATTCAAATGGGTATATCTTTCCTTTTCTCCTTTGCCTGTCACCTCTCTTCTTTTCACAGCTATTTGTAAGGCCTCCTCAGACAACCAATTTGCCTTTCTGCATTTCTTTTTCTTGGGGATGGTCTTGATCCCTGCCTCCTGTGAGAGTGAAGAAGTGAAGTCGCTCAGTCGTGTCTGATTCTTTGCGACTCCATGGACACCAGGCTCCTCCATCCATGGGATTTTCTAGGCAAGAGTACTGGAGTGGGTTGCCATTTCCTTGTCCAGGGAACTTCCCGACCCAGGGATCAAAACCAGGTCTCCCATATTGTAGATATACGCTGTCACAAACCTCCATCCCTAGTTCTTCAGTTACTCTATCAGATCTAATCCCTTGAATCTATTTGTCACTCCCACTGTATAATGGTCATACCTAAGTGGTCTAGTGGTTTTCCCTACTTTCTTCAATTTAAGTCTGAATTTGGCAGTAAGGAGTTCATGATCTGAGCCACAGTCAGCTCCCAGTCTTGCTTTTGCTGACTGTATAGAGCTACTCCATCTTTGGCTGCAAAGAATATAATCAGTCTGATTTTCTTACTGACCATTTGGTGATGTCCATGTGTAGAGTCTTCTCTCGTGTTGTTGAAAGAGGGTGTTTGCTATGACCAGTGTGTTGTTTTGGCAAAACTCTATTAGCCTTTGCCCTGCTGCATTGTGTACTCCAAAGCCAAATGTGCCTGTTATTCCAGGTATTTTTTGACTTTCTACTTTTGCCTTCCAGTCCCCTATAAGGAAAAGACGTCTCTTTTGGGTGTTAGTTCGATAAGATTTTGTAAGTCTTCATAGAACCATTCGATTTCAGCTTCTTCAGCATTACTGGTTGGGGCATAGACTTGGATTACTGTGATATTGAGTGGTTTGCTTTGGAAATGAACAGAGATCATTCCATCATTTTTGAGATTGCATCCAAGTACTGCATTTTTGGCTTTTGTTGACTATGGTGGCTACTCCATTTCTTCTAAGGGATTCTTGCCCACAATAATAGATATAATAGTCATCGGAGTTAAGTTAACCATTCCAGTTCATTTTAGTTCACTGATTCCCTAAATGTCGATGTTCACTCTTGCCATCTTCTGTTTGACCACTTCCAATTTGCCTTGATTCATGGACCTAACATTCCAGGTTCCTGTGCAATATTGCTCTTTACAGAATCAGACTTTACTTCCTTCACCAGTCATATCCACAGCTGGGTTTTGTTGTTGCTTGGCTCCATCCCTTCATTCTTTCTGGAGTTATTTCTCCAGTGATCTCCAGTAGCATATTGGTCACTTACCGACCTGAGGAGTTCATCTTTCAGTGTTCTATATTTTTGCCTTTTCATACTGTGCATGGAGTTCTCAAGGAAAGAATACTGAAGTGTTTTGCCACTTCTTCTGATAGTTAAATTAGATTCCTACCTTTTACCCACTCAGTTCAGGACCTATCATTGTGCACAGACACCTATACATTTCCTCTGGGATAAGAGTAGAAAAAGGAGAAACTGTTGTACTACTAAATACATTATAGTGGTAACCACAAGCCTCCCCTTGAGTTTCCCATAAGTTTAAGGTGAATCAGATGAGAAAACATTGAATCTCAAACACGTGTTTTATACACTGACAAAAAAGTGATAAAAGAGTTGCCAGACTCTTCATCTGCTTGCGTAGTGCAGCTGCAGACTTTTGTTCAGTGATCAATGCAAAGAAATAGAGGGAAACAACAGAGTGGGAAGATTAGAGATATCTTCAATAAAATTAGAGATACCAAGGCAACATTTCATGAAAAGATGGGCTCAATAAAGGACAGAAATGGTATGGACCTAACAGAAGCAGAAAATATTAAGAATAGGTGG
The DNA here is from genome assembly GCF_032452875.1 of Bos javanicus. NCBI lineage: Eukaryota > Metazoa > Chordata > Mammalia > Artiodactyla > Bovidae > Bos > Bos javanicus. The sequence goes on along the minus strand of NC_083870.1, from coordinate 72,721,564 downwards.
CAAGTATACACAGAAGAAGTGTACAAAAAAGATCTTCACGACTCAGATAATCTCGATGGTGTGATCACTCACCTAGAGCCAGATATCCTGCAATGTGAAGTCAAGTGGGCCTTAGAAAGCATCACTACGAATAAAGCTAGTGGAGGTGATGGAATTCCAGTTGAGCTATTTCAAATCCTGACAGATGATGCTGTGAAAGTGCTACATTCAATATGCAAGCAAATTTGGAAAACTCAACAGTGGTCACAGGACTGGAAAAGTTCATTTTTCATTCCAGTCCCAAAGAAAGGCATGCCAAAAATGCTCAAACTACTGCACAGTTGCACTCATCTTACACGCTAGTAAAGTAATGCTCAAAATTCTCCAAGCCAGGCTTCAGCAATACATGTTCCGTGAACTTCCAGATGTTCTGGCTGGTTTTAGAAAAGGCAGAGGAACCAGAGATCAAATTGCCAACATCCGCTGGATCATCGAAAAAGCAAGAGAGTTCCAGAAAAACATCTATTTCTGCTTTATTGACTATGCCAAAGCCTTTGACTGTGTGGATCACAATCAACTGTGGAAAATTCTGAAAGAGATGGGAATACCAGACCATCTGAACTGCCTCTTGAGAAACCTATATGCAGGTCAGGAAGCAACAGTTAGAACTGGACATGGAACAACAGACTGGTCCCAAATAGGAAAAGGAGTACGTCAAGGCTGTATATTGTCAACTTGCTTATTAACTTATATGCAGAGTACATCATGAGAAAGGCTGGACTGGAAGAAGCACAAGCTGGAATCAAGATTGCCAGGAGAAATATCAATAACCTCAGATTTGCCGATGACCCCACCCTTATGACAGAAAGTGAAGAGGAACTCAAAAGCCTCTTGATGAAAGTGAAAGTGGAGAGTGAAAAAGTTGGCTTAAAGCTCAACATTCAGAAAACGAAGATCATGGCATCTGGTCCCATCACTTCATGGGAAATAGATGGGGAAACAGTGAAAACATTGTCAGACTTTATTTTTGGGGCTCCAAAATCACTGCAGATGGTGACTGCAGCCATGAAATTAAAAGATGCTTACTCCTTGGAAGGAAAGTTATGACCAACCTAGATAGTATGTTAAATAGCAGAGACATTACTTTGCCAACAAAGGTCCATCTAGTCAAGGCTATGGTTTTTCCAGTGGTCATGTATGGATGTGAGAGTTGGACTGTGAAGAAGCCTGAGTGCCGAAGAATTAATGCTTTTGAACTGTGGTGTTGGAGAAGACTCTTGAGAGTCCCTTGGACTATAAAGAGATCTAAGCAGTCCATCCTAAAGGAGACCAGTCCTGGGTGTTCATTGGAAGGACTGATGCTGAAGCTGAATCTCCAATACTGTGGCCACCTGATGTGAAGAATTGACTCTTTGGAAAAGACCCTGATGCTGGGAGCAATTGGGGACAGTAGGAGAAGGGGACGACAGAGGATGAGATGGCTGGATGGCATCACCAACTTGATGAACATGAGTTTGGGTAAACTCCGGGAGTTGGTAATGGACATGGAGGCCTGGTGTGGTATGATTCATGGGGTCTCAAAGAGTCAGACACAACTGGACAACTGAACTGAACTTAATTGATAGAGAAAAATATCAAGATAGAGTTTTAATTGCTTTTATTATTTGACTCCCCCACTCATGAAAGTACGATAAACTGTTATACTTGTCAGAGACAGCTGCTGATCACTGGGAAGGGCAAAGATGAGGATAGGATAATGAAAGATAACAGTGAAGTGGGAAGGGCAGAGACTTAAAGAAATATCTAGTGAAACTATGTGGTAGAGGGTGTTCATCTTTCTGTTTGAGAAAGGAGAAGTAGGATAATAAGAGAGATGAATAGAGAGGGAGAAAAATGAAAGAAGGAAATTTAAAACTCACTTCACAACACTGAGGTTTTAGATTATAGAGGATTGTACAATGCATGTTACTTCCTACAATGTAGTATGTGCTTTCCTCTCCCAAACAGGTGTTTAGTAGCTTACTGGGATTGTTGAGAAGGCCATATGGGGACCAAGATACATAGCTGTGGGTACCTCTGTAAAATCAATGAAATAATTATATTCAAGTTAAAATTCCTGCTGATTCCAAATAGATTTTGAGAAAGATTAGCCCATACTTAAATTACATAATTTTTTCTTGTCTTAAAATTATCCCACTTCATAAAGTTATGCTTTTTTATATTAAAAGAAGTATTTTTTGTAAACACTGGTAGAAATTTGCCTTTCAAAAATATCAGTTTAAAATAGAGATGCATTTTGTAAGGGCTATTCCTACTGAATTTGCAGTAGTATATGTTAATGCCCATCATCTTTGAAAAGAAGCAGATCATTCCAGATTAGAAAAATCACTGGTACTAAAAAAAAAGAGTAATTATGTCAATAGGGTGACACTAGTGTTAAAGAACCCACTGGCCAATGGAGGAGACCTAAGAGACGCAGTTTCAATCCCTGGGTCAGGAAGATCCCCTAGAGGAGGATATGGCAACTCACTCCAGTATTCTTGCCTGGGAAATCTCAAGGACAGAGGACCTGGCAGGCTATAGTCCATGGGGGTCACAAAGAGTCAACCCCTAAGGTAGCATAAGGAGCAAGCTAACATGCACACACGTGCATGGGCACGCATATACACACACACACACACACACACACTTAGGAAGTATTGTCTGGCCCCTCAGTTCAGTTCAGTTGCTCAGTCGTGTCCCACTTTTTGCTACCCCATGGACTGCAGCACACTAGGCTCACCTGTCCATCACCAACTCCCAGAGCTTGCTCAAACTTACGTTCATGGAGTCGGAGATGCCATCCAACCATCTCATCTTCTGTCATCCCCTTCTCCTCCTGCCTTCAATCTTTCCCAGCATCAGAGTCTTTTCCAATGAGTCAGTTCTTTGCATCGGGTGGCCAAAGTATTGGAGCTTTTAACTTTAGCATCAATCCTTCCAATGAATATTCAGGACTGATTTCCTTTAGGGATTGACTGGTTGGATCTCCTTGCAGTCCAAGGGATTCTCAAGAGTCTTTTCCAACACCACAGTTCAAAAGCATCAATTCTTCAGTGCTCAGCCAACTCTCACATCCATACATGACTACTGGAAAAACCAGAGCTTTGAATATTTGGACCTTTGTCAGCAAAGTAATGTCTCTGCTTTTTAATATGCTATCTAGGTTTGTTACAGCTTTTCTTCCAAGGAGCAAGCGTCTTTTAATTTCATGTCACCATCAGCAGTGATTTAGGAGCCCAAGAAAATAAAGTCTCACTGTTTACATTATTTCCCCATCTATTTTCCATGAAGCAATGGGACCGGATGCCATGATCTTAGTTTTTGAATGCTGAGTTTTAAGCCAACTTTTTCACTCTCCTCTTTCATTTTCATCAAGAGGCACTTTAGTTCCTCTTTACTTTCTGCCATAAGGGTGGTGCCATCTGCGTATCTGAGGTTATTGATATTTATCCCAGAAATATTGATTTCAGCTTGTGCAGCCCCTCGGTTCAGTTCAGTTCAGTTCATTCGCTCAGTTGTGTCCGACTTTTTGCGACCCCATGAATCGCAGCACGCCAGGCCTCCCTGTCCATCACCAACTCCTGGAGTTCACTCAGACTCACTAAGTTATCCCAAATATGGCTTTTATTTCTTTATAGATTATAAATGATTGATTTCTTTACAGCTCTTGTTGTTGTTGTTCCATGTTCCAGAACAGAATGAAGCTTGATTTGCTTAAGCCAGGCAGTTCTCAGAGAGTGGTCAGGCACAACAGCATAATGTTACTTGGGAAATTATTAGAGATGCAAACTATTGGCTTCCATTTCAGAGATACTGAGAAAGCAACTCTTGGAGATAGGATCAAGAAATGTCTATTTAAAACCCTCTAGGGCATTCTCATTCTCACTAAAGTTTGAGAACCATAGTCTCAAGCTGTGATTGCTTCCTTTTTTAAGATTCTCTTCTTTCAGCATGTTTCTGAAAACTTCTAACCTTGAGAATTCCCTAGAGATATAGTGACTCATAACATTAAAATAAGCCAGATGGCTACCTTAGGCAACCTATTTATAATTGTGAAGTAATTCTGAACACTGCAACTTCTAGTAGCATTCCTAAATATACAGTCCCTCCTTCATGCTCACAAATATGGCATGGGAAACCAAAATTTTTTTATGCACATTTGTAGCTTTCTAAAAAAGTGAAACTGATTGAGAGTTTGGGTCATTTTGTTTGTGGTGGTGGTGGTGGTGGTGGTGGTGGTTTAGTCACTAAGTTGTGTCCAACTCTTGCAACCCCATGGACTGCAGCCTGCCAGGCTTCTCTGTACATAGGATTCTCCAGGCAAGAATACTGGAGTGGGTTGCCAGTTCCTTCTCCCATTTTGTTTGTAGACTTTTACAAATAGCAATTCAGAAATGTCTGTATGCATTATATAAAAATGTAAATCAAGTGCATTATTACCTTATTGAATCTCTTGTTATTGTAACCTGTGCTATTGTAAGTCTATATCCTTTAACTCATTCAGAAAAATCAGACTAGTGAATTCCATCAGTCAGAATTTTGCAATGTCTTAATTGCCTATAGTTAAGGGATGGAGTAATTTATTATATTTCCAATTGCCATCAGGAAAATTAGCTCACAAAACTGGGCTATTAGCATGCATGCATGCATGCTCAGTCACTCCAGACATGTCCAGTTCTTTGTGATCCCATGGACTGTGGCCCACCAGGCTCCTCTATCCATGAAATTCTCTGGGCAAGAATACTGGAGTAAATTGCCATTTCCTTCGCCAGGGGATCTTCCCGATAGGGATTGAACCTGTCTTTTGCATCTCCTGCGTTGGCAGGCGAGTTCTTTACCAATAACACCACCTGGGAAGCCCATCAGTCAGCATGACTCATAATAAGTAGTTCATATCCATTGCAAAAGTAAATCACCCATAGTTGGTAACTAGACTGCAGTTGCCAGAGTTATCTATGGTTGTATACATAAACAAGAAAGGATCAGTTGAATAAAGTTTTGCAAAAAGGCAAAGTAAATGACTTCAAAAAAATGCAACCAGATTCCTGTTAAGTCTTATAGTTAGAGACCCTTATATTAGAAAAAAATTTTAGTAGGGTTCAGTCTAGGAATACATGAACTTTCTTTTTCTTTTTTTTCTCTTATTTGACTATACTACTACTAGGAAACCAGGCCAAGGTTATTAAACTTTGCTCCTAGTTACATTAAACACATCTTTCTGACCAGACTCCCCTGTGTATCAGGGATGATTAAAATTCTCTGGGGGAAGTTTAGTTGCTTCCGATCCTTCCAAAATATGATACTGTTTTGATAGATACATATTTAATATTTATTCAAAATCACACAATTATTTAAATTTGGTACATGCCCTGATTTAGAATTATAGTATTTACTAATTTGATGTAAAACACATAAGATTTACAATAATCACATTTATGGTAGGTATTACTTTTTTGCTAATGAACTGCTGATACAAACAAGAGAAATGTTTTCAGTAGGGGGACTTCATAATACACTTTTGTTAATTAGGATAAAATCATTTATTAAATTAGTTATTTTTCAAACAATTCTGTGTAATTTAGAAATTAATTGAACATAACAATGATCTTAAGTATTTTGCTCATCAACTCCTACAGTTTTGACACTGCTATGTAAGGCCACATCTTTGTTTTATTTAGTGAAATTGGGAAGTACAGACCTGTCACTTAATTAAACTTGTAACAGAAATATGAAATATTATACCTGTTACATTATTGTCAATGATTGCTTTATGAATAGAAATAATAAGGCAGGCATTTGATTATAGCTAATGATATAATTAAATATTACAAATTAATCAAAGTAATTAATAAATTGCACCAGTCTTCCAGACATGAAGCATTTTATGAAATTTGCATTTCAAAAATTCTAGTACTTGTTAGATTTAAAAAGTGTGTTTAAACTTGCAGTCAAAATGTTGAAAATATTAAAAGAAAAAATTGTAGGACATGTGTCTTAAGTAGGCTTCAGAGCAAAATCCTTAGAGTATCTAATCCCTTGAGTTATGAAAAACCTTAAAATACTACAATAAGTTTGGGATTGTCATCACTCTTTAATCTAGCCAGTGTGGTTTGATGATAGATATCTGACTCAGATGCACCATCAGGTTTTCAGGATGGTAGGTGAAATGGTGAGGACATATTAAAGATAATGGTCATAAAGCACTGTCTTGAATGCACCCTGACTTTAACACCAGATAATATGTCAATAGATAAGAAACAATATGGCAACTTTTCATCTAGCCAAGTAATAAGACTGTCATCAAAGTAAAATTGAATATATGGACAATTTCTAAACTTAATCTTTCTCTAAGATTTTTCTTCTTAGAACTTATTTAGCTTTGGAAAATAAAATACTCTTAAGAAAAATTAAAAATAATTATTGTTCCTTTCATTCAACACGGTCATTTTCCTGGTCTCTGAATCAGTTTCTGTAGAGCTGGAAACACTTGGCTTTAGCATTTAGACTCAGCCCTTCTTCATTGTACTGTCTGTCCTAATTCTTATTTGAAAGATTTTGAGGATCTATGCCAGCACTCATGGAATAATGTCAGGGTAACTTCATCATGATTTGATTCTCAGCTGGCACCGCATTCTCGTAACAATCTCTGCGTTTTCCCTGTCACTATTCCTCTGCCCCTCTTATGATCTTACTCTGCTGCAGTTCATGGGATTGCCAAGAGTCAGACATGACTGAGCAACTGAACTGACTGACTGATTTCCAGGCATGATCCCTATGCTTATGTCATTATCTGTATGATTTGCCTCATGTGCCTTTCTAATGTTGTTCACTCACTGTCATGTCCGACTCTTTGCAACCCTATAGACTGCAGCATGTCAGGCTTCCCTGTCCTTCATTATTTCCTGGAGTCTCCTTAAATTCATGTCCATTAAGTCACTGATGCCATCAAGCATCTCATTCTCTGTCCTCCCCTTCTCCTCCTGCTCTCAATCTTTCCCAGCATCAGGGTCTTTTCCAGTGAGTCGACTTTCACATCAGGTATCCAAAGAATTGGAGATGGAAATGGCACCCCATTCCAGTACTCTTGCCTGGAAAATCCCATGGACAGAGGAGCCTGGTAGGCTGCAGTCCATGAGGTCGCTAAGAGTCGGACATGACTGCGCGACTTCACTTTCACTTTTCACTTTCCTGCATTGGAGAAGGAAATGGCAGCCCACTCCAGTGTTCTTGCCCGGAGAATCCCAGAGATGGGAGTGCCTGGTGGGCTGCCATCTGTGGGGTAGCACAGAGTCGGACATGACTAGAGTGATTTAGCAGTAGCATCCAAAGAATTGGAGTTTTCAGTTTCAGTGTCAGTCCTTCCCATAAATACTTTGGGTTGATTTCCCTTAGGATTGACTTGTTTGAAATCTTTACTTTCCAAGGGACTCCCAAGAATCTTCTCCAATACCACAGTTCAAAAACATCAATTTTTTGGCACTCAGCCTTCTTTGTGGTCCAATTCTCACATCCGTACATGACTACCAGAAAACCATAGCTTTGACTATACGGACCTTTGTTGGCAAAGTGATGTCTCTGCTTTTTAATACACTGTCTAGACTTGGAGAAGGAAATGGCAACCCACTCCAATGTTCTTGCCTGGAGAATCCCAGGGACAGAGGAGCCTAGTGGGCTGCCGTCTATGGGGTCGCACAGAGTCAGACATGACTGAAGCAACTTAGCAGCAGCAGCCGCAGCAGGCTTGTCATAGCTTGTTTTCCAATAAGCAAATGTCTTTTAATTTTATGTGCTTTTTTATGATTGAAATAAGATTCTTTTCCTCTTTATGCTCCCTTTCTCCTCAACTCTCACTCACCTGTCCTATTCAACACCTAAACCAGAAGCTAAGTCCCTGCCACCTCTTATGAGACAACCTCAATTCAAACTGCTTCCTTTGCTGTCCAGATTTCTGGTGCTAAGTCATCTTAGATGCTCTAAAACTGTGAGTCACTGACTTGCTGGCATATCTTACTTCCTAAGAGATTGCTTGGCTGGGTCATTGCTTGAAGTATGCAACAGTAACAATTCCACCAAATGTGAATTGAGGGTGCTTAAAGGTTGAAGAAGAAGCCACAGATACACATGAGGAACAGCTGTGATCACTACATACGCTCTCACACGAGGTCATATTATCCACTTGCCATATTAATTAAGGCAAATTATTGTTAATATCATTAACCACATGACTAAATTAAATGAGAAATTATGGAGAGATAAAAAAGTAGTTTCCATTTTTTAGGATATTGTATTCTAGTTACAAAGGCAGAGCAAATATGGAAATATATACATAAGTATGTTTAAGGAAATTTCTAACAATAAAAAATAGAATTGTCTCCAATTTAAAAAAAAATATGCACCCATGTTTTTGCAAATTGATGTAGAATGGCAGTGGGAGTGGAACGTGGGATAAAATGTTTGAGATATACCCAAACCTTTAATCATTTTAATTTTTACAACTGCTCATATGCCATGTCCACTATTCTAGTTGCAAAATAAAAGGTAAAAAGATTATTTGTACTTCCTATATTTGGCATGTCTATTTCCAGTCTCAGCATTACACTCTTATGAGAGATAAAGACAGAGTGGTGTCTTCAGTGATATGTAAACAGACAAGCAATCAAAACACCCAGTGCTAACACTAACTCTTCAGCATGTAATACCTTCAGCATTTTAAATATTTGCCAAGCATTATCAGCCTAAACTACAGGAAGCAAACAATGCATAAATCTTCTCATTCTAAGACATTAAAGATGAAATAATTCTTAAATGGTGGATGATACAATCTTCTAACTATGGATGATATATGTTCAAAAGACATAACTACATTGAGCTTTAAAGCAACATCTGCAGAAGCAAAGAGAAAAGCATCGGTGTACGTCAAGGACACTAGAAATGCCTTTCCACAAGCAAGTGCATCGATCAAGTATTTTGTTAAAGAACCATTACATTTTCAAAAATAGGGAGGTGCCCATAATGCAATGTCTTCTATAATGGAAGGCAGTATCAGAGAATTCAACCCCCCAAAAGCTTAGTATGATAAACTTATCAGGGAGAAAATCAAGCCCATATTTCAATAAGGGAAGCCTCTGGGATCACATAAAAAGCAGAGAGAAGGAAGAGCAAATCCCCTGAGAATAGTATTACCATAATTGAGCACTTAAATGCATAAAAAACAAATTGAGACCACTTAAGTAAATAAAGAGAAACTATGTAAAGACAGAATCAAGATGCTGCAATTGATCTCTAACTGCTACCATCTCTGGAATTAAGGCTGACACCCCTAAGGTTTAATTCCTCAGCACTGAGCTAAATTGTTATGTGCCTGAGCTTCTGCAGTGACAGCTTGGGTTTGAATCCAAGCACTAGCACCTGGAAGAGGTATCATCTTTAAACCTCAGTTTCCTTATCTTTAAATAAGACAAAATAGTGTAACTGCATTACAGAGTGGTGTGAATTTTAAAGGCAATAACTGTAGAAAGTATTTGCCCTAGTGTATGCCTCATGATAAATAGTCTATATAATTTACAAGTTTTATTTCCACTAAGCATGAAGAGTTATATAAACTTAAAATGTATACTGGTGTAAGTTAAACGCTAAAGAGTGGATTTATGTTAATAGAATTTTTCGTTATGTTAAAAAAATTATCTCACAAAATAAATATTGAATCAAGACTCTTTGGCTTGCCACTAATATTGCTTTATTTCTGCAAAATTGAAAGGGAACTGACAAAGTTGGATTATAAGTCTTGCAATATTATAACCAAGAAGGGAAAATTAAGAAGGCAAAGTTTTGCAAATTGTCTGATTTATGAACTACAGCTGATTACTTCAATGGACAGCATCAATCCTGGTTAATATGATCAGCTATTTGGACATTAATTATTGAACTGAATATTGTAGCCATCTACTGGTTTGATCTAACTCTAAGAACTGATTATAGATCTTTGCACATGATATTTTTTATTTTGTCATTTATTAATAATTTTGGTAAACTTTTCATTGGAGTGCAAATATATATATATATATATATATATATATATATATAATAAAGTGATAAATCTTAAGTTTGCAGGCTAGTAATTTTCTATAAAGTGAACATACCAGGGTAACCAGCACCAAAATCTTGGTATAGAATGTTACCTGAATCCCTAGAAGTCTCTCCCGTGCCTGTCCCTCAGTCTTTACACACCCCCAAATGTAGCCACTATTCTGAGTTCTCTCACTGTAGATGTTTCAACTTATTTTAAGCATTTTACACATGAAACAATGTAGTATGCAGCATTTTCTGTTTGGGGCTCTTTTGCTCAGCATGAGTCTGAGATTTCTGTATTTTATTGCTTAAAAGAGTAGTATTTTCTACTTCATTGCTTAGAGTAGTTCATTACATGAATATAACATACATTTCCGACTCCAGTACTCTTGCGTGGAAAATCCCATGGACCGAGGAGCCTGGTAGGCTACAGTCCATGGGGTCACAAAGAGTCAGACATGAATGAGCGACTTCACTAATCACTAATAATCCTGTTACACAAGTTCTTCCCTTGTCACTCAGCTGGTAAAGAATCTGCCTGCAATGCGGGAGACCTGGGTTTGATCCCTGAGTTGGGAAAATCACCTGGAGAAGGAAAAGGCTACCCACTCCAGTATTCTGGCCTGGAGAATTTCATTGACTGTACAGTCCATGGGATCACAAAGAGTTGGACACGACTAAGCAACTTTCACTTTCCTGTTACACAGTTGATGGTCATTGTCTTTAGTTCTTAAATATTGTAAATTGTGCTTAATGAAAATTCTTATATATGACTCTGCTGCACATGAATTGCTTGGTTATATGATATGCAAATATTTAGCTATAGAAGATACTGACAATAGTTTCATAAAATTGTTGTACAAATTTACGATACCACCAGACATGTATGAGAGCACTGTTGATCCATTTAAGTGCCTCAAATCAGTATTGTGAGTTTAAGTTGTAACCATCAGCTATGTAACATTATCTCATTGTGGGTTTTATATAAAAAAAATTGTATTGGATTATTGTTGATTTACAATGTTGTCTTACTTTCAGCTATACAGCAAGGTAAATCAATTATACAAATACATATATCCAATCTTCCTTAGACTTCTTTTCCCATATAAGCCATTACAGAGTACTGAGTAGAGTTCCCTGTGCTATACAGTAGGCTCTTATTAGTTATCTATTATATATATATAGTAGTATATATATGTCAGTCCCAATCTCCCAATTTATCCCTTCTTCTTTACCCACCACAATGTGGTTTTAATTACTGTTTTTCTGATGATTTATAACATTGAACAATTTTTCATAAGCTTATTGGCCATTTGGATATCTTCTTTTGTTAAAAGCCTGCTCAAGTTTTCATTCATATCTTTAAAAAATATTGTTGTTTTTCTCCTTAATTTGTATGATTTATTGAATAGGAGTTCTTCTAAGGATACATATATGACACATATTTTCTCCCTTTGTGGTCTCTTAAAAGTATCTTTTAATATATATTTTTTTTATCTCATAAAAACTGATCTGCCAATCATTTATTTTGTGATCAGTGATTTTTCTGTGTGTGTTCTATTTAAGAAATTTATGCCCATCTCAAAGTCTAGAGGATTTTGACCTACAATAATTTCTAAAATTTTTATTTTATTATTTTTACCTTAATTCTAGAATCCACTTCTAATTGATTTTCCAGTGTGTTGTTTCCAGTAAGGTTTAAGCTTCACTTTTTTTTTTTTTTAAATAAATAGCATTCTTAAAGGTTTATTGAATTCATGTAATATCTAAGAGCATTTTTCTGCTACTCTTCTTTTGAAGATGCTATTGCAAAACCTTTTGAATTCTAACAATTCAAACATTTATCTATGACAGGAACTTATTATTTTAAATAGTGAAAATTGCTGAGATAGTCAATATCATCTGTCCTTGGTTTAATCTACTCTCTTTCAAAATAACTTTTACCCTTGCAGGAAAAAAAAAGCCAAACAAATATACTAATGATTAATAGTGTTGTTTTGAACCCTTTAAGTTCTAATAGCTTTAAAGGTATTGAACATGTGCTTAGATAGAGATGGCCTATCAAACTGTTCTCCAGAAGAAGAGATATAGTTCTGGCCTCCAAAACTGATTCTTGCTTGTGTACCCCTCATTCTAATGATTATGAAAATCTGTTTATTGCAGATTTATTTATTATTGCAGTAATTCATATATTTTATTTTTATTGTTTAGTGTACACTGGCCTTATATGACTGTTTTGTGTTGAATTCATTAATACATTCACTCATATATTAATTCAACAAATATGTATAAAGTGCAGACTATTAGGTTTTATTCATACAGTGGTGTGTATATATATATATATATAATATTGAAAATATATATTATATAATATAGGCAACATGTTTCCTTGCCCTCAGAAACTTAAAACCTAGCATTAGACTTAAATATTAATATCATTGAGTAATTTAGTGATTAGTGAAGTCACTCAGTCATGTCCCTTTGAAGTCCTTGAGTCTAGAAGAAAGGTAGGAAAAGAGTCTGTTATGTGCCTGGAACATAGGGAATGGCACAAGACAGGCCGGAGTGGCAGGGTCCAGACATTGCTACTGGGTGAGAGAAATGACATAATCAGACATTTTAAAAAGATAAAAGCTATATTTGACAAACCCACAGCAAACATTATCCTCAATGGTGAAAAGTGAGTGAAGTCGCTCAGTCGTGTCTGACTCTTTGTGACCCCATGGAGAGTGTAGCCTACCAGTCTCCTCTGGATTTTCCAGGCAAGAATACTGGAGGGGCTTGCCATTTCCTTCTCCAGGAGATATTCCTCACCCAGGAATTGAACCCGGGTCTCCTGCATTGTAGGCAGACAGTTTACCATCTGAGCCACTGGGAAGTCAATGGTGAAAAATTGAAAGCATTTCCCCTAAGTCAGGAACAAGACAAGGGTGCCCGCTCTACTACTATTCAACATAGTTTTGGAAGTTTTGGCCATAGCAATCAGAGCAGAAAAAGAAATAAAAGGAATCCAGGTTGGAAAAGAAGAAATAAAACTCTCACTGTTTGCAGATGACATGATCCTCTACATAGAAAACACTAAAGACTCCACCAGAAAATTGATAGAGCTAATCAATGAATATAGTAAAGTTGCAGGATATAAAATCAACACACAGAAATCCCTTGCATTCCTCTACACTAACAATGAGAAAACAGAAAGAGAAATTAAGGAAACAATTCCATTCACCATTGCAATGAAAAGAATAAAATACTTAGGAATATATCTACCTAAAGAGACAAAAGACCTATATGTAGAAAACTATAAAAAACTGGTGAAAGAAATCAAAGAGGACATAAATAGATGGAGAAATATACCAAGTTCATGGATGGGAAGAATCAATATAGTGAAAATGAGTATACTGCCCAAAGCAATCTATAGATTCAATGCAATCCCTATCAAGCTACCAACAGTATTTTTCAGAGAACTAGAACAAATAATTTCACAATTTATATGGAAATACAAAAAAAAATTTGAATAGCCAAAGCAATCTTGAGAAAGAAAAGTGGAACTGGAGGGATCAACCTGCCTGACTTTAGGCTCTGCTACAAAGCCACAGTCATCAAGACAGCCTGGTACTGGTGCAAAGACAGAAATATAGATCAATGGAACAAAATGAAAGCCCAGAGATAAATCCATGCACCTATGGACACCTTATCTTTGACAAAGAGGGAAAAATATACAATGGAGAAAAGACAATCTCTTTAACAAATGATGCTGGGAAAACTGGTCAACCACCTATAACAGAATGAAACTAGAACACTTTCTAACACCATACACAAAAATAAACTCAAAATGGATTAAAGATCTAAACGTAAGACCAGAAACTATAAAACTCCTAGAGGAAAACATAGGCAAAACACTCTCCGACATAAACCACAACAGGATCCTCTATGACCCACCTCCCAGAATATTGGAAATAAAAGCAAAAATAAACAAATTGGATCTAATTAAAATTAAAAGCTTCTCCACAACAAAGGAAACTATAAGCAAGGTGAAAAGACAGCCTTCAGAATGGGAGAAAATAATAGCAAATGAAGCAACGGACAAAGAATTAATCTCAAAAATATACAAGCAACACCTGCAGCTCAATTCCAGAAAAATAAATGACCCAATCAAAAAATGGGCCAAAGAACTAAACAGACATTTCTCCAAAGAAGACATACAGATGGCTAACAAACACAAGAAAAGATGCTCAACATCACTCATTATCAGAGAAATGCAAATCAAAACCACTATGAAGTAACATTTCACGCCAGTCAGAATGGCTGCGATCCAAAAGTCTACAAGCAATAAATGCTGGAGAGGGTGTGGAGAAAAGGGAACCCTCTTACACTGTTGGTGGGAATGCAAACTAGTACAGCCACTATGGAGAACAGTGTGGAGACTCCTTAAAAAACTGGAAATAGAACTGCCATATGACCCAGCAATGCCACTGCTGGGCATACACACCAAGGAAACCAGAATCGAAAGAGACACATGTACCCCAGTGTTCATCGCAGCACTGTTTATAATAGCCAGGACAAGGAAGCAACTTAGATGTCCATCAGCAGACGAATGGACAAGAAAGCTGTGGTACATATACACAATGGAATATTACTCAGCCATTAAAAAGAATACATTTGAATCAGTTCTAATGAAGTGGATGAAACTGGAGCCTATTATACAGAGTGAAGTAAGCCAGAAAGAAAAACACCAATACAGTATACTAACGCATATATGTGGAATTTAGAAAGATGGTAACGATAACCCTGTATGTGAGACAGCAAAAGAGACACAGATGTATAGAACAGTCTTTTGGACTCTGTGGGAGACGGTGAGGGTGGGATGGTATGGGATAATGGTATTGAAACATGTAAATGTAAATTCTGTGAATTTGGGCAAATGTATAATGGCACATATTTATCACTATATAGAATACCATTAATAAAAATAAAACATTTAAGGAAAACTATCACCATGAAAAGTATGAAAAGGCAAAATGATAGGATACTGAAAGAGAAACTCCCCAGGTCAATAGGTGCCCAATATGCTACTGGAGATCAGTGGAGAAATAACTCCAGAAAGAATGAAGGGATGGAGCCAAAGCAAAAACAATACCCAGCTGTGGATGTGACTGGTGATAGAAGCAAGGTCCGATGCTGTAAAGAGCAATATTGCATAGGAACCTGGAATGTCAGGTCCATGAATCAAGGCAAATTGGAAGTGGTCAAACAAGAGATGGCAAGAGTGAATGTCGACATTCTAGGAATCAGCGAACTGAAATGGACTGGAATGGGTGAATTTAACTCAGATGACCATTATATCTACTACTGCGGGCAGGAATACCTCAGAAGAAATGGAGTGACCATCATGGTCAACAAAAGAGTCTGAAATGCAGTACTTGGATGCAATCTCAAAAACGACAGAATGACCTCTGTTCATTTCCAAGGCAAACCATTCAATATCACAGTAATCCAAGTCTATGCCCCAACCAGTAACACTGAAGAAGCTGAAGTTGAACAGTTCTTTGAAGACCTACAAGACCTTTTAGAACTAACACCCAAAAAAGATGTCCTTTTCATTATAGGGGACTGGAATGCAAAAGTAGGAAGTCAAGAAACACCTGGAGTAACAGGCAAATTTGGCCTTGGAATACGGAATGAAGCAGGGCAAAGGCTAATAGAGTTTTGCCAAGAGAATGCACTGGTCGTAGCAAACACCCTCTTCCAACAACACAAGAGAAGACTCTACACATGGATATCACCAGATGGTCAACACCAAAATCAGATTGATTATATTCTTTGCAGCCAAAGATGGAGAATCTCTATACAGTCAGCAAAAACAAGACCAGGAGCTGACTGTGGCTCAGACCATGAACTCCTTATTGCCAAATTCAGACTTAAGTTGAAGAAAGTAGGGAAAACCACTAGACCATTCAGGTATGACCTAAATCAAATCCCTTATGATTATACAGTGGAAGTGAGAAATAGATTTAAGGGCCTAGATCTTATAGATAGAGTGCCTGATGAACTATGGAATGAGGTTCGTGACATTGTACAGGAGACAGGGATCAAGACCATTCCCACAGAAAAGAAATGCAAAAAAGCAAAATGGCTGTCTGGAGAGGCCTTACAAATAGCTGTGCAAAGAAGAGAAGTGAAAAGCAAAGGAGAAAAGGAAAGATATAAACATCTGAATGCAGAGTTCCAAAGAATAGCAAGAAGAGATAAGAAAGCCTTCTTCAGCGATCAATGCAAAGAAATAGAGGAAAACAACAGAATGTAAAAAACTAGGGATCTCTTCAAGAAAATCAGAGATACCAAAGGGATATTTCATGCAAAGATGAGCTCAATAAAGGACAGAAATGGTATGGACCTAACAGAAGCAGAAGATATTAAGAAGAGATGGCAAGAATACACAGAAGAACTGTACAAAAAGGATCTTCACGACCCAGATAATCACGACGGTGAGATCACTGACCTAGAGCCAGACATCCTGGAATGTGAAGTCAAGTGGGCCTTAGAAAGAACCATTACGAACAAAGCTAGTGGAGGTGATGGGATTCCAGTTGAGCTATTCCAAATCCTGAAAGATGATGCTGTGAGAGCGCTGCACTCAATATGCCAGCAAATTTGGAAAACTCAGCAGTGGCCACAGGACTGGAAAAGGTCAGTTTTCATTCCAATCCCAAAGAAAGGCAATGCCAAAGAATGCTCAAACTACCACACAATTGCACTCATCTTACACGCTAGTAAAGTAATGCTCAAAATTCTCCAAGCCAGGCTTTAGCAATATGTGAACCGTGAACTTCCTGATGTTCAAGCTGGTTTCAGAAAAGGCAGAGGAACCGGAGATCAAATTGCCAATATCCGCTGGATCATGGAAAAAGCAAGAGAGTTCCAGAAAAAACATCTATTTCTGCTTTATTAACTATACCAAAGCCTTTGACTATGTGGATCACAATAAACTGTGGTAAATTCTGAAAGAGATGGGAATACCAGACCACCTGATCTGCCTCTTGAGAAATCTGTATGCAGGTCAGGAAGCAACAGTTAGAACTGGACATGGAAGAACAGACTGGTTCCAAATAGGAAAAGGAGCACATCAAGGCTGTATATTGTCACCCTGCTTATTTAACTTCTATGCAGAGTACATCATGAGAAACGCTGGACTAGAAGAAACACAAGCTGGAATCAAGATTGCCGGGAGAAATATCAATAACCTCAGATATGCAGATCACACCATCCTTATGGCAGAAAGTGAAGAGGAACTAAAGAGCCTCTTGATGAAAGTGAAAGTGGAGAGTGAAAAAGTTGGCTTAAAGCTCAACATTCAGAAAATGAAGATCATGGCATGCGGTCCCACCACATCATGGGAAATAGATGGGGAAACAGTGGAAACAATGTCAGACTTTATTTTTTGGGGCTCCAAAATCACTGCAGATGGTGACTACAGCCATGAAATTAAAAGACACTTACTCCTTGGATGGAAAGTTATGACCAACCTAGATAGCATATTCAAAAGCAGAGACATTACTTTGCCAACAAAGGTTCATCCAATTAAGGCTATGGTTTTTCCTGTGGTCATGTATGGATATGACAGTTGGACTGTGAAGAAGGCTGAGCGCTGAAGAATTGATGCTTTTGAACTGTGGTGTTGGAGAAGACTCTTGAGAGTCCCTTGGACTGCAAGGAGATCCAAGCAGTCCATTCTGAAGGAGATCAGCCCTGGGATTTCTTTTGAAGGACTGATGCTAAAGCTGAAACTCCAGTACTTTGGCCACCTCATGCGAAGAGTTGACTCATTGGAAAAGACTCTGATGATGGGAGGGACTGCGGGCAGGAGGAGAAGGGGACGACAGAGGATGAGATGGCTGGATGGCATCACTGACTCGATGAACGTGAGTCTGAGCGAACTCTGGGAGTTGGTGATGGACAGGGAGGCCTGGCGTGCTGCGATTCATGGGGTCACAAAGAGTCGGACACGACTGCGTGACTGATCTGATCTGATCTGACCACCATGATTTTATGGCACTTGACCAGAATAAATGAGAAAATGGTGTTACCATTACAGTATTAGGAAATGCTGGGAGAAAAGTAAACTTGAAATATAATTAAAATTTCTGAATTGAATTTAAGTTTGTGAAGCTTATTGCACAATTCAAAGGGATGTGTTCTCTAAAAAAATAAATGTGTGTCTCAATGTGGAGTTCAGGAAAATGTCAGAGATATAAATGTAAATTTGCAAATTATTAGACTTAGGTAGCCTTTAAAAAACCAATTACTGGCTGAAGAATATGCAGGGAGTCAGTGTTAACTAAATATAAACTGAGTCCTAGGATTACCCAAGATGGATAAATTTTAAAACAAAAATGTGAAAATTCAACCAAGTTAATAAAGTTGTACATACTTTGTCCAATAATAATGCATAATAAATGAAAAATTTAACAATATGTAAAAAGCCACATATTTGGTAGTGCATGGGTATATGATAGGCATATTTGCATAAGGGAAAATATAAATTATATGGATAGGAAGTGATGCACAAAATAATAGGAAAATGGATGCCTCTAAGAAGAGTGGGGGAAAATGAGAATGGGAAAAGAATATACTTAGCTTTCAATTTGGCACTAAAGTTTTATTTCTAAGAAATACAATTTGAAACATAGAAAGATTGATCAAATGACGGGTGAGAGATTAGATAGAATGACATAGTGTGTTTATAGAGTTCTGTTTAGAAGTTTCTGTTCAGAATAAATCGAACAGAGAGATGGGGCCATGAATGCAACTTTAGAAGCTTTCTTTTTTTTTTTCTTTTTGCTACTTGTTATGAGTTTGTTGTTTGTTCACTTTTATATGAAGAGTGGTAAAAGCTGATGTGTTTCAGTGCTGATGGAGAGACAGCTCTTCTTAGGAATCAGATAATTCCATCATTAAAATGGAAGATAAAAGAGAAACTAGAGATAGATGCAATTAAATTGATATATTTGGTTTTGGCAAGATTAAAGAGTTTCTATCTTTCAACTTTTAATTTATCTAAAAAGAAACAGAGCTAAAAGCAAAGAGTTACAGCAATGAAGACTTTGGAAATTTGAGGAACGTGGAGATGTGAAATAGTAACATTACAGATAAGGGGGAAGCAAAATTCTTATAGAAATATTTTAAAGTTTCTTATGATTTTTTTTCAAGCTTAGTTGAAATAGAGGATATTGATAACAATTTTCACAATTTATATATTTTTTCTTAGATGCATGTCTACAGATACAAGGCATAGACAGCTGGGGTGATCTAGATATGTGATGGAGAAGGCAATGGCACACCACTCCAGTACTCTTGCCTGGAAAATCTCATGGGCAGAGGAGCCTGGTAGGCTGCAGTCCATGGGGTCGCTAAGAGTCGGACACGACTGAGCGACTTCACTTTCACTTTTCACTTTCCTGCACTGGAGAAGGAAATGGCAACTCACTCCAGTGTTCTTGCCTGGAGAATCCCAGGGACGGCGGAGCCTGGTGGGCTGCCGTCTATGGGGTCGCACAGAGTCGGACACGACTGAAGCGACTTAGCAGTAGCAGATATGTGATATTTCCAGTAGTATGACAAAAGGTAAAAGAGGCTATTATCTGGAAGGAGAAAAGGAAACCCCAGCTGCTATCTTAGCCATTTTATTGCTCCATTTGCAGTTAGTTAAACAATATCATGGGCCTGTTTGTTTGCAAGATTTGTGTGGGCACTAGACAGTGCCTGAGTTGTGTAACTTCTAGGAGAAAGTTAATTTCCAACTAGGTAAGGCATGAATGCTAGACCACTTTCTGAAAAGTTGAATGTGGAATTTTGATGAGCTTGCAACCTACTTCTGTTTGGCCAAAACTAGTCCTCTTTCCAGACTACGGTGTTCTAGCTCCCGGAGTAGGATTGACATAGTGAAAATTCAGGAATTAGATGGAGTTCAAGATTTGCAGTTTCACCTTGATTTACTATATTCAAATTTGTCATATCCCATGGCAATTTATCTCTAAAGGGGGTTGTTCTCAATGTAGAATCAAGTTGAAGCAGTTCATCACTCACTGTATGGCTTTAAATCTAATAATTAAATATACTACCATTTTGGAACACTGCAGACACATAGAACATAGTTAATTAAGATGAATGACTATTGTGTCCTTGATCTTAATTTATTTTCCAGTAACCCATATGTTTAGAAGAAAGAGTTGTTGAAGCTTGTCATAATTTGTTCAGTGAAACATTTCACAAATGTCATTATTATTTTTCTTGGGACTACCTTTTTTTTTTTTTTTAAGTAATTTTAATGTCTTCAGTTTTAAATCCCCTGTTTTGGTCAAGACTGTTTTCAGAAACCCAGTCAAACTAGTTTAGACAATAAAGATATATATAGGCTTACTTCATATGTGGAATTCAATAAAGAGCCATGTTTTATATACATGTGATCAAAAGGTGTTTTGAAGAGTTTTTCTTTTTATCATTATTTTTTGCCTCTTGACTTATCTTTGGCTACCAATAGGAAAATACCACAGATGGGGTACCTTAAAAAACAGGCATTTATTTCTCTCAGTTTAAAAGACTGGGAAGTCCAGTATCAAGATGGCAGTTGATAATGGTTCCTCCTGAGAACTTCTTCCTATTTGCATATGACTGCCTTGTTGCTTGTGTCTCACTTGGAAAAGAAAGAAAATCCTGGTGTCTCTCCTATTCTTATAAGGACATTAATCCTATCATGGGATTAATTATGGGAGGAGTGCTCCACCCTCATGACCTCATCTAAACCTAATTACCTCCCTAAAGCCCCACCTCCTAACACCATCACATTTGAGATGAGGACCTCAGCATAGGAATTTGAGGGAAATAAACTTTCAATCTGCACCAACTCTTCTTGCTTTCTTCTCTCAGGGCCCTATTGAAGACAAGCTTCCTTAATGTGGCAGGGCATGACCTTTGTTTATGTATCTATAATTTCCAAACTGTCCTGTAGAAATGACACTGACACATACTTTGCTAATGTCATGTAGCTTAAATAAGATTTATTGGAAAATTATAACTAAAGTATACCCGACTCCCTTAACTCTCTATACCATGCATATCTGAGAATAAGACAATCTCTAACAGAGGGATTCCATCTTCTGAATCACTCTATATTTAAAAGGAAAGAAAGACAGATCATATCTAATTGAGTGTGCTGACTGGGAACTTACTGGTCAAGGAGAGCCTTTGAAACTGAAAGGCTGAAATGAGCCTTCTCCTCACTTGAGATGTCTGGGACTTGTTGAGAGACAGCTTCTTTTTAGCGAACTTTCAGATTCATCTTATCTCACAATCCAAAAGAAACATGTATGTCTCCATGCCAGTTATTTAGTTCTTTTCTCTCAGCAGTTCCAACCTTACCCTCTGTCCTGCTTTGTGAGGCCGAGACTCTACAAACCATGTTTTTTTGTGTGTGTGTCAGCTGCTGCTGCTGCTGCTAAGTTGCTTCAGTCATGTCCAACTCTGTGCGACCCCACAGACTGCAGCCCACAAGGCTTCCCCATCCCTGGGATTCTCCAGGCAAGAACACTGGAGTGGGTTGCCATTTCCTTTTCTAATGCATCAAAGTGAAAAGTGAAAGTGAAGTCGCTCTAGCTCCCTGTAAAACTCTGCCAATCATGGGCACCAGAGAGAGACAGAAGAGCTAGAAGAAGGACTTATCCTTTTCTGTTTGTTCCTTGTGGGCTCCTGGACTTTCTCCTGTTCTTATAAGCATCATCCTAATAGCACTTCCAGCACTATCAGGGCTTTCCAATTACAGCAGCTAATCCAGCTTGCAGTTTCCCCAACACTTGCAAACCCATCTTTATCATCTGCCTCTCATAAATATTGGTAACATCTGCCAGTGCCCATTCATCCAAGGCCCCAGCTTAGACCCAAGGACAGTTATTGAAACTCACAGACACCAGCACCAGTGGAGTGAAGCCTCCTTTTTTTCAGTAGTCCTAGTTTAAACTCTTGGGCTCCTCCTATAAGTTTATATGTGTTAATAACTGCGGGCTCTTTCTTTTGTATCTTTGGCCCTAATGGTGATCACTGCTTTCTCTGGTCACTGTGTCCATGATAACTTAGAGACCCTTTTAGTTATTTAGTTAACAACATTTTTATGTGTTCCTGTCTAATAACTGACATGTCTTTTCCTTTGACTGGATTCTGTTACAATCTCTAAAATCAATTCATAAAAATTCAGGATAGAATTCTAATTATTCAGTCTCAGGTCATGTTTTTCCTTCTATACATTTTGCCGAGTATGATACAGTGGGACTATGACTGAACTATTTTGGCTCAAGTATTAAGACTTGTTTCTGAGATGAGGGGACACAATGATGTATAGAATCAGCAGGACCATGTGGCAGTAGAGAAATTCTCTGAGGAAACAGATTGCTTCCACTAAAATGAGAAAGGAAATATCTGCTGGAGTGGAGTGAGGAGCTTTAGCTACCATAGATAGATAACATAATGCTGCCCATCCACTTACAAGTGTACTAATTTATTGTGTTCAAAATTAATAAATCATAAACCAGGTTTATTTATTTATTTTGCTCCATTCATTTCAACTATATTTTGCAAAACATTTTGTTATTTCTAAAAAAAAAAAATACTGGATAGATTTCAGAACTTTTTGTCACTTTCAACTAGTACTAATCTATGTGTTTTAATTTTGAACTTCATTTTCAATCCAACACTTTTCCCTTTGTCTGCCATCTGAAAATATTGTTTCTATACCCTCCAAATTTAGAGGTGAAAGAGAGAGACAAGTTTGTCTTTGAGACATCTCATCTCCCTATCTTCTCTAAATTCTGCATCCTGCAGTGTGTTAGGATGCACTGGTGGGAGAGCAAAAGTTACACATGTTTTTATATTAATAGATTTCATTCATAGTTGGCTGCAATAGCTTTTCTGGCCAACAGAGATATTCTGTGTGGTGTGTGTGCCAATGGTCTGGAGCACATTTATAAGTTCTCTGGAGGGACTATGGGTCCACTCATGGCACAGTTCCCTGATTAGTGAGATCTGACTCAGTAATTCTTGGCAGTATAACCTACTGTGTACACGTGTTGCTATAGTATTTTACATAGTAGGACAGTTTTTCATGAAGGTACCATAAAGTGGCTCAAATGTAATTATTTCTAATCTCCCCTGACTGACAAGAAATTCAGACATTCATGTGGAACATAGTCAATTGTACAGCATCCTGCTCCTGGCATCCAAATGGAGAAGACTTGACCATAAAAATTCACAATTGTGATAGGAAGTTTGATGGTCAATTTTATGTGTCAGCTTGGTTCCCCAGATATATAGTCAAACATTACTCCTCATGTTTCTGTGAGAGTGTACTTGTATAATATTTTCATTGAAATCCACAGACTTTGAGTTAAGCAGATTGCTCTCTGTAATGTGGGTAGGGCTCATCTAGTCAGTTAAAGACCTGAAAGTAATGAAAGATCAGCCTCCCACCGGAAAAAGGAATTCTGCAGCAGATAGCCTTCTGGCCTGAACTACAGCATGAGCTCTTCCCTGGGTCACCAGCCAGGCTACAAAGTCTGCAGATCGAACATACTAGCCTCCAAAAATCACATAATCCCATTCTTTACAAATCTTTTTCTCTCTTTCTCTTTCTCCCGTCCTCTTTTTCTCTCTCCCTCCTTCTTTCTCTCAATTGTTTGTCTCTCTGTATGTATATGTGTGTGCTTTATACACACTAGTAATCCTGTTTCTCCAAGATCCCTAATACAGAAACATTAACTCAGATTACTTTCTGAAAGACTGCAATAGTGGTCTTGGTTAATAGGTGGGGTAGATTGATTCTCCTTGTGGTGTTAACATTAGCCAATGTGTAAATACTCCTGTTTCCTAAAATTTGCTTCCAAAGCTATACTTCTGTTCCTCTGCTCAGCTCAAATCAGCATATTTGAGGTGTGTTCAGTGGAAGAATGGAATGAAAATCACTGTGTTTGTTAGGCACCCTTAATCTTTATGGGCTAACATTTTAGATACCTGCTAACTTGACCTAGAGTTAGGTGAAGATGAACACAGTGATCCAGGGAATATCCAATTCACACACACTCCTCTTGATCATTTTCAGGCTAAAAATCAGAATGTTGAGGAGGTTCCTGGTGATAGCAAGGCTGGTTATGCCCCTTTTTTAGTAAGCCCTAAAGGAACTGTTTGCCCCCCAACTGTTTGCATTTTTCATTTCTTTGATCTGGGTTTTGATGATTTAGGCAACAGGAAAAGTTTCATTCCACCTCCTTTTACCCGCACCTCTTCTTGTCTTATAGTCTTGTAGAGAGTAATTTCATTTTACTGTAATATCTTATCATTATGATGAAATTTTTATTGCCTATTCTTCTCCATTTGGATACCACACCACTCATAATGGCTACCTGAATTCCTGCCAGTGGAAACATGAATGCATTTCCCTCATTGTGAAAGCAGAGCAGGAAAATGTGGGTTGCTGCCTGTCTGCCTAGAGAGCTGCCTTGGGCTTTGATACAAGAGCAAATGTTAGCAGGATTATTGGCTTCAGTGTGTCTCTGGGGTAACTCAACCTATGTAGTTTCTTCCTTTCTTATGGGGCAGCCACAAAGAAACAGGAAGTTGACACAGTGACTGATGTAGGTGGAGGAGCAACTGGAGACCATGTAGACTCTTTAGAAATATAAACTCCACCATAGAATTTTTTAGCAGATTTCTGCATTTAGACAACACATGTATATAATCATTAATAAACAACTTTTAGAAAGATTGAGTTATCTATTCAGTGTTGTTATTTCTTAATATCTTTAACCAATGTATACCTTCATTTCAGATAATCATATACCAGAATAGGTCAAGTAACTTTGTATGACACTTTTAAAAAGTGTAACAAGTATTTATAAACTAATGAGAATATTAATTTTATATTTCAGTATTTGGCAGAAAGCTTGCAAAGTGTTCATAAGATAACTTCAGAGTTATATCCTATAAAAAGTTATATAAAGGCATGAGAGTTGTGAATTATGAATTCAGTACAATAAGTATAATTGTGGAAAATGAATTAAATTAAATGAATTAAAATTATTCATATTCATTTAATTCTACAACCTACCCTGGTCCTTGGGTGATGAGAGGGTAGTGTACCACAGGGATTCACAGGACATCCCATACAAAAGGCCACCTGTCCAAGGTCAAGAAACATAACTAAGCTATTATGTACATAAAATACAAATAGAAACTTAAAATGAAATGGCAAAGGAATACATTCGAGATGAAGGAACAAGATAAAATTCCAGAACCAAAACTAATTGAACTGGAGATAGCCAATCTAATCTAGAAATGATTCTTACTGATGATTGGAAAGATGATCCAAGAACTTGGCAAGAGGATGGAGGCACAGAGCAAGAAGTTTCAAGAAAAAACTTACCAAAACAAATGTAAAATAATTAACAAAATGACAATGAGAACATAGGTATCAATCATTACCTTAAATGTAAACAGATTAAACGCTCCAAGCAAAAGACATGGATGGCTGAATAGAATAAAAAATAAGACACATGTATATGCTTTCTATGAAAGACCCTCTTCAGATCTAGAGAAACATATGGACCAAAAGTGAGGGAATAAGAAAAGATAGTCCATGAAAATAGAAAAAAAAACAAAAAAAAAAAACTGAAATAGTATTCATATCAGGCAGATTCACTTTAAAACACTGTTATAAAAGACAAAGAAGGGCACTATATAATGATCAAGGGATTGATCCATGAAGAAGAGATAATTATAAATAGTTATGCACTAAACACTAGAGCACCACAATATAATATTCTTTTTTATATTCCCATATATCTATATTTCAACTATATATATATACGTGAAGTGAAGTGAAAGTCACTCTGTCATCTCCTACTCTTTGTGACCCCCAAGGACTATACAGCCCATGGAATTCTCCAGGCCAGAATACTGGAGTGGGTAGCCTTTCCCTTGTCCAGCAGATCTTCCCCACTCAGGAATCGAACCCAGGGTCTCCCACATTGCAGGCGGATTCTTTACCAATTGAGCTATCAGGGAAGCAAATATATATATAGATATGTCTAATAGGAATATCTCTATATAGCTATATCGAAATCTACATGTATACCTATATATTTGTTGTTTATTCACCCAGTTGTGTCCAACTCTTTGAGACCCCATGGACTGCAGCATACCAGGCTTCCGTGTCCCTCACCATCTCCCAAAGTTTGCCCACATTCATGTCCATTGCATCATTGATGCCATCCAGCCATCTCATCCTCTGATGCCCCTTCTCCTTCTGCCCTCAATATTTCCCAGATATATATATATATATATGAATCACTATACTGTACACCTGAAACTAACAAAATATTGTAAATCGACTATATTTCAATAAAAACATTTTTTAAAAAGAAAAGATGTACTAATGCCAAAGAATTTAACAGAGGTTAAAATAACCTATAGTGACTATTATTACCCTTCTTGTTGGTGTTGTGAGAGTTGTGAAATGAAGATCTGCTTTCAAAATTGTTTCTCTCAAAATAAGTATTTTCTTTAGAAAATATAAGTACAAAGAAAAACAATGTAATATAAACATCTAGGATCAAAAATTTTAAGGATACTTATCTTAATGCTCTAGCTTTCTGTTACTACTATATTATATTGAGGAAGACCTGTTTTAGAACATTTTAATTGTTAACATAAACAGATTAAGTAAGTGTATAAAACTACCACAATATTGTAATTAGCCTCCAATTAAAATAAAAAATAAATTTAAAAAATAGAGTCCTATAAAACAGTAGAATAGTTAAACATCAAGCAATTACGAAGGAAGGATATAACTGGTTGTCGTCTGAATTCTGTAAACTTTTCAGTGGTACATGAGTTAATTGATGCTGGATTGTAACAAGAAACAGAGATGGGTATTCAAATATAGATGCTGATATTCTATATTGCATTACTATTTGTAAAGGTGCTAGAATTCCAGCTGAGCTATTTCAAATCCTAAAAGATGATGCTGTTTAAGCGCTGCATTCAATATATCAGCAAATTTGGAAAACTCAGTAGTGGTCACAGGACTGGAAAAGGTCAGTTTTCATTCCAGTCCCAAAGAAGGGCAATGACAAAGAATGTTCAAACTATCGCACAATTGCACTCATTTCACATGCTAGCAAAGAAATGTTCAAAACCCTCCAAGCTAGGCTACAATAGTATGTGAACTGAAAACTTCCAGATGTTCAAGCTGAATTTAGAAAATGCAGAGGAACCAGAGATTAAATAGCCAACATCCATTGGACCATAGTAAAAGCAAGAGAATTAAAAAAAAAAAAATCTACTTCTGCTTGATTGACTATGTGAAAGCCTTTGACTGTGTGGATCACAACAAACTGGAGTTCTTAGAGATGGGACTACCAGGCCACCTTACCTGAATACTGAGAAACCTGTAGGCAGGCCAAGAAGCAACAGTTAGAACCAGACATGTAACAACAGACTGGTTCAAATTTGGGAAAGGAATATATCAAGGCTGTATGATATCATCCTGATTATTTAACTTATATGCAGAGTTCAGTTCAGTTCAGTCACTCAGTCGTGTCCAACTCTTTGTGACCCCATGGATTCCAACACAACAGACTTCCTTGTCCATCACGTACTCGCAGAGCTTGCTCAAACTCAAATCCATCGTGTTGGTGATGGCCATCCAACCATCTAATCCTCTGCCATCCCCTTGTCCTCGTGCCTTCAATATTTCCCAGCATCGGGGTCTTTTCCAGGTCTTTTCCAATGAGTCAGTTCTTCATATAAGGTGGCTAAAGTATTGGAATTTCAGCTTCAGCATCAGTCCTTCCAATGAACACCCAGGACTGATCTCCTTTAGGATGGACTGGTTGGATCTCCTTGCAGTCCAAGGGACTCTCAAGAGTCTTCTCCAACACCACAGTTCAAAAGCATTAATTCTTTGCCACTCAGCTTTCTTTATAGTCCAACTCTCACATCCAAACATGACAACTGTAAAAACCATAATTTTGACTAGACTGACCTTTGTCAGCAAGGTAATGTCTCTGCTTTTTAATACGCTGTCTAGGTCGGTCATAGCTTTTCTTCCAAGGAGCAAGTGTCTTTTCATTTCATGGTTGCAGTCACCACCTGCAGTGATTTTGGAGCCTCCCCAAATTAAAGTCTGTCATTGTTTCCATTGTTTCCCTATCTATTTGCCATGAAGTGATGGCACTGGATATCATGATCTTAGTTTTCTGATTGATGAGTTTTAAGCCAACTTTTTCCCTGTCCTCTTTCATTTTCATCCAGAGGCTCTTTAGTTCTTCTTAGCTTTATGTCATAAGGGTGATTTCATCTAAATATCTGAAGTTATTGATATTTCCCCCAGCAATTTTGATTCCAGCCTGTGTTTCATCCAGCCCAGCATTTCAAATGATATACTTTCATATAAAATTTTAACAAGCAGGGTGACAATATACAACCTTGATGTGCTCCTTTCCTGATTTGGGACCAGTCTGTTGTTCCACGTCCAGTTCTAACTGTTTCTTCTTGACCTGCATACAGATTTCTCAGGAGGCAGGTAAGGTGCCTGGTATTCCCATCTCTTTAAGAATTTTCCACAGTTTGTTGTGATGTACACAGTCAAAGACCTTGGCATTGTCAGTAAAACAGAAATAGATATTTTTCTGGAGCTCTCTTGCTTTTTTGATGATCCAACCGATGTTGGCAATTTGTAAAGTACATCATGAGCAATGCTGGGCAGGATTGTAAAGTACATCACAAGCTGCTGGGAGAAATAACAACCTCAGATATGCAGATGATACTATCCTAATGGCAGAAATAGAAGAGGAACTAAAGAGCATCTTGACAAAAGTGAAATATGACAGTGAAAGAGCTGGCTTAAACTCAGCATTCAAAAACGAAAGATCATGGCATCTGGTTCCATCACTAAATGGCAAAAACATCAGGAAACAATGGAAACAGTGAGAGACTTTATTTTCTTGAGCTCCAAAATCACTGTAGATGGTGGCTGCAGCTATGAAATTAAAAGACACTTGCACCTTGGAAGAAAAGCTATGACAAACCTAGACACTGTATTAAAAAGCAGAGACATTACTTTGCCAACAGTGGTCTGTCCAGTCAAAATCAACATCCATTGACCGATATATGGATAAAAAGTAGTGGTACGTATATACAATGGAATATTTCTCAGTCATAAAAATGACCACATTTGAGTCAGTTCTAGTAAGGTGGATGAACCTAGAGCCTGTTATACAGAGTGAAGTAAATCAGAAAGAGAAAAGCAAATATCATATATTAATGCATATGTATGGAGTCTAGGTAAATGGTCCTGAAGAACCTATTTGCAAGGCAGCAATAGAGATGCAGACATGGAGAACAGACTTGTGGACACAGTGGCCAAAGGAGAGGGTGGGACAAATTGAGAGAGTATCATTGAAAGATATACATGACCATATGCAAAATACATATTGGGATTTTGCTGAATGATGCAGGGAGCTCAACCTGGTGCTCTGCGACAACCTAGAGGGGTGGGATGGGATGGGAGGGAGGTTCAAGAAGGAGGGGACATATATACATGTGTGGCTGATTCATGTTGATATATGGCAAAAATCAATACAACATTTTAAAGCAATTATCCTCCACTTAGAAATAAATACATTAATTTTTTAAAAAAATGAGTCACTGTAAATAGAAATGGTATCAAACCACAACAATATTAGGTCATTTGGGGTCATGAGCAACTCACTTAGTCTAACGGAATTATTTTGAAATAGTGAGTATGCATAATATTTCAAGACAGAAAGAAAGAGATATGAGAGTTTTCTAGTGCAATCTGTACTCTCATGTTCTCTATTGCTATAACTTATAAAAATTATCTTTCAGAATAAAACACTCTTGTGATTGCAGTGAAGCAGCAACACTACTAATGATTTATGAAACCCGTTCTCTGGTAAACAGGGACAGACTGTGGCTCATGCCCGAGAGGCTTGGTCTGCAAGCTCAGAATTCCCCTAGGGGGCCCTGGCTCAACAAAATTCTTGCTTTTTAATGGAAATGTGTGTAGACTTTTAGATGCTAGGATAAGCATTTGAAATTATACATTACGTTGATACTTTCTATAGCAATTTATAAAGCATTTGAACCTATTTATTTCTGGATAGGAAAAGCTGAATTATTGGCATATTTTCTTTTCAAATCTTTGCATATTCATAGCACTTTAGATTGAGGCTTCTTTAGTGAATGTTCTATGCTTGATTGGTTGTTCATTTAAACAATAGGGGATAGAAAATAAAGAGATTATTAGTGAATATTATCTTCATTTTGAACTGTAAAATATGTTTTCATTGTAAGTAAACACCCCTTTATAAATACACTTAAAAATACAATCCTGTAAGGCATTTGGAGGCAGGTACAAATGCTCTGAAGTCGCTGAGATTTGATTTGTCACCTGTGGAAAACTAATTCTGATAGGAGTACTAAGATTTGTTATCCTGGTCTCTACTGAATTGCATTTATTCAAGCTTCACTAGAACCTTCCCCATCTTCTGGCACCTGAGTGCTGTACATCTCAGCACTCAGGTGCCAGTTTATGCTGCCCATAAACTGAAAATGAACTGATGGAATTGAGTTATTGGGAATGGAAACAGTAATGCTGGTAGTTGAGGCAAGGACTCTCAGAGGATGACCAAAGTAATATGGTAACTCTGCAGAAGTGAATCACCACTGAGGGTAAGACACCAGCATATGCAAACTGGTTTTCATTATTATGCAGAATTTCTAGAAGAGAATAATGTTAAGAAGTTATTCATAACATAGGATACTTGTTTCCCCTTAGCATTGTTTCTAGCAAGTTAGCCAAAAGAACATTGTGAGTGATGCGAAAATCCAATGATTTAATGTGCACTCAACAAACCTAGTATCCAGGTATGTTAATGTCACAAAAGGGAGCAGTAAGAGAATCTACCCAAAACTGTGTCAAATATTACCACATCTTCTGACTCAGATTCAAGGTAACAGCTAAACATCTACATTAGACAAACAAACATAGGGGTGGTTCTTTTCATATCATATTTAGCTTAATTCTTTCCTCTTTAGAAACAGAATTTCCATTTTATTGGAAAACATGAAATTTTCCATATCTTACTCTCCTCTTTGTATTTTCCCTATTCATTTGATAAGGCCTCAGACTTGGTATATTGTCAAATTAGTTATATTGTAATCAAAAATTAAGTGAATTTTTATCTGTTTGGAGGTAAAAAAGGTCTAAGTTTTCTTTGGAATGCAACTCCCATATGTTACAATAAGACTCCCATAAAAGATATTGATATGATACATTTTAATTATTCTGCATCAATAATAATTCTAATTTTGATTATTATTCTTAATATTAAGTAACATATTAAAGTATATAAGTTGAAAAATCTTCACATATTAGAACTTTCATGATCTGTGTGGTGTGGTTTACTGAGAAAAATTTACCCTCCTATATACATTACATTTAAAGTTAATAATTTGTATTGGTGCTGCTGCTGCTGCTAAGTCACTTCAGTCGTGTCCGACTCTGTGCGACCCCATAGACGGCAGCCCACCAGGCTCCGCCGTCCCTGGGATTCTCCAGGCAAGGACACTGGAGTGGGTTGCCATTTCCTTCTCCAATGCATGAAAGTATAAAGTGAAAGTGAAGTCGCTCAGTCCTGTTCGACCCTCAGCGACCCCATGGACTGCAGCCTTCTGGGCTCCTCCGTCCATGGGATTTTCCAGGCAAGAGTACTGGAGTGGGGTGCCATTGCCTTCTCCATTGTATTGGTGAAATATCATTATATTGCAAAATTCATAATACAGATATTTGGAGAATATTTATTTTTTAGGTTTCTTTCTTTCTCAGGCTAAAATTGTGGTCAAGTTACCACTATTTTGTTCACACGTGAGGTATTTGTTTGAGTATCTACTTTATGGCCTGTGTTTTTCTAGGCATTAGAAAAATAAATCCAAGTCCTAAGTCTCACTCTCTCAGAGCTTCC
Organism: Bos javanicus; assembly: GCF_032452875.1. Lineage (NCBI taxonomy): Eukaryota > Metazoa > Chordata > Mammalia > Artiodactyla > Bovidae > Bos > Bos javanicus. The sequence goes on along the minus strand of NC_083870.1, from coordinate 72,689,390 downwards.
TTTTTTTAGAAATAAAACAAAACTGAGAAAAGACTAAGTTAATCATTGCATGACCTGAAATATAGCAATAGCCTCCTCAACATTTTCCCAGCATACACTCTTTACTCTGCTACAAGAGACAATGAACCATGCCAGACACAAGTGATATTATATCATTTCTCTGCCTCAAACAACTCTTGAGAAGCTTCTCGTTATATTTAATGAATAAAATCCTAAATATTTTCCATAAGAAACAAGGCCCAACATTATCTGAACCTTCGGTGTACCCATAACTTGCTGCACTTTAACTATCTTTTAAATATGTTAAGCATATGCCTAACCTAAATCCCTTGAACTTGCTGGTTATTTGGTCTGGAACACTTTTGCCCTAAACATTCACATGGCTCTTTATGTCGTTTCATTATGGATTTTATTCAAATGTTACCTTCTTACCTCCTCTGACAGGCAACACTATGTAAAATAGTCTCATACACGCTGTCTAGTCACTTTCAAATCTCCTCATCCTGCCCTATTTCTTGTTCAAAGTGTGATCAAATTACATACCTGACAATATTTCATATATTATATATGAATTTTATATTTCTTGCTTAGCACTTTCTGTTGTAAGGAATGCATCAATAATTAGATATTAATTATGTTTTGTTTATAGTTAATCTCTTCCTGTACCACTTGCATCACCTGAAGGTAGAAACTTTTGTCATTTTCTTCACCACTGTGTCACTTACACTAAGACGTAAAAATGAGGAACATACCACATATTGTTTATTCGCTCAGTCGTATTCGACTGTGACCCCGTGGACATAGGCTCCTCTGTCCCTGGGATTCTCCAGGCAACAATACTGGGGTGGGTTGCCATTTCCTTCTCCAGATACCACATATTATGCATTAACAATTATCAGGTCATTTTATAATGGAACATTTTAATTAATGATGAAAAGCACAATTATGCCTTAAATAACATTACTACCAGGCATCATGTACAAGATAAACAGATCTGAAGGAGGAAATAGACATACAAAGATAGCAGGAGCGTTCTATCCATTGGAAGATGGATACTACTCTAGAAAATAGTTATAATAAAACTTATGGGAGGTGAAAATATGATAAAATATATAGAACTATATATTTCTACACTTATATTTCTATAGTGGTCTCACCTCATACACTGATATTTATATATGTTGATTATCTGACAGGAAAAACTAAAACTTTATGAGAAATTAAAAACATTCATGTTTTTTACCCTGTTATGTAAATGAGTAAGTGACAAATTTTGTTAAACTATATGTTAGAAAAATGAGACTTTCTACTTTTTACATAAAATTTCTGGTGGAATATGTATATGTTTGTGATTTCTACTATGAAACAAGTTCATGGAGGTAGGACATTTTTCTTATTTGCCTTTAAATCTCCACAACATAAAATGAAGCATTTTTATATAGTAAGTTCTTAATGTATAAATGAAAGAGTATCATAAATCTATACTTTTATTTCCAAATAACTGAGAGCTCTTTTCTTGTTATTTGAGATATTGGACATTCTTTCTTAGTGGTAAGGCATTTTTCACTACAATTTAGTATAAATCCCTACTTTTTGGTGCTATCAGCCTGTAGGTAATGTTTTCATTAGTCATCAATCATTTTCTGCTTCCTAGATGTACAGGTCTGATGTGTAGCCTGCAAGATTCTGTACAAGAAAAATACCCATTATAAGTAAAATACGAATCTTCTTGATCTATTACACTAGCGAATGATGACCTTTATAAAATGGTGGGCAATTAGAAAACCTCCAAAATATATTTGGAAGTATAAGCCTTCTTAACTAAGTTTCTATAAGTAAATTTCATATCTTGAAAGCAAAAGGAGGCAGTGATTTCCAATATTCACTGTTCATGAATTGATGTAAAGAATTTGACTGATTTTCAGGAAACACATTGCTATTTTCAAAGTTTTTTCTTTGGGTGTAGATATAGATGAGAAATAAATGTATAATTTTTTTTTGAAATTCTGCCTAAGCAGAAAATATTAATATCTAGCATCGTTGTGATTCATGATTAATAAACGTTGCTCCTGGTTTATCTCGAAGGGAGGACTAATGCACGTGTCTTTGAAGAGGAATCAGGGAGCTCTAATACTTTGAAGGTGAGGGTGGAGACATGGGCTCAAACAATTAAATCAACTTATTTCACTTGTAAAGGAACTTAACTACTGTTTCTTGCTGTTTCTTTTCTGCTGTTAGTCACTTTCAGAAATAGTCATTAAAGATTCAAAATTCAAAGTGGCAAAGTAAAATACATATTTAAAAGTGTGAAGTAATGATGTAAAATGTTGGTGATAACATATTAGTACAAAGCTTTAATGAGTAATGGTAGCAGTTGTGTGGTAAATTTTACTTCCTGTAGGTGAATTTAAGATACACATCTGTTGACATAATTGTAGCATATGACAATTGTTGAAAGATATGGACTCTTTTTGAGCTAAATTTCCTATTATGTAGTACATGAAATTATTTTCCTTCTCCTAACACCACAGAGTTAGCACATAATAAACTCAAGAAATGTAGTTTGCTGCAACAAAGAAATTTGAAAAGTCATTATAGTTGTCTTTGAGGGACATTATAATAGTTGTATCATCTACCTGATATATAATTTTCAATAAGATTTGTCTATATCATCTTTATGGTTTGAAGCATGTAAACATATTGGCTTGCTTGAAAGTGTTTCTATTAACAATCATAGTTTCCATTACTGAATGCATATTATGGACTTTGTAGAAGCCTAGTACAATGACATTGTATGTATCAAATACATATAATATTTCATTATTCCTCACTATATTGCTATGAGATAATTAATAATATACCTATTTTACTAGTGATATTTTATTGGAGTTGTACTGATTTTACCGGAGCTTCAAAGGACACATCAAACTCCTAAAAAGAGATTCTTAGGGAAAGGAGAAGCAAGAACTTTAGACCTGGAATATTTGACTCTAAATTCCCCCCTTTTGTTCACATTGTTAAAATGAAGGACTCTAAATGTTGACTATTGGGTGGGCATTTTTGCTACACTCTCTACATTTCACTGAGGGACTATTAGTGTCTTAAAAATACAAAGAATCTACTTGCTTGCAATTGGAAATAATAAATAAAGACAGTAAAGCCTTTGCTCTATATAGTCAGGTTGCAAGATGGTGGGAATGGCAAAGGCAGAACTCTATGGAACCAAGTGCACAATTACATCTGAAAGAAAGGAATCTGGTTTAACATCTTGTCCTTGTAGAATTGCTGGGGCTAGTTCAGGACTGAGCAAGAGCTACCTGAATGTAAATTAAGCAGCTAATTGTTTCCCTAAACTCTACTATGATCAATTGAACTAGAATTTGCACCTCAAGCACTTAGGAATTTTGTTTCAGTTGGATGTATGGTAATCAAAGATAACCATAAAATATTGATATATTTTTTTGATGACTAGAGCTGTTGAAGCAAAAGTGTGTAGCATTCAAATTAATTGTTTATTTAATGGCTATGTTGCTTGGCTTGTAGAATCTTAGTTCCTCAAACAGGGATCAAATCTGGGCTCTCATCAGTGAAAATGCAGAGTCCTAATCATTGGATAGCCAGTGAATTTTCTGAAATACTCAATTTTGATGGATAAAATATCTCAACAGTATCTTAAAGCAGATGCTATTGAAATTCTACCCTATAGCCCTTTGCCCACCTGAATTCCCCACAGCTCTGATAGACAGTTTTTGGCATTGTGAAAAATTCTCATTTTAGGCAACTTCATCTCTCATCTACCAAAGGATATGAAGGAAGTTGACCAGCCACAAACCAAGTATAACTATGAAGTCAAGGAAAATGTGTACCCCCAGAAATAACTGTCACCCAATGGAGAGTGGTAGTCAATGGGCAAAATTCTTTAGCTTTTCTATTGTCTAACTCCTGTGTAGTGATTCTAATTCAGATTTGAAATGGTTTCTCAGAGGGTCTTTAGTGGACTGGAGCTGCAGTTATTTATGGAAGTAACTCATTAATGCATAATTTTCACTGGCCTTTCTTGCTTCTCTGGTGGCTCATATGGTAAAGAATATGCTGCAATGCAGGAGACCTGGGTTCAATCCCTGGGCCAGGAAGATGCCCTGGAAGAGGGAATGGCAACCCATTCCAAGGTATTCTTGTCTGGAGAATTCCAGAGACAGAGGAGCCTGGCAGACTACAGTCCATGGGGTTGCAAAGAGTTGAACACGATTGACACTTCCATGATATATATATATATATATATGTTGCTAAGTCACTTGAGTCATGTCTGACTCTGTGCAACCCCGTAAGACAGCAGCCCACCAGGCTCCTCAGTCCCTGGGATTCTCCAGGCAAGGATACTGGAGTGGGTTGCCATTTCCTTCTTCAATATATGCATGCATGCTAAGCTGCTTCAGTCATGTCCAACTCTATGCAACCCTTTGGACAGCAGCCCACCAGGCTCCTCTGTCCACAGGATTCTCTAGGCAAGAATACTGGAGTGGGTTGCCATTTCCTTCTTCAATATATGCATGCATGCTAAGCTGCTTCAGTCATGTCCAACTCTATGCAACCCTTTGGACAGCAGCCCACCAGGCTCCTCTGTCCACAGGATTCTCTAGGCAAGAATACTGGAGTGGGTTGCCATTTCTTTCTTCAATATATGCATGCATGCTAAGCTGCTTCAGTCATGTCCAACTCTATGCAACCCTTTGGACAGCAGCCCACCAGGCTCCTCTGTCCACAGGATTCTCTAGGCAAGAATACTGGAGTGGGTTGCCATTTCTTTCTCCAATCTATCTATCTATCTATCTCTGTGTGTGTGTGTGTGTGTGTGCATGTGTGTGTGTGTAGACCCCAGTTGGATTCCTGGGTTGGGAAGATCCCCTGGAGAATGGATAGGCTACCCACTCCCATATTCTTGGGCTTCCCTTGTGACTCAGCTAGTAAAGAATCCACCTGCAATGGAGACCTGGGTTTGATCCCTGGGTTGGAAAGATCCCCTGGAGAAGGGAAAGGCTACCTACTCCAGTCTTCTGGCCTGGAGAATTCCATGGACTGTAGAGTCCATGGGGTCGCAGAGTCGAACATGATGGAGTCATTTTTACTTTCACTTACACACACACACACACACACATGACCATACATGACCCTTTTTTAGATTCTATTCCTATTTAGGTCATTGCAGAGTATTGAGTAGAGCTCCCTATGCAGTAAGTTCTTATTAGTTATCTATTTTATATATACTAATGTGTATATGTCAATGCCAATCTCCCAATCTATCCCTGGTGGTCTAGTGGTTAGGACTTATGCTTTCACTTATGCCTAGGGTGTGGGTTCAATCCCTGGTTAGAGAACTAAGACCCTGCAAGGCATGCAGTACAGCCAAAGGAAAAAATCTATTATAAGCATTTAAAAATATGTCTATAAAATATTAATTTGAAAAAGTTACTTTTGTCAGTCTCACAATATACTAATACTTTTTTCAAACCATCACATACAATTGTAGCATCACGGCCTTCATTACCTCTAAAAGCATATACTGACTCATCAAACTTTCAACTTCCCCTTTATTTCTAGGTTATTTGAGATATAATACTTTTGATCTAATGGGAATTTCATCTCATGTCACAGGATTTCATTTACATAACATGAAGATAATTTTCCTTTTTTTTTTTTTTTAATAATTGTAATCTTTCAACATTACTTACTGCTTCCTCTATCCATTTCTCAGTTCAGTTCAGTTCAGTCGCTAAGTCGTGTCTGACTCTTTGCGACCCCATGAATCACAGCACTCCAGGCCTCCCTGTCCATCACCAACTCCCGGAGTTCACTCAGACTCATGTCCATCGAGTCAGTGATGCCATCCATCCATCTCATCCTCTGTCATCCCCTTCTCCTCTTGCCCCCAATCCCTCCTAGCATCAGAGTCTTTTCCAATGAGTCAACTCTTCGCATGAGGTGCCCAAAGTACTGGAGTTTCAGCTTTAGCATCATTCCTTCCAAAGAAATCCCAGGGCTGATCTTCTTCAGAATGGACTGGTTGGATCTCCTTGCAGTCCAAGGGACTCTCAAGAGTCTTCTCCAACACCACAGTTCAAAAGCATCAGTTCTTTGATGCTCAGCTTTTTTCAGTCCAACTCTCACATCCATTTCTACTGACCTCTAAAAGGCCTTCTTTTTAAAGACATCTCACACTTACAACTGAGAATCAATATCTCTATAAATAGCTATTAAATCTCTGTGTTTATTTCTCTTTTTTATTGTATTATTTCTATGAGATTCAAATTTAACATTAATTGAGGTCATTTCTAGCTGTTATGCCTTTCCCAAACAAAGCAGTGCTGTTCAGAATACACTAATACAGTTCAGAATACACTAAAAAAATAAAAAGAGTGGCCTTTAAGAAGAGACTATTTTAAGAATATAAAAAGGTAGCTCTTTATAAAGAAAAATTTTGGTAAAAAGTTATCCTCATATTTGAGTATGTTGACAAATTAGTTTGGTATCTAAAGTAGCTGCTTGGCCCAATTTTTCTACATTAATATGGATAAGGCATTTCTCCTTTTTAACAAAAAGTGCTGGCATTATCCTCAAATGTAGATTTTTTTAATAATTTTTATTTTCAAAGAAGGTTTTACAGCTATTTTTGCTTTTACTACATATATGCATGTATGCCCATAAATATGAATATATATGTATATGTATATGTGTAAGTGTTTATTTGTAGGAGCAGTAAAAGTCATTTTAAATAGATTTTTGAAAGATATTTAGCTCTGAAGTGAAATAGTCTATGAAATTAGACAAAAACACTTCTGATAATATAACTAACATAGTAGGCTAATGTTTATTTAAATTTTACTTTGTTTTAGAAATAGCACTATTTACAATATACAAATTATTTGACATGTTACCTGTATTACTACAGGAGAGCTTAGCTAGTAGAGAATAAAATCACATTTCTTTAACTCAATCCAATCTATTACGTTTAATTCCTTAATTTTTCTGTTGTCCTCCTGGACGTAAAGCTTGATCTCTTTTGTATTTTAATTAAGGCAACACTCTTTAGGAAAAGGTGTTGCCAAGGAAGAAGAGGTAACTAAGTGGTACCTGTTAAAACTTGGGCCATTGTGGTCTTCATTTATAATATTCCAGAAGCATTAAGGTCAACTTCAATAAGACTGGAGACTGATACTGTGGATGAATGTTTATCCCATGTTGGGTAGCTCTTTTACTGATGTCATTATTAATTAGGAGTTTACAGGTGGCTCCAAGAATCTGCGTGCTATGCAGAGGCCACAGGAGACACTGCAGGTTCAATCCCTGGGTTGGGAAGATCCCCTGAAGGAAGGCATGGCAACCCACTCCAGTATTCTTGCCTTGGAGAATCCCATGGCCAGAGGATCCTGATAGGCTACAGTCCATAGGGTCCCAGAAAGTCCAACACGACTGAAGTGACTGGGCACACATTATTAATTGTGCCCACAAATATAAAAATTCTAATTCCTTTTATATAAATAAAGATTCACTAACATAATAATTTATTTTTGTTTTTTCATTTTTTTGTTTGTTTTAATGAATCACTTGGTCAGTATGCTCCTTCCGGAAATAAATGAATATGTATATTGAACAAAACAGAGCCACATGGGTCAAATTTTTACAGCGCACAACTCTGAAGCAAAATGGATTTCCACATATTATCACAGCCAGCAAAGCCACATTATGCTTTTATTTCCTCTTATTTTTCTGCCATTCCCCATCTAGATGAAGAAGAGCTGATAAGAATGTTGTGATTCTGTGAAAAACCTATTGGATAATATTTTTTATTAGCTATGCTTCACTATTTTGGATTCATTCAGTAAAAATTATGACAAAATCTAATCAGAATAATATTAGAAACAAGTTGTCATTCTCTTTTCCATAAATGTGAAACAATTGCTAGTATTTGTTCTGCAGTGATTTATGTGAGTGTGCATATATATATATGTGTGTATATATATAAACACACAAAAAGCAGTAATCTGATGAGTAGGGATGATAAATATTCATAAGTATAGTTAATACTAGAACATTTTCTTCCCTACTACTTTTTCTACTTATTTCTATTTGTTGGAGTGGTAGATATATTAAAATATTAATTTTCCGCTTTACTGGAATGATTTCAGAGTCAAGTGCCATTAAAATTCTGAGTGTAAATATGATAAAAAAGGATATGGCTCACTCTACTCTTCATTGGGCTTTTAAACTATTTATTTGCTTTTTTAAAAATGAGCTACTATTTCAAAAATGTTTATTGCCTTGCAGACTTATGCAGAAACTAGAAATTCTCTCTGTGATTCAGAAAGCATTGGATAGTCCCTTACCGTAAGCTTAGAAAGCAAAGGGCAGCTTTTTGGAGACAGGGTAACATGTGATGGTCAAGACCACATTTCACTGCTGTAAAGAGTACTTCTTATATACTCGTCTCTTTTTTTAAACTGTATTTCAGTTATAGGGATGAGCTAACAAGTGCCACAGAGAAGGCAACAGCAACCCACTCCAGTACTCTTGCTTGGAGAATTCCAGGGACGGGGGAGCCTGGTGGGCTGCCGTCTATGGGGTCGCACAGAGTCAGACACGACTGAAGCGACTTAGCAGCAGCAGCAGCAACAAATGCCATGCAGGGCAACTCTATGTGTGGAAAGAAACAGTGCAACCTTAGCAGGCTTAGTGCACTGGCCAAAAGTAGGTGAAAAACTCTGATGAAAAAGCCTGTCATTGTTACTGTACAAAAGGGATGATGAACAATGGATTATGAATTTACCTGATGTGAAAGAGATGTCATGATTTCCATCTCTTTTTATTTTATCCTTCATGAGTTTTCCTCACTACTAAATCTAACTCAGTTAACTTGTTTCATATAAGACCACATAGAATTTACTACCAACTCTCCACCCGAGGTACTTATTAGAGGTAAATGACACTATACTGAAGCTATCTTAATAAGTGTTGTGTTTTAAAATCCCCACTTTTCCCTATATTCATAAGCTTGCAAGTTCTAAGACCTGTTCCCTCCTCTCAGTGACCATGCCACCTGGAGCCCTGGTAAATTATACCTAGTATACCAAAGAATATTTGCCTATTTACCACAAACTGCTTATGAAGTTTCTACTCTATGGGAAATCCATGGGGTCTTTTGTGATCCCTTGTACTGTAGCCCACCAATCTCCTCTGTCCATGGAGTTTTCTAGGAAAGAATACTGGGATGGGTTGCCATTTCCTTCTCCAGGGCATCTTTCTACCCCAGGGATCGAACCCATGTCTCTTGTGTCTCCTGCTCTGGCAGGCAGATTCTTTACCACTGTGCCACCTGGGATGCCCATTAGGTGGTAACTCCTCTGTCAAACTGTTAAAGTTTTCTTCAGCATCAGGCTTAGTTCAGAAGTTGGCTATTTCCCATGGAGCAAAACCCTCACAAGAGATATGCAGATGGGAAACAAAAGATTTGGGTGCTATTATCATGTGTGTGTGTGTACCTGTGCACTCTCAGTAGCAGTCACATCCTACTCTTTGCAACCCCATGGACTGTAGTCCACCAGACTCTTTTGTTTCTCATCTGCATATCTCAATACAAACCATGTTCTATTGATAACAAATAGCTGAACTTTGTTGACCAAGCACATTTCTAAGTGCTCTACAAACATTAACTAATCTATACTTACAACCACTATGTGAGTTATCATTTCCATTTAACAGAGATTAAGTAATTATCCCAAGGTAACATAGCTAATAAGAAACAAAGAAAGAATCTGAACCCAAGCAGCCTGCCTCCATTATTCCTGCATTTAACTCCAATGAGGTTCATTATTGCCTTAGCTGTAGAATAAAGAAGAGATACTCCTTATCTGTTTCTGATATTATGGACACTTATCTCAGAATTTTCTGCTTTTGAATATCACATTGTCTAATTTAATGTCATGCTGGAGGTCCAAAAAACACTGATAAGTCAGATGAAGATTAGGTGGGAAAACAAAAGTAACAGAGGGCCTTCATTGTGACAATGTGAGACTTTCACACTTACTTACATTTGGAGATACTACAGTTTCCTGACGTAAACACAGGAAAAGGTACTCAAACTTATTTTATTTAATTAACTAATTAGGAAACATTAAGTTGTTTACTTCCTGTCATAAGATACTGATTTCAGACACTGACATTTGTTCAACAGTACACTGACATTAGTCATTTATCTCTGCTGCTAAGTGTTGCTAAGTCGCTTCAGTCGTGTCCGACTCTGTGCGACCCCATGGACTGCAGCCTACCAGGCTTCTCTGTCCATGGGATTCTCCAGGCAAGAATACTGGAGAAAGTGGAAAGTGAGAGTGAAGTCGCTCAGTTGTGTCTGACTCTTAGCGACCCCATGGACTGCAGCCTACCAGGCAGCCTCCTCCATCCATGGGATTTTCCAGGCAAGAGTACTGGAGTGGGTTGCCATTTCCTTCTCCACATCTCTAGTTAACTTAATATAGTTCATCCTGCTGCTGCTGCTAAGTCGCTTCAGTCGTATCCGACTCTGTGTGACCCCATAGACGGCAGCCCACCAGGCTCTCCGTCCCTGGGATTCTCCGGGCAAGAACACTGGAGTGGGTTGCCATTTCCTTCTCCAATGCATGAAAATGAAAAGTGAAAGTGAGGTCGCTCAGTCGTGTCCGACTCCTAGTGACCCCATGGACTGCAGCCTACCAGGCCCCTCCGTCCATGGGATTTTCCAGGCAAGAGTACTGGAGTGGGTTGCCATTGCCTTCTCCGATAGTTCATCCTAGCTCTACTTAAATCAGTATAGAGTCTATTTGTATTGGGATTATAGCTAAGGCTACCTACATTCATGTTATAGGTGTTCTTATCTCAAATTATTTGTACATCTTAAACAATTCATGTAGTCATTCTTACCTTTCTACTTATATAATGTTTCATCTTCTAGGAATTCTACTTAATTATTCAGAAAATTTCTAAATATTCTTTAAAACTTAGTCTAAGTATCAATTTACAATGACTTCCTCACACAGCTGTCCTAATCATGTAAATCCACTTCGTAATCCTGATGCACGTTTACTATACTTAAGCCATATCTGTTCTTCATCACCAAAGTGTATGCTTTAAAAGGACATAAGTCATTTTGCATTTGTTTGTTGTGTACATATTTTTATTCATTTTTGACTTTCATTCTAAATACAAAAACCTTGTAAGTAGTCTATAACATGTTTTTTCAGTTATTTCCCACTGATAATAATTTAAAATTATGTATGAAAGAGTACTACAGAGAATTGATTGATGAATATTTTCTCTCTTCTAAATTTAAAGTTCAAATATAAACTATGGAAATAAAACAAATGAACTTAGATAAAAAAAACACATTTCGAATATAATCATCTGATATTAAAATGGAATTCTCCAAGCCAAGCCTCAGCGATATGTGAACCGTGAACTTCGAGATGCTCAAGTTGGTTTTAGAAAAAGCAGAGGAACCAGAGATCAAATTGCCAACATCCATTGGCTCATTGAAAAAGCAAGAGAGTTCCAGAAAAACATCTATTTCTGCTTTATTGACTATGCCAAAGTCTTTGACTGTGTGGATCACAATAAACTGTAGAAAATTCTGAAGGAGATGGGAATACCAGACCACCTGACCTGCCTCTTGAGAAACCTGGATGTAGTTCAGAAAGCAACAGTTAGAACTGGACATGGAACAACAGACTGGTTCCAAACAGGAAAAGGAGTACGTCAAGGCTGTATATTGTCACCCTGCTTATTTAACTTATATGCAAAGTACATCATAACAAACACTGGGCTGGAAGAAGGACAAGCTGAAATCAAGATTGCTGGGAGAAATATCAACTATCTTAGATATGTAGATGTACCACCCTTATGGCAGAAAGTGAAGAAGAACTAAAGAGCCTCTTGATGAAAGTGAAAGAGGAGAATGAAAAAGTTGGCTTAAAGCTCAATGTTCAGAAGATGAAGATCATGGCATCTGGTCCCATCACTTCATGACAAATAGATGGGGAAACAGTGGCTGACTTTATTTTTGGGGGCTCCAAAATCATTGCAGATGGTGACTGAAGCCATGAAATTAAAAGACACTTACTCCTTGGAAGGAAAGTTATGACCAACCTAGATAGCATATTAAAAAGCAAAGACATTAGTTTGCCAACAAAGGTCCGTCTAGTCAAGGCTATGGTTTTTCCTGTGGTCATATATGGATGTGAGAGTTGGACTATAAAGAAAGCTGATCACTGAAGAATTGATGCTTTTGAACTGTGGTGTTGGAGAAGACTCTTGAGAGTCCTTTGGACTGCAAGGAGATCCAACAAGTCCATCCTAAAGATCAGTCCTGAATGTTCATTGTAAGGACTGATGTTGAAGCTGAAACTCCAATACTTCGGCCACCTGATATGAAGAGCTGACTCATTTGAAAAGACCCTGATTCTGGGAAAGATAGAGGACAGGAGGAGAAGGGGATGACATGGGATGCGATGGTTCAATAGCATCATTAACTCAATGGACATGAGTTTGGGTAAACTCTGGGAGCTAGTGATGGACAGGGAGGCCTGGTGTGCTATGGTCCATGAGGTTGCAAATAGTCAGACACAACTGAGCTACTGAACTGAACTGAACTAAACCAAGATTTACAACATTTCTCTTTCTGCAAGTATTTAAAATAAAATTGCAATTTTTTTAATCTGATGAAAGGTGATAAAATCACATCTTTAAAATAATTAAATTTTAAGTAATGTCTCTATTGTAGTTTCCCTGCTGGCTCAGTGGTTAAAACTCTGCCTGCAAATGCAGGAGACACAGGTTAGATCACTTGGTCAGGAAGATCCCTTGGAAAAAGAAATGTCAACCCACTCCAGTATTCTTGCCTGGGAAATCCCATGGACAGAGGAGACGGGTGAGCTACAGAACAAGGGATCACAAAAGACCCCATGTGACTTATCGACTAAACAACATCTCTAGTGTTTTATATGCTTTATATAATTTTATAATTGGTAGTGTGGAGAAATAATTTTCTGGTATGAAATTCAGAAAACCTTTAGGAAATAGCATAACATAGTATTTATCCAAATATTTACATTTGAAAATTGTAAATTGTAAATTTATTTAAATGTCATTGGCATAATAAATAGCTGTGCTGAATTTCAATTCTACCAATCAGTTGTGTGATTTGGGTTAAATATTTCACTTCTTGAAACTCAGATTTCTCTGCAAAATGGGTGTAATCAATATCTATATAAAAGAAATCTGCAAGTAAATTATTTGGATAATTGCATCAGAAATGGCATCAATTTTTTATTATTTCATATCTATCACTAGCCATTTATCTTTTACCTTCCACATTTGTAAGAGAAAAATCTGCAATATTAATTTATGACATTACATAATATTTGAAGGGAATTTAAAAATATGAAATAAATGCTCTCATTATGACAATGACTATATTATTACTTATCTAGAAAATTTAAATATGTCTATATGATGCTATGTATACAGTTTAGTCTATATAATACTTTGCTTATTTTAGAAAATGAATACAAATTAGATACAGCAACTTAAGTTGTATGTTTTTGGAGTAAAGTAAAATTGGGAGGAATACTGAACAAAATTAGCATAAAAATGGTAAGTTCAGTGGCTTTCAAAAATTTTTGAATTTTACTTGTCAAAAGAAACATACAAGTTAACCAAGTATATATTCACATATATGCAACAGACACAAAATTTTTATGAAAAAAAATTTTTTTTTGCCAGACTAAGAATGTCCACATATTTTTAGACATTTCTCCTAGATTTGAATTTATGTAGAGGTGAGTTCCATATTCCTGTTCTTGAATTTTAGTTGACGCTGTAATTGTTTCAATGGATGGAATATGGCAGAAGTGATATTGTGTTTTTCTGGCCCATGCTTTGAGTAAGAAGAGACTGACACTTTTTACTTCATGGATCTTGGAACATTTGTCCTCAGAACTTTAACCTGACACATAAGAAGGGCAACTATCCCAAGTCACCAAGCTATGAGGAAACCCATGGCCAACTATCCCAAGTCACCAAACTGTGTGAAAAGCCCATGTGGAAAGTTGATGAGGATTAGGGGGAGGCAGACAGAGATGAGGAGAGAGACCTGCTTAGTGCCTAGTTATTCTAATCACTAGCCTTTTGAAGCATCCCAGCTAAGACCTCAGATTACCTGAAGCAGGAACAGTTCTTACCCAAAGCTTTTGTGTCTGAATTTCAGTAAAACATTAATGATCATCTTTCCTAATCACTAAGTTTTTAAGTAGTTTGTTATATGGTACTAGATGATCAAAAAGCTTATTGTTATTACATAATTTACATTGTTAATCTAAAAAATTGGTCTTGATTCCCTGACCTGCTGAGGGATTTTAACTTATAGTATGTAAAACACTACTCTAGACTTTCTACTAAACAATATACAGTTTCATAAATTTTTATATGGGAAAAAATAAAAGAAATCCTAAATCTAGTATAGTTTGTTGGAGAATTTATGGGTTTTATTGACAAAAGAAAAAAAAAAAAGAGCAATGGCCTTAGTCCAGTTCCCAGTTCTTGAAAAATTCCTTTACCTTTCTGAGTTTTAATTTTCTTTTCTGTATTATAAAAGAGTAATTCTTATATAAAGATTGTTAAAAACATGATAAGAAATAGAAAGCCAGAAAACACCCCATATCAAAAATTAGTATGAAAACATGTATATGTTTCTGCATTTATCACTCCATCTAAAAACAAATGATAATAAAAGCAAAGTTAATAATTTTTTTAGCAATTCAGTTTAAGCAAAAACAATACCAGCAGAAGTACAGCCTCGAAATATGCCTGTACTGTTTTCAGTAATTATTAATGACTCTAGCTTTGTTGGTGAAAATATCATGTTTCCGTGAAAATTGCTTTATCATTTCTCTGATCTGCAAGTGTGGACACAGTTTTAGGTAAATAAGACTAAAACTATACCAAGACAAGCTTGACTTTGAATTCTGCAAATTGGATTTCATTGACCTTTTTCCTTCTGAGTTAGAATTCCTCTTGTACTTTAGGATGAACTTCCTGGTTTTCTCCAAGCCTTTTAACTCTTCTTTCCAACTAGACACCATTCTTAAGCCAACCATTTGCACTTGTTAGGTAATTAAATATACCTGAGCATGAATGACATTGTATAACATGTTGCCTCCAGTGTATTTCCTTTCACTTTAAAGGTGGAATGAAAGTTTGATTCATTTATTATTTTCACTATGAACAGGAGAGAAAAATGAGATTGAAGGCCTTGGGTATAGGCATGGACTAACATTATACTTCATTTTCTCACGAGGCTGACTAGATGATGACTGTGATTGATGAACAGAAAGGAAAGAATTTAGGTGATTCTGCTTCCCAAGAGAGGACAAGTTCTCTTGCTCCATCCTGGAGGGCAGGAGCTATCTTATGAGCTTATCTTTATGAGCTATCTTGTAGTTAGAGCATGTTCCATTCTTATACTCTTTTTCTAGTTATTCTTGTAATGACACAATAAGACATCACCCAAGATTTTCCTGAATCCCACCTCAAGCTTGTGTAGAAAATACATTGTTAAAGTTATGAGTGTGAGCTTTTAAAGTCAGACACACTAGGTTTCAGTTTATTTCTGTTTCCCATTTATTTGCTGACTGACCCTGGACTTTACTTTTATGACACTCAGATTTTTCATTGTAAAATTAACCGAATAATACTAGTCACACAGAATCATATTTTTCAACTGAATGAAATGCCATTTATAAAGCATCTCATATAGTGTGTGAAAGATGCATATTAAATCCTAGTTATTATCATCCTTATGAAAGTGAAAGTTGCTCAGTCCTGTCTGACTCTCTGTGACCCCATGGACTACATAGCCCATGGAATTCTCCAGGCTAGAGTACTGGATTAGGTAGCCCTTCCCTTCACCAGAGAATCTTCCCAACCCAGGGACAGAACACACATCTCCCACATTGCAGCCAAATTCTTTACCAGCTGAGCCACAAGGGAAGCCCCAAAATACTGGAGTGGGTAGTCTATCCCTTCCCCAGCTGATCTTCCTGACCCAGGAATTGAACTGGTCTCCTGCATTGCAGGTGGATTCTCTACCAACTGGGCTATCAGGGAAGCCCTCATCATCATCCTTATAATTCAGTATAAAATTGAGATCCAGGGCTTCCTTGGTGGCTCGTATGGTAAAGGATCCACCTGCAATGCAGCACACCTGGGTTCGATCCCTGGATTGGGAAGATCTCCTGGAGTAGGGCATGGCATCCCAATCCAGTATTCTTGTCTGGGGAATTACATGGACAGAGCTTCCCTGGTAGCTCAGATGGTAAAGAGTCTACCTACAATGTGGGAGACCCGGGTTTGATCCCTGGATCGGGAAGATCCCCTGGCGAAGGAAATAGCAACCCACTCCAGTATTCAAACCTGGAAAATCTCATGGACCGAGGAGCCTGAGGGGCTACAGCCCATGGGGTCCCAAAGAGTTGGACACAACCGAGTGACTTCACTTTCACTTTTCACTTTCGGGAGCCTGGCAAGTTATAGTCATGAGCTCACAAAGAGTTGGACAGGACTGAGCAACTAACACATATACACACACCTTTATTCCCTAACCTGAGCAAGGGATTGGAAATAATATTAAATACTTATAGAAAGGTAGACATTTTTAGCAAATTAGGTGTTATGTTATTCAGGCATCATAACAAATCTAAAAAGTAAATTTTGTTATTTCAAATTTTTATGAGGTGTAAATAATTCACATAGTTATATAGGTAAATCAGACCTTTTAATTAAAATATATAACTTCAAAATCCCTGCTCTTCCACACCATGCTCTCCTTTCCCCATATTCTCTCAATATATATTTCTAAGACTAGGTGTAGGTCATGCTTTGAAGAACAATTTACATAATTCAGAACTATATTTATGGGGCCTTTATTACCATTCTTCTCTGCACTTATTTTGCACTTAAGAAAGCATCCATATCCAGGGACATTTTTTGCTACTGGTAAGAATGTTTATTTACTTTTTAATGAAGAACTAAGGTGCTGAATGTATCTCTGTGTAATACAGGGATTTGGTAGAACTAATACTTATATGATTATTTCTAAACACTTTCAAAAAACATCTCATCTACAATTTTATCTAATTCTCATATCCATCCTATAAAATAGGCCCAGCAGATGTTATTCAGCTTTTAAGCCCAGGATTCAGAAAAACAAGACAATAAGTAGAGTAGACTAATTGGATCTATGTAATTCAAGGTTTACTGAGAATCAGTGGAAACAAACATTTATTGCTCTCTGGTCTTTACATGGACTATCTTGTATGAGTGTCTTAGAGATGTCCTTCCTAAGGAAGGTCATGCCAAAGGTACATGAGCAGGTACATTGGGATATCCTAACAGCAGCCTTCTCCTACTTCTCAGATGTGACACTCACCTAATGTATTAGAGAAAGGAATTATTTGTCCAAGAGATTTATTGGTGGCTATACTGAGAAAAGTAAGGAGGGAACTTGAGGAGCCTGTGAAAATTATGACTCTGCAATGCTGTTTGACCCCTATGAAAGAGATAGGGAAGACAGGCAGGAAGGAAAGTAGTAGACTACCTAACTTCTAAGAATGTTTGGACCAAGCTGGAAAAGAAATCTGTAGAGTCAAAGTGTTCCATTAGAAGAATTTTCTATCTCTTAGCAATAGGCCTAACTTAGTCATTTTAGTATCCTGTTCAGTCATTGGCTGGGAGCAGGCCTTACTTTAAAATAAAGTTTAAATAAGGAAATAGATTTTAGAGGGCACAACATGGTATCAGCAATCACTTAGGATCCCCACATTAGGGAATCTGAAAAGTAGATTTCATGTTCATCACATGCAGGATGCTCCATTTTATTGGAAATCACCCTGTTTACCTTGCTTGCTTTTAGTAAACAGCTTTTGGACTCAAACTGATATGAGTTCCCAGTTTTCTAACTTTGTGTCTTTGAGCAATTTCCTAACCATTCTATTCCAGTTGGTAACAATCTGGAGAGGATATTATGGCTTCTATCTTTATATCTTTCAAGTGTGTGTGATAAAAATGTACCCTCTAGCACTGTGTCAATCAAAGAGATAATATGTATTAAGGACTTAATAATAATCATTAGGTAAGTAAATAATAAATAACTATCGTTATTATTATAATAAAAGCTACTACTACTACTAAGTCGATTCAGTCATGTCTAACTCTGTGCGACCCCATAGACAGCAGCCCACCAGGCTTCCCCGTCCCTGGGATTCGCCAGGCAAGAACACTTGAGTGGGTTGCCATTTCCTTCTCCAAGGCATGAAAGTGAAAAGTGAAAGTGAAGTCACTCAGTCGCGTCCGACTCAGCAACCCCTGGTAGACTTGAGCCTACCAGGCTCCTCCGTCCATGGGATTTTCCAGGCAAGAGTACTGGAGTGGGGTGCCATTGCTACATAAATGAATTTAAACTTGTTTATTATTTCTAAGACAAACATTTTTTCTGAAAGTAATTCATGTTTTGAAAGGTATCTAAAAAATGTATTTCTAAAAACTGATTTTGAATTAGATATTATCAAGAAAAATGAAGAGATTTGAGTCAAATGATGAAAATCCTGCATTATGAATTTTGAATGGTTCACAACTTCTTACTCTGGCATGGCAAATAAAA
Organism: Bos javanicus; assembly: GCF_032452875.1. Taxonomy (NCBI): domain Eukaryota; kingdom Metazoa; phylum Chordata; class Mammalia; order Artiodactyla; family Bovidae; genus Bos; species Bos javanicus. The sequence goes on along the minus strand of NC_083870.1, from coordinate 72,670,654 downwards.
TCATGACATTGCATTTTAGTTGTCTTTGTAAGACAGAACTTGAGGAAATTGAAATAAGTAAACTCATGCTCAAAAAAGAAGCCTTTCTCCAATAATGAATGTATCCCAGTATGTTTTCAGTTAAAACAAAAAGTCTGATGCATGCTTATGCTACTTTTATTATTTTCATAATTGTCTGCTTTGACTCATTCATCAAAAGTAATACCTTTATGATATTGTTGATGCAAAGGGGCTTCTCTGGTGGCTCAGACAGTAAAGACTCTGCTTGCAGTGCAGAAGACCCCAGTTTGATCCCTGCATTGGGAAGATCCCCTGGAGAAGGGAATGGCAACCCACTCCAGTATTCTTGCCTGGGGAATTCCATGGACAGAAGAGCATAGTAGGCTACAGACCATGGAGTTGCAGAGTCGGACATGACTGAACGGCTAACACTTTCACTTTAATACAGTTAGACTGAGTACTGTCATTTATAAAACAGGATTAATAATATCTCTCTACCTCAGATGGTTAAGATTAATTGAAATTGCTTATTTAAGAGCACTAAATACAGTATGTAAGGCAGAGAATATGCACACAATTTATTAACTTTGACCCTTACTTTCTTTCTCCCCTTATTTTTCCTTTTTATTTATTCTATGCTTCAGCAATATGTGAACTGTGAACTTCCTGATGTTCAAGCTGGTTTTAGAAAAGGCAGAGGAACCAGAGATCAAATTGCCAACATCCAATGGATCATGGAAAAAGCAAGAGAGTTCCAGAAAAACATCTACTTCTGCTTTATTGACTATGCCAAAGCCTTTGACTTTGTGGATCACAATCAACTGTGGAAAATTCTGAAAGAGATGGGAATACCAGACCACCTGATCTGCCTCTTGAGAAATTTATATGCCGTTCAGGAAGCGACAGTTAGAACTGGACATGGAACAACAGACTGGTTCCAAATGGGAAAAGAAATACATCAAGGCTGTATATTGTCACCGTGCTTATTTAACTTATATGCAGAGTACACCACGAGACACACTGGACTGGAAAAAGCACAAGCTGGAATCAAGATTGCTGGGAGAAATATCAATAACCTCAAATATGCAGATGACCCCACCCTTATGGCAGAAAGTGAAGAGGAACTAAAAAGCCTCTTGATGAAAGTAAAAGTGGAGAGTGAAAAAGTTGGCTTAAAGCTCCACATTCAGAAAACGAAGATCATGGCATCTGGTCCCATCACTTCATGGGAAGTAGATGGGGAAATAGTGGAAACAGTGTCAGACTTTATTTTTGGGGGCTCCAAAATCACTGCAGATGGTGACTGCAGCCATGAAATTAAAAGACGCTTACTCCTTGGAAGGAAAGTTATGACCAACCTAGATAGCATATTCAAAAGCAGAGACATTACTTTGACAACAAAGGTCCATCCAGTCAAGGCTATGGTTTTTCCTGTGGTCATGTATGGATGTGAGAGTTGGACTTTGAAGAAGGCTGAGTGCCGAAGAATTGATGCTTTTGAAGTGTGGTGTTGGAGAAGACTCTTGAGAGTCCCTTAGACTGAAAGGAGATCCAACCAGTCCATTCTGAAGGAGATCAGCCCTGGTATTTCTTTGGAAGGAATGATGCTAAAAGTTGAAACTCCAGTACTTTGGCCACCTCATGTGAAGAGTTTATTCATTGGAAAAGACTCTGATGCTGGGTGGGATTGAGGGCAGGAGGAAAAGGGGACGACAGAGGATGAGATGGCTGGATGGCATCACTGACTCTATGGATGTGCGTCTGGGTGAGCTCCGGGAGTTGATTATGGACAGGGAGACCTGGCGTGCTGTGATTCACGGGGTCGCAAAGAGTCAGACACGACTGAGCAACTGAACTGAACTGAACTGATGCTCTTTTACCTCATCATAACTTTCATTCTTTCCTATGATCTCATCCTTTTATGACCAAGAAAAATTAATTTTGAAAATTTAGTTTCTGTTTTAATTTAGTTTCCAACTGGAATGAATGGTTCCAATCAGATGGATGTACTGATGGATTAAATCAGAACTGTGGTCTTCTATTTAAATTAAATATTACATAAAAGTACAGTCATTTATTCATTTTATAATGAAAATTCAATACCTTCAAAATAATCTAAGAAATTTTTGGTATTTCTTGATGGATTTGGGAAAGAAGGGTATATAACACCAATTAGTTTCATTATTTTCATTTTAAAATTATGTGATTTTCAAAGAATAATTTATTCTTTTAAATCCAATTTTCTAGGCTAAAGCATTTTGAAAAATGTCCAATATTAGTAAAAAGTTGGATTTATTTTTAAAAAATCAGAAGTTGAAGCACATTTATTGTACAATTCATTATCTAGGTTAAAATAATTCAGGTCCATTAATAATCTTGTGAGATATGTGGGTAGGGGGAAGCTGACCTTTAACAAACTCAGCCTAATCAGGTTTAAAAGCATTTTGTAAATATCTTGTTAAAATTGAGGCATCTAGGAAGAATTCAAACATATAGATCAAATGCAAAAGTTAGTTTGTGCCATAGTCACATAATTGAAACTTATTTTGTCATAAAATGGTTTGAATATTATCAAAGATCATATTTCTTATGCACACAGAAAAGGTCTTTGCTGAAACTTGATAGAATTCATTATGCTAAATATCTTAATATTTATGTGATAAGAGTATAATATGAATTTTATGAGTGATTAAAATGTATATATATAGCTTACTTGATTGCATTAAAACATTTCTATGGTAGTAACTATAGTTCTTTTGAGGAGAAATTCCTGAACAATGATATTATCCAAGAAGTGAGAGGTCATCAGTTTTAACTTCCAATGTGTTGAGTTTATATTGCATTGTGCCATTAAAAAGCCATTTTCTCTCTGTGATTCTGTGCCTCCTAATAGGCAGATATTAGGATATTTATCTACCTGGCAATATTCCCAGCCAATATTTGTCAGTTTTACTCTGCACAATTACAGCAGAAAAGGATTGGAAAGGAAGGGAATAAAGAAGAATAGACCACTAAGAAAGTAAATATGTATACGACAGAAGGGTTAATATTTTCACTTTTCTATGCTTTTTTTTTATCACTCCATATATTTTTTTCACAGGGTGAAATTTCTTAAAGACAACTACATAGTTTCTTCACCTATATGCAGAGTTGTTTTATGAAGGGCAACTTGCATCTCTCTTTGTGACAGGAAAATAGAAAAAGACTATTTTTAAAACGTATTTAAATGTAGGGTTTCTTTGATTGGAAATTTTATCTTCTCTCTTGAGAAACTTTATGGACATAAAGATGCTTAGATGAGAGGAAGGGCAGTGAAACCTCATATCCTAATGCCATAGAGAAACATCCATGATGGTAATCAAGGCCCATGCTATTAGGCACAGGGAGTCTTTTACTGTCATAAACATCATTGAACAGACTAGTACAATAGCTTAGAGTGGATGTTACACAGAGAACAAATATAACCAAGTGTAACATGCCAAAATCTGTACATTTAAAGACATCTAAAATAGTAGTTATTTCTCAAATAGGAGAATTAGAACGTAAATGAATCAAACAAAAGCAAAACCCACACAAGTATTTCCCCATGCTGAAAGATTTAAATCATAATATCAAATAAAACTGTCTAGACTCTACACAAAACAAAAATCTGAAATAAAAAGAGTGTATAGATTTAGTAAATAACCACTTCAAAGGAAATTAGAGAATTTTGAAAACAAAATTAGATTGATTTACTAGTATGATCCATAATGAAAAGGCCTAGACATTGATATAAAATCCTATACTATTCTCAGTATAACGAATATTTATGCTAAGATAAAACTTGCTTTATTTTTTAATTTATTTTATAAGAAAAAGATTTAGTTAAATACAATGACCTTTGAAAGTATATGGTTTTATATTTGAAATTGTTTATGTTATTCGAGGGCTAAGATATTAAGTAGTTTATACCACTATTGCAAATAAATACACAACATAATGAGTCAACAACATAGAAATGTAATTGCTATAAACATACCAACTTTGGGCCATATCACAAATGGAGAGATAAAGGTACATTGGATGACAGTGAAGGTAGGCTGTTTTATGTAGTCAATCGGATCTTGTTTGTGACACTTCCATCTTCAACACTGGACTTCAGGATTCTTCTTGACAACTCTATCTCAGTTAACCAGCTCAGAAAACCAGCACATAAAAATTTTTTATGATCAAAGTCTATAAGTGACTCATGTTACCTCTGATTATATTCCATTAGTTATATATCATTCAGACAGCTACAGTGAATTTAAGGAAAGCAGAGAACAATACCCAGTTCAATGTGCAAAGTTTCTATGTGATAAGATACGTCATCTACACTTTCAAACTCAATATACAACAGTAGATTGATGAAAAGTTATTTATACAAAATGAATTGGAAAAGTAGGAAGTAAGAAAGCCCTGAAATTGCAAGGATGAAGAATATGATTCTATTTTGTAGGGAGGCATTGTTAACAATCTTACCTAGGAAAATGAAGAAAATTCTTTGATTAGAAACTAAATGTTCTCTCAAAGTGTTTGCAATGGTTCCAGCTTTGCCCTCTCAGGAATTATTCCTTACTTACTAGTTTCCATGCCCACTTTTGTAGTGAGTGTTGAGAATCTAATTTGCTTAATGTACAGTGCAGCTTTTGTTTCCTACCCACTCCAGTATTCTGACCTAGAGAATTCCATGGACTATACAGTCCATGGGGTCACAAAGAGTCAGACATGACTGAGTGACTTTCACTTTCACTTTCCTGCTCTGTGAAACCTTGGAAAATGAAAAGTGAATGTGTTAGTTGCTCAATCATGCCTGACTTGTTGCAATCCCATGAACTGTAGACTCCTCTGTCCATGGAATTCTCCAGGCAAAAATACTGGAGTGGGCATTCTTTTCCCCAGGGGATCCTCTTGATCCAGGGATCAAACACTAGTCTGCTAAATTGCAGGCAGATTCTTTACCACCTGAGTCCCCAAGAACGCCCCTTGCAAGCATAGGGTTTATTTACAATTGTGGCAAAGATACTTGGGGGAATACTTTCTCATTTTCTTGGCTATATAATTTCTTAAAATCCTGATAGTCTATTGATCTACTTCCTAGTCATCATTTCCAGTACAGGAGTGTATACCCAAAGCTTTCTCTTAGACATAATTCTTAAGGTTTCTTTGTTTTTACTGTTTTTTGACATCATTTCCTCATGCTTTCTATTAATACTTAATGGTCAGATCAGATCAGATCAGTCACTCAGTCATGTCTGACTCTTTGCGACCCCAAGAATCGCAGCACGCCATGCCTCCCTGTCCATCACCAACTCCCAGAGTTCACCCAGACTCACGTCCATCGAGTCAGTGATGCCATCCAGCCATCTCATCCTCTGTCGTCCCCTTCTCCTGGCCCCAATCCCTCCAAGCATCAAAGCCTTTTCCAATGAGTCAGCTCTTCTCATGAGGTGGCCAAAGTACTGGAGTTTCAGCTTTAGCATCATTCTTTCCAAAGAAATACCAGGGCTGATCTCCTTCAGAATGGACTGGTTGGATCTCCTTGCAGTCCAAGGGACTCTAAAGAGTCTTCTCCAACACCACACTTCAAAAGCATCAATTCTTCGGCACTCAGCCTTCTTCAAAGTCCAACTCTCCCATCCATACATGACCACAGGAAAAACCATAGCCTTGACTAGATGAACCTTTGTGGTCAAAGTAATGTCTCTGCTTTTGAATATGCTATCTAGGTTGGTCATAACTTTCCTTCCAAGGAGTAAGCGTCTTTTAATTTCATGGCTGCAGTCACCATCTGCAGTGACTTTGGAGCCCCAAAAATAAAGTCTGACACTGTTTCCACTGTTTCCCCATCTATTTCCCATGAAGTGATGGGACCGGATGCCATGATCTTCGTTTTCTGAATGTGGAGCTTTAAGCCAACTTTTTCACTCTCCACTTTCACTTTCATCAAGAGGCTTTTTAGTTCTTCTTCACTTTCTGCCATAAGGGTGGGGTCATCTGCATATTTGAGGTTATTGATATTTCTCCCAGCAATCTTGATTCAGCTTGTGTTTCTTCCAGTCCATCATTTCTCATAATGTACTCTGCATATAAGTTAAATAAGCAGGGTGACAATATACAGCCTTGATGTACTCCTTTTCCTATTTGGAACCAGTCTGTTCTTCCATGTCCAGTTCTAACTGTTGCTTCCTGACCTGCATACAAATTTCTCAAGAGGCAGATCAGGTGGTCTGGTATTCCCATCTCTTTCAGAATTTTCCACAGTTGATTGTGATCCACACAGTCAAAGGCTTTGGCATAGTCAATAAAGCAGAAATAGATGTTTTTCTGGAACTCTCTTGCTTTTTCCATGATCCAACGGGTGTTGGCAATTTGATCTCTGGTTCCTCTGCCTTTTCTAACACCAGCTTGAACATCAGGAAGTTCACCGTTCACATATTGCTGAAGCCTGGCTTAATGAAATTTCAGCATTACTATACTAGCATGTGAGATGAGTGCAATTGTGCGGTAGTTTGAGCATTCTTTGGCATTGCCTTTCTTTGGGATTGGAATGAAAACTGACTTTTACTGGTCCTGTGGCCACTGCTGAGTTTTCCAAATTTGCTGGCATATTGAGAGCAGCACTTTCACAGCATCATCATTCAGGATTTGGAATAGCTCAACTGGAATTCTATCACCTCCACTAGCTTTGCTCGTAGTGATGCTTTCTAAGGCCCACTTGACTTCACATTCCAGGATGTCTGGCTCTAGGTCAGTGATCACACCATCGTGATTATCTGGGTCATGAAGATCTTTTTTGTACAGTTCTTCTGTGTATTCTTGCCATCTCTTCTTAACATCTTCTGCTTCTGTTAGGTCCATACCATTTCTGTCCTTTATCAAGCCCATCTTTGCATGAAATATTCCTTTGGTATCTCTGATTTTCTTGAAGAGATCTCTAGTCTTTCCCATTCTGTTGTTTTCCTCTATTTCTTTGCATTGGTGGCTGAAGAAGGCTTCTTATCTCTTCTTGCTATTCTTTGGAACTCTGCAGTCTGACAGAATGTGGTTCACTGGAGAAGAGAATGGCAAACCACTTCAGTATTCTTGCCTTGAGAACCCCATGAACAGTATGAAAAGGCAAAATGATATGATACTGAAAGAGAAACTCCCCAGGTCAGTAGGTGCCCAATATGTTACTGGAGATCAGTGGAGAAATAACTCCAGAAAGAATGAAGGGATGGAGCCAAAGCAAAAATACCCAGCTGTGGATGTGACTGGTGATAGAAGCAAGGTCTGATGCTGTGAAGAGCAATATTGCATAGGAACCTGGAATGTAAGGTCCATGAATCAAGGCAAATTGGAAGTGGTCAAACAAGAGATGGCAAGAGTGAATGTCGACATTCTAGACATCAGCGATCTGAAATGGACTGGAATGGGTGAATTTAACTCAGATGACCATTATATCTACTACTGTGGGCAGGAATCCCTCAGAAGAAATGGAGTAGTCATCGTGGTCAACAATGAGTCCGAAATGCAGCACTTGGATGCAATCTCAAAAACGACAGAATGATCTCTGTTCATTTCCACGGCAAACTATTCAATATCACAGTAATCCAAGTCTATGCCCCAACCAGTAACGCTGAAGAAGCTGAAGTTGAATGGTTCTATGAAGGCCTACAAGACCTTTTAGAACTAACACCCAAAAAAGATGTCCTTTTCATTATAGGGGACTGGAATGCAAAAGTAGGAAGTCAAGAAACACCTGGAGTAACAGGCAAATTTGGCCTTGGAATACGGAATGAAGCAGGGCAAGGACCAATAGAGTTTTGCCAAGAAAATGCACTGGTCATAACAAACACCCTCTTCCAACAACACAAGAGAAGACTCTATACATGGACATCACCAGATGGTCAACAACGAAATCAGATTGATTATATTCTTTGCAGTCAAAGATGGAGAATCTCTATACAGTCAGCAAAAACAAGACCAGGAGCTGACTGTGGCTCAGACCATGAACTCCTTTTTGCCAAATTCAGACTTAAGTTGAAGAAAGTAGGGAAACCACTAGACCATTCAGGTATGACCTAAATCAAATCCCTTATGATTATACAGTGGAAGTGAGAAATAGATTTAAGGGCCTAGATCTGATAGATAGAGTGCCTGAGGAACTATGGAATGAGTTTCATGACATTGTACAGAAAACAGGGATCAAGACCATCCCCATGGAAAAGAAATGCAAAAAAGTAAAATGCTGTCTGGGGAGGCTTTACAAATCGCTGTGCAAAGAAGAGAAGCGAAAAGCAAAGGAGAAAAGGAAAGATATAAGCATCTGAATGCAGAGTTCCAAAGAATATTTAATGGTAATCACCATGAAATCATTTAAAATAAAAGTGTTTAGTGGGAAGAGAAACACTTTGTGCATTATATTGCCACAGATCTAAATAGGTTTTAAAATATCTTAATGGGAGTTTGCTGTCCAAAGCTTTTTGTTTTTTCCAAACTTTTGATGAGCTTATTCTTTGCTTTGCCAATGAATTACTGTTTCTCTGAGCTCAATTCTGCTTGTGATACCATACTAAAAGGAATAAGGAGTATTTATACATATGACAGGGCTTCCCAGATGGCTCAGAGGTAAAGAATCCCCCTGCCAATGCAGGAGACACTGGTTCAGTCCCTGAGTCAGGAGACCCCTGGAGGAGGAAATGGAAACGAGAATCCCATGGACAGAGGAGCCTGGCAGGTTACACTCCATATAGTTGCAAAATCAGACATGCCCAAACACACACATACATACAATGAATAGTTGATTTTTTCTAGCCATTTTCTTTAGAGCTGTATGTCTAGTGACTGTCTTTCATGTTTTTTCAGGTGACAATTTTATAAAATAGTTTGGCATTGCATTAGATAGATCTCTAGATTTCTAGCCTGTAGTTTTTTTTTTTTTTCCCCTTTGCTATCTCCTTCCTAATCACTATGACAAGACCACATATTTTATATTTTTTTACAACAGAATTTCAGTTTATAGTTTCAAAGCAGACTCCAAATGTAATGACTAAATAAAATGGAAGTATATTTCTAGCTTAATAATCTAGAACAGTTCTAGGGAATGGAGGTATGGAGCCACTTACCTACTAAAAGTAGTTATTCAGAGACTCAGTTTAATGAAATCTTTATTATAATACCTTAAATTGTGATTTTGGTGTCATAATAATTAACACTATTTCAATAAGCTGGAAGAGTTAAGAGCATGGAGGGATTTTCATGGAAAATTTTCTGGGCCATACATGATAATGGCACATAAAAATATCACTTATATTCTATAGGGTAGTATGCAATCACATGACCATAGGTACCTACAAGGGAACCTAGGAAATAGTCATTGTACCCCTCCAAAAATAAAATGATTTTTGTGGAAAGCTAGCAGTTTCTATAATGCCAATTTTATCAAGTGAAAATTAGAATTGAAATAATTAATTTTAGAAATGTTTATATGGTCTGATATAATGTAAATTAAGCATGTGACATTATTAACTTTCCAAGAAATATTGTATTTAATAATATTATTTATATTATTGACTATCACATTCAGTTAAGGTTTTAATCAAGTCCCAAATTACTCAATTCTGCAATTCATTGTTTTCATGTATCATATGTAGATATCAAGTTCTTGATTATTATATTCAAATTTCACATGTGCATTACATGAGGGATGGAGTTTGGATTAGTCAATGACAGATTATAATGGAAACATGATTATTTGGAAATAATATACAACTTTTTCCTTTCTTTATGTCATATACCAATAATTCCAGATGAACCTAATATTTAATTTAAATTAAAAATTTAACAATTTTACTAAAGATCTGTGCAAATATTTTTGAACACTTTGAGAAAGCACTTCAGAGCAAATGTGAAATTTGTACTAGACACCATAAAAAACATTTATATTGAAGAGAGTTCAATGGATAGTATCATTTGATAAATGGAAAAGAGGACTGCATAAAAATGAAGAATCTCAGAAATCTGTGGGACATCGTCAAGGATACTCATATTTGCATAATGGTAGATTTCAAAGGGAAAAAAAAGGGGGCTGAATGAATATTTGATGGAATAGCACAAATTTTGCAAATTTGATGAAAAGCATTAATTCTCATATCCAAGAAGCTCCATAAGTTCCTTAGAGCATAAATTCAAAGGGATCTATCCCTAGACAAATTGTAAAAACTATCAAAAGTCCAAGCTATGGTTTTTCCAGTAGTCTTGTATGAATCTGAGAGTTGTACCATAAAGAAGGCTGAGGGCTGAAAAATTGATATTAGAGAAGACTTCTGAGAATCCCTTGAACAGCAAGTAGATCAAACCAGTTAGGCTGTAAAACAAATGTGAATAAATTTAGAAAATATGAAAAATATTCTCTAGTCACAATGGAATAAAATTATAAATGAATAATGACAATAATTGAGATATTCACAAATATGTGGAAACTTCACAGCACGTGCCTCAATAAGAAATGGGTTAAGGACACAATCTCTAGGGAAGGTAGAAATTACGTTGAAGTGAATAGAAACAGAAGCCACACTAACACTTATGGGATGAAGCAAAAGTAGTTCTTAGGAAATTTAAATCTGCAAATACCTGTATTCAAAAGAAAGAAAAAATCTAGATTTAATAAACCTTTTCCTTAAGAGAGTAGAAAAAGAAAGCTAAATTAAAAGCAAGGATAATATAAACTAGAATGAAATAAATTATTAGAATGAAAATAAATTAAATATTATTAGAGTTAAAATAATTGAAATAAGAAACAGAAAAACAATAAAGAGTATCAAAGAAACCAAACATTAGTTTTTGAAGAGTAACAAAATTGACAAACTTTTAGCAAGATTCACCAACAAAAGAGTAGATTCAAACTACTAAAACCAGGAGTGAAAATTTGGATATCACTACTGAAGTTACAGAAGTACAGAGGAAAATAAGAATAATATATATGATTGCATGTCAACAAATTGTACAACCTCAATAAAATGGATGTATCCCTAAAAAAGACACAAATTATTAGAACTAACTCAAAAGGAAATAGACAATGTGGATAAATCTGTAGCAAGTAAAGATGTGATATGTAATTCATAATTAAACAGAAACACACGCACATATAACCTCCTAAAATATAGTTCCAGATAGTTTTATGCATGAATTTGATCCAATATTTAAAATATAATTAGGAACATCTCTCAAAAACTAGAGAAGCTGATATATCTCAGTTCATTCAATAAATTTGTTTATTCATTGTCATTTGTTGATACCAAAACTAAAAAAGAAATCATAAGAAAAGAAAAATGTAAGCCAATACACTTTATAAATTTGGATGCAAAATTCTCGACAAACCACTAGAGAATCTCTGCCAGAAATATCTAAGAAGACCATATATCATGGCCAAGTGAAGGTTTATCTCAGCAAAGTTAATTTAACAGATACAAATCAATGTAACAGACCATATTAATAAGGAAAAAAAATCACATAACCAACTCAGTAGATACCAATAAAATCAACTGAAATACTCCAGGAGGCTTTCATTATAAAAACACTTGAAAAACTAGGAATAGAGGAACACATATTCAACCTAATAGAGGCTATCTACAGGACAAAAAAAAAAAAAGAAGAAGAAGAAAAACATTAAAAAAGATACTCACAGCAAGTATTGTACTTAAATATTAAAAACTGGACGTTTTCCCTCTAGGATTAGAAATAAGCCAAAGATGTGTCCTTTCACCACTTCTATTTTAATATATTTTGGAGTGTGTTGGAGGTTTTATCCATGCCTATTAGTCAAGAATAAGAGCAAAAAAGGCAGCCACGTTGGAGAGGAAGAAATAAAACTATTTCAATTCATAGATGATATGATTTTGCTATAGAAAGTTCTAAGGAACCCACATACATGCATTCATATTCATATAACACTATCAGAACTTATAAATGAATTTAGCAAGGTTGAAAGTTTCAAGACAAGTATTTAAAAAAATTGAATAGTATTTTGCTCACTGTAATAGCAATGAACAATTTGAAAATGAAATTAAGAAAACAATTACCTTTACAATAATATCAAAAATAATGAAATACTCCTGAATAAATGTAACAAAACTAACAAGAGAAGTGTAATATTTGTATTTGGAAGCTATCAAACATTATTTCAAGATATTAACGAAGCCCAAAAAATGGAAATATTTTCCATATACATAGATTAATAGAATCGATATCATTTAGGAGGCTATATACCCCAAAATGATCTACAGATTTGATGTAATCTTTTGTCAAAATTCCATCTTCCTTTTTATTTTTTGAAAACTAAGAAGATAATCCTACAATTCAAATGGAAATGCAAGCGGCCCAGAATGGCCAAAGCAATCTTTAAAATGAACAACAAGCTTGAGAGATTCACACTTTAGAACTCACTAGTATGCTACAGTAATCAAAACAGTGTGGTACTCACCAAAGGATAGACACATACATTAGTGGAATGTAATTGAAGGTTCTCTAATAACAACATATACTCAGTTGATTTTATCCAAAGGTGCTTGTAGAATTCAGTGGGGGGAATAGTAATGGTTTTAAGAGTGGTTCAAGTTCAAATAAATGAAGTTAAAGCTGGATATCAACCACATACGAAATTTAGCTCAAAATATATCATAGATATAAACTGAGTCAAAACTAAAACAGACTTAGAAGTATCTCTTAGAGTAATATGAAATGGGAAAAAGCATTTGAATATTTTTCAGTGATGGCTTAAAAATGGCCCATCAGCACAATAAAAAATGCTAAGCACATCAGTCACATGGAAACTGTAAGTCAAAAAGCACAATTAGATGCCCCTTCACACCCACTAAGATGGCAATAACAAGTGGCAAAGATGTGGAAAAGTTGGAACTCTCAAATATTGCTGGTAAGAAATCCAAAATGTCACCACCACTTTGAAAACCAGTATAACAATATTTCAAAACATTAAAAATAAAGTTACCATATGACCCAACAATTCTACACTTAGTACTTTACACAAGAGAATTAAAAACATATATGCACATAAAACTCCATGTTTTATGTTAATCAATGTTCACAACAGCATTATTCATAATAGACAACTAATGATTTTAAAGTGAATTATGACATATGAATACAATGGAATATCATTTAATTATAAAAAAGAATGATGATATTCTAGCTAATATACCATGGAAGATGGAAAAATTATGTTAATTTAAATAGACCAAAAACAAAAACCCATATATTATAGTATTATTAATATCTTTACATAAAGTGCATAGGAAACCACAGAGAAAGAAATTAGATATGTCTTTGCTAAGGACTAGGGAGAGGGTGAATGGAAATTTCTGATCTCATATCCAATAATTTCATCTTTATTTGTCCTCATTTCATTCTGTTTGTACTAATATCACTTCCTCAGAGAGACTAGTCTCTTTCCTAATTTCATTTTCATTTTCTTTGTAGCATTCATTGTCTTATGACTTTATTTTTTACTATATTTTCCCTATATAAGAAGGGAAATCTTCGAGGGGCAAAAACTTAACCTTTTTTTGCTAATTTCTGTGTTTTTGATATGTTAAACAGTATTAATGCTGGATTTACTACTGAAAAAGAAATTAATATTATCAAAACTTTCTTAGTGCACCTCTCAATTTAAATATTTCCATATTAGTACTTTTACTGTTTTGAAATTATAACTACATTGTACGATTTTGTGCTATGTAAGAACTTGTAGCATGATTTACACAAGTATTGTGCCCCTGTATGTAACATCCTATATGTGTATGAGCTTCTAAATAATCGCTAATTAAATTTAGTAATAAATAGAAAACATTGATAAAGCACTATGAACAATGACTATAGTGAACTCATTCAGTCGCGTCTGACTTTTTGCGACCCCGTGGACTGTAGCCTACCAGGCTCCTCTGTCCATGGGATTTTCCAGGCAATAGTCCTGGAGTGGATTGCCATTTCCTTCTCCAGGGGATCTTCCCAACCCAGGGATGGAACCAGGATCTCCCACATTGTAGACAGACACTTTACCGTCTGAGCCACCAGGGAAGTCTGAATACTGACTATTCAGTTCAGTTCAGTCGCTGAGTCCTGTCCAACTCTTTGCGACCCCATAAATTGCAGCACGCCAGGCCTCCCTGTCCATCATCACCTCCTGGAGTTCACTCAGACTCACATCCATCGAGTCAATGATGCCATCCAGCCATCTCATCCTCTGTCGTCCCCTTCTTCTCCTGCCTCCAATCCCTCCCAGCATCAGAGTCTTTTCCAATGAGTCAACTCTTTGCATGAGGTGGCCAAAGTACTGGAGTTTCAGCTTTAACATCGTTCCTTCCAAAGAACACCCAGGGCTGATCTCCTTCAGAATGGACTGGTTGGATCTCCTTGCAGTCCAAGGGACTCTCAAGAGTCTTCTCCAACACCACAGTTCAAAAGCATCAATTCTTTGGCATTCAACTTTCTTCACAGTCCAACTTTCACATCCATACATGAAAACTGGAAAAACCATAGCCTTGACTAGATGGAGCTTTGTTGGCAAAGTAATGTCTCCGCTTTTGAATATGCTATCTAGGTTGGTCATAACTTTCCTCAAGGATTAAGTGTCTTTAATTTCATGGCTGCAATCACCATCTGCAGTGATTTTGGAGCCCCAAAAAATAAAGTCTGCCACTGTTTCCACTGTTTCCCCATCTATTTCCCATGAACTGATGGGACCAGATGCCATGATCTTAGTTTTCTGAATGTTGAGCTTTAAGCCAACTTTTTCACTCTCCTCTTTCACTTTCATCAAGAGGCTTTTTAGAACAAAGACTATAAATACCTGTAAAAAGAGGCAATCATTACTTTTAATTATAGTCTTTGATTTATAGAATGAGTGATTTTGTTGTTGTTGTTGACAGTACTCATAATCCCAACTACAAATTAAATATAAGGGTAAAGTAACTTCACACAGAGCACAATTTCTTTACTTATTAATGTGTGACAAGTTAAGGAAGATCTGGAGGAAATATGACACTGTTTAGTGAAAATTTTATTTATTAATAAAATAAATGTTTGAAGAGACATAGTTACAAATGAAATATGTAGTAAATATGCTCAAATAGCTTATAAATACCTAACTATATTTGTGAGCAAATGTTGCTTATTTATTAACAAACTATTTCAATCAAGAAATTCTATTTTTTTACCATTTTTTCATACTCAATGGGGTTACAATATGTCTTTAATGTCCCAAACCTATTGTACCTTTTTCCAAATTTATCTTAACCAATTGAAGGTTTGGAAAGATAGATTAAAATGTTAGTCTCAGCCATATCCACTGTGAACTTCAATAATTTTATGGAGTGTCTTATTTATTTTTTCAAATTAAATGTCTTCAGACAGAATCTGATTTCTATTTACCTTTAATTCCATAATATTTAGTATAGTCATATTTTTTAATAAATAGGCTTATAGTTTTACATTTGTTGTCTGCCTCCAGACTTTGGGGTTTTAATTCCTTTTACAGTAATTTTTAGATAAAAATGCTTATTGCAACCTGACTTTATGTCAAATGAGCACCAATCTTAGATATTGTGGTTCCTTGTTAATGTTTTCCTACTATCATGTTTTCTTGATAAAGAAAAGTTTTACTGTAAAAATAAGCTCACAAATTAATAGAAGTCCAAGTTAGAAATTTAGCAATATTATATATAGTGAAGTTGCTCAGTCATGTCTGACTCTTTGTGACCCCGTGGACTGTAGCCTACCAGGCTCCTCCATCCATGGGATTTTCCAGGCAATAGTTCAGGAGTGGTTTGCCATTTCCTTCTCCAGGGGATCTTCCCAACCCAGGGATCGAACCCGGGTCTCCCGCATTGTAGACAGACGCTTTACCATCTGAGCCACATTATAACTTGCTTAGATAATTTTTAAAATATATTTTACTTTCTTTTCCACTTTGCAAGATAATACCTTTATTGCTGACAGGAATATATAGAAAACTGCACAAATATTTCAGGAACTTATGAACACATGGCTAATATTATCTCACTTGAAAAAAATCTAGTAGAATTTTTTTCCTGTATTGGAAAGGAAGCTAGCAATCTAGAGACTGAATTTTCTCTTCTTTTCCTTTAATCAAAGATTATTTTTCCCTCCTAAGAACTAAAACAATGAAACAAGCAATGAACTAAATAATAAAACTATATCTATATTTATCTCCTTATCTATTTTTCAGTTAGTTAATGGAACTAATTATTTTGTTCTTAAACGGAAAAAAAACTCATTAAGGGAGAAATTTATATACATGTACAGTAGAGTTGGACACGACTGAGTGACTGAACTGAACTGAACAACATTAATTATTACTTATACACATTATAGATTTATGCTATTGATAGTATTATTTCATGAATATTATATGTTTGTTACTTACATTACTGAGCATTAGCAAAGTCTAAATTTAGAAATATTTCTGAAGAGAATTCAAAGCTATAAAAAATATTTCCCTAATTTTTAGATGTTCTCAAGTAGAGTGAAAAACATGTTAGTTTACAGAGAGTATAAAATATTTTAGTATTCTGTTCTTTCACAACCATTTTTCATGCTTTGGTAAAGTGAAATTTTCTAATCAGAGTAAAGTGGCATGGTGAAGGTGTAGATAATGTATTTGGATGAAGGTTTTTAATGAATGTGGTGTTTATTAAGACACAATCCATTAAAAGAAGACTTGCATGGTTGTCTCACATTATTTTATTGATTTTTACTTCATGCATGATTCAAGGTGAGAATTATTCTTTATGAGAAATACTCTCATTCTAATCTTTAATTTCATAATGCAGTCCTTTTTGTTTATTTTTTATGGTTTGGAATATTTCACATATATAAGCTTTACATGCCCTAATAACTATAACTTTGAAATGGAGAATCAGAATTAGCATAATTATAGACATTTAAGGGTTTTAGTATATAAACATTATTATTTTTTTCTGAAAATTTATTCTTTTTTCCAAAGTTTGGTTTTCTGACAGAAAATAATAAGTAATTTTTTCTTTTAAGTTGAAAACTTGAAGATCTGAACGTGTCAATATCAAGTATGTCACTGGTCATGACATTACAAGGGTAAAAATGGAATACAAGATTAAACTCTCTCGTACTTTGGGAATCATTTTACAAGCCTACCAAAATTTATGTCCCTATATTAACAGAATTGTTCACAAAACACTTACATACATATACAACTTCTATATAACCAGATGCTTACAAATAAAAAGTAAAACAGAATTAGTACAATTTTCTGGGTAATGCAAACCTAATAGCAATATTAATTGTCTAGAGAATTGTCTCA
The DNA here is from genome assembly GCF_032452875.1 of Bos javanicus. Taxonomy (NCBI): domain Eukaryota; kingdom Metazoa; phylum Chordata; class Mammalia; order Artiodactyla; family Bovidae; genus Bos; species Bos javanicus. The sequence continues at coordinate 72,653,280 of NC_083870.1, read as the reverse complement.
GTTTTCCACTTCACTTTGTGTGCGAGTCCACACCTTGAATAACAGCCTTAGAAAGGAAACCTGTTACTGAGTTTGAAATTTTTGTTAAGGTCAGACTGTGAAAATCCCATGTGATCAGTTAAATCACAGACATAAAGCAATTACTTTTAGAATTATCCAATACTTAGTTCATTGTTTGCAAATGTGGGTTGATTACTAATAAAAAGACATATACTCTCCTGTACTAGTTTGAAAAGGAATAATTGCATACAATATATTGCTTTGTAGCTACATAGTATTTTACTTTCACTTTTTAGGACACGAAATAATGACTTTATTAATCTCTTCATCCTTGGTTTCTTCAATAATTTGAATACAGACTAACTTTAAAAAATAACATTTTTAAAGATGAGAGAAAATGTTACATGTTGCAAAAAACATTTTGGAAACATTGATACCACCAGATTTTCTTGATACTAATCAAATCACATTCCTGAACCTGTGTTGATATCCTGTAAAGATTTTAGTAATATTCAAATAGGCTGAGTTGATTAGTTATCATTTAGGAAGGAAGGCATACTGACCATTTCACATCTAAAAATGGAACTATAAACTATATGTAAAATTAATAATAGTAGAAATGAAAACAAAGTTAAAACAGTTAGCCAATGTGCATCATTTACATTAATTATCAGTAAATAAGACAGACTACACTTCATGATATTATTGATTTGAATCACTTTTAGTCTGATAACCACACCAGTCATATTTTAATACTTAAACATAATTTTGCAATAATGAATCAAGATAACAAATGACAAAAAGCAGAAAGCTAATAAGTCAATTTATTTATATTAAACCTATCAGTTCAGCAGTATTTCTAATGAAGTGGCAGTTTTTTTATTATAAAGCACACCAGGAAAATCTGCCCTCTAAACTGCTCTTATAATTGTGCATTTTTATATCTTGACATCCATACATGAACAACAGAAGCTACCAACAAAGATATAAGCAGTTTCACAGCTCTAACTTTGAGTAAAACATAATATAGTTGTTTTCTAATCACAAAATAGTACATTTCCATTGTAGTAAATTTTTAACATTAAAGATAACAGAGGAAATAAATATAATTCACTATTAAAAGGTAAATAAGCACTGCTAACAGCAGAGTTATAAATACACCAAAACATACTAATACATACATATATCTGAAACCAATATGAGTCACAACTGATTTGAGAATATATATATAGTTTTATCACTTGAAAAAATATATGGTTTGCTTCCAGTTAATAGTAAAAGAGGCTGGTTTTACCCTCCTATCCTAAACAACTAAAAAGTAGACAAAGTAAATGAAACAATGTCATTCAAATTGTTAGCCATAAGACAACGAAGCACAGTAGTCCCTGAGAGACAAAAGCCACATAAGGTGCTGAGATTGACTGTATTTAATGCCTGGAAAAGACTCCATATTGCAGTACAAGAAGCTGAAACCCACTTAGAGGCCAACAGTCTTCATCAGTTGAGGAAATAGATCTGGAGTTTAGAGGAGACAAGTTTCCTAGATTTTGAAGGTCAGAGTAGCAGAGAGAATAAGCTGCACAGAAGGGAGACACTGAGATACGAGATTCAAGGATCCTCCTTGAGTTTTCAGTTGAGTACCAACCTACTGATGCATGTGAGAAATCTATCAAAGCCTAAGGAAAGAATCACTTGAAAAGATAAAAGGAAACAATGTCTTCAGTGCTGTTGTATTCTAGGGCTGAAATTAATGCCTGTTCCCTCCAGCCAAAGTGGAAGTCCTCACAATTCATGACGAAGTGGTATATAGGGAAGGGGGCCAAATTAGCCCTATATCTTTTGATGATACCAGAAAATTTGAAAATCAAGACCCTAAAGATATAAATCATTTTCAAGAAACAATCGCATCCCAAAACAAAACTTAAGATTACAAAATACAAAAATATCTAGGACACAGGATAAAATTCCCAATGCTTGGCATCTAATAAAATCACTGTATGAAAAATATATGTGAGGACAAAGATCAATTATAAATGACCAAGAATTGATATAGCTACAAGTTGTAGAGAAGAACATTAAGCTATTATGAGTCTACTCCCTGTGATCAAAAGACTAGAGGAAAGGTTACACATATTAGGTGGAAACAGGGAATATATAGAGAATGATCAAATAGGAATTCTAAAGATGAAAACTTTAATGCCTGAGATAAAAATCACAGAGTATGGCATTATCAGAAGATTTAACAATGCAGAAGAAACTATTAGAGTACATGAAGACATAACAATAGAAATTAATCAAAATGAAGCACAGAAAAAAAGACTGAAGAAAATTAACAATTTATGAACATTGGAGCAATTTCAAGAAGCCATATATATGTGTAGTTGCAGTCTTTAAAGGAGAGGAGATAAAGGGAAAACTAAAAATATCCAAAGAAATAATGGTTGAAGCTTGACAAAGAGAAATAATGGTTGGAGGTGATGAATAGATGCAAGGGATCTGGTAGACAGTGTGCCTGAAGAACTGTGGACAGTGGTTCATAATATTTTTCAGGATATGGTGACCAAAACCATACCAAAGAAAACTAAATGAAAGAAGGCAAAAATAGCTGAGGAAAAAGGAGAAGCAGAAGGCAAGAGAGAAAGGGAAAGATATACCCAACTGAATGCAGAATTCCCAAAAAGAGCAAGGAGAAATAAGAAGGCATTCTTAAATGAACAAAGCAAAGAAATAGAGGAAATCAATAGGATGGAAAAGACTAGAGATTTCTTCAAAAAAATTGATGATGCCAAAGGAACATTGCATGCAAGGATGGGCACAACAAGGACAGAAACTGTAAGGACCTAACAGAAGTAGAAGAGACGAAGAAGAGGTGGCAAGAATACACAGAAGAAATGTACAAAAGGTTTAAGTGACCCAGATAACCACAGTGGTGCAGTCACTCACCTAGAGCCGGACATCCTGGAGGGTGAAATCCAAGAGGCCTTAGGAAGCATTACTATGAACAAAGCTAGTGGAGATGACGGAATTCCAGCTGAGCTACCACAAATCCTAAAAAGATTAAGGTGCTGCACTTAATATGTCAACAAATTTGGAAAATTCAGCAGTGGCCACAGGACTGGGAAAGATGAGTTTTCATTTCCATCCCAAAGGAGAGCAATGCCAAAGAATTTTAAAACTACTGTATAATTGTGCTCATTTCACATGCTCAGTTCAGTTCAGTTCAGTCGCTCAGTCGTGTCCGACTCTTTGCGACCCCATGAATCGCAGCACGCCAGGCCTCCCTGTCCATCACCAACTCCTGGAGTTCACCCAGACTCACGTCCATCGAGTCAGTGATGCCATCCAGCCATCTCATCCTCTGTCGTCCCCTTCTCCTCCTGCCCCCAATCCCTCCCAGCATCAGAGTCTTTTCCAATGAGTCAACTCTTCGCATGAGGTGGCCAAAGTACTGGAGTTTCAGCTTTAGCATCATTCCTTCCAAAGAACACCCAGGGCTGATCTCCTTCAGAATGGACTGGTTGGATCTCCTTGCAGGCCAAGGGACTCTCAAGAGTCTTCTCCAACACCACAGTTCAAAAGCATCAATTCTTCAGCGCTCAGCCTTCTTCACAGTCCAACTCTCACATCCATACATGACCACTGGAAAAACAATAGCCTTGACTAGATGAACCTTTGTTGGCAAAGTAATGTCTCTGCTTTTGAATATGCTATCTAGGTTGATCATAACTCTCCTTCCAAAGAGTAAGCGTCTTTTAATTTCATGGCTGCAGTCACCATCTGCACTGATTTTGGAGCCCCAAAAATAAAGTCTGACACTGTTTCCACTGTTTCCCCATCTATTTCCCATGAAGTGATGGGACCAGATGCCATGATCTTTGTTTTCAGAACATTGAGCTTTAAGCCAGCTTTTTCCCATGCTAGTAAGGTTATAATCAAAATCCTTCAAGCTTGGCTTCAGCAGTAAGTGCACTGAATACTTCCAGATATACAAGCTGGGTTTCAAAGAGACAGAAGAACCAGAGTTCAAATTGCCACCATTCATTGGATCATGGAGAAAGAAAGGGAGTCCAGAAAAAAAAATCTGCTTCATTGACTATGCTAAACCCTTTGACTGTGGATCACAACAAACTGTGGAAAATAAAGAAATGGAAGTACCGGACCACTTTAGCTGTCTCCTGAGAAACCTGTACATGAGTCAAGAAACAATAGTTAGAACTGCACATGGAACAAGACTGCTTCAAGACTGATAGAGGAGTACTTCAAAACTCTCTATTGTCAACTTTTAATTTAACTTTTATGAGAGTACATCATGGGAAATGCCTGGCTGGATGAATCACAAGCTGTAATCAAGATTGCAAGGGGAAATATCAACAACCTCAGATATGGAGACAATACCATTCTAATAGCAGAAAGTGAGGAGGAACTAAAGAGGCCTTTTTGATGAGGGTAAAGGAGAGTGCAAAAACTGGCTTAACACTCAACACTCAAAAAACTAAGATCATAGCATCCCAGTCCCAACAATTCATGCAAATAGATGGGGGAAAAATGGAAACAGTGACAGATTTTATTTTCTTTGGCAGTGACTGCAGTCATGAAGTTAAAAGATGCTTGCTCCTTGAAAGAAAATGTATGACAAATCTAGACGGCATATTAAAAAAGCAGAGACATCACTTTTCTAACAAATGTCCATATAGTTAAAATTATATTTTTGTTTTGTTTTTACTGGGACTTCCCTGGTAGCTCAGTGGGTAAAGAATATGCCTGCAGTGCAGGAGACCTGGGTTTGATCCTTGGGTTGGAAAGGTCTCCTAGAGAAGGAAATGGCTACCCACTCCATTATTCTTACCTTGAAAATCCCAGGGATAGGGGAGCCTGGTGGACTGCAGTCCATGGGGTCGCCAGGAGTTGGGCATAACTGAATGACTAACATACATGGTTTTTCAGTAGTTGTGTACAGATATGAAAGTTGGACCATAATGAAGGCTGAGCACCAAAGAATTGATGCTTTTGAGCTGTGGTGCTGAAGAAAATTCTTGAGAGTCCTTTGGACTCCAAGGTGATGAAACCAGTCAGTCCTATAGGAAATCAACTGAATATTCATTGGAAGGATTGTTATTGAAGCTACAATACTTTGATCATCTGATGTGAAGAACAGACTCATCGGAAAAGACCCTGATGCTGGGAAAGACTGAAGGCAAAAAGAGAAGGGGGCAACAGAGGACAGGATGGTGAGAAAGCATCACTCCTCAGTGGACATGAATATGAGCAAACTCTGGGAGATAGTGGAGGGGAACCTGTCATGCTGTAATCCATGGAGGTCACAAAGAGTCAGACACAATTGAACAATAAAACAGCAATGACAAAGGTTGAAACTATTTAATATTGGATGGAAACCATAGCAGTACAGACCCCAGAAGTTAAATAGCAAAAAATAAAGTCCTGAGCATTAAAATATGAAAAAAAATATGTTAAAACACATAAACAATCACACTGCTAAATATGAGTTATAAAGAAAAAATCTTAAAAGAAGCCAGAGGAAAGGCAAATTTTGTATACGGAATCAAAGGATGACAGCACTTTTCTTGTTGGAAACAATGCAAGTGAGAAGACAATACAATAACACCTTTAAAGTACCAAAAAATCTGTCAACATAGAATACTAAACCAAGTGAAAATGTCTTTCAAAAACAAAGGAGAAACAAAGAATTTTTCAGACGTACAATACCTAGAGTCCATCATCAGAAGTCTGGCAATATATATAAAAAAAAATGTTAAAGGGAGTCCTTCAAGCAGAAGCACAGTAGTTTAAAATGGAAATATGAAGCTACACAAAGGATTAAATAAATGGTTAAGTCTTTGATTGTGTGGATCACAATAAACTGTGGAATATTCTGAGAGAGATGGGATACTAGGCCACCTGACCTATGCAGATCAGGAAGAAACAGTTAGAACTGCACATGGAACAACAGACTGGTTCCAAATAGGAAAGGAATACGTCAAGGCTGTATATGGTCACCGTGCTTATTTAACTTATATGCAGAGTACATCATGAGAAATACTGGGCTGGAAGAAGCACAAGCTGGAATCAAGATTGCTGGGAGAAATATCAGTCACCTCAGATATGCAGATGACACCACCTTTATGGCATAAAAGAAGAAGAACTAGAGAGCCTCTTGATGGAAGTGAAAGAGGAGAGTGAAAATGTTGACTTAAGCTCAACATTCAGCAAACAAAGATCATGGCATCTGGTCCCATCACTTCATGGGAAATAGATAGGGAAACAGTGACAGACTTTATTTTTTGGGGCTCCAAAATCTCTGCAGATGGTGATTGCAGTCATGAAATTAAAAGATACTTACTCCTTGAAAGGAAAGGTATAACCAACCTAGACAGCATATTGAAAAGCAGAGACATTACTTTGCCAACAAAGGTCCATCTAGTCAAGGCTAAGGTTTTGCCAGTGGTCATGTATGGATGTGAGAGTTGGACTGTAAAGAAAGCTGAACACCAAAGAATTGATGGTTTTGAACTGTGGTGTTGAAGGAGAGTCCCTTGGACTGCAAGGATATCCAACCAGTCCATCCTAAAGGATATCAGTTCTGAGTTTTCACTGGAAGGACTGATGTTGAAGCTGAAACTCCAAAGTTTGGCCACTTGATGCGAAGAGCTGACTCATTTGAAAAGACCCTGATACTGGGAAAGATTGAAGGCAGAAGAAGAAGGGGATGACAGAGGATGAAATGGTTGGATGGCATCACTGACTCAATGGACATGAGTCTGGGTGAACTTTGGGAGTTGCTGATGAACAGGGAGGCCTGGTGTGCTGTGGTTCATGGGATGTCAAAGAGTTGGACATGACTGAGTGACTGCATTGAACTGAACTGAACACAATTGTGAATATATGACTATCTTTATTACTTAATTCACTTCAGAACATAATTGAATGTTGAATGTAAGAATAATAGCAATGTATTTAAAAGTTTATATCATGTGTAGAAGCAAAATATATGGGAGCAGTAGCTCAAAATCCAAAAGGGAAGAAATTGAACTATAGCATAGAGTTCTTAAACAATGTGTGAATGAATTTAATATAATTAAAATTAACATAATTATAATTAAAATTAGTCATTGATAAATTGAACAATAAAATATAAATACTAAAACAATCTCAAAAGAACATAAGAAGAGTTCCGTTCCGTTCAGTTCAGTTCAGTTGGTCAGTCACGTCTGACTCTCTGCAACCCTGTGAATCACAGCACACCAGGCCGCCCTGTCCATCACCAACTCCCAGAGTTCACTCAAACTCACATCCATCGAGTTGGCAATGCTATCCAGCCATCTAATCCTCTATCGTCCCTTCTCCTCCTGCCCCCAATACCTCCAAGGATCAGGGTCTTTTCCAATGAGTCAACTCTTCACATGAGGTGGCCAAAGTATTGGAGTTTCAGCTTCAGCATCAGTCCTTCAAATGAACACCCAGGACTGATCTACTTTAGGATGGACTGGATGGATCTCCTTGCAGTCTAAGGGACTCTCAAGAGTCTTCCCCAACACCACAGTTCAAAAGCATCAATTCTTTGGTGCTCAGCTTTCTTCACAGTCAAACTCTCACATCCATACATGACTGCTGGAAAAACCATAGCCTTGACTAGAGGGACCTTTGTTGGCAAAGTAATGTCTCTGCTTTTGAATATGCTATCTAGGTTGGCCATAACTTTCCTTCCAAGGAGTAAGCATCTTTTAATTTCATGGCTGCAGTCACCATCTGCAGTGATTTTGGAGCCCCCAAAAATAAAGTCTGACACTGTTTCCACTATTTCCCCATCTACTTCCCATGAAGTGATGGGACCAGATGCCATGATCTTCGTTTTCTGAATGTGGAGCTTTAAGCCAACTTTTTCACTCTCCTCTTTCACTTTCATCAAGATGCTCTTTAGTTCTTCTTTACTTTCTTCCATAAGGGTGGTACATCTGCATATCTGAGGTGATTGATATTTCTCCTGGCAATCTTGATCCCAGCTTGTGCTTCTTCCAGCCCAGCGTTTCTTATGATGTACTCTGCATAGAAGTTAAATAAGCATGGTGACAATATACAGCCTTGACGTACTCCTTTTCCTATTTGGAATCAGTTTGTTGTTCCATGTCCAGTTCTAACTCTTGCTTCCTGACCTGCATATAGGTTTCTCAAGAGGCAGGTCAGGTGGTCTAGTATTCCCATCTCTTTCAGAATTTTCCACAGTTTATTGTGATCCACACAGTCAAAGGCTTTGGCATAGTCAATAAAGCAGAAATAGATGTTTTTCTGGAAATCTCTTGCTTTTTCGATGATCCAGCCAATGTTGGCAATTGGTTCTCTGGTTCCTTTGCCTCTTCTAAAACCAGCTTGAACATCTAGAAATTCTAGGTTCACGTACTGCTGAAGCCTGGTCTGGAGAATTTTGAGCATTACTTTACTAGTGTGTGAGATGAGTGCAATTGTGTGGTAGTTTGAGCATTCTTTGGCATTGCCTTTCTTTGGGATTGGGATGAACACTGACCTTTTCCAGTAGCTAATAGTTAATAAGTCAACAAAAGAGCTATAACAGATTTATTTTTAAAAGTCACTTAATCCAAAAATAGGTGGACAAATAGTAACAAAAAGGAATAAACAATTGCTACAAATAGGAAATAAAAGCAAGGTAGATTTGACTAAGTTATGTTAAATAATCACATTAAGTGAAAATGGTCAAAGTACTCCCTTTTCTTTAACTGCCAATAACTGAAAGACTTATTTTATATCCTCCTAACATATTTGGACTCTTAAAATTTTTTTTAACTTTTTATGAAATTTTCATTTATAAGTGCATTTTTTGTTACTTAGAGCATTACAAATTCATGATAGACACAGTGCTATTGATTGAACTGTTCATTTGTTTACCTTTTCATAAACATACAGTAGGATACTTGTTGATGTACATGCTATGAATTTTAATCCAAGTATAGACTTATATTGTTATTCATTTGCACTGTCATATCCGACTTTTTCAACTCCATGGACTGCAGCATGCCAGGCTTCCCTGTCCTTCACCATCTCCTGGAGCTTCCTCAAACTCATGTCCATTGAGGCAGTGATTCCATCCAACTATCTGTGTCATCCTCTGTCATCCCCTTCTCCTGCCTTCAATCTTTCCTAGAATCACGGGCTTTTCTAATGAGTCAGCTCTTCACATCAGGTGGCCAAAGTATTAGAGTGTCAACTTCAGCATCAGTCCTTCTGAAGACCTCAACAGCACTCTTATTTCTCAGCATCTGTTAAAATTGGAAGTTTTATATGCACATTATTAATATAAATATGTTTTTACCTATTATCTCTTTGTATATTATACTTTTATCCATTTATTATACTTAAGTCTAGATTTAACTGGCTTTTAATATTTAACACATCAAAATTTGTATAATGAATCTGTTTATTTGTTTCAGAATTCTCTCTCTCCTAGGTTCTGTTATCCAGAAAATGAGCAACTCTGTCCATATTATTGACCCATGTTCCATATACTTTTTCACAATAAATACCTAGCAGTAGTATAAATGAGTAGCTTAGTTACTATTAGACAATTTCACCATTAAGAGAACCCACAGCTTCTTGGTGGACTATAATATGTGTTAAATCACTTCAGTTGTGTCTGGTTCTTTACAACCATATGGACCATAGCCCGCCAGGGTCCTCTGTTCATGGGATTCTTCAGGCAAGAATACTGGAGTCAGTTGCTATGCCCTCTTCCAGGGGATCTTTACAACCCAGGAATTGAACTGGCATCTCTCATGTCTTCTGTGTTGGTAGGTGTGTTCTTTACTAGTGCCATATGGGCTGTTGAGTTCAGTTCAGTCGCTCAGTCATCTCCGACTCTTTGTGACCCCATGAATCACAGCACGCCAGGCCTCCCTGTCCATCACCAACTCCCAGAGTTCACTCAGACTCACATCCATCGAGTCAGTGATGCCATCCAGCCATCTCATCCTCTGTCATCCCCTTCTCTTCCTGCCCCCAATCCCTCCCAGCATCAGAGTTTTTTCCAGTGAGTCAACTCTTTGCATGAGATGGCCAAAGTACTGGAGTTTCAGCTTTAGCATCATTCCTTCCAAAGAAATCCCAGGGCTGATCTCCTTTAGAATGGACTGGTTGGATCTCCTTGCTGTCCAAGGGACTCTCAAGAGTCTTCTCCATCACCACAGTTCAAAAGCATCAATTCTTTGGTGCTCAGCCTTCTTCACAGTCCAATTCTCACATCCATACATGACCACTGGGAAAACCACAGCCTTGACTAGAGGGACCTTTGTTAGCAAAGTAATGTCTCTGCTTTTCAATATGCTGCCTAGGTTGGTCATAACAGTATATATTTAAATAGATACTTTTCTGAAAGTGTAGTTTAGTAGTTTTGTAGCTTATTCCTTGCAAGGATATAAAGAACCTTGTTTCTTTTCAACGTTGGACAGTTTATCTTGTATATATATAAATTATTTTTAGATCTGTAGTAGTTTCGCAGGCCTAATCTATGTTATCTCTCAGGATTCACATCTCAGTTTTCTAACTCTATTTGTTTAATAATCACCAGGTGAAGTGTAGTAATAATTACAGTCTCTTTCACTATCAGAATTGTTTTCTCTGTTACAGCACTTTACCTCTGGGAACATAGTAAATGTTGCCTGTCCCCCTCCCCTCTTTTCCCCCTGGTATCTACAGTGGAGAAGTAGCAGTAGAAGAATGGAAGTAATATACTACCATTTCAAAAAACACCTTCTGTCTTCTGTGAAAGATGGTTTATTTGTTAGATATAGGGACTGTACCTTTGGTACTATGGGCCTACTTCAGTGAATAGGGCAGGATCATTCTATTCATCCAAGTGGGTGAGATTCCTTTGCTCACTGAGGTGAGGTTTGGATGTGCCACTTGTGGCTTTTGTCAATTTAGTTGCATCATCCTTTTTTATTATTATTATTTTGTTATTTTTATTCTTGGTGTAGTTGTCTTAATCCCAACCTCTACATATTCAGATTTGTGTGGATATTGAAAGGATTTGAATGAACTCTGACTATAGTTTTATAGTAGGAAACAAATCAATAAATTCTGTGATATTTTTAAACAGGGAATTGATGTCCCAAAAGTTGATTCAGGTAATAGAGTGAACAATTTATTGAGGAGATAGGAAAAATGTGACAAAAACTAGTGTCTTGTTCCGTGAGTCTATTGTTATTGATTAAGGTTTATCTGCAAGCTATATATCTGCACCCCATGAATGACATGACACAACTTTAGCCTGATATATTTTATTATTTCATGTTGACTAGTACCCAAAATCTCTGGTCTCAAAATCCTGAGATGACAATTTGATTGAAACCATTGCCTATCTACAAAGATGGCACTGGTCGCTACTTTACTGACTCTCTTTCTTCACTCTTGGATTAAAATTTTGTTCTCACTATTTCATTTCTAGGTGCTTCATACCAGCATCACATTTGGCCTGACCTTCATGCCTCTCCATATTAGTATTGTTCTCATAAGGTTGGGGAAGATAGCTTAGAATATTTTTGACAAGATTTCTCCAACAACAAAACATAAGGACCTAGGCAAAAACATCCTAAATGTTTCATAATATAAACCTGACAGTGATGGAACTGCAGATACGCAGATGACACCACCCTTATGGCAGAAAGTGAAGAGGAACTCAAAAGCCTCTTGATGAAAGTGAAAATGGAGAGTGAAAAAGTTGGCTTAAAGCTCAACATTCAGAAAACGAAGATCATGGCATCTGGTCCCATCACTTCATAGGAAATAGATGGGGAAACAGTGGAAACAGTGTCAGACTTTATTTTTGGGAACTCCAAAATCACTGCAGATGGTGACTGTAGCCATGAAATTAAAAGACGCTTACTCCTTGGAAGGAAAGTTATGGCCAACCTAGATAGCATATTCAAAAGCAGAGACATTACTTTGCCAACAAAGGTCCCTCTAGTCAAGGCTATGGTTTTTCCAGTGGTCATGTGTGAATGTGAGAGTTGGACTGTGAAGAAAGCTGAGCACTAAAGAATTGATGCTTTTGAAGTGTGGTGTTGGAGAAGACTCTTGAGAGTCCCTTGGACAGCAAGGAGATCCAACCAGTCCATTCTGAAGGAGATCAGCCCTGGGTGTTCTTTGGAAGGAATGATGCTAAAGCTGAAACTCCAGTACCACCTCACGCGAAGAGTTGACTCATTGGAAAAGACTCTGATGCTGGGAGGGACTGAGGACAGGAGGAGAATGGACAGCAGAGAATGAGATGGCTGAATGGCATCACTGACTCGATGGACATGAGTCTGAATGAACTCCAGGAATTGGTGATGGACAGGGAGGCCTGGCATGCTGTGATTCATGGGGTCACAAAGAGTCAGACATGACTGAGCGACTGAACTAAACTGAACTGAAATCTAGATGTGTATACTCAGTCACTCAGTCATCTCCAACTCCTTGTGACCCCATGGACTGTAGCCAGCCAGACTCCTCTGTCCATGGAGTTTCCCAGACAATCATACTGGAGTGGCATGGCCATTTTCTTTTCTGGGGATCTGCTTGCCTGGAAAATCCCATAGGCGGAGGAGCCTGGTAGGCTGCAGTCCATAGGGTCACAAAGAGTCGGACACGACTGAGCGACTTCACTTTTCACTTTTCACTTTCATGCATTGGAGAAGGAAATGGCAACCCAGTCCAGTGTTCTTACCTGGAGAAACCCAGGGATGGGGAAGCCTGGTGGGCTGCTGTCTATGGGGTCACCAGAGTCAGACACGACTGAAGCGACTTAGCAGCAGCAGCAGCAGCAGCCCTACCCAAGGGTTTAACCCATGTCGCCTGCACTAGTAGGCAGATTCTTTAGCACTGAGGCACCTGGGAAGCCCAATGTAAAGTATTTTGAATTAATAATTAGCTGGACTTTGTGAAAGATCTACTAGGGGCAAGAATTAAAATATTTAACTGAAACCTCACACTTGATATAATGGCCTTCATTAAAATGTCTAGAGTTATACATAATAAAGAAGGAGTAGAGAAAATGATGGGAATGTAAATTGGTGCAGCCACTGTGGTGAAGAGTATGGAGGTTCGTCAAAAAAACTTTGAGTGATTTTGGCTAATATAATGTCCTTGAAGTGAAATATTGTGTCAGTTACAAGAAAGGCCCTGTATGGGGCCTTGGAATTTGCACAAACTCTTAGAATAGCTCTCATGTGAACAAGCACAGATTAGCATATTGGTAAATGAGCAATATAGATCACAACACTATCCCATGAAACAGCATCTAGCCAACCTCCAGACTGAAGTATGAGCTCTCTTAGATCACCAAGCCTGACAAGCTAATAACACACATAAACATACCAGCTTCCCTGAGAGCTCAGTTGGTGAACAATCTTCTTGCAATGCAGGAGGCCCAGCTTTGAATCCTGGGTCATGAAGATTCGCTGGAGAGGGGACAGGCTACCCACTTCAGTATTCTTGGGTTTCCCTTGTGGCTAAGCTCGTAAAGAATCGCTGCAGTGCGGGAGACCTGTGTTCAATCCCTGGGTTGGGAGGATCCCCTGGAGGAGGGAAAGGCTACCCTCTCCAGTATTCTGGCCTGGAGAATTCCATGAGATCGCAAACATGGAGAAGTCCATGGGATAACAGAGTCGGACATGACTGAAAGACTTTCACAAACATACTAGCGAAGATCAGTCACCTCTGAATCAGATCATCAGAACTGCCTGAGTGACCTATGTAACTGTGATCCATACAATAAACAGCTGTTTTTAACTCATAAAAAAAAAAAAAACTATAAATAGAGTTACCATATAATCCAGCAATCTCACTCCAGAACATACACTCAGAAAAAGTATAGTTAGCAAAGATACATGCACTCCTATATTCATAGCAGCACTGTTCCAAGACAGGGAAACAACCTAAATGTCTATTGACAAGTGAATCGATAAAGATGCCACACATGTATACACACAATGAATATTACTCAGACATTAAAAAGAATGAAATAATGTCATTTGTAGCAACATGGCTGAACCTAGAGATTATCATAGTAAGTGGTACCATATATACCATATATCATTTGCATGTGGAATCTAAACTATGATGTAAATGAACATATGTATGAACCAAAAACAGACTCATAGACATAGAGCAGACTTGTGATTGCCAAGAGGGAGGGGCTAGGGTAGGGAAGAATTGGGAGTTTGAAATTAGCACATGCTACTAGTATATAGAGGGTGAATAAACAACAAGACCCTGCTGTGTAGCACAGGGAACTATACTCAAGATCTTGTAATAAATCACAATAGAAAAGAGTATATGTGTGTGTATATATATATATACATATATATGCTGCTGCTAAGTCTCTTCAGTCGTGTCCGACTTTGTGCGACCCCATAGACGGCAGCCCACTAGGCTCCTCTGTCCCTGGTATTCTCCAGGCAAGAACACTGGAGTGGGTTGCCATTTCCTTCTCCAGTGCATGAAAGTGAAAAGTGAAAGTGAAGTCGCTCAATCGTGCCTGACTCTTAGCGACCCCATGGACTGCAGCCTACCAGGCTCCTCCATCCATGGGATTTTCCAGGCAAGAGTACTGGATTGGGGTGCCATTGACTTCTCCGTCTGTGAAACTTACTTGAGGAAAATAATACCTATACTAGATAAAAATTTCAAATATTCAAATTTCCTATTATATTTTGTACCTTTTTGGTAAATCTTTTCAAAAGATGTATTTTGTGTAAAATATTAAGTTTATTACCATCTCTTTGCTATGAGATGATCTAATTATCTTCTTAATGCCATACTTGCAATTTGTGTTTTTTCTATTTTTTTCTTGTCAAACAACCAAATTAATTGTATTGATTTTAAAGCCAATTTTGTATTTCCTTGATTTTTACTATCTTTGTTATTTGATCACTTCTCTTTTCTTTGAAATTGGTTTTGCATTTCTTTTTCTATCACATTAAGCTAGAAGCTTTGGTCTTAGAGACCTTAGGTCTCTAACACCTTTTTGTTTGTTTGCTTTTTACAGTCATAAGCTTAAAGCTAAGAATTTATCTTGAAGCACTGCTCTAGTTGCATCCCAGAAGTCTCATGTCTTATTATCATTCTCTCAGTACATGTAGCTAGAGAGTGAGGAAGAAATCATTTCTCAGAGAATGTTTAAGGTGATATGACAACATAGATTGACTAGAGGTTGGGTGGCAACATCAACATATACCTGTTAAAAAGCATTTTATAAACAGAAAACAGAGGATGCAGCTCTAAAGGACACTTAAATTGAAAGGAAGATGGCAGTATAAAGATAAGGAAGAAACAAAGAAATACCATTCTTTCTCATATTATTAACTCACCTAAAATTTTGTAGCACAGTGTCTTTACAGAAATAGGCAATGTACTAATTTTATTGCAGTAGGTGTTAAGCCTGTAACTTCCCATGCTACTAATCATTTCCCTTTAATTGTATTCTAATTTTTATTCTTTACTTTTGATAGACTGCTTTCCATTTGGATGACTTATATGTTAGATAGTTTTGCCTAATATTTGGACACAAATTGATTCATTGAGGTTTTTAAAGCCCAGAAATAAACCACATGTTTTAATACAAAATTTGTTCATGAATTTTTATGTTATGTCAAAAGTTTTCTTTTTTTTTTTTAATCAGTAGCAAGAGAATTACATTTATGGACAACTATGTTGTGTAATATAAAAGCAAAACTTCCAAAGTGGTAATTATTTTTATATTCCATTTCTATTACCCAGTATCTCATGGACCTAGTCAAATGGAACTGGGTGAAATATGTTCGTGTTGAAATGAATAAGCTTAATTTGTTTACTGCAATGTTTTAAATCAAATTACAATAATTTGAATACAAGGAGAGAAATCCTGAAGGATAATTTCAGTATTTTTAGAATTTATGGCAAATATGTTGAATAAATAGGTTGAGCCTTTTTATTTGTATAGTGTTATTCAAGATGTAGGACATTCTAGATTAAGAAAATAATACAAATTATTAGATAAACAATGAGTATCTTAAATATCACAAAGAAGAGATGTGGGTTTCACAGAATGTAGAGGACTTGGGTTTGAATTGCATTTTACACACACACACACACACATACACACCCACAAATTACTCTAATCCAAAGATGGTTTATTATTTATTCCATAGACTAATTACTCTGCTATAATCACAGAACTAAAATAAACATGGAACTGATCCTAGAGAATGTAAAATCGGCTCTATCTTGATGGTTTATATAAGTTAAAATCTTACCTGGGTCAAGATATGATGTTAAGCTAATGATTGAATGAGAAAAACTTTATGATTAAGAAAATTATTATAGAAGTAGTTATGACATCTTATAGCATACACTGTGATTTTGTGTGAATTAGAGAGTAAATTTTTACTATAGACATTGTTACCGTATAAGAGTTGGTGAGCTGAGAGCAAGCTAGATTTTAGTCCTATCTTCCTCCCTCCATACCCTCATACACTTCATCACTTCCACATCTCGATGCCCTTCTATAAGGGCATAATTTACATATCTGGATGTGGCAGTCCTGGGGCTACTGTACATGGCTTCCATGGACCCACATTTCATACTCCTGAGATTATATCAACATTAGGTGTACATGATGTCTGCTCAGTCACTTCAGGCATGTCTGACTCTTTGAGACCCTGTGGACTGTAGACTGCCAGGCTTTTCTGTCTGTGGGATTCTCCAGGCAAGAATACTGGAGTAGGTGGCCATTCCCTTCTCCAGGAGGTCTTCCTGAGCCTGGATTGAACCTGGGTCTCTTACACCTCCTGCATTAGCAGGCAAATTCTTTACCACTAGCACCACCTGGGAAGCCCAATGTACATGATATGTACATGATATATATATTATATATATTTTTTTCTTTTGGAAAAGAAGCAGAGCATTAATCAAATATTCATGACAATGTATTGTCCTCACAAAATGCTAGAAACAGATTATAGGATCAAGCAGTTCAATTATTTAAAATGAAAGTTATTATTTTACTAACTTAGCTGTACTTAGATTATTTTGTCCTGGCAATGGTGGCCTAGTTAAGGTAATAAATGCATAAATCTGATTATATTGTGGTATCTGTTGTAGGAAACTTTACTAATAGAGGATTTTTACAAAAATCTTGCAAACATAGATGAAACCATTTGGACGGAGGACTCTTTTTTTGGGACGTAGAAATTCTATAGTTACCAACTCAAACAGATGAGAAGATTGAAAGAAAAATCGCTTTTTAGTGGAACTGAGAGATACAACCTGCGAACCTGCTTGATATGACCAATTTCTATCTATTCAAAATCATTTTGAATATCATACATGCTAACCATTTAAATAGCATTTCATTACAAAATAGCAGTGCCTGTTGTTTTAACAATTTCAAAACTTTTATTCACAAATTTATGTGTTGTATCTCTAACCACTTTATAGAATGTTCATTTAAATTCGCTACAGGGAAATGCAACTAATCTTTGAAATGATGCTTTTCAGATAAATGACAACACCAGATGTCTGTCTTTGCCGTAATTGTTTCACTTAATAGATATACATAGCATTATATGCTGTCTTAGAAAAAGATTTTCATTTGTAGATGTTGAATCCTTATCTTCAAATCCTTTCCTATAAGCTGTAGAAAAAAAAAAGTGAAATATTTCTGTTCACGCCTAAACATGACACAATTTGGGAGTGAACAGGAAGCTTTTCTCTCCCTCAGACTGACTTGGTTCTGCACATTCCAAAAGGACTTTAATAAAAATACGGTGCAAGTGATTTTGAATGATTTTGACCTGAACTAGAGTCTTTCCTAAGATGTGCAGTCCTGTTTTTTTCTTGTTCTTTTGACAGATGTAAGGAATACTGGGTTGTAGACTGCATGATACTCTACGATTGACTTAGGCAGGGTGTGAATGGTGCTGCAAAGCAGGGGAGCAACACTGAGCTTTCAAAGTGACAGACTGGTTACAGAGTGATTGAAGAGGTATATGTTCTAGCATGCATGTGATGGGCTTGGGGAGGAAAAAGGGGGAATGAGGGGCGGGGGAGCACATCACTGGTATTCATTCTAGTTTCTTCTTTTTCATGTGCATTATTGTCACAGTGTAGGAAGAAGCATATACATAAGCTGGTCCAAACTTCTTTTCATACAAGGAATAAAATAGAATTCATATGAATAGATGTGATATTTCAATTTTAAGACAGATTTATATATATATATAAAATCATATAAAATATGTTCAAGATCATTAATAATTAAGGAAATGCAAATTAAATTCACAACTGGACTCTGTTACACACACTAGAAAGGAGGAAACTGAAGACTGACTAAACAGATTGTCTTAGCTTGGACTGCTATAACAAAGAACCATAGACCAGATGGTGCATGAAAAATAGAAATTTTTTTCTCATTATTCTGGAGGCTGAGATCAGAATTTCAGCATGGTTGGCTTCTAATGGCAGCCCTCTTCTGAGTTGCACACCGCTGACTTCTTGTATCCTCACATGATAAAAAGAGGGCAAGAGAGCTCTCTGGGATCCATTTTGTTAAGGAACTAATCCCATTTATCAGAGTGGAGTCTTCCAAAGGCCCAACCTTCTAAAACCATCATGTTGGAGTGAGGGTTTCAACATATGAATTTTGGGTGCATATATGAATGTGCAAACAATAATACCAAGTACTGGTGACTATCTGGAAGAACTGGACTTCTCATATAATTTCTGAAGGGAACATAAATGGTACAGTTGTTTATATAATATACCATTTATATAATGGTACACACATCTTGTGACAGCTTCTTAAATAGGCAAAGGTAAACCTAGCAAATGGCTCAGACATTCTACTTTTAGTTTTTAACCCAAAAGAAAATAATTCATGTGTTCAAATAAAGACTTGTACATAATGCCTGCAGCAGCTTTCTTTGTGTTAGTCAAAATTTGGGAAAAAAATCAACAGATAAATAAATAAAAAAACATGGTCTATCCGATCAATGAAATCTACTCAGCAATAAAAATAAATGAACCACTGATGCTCACAATAGCATGGTGAATGTCTATTAATTTTGATGATTGAAGTAAGTCAGACTGAAAAGTGAAAACACCCTATCATGTCATTTATATAAAATTGTATGTATCATATGTATACACACATATATGTTGTTGTTTAGTCACTAAACATGTACAACTCTTTTGCAACCCTGTGGACAGTAGCCCACTAGGCTCCTCTGTTGATGGGATTTCCCAGGCAAGAATACTGGAGTGGGTTGCCATTTCCTTCTCTAGGAATCTTCCCAACCCAGGGATTGAACCCACATCTCCTTCACTGGCAGGAGATACTTTACCACTGAGCCACCTAAACATGAAAAGTAAATTTATAATGACAGGAAATAAGTAAATGGTTTCCTATGAAACTAAGGTGGAGAAAGAGGAGATGGAGATTACAAAAGGCCATGAAAGAACATTTGGGAGTGATGGATATGCTAATTATTATTATTATCCTGATGACTTTATGGGACTATACCTCTAAAATATGGTAAAACGTGGTAAAATGTAGTGAGCTATATTGGGCTTTCAGATATAGTGGTAACCTAATAGGAAAAGGAGTACGTCAAGGCTGTATATTGTCACCCTGCTTATTTGACTTATATGCAGAGTACATCATGAGAAACCCTGGGCTGGAGGAAGCACAAGCTGGAATCAAGATTGCCGGGAGAAATATCAGTCACCTCAGATATGCAGATGACACCACCCATATGGCAGAAAGTGAAGAGGAACTAAAGAGCTTTTTGATGAAAATGAAAGAGGAGAGTGAAAAAGTTGGCTTAAAGCTCAACATTCAGAAAACCAAGATCATGGCATCTGGTCCCATCACTTCATGGGAAATAGATGAGGAAACAGTGGAAACAGTGTCAGACTTTATTTTTTTGGGCTCCAAAATCACTGCAGATGGTGACTTCAGCCATGAAATTAAAAGACACTTACTCCTTGGAAGGAAAGTTATGACCAACATAGACAGCATATTGAAAAGCAGAGACATTACTTTGCCAACAAAGGTCCATCTAGTCAAGGCTATGGTTTTTCCAGGGGTCACGTATGGATGTGAGAGTTGGACTACAAAGAAAGCTGAGTGCCGAAGAATTGATGCTTTTGAACTGTGGAGTTGGAGGAGACTCTTGAGAGTCCCTTGGACTGCAAAGAGATGCAACCAGTCCATCCTAAAGGAGATCAGTCCTGGGTGTTCGTTGGTACAACTGATGTTGAAGCTGAAACTCCAATACTTTGGCCACCTGATGTGAAGAGCTGACTCATTTGCAAAGACCCTGATGCTGGGAAAGATTGAGGGCAGGAGGAGAAGGGGACGACAAAGGATGAGATAGTTGGATGGCATCACGGACTCAAAGGACATGGGTTTGGGTGGACTCCGAGAGTTGGTGATGGACTGGCAGGCCTGGTGTGCTGCGGTTCATGGGATCACAAAGAGTTGGACATGACTGAGTGACTGAACTGAACTGAACTGAATGCAAAATTCTTCTAATATACTTTAAATCAGATTTTTACTTCCTTTGATTTTGATATATATCTACTACACACTATACATCTACACACACACACACACACATGTATATATATGCCATACACTACCATATATATATCTACTATACACTATGTAGGTTTCAAAGTAAACTACATAAAAATGTTCTGAAATACAATTCTTCATCAGATTGAATTCCCATTGCAAAAATGCCCACTAGAAAAGAAATTTGTGATATATAAATGAAAGAGTGTTTATTCAGTTAAAAAATGCATATTTGTTGAACATCATCAAGTATGTTGCAGACTTAAGTGTTGAGGCTAGTAATACCAAATAGAAAAACATAAACAGCCTGCCATAGGAGGGGAGGATTTTAGCTGGAACTGATAAGGGGTGGATATTAAGTGGACATGCTGTGTGATTCTCATCCAGAGATAAGCAGATGATGTGGAGAAAAATTAACTTAGAGCATTCAGAATCAACAACCTTTAACAAGAGGTGTCTCAGACATCTTGACACTTCATGGAATTCTGTCAGAAAACTTGACCTCAGTATGATCATCATTGTTATCATCATCATCACAAAATATTTGTCTTGTAAATATAAGAAATATTCTGACTTGCGAATTTATGTGACTTTTAAAACTCATACAGTATATATACCACAGTGATTTTTAAATTTATTTGAAATATTTAGCACTGTTACTGATTTATCTAAAAGCATAATTTTCACCTGATTTCATTTTCTTTTCTTTAAATGGGATCCACTTTATATGTTTTTAAATATCAAAGATTACAATTATACAGTATTGAGAAGTATAGAACAAAACCCTGTTATTGAAGGATGATTTCTCTGCAATATTGTGTTGGCCTCTGTCACACGTCAGCACAAATCAGCTGCAGGTAAACATATGTCCCCACCCTCCTGATAATCCCTCCCATCTCCCACCCCTCAAGGTTGTCACATGCTTTCATTTTCCTAACATTTTTCTTACACATTTTCTTTGGAACCTAATATATAGTTCTTAGATGTCATATATATACCTCTCTAAAATTTTTGTTTCAAAAATCAGTATGTTTACTTCCAGACAAGAAATCTCTTTGTGGAAGTATCTAGTCAAATATTTTTGTTTCATTCTTATAATGTTTGTTCATTTACTTATTATTGAATTTAAGAGTTCTTTACATATTCTGGATACAAATTCTTTATCAGATACATAATTTACAAATACTGGAGTAGGTAGCCATTCCCTTCTCCAGGGGATCTTCACAACCCAAGGATTGAAACTGGGTCTCCCACGTTGCAGGCAGATTCCTTACTGTCTGAATCACTGGGGAAGCCCAATTTACAAATTTCCTCCAAGTCTGTGGCTTTTTAAAGTTCTCTCAGAAGTGTTTCTAGGTGAGCCAAAATATATAGATTATTTTAGAAATCTATTTTTTCAAAAATTATTTTTAAATGCCATGCTTTGGTATTTTATCTAAGACATCTTTGCTTAACAACAACAACAGCAACAACAATCCTACTGAAATTTTATAGCTTTGGGTTTTACATTTAGAACTATAGCTTATTTTGAATTATTTTCCCATTGTTAAAAGGAAAAAAATAAAAGTTTGCTTATTTAGCATAAGGATATTAAGTTGTTCCAACACCAATAGAGTGAAAATTTTGTTCTTTCTTCACTGAATTAACTTTGTATCTTTGTCAAAAATCTGGTGTCAACTTATGGGATTGTTTGTTTCTGGACCACCTATTTCTTGGTGGTTCTCTTGATCTCTTTGTCAGTTTTGATACCAGTCCCATGCTTTTGGTAATATAGGCTCTGTGGTTAAGAATCTGCCTGACAATGCAGGAGACAAAAGAGAAGTGGGTTCCATCCCTGGGCTTGGAAGATTCCCTGGAGAAGGAAATGGTGACCTACTCCAGTATTCTTGCCTAGAAAATTCCATGGACAGAGGAGCCTGGCGGGCTATAGTCCATGGGATCACAGAAGAGTTGGACACGACCTAGCAACTAACCAGCAACAAAGTCAGGTTTAGTTTTGTAACCAACTTTTTTCATTTTGAAGTTGTTTTGGCTCTTCTTTGTATTGCCAGATTAATTTTAGCACCAACTTGTCAGTTTCCACAAAAGCACTTGTGGAAATTCTGACTGGAGTGCACTGAAGGTAAAGATCAGTTTGGGGAGAATTGATGTTTTGCCCATATTGAATTCTTCAGGCAATAACAAGCTATGTATTTCCATTTATTTATGTCTTCTTTCATTCCTCTCAATAATGCTTTCTAATTTTCAGTTTATAAGTTTTGTGGGATTTTGGTCAGATATATCCCTAAAAGTGCTGCATTCAATATGCCAGCAAATTTGGAAAACTCAGCAGTGGCCACAGGACTGGAAAAGGTCAGTTTTCATTCCAATTCCAAAGAAAGGCAATGCCAAAGAATGCTCAAACTACCACACAATTGCACTCATCTCACATGCTAGTAAAGTAATGCTCAAAATTCTCCAAGCCAGGCTTCAGCAATATGTGAACCGTGAACTTCCTGATGTTCAAGCTGGTTTTAGAAAAGGCAGAGGAACTAGAGATCAAATTGCCAACATCAGCTGGATCATGGAAAAAACAAGAGAGTTCCAGAAAAACATCTATTTCTGCTTTATTGACTATGCCAAAACCTTTGACTGTGTGGATCACAATAAACTGTGGAAAATTCTGAAAGAGATGGGAATACCAGACCACCTGATCTGCCTCTTGAGAAATTTGTATGCAGGTCAGGAAGCAATAGACTGGTTCCAAATAGGAAAAGGAGTACGTCAAGGCTGTATATTGTCACCCTGTTTATTTAACTTATGTGCAGAGTACATCATGAGAAACGCTGGACTGGAAGAAACACAAGCTGGAATCAAGATTGCTGGGAGAAATATCAGTCACCTCAGATATGCAGATGACACCACCCTTATGGCAGAAACTGAAGAGGAAGTAAAAAGCCTCTTGATGAAAGTGAAAGTGGAGAGTGAAAAAGTTGGCTTAAAGCTCAACATTCAGAAAACGAAGATCATGGCATCCAGTCCCACCATTTCATGGGAAGTAGATGGGCAAACAGTGGAAACAGTGTCAGACTTTATTTTGGGGGGCTCCAAAATCACTGCAGATGGTGACTGCAGCCATGAAATTAAAAGACACTTACTCCTTGGAAGGAAAGTTTTGACCAACCTAGATAGCATATTCAAAAGCAGAGACATTACTTTGCCAACAAAGGTCCGTTTAGTCAAGGCTATGGTTTTTCCAGTGGTCATGTATTGATGTGAGAGTTGGACTGTGAAGAAGGCTGAGTGCCGAAGAATTGATGCTTTTGAACTGTGGTGTTGGAGAAGACTCTTGAGAGTCCCTTGGACTTCAAGAAGACCCAACCAGTCCATTCTGAAGGAGATCAGCCCTGGGATTTCTTTGGAAGGAATGATGCTATAGCTGAAACTCCAGTACTTTGGCCACCTCATGCGAAGAATTGACTCATTGGAAAAGACTCTGATGCTGGGAGGGATTGGGGGCAGCAGGAGAAGGGGACGACAGAGGATGAGATGGCTGGATGGCATCACTGACTCGATGGACATGAGTCTCAGTGAACTCCAGGAGTTGGTGATGGACAGGGAGGCCTGGCGTGCTGCGATTCATGGGATCGCAAAGAGTCGGACACAACTGAGAGACTGATCTGATCTGATCTCTAAAAGTTTTATATTATTTTATGCTATTGCAATATCTAGTGCTTTGTTAAATTTTAATTTCCATTTTTAACTGTTGAGTCATAGGAATGCAGTTTACTTTTGTATATTGATCTTGTGTTCTGAAACCTTGATAAACTTTCATAGTAGTTGCTGCTAAGTCATTTCAGTCGTGTCTGACTCTCTGCGACCCCATAAATGGCAGCCCACCAGGCTCCCCCGTCCCTGGGATTCTCCAGGCAAGAACACTGGAGCGGGTTGCCATTTCCTTCTCCAATGCATGAAAGTAAAAGTGAAAGTGAAGTCGCTCAGTCATGTCTGACTCTTTGCGACCCCATGGACTTCAGCCTACCAGGCTCCTCCATCTATGGGGTTTTCCGGTATGGAAAAATACATTATTTGTTCAAAAGAAGTGTTCACATCTTTTTTTCAAACTTTGGTGACCTTTACTTCCTTTTTCTTTATGTATGGCACTGGCTGAACCTTCCAGCACAATGATAAAAATGAATGGTGAGACATCTTTGTTATTTTGGACATGAATTTGAGCAAACTCTGGGAGACAGTGTAACAGAGGAGCCTGGCGTGCTGCCCTTCATGCAGTCACAAAGAGTTAGACATGACTTAGTGACTGAACAACAAAAAACAACAATTAGGCTCTGCCGGGAGAGAGCACCAGAAAGATTGCACAGCAGTGGGAAAAGGGCTTGCTCTGATTGTGTGCTTCTTAATGGCTTTCTGTTCCCATCAGTAACACCCACCAACTCTTCCTCCCAGTGGCAATTGATTCCAGCTTACATTCTCCTCTCTAGAACTAACCAAACTAAGATTGAGTCTCTTAATGACATCGGTATCAAATGCCTGATGCATGTTCCTCCCAGGTCTGTGTGTCAGGCCCACAGGGCATCCCTCTGATCTCAGAGGTAACAATTGCAGGCTCTTTCTCAAAGGTCCGAATTTCAACTCTAGGGCAACCTTCCTCTACACCTGTGAGTTTTAACAACTGTAATCTCCTCTGCTTGTTCTCCCACAGGGATGGCTCCGCTTCCTGCAGTTGCTGCCGTGTGCCCCCTGCAGTGTGCTGTTGTCCTGTGCCTGTTTTGTCCTGTCAGTTTTCAATGCCTAGTTAACAATTATTTCTATTAAGTCATATTTGTTAAAACAACTGAAATGGTTTCTGTTTTCTACTTACACCCTGACTTATCTAATAAGTATATGTTTATTTTCACCTTATTCAAATTCTCATATTACTTTTAATTTCTTTATAGTTGAACAGTTATACAACAAAGACTAAGCCAAATAAAATATTTTAATTCAAATATATCTTATCTTTAAATTCAGGTGCAAGGAAAGAAATGACTTGATATTTTTTCATATGTCTGCTTCTAAATGACACATAATGTGATTGGTAAAAATGGACAAACAATAAATGTGAGTAAAAATGGATAGGCCCCTGGTTTTTCATTCTGAGTAAAGTACAGGCTAGACAATAGACATACTTTATAATGTCCTAAACATGAGAAATCATGATTGCATTAGATTAGACTCAAATTATTCATGAGATTTGATTGGAGGAATAAGACATGATGAGAAGAAAGATGCAAAATTGAGATATAGCTTTATTGTCTCAAATTTCCTGTTGATGCCCTTGAATTTGCTTATATTTTTGGAATTATTGCCAAAGTTTTGTCACTTATTGCCTCTGTTAGCAATTTGGGATTTTAGAACATATAAAAGTAGCTTTGTGTCATTTTATTTCCTGCTCAATTAGTGTATAATACATTGCTTGACTGTCCAAGTGTGGAATTGTTTGGTATGGCAATTATATATTATATTTATATAATTTCTAGACACCATAATTCCCTCTTGTTTTCCCCTAAACCTTCTGAGTATATTTGGATAAGTCATGTTACATCATGTCAGATGTTACTGGATAATTTCATTTACATGAAGGGGCTGTTTTTAAAAGTTCCATTGAAACTTGTGTCCTCAAAAGTATGTGTGACTGTTTCTGTCTCAGCAAGAGACAAACTGGCTGAACATTGAAGATTAACTGCCGGATCACCACTGCTATTTGAAAGGAATTCTACATAGGTATAAAATTGGATTGGAGACTGCTTTAGCTTAGCTGCAAAACCTGAGCTAAAACTTAGGGCTAAATTGCTGATTCATCACCTCAGCAAATAAGAAATCATAAATATTTACATTTTACATCTCATAATCCCTTGATTTCATTACCTCCCATTTATAGACTGGTAATATTCTGGCTATGAGATAGGTATAAGCTTTTTGAAAATCCTTTATAAAACCCTTCTTTAACACTGATAGCTTTTCTGTTCTGCATTTATATCTACTATAACAAGACAGACCTTAGTTAAGGAAAATCTGTGAATGTGCTTCTTGTTTCCTTATAATTTCACTTGTTTCATTTTCTTATATTTAATAGGGGTATATGGAAGGGCGAAATCAAAACCTAAACTTATTTTTACCGTCAACTGGAATGTCAAAAATATACAGTCACATAACTCCAGTCAACAACCAGTTCAATGACTGCAAAATAATTTAAAAATGTAAGTTAGCCCAATGGTAGAAAAACTCACATGTTCTTGGGTTTAGGAATACATTCTTCATTTTATGTAGGATAAACCATGTAATAGATTCAGAGGGAAAATGAATACATAGCATACTATATAGAAGCCTATCATCCTAGGAAAATATATATATTTTTAGCTCTCACAACAATATTAATGCTATCAACTTCTTTCTCTTGAATGTGAATGCTCTTCAAAATAACCATCAGACATTTTTAATCCCTACACAAGTAATTTTAGCAAAGTGAATTAAAATGAGAGAGTGGCTAAATGAAAATTTAAGGGAATTATTGAGATTGTTAATGTATGACAAGATATGATTTCTATTTGCTAATCTTGTAAAATAACATGCTACCTACCATTATAAGAATGCATAAAATCCATCAAGGTTGTCAGCTACAAATCTATCAAAGCTCAAGAGTAACTGTTTCTATATATCACCATAATACTAAAACAATTTGTTAATTTCCTAATAATTAGAAAGTCCAAGCCAATTTCTTATTGTTTTTAATGGAACAAAAGAAATTTATAAGTTAAAGTTTAAATTCAGTTCAGTACCTCAGTCATATCCGATTCTTTGTGACCCCATAGACTGTACCACACCTGGCTTCCCTGTCCATCACCAACTCCTGGAGCTTGCTCAAACTCATCTCCATTGAGTTGGTGATGCCATCCAATCATCTCATCCTCTGTCACCCCCTTCTCCTGCCTTCAGTCTTTCCCAGCATCAGGATCTTTTCCAATGAGTCAGTTCTTCACATCAGGTGGCCAAAATATTAGAGCTTCAGCTTCATGACATCAGTCCTTCCAATGAATACTCAGGACTGATTTCCTTTAGGATTGATTGGTTTGATCTTGATGTCCAAAGGACTCTCAAGAGTCTTCTCCAATACCACAGTTCAAAAGCATCAATTCTTTGGTGCTCAGCTTTCTTTATGGTCCAACTCTCACATCTGAGCATGACTACTGGAAAAGACATAGCTTTGACTAGATGGACCTTTGTTGGTAAAGTAATGTCTCTGCTTTTTAATACACTGCCTAGTTTTTTTCATAGCTTTTCTTTCAAGGATCAAGTGTCTTTTAGTTTCATGGCTGCAGTCACCATCTGGAGTGATTTTGAAGCCCAAGAAAGTAAAGTCTATCACTGTTTCCATCACGTCCCCATCTATTTGCCATGAAGTGATAGGACTGAATGCCATCTGGACCTGGTGTTGAGGGCAGAAGGTTTAATTTTGCTTGTTTTGACCCACTGTAAATTTTTCCACTTGACTAGTTTGTCTTAAATAGATTCTTATGTTGTAATGAATAAAAGCTTAAAAATGACTGACTGTATAGTGTTTTAGAGTTTCAATGGTAAATATCTAGGATGAACAGAATTCATGTATGTAGGTAGTTATTGAACATGGTTCTCACATGCGTCACAAACCTTTCCCTAGAGAACATTGCTAAAATCATTAGTCAGATCTGTGACACTTGTGTTTATTCTCTTCCTGTCAAGGACTATTCCTTTTTTGTATCACTGTAAATGTTCTACATATAATTTTACGATTCAACAGGTCTCTTGGTATTTCCTCAGGCTTCTGCATTTAAAATATATCTCCACTAGAAAATGAATAAACTACTTGTATTTTCCTTTGTTTACATTTCTCACATGGTCTACATCCATGCAAAAGGGATGATTCAAAGGTTGTAACACTCCTTGGATATTTAAATGTCTACAGCCTCCTTTGCACAATGTTTCTTGCTTGTGAATATTCTCCAAAATACCTTTCACAACAGTGGTGAGAATTTTATATAATTCTCTTGAAATTATATTGAAAAATAACACATTGAACTGAGTTAGAATGAAAGACTCTCACAATTACTGAAAGTCTTTTACTCTAGTTCTGCACTCCATTCTCTTGGGGCCACTGTTAGAAAACTTGGAAACAGAAAATCTGTTTGCCTCAAAATGTCTTTGTATATTTTAGTATCACTAAATATAGAAATCATAAAAATAGAACATTATAAGATGATAGCTTATAATGTAAGAATGTAATTATGATTCTTATAATGTAAGAATCATGTTGCTATATTATTTAGGCATATCAAAATGTAAAGTATTTTATAGTGATAATGTTTTGAAATCATATCTAGACTAGCAAAGAAAAAATCATATTCTTTCATGTTGTGCTTGTAAACTGAAGACAATATTCATTTTTTTGGTTTTGTTTTTGATACCTTGATCTATTTTTTTTTTTTTTTGGTCAGAGATTCTAAACATTTAATTAGTACACTTATTTTTAATAAATGATATTAATTTTAATACAGTATTAGTTTTGGATTGATTCTTGGAATGGCTTAAACCTGAAGGCTGGATTATTTCTTCAGTATATAAAATCACATGTTATTTTTTAGTGAATATTTTCTCAAAAATGTTCTTTGCCTGATATTCTGAAAAGAACACTGGCAGTTTTATTTATAGCCATATTTTGGCACAATATTTTGTTCAACTAAAATTAACTTGGTAAGCAAAAAAAAAAAAAAAAGCTAAGTATTGTAAAGATCTTAGAAATTTAACGAATTATTTTTTCTCATTTTGTTTTTACTGGGTTAAGTTACATAATCAACCAATGAGAGTTCAGTTTGTATAAGGCCTAAAACCAGAAAACAATTTAACCTTTATTTTTAATAAAGATTTTTTTCAATCTTGGTAGAATTCTGTATCTCCAAAGCATATAGGCCTTTATTAATTGCAGTTAATTCAGTTAAAATGAATTAAGTGCCCATCAAATTATTTTCCTATGATTTCTTACTTAATCCTTTTTATTTTATAGAAATGTGGGTATTTTTATCCCCATTTACAAATGAGAAAAATTCAGGGGGATTGCAGAGGGTTAGAGTGCTAACTTTCATACATTATAATACAAAACTTAATTGCAACTCTGTATCTACTAATATTAAAACCAATGACTGATTCCATATAAGAGCCTTTTGGAATGGCTCACTGATTAATCAGAAACGTCACATCATAGGGCATTTCAATCCACAGTGACTGTTTCTGTCAGTCTGAGGATGCTTTACTTTGAGCTTTCATAAAAGGGATAATTTGCAATTCAAAATTGGTTTCACCTTTTCTAATTAAGTGAAATTACAGTTGCCAGATTATAATTAAAGGTTATGTGACAGACAGGAGTGTTTATTTGGATTATATCAGATTATTTTTCTGGTTTTCTGAAAATTGTAGCTTTTAATGAACATGGATTTTTGAAACTTCTGACAAATATATACTTTTATTTAGGAATAGAGCTGTTCCTTTTTTCTAAACTTGAAATGCAGCTGTGATTGTCTATATTATGGGACTCATATTCAAATGCATTTCTCTCTCTCTACCAAACTGCCTAAAGGTATTGATGTCAGAATATTTCCCTTCTAATGAGTACATGATCTCTCCCAGAGATGCTATGAAAAATATCACTGTGACTCAAACTGAATTATAGTTATACCACTTAATAATGATTTTTAAAAGGGCCCAAATTATACATCATAGGAATATTGAGATAAAGAGGTATTATGCAGGAATTGCATTGCCAAAAAATAGCTGATAGTTTTTGCCTGTTGAAAAGTTTAAAATTTATAAAGAAATCTCTGCCAAAAATGTAAGAGCTTAGATCTCAATGTTTCTCTCTCACCTCATAAACTTGAATAACTTAGGGGCAGGTTAGAGTAGCTGCACAGAGTGTGAAGTCAAATTGCCTAGGGATCAATATGGAGAGGTTTCTTTCTTTTTTTTAGCCACCTCCCATTAAAACGGGGCAAATGTCTAGCACTGTCTTAAGAATTAATAGTTAAAGAATATTATGTAGCAAATAGCAAATAGTTTGCTCTCCAGGGAAGTTGATTAACTCTCTTTTGGTCAGAAACTGTGTAACAGAAGTTTTGATTACTCTTTTGAAGTTAAGACAATTGATCCTTTAATTCACTAAAATTCTTTATCTACCAGGTTTCTTTAAAAAACATGCTTTTGATACCATGTGATTTGTAACTAAATTCATCTCAGCATTATAAAATTCTTGTCCCTATAGCTCTTCTTGGAGTTTTAATCAATATTTTGGCATTAGTTAATAAAGTAGATGTAGCTCAGGATTGGTCTTAACTGACCTCAGAAAACTTTAAACCTGTGATATGTTGATTATATGTATTCCTTACAAATTTTTCACTTAAAAATTATCTACTTAAATATTATAATATGTTTAATCATTAAAAGAAGTAAGAATGTATATCCAACTTCAATAAAATTATATGGAAATACAATTGTAGCAAAAATTCATTCCTTAAATCAAATCCAATGAGAAGAGAACAAATATAAATTCAAGGTTTATTAGGATTTAAATGGGCATTTTTTTCTTCCACTATGTCAATGAGGATTTGCTGAGTATACATACATAAGATAGCCTACATTTAGAATATTTTCTTTAGGACTAAACTAAAATACCAGAAATGATTGCAAATGATATTACAGTTTTGCTTTGTTTGATATTTTGCATTCGATTTTTAATGTTTTATCCTACTATAAATATCAAACAACTACTTAGGTTATATTCTTGGGATTGTTAATAGACTATTTCTTTTTCATACTAAGATATTATAGCAACAATTTTTATTCAATCAAAATATTTCATTTCTATAAAATCCCCCAAAAAGTTTTTTATGAAAATGAACAGATACTTTCTCTAATACTTTTTCCGCTATGGCAACTGAAGCTCTCAGTAATGATACCATGCAAACAATGAGATTGAATTGTTACATTAATAGAATTTTTGAAGTAATTAGATTATGAAGATGCTTTGTCCTTTCTAGCTCAGAGCTTTGTGTAGCATTGCTAAACAAATTATTCTGAAAATATTAACTTGTTTACTTTAATCAGTTATTGTCACTGGATTCTATTATCATTGTCTTACAATCTCCCATCATATATGTTAGAGTTGCTTAGCTTGATTCTTATCAATTCAGTGAATATCTCCTCTTTCGAATTTCATTTGATGTCTTTTTCTGGTATCTCTTTGATTTTGTGGATGCATTTCAGAACATGAGACAACAACAGACTATAGTTAATAGAAAGCATCTTGTTAGCTCAGACAAGCTGACATCAGGGAGTATAAACTGAGTGAGTTACCCTTTATTTTTTGCTATTTTTCAAGGGGTTTCTATCATGTATGGAATCTTAGACCATTTGTGTCATTTTGATTTTCAGAAAATGTGTTTAAAATTGGGTTTGTGTCTATATGCAGAAGATGCCATCAGCAAATTCTTTGGTCTGAGTTGCTGAGTGATGTTGGGACTAGGGAAACAGACTTGGCTGGGAATGTGTCACTAGCAGATCTATATACTGTGTCACTTTTTCCATCACTGTGTATGGGCAAGTATACACGAGTGTCAGAAAATAGGTTGCCTAGACTATGTTTTCCTTAGGCTATTGAAGTTGCCTGGAGAACATTTTACTTCGTTACTGGAACAGAACTATTAATCCAGACAAAGCAAATAAAAGGTTGTAGTATCAACGCATAGGGAGGAAGTACCAAGTGAAACCTGTAAGAGGACATGAGACGACAGCAGTGCACTGACTCTTCCCCATTTTAAAACAGTCTGTGCACAGAATGTGAAGATTACAAATAACTGGAAAAGCGAGGCTAACCAAACACCCTTGCCTAATATTTTTAGGTAAGTTCAGAAAAAGCTTTCATTTTCATGATCTAATTAATTGGCCCAGTTTTATGATGTGATGGATAAATAGAGATATGCATATATTATAATAGAGAGAGTGAAAAATTAATCTTTGACATGTAAAAAGTTTCTATTGTTTTTAATAAAGTAGATATAGATAAGTGAGCACTTATTAGCCATTGTAATAGGTGAGTAGTGGTATCTAGTTGTAGTTCAATTTGCATTTTCCTAATGGGAGAAGCACAAGCTGGAATCAAGATGGCAAGGAGAAATATCAATAACCTCAGATATGCAGATGACATCACCTTTATGGCAGAATGTGAAGAGGAGCTAAAGAGCCACTTGATGAAAGTGAAAGAAGAGAGTGAAAAGGTTGGCTTAACGCTCAACATTCAGAAAACTAAGATCATGGCATCCAGTCCCATCATTTCATGACAAATAGATGGGGAAACAGTGGAAGCAGTGTCAGACTTTATTTTTTTGGGCTCCAAAATCACTTTGGTTGGTGATTGCAGCCATGAAATTAAAAGATGCTTACTCCTTGGAAGGAAAGTTATGACCAACCTAGATAACATATTAAAAAGCAGATATATTACTTTGCTAGCAAAGGTTCGTCCAGTCAAGGCTATGGTTTTTCCAGGGGTCATATATGGATGTGAGAGTTGGACTGTGAAGAAAGCTGAGCAACAAGGAATTGATGCTTTTGAACTGTGGTGTTGGAGAAGACTCTTGAGAGTCCCTTGGACTGCAAGAAGATCCAACCAGTCCATTCTAAAGGAGATCAGTCCTGGGTGTTCATTGGAAGGACTGATGCTGAAGCTGAAACTCCAATACTTTGGCCACCTCAGGCGAAGAGTTGACTCTTTGGAAAAGACTCTGATTCTGGGAGGGATTGGGGGCAGGAGGAGAAGGGGATGGCAGAGGATGAGATGGCTGGATGGCATCACTGACTTGATGGACATGAGTTTGAGTAAACTCCAGGAGTTGGTGATGGACAGGGAGGCCTGGCATGCTGCGATTCATGGTGTCACAACGAGTTGGACATGATTGAGGAACTGAACTGAACTGAATGAATGACAAAAGATATTGAACATTTTTACATGTGCTCATTTGCCCTGTAGCTCAGATGGTAAAGAATCTGCCTGCAATTCAGGAGACCCGGGTTTGATCCCTGGGTCAAGAAGATCCCCTGGAGAAGGGAATGGCAACACACTCCATTATTCTTGTCTGGAGAATCCCATGGACAGAGGAGCCTGGTGAGTACAGTCCATGGGTCACAGAGTCAGAAATGACTTAGCAACTAACACACACACACACGACTAACACACACACACACACACACACACATTTGGTGTTCATATATCTTCTTTAGTAAATTGTTTAAATTGCCCATTGTGGAGGGAGATTTTTGTCTTTTATTATTGCATTGTAAGAATTACTTGCATGTGTGCTCAGTCGCTCAGCTGTGTCTGACTCTTTGCGACCCCATGGACTGTAGCATGCCAAACTCCTCACTCCATGGAATTTTCCATGCAAGAATACTGGAGTGGGTTGCCATTTCCTTCTCCAGGGAATCAAATCCAGGTCTCCTCCTCTCCTGAACTGGCAGGCAAATTCTTTATCACTGTGCCACCTGGGACCTTACAGATTCTTTGTAAGATTTTTTTTCGGTAAACATTTTCTCTAAGTGTATGGTTTGTCTTTCATTTTCTTAACAGAATAACTTGAAAATATTTTAAGAAAACAGCAACCCACTCCAGTATTCTTGTCTAGGAAATCCCATGAACTGGGGAGCTTGGCAGGCTATAGTCCATGGGGTTGCCCAGAGTCAGATACATTTTAATGACTAAACCACTAAGCTGTGATGAAGTCCAATATATTCTTTTTGTTCCTTGATAGTTTGCATTTTTGTCCTAACTACTACTTTTTGGATGTTCTATTCCATTCTATATGAACTGTAAATCCTCTAGACTCCAGATAGTGAGAACACAAACTATTCCCAACCCCTGTTTGAACTCTGATGATCATTTGACTTATGTTTTGTGGTTCTTTCCTCAACTTTAGGTGCTTTCCTTGTAGCTCTTGCTGACCAGTGCTCAGCTGAAGATTTGAAGGATCACTCGGTATAAATTCTGTCTCCTCAACCTATGAAGATCACTGGGTCCTGTTTGGGGTCTTCCCTTCACAGTCTGTGGCTAATATTCTCTCCAGAACCAGTTGTAGTTCTTGCCCTGTCTGTGCACTTCTCTTATCATCTCTTGTTGAGTTACCTATTGTCTAATGATTGAAACCCATTTCATACATGTTGTCCATTTTTTAAATTCTCTGAAGCAAGAGAATAAATCTAGTCCATTATTCTGTCATGTCCAGGAGCAGAAGTCTATAATTGTCTTTATGACTTTATGTTCCTTAGTGAAACTTGAACTCCCTGCAGGCATAGGATCTAATTTGTATTAATATTCAATGAATCTGTGTGAGTAAAATGAATGCTTTTCCCCTGGCTCCATGTTATTTATTTGGAAATGAGAGGACCTGCTTTTATTTTATTCTTCTGTTTTAATACAAGGTATTCTATTAGATATCTCCAAAATGAGTAAAGAAACAAGGAATGGAAACTGGAATATAAGTCCTTCCCTCATTGTTGGGCATTTCTTTGCTTTCTTCATTCATTGTTCTTTTTCACTTGCTCGGCTCAGCTTTGGAAACAGAACAAGGTAGACCTGACATTTATCTTTGAGGAGCTTGTGTGACTGCATATACAAATGGACAAGAGCCAGACAATATATTAAAATAGAACTCTGACTCAAAACCCACAACACCAGCCCCAGAGCCAAAACCACAACCTCTCTAACTTTTGGCCCCAAACAGTCAGGATTCACTGGATCAATAACTGATAACTTCCCTAACTTTTGGTGTCACTTCCAATTTAGGACCAACTAGATGAAGCCAAATTTACTTCTTTAACGAATCAGTTATGACATCCCATTTCTAGTTAGCCTGCCTCCAACTTCCCCATGCCAACACCTCCAATCAGGGCATACTTGATGCTTTCATTTTTGTTGTTGTTAGGTTTTACTCTAAAGATTTTTCATTTCTTTGCCTGCTTTTGAGTCTCTGCCAGATGCAAGTGATGGTGGCTGACTCCCTCACTTTAGCAAGCTCTGAATAAATAACTTGTGCTTGTTTTCATTTGGGTGGTCTTCATATATTTCCACAATCATATAGTTCAATAGAAAATGTAGTCCTAAACAGATTAACACATGTATGATAAATCATGAGAAAGAGGGACTGTGTGTCTGTAGAAGGGAACATAACCTAGGACTTTGGTAATGGGAAACATCATTGAATTGAAAAGAATAAAATATTAAATCAATTTAAAATGTAAGATTTTATCTATTGATATATTTATATAAGAAAATCTAATTTAATTTCCATGTATATTTATTTCTATTATTTGTTTATTTGGGCAAGAATTTTTGGCATCCTATGTACTGTAAAATTATGACATTGTTTCCAACTCTTAGAATTTGGTACATCAGTGCATATTTCATACATTATTTTCTATTGGTTTATTTTATTCCATTCCCAGCTAACACTATGGAAAGAAAAAACAAAGCAAAAAAAAAGTTATATCTATTACAAAGCAATCTAGTGACAGAGTGGTGGTGATTTTCATAATATATAAAATCTCATTTAATTCTTAGAATTCTTTAAAGTTCTTTAATTTCTTCCTCATTTTACAAGTGAGGAAACAGACACAAAGAACTAAAATAACTTAGCCAAGTTATCACAGCTATCAAAGTTTTGAATCAACATGAACACAGGTCTCTTGAACTGTAGATAGAAGTCTCTCAGACTCTTGAGTGCTATTGGCAATTTGGGCTGGGTAATACTTTGTTGTGCCATCCTGTGCCTTGCAGGATGTTTAGCAATATTCCTGGCCTCTACCCTCTAGATGCTAGTTGTACTCCCCCAATCATGACAATCAAAATGTATTCAGATATTGCCAAATATCCCATGGGAGGCAACAATTGTTCCAGTGAGATCCACAGTTGTAGATTATCTACCTATTAGCTTTCTATCAACTAACTTAATCATTCATAATTGACCATTTCGGTAATATTCAGTGAACTCTTTGAAGTGCACATATACACACATACACACACACACAACCATGCATACACACACACCTCACTCACTGTCCTCCCTCTAACCCTCTGCATCTCTATACATTCCCTCATGAAGTTGGATTGTTTTAAATTTAGCAGAAAATTCTCTTTTAGTTTTGTAATTGTCTTGGGCGTCAATGTATTTAACAAGAAGGCCTTGAAGGAAATTATGACAAAAGAACTGATTGTCTCAGTCTTTAACTGCTTGGAAAGGAAACTAAATTTGTGGTCAACTTCCTATGGACCATTTCTTTGTTTTGAGAATCCTTTAAATTAGCCTAGCAACCTGTTCTCTGTCACTCTCCGTCAATGTTCTTGCCCACCCAGTCTCACTTTTGTTTTTACTGCACATTCCTTCTACTTCTCTTTCTTCTCTTCTCTGTCTCTTCCCTTCTCCCTTATTCCCAGTCCTCCTTCTTCACAGTAGTAGCCTCTACCTACTGTATTCTCCTTTTCTTTCTGTCTCTCTCCCTGTCTTGCATGGCCACAAATATGTCGATTTCAGAATCCCCTTTCTGTCTCTCATTCTCTCTTTTGCCTTTGCAGTGCCCTGCCAGTGCAGCTGTCCCATACCGCTTTTGATGCTACTTTGTTATCTTTGGCACCAGCTCACAGGCTGCACTGGGCTGAAATTGGAACTCTTCCATCCCCATCTCCTTTCTTTTGTCCTGCAATATGGTTATTCTGGAGGCCACTCAGCTGCCTTGCAGTATTAGAGTAGGTGACAAGAACAGGGAATAGACGCTCTGAAGCCAGAGCTAAGTGGCTGAACATCTTACAATTGTGAACACCTTTGTTGTTTGTTAATACTTTATTCCAAATACATGCAGGGGCTATTTTGAAATGAATTTCATCATCTCTCACTTTTCCCTCAGCAAGCTGTGATATCTGGCAGTGTTTTTTAAGAAAGTATTTATCTTTGAAAATCAGACAGTGCTGAAATTATCCTGATTTCATTGTAAAGCTGCAGACTTGAAGCAACATATTTTCTAAATTCCATGGAGTATGCCAAATATTTTTAAACTGCACTATAAAATTGAGCTGAATAAAGGGATGCAAAAAGCCTGAAATAAAACATTTTTTGTGACTAATTCAACACTGCTTTAAGCCTAACTCCTCCTTTTAAAAGCTCATTTCCTATTTAGAGCTGAATAAAGAGCATGTATTAACTCTGAACCTTGGACAAACTCTTTGATAGGAAAGAATTGACTCTGATCTTAGGATCGATGATGCAGCATCAAAGAACATGGATTTATTTTGGCCTGTAACATCTTAACACTGACTCATAATTGCTTTAGATGATTTGGAGGGATAGAAATGCTGAAATTATATACTCCTCCAGTTCCATATTACAATAAGAAGTTCCTGTAGAGAAAAATCTAATTTTAAGAATACCATGATTTTCCTGCATAAACATGAAAAATTAAGAACCCAAAGCTTCTCTTTAGAACACAATTTGTACAAAAGATCTTTATCTGGTTCATTCTTGTTCAGTGTAATTCTATACAGAAAACCATGTGCTACACTTAGTCCTATTTGCTTATCCCACTATACAGCCACCTGCAGACTGATTATTTCCTTTTAAAGCAGGAGTAAAATCTCCACTTTCCTCCCTTCTCCAGGCAGCCTCAGCAAAAACGCGGTTCACACAATGATGTTTTGTAAGAATAGATCCCATTAGCAACAACAGCAACTTAGATTTATATAGTACCTTATCACATATACAGCAAAGCAACTTCAGGCTTTTTTTTTTTTTTTTTTTAATGGAAAGCATTTCCTTTTAGCTTTCCAAAAACCCTTAGTAAACCACAGCAATGACAACAAAGACTAACTGAACAGGCAAACCAGTAAGAGGGGAAAAATGTGTTCTTACTGTAGAGTAAGGTGAGCCTGACTTGAAATCAAATTGTCTATTTCATTGTTTTGTAAGCAGATAACGCTGGCATTCAGAGGCCTGATGAGAAAGACCACTTTATTTGAAAGAGAGTTTTGTCCAAATGTGAAGTACTGTTTACCTTAATCCAAGTGATTTGTTCAGTATAGCATTTCTGCAGCAAGATTTTTAAGAACTTTGAGCTATTACTTTGAGGTGTTGTGTTACCTTTTTTCTAGGTGAGTCTTAAGGTAAAATGCTGATTTTTATTTTCCTATTTGACTGAGTATTTAACCAGTTTGTGATTCATTTTTATAGACTCAATTTTGAAAACTGTCTTTTATAAGTGTACCTAGCTGTGGTGACTGTGGGTAGTAAAATCAATCCATGAATGTTGAAGCCATTTAGTTGCAAGGTAAATAATTTGTGAAAGTTGTGAATAAATGTGAAAGTCGCTCAGTCGTGTCCGCCTCTTTGAGACCCCGCCCCGTTGAATGTACAGTCCATGGAATTCTCTGCACCAGAATACTAGAGTGGGTAGCCATTCCCTTCTCCAGGGGATCTTCCCAACCCAGGGATTGAACCCAGTTCTCCTGCATCGCAGGTGGATTCTTTACCAGCTAAGCCACGAGGGAAGCCCTTCATTAGTGCATGCTTCATTAATAATGAGTAAAAATTTATGAATGCTTCTATAATAGATGGACATTATATATTAGATTATATTCAATATCCAATGTTACCTTTATTTATGTGGCTGTGCAGCTTGTGGGATCTTAGTTTCCCCAAACAGAGATCAAACCCATGCCTCCTTCAATGGAAGTGCAGGGTCCTAACCCCTAGACCACCAGGGAATTCCCCCCAAAAGAAGATAAATAATTGTAGGAAAAAAATGGCAAATGAGAGTACAGAAGTAGTTGTCATCATGATACAAAAATTTTTCCAAGAAATTAAGAAAAGATGAATAAAGTAAGTGCCTTTCTTAACAGAAGTGTGAATCAGAGATAAAAGTCCTATTAATGATACAGTAAGGCAAAAGATGAAAATAAAGAGCAACAAGCAAAAGGAAATAATGAAAAAGTCACCCCCTCTTCTGAATTGTTATTAGCCTAAAATAGAATAAAGAGAACTAATAAATATAGTGAAGCAATATGAAAGAAAGAAGCAAAATTAGATTGAAAACAACAAATGAAATTAAAAGATTACACAGTAAAAATAATATATTCACAATTATTTGTAGAAACTATCACATTAGCTTCAGACTGAAAATAGCCTACATGTCCATCCATGTGGAACTAATGAAATACATTGTTACAACAATTTAAAGAAATATGATGTGGAAAAAATATGTTTGGAAAGCTAACTATACACTAAGGTGGGCTTCCCTGGTGGCTCAGATGGTAAAGAATCTGCCTGCAATGCAGGAGACCAGGAAGGGTTAAATCCCTGTGTTGGGAAGATACTCTGGAGAAGGGAATGGCTACCCACTCCAGTATTCTTGCCTGGAGAATTCTGTGGACAGAGGAGTTTGGTGGGTTTACAGTCCATGGAGTCACAGAGAGTCAGACACCACTGAATGACTACCACTTTCATCCTCTAACATGGAGCACTCTCTCAGACGTAACGTTAAGCAAGATAGCAAGACACGTAAGCATGTGTATATAATAATAACATGTGTGTGTGTTTGCATGTGTTTTATAAGCATTATTCTATTGTGAGCATATATTATCTCAACTTGGAGAAGGCAATG
Source organism: Bos javanicus (assembly GCF_032452875.1). NCBI lineage: Eukaryota > Metazoa > Chordata > Mammalia > Artiodactyla > Bovidae > Bos > Bos javanicus. The sequence goes on along the minus strand of NC_083870.1, from coordinate 72,612,911 downwards.
GCACCCCACTCCAGTACTCTTGCCTGGAAAATCCCATGGACAGAGGAGCCTGGTAGGCTGCAGTCCACGGGGTCGCTAAGAGTCGGACACGACTGAGTGACTTCATTTTGACTTTTCACTTTCATGCATTGGAGAAGGAAATGGCAACCCACTCCAGTGTTCTTGCCAGGAGAATCCCAGGGACGGGGGAGCCTGGTGGGCTGCCGTCTATGGGGTCGCACAGAGTTGGACACAACTGAAGCAACTTAGCAGCAGCAGCAGCAGCATTATCCCAACTACTACAGCTAAGATTGATAACACTGATACGTCAAAGGAGAGAAATGGGTGGATGGAAAATAGGGATAGGAGAGAGGTGATTTTTTCCCTTTTTGAATATGTTTCATGTGAATATGTTTTAAAAAAATGAACTTAAATAAAATAAGTTATAGTTATAAATTATAGTTATAAGTTATAGTCAAAAATGTTTACAGTTATTTGAGCTATGAGTAAAAATACAATAAAGTTAATCCCATGACAGCAGGATTGTTTTTCCACTTTTTTCTTTATTCACATCCAGCAGCTTGCCCAATGGATAAATGGCAATTTACCTCAAATAACCACATTTATGTGAGATTTGACTGTTTATATTATGGTACTATAACCAAGGTACTATCTTTTTATTGTATAGTCAATTTTAAGTCTACTTCTAATGCCCATGATAATACTTACCACCCTATGAGCTACAAATCACTTCTAAATATAGGCATGCAGACTTGAAAATATAGATCTACTTCATGAATCTGCACATGGAAACGCCTCTGTTTGCACCACTTTCTTTCTTAAATTATGTTCCTTTGCTTTTGTCTGCAAAACTATCTCTGCTATTATCTCTGTCCCTTCCAATAAAAAAAGGCAGAAATGCTAAACCCACTCATATTCTAAAAATGACCCTTTTATCTAGCCAGTCCCTCTAAAGTTAAAATTTAAACTTTTAAAAGGAGATCTACATTTGCTTATTATATATATTTTCTTTATTTTTGCTGTAAAATCAAATCCGATCTCACTTCAACTCTGACATTGTTGCAGAAACTGCAATATCTTTCGAAGTCCTTGACCTCTCTCAAACTGCCTTTTTTTTGTTGTTGTTTCTGCAAACCACTCCTCATTCTCTTTCTGATTATGCTTATAATATCTCGACACTTTTTTAGTTCCTTCTTTCTTCTTGAATCTTAAATATTCATGTTCCCAGTTTCCATACTTCCCCTTCTCTTGATTAACTCTACACATCTTCTGGGTGAACTTTTCCTTTGTAATATGATTTAATTTGTTTATTTATAGTCAGCTGCTGGGTCTTCATTGCTGCATGAGCTTTTCTCTAGTTTTAGTGAGCTGGGGCTACTCTTCATTTTGGTGAGCAGGCTTCTCGTGGAGGCTTCTCTTGTTGCAGAGCATGAGCTGCAGGGTGCATGGGTTTCTGTACTTGCTGTGAATGGTCTCAGCGGTTTGCGGCTCCCAGGCTCTAGAGTACAAGCTCATCGTTGTGGCACATAGACTTAGTTACTCCAAGGCAGGTGGGATCTTCCTGGACCGAGGATCAAACCCATGTCTCTTACAATGGCAGGTGGATTCATTGCCTCTGAGCTACCAAAAAATCCATAGACGAACTTTTCTACCCCCAGTATTTTGATTACTATATGCATGATGATCCGGAGAAGTGATATCCCATCACTTTTGCTGTATTATAATCACTAGGTCAAGTCCACACTCAAGGAAAGATTAATGCACTGGGAAAAATACAAGGAAGTGGAGGTCATTGGGGGTCATTTTCCACAGTTATGCCCCTTGGTTTCACAATAATTCACTTTTCTCCCATGGGTATATACACTCACTTCTTCCCAAGTTGCCCAAATTATGATCCCATTACAATTCATTATAAATGAGCTGATAGCATCAGCTCAGTTTCAGAGTCTCATTATTTGAATTGAATCCACCTGCAGATAAAACTCCTTCAGTGTAGTTCTTTAAGTCCAGCTCCTTGAATTTGTTCTTCTTAAGTATTAGGCCCTGAAACTAAGGAGACAAGTTATCATTACCAGGAATCTATAAGCTGAACAATTCTGAGAATTCACACAAAATGGGGAAACATTCCAATTTGAAAAAGCCAGAGTGCAGAAATCCTGTTGTACACCTGTGACATTCAGGAGAGATATCAAAAGTATTATATCTTCATAGTAGAGCTAAATTAGTTGCAAACTAGAGGCCTCCCTGAATCCACACTAAAAACATTTTTAAAATGCTGAGAAACAAGTAATTATGATGAGGGAAAAAAATCAATACTCTTTAAAGGAAGGCTACAAGGTTCATATATTTAGTAACATAACATCAAATCTAACAATAAATTAAGTAGTCATGTGAAGAAGAAAGAAATATGACCTAATACCAAGAAAGAAGTTATCCATAGACACTAGCTATAAAGAAATACTAAAATGATATAGATGGTAGAATTAGGAGATAAGGAATTTGTAAAACCTTTCTTATGGGTCAAATAAAAAGTCTTGATTGGAATGTACAGTTATTATAAGTGAATCAAAATAAGATGCAACATTTCAAAAATATGTAAAATGCTGCTAAAGCAATGATTAGAAGAAAATTTATCACACAAATGCTTATATTAGAGAAGATGAATAGTATGAAATCAGTAATCTATGTTTCTACCTCAGTACTTGAAAAGACTAAAGTATATCCAGAGAAGGTAGAAGAAATGAAATAATAAAGAGCAGAATCAATAAAACTGGAAACAGGAAATATAAAAGTAATGAAATGAAAAGTTTGTCCTTCCAAAAACTCAATAGGATTGACAAATATCTAAATAGCCATTGGCAGATGAATTAGATAAAGAAGATGTATTATATTTATACAATGAAATATTAGTCAGTCATAAAAAAGAGTGAAATAATGCCATTTGTAGCAACAGGGATGGACCTAGAGATTATCATATTAAGTGAAGTTCGTCAGACAGAGAAAGACTTACCAGCAACAATTTGAATGTAAATTTAAAGTCACACAAATTATTTTAACATCAAAACCATAAAATTGTAGAGATAAATTTAAAAATAGGACTATAGCTATTTTTAAAAACTCATTGAACTGTAGAGTTAAAATGGGGCATTTCATTTATATGAAATAGTTTAAACCTCAATAAAGTAATAACAAAAAATACAGATTGGACAGTCATCTACTGAATAGTCTTCAAGAAAATCCATTAAACAAAGTGAGAAGTAATCCTTGTTGGAATTCCATATTACTAGTTTTCTCTTAACCAATAATTGTTGTACATCTAGGTAAGACCCCTAACCTTTTATTAAAATTTTTTGCATAACTGTTTAACAATTGTTATACAATGCACTGTCAGAGATAATAATAGTCAGACACAAATCTATAATATATACAGCCCAGTCTGCAACAGATATGCTGCCTACATTTCTGTTAAAAAAAGATAATGACGTGTCCAAACTCTCATCAAAGGTCAGTTTCATTACCTCTTGTCTTTCAAGGACATATTCATTTCTATTACCTTCTTATCCCTGAGTCATCAGTTTTCCTCAACAGACTATTACCAACAGCATATAAATACATCATAAGAACTTCCATTTTGAAAAAATATAAATAACAGCAACAACAATCTCCTTTAGCTCTACAAGACCTCTTCAGTTACTATCTCACAATTTTTCCTCTTCAGAGCAAAATTTCTTGATTAACCTTGATTATTATATATTTATTGATTGTAACTATAAATAATCTATATTTATTGATTATAACATTTCTTTATTATTCTATATTTATGGGCTCCACATCTAAATTATCCACTCATTCAAAAACACACAAATATAGCTTTTTCTCCTGTTGTTCAGTAGACCAAGTAAAGACATGATTTAATGACTAGAAGTGTTCACTAAACCCATTAAGCTACTCACCAAACTATTACAAAAGTAATATTTATTAACACTTTTCTATGTGGCAATGATAAAATATTTTATATATGTTATCACATTTAAAATCATAAAAATATTCTTAAGAGGTGGTGTACTATTGTTCAGTAGTAAGTCGTGTCCATCTCTTTTTGACCCTATGGACTGCAACATTCCAGGCATCTTGTCCTTCACTACATCCCTGTCCTTCACTATCACAAACTCAAACTATTCTCACTAGTCTAATTTGCTTAAAAACATGCTCATTGAGTCGGTGATGCCATCCAACCATCTCATCCTCTATCACCCTCTTCTGTTCCTGCCCTCAATCTTTCCAAGCATTAGGGTCTTTTCCAGTGAGTTGGCTCTTTGCATCAGTTCAGTTCAGTTCAGTTGCTCAGTCGTGTCCGACTATCTGTGACCCCATGAAATACAGCACGCCAGGCCTCCCTGTCCATCACCAGCTCCCGGAGTTCATTCAGACTCACGTCCATTGAGTCAGTAATGCCATCCAGCCATCTCATCCTCTGCCGTTCCCCTTCTCCTCCTGCCCCCAATCCCTGCCAGCATCAGAGTCTTTTCCAATGAGTCAACTCTTCACATGAGGTGGCCAAAGTACTGGAGTTTCAGCTTTAGCATCATTCCTTCCAAAGAAATCCCAGGGCTGATCTCCTTCAGAATGGACTGGTTGGATCTCCTTACAGTCCAAGGGACTCTCAAGAGTCTTCTCCAACACCACAGTTCAAAAGCATCAATTCTTCGGCGCTCAGCTTTCTCCACAGTCCAACTCTGACATCCATAATGACCGCTGGAAAAACCATAGCCTTGACTAGACGGACCTTTGTTGGCAAAGTAATGTCTCTGCTTTTCAATATGCTATCTAGGTTGGTCATAACTTTCCTTCCAAGGAGTAAGCGTCTTTTAATTTCATGGCTGCAGTCCCCATCTGCAGAGATTTTGGAGCCCCCAAAATAAAGTCTGATACTGTTTCCACTGTTTCCCCATCTATTTCCCATGAAGTGATGGGACCAGATGCCATGATGTTCGTTTTCTGAATGTTGAGCTTTAAGCCAAATTTTTCACTCTTCTCTTTCACTTTCCTCAAGAGGCTTTTTAGTTCCTCTTCACTTTGTGCCATAAGGATGGTGTCATCTGCATATCTGGGGTGATTGATATTTCTTCCGGCAATTTTCATTCCAGCTTGTTTCTTCCAGTCCAGCGTTTTTCATGATGTACTCTGCATATAAGTTAAATAAGCAGGGTGACAATATACAGCCTTGACATACTCCTATTCCTATTTGGAACCAGTCTGTTGTTCCATGTCCAGTTCTAACTCTTGCTTCCTGACCTGCATATAGTTTTCTCAAGAGGCAGGTCAGGTGGTCTGGTATTCCCATCTCTTTCAGAATTTCCCACAGTTTACTGTGATCCACACAGTCAAAGGCTTTGGCATAGTCAGTAAAGCAGAAATAGATGTTTTTCTGGAACTCTTTTGCTTTTTCCATGATCCAGCGGATGTTGGCAATTTGATCTCTGGTTCCCTGCCTGTTCTAAAACCAGTTTGAACATCTAGAAGTTCTCGGTTCACGTACTACTGAAGCCTGGCTTGGAGAATTTTGAGCATTACTTTACTAGTGTGTGAGATGAGTGCAACTGTGCAGTAGTTTGAGCATTCTTTGGCATTGCCCTTCTTTGGGATTGGAATGAAAACTGACCTTTTCCAGTCCTGTGGCCACTGCTGAGTTTTCCAAATTTGCTGGCATATTAAGTGCAGCACTTTCACAGCATCATCTTTCAGGATTTGGAATAGCTCAACTGGAATCCCATCACCTCCACTAGGTTTGTTCAAAGTGATGCTTTCTAAGGCCCACTTGACTTCACATTCCAGGATGTCTGGCTCTGGGTGAGTGATCATACCATCATGATTATCTGGGTTGTGAAGATCTTTTTTGTACAGTTCTTCTGTGTATTCTTGCCATCTCTTCTTAATATCTTCTGCTTCTGTTAGGTCCATACCATTTATGTCCTTTATCAAGCCCATCTTTGCATGAAATGTTCCCTTGGTATCTCTAATTTTCTTGAAGCGATTTCTAGTCTTTCCCATTCTGTTGTTTTCCTCTATTTCTTTGCATTGATCACTGAGGAAGGCTTTCTTATCTCTTCTTGGTATTCTTTGGAACTCTGCATTCAGATGCTCATATCTTTCCTTTTCTCCTTTGCTTTTCGCTTCTCTTCTTTTCACAGCTATTTGTAAGGCCTCCCCAGACAGCCATTTTGCTCTTTTGCATTTCTTTTCCATGGAGATGATCTTGATCCCCGTCTCCTGTAGAATGTCATGAACCTCAGTCCATAGTTCATCAGGCACTCTATCTATCAGATCTAGTCCCTTAAATTGATTTCTCACGTCCACTGTATAATCATAAGGGATTTGATTTAGGTCATACCTGAATGGTCTAGTGGTTTTCCCTACTTTCTTCAATTTAAGTCTGAATTTGGCAATAGGAGTTCATGATCTGAGCTACAGTCAGCTCCTGGTCTTGTTTTTGCTGAGTGTATAGAGCTTCTCCATCTTTGGCTGCAAAGTATATAATCAATCTGATTTCAGTGTTGACCATCTGGTGATGTCCATGTGTAGAGTCTTCTCTTGTGCTGTTAGAAGAGGATGTTTGCTATGACTAGTGTGTTTTCTGGGCAAAACTCTATTAGTCTTTGCCCTGCTTCATTCCGTATTCCAAGGCCAAATTTGCCTGTTACTTCAGGTGTTTCTTGACTTCCTATTTTTGTATTCCAGTCCCCTATAATGAAAAGGACATCTTTTTTGGGTGTTAGTTCTAAAATGCCTTGTAGGTCTTCATAGAACCTTTCAACTTCAGCTTCTTCAGTGTTACTGGTTGGGGCATAGACTTGGATTACTGTGACATTGAATGGTTTGCCTTGGAAATGAACAGAGATCATTCTGTCATTTTTGAGATTGATCCAAGTACTGCATTTCAACTTTAACATCAGTCCTTCCAATGAATATTCATGACTGATTTCCTTTATGATTGATTTTTTGATCTCCTTGCTATCCAAGGGACTCCCAAGTCTTCCCAAGTGCCACAATTCAAGAGCATCATTTCTTAAGTGCTCGTCATTCTTTGTGGCCCAACTCTCATATCTGTACATGACTACTGGAAAAACCATAGCTTTGACTATATGGACCTTTGTCAAAAAAGTGATGGCTCTGCTCTTTAAAGTACTTTCTAGGTTTGTCATAGCTTTCCTTCCAAGGAGCAAGCATCTTCTAATTTCATGGTTGCAACCACCATCCACAATGATTTTTTCTCTGGCTTTTCTCCTACCACTTAGTAAAAATGTCTATTTTATGACTAACAACAGTATTCCCACTGACAGAACTAATGAGCATTTCTCTTTATTCATTTATTGCCCTTTTCACTATCAGTCATCACAGTTGACTATCCCTTCTTTGAATTATGTCTTCCGTGAAACAAGTAGCTTCCATGTTACCAGCTTTTTTAGTTCTTGCTCTGAGTCTCCTTTATTTCCTCTTCTCTTCTCTATCCAAACTCTCAACCTTTTGGTATCCACAGCTCTACTGGTCCTTTGCTTTGTTATATTTGGCTAATCTATAGAGAAAAGTAAGAGCTACTTAGAAACATTTTTTCCATTTGTCTGTCTTACAAAATTTTAATGATGAAAAGTAACAATGGTGAAAGTAATATAGAGGTTCACAGTAATAAAACTTATTTTGCTTAAATCCATGAGAAAACATTTATGGAAAATAAGAAAAGTATAAAATTTACTTTTCCCCAAGTTTATGAAATTCTATGAGTTCTTCAAGCCAGGAACAATTTTATTTTATTTTTCTAACTAGGCTTGCATTTGCATTACTGAAACTTTCAAGTCATCGCAAACTACCATGCTATACTTACTGGCTTAGAGTAATTTGGAATAAATTCGTTATTAGAAGATTTTTAAGAGATTTTGTTTCAAATACATTAGCACTGATCATAAATCTATTATCTTCTAAATCTATTCCTTTATTAAGCTGTAGATGTAGGACAATGTGTTTTCTTAAAATTTTTGGAGCTCATGTTGCATAGTATAAATCATCACTTAATAGAGTCTTTGCTGTGTTGCCATTGTTTTTTGTATATATTTCCTTTGCATATTTTCTTTTCTATCAAATTGTGCATTTCCGATAATGAGTACACAATTTTTGGTAACTTCCTTTCCATGTATACCATGCCCCCCCATCTACTGCCCTGGCCAAAGTCCATGTAACTCAATACTGACAGAATATTAGGCACTCAACAAGTATTTTTCTATATTATTGCTTGAGGCTTTTTATACAAAAATATATAATATGTTTAAAATGGCCCAGAAAGGACAAACAAAAGCAGAAAACCATCTTGAGGTCAAAGTTCTGAGTGAAAGAAGAGGGTATTTTTTTCTGGAACATGATAAAAAGAGTACAGGAGATAATGGTGATGGTTACTGTCTCTAGGCCAAGCCGCAGCAGCCAGCTCTATTGCAAAGCCTGAATCAGCAGCCTCACTGACCTAAATTAAAAATTTTACTAATATATAATTCTCTTCATTTTATCTAATTTTACTTGGGTATTAAGTAAATCAGATGTGGGCAAACCTTTTGCCAAATTAGTGAGTAGCTTTCAAATAACAAGAAAAATGATCATTTGCAATATTCATTGAATCTTGTTAACATGAATTACAAGGAAGAAGACCTGAAGCACGGTTTATTAAAAATTCAAATTTTTAGCAATTGTAGCAAGCGTTTGGCTACTGATGCATTGTTGGAAAAGTAAGACAAAAAGAAAACTTGTGACTTTGCAAATTAACTTGGTTAATCACATGTGTAAGGGAGAAGAATATAGATCCAAATGTTTTCTTACATTTAATAAAACATTTGCAAAATGATTGTGCTAATACCTTGGAGCATTTTTTTGGTATTTTCACCTTGAAACTTTGCAAATTAAAAATGCTTGTAATTTGAAAAATATCTATTGTTTCAAAAATTGGTGTATGTACCAAAGTGAAGGTGTTAGTTGCTCAGTCATGTCCAACTCTGTATGAACCCATGGATTGTAGCCCCTCCCCAGGATCCTCTGTCCCTGGGATTCTCCAGGCAAGAATACTGGAGTGGGTTGCCATTCTCTTCTCCAGGGGATCTTCCTAAACCAGGGATTGAACCTGGGTCTTCTGCATTGCAAGCAGATTGTTTACCAACTGAGTCACAGACCCTTGTACCAAAATTGTGATTATTATTGTGGCTCTGAAAATTTGAGATATTATTGAGTAAAGTCATATATTTCTTACAGGTACATGACCATTACAGATTATTGTATTTTTATTGTGCTTAATTGGATTTGCAACTTCCCAGTCTAGTAAACAACTAATTCTCCCAATACTGTTCACAGTGAGTTGAAGCTGCAGCTCTTGCCTATTCAGCAATCTCTTTTAATTTGTAAGCAGTTGTATAAATCTTTCCTGCTTCTAGGGACATAAAGACTCCTATGATGAAGTGGCCAGCATGGTGGCTTAACATGCTGAAGGCTGGCTTTTTCCCTTTATGCATCCTAGGGACTACTGTCTTACTCCTGGCATAGTAGATCAGATTTTAAATTCCATCCAGGGTAATTGACATCCTTTAGGATCTCAATACACAATGCAGAATGGTCAGCATTAGCAAAGATGCCTTGTAAATGTTTTCTGAGTGGTATAAAAGAAAAAGAAATGACCAGCTGCAGCAGGTCTTTGGGAGTTTAATGAGAGTTACTCATTAAATACAACTCCACCTTGGTGAGAGTTGTACATATCCACACTCTAAAATTTGAGGTAATGTCTTTATTTTTTGTTTTCCAAAAGCATCCTAAAGAATAGAATAAAGAAAGAGCTGGGGTGTCCTTAACCTTCCCAAGACAGCAAATTTTCACTGAGAAAGTTGCATTCCCTAATATATGGGCTTCCCTGTTAGCTCAGATGTCAAAGAATCTGCCTGCATGCATGATACCTGGATTCAATCCCTGGGTTGGGAAGATCACCTGGAGAAGGAAACGGCTACCCACTCTAGTATTCTTGCCTGCTGTTTTACAGAGAGCAAACTTCCTGGTAGTCACTTAGCTTACAATATGCTGAAAACTCAGAATTGAAAGCTGCCCTGAAATAAATTTAGTGATGTAACTAAAATGGATGGATATTTGACATATTTGTTATCAACTTTTTATGAAAGCTGCATTTGTCTAGATTTTGCAGAATTTGTCAAGGTTTTGAAATCTTGGCAACCATGGTAAAAATTATTTGGAATCATTTAGGGAGACTCGAGAACTATGATCAGTATTCAATATTCTATGCTTTAGGCTTCATGTTATTTCATTGGTTTTTCACCAAAATATTGAGACCAATAAATCAATTGCATATGTCATACTTTTTTGAAAAATATGCTTCAATTTTTAGACCAGTTTTAGGTTCACAGAAAAATGGAGTAGAAAGTACAGTGATTTCCCATATATCTCCTACCCCCACATTTTCATAGCTACTCACACTATCAAAATTCCACACCACAGTTTGCTATAATAGATGGACCTACTGACACAGATTATCCCTCTATGTCTATAGTTTACTTTGGGATTCACTCCTGGTGTTGTATATTTTATAGGTTTTGCCTAAGGTTTAATGACATATACCACTCCATGGAATTCTCCAGGCAAGAATACTAGAGTGGGTAGCCATTTTTTCTCCAGTGCATCTTCTCGACCTAAGGGTCAAGCCTGGGTCTCCTGTATTGCTGGCAGATTCTTTAACATCTAAGCCACCAGAGAAGTCCCACCCACTGCTATGGTACCATCCAAGTTTTGCTGCCCTTAAAAATTCCTCTGTGTTTCTCTTTTTCATAATTCCCCATCCCAACCCCTGGAAACCACTGATCTTTTTTACTGTCTCAATCTTTTTGCCTTTTCTAGAATGTTATATAGCTGTAATCACACAGCATGTACCCTTTTCAGATTTATTTATTTCATTCAGTAACACACATTTAAGTTTCCCCTATGTCTTCATGGTTTGTTGGCTCATTTCTTTTTAGCACTGACTATTTCTCTATTGGATGTACCACAATTTTTTAGATCAATTACCTAATGAAATATACCTGGGTTTCTTCCAAGTTTAGGCAATTATGAATAAAGTTGCAACCAACATTCATGTGCAGGTTTTCATGTGCACAAAATTTTTCAACTCCTTTGGGTAAATATCAAGAAGTACAAAATGCTAGATTGTATAGCAATGTTTAGCCTCATAAGAAACTGCTAATTTGTCTTCTGAAGTGACAGTTTTCATTCCCCAAAGCAGTGAATGAAAGTTCCACATACTTACTAACATTTGAAATTCTTAGTGCTTTGGATTTGGGTCATATGTAATACTTTTGAAAGTGAGTTCCTTTGATCAGTTCATTTTGGAATATTTTTGTATTATATATAACAATATGGAGCTAATATGTTAGGATATAGCATATTATAAATACTATAGTTATTGCTAAGTCACTAAATCTTCTCCAACTGTTTTGCATTCTGATGGACTGTAGCCTGCCATACTCCTCTGTCCTTAAGATTTTGCAGGGAAGAATAATGGAATGGTTTGCCATTTCCTTCTCCAGGGGATCTTCCTGATCCAAGGATCAAAACTGCATCTCCTGCTTTGCAGGCAGATTCTTACCACTGAGCTTCCTGAGAAGAATATTCAAACTACTGTATATTAAAAATATACAAAAGGGTAGAATTGTGTTCTTTTCATATGCTAGCAAGGTTATGCTCAAAATCCTTCAGGCTAGGATTCAACAGTACATGAACTGAGAACTTCCAGATATAGAAATTGGGTTTTGAAGAAGTAGAGGAACCAGACTAGTGCTCCAAATTTGCTGGATCATGGAGAAAGCAAGGGATTTCCAGGAAAAAAAAAAAATCTGCTTAACTGACTACACTAAAGCTTTTGACTATGTGGATCACAACAAACTGTGGAAAATTCTTAAAGAGATGGGAGTACCAGACCACCTTACCTGTCTCCTGAAAAACCTGCATGCATGTCAAGAAGCAATAGAACTGGACATGGAACAACAGATTAGCTCCAAATTGGGAAAGGAGTACGTGAAGGCTGTGTATTGTCGCCCTGCTTGTGTAACTTATATGCAGAGTACATCATGTGAAATGCTGGGGTTGATGAATCACAAGCTGGAATCAAGATTGCTGAGAGAAATATAAACAGCCTCAGATATGCAGATGATACCACTCTAATGGCAGAAAGTGAAGAGGAATTAAAGAACCTCTTAATATGGGTGAAAGAGAAGAGTGAAGAAGTTGGATGGAAATTTAACATTTAAAATAAAAAAGAATATCATGGCATCCAGTCCCATCACTTCATGGAAAATAGAAGGAGAAAAAGTGGAAACAGTGACAGATTTTATTTTCTTGGCCTCCAAAATCACTGAGGATGGTGACTGCAGCCATGAAATTCAGAGACATTTGCTCTTTGGAAGGAAAGTTTTGGCAAACATAGCATACTACCAGAGACATCACTTTCTGTGAAAGGTCTGTATAGTCAAAGCAATAGTTTTTTCTAGTAGTCATGTATGTATGTGAGTGTTGGATCGTAGAGAAGGTTGAGTGCCGAAGAATTGATGGTTTTGAATTGTGGTCCTGGAGAAGACTCATGAGTGTCACTTGGACACCAAGGAGATAAAACCAGTTAATTCTAAAGGAAATCAACACTGAATATTCACTGCAAGGATTGTTGTTGAATCTGAAGCTCCAATACTTGGGCCACTTGATGCAGAAAGCCAACTCTGAAAAAGACCCTGATGTTGGGAAAGATTGAAGTCAAAAGAAGGCAGAGGATGAGATGGTTAGATACCAGCAATGAACATAAGTTTGAGCAAACTCTGGGAGATAGTGGAGAACAGAGGAGCCTGGTATGCTGCAGTCCATTTTATTTCAAAGACTCAGACATGATTTAGTGACTGAACAACAAATAATATAAATATGTGTGTGTTTATATCTATAGGTACATTTCCATGTGGGCATGCTGTCTTTAAATTATAACATTCTTACTTGAATATTCAGCCACAAAAAAGGATAGAAATTTATACTCTTATTCCTATAGATAACAAGTACCAGATTAAATACACATTTAAGACAAAGAAATGTGTAAACTGTCTGGTATAGGACTGTATATGTTTGTATTTAGTAACAGGGAAGCAGCTGAGGAAGCAATCTCTGAACTGGTATCTGATATTAAGTTTTATATCATACTCTTTACTTACTGGTTCTTTAGCATAGCTTATTCTTTTTCAAGAAAATGCTTGATAGATGCTGCAAATTATCGGTTTGAATGGAGAGAAGCAGGGCAAATCCTCATATGTTTTTGGTTATTACTATCTATTTCTCATTAACCTCTTGACCAACTAGTGGGAGCTACTGATCTGTGTAGTAAAGATGAGAAAAATGTCAGTCAGTCTATCAAATTAAAAATATACATCAAAAACTAACTTATAATTAAAGTCAGAGTATGTCACATATTTAATTTAAAAGAAAAAAAAAAACCTCCTGGTAATGGTTAACTTTCTCATTTTCCTCTTTTATGGAGAGAAGTTGAAAATCACATTAGGTTTAACACAAGATAATTACTTGTCTGGGTCATTCCTTTAACTATAATTCTAAATGAAAATCAAACCTCTATTATGAGGACATATAAAGAATTCATTGAATAATAAATGCAATAATATCAAGAATTATGTTATTTCTTTATCTTCAATTACACTGACTGTTTCCATTGAAGTATTCAACCAGGGATGGTATATTTCTGTGTGCATGTGTTTATGCATAAGCAAAAAAAGAGTCCAGGGTACACAATCTCTTTTGCCAAGGTGCCAGAAGTAACCAAAGACATTGATGCAATTGCTTTGAAACTTGAATATTGTACACAAAAGTCAAATCAATTTTCCCAATAATTATGAATGATATGCTCTAATAATGCATCTATAACTTGTGTTGTCCTAAGCATGAAAAAGAACTATAAAAATAAAGCTTAGACTATGATGAATGGTTAATTAAAAAAAAAAAAAAAAACGTATTCTTAAAAATATTTGTGGCTAACAATGAGATTACTTTGCCAATTTAAGGATAGTTTCCAATATAATATGGGTGTATTACATATAAACCACAATCCTTTCTAGATATTAAAAATAGATATACACATGTACCCCTATATTTATATACCTACCTTACATCATTGATCAACATACAATTTACATATGATAAAACTGTTGATCTTTTGGTTATTGTGTGATTGATCATCAGTGTACATTTTCTTTGCCTTTCAAAGTGCTTATTTCTCAGGAGTAATATAGGTCTGATGATGAAAATTAGGTAGCACTAATAAGCAAAATAAAGATAATAAATATAAATAACATTTCAAAGTTATCCACTACTAAAATGTTGATGAATTTACAGGAGTAAGAAACAGTTGTTTGGAGTTAAAGAAATCTGGATTTAAAACCTGATCACCAGCCTATAAGCTCTATTAATTTTGATTAATTTACCTTACCAAAAAAGTTCACATTTATCATGTACACAACAGAAATGATAAACAAGCTGCTGCATTCAGTTCAGTTCAGTTGCTCAGTCATGTCTAACTCTTTGTGACCCCATGGACCGCAGCCTGCCAGACTTCCCTGTCCATTACTAACTCGTGGAGCTTACTCAAACTCATGTCTATCGAGTTGGTGATGCCATCCAATCATCTCATCCTCTGTCATCCCCTTCTCCTCCTACCTTCAATCTTTCCCAGCATTAGGGTCTTTTCATATGAGTCAGTTCTTTGCATCAGGTGGCCAAAGTATTAGAGCTTCAGCTTCATGGCATCAGTCCTTCCAATAAACATTCAGGACTGATTTCCTATAGGATAGACAGGTTGGATCTCCTTCCAGTCCAAGGGACTCTCAAGAGTCTTCTCCAGCACCACAAAGCAAAAGCATATAGGGACAAAGATATATTATCAAATTAGTGTTCTCATGTTCTTGGGATAATTATCAGGCATGCAACTGCTATATCATATGGTTGCTCCATTTTTAATATTTTTGAGAATCTCCATAGTATTTTCCATACTAACTTCACCCATTTACATTCGCATAACAGTTTATGAGAGTTCCTTTTTCTCTATATCCTCATCAACATTTGTTATTTGTTGCCCTTTTGATAATAGCCATTTTGATAGGTGTGAGTTGGTAGCTTAATGTGGTTTCGATTTTCATTTCTCTGATGATTAATGATGTTGAGCATCTTCTCATATGTCTATTGTCATCTGTATGTCATCTTTGAAAAAATGCATACAGGTATTTGGCATTTTTAATTTTTTTGATGTTATATGCATTCATTTTATATTTTGTATATCAAAGTGTATATCAATTGCAAATGTATTCACCCATTCAGTAAACATCCTTTTCATTTTGTTCATAATTCCCTTTTCTAAAAAAGCTTTTTAGTTTGATATAGCATTATTTATTTATTTTCAATTTTGTTTCCTTGTCTGAGAACATATATCCAAAAAAAGGCTATTGAAACCAATATCAAAGAACAATCTGCTTATGTTTGTTCTAGAAGTTTTATGGTTTCAGGTCTTGCATTCAAGTTCTTAATCCAATTTGAGGTTATTTTTGTTTGTTGTATGAGAAATTATTTCAGTTTTTTTTCCCTTGCATTTACCTGTCCAGTTTTCCCAACACCTTTTATTGAGAGTCCATTTTTTCATCATTGTATTTTCTTGCCTCTTTTGCAATAGGTTAATTGTGCTTATAAGTGTTGCTTCATTTCTGGACTCTATTCTATTCCATCAATTCACGTGTCTACTTTTTGCCAGTACCATACTATGTTGATGACGGTAGGTTTATAGTATAGTTTGACATCCTGGCGCATGATACCTCCAAATTTGCTCTTCTTTCTAAGATATTTAGTAATTAAGGGTCTTTTGTGTTTACCTACGAAGATAAAATTTATTTGTTCCAGTTAAAGAGGAGGAATCAGTATTTTTTTTAAATTTTCTGTTCCATTTTTTTCTCACACTCTGTTCTCTGTAATTTGTTATATATATTTTTCTGTTTCTTGTGACTTGTTATTATTTCAATACTCTGAACATCGGTGATGTTCTCTAAAGGTTAAAGTGTCAGTAATTTCATGTATCTTAATGGAAATATTAGTGTGTATTGCTTGATCAGAAACAGGGGACTGGGTGTATCATAAATATACTCACATCTTTCTCTGAGTAGATTTGGTTTGTGGCCTGAGTTTTAATAAGAAGCCCATATTTGACAATGTTTTGTCAAATCCATGGTGAAAACTCCACGTATTTGGCCAGGCTATTGGCTGACTACTGTCTGCTGTATCATCATGCATTGTTCTTTGAGCATATCAGAATTCAGTAAAGATACATGAAGTTTGACATTCTAGCTAGAAGATTAACTCAAATTTTATATAGGTTATATATTAATAGAAGCAATATATATGTGTAGAAGTAAAATGAAGCAGTAATTTCATTGCTACTGGTTTTTCAAATGTTTAAAAGTTACAAATGTGGTAAAGAGAAGAATTAAATCAATGATTCAGAACAAAAGTAATAGATTTGTAGGCAATTAGACATTCAATTGAATTATTGTACATCATCATTGCTGTTTACATAACCTTTTTTTAAAATACAATCCATTTTGTTGGTATACTCATGAGCTGTTTTGTGTACCATCACTTTAAACATTTTCCATCTTTGCTCTAGATCATATTCCTTCCTATCTTCTTATAAACCTTATACTGAAATATTGAATCCTGATCTTCACTTTTTCCATGTCTACTATCATTCCTAAAATCATTCAAATATGTATAAATATTTACTATCTAAAAAAAGGTGAAACAGACATATTTAAAAGTTTCACAATGCTCCTTTTTACAGGTATTGTCTTCATTACTGTTTTATCTTTGAGGATATTAAGATTCAGAGATAGTAAGGGCCTTGTCCCAGGTCACAAGGAGAAGCACCACTGACATTGAAACTATGGGCTATAGGGTTACAAAGTCAGTTTTTCTTCCAGTACTTCATATGACATATTGTCTCTATCAAATGTAGTATTGTACTACTGGTTTTATTGAATACAGTGTATGAAGATACCAAGGAGCTAATTTGTCTAAGAAAGCTCTGAAATTTGCAAAATGCTTTAATCTTGTCTTAAAGGAATCATACCAGCATGGTACTACCTGGTTCAGTGAGTCATATTTTTCTGTAATTCAAATACACTTCTTAACTAATTCTCCTTGTGAAAAGGAGATGAAGAATTACACCAGCTGCAATACATTGTACCCAATTTCTGTGAATTAGCATGAAGACTAAACTTCCTAGAAAATTGATGGTTGGTGGAATTTACATAATTTTGGTCATATTAAGAACTTCCAGTTATTTAAATATAATTTGTCCCTTTCTGCTATAATATCATGCCTTTTTTTGTGAAATGAAGCTAACAGCTGAGGCCGAATTCATTTAAATTCTATTATACAGTCAGTGAGCAATTGATAAGTATCTCTTCCATAAAAATGATCCTTTGAGGATGAATTATCTATGCTAATGTGACTTATTAATGTAGTCATCTTTTATAGACCACTAGAAATTCCCTCACATATATATTTTTTTCATAGTAAATTAACTATATGTTTCTAAGTCATCAAGATACATGTATTGCTTTTTTGGTTCTAGTACATTCTAGTACACATAAAATGAAGAGTATTTTCAATTATGTGTTCCTTACTTTCTGAATTCTCATCAAAATTTACTTTTAACCTGTGATTGTCATCAATATTAAGGAACGATAAATTATCTAGATATGTCTATAATCTTTCTATTTTTCTTCCTTAAGCTATGTTGGAAAAATTGTTTCTTCCATCCAAAGAGAATTTTCTACCTGTATTCTATAACTCACCCCTCCTCTATCTTTTTATTCTGGGTGCATCAATTACTCCCTCTTACAGCTTCAAATTTACCTGTGTGTTCCTGCTTTCCCTTCAACATATACACGCGCTTCTTCATTTAAAATAGCAAATGCTTCTAAATCTCTAAGCTAACCTTGTACGTCTCTCTAGAAACTTATCTATATTTCTGCTTTTTTGGTGACAGCTTCTATGTTCTTTTTATATACTGCCTAACTTTGTTTTTGCCTAATAGTCTAACTTCTTAACATGCCATATACAATTTAGCATGGAGCAGATAAACAAGTATCTAGATGTAGGATGACAATGGTTTTGAGTAGGTCATTGGTAATAGAGAAAGAAAGAAATGGTCAGATTTGGTGAATATTTTAGAAATAGAATCAAGAGAACTTGGTCATGAATTTTATGAAGGATAAGGCTGCTAATGCAGTAGAAAAGTACCAAGAAGGAATTCCAGAGTACTCGGTGGGCAAAAACAGTAAGGCACAGGAGAACATGTTTGTGCTAGAAATGCCAAGAGTCCACCTTTTTCATCATTTTTTGAGATAGATACCTAAGAATATTCCAAGTGAAATTAGATTCTGAAGATCAGAAGAAAAATCAATTATAAACACACATCTTGGAGATGTTAGGATTAATTTTTTTTTTTTAAATTTTAGAAATAGAATGACTCTCTAAAGTAGGCCATCATGAATGAGGATAGAATTGTGCCTGTAACTGGCCCATTAGATGTGTCCCAATTATAATTCATGTTCTAGATGTAATATTTACTTACATCAAACAAATAAAAACCCTTATTTGAAAATGTCAGAATTTTATTTGGGCATTTAATGTGTCAGACTAAAATCTTCAGGTCATTATCAGGCTCTTCTATTTCAATCACAACCACACCTATCTATCACTCACTTCTGCCAACACTTCTTTCAAACATGTTTCAACAGTTGCATTGTTATGACCCTTGTTCAAGCTACTGTTCTCCATGTAGGAGTCAGAGAAAGACTTTCTTTTTTTTTTTTTTAGAGAAAGACTTTCAACAGAGAGATAAAATCATCTTACTTTAATCTTAGTTTACTAAGAATTTGTATCATGAATGAGTGTTGAAATTTTTCAAATGATTTTTCTGTATCTGTTGATATGATTATGCATTTTTTTTCTTCTTTAGCTTGTTGGCATAATGGATTATGTTAATATTTCAGTGTTGAACCACCCTTGCATACCTGGGATAAATCCCTCTTGGTTGTAGCAGTTTCTTAGTATTTTGTTGAGGGTTTTTACATACATGTTCATGAGAGATATGTTCATGAGAGATACTGGTCTAGAGTGTTCTTAAATTATCTTTGTTTTTGATCTTGTAGTGATACTGGCCTTATAAAATGAGTCAGGAGATTTTCTCTCTGCTTCTGTCTTTGGAAAGATATTGTGGAGAATTGGTACCCTTACTAGGCTTTTACTATTTTCTGATTGTTAACTTGCTCAATATTCATATGTTTATTTGTTTAGTACCTTTTCTTCCTCCTCAGGAATGTGGGCTCAATGAGATTAAGGTTCAATCTATTTTGATCACTTTAGCTTTACTGCTAGTACAATACTGGACACAAAGGAGGCATTCAAATGTTTGTGAAAAATAAATAAAAGAGGGTATATTTAATAAGTGCATACATGCACTTAATATTAATCTAGTTTATTTATTTAATAAGTGTTTATTCATTAGCCACATCAACCATTTTTTAAAATGAGGTACAAAATGGAAGATTTTCAACTTCCTTAAATCCGGAGTGTGAACAGCAATTTAAAACTTCCTGTTGATGAATAGCTTTGTGATTGTACAATACTGCCCCCTACTACTTTAGATCTTTGTCAAATCACCCTAAATTTATTTTCAAAGGTTTAGAGATAAACTTCTTGGAAAAATTTTTTCTATTTGTCACAGATGTATCTGAAATGTAGGTTTATTATTTTACTGGCCTGTACAAGAGTTTTCCATGGCAGAGTTTTGTTCCATTGGATAATTAAGATGATAAAATACAAGAAATTTTGCTGAATTCAGTGAATGCTACTTATATTTCAATGAGCATTAATGAGCTTTGTAATTGTCCCATGGAGCAAAATTCATATCTCATTAGATTGATTCCCAAAATGCCTAAAGGTGAGCAGACACAGCTATAGACATGTAAGGTAATTTCCTACTTAATTAGTTCTTTACTTGACACCACAGATACATATCCAGAACTATGGCTTGAAATGGCAAACTTGTTTTTGTTGTGACAAGTCAATGAAATGATAGAATTCACAAAGAGCTTCTGTGAGCAATTTAAGCCCATTCTCTGTTATGTTAATAAATTGGCATGTTATGACTTGATTCACAGAAAAGAGAATATACAGACCAGGAGTTAAAAGATTCTTAACTTGAACTGACATTGCTTTATATTTTATATAAAATATAGTATTAGAAGTACCACATGCATTTATTCAGATGCACACATCAGTGGTATTGGTTGTTTTCATTAACTGAGTGATTATTGCCAAGTGGTAGGACATCTGGATGTCCAAGATGGAAGTGTCAGCAGTTTGCTCCTGAGGACTATTTCGTTGGCATGCACATTGCTGCTTTTTTGATATGTTCTCCCTTAACCTTCCACTGGGTGGGTACATCCTTGGTACCTCTTTCTCTTCTGATAAGAAAGTAAGTCATAGGTGATGATTTCACCCTTGTGACTTCGTTTAATTTCAGTTACCTGTGCAAAGTCCATATCTTCAAATGCAGTCATATTGTATGGCACTGGAGTTTAGGGCTTCAACATATTAATACAAAGGAAATAATTCAGTCTGGAATTTGCTAAATATCACACTGGAAATAAGTGGATGATCAGTAATTTGAATTCAGCTCTTTTTATCTTCAAAGTCTAGATTCCCATTCTGTATTCTCCATAATGTAAACTTGCATGGGATACAGAGTAATGGGTATAACACTAAAAAACATTGATATATTTGAAGTGTTAAATGCAGTCATTACAACAAATGAAGAAAATTTTCTATTTATCTGGTAGTTTTTAAGTTCTCAGTACTTTTAAAAAGATTTCTTATATGTAATAAAGAAACCCAAGCAGGAATATACTGATCAATCTTAGTTATTAATTGTACCTGCATGTGGAACATTAATCTTCAGGAAGCTTTTCAAGTTCACTATTTTAAACTGATTATGTAATATTGCTCCCAACATATATTTTCAAATATGACAATCTAGTTGCTATTGTCACTTAGTATAACTAAGAGGTAGAAAGTTTGAAGTAAAATTCTTATTCAGATCAGATCAGATCAGTCGCTCAGTCGTGTCTGACTCTCTGCGACCCCATGAATCGCAGCATGCCAGGCCTCCCTGTACATCACCAACTCCCGGAGTTCACTCAGACTCATGTCCATCGAGTCAGTGATGCCATCCAGCCATCTCATCCTCTGTCATCCCCTTCTCCTCCTGCCCCCAATCCCTGCCAGCATCAGGGTCTTTTCCAATGAATCAACTCTTCTCATGAGGTGGCCAAAGTCCTGGAGTTTCAGCTTTAGCATCATTCCTTCCAAAGAAATCCCAGGGCTGATCTCCTTCAGAATGGACTGGTGTGATCTCCTTGCAGTCCAAGACATTCTAGAGTCTTCTCTAACACCACAGTTCAAAAGCATCAATTCTTCCGCGCTCAGCCTTCTTCACAGTCCAACTCTCACATCCATACATGACCACTGGAAAAACCATAGCCTTGACTAGACGAACCTTTGTTGGCAAAGTAATGTCTCTGCTTTTGAATAGGCTATCTAGGTTGGTCATAACTTTCCTTCCAAGGAGTAAGCGTCTTTTAATTTCATGGCTGCAGTCACCATGTGCAGTGATTTTGGAGCCCAGAAAAATAAAGTCTGACACTGTTTCCACTGTTTCCCCATCTATTTCCCATGAAGTGGTGGGACCAGATGCCATGATCTTCGTTTTCTGAATGTTGAGCTTTAAGCCAACTTTTTAACTCTCCTCTTTCACTTTCATCAAGAGGCTTTTTAGTTCCTCTTCACTTTCTGCCATAAGGATGGTGTCATCTGCATATCTGAGGTTATTGATATTTCTCCTGGCAATCTTGATTCCAGCTTGTGTTTCCTCCAGTCCAGCGTTTCTCATGATGTACTCTGCATATAAGTTAAATAAACAGGGTGACAATATACAGCCTTGACGAACTCCTTTTCCTATTTGGAACCAGTCTGTTGTTCCATGTCCACTTCTAACTGTTGCTTCCTGACCTGCATGCTGCTGCTGCTGCTAAGTCACTTCAGTCGTGTCCGACTCTGTGTGATCCCACAGACAGCAGCCACCAGGCTCCCCTGTCCCTGGGATTCTCCAGGCAAGAACACTGGAGTGGGTTGCCATTTCCTTCTCCAATGCATGAAAGTGAAAAGTGAAAGAGAAGTCGCTCAGTCGTGTCTGACTCTTAGCGACCCCATGGACTGCAGCCTACCAAGCCCCTCCATCCATGGGATTTTCCAGGCAAAGTACTGGAGACCAGTGGTTAATAAACTATGTCTCATAAGAATATAGAAAACAGGGGTTTCTTTAGAATTGTGCTATCATCTTGGGGTAAGCTTACAAGACAACTGGTCTATTTAAAGTAGAAAGATAGCCTTTTGGAACTCTGATTATTAAACTTCAAGTTTTTCTAAGCCTGGATAGCCCATTGCCACATGTACATAAAGCTCACCCACACACCAAATTAATAGTAAAAATCTGTGAAATTTTCCATAGAGTTCAGAGAGTTTTGAGTTTTAATCACAACTCTTTAAATATGTGGTTATTCATATGGAGACCTATGAAGTGTCACTGAACACCGAAAAATCCTTTTACTTATTAAAGTATTATAATGGGCTTTTGGACACAAAGAAATTTAATTCCCTTTTCTCATACTACCATGTTTCCAGAAAGCTACATACAGTTTTTAAGTCCCAAACTGTAAGAATAATGAAAGAAAGTAACTATTCATCTAATAGGAAATTATATCCCCTAGCATGGTTCCTGGAGCATAGTAAATGCTTGGCTTAATCAATAGTAAATTAACATAGTTATTATGATAGTTTATAATTTTCAGTTTGATTTTCTAACTATTTAGTTAAAATCTGTCTCCATCTCTTGAGGCAAATCCCATGGGTTTACAGATTTTTTTTTTTTTTTTTGCATAGCACACTCTTGGTATTTTACATAGAGAAGGTCCAATAAATGACTGTTAAATAATAATTAATGATTGAATTTTTAATTTGCGTATTATAGTTGTAAAATTCCAAGTCAAGTGACTTAGAGAAGAGGAAGAAAAAAACAAGGTACATATCTTGCTATTCAGTAATTGTTTCTATTGCTTTTCAACAGACTGGAAACACTATCCAATAAAGGAACAGATGATATTAATTTTAAGAACAGCTAAGTTTATTCATAACCTTTGATGTGTTTCTTGTGTCTAGTTTCAGCTCAAAGAATGGGAAACTGCAGTTTAAAGATTCTTGTTCTTTCTTATGAACTTTGTCATGCATAATTATTCTTGTATCTTATGCAACATCTCCAATAGTTTGTGGTCAGAGAATTTTCATGTTGACTTAGTGTGCCATTATATTAAAAAGACGACTTCAGAGAAAAACAATAATGGCTTTTCAAAGATAGTTTTTAATTCATTCAATAATTATGTGCCAGGCAATCTACTAAGTTCTTAGAAAATATTTGTGAACAATACAAATTCCTGCCCTTGTAGGTAACAGAGTAAAATAAACACACACTAATAAAATAGCCTATTTAAAGCAGCCAACTACTATGAAAAAATAAAATGAGCAGAAGAGGTCAAACAGGTCTGGGCTAGGTAAATATAAGACAGAGAGTAGTAACTCTTTCTGTGAAATTGAGAGTGAGTGAAATAGTTGGGAGCTGAGAAAGTCAAAGAATGTTTGAAGAATGTCTCTTCTAAGCAGAAAGAATGGCTACAACAAGACATAAAATAAAGACAGCAAGGAAGACAGAAGGATTTCAGAGTAATAAAGGGTAAAAATAGAATAGGTGAAGTCACACAGTCAGAGAGATTACATTTTAAATGCTGTAATCTAATTCTATAAGCTAGTAAATATTGGCTTCCAATTATGCTATTATCTCTTTAGGGCATTTGCTATTACTTATTGTATTTCTAGTGCATGTCATTGCATCTGCCACAGAGTAGTTGACTGATGAAACTGAAGGAAGTATCAATCACTAGGATACTGATTATGTAATTTCTGTGCCAAAAACAAAACCTGATTTCTAAAACTGATAATCTAAAATATCAAATATTTTATTCATTAATAAGCTTTTTTTGTATTAATACATTTTGATGGCTATGCCTTTGTCAGTTTTGTAGGAAATATCTCAGAGATACTATGGGTAGAACAATAGAGGAAAAGATTCCCATACAGCTCTACACAAAAAGAGAAAGGAAAAAAAGAGAGAGAGCAAGACAGAGATGGAGGGAGAGAGAGAGCAAATGAGAAGAGATTTTGTCAATTTTTAAGTACAGTCCCTCTTTGTATTGGCAAGGGATTGGTTCTAGAACCCAGCCAAGATGAAAAAATCTGCAGATATTCAAGTCTCATAATCAGCCCTCTCTATTTGCACCCACAACTTCAACTAACTTTGTATCATAACATAGGTAGTACATGATCCAGGGTTTGTTGTGTCTGAGGACAGGGAGGGCTAACTGTACAGATTTGGTTTTAAAAATCACAGTCTGTCTTTGTTTATCTTCAATTAGGTTTTTGAAAATGATATAACTAAAATCCAATCCAACTTGTTTGGAAGCTTCAATTATCACCATCTATTTTATTCTCTCAAAGTAAAAGAGAAACATCTTCGTGCATTACTGGAAATATATCCCATGCCCATCATAAATGGGAGCCAAAAGTTGATTGGCTATATATATATGTGTGTGTGTGTGTGTGTGTGTGTGTGTGTGTGTGTGTAATTGGTAAGTTGAAACACTAATCTGATATATGGGTAGATATTTTTGTTAAGATATAAAATATTTCCATAATTGCAATTGTCTTAGGGCCCTGAAAGAGATGGGACTACCAGACCACCTGACCTGCCTCTTGAGAAAACTATATGCAGGTCAGGAAACAACAGTTAGAACTGGACATGGCACAAC
Organism: Bos javanicus; assembly: GCF_032452875.1. Lineage (NCBI taxonomy): Eukaryota > Metazoa > Chordata > Mammalia > Artiodactyla > Bovidae > Bos > Bos javanicus. Next base: position 72,587,760 of record NC_083870.1, on the reverse strand, counting down.
AGACTGGTTGCAAATAGGAAAAAGGAGTACATCAAGGCTGTATATTGTCAACTTGCTTATTTAACTTATATACAGAGTACCTCATGAGAAACGCTAGGCTGGAAGAAGCACAAGCTGGAATCAAGATTGCCAGGAGAAATATCAATAACCTCAGATATGCAGATGACACCACCCTTATGGCAGAAAGTGAAGAGGAACTAAAAAGCCTCTTGATGAAAGTGAAAGTGGAGAGTGAAAAATTTGGCTTAAAGCTCAACATTCAGAAAACCAAGATCATGGCATCTGGCCCCATCACTTCATGGGAAATAGATGGGGAAACAGTGGAAACAGTGTCAGACTTTATTTTTGGGGGGCTTCCAAAATCACTGCAGATGGTGACTGCAGCCATGAAATTAAAAGATGCTTACTCCTTGGAAGGAAAGTTATGACCAACCTAGATAGCACATTCAAAAGCAGAGACATTACTTTGCCAAGAAAGATCCATCTCGTCAAGGCTATGGTTTTTCCAGTGGTCATGTATGGATGTGAGAGTTGGACTGTGAAGAAAGCTGAGCGCCAAAGAGTTGATGCTTTTGAACTGTGGTGTTGGAGAAGACTCTTGAGAGTCCCTTGGACTGCAAGCAGATCCAACCAGTCCCTTTTGACGGAGATCAGCCCTGGGATTTCTTTGGAAGGACTGATGCTAAAGCTGAAACTCCAGTACTTTGGCCATCTCATGAGATGAGTTGACTCATTGGAAAAGACTCATGCTGGGAGGGATTGGGGGCAGGAGGAGAAGGGGACGACAGAGGATGAGATGGTTGAATGGCATCATTGACTTGATGGACATGAGTTTGAGTAAACTCCAGGAGATGGTGATGGACAGGGAGGACTGGCATGCTGCGATTCATGGGGTCGCAAAGAGTCAGACATGACTGCGAAACTGAACTGAACTGTATATTTCTCCATACATGGATAGCAATAGGATTTACATATTTGAGAAAAAGAGATTCATGAGCAAGTTTAATTCAACATTACAATATTATAAATTCTAGCATAACTAAAAAGGTGTTTTCTATGAGGTTAGATAATATTTTGGTGACTTGGGAATATTATAGCATTTCAGAGTTTTTTTGTTCTTAGATTTCCTCAGATATGAAAGTGATATATGTTTTTTAACATTACTTTACATTGGTATATAGTTGATTAACAGTGTGATAGTGTCAGGTGTACAGCAAAGTGATTCAGTTATATTATACATGTATATATATATTGTTCTTGTTGTTCAGTTTCCCGATCATGTCTGACTCTTTGTGATCCCATGGACTGCAACATGCCAGGCCTCCCTAACCCCCATCATCTTCTGAGTTTGTCCAAATTCATGTTCACTGCATCAGTGATGCTGGCCAGCCATTTCATTCTCTGATGCCCTCTTCTACTTCTGCCCTCAATCTTTCCCAGCATCAGGGATTTTCCAATGAGTTGTCTGTTCGCATCAGATGAACAAAATACAGGAGCTTCAGCTTCAGCATCAATCCTTCCAGTGAGTATTCAGGGTTGATCTCCTTTAAGATTAACTGGTTTGATCTCCTTCCTATCCAAGGGACTTCCAGGAGTCTTCTCCAGCACCGCTGTTAGAAGGCATCAATTCTTTGGCATTCTGCTTTCTTTATGGTCCATTCTGCTTTCTTATGGTGTGTGACCACTGGAAAGATCATAACCTTGACTATAGGGGCTTTTGTCAGCAGAATAATGTCTCTACTTTCAACACACTTTCTAGGTTTGTCATTGATTCCCTGCCAAGAAACGATTGTCTTCTGATTTCATGGCTGCAGTTACCATCTGCAGTGATTTTGGAGTCCAAGAAGATGAAATCTGTCAGTACTTCCACCTTTCCCCCTCTGTTTGCTGTGCAGTAATGGGACCATAATCTTAATTTTTTTTTAATATTTAGTCATAAGCCAGCTCTTTCACTTTCCTCCTTGACCCTTACCAAGAGGCCCTTTAGTTCCTTTTCACTTTCTTCCATTAGAGTGGTATCATCCACATATCTGAAGCTCTTGATGTTTCTCCTGCCTATCTTGATTCCAGCTTGTAACACATCCAGCCCAGCAATATATATGTGTATACATTTTTTCTCAAATTATTTTTCCAATTTAGATGGTTAGATAATATTGAGCAGAGTTCACTGTGTTATAATAGTAAGTCTTTGTTGTCTATCCATTTTAAATATAGCAGTGTATACATGTCAATTGGAGAAGGAAATGGCAAAGCACTCCAGTATGCTTGCCTGGAAAATCCCATGGGCCAAGGAGCCTGGTGGGCTGCAATCCATGGGGTCACAAAGAGTCAGACATGACTGAGAGACTAACACATACATGTCAACCCTGCAATCCCTTACTATCCCTTCCTTCCACCCTTCCTCTCTGGTAGCCATAAATCCCTTCCCTATGTCTGTCATTCTTTTTATGTTTTGTAGGTAAATTGATTTGTATAATTTATTTTTAGATTCTGCTTGTAAGAGAAATTTCATGATATTTCTCTGACTCAGTATGACAATCACAAGGTCCATTCCTTTTGCTGTAAATGGCATTATGTCATTCTTAATATTCTATTGATTCCATTGTTTACATGTACTATGTCTTTATCCATTCCTCTGTCAATTGATATTTAGGTTGCTTCCAAGTCTTGGCTATTGTAAACAGTGCTGCAATGAACATTGGGGTTTATGTATTCTTTCAGACCATGTTTTTCTTCAGATATATGCCCAGGAGTAGAATTCCAGAATCATATGGTAGCTCAATTTTCAGGTTGAAGGAACCTCCATACTGTTCTCTAAAGGGCCGTACCAATTTACAATATAGGAGGGTTCTTTTCTCTCCACACTATCTCCATCATTTGTAATTTTTTTTTTTTTTGATGATAGCTTTCTATTCTGTTCCATTGATCTATATTTCTATCTTTGTACCAGTTCCATACCAATAGGTTTGTAGCATAATCTGAAGTCAGGGAGCCTAATTCCTCCAGCTCTATTTTGCTTTCTCAAGATTGCTTTGCTATTCAGGATCTTTTGTGTTAACACACAAATTTTAATATTTTTAGTTCTAGTTCTGTGAAAAATGTCATTGATTTGATTGGGACTGCATTTAATCTGTAGATCACTTTGGATAGTACAGTCATTTTGACACCAATGATTCTTCCAATCCAAGAACATTGTATATCTTTCCATCTGTGTTGTCGTTTTTGTTTTGTTTTGTTTTAATCAGTGACTTACAGTTTTCAGAGTGCAAGTTGTTGCTTCCACAGATATCTTTATTCCTAGTATTTTATTCTTTGTGATGTGATGTAAATGAGAATCTCCTTCATTGCTCTTTTTGATCTTTTGTTGTTAGTGCACAAAAATGCAACAGGTTTCTGTGTATTAATTTTGCATCCTGCAACTTTACCAAATTTATTGATGAGTTTTAGTAGTTTTCTGGTAGCATCTTTAGGATTTTCTATGTATAGTATCATGCCATCTGCAAACTGTGACAATTTAACTTCTTCTTTTCCAATTTTATATTATTTCTTTTCCTTCTCTGATTGCCATAGCTAGGACTTCCGAAATTATGTTGAGTAAAAGTGATGAGGGTGAATATCCTTGTCTTGTTCCTGATAATAGAGAAAATGCTTTTAGCTCTTCAGCATACAGTATGATGTTAGCTGTAGGTGTGTTGTATATTGCCTTAATCATGTTGAGGTATATTCACTCTATGCCCAATTTTTAGAGAGTTTTTATCACAAACATGTGTTGAATTTTGTCAAAAGCTTTTTCTGCACTTAGTGAGATAATCATATGTTTTGTAATTACTCAGTTTGTTGGTATGGCGTATCACACTGAAAAATCTTTGCATCCCTGGGATAAATATCACTTGTGATTAGTGATCATGATTGGTGTATGATACTTTTAATGTGTTGTTAAATTCAGATTGCTAGTATTTTGTGGATGATATTTCCATCTATAAACATCTATTATATTGTTAAATATTATCAATTATTTATAATTAATTGTGCATATAATAAATTTATATATAATAAGTATAATATAACAATAATGAATTACTGATTAATACATTAATATTTAATAAATATTATAGTATTGTAATACAATTATTTGTTGCTGCTGCTGCTAAGTCGCTTCACTCGTGTCCGACTCTGCGCGACACCATAGACGGCAGCCCACCAGGCTCCGCCGTCCCTGGCATTCTCCAGGCAAGAACACGGGAGTGGGTTGCCATTTCCTTCTCCAATGCATGAAAGTGAAAAGTGAAAGTGAAGTCGCTCAGTCGTGTCCGACCCTCAGTGACCCCATGGACTGCAGCCTACCAGGCTCCTCCGTCCATGGGATTTTCCAGGCAAGAGTACTGGAGTGGGGTACCATTGCCTTCTCCGAATTATTTGTTAATATAATGCCATTAATATAATTTTATATTAATATGCTAATGAATACATTATTGTTATTCTGTAATGTTTATTAATAATTATGATAAATATTATATAAATATGGTATTAATAAATTGCTATTAATAAATAAATCTATATTCATCACTGATATTGAATTGTAATTTTCTTTTCTTGTGGTATATTTCTCAGATTTTGGTAGCAAGGTGATGGTTGCCTCACAGAATGAGTTTGGGAGTTTTCCTTCCTCTGCAATTTTTTGAAACAGTTTCAGAAAGATAAGTATTAGCACTTCTCTAGATGTTTGATAGAATTCACCTGTAAAGTCATCAGTCCCTGGACTTTTGTTTCTTGTAAGACTTTTAATCATAATTTGTTATTGGTTTGTTCATATTTTCTATTTCTTTCTGGTTCAGTCTTGGAAGGTTGTATATTTCTAAGAATTATCAATTTCTTCCACGTTGTTCATTGTTTTGGCTTACAGTTGCATGTAGTAGTCTCTTATTATCCTTTGTATCTGATGAACCTGGCTCACGACTTATCAATTCCATTTATATTTTTAAACAACCAGTTTTTAGTTTCATTAATCTTTGCTATTGTTTCTTTTCTATTTCACTTATTACTGCTTTGTTTTTTCATGATTTAGTTTCTTCTACTAGCTTTAGGTTTTGCTTGGTCTTCTTTTCTGAATGCTTTAGGTATATAGTTAAGTTGTTTGAAATTTTTCTTGTTTCCTAAGGTAAGATTAAAGTGTTAGTCACTCAGTTGTGTCTGACTCTTTGAGACCCCATGGACTGTAGCCCACGAGGCTTCTCTGTCCATGGGATTCTGCAGGCAAGAATACTGAAGTGGGGTACCATTCCCTTTTCCAGGGTGCCTTCCCAACCCAGAGATCGAACCTGGGTCTCCCATATTGCAGGTGGATTCTTTACCACCCGAGCCACCAGAGAAGCCCCAAGGTAAGATTGTGCTGCTATAAACTTCCCTCTTAGAACTGTTTTTGCCGAATCCCATAGATTTTTGTATCATTGCACTTTCATTTTAATTTGTTTCTAAGTATCTTTAAAATTTCCTCTTTGATTTCTTCAGTGATCCATTGGTCATTTAGTAACATATTGCTTAGCCTCCATGTGTTTTTGTTTTTTAATTTTTTTTTTTTTTTTGCCTGTAGTTGATTTCTAATCTCATAGGACTGTGGTCAGAAAAGATGCCTGAAATGATTTCAACTTTCTTAAAATTTACTGAGCTTCACTTTGTGGCCCATCATGTAGTCATATCTGGACATATGACTGTGTTCTGTGTTCACTTGAGAAGAATGTGTATTCTGCTGTTTTTGGATGGAATGCTCTTTACATATCATTAAATTATTTTGGTCTAATCTGTCATTTAAGTCCTGAGTTTTCTTATTGATTTTCTGTCTGGATGAGCTATCCTTTTATGAAAGTGGGGTATTAAGTTTCCTCATCATTGTGGTGTTACTGTTGATTTCTCCATTTATGGCTGTTAGTATTTGCCTTATGTATTGAGGTGCTCCTATGTTAGGTGCACATATATTTACACTTGCTATTTCTTCTTCTTGGGTTAAAATTTTGATAATTTATAACATCTTTCTTGTTTCTTATAACAGTCTTTATTTTAAAGTCTATTTTGTCTGACATGAGTATTGCTACCCTAGCTTTAACTTTTGATGTCCATTTGAATGAAATATCTTTTTTTTTTTTTCCCCATCCCCTTAGTTTTATTTTTAGTCTGTAAATGTCCCTGGGTCTGAATTCTCTTATAGACAACATATACATATATGTGCATATATATATATATATATATATGCCTGTGTGTGTGTATATACACATATATATTTCATTCTGTAGCCAAACAGTCATTCTATGTCTTCTTTTCTTTGGAGCATTGAATCTATTTACATTTAAGGTAATTATGGACAGGTATTCTTGTGTGTTCCTCTTGCCTTTTTCTTAATTGTTTTGAATTTGTTTTTGTAAGTCTTTTTTCTTCCCTTCCTCTGTTCTCTTCTCTTATGGTTTGATGACCATCTTTAGAGTTGTGTTTGGGTTATTTTTTCCTTTTTCTGTGTGTATCTATTGTAGCTTTGGGGTTTGTTCCCATGAGGCTGTGTTGTAACAGTCTATACATGAAAAAGCTTGTTTTAAGTTGCTGGTCTCTTTCCCACCTAGAGGAGTTGTTTTAACCTTCATTAAAAAGTTGATCTGGTTGTGTGAATTTTCTTAGCTTTTACTTGTCTGTAATTTAAAAAAATTTTTTCCATCAAATCTGAATGAGAAGCTTACTGGGTAGAGTATTCTTGGTTGTAACTTTTTCCCCTTCACCATTTTAACCATATTGTGCTACTTCATTCTGGCCTGCAGAGTTGCCACTGAGAAAACAGCCAATAACCTTAAGTGAGTTTCTCTGTATATTACTTGTCATTTTTCACTTGTTGTTTTTAATATTTTTTCCCTTGGCTTTAATTTTTGTCAATTTGATTATTATACATCTCAGCATTTTCATCCTTGAATTTATCCTGGCTGGGGCTCTGCGTTTTCTGGACTTGGGTGACTATTTCTTCCTCTCATTAGGGAAATTTTCAACTAATATCTTTTCAAATATTTTATCAAATCCTTTCTCTCTTCTCCTTCTGGTATCCCTATAAAGTGAATGTTGGTGCATTTAATATTTTCTCAGAGGACCTCAGACTGGTTTCATTTCTTTTTATCCCTTTTCTTTCTTTTCTTCAGTGGCAGTTATTTCCACCATTCTGTCTTCAAAGTCACTTACTGTTTTGCCTGTTAGTCTGCTAATGATTCCTGCTAGTGGATTTTTTCATTTTACTTATCACATTATTAATTTGTTTGTTTATTTTAGTTCTTCTAGATATTTGTTAAAAATGTCATGCATCTTCTCAACTCTTTCCTCCATTTTTTTCCCCAAGATCCTGATCATCTTCACTATCACTATTCTGAATTATTTTGCTTAAAGTTGCTTATCTCTACTTCCTACTGTTTTCTGTGATTGTGATTTGTTTTCATTTTGGAGATTGTGGGATTATAGTTCTTGCTTCAGTTCTTACTCTTCTGATGGACAAAAGGCCTATTCAAGTTTTCTGTTAGGAGGAAATGGCTGTGGGGAAAGATGGGTCTTGCTCTCAGTAAATCATTAATCCAGTTTTCTGCTGATGGGTGGGGCTGTGCTCCATCCCTTTAAGTTGTTTGGCCTGAGCTGGACCAGTCCTGGACTCTACAGGCTCTATGATAGGGCTAAAGGTGACCTGCTAAATGACTTCAGCCATGAAATTAAAAGATGCATGCACCTTGTAAGAAAATCTATACAATCCTAGGCAACATTTAAAAAGCAGAGATTGCATTGCAGTCAAAGCTATGGTTTTTATAGTAGTCACACATGAATGTGAGAACTGAACATAAAGAAGGCTGGGTGCCAAAGAATTGAGCTTTCAAACTGTGGTGCTGGAGAATACTCTTGAGAGTCCCTTGGACTGCAAGGAGATCCAACCAGTCCATCCCGAAGGAGATCAGTCCTGGGTGTTAATTGGAAGGACTGATGCTAAAGCTGAAACTCCAATACTTTGGCCACCTCATGCAAAGAGTTGACTCATTGGAAAAGACCCTGATGCTGGGAGGGATTGGGGGCAGGAGGAGAAGGGGACGAAAGAGGATGAGATGGCTGAATGGCATCACTGAATCAATGGACATGAGTTTGAGTGAACGCCAGGAGTTGGTAATGGATAGGGAGTCCTGGCGTGCTGTGATTCATGGGGTCATAAAGAGTCAGGCATGACTGAGCGACTGAACTGAGTTGATCCTCTGATGGAGAAGGAAAAGAGGCTTATGGAAGCTTCTTGATGGGAGAGACTGACTGAGGAGGAAACTGGCTCTTGTTCTCATGGGAGGGGCCATGCTCAGTTCAGTTCAATTCAGTCGCTCAGTCTTGTCTGAATCTTTGCAACCCCATGTATCGCAGCAGGCCAGGCCTCCCTGTCCATCACGAACTCCCAGAGTTCACTCAGACTCACGTCCATCGAGTCGGTGATGCCATCCAGCTGTCTCATCCTCTGTTGTCCCCTTCTCCTCCTGCCCCCAATCCCTCCCAGCATCAAAGTCTTTTCCAATGAATCAACTCATTGCATGAGGTGGCCAAAGTATTGGAGTTTCAGCTTTAGCATCATTCCTTCCAAAGAACACCCAGGACTGATCTTATTTAGAATGGACTGTTTGGATCTCCTTGCAGTCCAAGGGGCTCTCAAGAGTCTTCTCTAACACTACAGTTCAAAAACATCACTTCTTCGGTGCTCAGCTTTCTTCACAGTCTAAATCTCACATCCATACATGACCACTGGAAAAACCACAGCCTTGACTAGATGGGCCTTTGTTGGCAAAGTAATGTCTCTGCTTTTGAATATGTTATCTAGCTTGGTCATAATTTTCCTTCCAAGGAGTAAGCATCTTTTAATTTCATGGCTGCAGTCACCATCTGCAGTGATTTTGGAGCCCAGAAAAATAAGGTCTGACACGGTTACCACTGTTACCCATCTATTTCCCATGAAGTGATGGGACCAGATGCCATAATCTTCGTTTTTGGAATGTTGAGCTTTAAGCCAACTTTTTCCACTCTCCTCTTTCACTTTCATCAAGAGGCTTTTTAGTTCCTCTTCACTTTCTGCCTTAAGAGTGGTTTCATCTGCATATCAGAGGTTACTGATATTTCTCCCGGCAATCTTGATTCCAGCTTGTGCTTCTTCCAGCCCAGCATTTCTCATGATGTACTCTGCATATAATTTAAATAAGCAGGGTGACAATATACAGCCTTGATGTATTTCTTTTCCCATTTGGAACCAGTCTGTTGTTCCATGGCCAGTTCTAACTGTTGCTTCCTGACGTGCATATAGGTTTTTCAAGAGGCAGGTCAGGTGGTCTGGTATTCCCATCTCTTTCAGAATTTCCCACAGTTTATTGTGATCCACACAGTCAAAGGCTTTGGCATAGTCAAGAAGCAGAAATAGATGTTTTCTGGAACTCTTTTGCTTTTTCCATGATCCAGCAGATGTTGGCAATTTGGTCTCTGGTTCCTCTGCCTTTTCTAAAACCAGCTTGAACATCTGGAAGTTCACGGTTCACGTACTGCTAAAGCCTGGCTTAGAGAATTTTGAGCATTACTTTACTAGCGTGTGCTACTGCTAAGTCACTACAGTCATGTCCAACTCTGTGCAACCCTGTAGATGGCAGCCTACCTGGCACCCCTGTCCCTGGGATTCTCCAGGCAAGAACACTGGAGTGGGTTGCCATTTCCTTCTCCAATGCATGAAAGTGAAAAGTGAAAGGGAAGTAGCTCAGTTGTGTCTGACTCTTAGAGACCCCATGGACTGCAGCTTACCAGGCTCCTCTGTCCATGGGATTTTCCAGGCAAGAGTACTGGAGTGGGGTGCCATTGCCTTCTCTGTACTAGAGTGTGAGTTCAGTGCAATTGTGTGGTAGTTTGAGCATTCTTTGGCATTGCCTTTCTTTGGGATTGGAATGAAAACTGACCTTTTCCAGTCCTGTGGCCACTGCTGAGTTTTCCAAATTTGCTGGCATATTGAGTGCAGCACTTTCACTGCATCATCTTTCAGGATTTGAAATAGCTCAACTGGAATTCCATCACATCCACTAGCTTTGTTCGTAGTGATGCTTTCTAAGGCCCACTTGACTTCACATTCCAGGATGTCTGGTTCTAGGTGAGTGATCACACCATCGTGATTATCTGGGTCATGAATATCTTTTTTGTACAGTTCTTCTGTGTATTCTTGCCACATCTTCTTAATATCTTCTGCTTCTTTTAGGTCCATACCATTTCTGTCCTTTATCGAGCCCATCTTTGCATGAAATGTTCCCTTGGTATCTCTAATTTTCTTGAAGAGATCTCTAGCCTTTCCAATTCTTCTATTTTCCTCTATTTCTTTGCATTGATTGCCGAGGAAGGCTTTCTTATGTCTTCTTGCTATTCTTTGGAACTCTGCATTCAGATGCTTATATCTTTCCTTTTCTCCTTTGCTTTTTGCTTTTCTTCTTTCCACAGCTCTTTGTAAGGCCTACTCAGAGAGCCATTTTGCTTTTTGCACTTCTTTTCCATGGGGTGGGTCTTGATCCTGTACAATGTCAGGAACCTCAGTCCATAGTTCATCAGGCACTCTATCAGATCTAGTCCCTTAAATCTATTTCTCACTTCTACTGTACATAAGGAATTTGATTTAGGTCATACCTGAACGGTCTAGTGGTTTTCCCTACTTTCTTCAATTTAAGTCTGAATTTGGCAATAAGGAGTTCATGATCTGAGCTACATTCAGCTCCTGGTCTTGTTTTTGCTAAGTGTATAGAGCTTCTCCATCTTTGGCTGCAAAGAATATAATCAATCTGATTTCGGTGTTGACCATCTGGTGATGTCCATGTGTAGAGTCTTCTCTTGTGTTGTTGGAAGAGGGTGTTTGCTATGACCAGTGCATTCTCTTTGCAAAACTCTATTAGCCTTTGCCCTGCTTCATTCCATATTCCAAGGCCAAATTTGCCTGTTACTTCAGGTGTTTCTTGACTTCCTATTTTTGTATTCCAGTCCCCTATAATGAAAAGGACATCTTTTTTGGGTGTTAGTTCTAAAAGGTCTTGTAGGTCTTCATAGAACCATTCAACTTCAGCTTCTTCAGCGTTACTGGTTGGGGCATAGACTTGGATTACTGTGATATTGAATGGTTTGCTTTGGAAATGAACAGAGATCATTCTGTCGTTTTTGAGATTGCATCCAAGTACTGCATTTTGGACTCTTTTGATGACCATGATGGTTACTCCATTTCTTCTAAGGTATTCCTGCCCACAGTAGTAGATATAATGGTCATCTGAGTTAAATTCACCCATTCTTGTCCATTTTAGTTTGTTGATACCTAGAATGTCGATGTTCACTCTTGGCATTTCCTGTTTGATCACTTCCAATTTGCCTTAATTCATGGACCTGACATTCCAGGTTCCTGTGCAATATTGCTCTTTACAGCATCGGACCTTGTTTCTATCACCAGTCACATCCACAACTTGGCATTGTTTTTGCTTTGGCTCCATCCCTTCATTCTTTCTAGAGTTATTTCTCCACTGATCTCCAGTAACATATTGGGCACCTACCTACCTGGGGACTTCCTCTTTCAGTTTCCTATCATTTTTTCCTTTTCATACTGTTCATGGGGTTCCCAAGGCAAGAATACTGAAGTGTTTTGCCATTCCGTTCTTCAGTGAACCACATTCTGTCAGTAAAGCTTTAATCCAATTTTCTGTTGATGGGGGGAGATGTGTTTCCTCCTAACTATACACCTAGGGCCAAACTCTGGTGGATGTACTGAAGATAATGGTTACCTCCTTCAAAATATTGCATGCATGTATTGCTACATTCAGTGCTGCCAACACTTCAGTAGGCCACCACCGACCTAGCATCTGCTAGAGACTCCTGAACAGTCACAGGCAAGTTGAAAAGGCAACTTGGACACTGAAAGATGAACTCACCAGGACTGTAATGCCCAATATGCTACTGGAGATGAGTGGAGAAATAACTTCAGAAAGAATGAAGAGATGGAACCAAAGCAAAAACAGCACCTCGTTGTGGTTGTGACTGGTGATGGAAGCAAGGTCCAAAGGTGTAAAGAGCAATATTGCATAGGAAGCTGGAACGTTAGATCCAATTCAAGGCAAATTTGAAGTGATCAAACAGGAGATGGCAAGAGTGATCATTGGCATTTCAGGAATCAGCAAACTAAATTGACTGAAATTAGTGAGTTTAATTCAGATAACCATCATATCTACTTCTGTCAGCAAGAATCCGTTAGTAGAAATGGAGTAGCCATCATAGTCAACAAAAGAGTCAGAAATGCAATAATTGGATACAGTCTCAAAAACAACAGAATGATTTCTGTTAGTCGCCAAGTCAAACCAATATCACAGGAATCCAAGTGTATGCCCCTATAAGTAATGCTGATAAATTCCTTACAACTATACAGTGGAAGTGACAAATAGATTCAAGGTATTAGATATGATAGAGTTCTTGATGACTTATGGATGGAGCTTCCTGACACTGTACAGGAGACAATGAGCAAGACCATCCCCAAGAAAAAGAAATGCAAAAAAGTAAAATGATAGTCTGAGGAAGCCTTAAAAATAGCTGTGCAAAGACAAGAAGCAAAAAGCAAAGGAGAAAAGAAAAAGCATACCAATTTGCATGTAGAGTTCCAAAGAATAGCAAGGAGAGTAAGAAAACCTTCCTCAGTGATCTGTGCAAAGAAATAGAGGAAAACAATAGAATGGGAAAGACTAGTGATCTCCTCAAGTAATTAGAGATACCAAGGGAACATATCATGCAAAAATGGGCACAATAAAGCACAGAAATGGAATGGACCTAACAGAAACAAAAGGTATTAAGAAGAGGTGGCTAGAATACACAGAAGAACTGTACAAAAAGATCTTCATGACCCAGATAATCATGATGGTGTGATCACTCACCCAGAGCCAGACATCCTGGAATGTGAAGTCAAGTGGGCCTTAGAAAGCATCACTAAGAACAAAGCTAGTGGAAGTGTTGGAACTCCAGTTGAGCTATTTCATATCCTAAAAGATGATGCTGTGAAAATGATGCACTCAATATCAATATATTTGGTAAACTCAGCAGTGGCCACAGGACTGGAAACGGTCAGTTTTCATTCTAATCCCAATGAAAAGCAATGCCAAAGAATGCTCAAACTACCACATAATTGCACTCATCACATGCTCGTAAAAAACACTCAAAGTTCTCCAAGTCATGCTTCACAAATACATGAACCATGAACTTCCAGATGTTCAAGCTGGTTATAGAAAAGGTAGAGGAACCAGAGATCAAATTGCCAACATCTGCTGGACAATGAAAAAAGCAACAGAGTTACAGAAAAACATCTACTTCTGCTTTATTGACTATGTCAAAGCCTTTGACTGTGTGTATCACAATAAACTGTGGAAAATTCTTCAACAGATGGGAATACCAGAACAACAATCTTGAGGGATTGGTATACAGGTCAGGAAGCAACAGTTAGAATGAGACATGGAACAGCCGACTGGTTTCAAATAGGAAGAGGAGTACGTCAAGGCTGTATACTGTCACCCTGCTTATTTAACTTATATGCAGAGTATATCATGAGAAATGCTGGGCTGGAAGAAGTACAAGCTGGAAGCAAGATTGCCGGGGAAATATCAGTTCAGTTCAGTTCAGTCGCTCAGTCGTGTCCGACTCTTTGCGACCCCATGAATCGCAGTGCGCCAAGCCTCCCTGTCCATCACCAACTCCTGGAGTTCACTCAGACTCACGTCCATTGAGTCAGTGATGCCATTCAGCCATCTCATCCTCTGTTGTCCCCTTCTCTTCCTGCCCCCAAACCCCATCAAAAGAAATGCAAAAAAGCAATATGGCTCTCTGAGGAGGCCTTACAAATAGCTGTGAAAAGAAGAGAAGCGAAAAGCAAAGGAGAAAAGGAAAGATATAAGCATCTGAATGCAGAGTTCCAAAGAATAGCACGGAGAAGGCAATGGCACCCAACTCCAGTACTCTTGCCTGGCAAATCCCATGGACAGAGGAGCCTGGTAGGCTGCAGTCCATGGGGCCACTAAGAGTCGGACATGACTGAGCAACTTCCCTTTCACTTTTCACTTTCATGCATTGGAGAAGGAAATGGCAACCCACTCCAGTGTTCTTGCCTGGAGAATCCCAGGGACGGTGGAGCCTGGTGGGCTGCTGTCTATGGGGTCGCACAGAGTTGGACACGACTGAAGCGACTTAGCAGCAGAAAGAATAGCAAAAAGAGATAAGAAAGCCTTCCTCAGTGATCAATGCAAAGAAATAGAGGAAAACAACAGAATGGGAGAAATATAAATCGCCTCAAATATGCAGATGATATCACCCTTATGGCAGAAAGTGAAGAAGAACTAAAAAGCCTCCTGATGAAAGTGAAAGAGGAGAGTGAAAAAGTTGGCTTAAAGCTCAACATTCAGAAAACTAAGATCATGGCATTGGTTCTCATCACTTCATGGCAAATAGATGGGGAAATAATTAGAGATTTTCTTTTTATGGGCCCCAAAATCACTGCAGATGGTGACTGCTGCCATGAAATTAAAAGATGCTTACCCCTTGGTAGGAAAATTATGACCAACCTAGACAGCATATTAAAAAGCTGAGACATTACTTTGCCAGCAAAGGTCTGTCTAGTCAAGGCTATGGTTTTTCCAGTAATCATGTATGGATGTGAGAGTTGGACTACAAAGAAGGCTGAGCACAGAAGAATTGATGCTTTTGAACTATGGTGTTGGAGAAGACTCTTGAGAGTCCCTTGGACTGCAAGGAGATCCAACCAGTCTATTCTGAAGATCAGTCCTGAGTGTTCATTGGAAGGACTGATGTTGAAGCTGAACCTCCAATACTTTGGCCACCTGATGCGAAGAGCTGACTCATTTGAAAAGACCCTGATGCTGGGAAAGTTTGAAGGCAGGAGGAGAAGGGGATGTTAGAGGATGCAATGGTTGGATGGCATCACCAACTCAGTGGACATGAGTTTGAGTAAACTCCAGGATTTAGTGATGGACATGGAGGCCTGGAATGCTGGTGTAGTCCATGGGGTCACAAAGTGTTGGACATGACCGAGCAACTGAACTGAACTGACTATCCCTCTGGTTGCTGGGCCGTGTTCAGTAAATCTGTAATCCACTTGTTTACTCATGAGTCGGGTTGTGCTCCATCCTTGTTTGTTTGGCCTGAGTAGACACAGCAGAGGAGCCTACAAGCTGATTCAGTTCAGTCAGTTCAGTCACTGAGTCACGTCCAGCTCTTTGCAATGCCATGGACTGCAGCATGCTGGGCTTTCCTGTCCATCACCAACAAAGGGAAATTACTCAAACTCATGTTCATAGAATAAGTGATGCCATCCAATCATCTCATCCTCTGTCATCTCCTTCTCTTCCTGCCTTCAATCTTTCCCAGCATCAGGGTCTTTTCCAGTGAGTCAGTTCTGCACATCAGATGGCCATAGTTCTGGAGTTTCAGCTTCAGCATCAGTCCTTACAAGGAATATTCAGGACTGATTTCCTTTAGGATGGACTAGTTGGATCTCCTTGCAATCAAAGGGACTCAAGAATCTTCTCCAACACCATAGTTCAAAAGCATCAATTCCTTGGCGCTCAGCTTTCTTTATAGTCCAACTGTTGTATCAGTACATGACAACATCCATACATAGCTTTGAATAGATGGACTTTTGTCAACAAAAAAATGTCTCTACTTTTTAATATGCTGTCAATGTTGGTCATAACTTTTCTTCCAAGGAACAAGCATTTTTTTAATTTCATGGCTGCTGTCACCATCTGCAGTGATTTTGGAGTCCAAAAAAAATAAAGTTTCCATTGTTTCCTCATCTATTTGCCATGAAGTGATGAGAACAGATGCCATGATCTTAGTTTTCTGAATGTTGAGCTTTAAGCCAACTTTTTCACTCTTCTCTTTCATTTTCATCAAGAGGCTTTTTAGTTCTTCACTTTCTGCTATAACGGTGGTGTCATCTGCATATCTGAGGTGATTGATAGTTCTCCCAGGAATCTTGATTCTATCTTGTGCTTCATCCAGCTCAGCAACTCTTGTGATGTACTCTGCATATAAGTTAAACAAGCAGGGTGACAATATACAGCCTTGACATACTCCTTTTCCTATCTGGAACCAGTCTGTTCCACGTCCAGTTCTCACTTTTGCTTCTTGGCCTGCATACAGATTTCTTGGGAGGCAGATCAGGTGGTCTGGTATTCCCATCTTTTTAAGTATTTTTTACAGTCTGTCACCTCCATTAGCTTTGTTCCTAGTGATGCTTCCTAAAGCCCACTTGACTTCCCATTCCAGGATGTCTGGCTCTAGGTGAATGATCACACCATTGTGGTTATCTGGGTCATGAAGATCTTTCTTGTATAGTTCTTCTGTGTTTTCTTGCCACCTCTTCTTAAAACCTTCTGCTTCTGTTAGGTCCATTCCATTTCTGTGCTTTATTGTGCCCACCTTTGCATGAAATGTTCCCTTGGTATCTCTAATTTAGTTGAGGAGATCACTAGTGTTTCCCATTCTATTGTTTTCCTCTATTTCTTTGCCTTGGTCACTGAGGAAGGCTTTCTTATCTCTCCTTGCTATTCTTTGGAACCCTGTATTCAAATGGGTATAGCTTTCCTTTTCTCCTTTGCCTTTTTCTTCTTTTCTTTGCATTTTTAAGGCCTTCTCAGATAACTATTTTGCCTTTTTGCGTTTCTTTTTCTTTGGGATGCTCTTGATCCCTGCCTCTTGTACGATGCCACAAACCTCAGTCCATAGTTCTTCAGGCACTCTATCAGATCTAATCCCTTGAATCTATTTGTCACTTCCACTGTATATTTGTAAGTGATTTGATTTAGGTCATACCTGAATGGTCTAGTGGTTTTCCCCACTTTCTTCAATTTAAGTCTGAATTTGGCAATAAGGAGTTCATGATCTGAGCCACAGTCAGTTCTCAGTCTTGTTTTTACTGACTGTGTAGAGCTTCTCAATCTTTAGCTCCAAAGAATATAATCAATCTGATTTCCATATTGACCATCTGGTGTTGTCCATGTATAGAGTCTTCTCTTGTGTTGTTGGAAGAGGGTGTTTGTTATTACCAGTGCGTTCTCTTGGCTAAAATATGTTACCCTTTGAACTGCTTTTTTTAATACTCCATGGCCAAATTTGCCAGTTCTTCCTGGTATCTCTTGACTTCTTACTTGTGCTTTCCAGTTCCCTATAATGAAAAGAACATCTTTTTTGGGTGTTAGTTCTAGAAGGTCTTGTAGGTTTTTATAGACCTGTTTAGCTTCAGCTTCAGCTTCTTCAGCATTAGTGATCAGAGCACAGACTTGGATTAAGGTAGTATTGAATGGTTTGCCTTGGAAACGAACAGAGATGGTTCTGTCTTTTTTGAGTTGCCTCCAAGTACTGCATTTCAGACCTTTGTTGACTATTATGGCTTCCACTTCTTCTAAGGAATTCTTGCCACAGTAGTAGATAACGTGGTCATCTGAGTTAAATTCACCCATTTCAGTTCATTTTAGTTCACTGATTCCTAAATTGTCAGTATTTACTTTTGCCATCTCCTGTTGACCACTTCCAATTTGCCTTGATTCATCGATCTATCATTCCACATTCCTATACAATACTGCTCTTTACAGCACTGGACTTTACTTCCATCACCAGTCACATCCACAACTTGGTGGTGTTTTTGCTTTGGCTTAATCTCTTCATTCTTTCTGGAGTCATTTCTCTACTGATTCTCCAGTAGCATTTTGGGCACCTACCGACTTGAAGAGTCCACTTCAGTGTCCTGTCTTTTTGCCTTTTCATACTACTCATGGAATTCTCATGACAAGAATACTGAAGTGGTTTGTCATTCCCTTCTCCAGTGGATCAAGTTTTGTCAGAACTCTCCACCATGACCCCTCTGTCTTGGGTGGTCCTTCAGGGCATGGTTCATAGTTTCACTGAGTTAGACTAGGCTGTGGTGCATATGATCAAATTAGTTTTCTGTAATTGTGTTTTGTATTGTGTCTGCCCTCTGATGGAGTAGGATAAGAGGCTTATGGAAGCTCCATAATGGGAGAGACTGACAGAGGGGGAAACTGTTCTTGTTCTCATGGGTGGGGCTACATTCAGTAAATCTTTAATCCAATTTTCTGTTGATGGGTGGGGCTGTGTTCCCTCCCTGTTGTTTGACCTGAGGCACAACTATGTGGAAGTGATGCAGAATGATGATCACCTCCTTCAAAGTCCTAGCAGGCTACCGCCAACCCAAGCCTCTAGGAGAGGATCCTGGACATGCATGGGCAAGTCTGGATCAGTCTCTTGTAGGGTTACTGCTCCTTTCTTCTGGGTCTTGGTGCACATAAGCTTTTGTTTGTGTCCTCCAAGGGTTTGTTTCCTCAGTCCTGTGTAAGTTCTGGTGGCTCTATGGTGGGGTTAATGGCAGCCTCCTTCAAGAGAGCTTATGCCATAGCCAGGTCTACTGCACCCAGAACCCCTACCCCTGCAGCAGTCCACTGCTGGCCTGTACCTCTACAGAAGACACTCAAACACAGTTCTGGCTCAGTCTCTGTGGGGTCCCTGGGTACTGGTGCACACAAGGTTTGTTTGAGCCCTCCAAGTGTCTCTGGAGGGTATGGGGTTTAATTCTAGATGAGATTTCTTCCCTCCTACCATCTTGCTGGGGCTTCTCTTTTGCCCTTGTATGTGGGGTATCTTTTTTTTGGTAGGATCCAACATTCTTCTGTCAATGCTTGTTACATACAGGCTGTTTAGTGGGGCTAATTTCAGACTCCAGGAGAGCTCATGCCAATGAGTTCTTCCCAGAACCACTGCTGCCAGTGTCTTTGTCTGCATAGTGAGACACTGCCACCCTCTGTCTTAGAAGGAGGTGCTCCAACACCAGCAGGAAGGTCTAGTCTCTATGCAGGCAATTCTTTTTTCCCCGGGGTGCTGGATTGCACATTACCCTTTGTGTGCCCTCCAAGAGTGGATTTTCTATTTCTCCCAGCCCTGTGGAAGTCCTGCAAACAAATCCTGGTGGCCCTCCAAACCAGACTCTCTAGGGAACTGCTCCTCTTCCTATTACCACCACCCCCCACCCCAACCCCAGTCTGGGAAGGCTGTTGTAGGCCTTAGAATTTGCACTCCAGTTGGAGAAACTCCATGGTACAGTTGTTCTCTGGTCTATGGGTTGCCCACTTGGTGGATATGGTAATGATTTAGTACCTGTTGCGGTACTCACACTGTCTTGACATCAGATCAGATCAGTCACTCAGTCCTGTCCGACTCTTTGCGACCCCATGAATCCGAGCACGCCAGGTCTCCCTGTTCATCACCAACTCCTGGAGTTCACCCAGACTCACGTCCATCGAGTCAGTGATGTAATCCAGCCATCTCATCCTCTGTCATCCCCTTCTTCTCTTGCCCCCAATCCCTCCCAGCATCAGAGTCTTTTCCAATGAGTCAATTCTTCACATGAGGTGGCCAAAGTACTGGAATTTCAGCTATAGCATCATTCCTTCCAAAGAAATCCCAGGGCTGATCTCCTTCAGAATGGACCGGTTGGATCTCCTTGCAGTCCAAGGGACTCTCAAGAGTCTTCTCCAACACCACAGTTCAAAAGCATCAATCTTCAGTGCTCAGCCTTCTTCACAGTCCAACTCTCACATCCATACATGACCACAGGAAAAACCATAGCCTTGACAAGATGGATCTTTCTTGGCAAAGTAATGTCTCTGCTTTTGAATATGCTATCTAGGTTGGTCATACCTTTCCTTCCAAGGAGTAAGTGTCTTTTAATTTCATGGCTTCAATCACCATCTGCAGTGATTCTGGAGCCCAGAAAAATAAAGTCTGACACTGTTTCCACTAATTCCCCATCTGTTTCCCATGAAGTGATGGGACCGGATGCCATGATCTTCGTTTTCTGAATGTTGAGCTTTAAGCCAGCTTTTTCACTCTCCACTTTCACTTTCATCAAGAGGCTTTTGAGTTCCTCTTCAGTTTCTGCCATAAGGGTGGTGTCATCTGCATATCTGAGGTTATTGATATTTCTCCCGGCAGTCTTGATTCCAGCTTGTGTTTCTTCCAGCCCAGCGTTTCTCATGATGTACTCTGCATATAAGTTAAATAAACAGGGTGACAATATACAGCCTTGACGTACTCCTTTTCCTATTTGGAACCAGTCTGTTGTTCCATGGCCAGTTCTAACTGTTGCTTCCTGACCTGCATACAGGTTTCTCAAGAGGCAGGTCAGGTGGTCTGGTATTCCCATCTCCTTCAGAATTTTCCACAGTTTATTGTGATCCACACAGTCAAAGGCTTTGGCATAGTCAATGAAGCAGAAATAGATGTTTTTCTGGAACTCTCTTGCTTTTTCCATCATCCAGCGGATGTTGGCAATTTGATCTCTGGTTCCTCTGCCTTTTCTAAAACCAGCTTGAACATCAGGAAGTTCACGGTTCACATATTGCTGAAGCCTGGCTTGGAGAATTTTGAGCATTACTTTACTAGCGTGTGAGATGAGTGCAATTGTGCAGTAGTTTGAGCATTCTTTGGCATTGCCTTTCTTTAGGATTGGAATGAAAACTGTCCGCTTCCAGTCCTGTGGCCACTGCTGAGTTTTCCACATTTGCTGGCATATTGAATGCAGCACTTTCACAGCATCATCTTTCAGGATTTGGAATAACTCAACTGGAATTCCATCACCTCCACTAGCTTTGTTTGTAGTGATGCTTTCTAAGGCCCACTTGACTTCACATTCCAGTATGTCTGGCTCTAGGTCAGTGATCACACTATCATGATTTCCTGGGTCATGAAGATCTTTTTTGTACAGTTCTTCTATGTCATAGCTTATCCTTTGTCCTTGGATGTAGGGTATCTTTTCTGGTAGGTTCCAGCATTTCTTTGTTGAGGATTATTCAGCAGTTAGTTGTGATTCCAGTGTTCTTGTAAAAGTTGTGAGCAAACATCCTTTTACTCTGCCATCTCAAACTAATTTCCAAAGTGATATATATTTTTAAAGAATTTTTTTTTGCCACAAGTTACATTATTCCTTTTTAAAACATAAAAGATATATGAATTTACCTATTACATTTGTGTATATGTCTATGTGTCATAAAATTGTTTAAATATTCATGCATCTCTGCATTCAAACTTTATAGTATAATTAAACATCTATAATGTACTTAGGTTTATAATGTTTTCACCTCTGAATTGTGAGTACTATAAGATTAGGAGATTGCTACACTAATTATTCTTGTTCTTAAACAGTAAGATAATTACTACAGGAATATTCTATTCAAAATGAAAATTGGATCCACCCTCTGGCAAACTTAAATTAAGAATCTTTTCCTTCACTTTTGAAAGATGTTCTTCTTTTATCTTATTTAAATGCATATTTTATTGTTAGAAATAGCAACTCCATTAATAGGAGACTCCACATTAGGTGAGGAATTAATCAACGTGGCTATACTACTTGTAACCAAATTTTGAAGTTATTCCATGTACAAATAATAATTCCAATACATACTGATCCTGCTGACTTTGCTCAGCCAAATATACAGATTAGGGTAGGCAGTCAGAACAGCATCAGCTAGGTTGAAATTTATTAACACATTTGAAATAATAGAAGATCCAAACCATGAAGGACATCAATATTTTGCTGAAAAATTATTATTATTTTTTACCGAACTACTGCCCATAAACTCCAGGCTGAACTGAACATTCCCTGGTTAAAGCCCCACTGTACACTGAACACATTTCTATAAAATACCTTTAATGTTTGTTGCAACTCATTCTGATTCTGTGTTTGTTTGCCCTTAAGGACAGTAACTATGTATTACTCATTGTTGTTTTGTTGTTGCTGTTTAGTTGCCAAGTTGTGTCCGACTCCTTGCGACCCCATGGACTGCAGCCCACCAGGCTCCTCTGTCTATGGAATTCTCTAGGCAAGAATACTTGAGTGGGTTGCCATTTCTTTGTCCTCAGTAGGTATCTCCAATTCCAGAAAAATCCCTGGCACACAAATTGTACCTCAAATAATGTTTATGTAGTTAATTAATTAATCTGTGTTTTTTAAATAGTTGTTTCTTTTCTATACAACCCAGTCTATGATTACATAAGGAGTTTTTATTAGCCAACATAATATTATTATCCAAAAAGACCAACTCCAAAAGCTTAGTGGTATAATAAACAGATAGGCACATATACACGCATGCACACACACATACACACACACACACATACTTTACATGCTCACTCACTCTCATGGGGTTGAATGCCATGGCTACTGAGAGAGTCATTTCCTAGGCAGGTTGATAGGAAATCTAGGGGTCTCCAAATGGAGGAAATAGCCTGCAAGTGTCAGACATTTTTATCTCTCTTAAGTGTCAGGAGGAAACAAACTAGCAATATTTTTTCCTTCTCTATACAAATTTAAAGGGAGGTTTCTCTTAAAATACTGTGTTGCCATAATGACACCTGGTTTCGCCTGAAGTTAGCTATTCTTGAGCCTAGAGATAGCCAATGCCTTTTTCTTATGGAAATGTTTGTCTTAAGCTATGCTAATGTATTATGCCTTTACCCCAAACTCTGTCTCCAAGTCGGTTCTGCCTCTTGGCCCAGAACCTACTTGACAAACCAGTATGTTATACTCAGATATTGTTCCCCTAATCTATGTAAATGAAACTATTTGTATGGTGGTCTGCCCTTCTTCAAGATTCAAGTTAATCATTTTATGGCCCAGGATAAACCATTTGGTGCCAAGATTATCCCAAAATGCATCTTATGGGTGAGGGGCCTGGTGCCATTCTGAATTTTAAGACATTCCTTTCTTTCATTAACAGACTGCTAGTGACCATATAACATCCAGCTGAAGACTAGCAGGGGGTACTCTTTCTGCCCCCTTCTGATGCCTATGTCAGAAGCTTTCTCTATCTCCTTTATACTTTAATAAAACTTTATTACACAAAAGCTCTGAGCAATCAAGCCTCGTCTCTGGCCCAGGATTGAATTCTTCTCCTCCTGGGGCCAAGAATCCCGGTGTATTCGCGTGATTCAACAACAACCTTTCACTACGTTACTTACGAGAGTGCCATATAACACATTTGGCTCAAAGTCTGCTGTGGTGAGAAAACAAGGAGATAGATAAGCCACAATGATTCCTAACAGGTTTTGATTACTTCTAGTCCTGTTTATTTGAGACATATCAGTCATAGAATTCCTGCCTCACTGTAAGGGAGACTGATCATGCTAAAACACTGGATTGATATTTAGTTATTACACACTGTCTCTGGCACAATTTTTTTTTTTTTAATTGGCTTCAGAAGTGTCCTCTCAAAGAGATTGCAAGCATCAAGGATAAAAGTACATAATTTTGTTTTTGTATATTTCCTGGAATAACAGAATAATAGATGTGGTAAGTATCTAACATGGCTTGCATTGGAACTTATTTTTTTGAAAGTTTTTTTTTTTTTTTTCCAAAACTGTACTGATCATTGTAAGTATCCACTTGTATATTTTTCATGTAAGAATTAAGTGGAGATATTAGAAATTTTTTATTGGTTGATGTTATTAAAACTGTGGTTTCTTTGAGGGGGAGGAAGGAGTTGTTAAGATGTATGTAAGATGTGCACATCAGAATTCCTTGAGGTGATTTTCTAGGTATATATGCTAGTACTTCACCTTTGGAAAGTAATGTGTTTGGTGCACAGTTTTGGGGAGTAATTATTTTTTAAAGTTATTTTAATTATTGTTTGAACTCCCATGTCTGAGAATAATTGGTAAACCCTCTAAGTTTTGAAGAATTAAACAATTTTAACAGTTTAGGAATTGCTTTGACATTCTTACCAAACTTTTGGAACATGGAAAATCAGAAAATCTTGTGAATGATTTATTTATGTGAATGGCTACAATTTGGTATTTTGATGCCTCAAGTTAATTATGATTTTACTTTCTCTATTTGGAGAGTCAAGAACAAAACAAATTGTTTTACTGTGTTAACTCTTTTAGTATGATTCTAAGGAGTGGTATTGAGTCATTTTCTATATAATCTGGATTGTGTGCCAGAAAATTTGGCTTGCTTCTAAGTTCAAAATTACATTACATACCTCAGCCTCTTTTGTGGTTATTTATGAATTATCTTCAATGCAGGGAAAAGTGATGTACACCACCTTCACGTCTGGATCAAAAGTAAACAAACAAATAAACAACCAAAAAACAGAAAACACATTCAGAAAAAAAAAAAAAGAAAACACATTCAGGATTCTATCCCCCTCAGTCTAATTTGGATAAATAAAGCATTAAAGTTATATTAAATATGAGAGTCCTATTAAGTGAAAAAAGTCTGCAAACCTGAATAATGAGTTTGGGGAGATTCTCACCAAGAGGACCTACATTCCTCTGGACCATGGAGGAGAAATAAACTTTTCAGGACCAAATCACTGAGTTTTAAAGTTTATTTGCCTCATCAGTTGGTATTATCTAAACCCTTAATTGAATTGATTTACTTATTTTAGGCAATCACTTAGTAAATTGTATCTTCTAAGTATTAAACCTTACAGTTTTATTTTTTTTTTTTTCTTCCAATTTTATTTTATTTTAAACTTTACATAATTGTATTAGTTTTGCCAAATATCAAAATGAATCCGCCACAGGTATACATGTGTTCCCCATCCCGAACCCTCCTCCCTCCTCCCTCCCCATACCATCCCTCTGGGCCGTCCCAGTGCACCAGCCCCAAGCATCCAGCATCATGCATCAAACCTGGACTGGCAACTCGTTTCCTACATGATATTTTACATGTTTCATTGCCATTCTCCCACATCTTCCCACCCTCTCCCTTCCCACAGAGTCCATAAGACTGTTCTATACATCAGTGTCTCTTTGCTGTCTCGTACACCGGGTTATTGTTACCATCTTTCTAAATTCCATATATATGCGTTAGTATACTGTATTTATGTTTTCCTTCTGGCTTACTTCACTCTGTATAATAGGCTCCAGTTTCATCCACCTCATTAGAACTGATTCAAATGTATTCTTTTTAATGGCTGAGTAATACTCCATTGTGTATATGTACCACAGCTTTCTTATCCATTCATCTGCTGATGGACATCTAGGTTGCTTCCATGTCTTGGCTATTATAAACAGTGCTGCGATGAACATTGGGGTACACGTGTCTCTTTCCCTTCTGGTTTCTCAGTGTGTATGCCCAGCAGTGGGGTTGCTGGATCATAAGGCAGTTCTATTTCCAGTTTTTAAGGAATCTCCACACTGTTCTCCATAGTGGCTGTACTAGTTTGCATTCCCACCAACAGTGTAAGAGGGTTCCCTTTTCTCCACACCCTCTCCAGCATTTATTATTTGTAGACTTTTGATCGCAGCCATTCTGACTGGTGTGAAATGGTACCTCATAGTGGTTTTGATTTGCATTTCTCTGATAATGAGTGATGTTGAGCATCTTTTCATGTGTTTGTTAGCCATCTGTATGTCTTTTGAAAAATGTCTATTTAGTTCTTTGGCCCATTTTTTGATTGGGTCGTTTATTTTCTGGAGTTGAGCTGTAGGAGTTGCTTGTATATTTTGAGATTAGTTGTTTGTCAGTTGCTTCATTTGCTATTATTTTCTCCCATTCTGAAGGCTGTCTTTTCACCTTGCTAATAGTTTCCTTTGATGTGCAGAAGCTTTTAAGGTTAATTAGGTCCCATTTGTTTATTTTTGCTTTTATTTCCAATATTCTGGGAGGTGGGTCATAGAGATCCTGCTGTGATGTATGTCGGAGAGTGTTTTGCCTATGTTCTCCTCTAGGAGTTTTATAGTTTCTGGTCTTACGTTGAGATCTTTAATCCATTTTGAGTTTATTTTTGTGTATGGTGTTAGAAAGTGGTCCAGTTTCATTCTTTTACAAGTGGTTGACCAGATTTCCCAGCACCACTTGTTAAAGAGATTGTCTTTAATCCATTGTATATTCTTGCCTCCTTTGTCGAAGATAGGTGTCCATATGTGCGTGGATTTATCTCTGGGCTTTCTATTTTATTCCATTGATCAATATTTGTCTTTGTGCCAGTACCATACTGTCTTGATAACTGTGGCTTTGTAGTACAGCCTGAAGTCAGGTAGGTTGATTCCTCCAGTTCCATTCTTCTTTCTCAAGATCGCTTTGGCTATTCGAGGTTTTTTGTATTTCCATACAAATTGTGAAATTATTTGTTCTAGCTCTGTGAAGAATACTGTTGGTAGCTTGATAGGGATTGCTTTGAATCTATAAATTGCTTTGGGTAGTATACTCATTTTCACTATATTGATTCTTCCAATCCATGAACATGGTATATTTCTCCATCTATTAGTGTCCTCTTTGATTTCTTTCACCAGTGTTTTATAGTTTTCTATATATAGGTCTTTAGTTTCTTTAGGTAGATATATTCCTAAGTATTTTATTCTTTCCGTTGCAATGGTGAATGGAATTGTTTCCTTAATTTCTCTTTCTGTTTTCTCATTATTAGTGTATAGGAATGCAAGGATTTCTGTGTTGATTTTATATCCTGCAACTTTACTGTAGTCATTGATTAGTTCTAGTAATTTTCTGGTGGAGTCTTTAGGGTTTTCTATGTAGAGGATCATGTCATCTGCAAATAGTGAGAGTTTACTTCTTCTTTTCCAATTTGGATTCCTTTATTTCTTTTTCTGCTCTGATTGCTGTGGCCAAAACTTCCAAAACTATGTTGAATAGTAATGGTGAAAGTGGGCACCCTTGTCTTGTTCCTGACTTTAGAGGAAATGCTTTCAATTTTTCACCATTGAGATAATGTTTGCAGTGGGTTTGTCATATATAGCTTTTATTATGTTGAGGTATGTTCCTTCTATTCTGCTTTCTGGAGAGTTTTTATCATAAATGATGTTGAATTTTGTCAAAGGCTTTTCTGCATCTATTGAGATAATCATATGGTTTTTATTTTCAATTTGTTAATGTGGTGTATTACATTGATTGATTTGCGGATATTGAAGAATCCTTGCATCCCTGGGATAAAGCCCACTTGATCATGGTGTATGATCTTTTTAATGTGTTGTTGGATTCTGATTGCTAGAATTTTGTTAAGGATTTTTTCATCTATGTTCATCAGTGATATTGGCCTGTAGTTTTCTTTTTTGTGATCTTTGTCAGGTTTTGGTCTTAGGGTGATGGTGGCCTCATAGAATGAGTTTGGAAGTTACCTTCCTCTGCAATTTTCTGGAAGAGTTTGAGCAGGATAGGTGTTAGCTCTTCTCTAAATTTTTGGTAGAATTCAGCTGTGAAGCCGTCTGACCGGGGCTTTGTTTGCTGGAAGATTTTGATTACAGTTTCAATTTCATGCTTGTGATGGGTCTGTTAAGATTTCTATTTCTTCCTGGTCAGTTTTGGAAAGTTGTACTTTTCAAGAATTTGTCCATTTCTTCCACGTTGTCCATTTATTGGCATATAATTGTTGATAGTAGTCTCTTATGATCCTTTGTATTTCTGTGTTGTCTGTTGTGATCTCTCATTTCGTTTCTAATTTGTTGATTTGATTTTTCTCCCTTTGTTTCTTGATGAGTCTGGCTAATGGTTTGTCAATTTTATTTATCCTTTCAAAGAACCAGCTTTTGGTTTTGTTGATTTTTGCTATGGTCTCTTTTGTTTCTTTTGCATTTATTTCTGCTCTAATTTTTAAGATTTCTTTCCTTCTACTAACCTGGGTTCTTCATTTCTTCCTTTCTAGTTGCTTTAGGTGTAGAGTTAGGTTATTTATTTGACTTTTTTCTTGTTTCTTGAGGTGTGCCTGTATTGCTATGAACTTTCCCCTTAGGACTGCTTTTACCGTGTCCCACAGGTTTTGGGTTGTTGTGTTTTCATTTTCATTCGTTTCTATGCAAATTTTGATTTCTTTTTGATTTCTTCTGTGATTTGTTGGTTATTCAGCAGCGTGTTGTTCAGCCTCCATATGTTGAATTTTTAATAGTTTTTCTCCTGTAATTGAGATCTAATCTTACTGCATTGTGGTCAGAAAAAATGCTTGGAATGATTTCTATTTTTTGAATTTACCAAGGCTAGCTTTATGGCCCAGGATGTGATCTATCCTGGAGAAGGTTCCATGTGCGCTTGAGAAAAAGGTGAAATTCATTGTTTTGGGATGAAATGACCTATAGATATCAATTAGGTCTAACTGGTCTATTGTATCGTTTAAAGTTTGTGTTTCCTTGTTAATTTTCTGTTTAGTTGATCTATCCATAGGTGTAAGTGGGGTATTAAAGTCTCCCACTATTATTGTGTTATTGTTAATTTCTCCTTTCATACTTGTTAGCATTTGTCTTATGTACTGTGGTGCTCCGTGTTGGGTGCATATATGTTTATAATTGTTATATCTTCTTCTTGATTGATCCTTTGATCATTATGTAGTGACCTTCTTTGTCTCTTTTCACAGCCTTTGTTTTAAAGTCTATTTTATCTGATATGAGTATTGCTACTCCTGCTTTCTTTTGGTCCCTATTTGCATGGAAAATCTTTTCAGCCCTTCACTTTCAGTCTGTATGTGTCCCTGTTTTGAGGTGGGTCTCTTGTAGACAACATATGTAGGGTCTTGTTTTTGTATCCATTCAGCCAGTCTTTGTCTTTTGGTTGGGCATTCAACCCATTTACATTTAAGGTAATTACTGATAAGTATGTTCCCGTTGCCATTTACTTTATTGTTTGGGTTCGAGTTTATACACCGTTTTTGTGTTTCTGTCTAGAATATCCTTTAGTATTTGTTGAGAGCTGGTTTGGTGGTGCAGAATTCTCTCAGCTTTGCTTGTCTGAAAAGCTTTGATTTCTCCTTCATACTTGAATGAGATCCTTGCTGGGTACAATAATCTGGGCTGTAGGTTATTTTCTTTCATCATTTTAAGTATGTCTTGCCATTCCCTCCTGGCTTGAAGAGTTTCTATTGAAAGATCAGCTGTTATCCTTACGGGAATTCCCTTGTGTGTTATTTGTTGTTTTCCTTGCTGCTTTAATATTTGTTCTTTGTGTTTGATCTTGTTAATTTGATTAATATGTGTCTTGGGGTGTTTCTCCTTGGGTTTATCCTGTTTGGTACTCTCTGGGTTTCTTGGACTTGGGTGATTATTTCCTTCCCCATTTTAGGGAAGTTTTCCACTATTATCTCTCAAGTATTTTCTCATGGTCTTTCTTTTTGTCTTCTTCTTCTGGAACCCCTATGATTCGAATGTTGTAGCGTTTAATATTGTCCTGGAGGTCTCTGAGATTGTCCTCATTTCTTTTAATTCGTTTTTCTTTATCCTCTCTGATTCATTTATTTCTACCATTCTATCTTCTAATTCACTAATCCTGTCTTCTGCCTCTGTTATTCTACTATTTGTTGCCTCCAGAGTGTTTTAATTTCACTTATTGCATTATTCATTATATATTGACTCTTTTTTATTTCTTCTAGGTCCTTGTTAAACCTTTCTTGCATCTTCTCAATCCTTGTCTCCAGGCTATTTATCTGTGATTCCATTTTAGTTTCAAGATTTTGGATCAATTTCACTATCATTATTCGGAATTCTTTATCAGGTAGATTCCCTATCTCTTCCTCTTTTGTTTGGTTTGGTGGGCATTTATCCTGTTCCTTTATCTGCTGAGTATTCCTCTGTCTCTTCATCTTGTTTAAATTGCTGAGTTTGGGGTGTCCTTTCTGTATTCTGGCAGTTTGTGGAGTTCTCTTATTATGCGTTTCCTCACTGTGTGTGGGTTTGTACAGGTGGCTTGTCAAGGTTTCTGGTTAGGGAAGCTTGTGTCGGTGTTCTGGTGGGTGGAGCTGTATTTCTTCTCTCTCCTTTCGAAGAGTTGGGTTGCTTTTCTGGGTGCCTGATGTCCTCTGCGGCATTCAGAAGTTGTTTTGTGGAATTTACTCGACGTTTAAATGCTCTTTTGATGAATTTGTGGGGGAGAAAGTGTTCTCCCCGTCCTACTCCTCCGCCATCTTGGCTCCTCCTGACCTTTCCTAAACCTTACAGTTTTAAAAACCTGTACATTCTTTTAACAATGTGTCTTGTGGGCTTTGTGGCATTAAATTTCATTAGGTTTCCACTGCTACATCTTCTCTGGAAAGTACAAATATCTAAATATGTGTAATCTAAATTACATTCATTTTTTCAGTTACAAATTGTTAACTCTGTACTTCCAGGAAATGAGTATATGTTTATCTGCATTCAATAGATACGAGATCTGTCCTGGGTGTTCATTGGAAGGACTGATGCCGAAGCTGAAACTCCAATACTTTGGCCACCTCATGTGAAGAGTTGACTTATTAGAAAAGACCCTGATGCTGAGAGGGATTGGGGGCAGGAGGGGAAGGGAACGACAGAGGATGAGATGGCTAGATGGCATCACTGACTCTGTGGACGTGAGTCTGAGTGAACTCCGGGAGCTGGTGATGGACAGGGAGGCCTGGCATGATGTGATTCATGGGGTCGCAAAGAGTCAGACACGACTGAGCGACTGAACTGAACTGAATAGATACATATACATATACACGCATGCACAGAGACTTGCACACAACTGATTCTATCTTCACCATATAATTAATTATAAAATGGGTTGAAGACACATCAATTTTGCTTGAGCCAATTTGAAGCATTTGTATAGAATAGCAATGCTCACCCTTTTCCACTGGGATATACATAGCTGATAAAATTCACATAAATCTTATATTCCCAATGGTTATGGCATAACTAAGAAAGACTGCTGGTTATGCACATTTCAATAACTTTAATTTCATTAATTTCCCTTCCCCTCAAGAAAGCATATGAATCAGCCTGACATTAAAGCAATGGCCTCTGAAATGTTCTAATCAAGTAAATCACTTACTTTCAGCTTTTTAAATAAATCCCTCAAAAATTAGTTATCTTAAAAACGATTAATTAAAAACTAATTATGGGCGGGAGGGGGGCGATCCTAAGATGGTGGACGAATAGAAAGGGGAGACCACTTTCTCCCCCACAAATTCATTGAAAGATCATTTGAACGCTGACCAAATATCACAAAACAACTTCTGAATGCTGGTGGAGAACACTAGGCACCCAGAAAGGCAACCCATTGTCTTAAAAATGAGGTAGGACAAAATATAAAGATAAAAAGAAAGACAAAAAAGTTAGGGACAGAGACCCATATGGGGATGGAGTCTTAAAAGAGGAGACTTTCCAAACACCAGGAAACCCTCTCACCAGTGGGTCTGTGGGGAGTTTTGGAATCTCAGAGGGCAACATAACTGGGAGGAAAAAATAAATAAATAAACCTACAGATTACAGGCCTAACTGCAACTCCCAGCGGAGAAGTAGCCCAGAAGCTCACATCTGCCAGCAAGCGGGGGCTGAACAGGGAGGTGCGGGCTGCATTGTTTAGGATAAGGACCAGCCGGAATGCCCTCAGGGCAATCTAAGGTGCTAATGTGAGATAGAAACCCAAACTGTGGGATAGCCAGAGAGGTTAAAAAAAAAAAAGGAAAGAGAGAGAGGACTTTCCTGTGAAAAGCTCTCACCTAAAGCACTGCTGGCCCACTCACAGAACAAAGGAGTGATCAGCTCCCCAGAAGAGACACACGGCACACCTGAGACGGCACTCTGGCTGAGCACCCAGGAAACCAAGTGGCTGGGACCAGGGAGGTGATAAGACATACTGCACCTGGGGAGAGTTAGTTTGCCGAGCACCTGGTCGCCTGAGCTTCTCAGACCTGGGAAGGGCACGGAACGCAGGCCCAACTGAGTCTGTGCCTTTGTGGAGTATCCAAGAACCTGAACCTGAGCAGCATAGATCTGGGAAGGGCATGCAACCCAGGGCCCGCCTTAGACAGTTCCCCTGCAGAGCAACCTGGAGCCTGAGCAGTGTAGTCCGGGAAAGCACACACACTGTGAGCAGGGGCAAACCCAGTGTGGCCCAGACACTGCGAGCACTCCCTACACACACCAGTGATATTTGTTTGCAGTGTTCCCCCCTACCCTCAGCACAACTGAACAAGTGAGCCTAAATAAATGACCACCTTCACCCCCTTGTGTCAGGGTGGAAGTTAGATACTGAAGAGACTTGCAAACAGAGGAAGCCAAAATAAACAAAGAGGGTACAGCTTTGGAAGTGACAGGTGCAACAGACTAAAACCCTGTAGTTAGCACTGGATACATTGGAAGGGATGTATAGACCTTGAGAAGAAGTATAAGGTGGAACAAGGAACTATCTGAAACTGAACTGACCACACACTGCCCTCAACAGCTCCAGAGACATTCCTAGATATATTTTACTATTATCATTTTTAAATTTAAAAAATTTTTCAGTTCTTTATTATTACTTTAATTTTTCATTTTTAAAACCTACTATTACCTTGAAAAAAAAAGACCCTATTTTTAAATCAAATTTCATATTTTTTAATATAACTTTTGCAATTTTTTTTAATATTCTATTTTTGAGAGGCTAACCATTACTCTAGATGTTTAATCTTTGTTTTTTGGTATTTGTTATCAATTCTATACCTTTAAAAATCCAATATTCATTACCCATTTTAACTTAGGAGTGTGATTACTGGCTTGATGGCTCTCTCCCCTTTTGACTCTCCTTTTTCTCCCACAGGTCACCTCTATCTCCTCCCTCCCCCTTCTTTTTGGGTGTTTTGGGCTGAGAAAACTTAGGGAACTGATCACAGGCTAGATTGGTCTCTCTTCTGTTGACTCCCCCTCCTTTCCTGCTGCTGCTGCTAAGTAGCTTCAGTCATGTCTGACTCTGTGCGACCTCATAGATAGCAGCCCACCAGGGTGCCCTGTGCCTGGGATTCTCCAGGCAAGAACACTGGAGTGGGTTGCCATTTCCTTATCCAATGCATGAAAGTGAAAAGTGAAAGTGTAATTGCACAGTCGTGTCCGACTCTTCACTACACCAAGGACTGCAGCCTACCAGGCTCCTCCATCCATTGGATTTTCCAGGCAAGAATACTGGAGTAGGGGTGCCATTGCCTTCTCCGCCTCTCCTCCTGTCACCTCTATCTCCTTCCTCCCTCTTCTCTTCTCTGTGGAACTCCATGAACCTCTCTGAGTGTGCCAGACTGTGGAGAGCAAATAAGGAACTGATTACTGGCTAGATACTCTCGCCCCTTTTGATTCTCCCTCTTCTCCTCCTGGTTACCTCTAACTCCCTCTTCCCTCTTCTCTTCTTCATGTAACTCTGTGAACCTCTTTGGGTGTCCCTCACTGTGGAGAATCATTTCACCATTAACCTAGATGTTTTATCATCAGTGCTGTATGGATGGAGAAGTCTTGAGGCTGCTCTAAGAATAAGACTGAAAGCCAGAGACAGGAGGCGTAAATCCAAAACTTTAGAACAATAGAAAATTCTTGACTCCAGGGGCCATTTATCGACAAAAGCTCATCCAGAAGCCTCCATACCTACACATAAACCAAGCTCCACCCAAGAGCCAACAAGTTTCAGAGCACGACATACCAAGCTAATTCTCTAACAAAGCAGGAACATAACCCTGAGCAGAAAAACAGGCGCCCAAAAGTCACACCAAACCCATAGACACCTCAAAGTCACTACAGGACACTTCATTGCACTCCAGAGAACAGAGATCCACCTCCACTGACCAGAACACCATTGCAAATTTACCTAACCAGGAAGCCTTGACAAGCCACTAATGCAACCCACCCACAGGGAGGAACCTACACAATAAAGAGGAACCACAAACTTCCAGCATACAGAAAGGTCAACCCAAACACAGCAACCTAAACAAGATGAAAAGGCAGATAAATATTCACCAGGAAAGGGAATATGATAAAAGCCCACCAAACCAAACAAAAGATGAGGCGACAGTGAGTCTAACTGAAAAATAATTCAGTATAATGATAGCCAAAATAATCCCAACTTTTGAAAACAAAATAAAGTTACAGATAAATAATCTGAAGACAAGGATTGAGAAGATGCAAGAAAAGTTTAACAAGGACCTAGAAGAAATAAAAAAGAGTTAATTAATAATGAATAATGAAATCAGATAAGATCATATCAGATCAGTCTCTCAGTCGTGTCTGACTCGGTGCAACCCCATGAATGGCAGCACGCCAGGCGTCCCTGTCCATCACCAACTCTGGGAGTTCACTCAGACTCATGTCCATCAAGTCAGTGATGCCATCCAGCCATCTCATCCTCTGTCGTCCACTTCTCCTCCTGCCCCCAGTCCCTCCCAGCATGAGTCTTTTCCAGTGAGTCAACTCATCTCATGAGGTGGCCAAAGTACTGGAGTTTCAGCTTCAGCATCATTCCTTCCAAAGAAATCCCAGGGCTGATCTCCTTCAGAATGGACTGGTTGGATCTCCTTGCAGTCCAAGGGACTCTCAAGAGTCTTCTCCAACACCACAGTTCAAAAGCATCAATTCTTCGGTGCTCAGCTTTCTTCACAGTCCAAATTTCACATCCATACATGACCACAGGAAAAACCATAGCCTTGACTAGACGTACCACAGTCGGCAAAGTAATGTCTCTGTTTTTGATTAGGCTATCAAGGTTGGTCATAACTTTCCTTGTAAGGAGTAAGCGTCTTTTAATTTCATGGCTGCAATCACCATCTGCGGTGATTTTGGAGCCCAGAAAAATAAAGTTCCCCATCTATTTCCCATGAAGTGATGGGACCGCATGCCATGAAGTTCGTTTTCTGAATGTTGAGCTTTAAGCCAACTTTTTCACTCTCCACTTTCACTTTCATCAAGAGGCTTTTAATTCCTCTTCACTTTCTGCCATAATGGTGGGGTCATCTGCATATCTGAGGTTATTGATATTTCTCCCAGCAATCTTGATTCCAGCTTGTGTTTCTTCCAGTCCAGCGTTTCTCATGATGTACTCTGCATATAAGTTAAATTAACAGGGGTGACAATATATAGCCTTGACGAACTCCTTTTCCTATATGGAACCAGTCTGTTGTTCCATGTCCAGTTCTAACTGTTGCTTCCTGACCTGCATACTAATTTCTCAAGAGGCAGATCAGGTGGTCTGGTATTCCCATCTCTTTCAGAATTTTCCACAGTTTATTGTGATCCACACAGTCAAAGGCTTTGGCATAATCAATAAAGCAGGAATAGATATTTTTCTGGAACTGCCTTGCTTTTTCCATGATCCAGCGATCCATGATTACATGTTGGCAATTTGATCTCTGGTTCCTCTGTTTTTTCTAAAACCAGCTTGAATATAAGGAAGTTCATAGTTCACATATTGCTGAAGCCTGGCTTGGAGAATTTTGAGCATTACTTTACTAGCGTGTGAGATGAGTGCAATTGTGCGGTAGCTATGGACCTAACGGAAGCAGAAGATATTAAGAAGAGGTGGCAAGAATACACAGAAGAACAGTACAAAAAAATCTTCACGACCCAGATAATCACGAGGGTGTGATCACTGACCTAGAGCCAGACATCCTGGAATGTGAAGCCAAATGGGCCTTAGAAAGCATCACTATGAACAAAGCTAGTGGAGGTGATGGAATTCCAGTTGAGCTATTCCAAATCCTGAAAAATGATGCTGTGAAAGTGCTGCATTCAATATGCCAGCAAATGTGGAAAACTCAGCAGTGGCCACAGGACTGGAAAAGGTCAGTTTTCATTCCAATCCCAAAGAAACGCAACGCCAAAGAATGCTCAAACTACCGCACAATTGCACTCATCTCACTTGTTAGTAAAGTAATGCTCAAAATTCTCTAAGCCAGGCTTCAGCAATATGTGAACCGTGAACTTCCTAATGTTTAAGATGGTTTTAGAAAAGGCAGAGGAACCAGAGATCAAATTGCCAACATGCACTGGATCATAGAAAAAGCAAGAGAGTTCCAGAAAAACATCTATTTCTGCTTTATTGATTATGCCAAAGCCTTTGACTGTGTGGATCACAATAAACTGTGGAAAATTCTGAAAGAGATGGGAATACCAGACCACCTGATCTGCCTCTTGAGAAATTAGTATGCAGGTCAGGAAGCAACAGTTAGAACTGGACATGGAAAAACAGACTGGTTCCATATAGGAAAAGGAGTTCGTCAAGGCTATATATTGTCACCCCTATTTATTTAACTTATATGCAGAGTACATCATGAGAAACGCTGGACTGGAAGAAACATGAGCTGGAATCAAGATTGCTGGGAGAAATATCAATAACCTCAGATATGCAGATGACACCACCCTTATGGCAGAAAGTGAAGAGGAACTAAAAAGCCTATTAATGAAAGTGAAAGTGGAGAGAAAAAGTTGGCTTAAAGCTCAACATTCAGCAAACGAAGATTATGGCATGCGGTCCCACCACTTCATGGGAAATAGATGGGGAAACAGTGTCCGACTTTATTTTTCTGGGCTCCAAAATCACCGCAGATGGTGATTGCAGCCATGAAATTAAAAGATGCTTAGTCCTTGGGAGGAAAGTTTTGACCAACCTAGATAGCATATTCAAAAGCAGAGACATTACCTTGCCAACAAAGGTTCGTCTAGTCAAGGCTATGGTTTTTCCTGTGGTCACGTATGTATGTGAGAGTTGGACTGTGAAGAAGGCTGAGCACCGAAGAATTGATGCTTTTGAACTGTGGTGTTGGAGAAGTCTCTTGAGAGTCCCTTGGAGTGCAAGGAGATCCAACCAGTCTATTCTGATGGAGATCAGCCCTGGGATTTCTTTGGAAGGAATGATGCTATAGCTGAGACTCCAGTACTTTGGCCACCTCATAGGAAGAGTTGACTCATTGGAAAAGACTCTGATGCTGGGAGGGATTGGGGTCAAGAGGAGAAGGGGATGATAGAGAATGAGATGGCTGGATTGCATCACTGACTCGATGGACGTGAGTCTCAGTGAACTCCCGGAGTTGGTGATGGACAGGGAGGCCTGGCGTGTTGGGATTCATGGGGTTGCAGAGTCAGACACGACTGAGCGACTGATCTGATCTGATCTGATCTTGAGCATTCTTTGGCATTGCCTTTCTTTGGGACTGGAATGACAACTGACCTTTTCCAGTCCTGTGGCCACTGCTGAGTTTTCCAAATTTGCTGGCATATTGAGTGCAGCACTTTCACAGCATCATCTTTCAGGATTTGGAATAGCTCAACTGGAATTGTATCACCTCCACTAGCTTTGTTCGTAGTGATGCTTTCTAAGGCCCACTTGACTTCACATTCCAGGATGTCTGGCTCTAGGTCAGTGATCACACCACCATGATTATCTGGGTCGTGAAGATCTTTTTGTACAGTTCTTCTGTGTATTCTTGCCACCTCTTAATATCTTCTGCTTCTGTTATGTCCATACAATTTCTGTCCTTTATCGAGCCCATCTTTGCATGAAATGTTCCTTTGGTATCTCTGATTTTCTTTAAGAGATCTCTAGTCTTTCCCATTCTGTTGTTTTCCTCTATTTCTTTGTATTGATTGCTGAAGAAGGCTTTCTTATCTCTTCTTGCTAATCTTTGGAACTGTGCATTCAGATGTTTATATCTTTCCTTTTCTCCTTTGCTTTTTGCTTCTCTTCTTTTCACAGCTATTTGTAAGGCCTCCCCAGATAGTCATTTTGCTTTTTTTGCATTTCTTTTTCATGGGAATGTTCTTGATCTTTGTCTCCTGTACAATGTCACGAACCTCAGTGCATAGTTTATCAGGCACTCTATCAGATCTAGTCCCTTAAATCTATTTCTCACTACCTCTGTATAATCATAAGGGATTTTATTTAGGTCATACCTGAATGGTCTAGTGGTTTTCCCTACTTTCTTCAATTTAAGTCTGAATTTGGCAATAAGGAGTTCATGGTCTGAGCCACAGTCAGCTCCTGGTCTTGTTTTTTGCTGACTGTATAGAGCTTCTCCATCTTTGGCTGCAAAGAATATAATCAATCTGATTTTGGTGTTGACCATCTGGTGATGTCCATGTATAGAGTCTTCTCTTGTGTTGTTGGAAGAGGGTGTTTATTATGAGCAGCGCATTTTCTTGGCAAAACTCTATTTGTCTTTCCCCTACTTCATTCCGTATTCCAAGGCCAAATTTGCCTGTTACTCTAGGTGTTTCTTGACTTCCTACTTTTGCATTCCAGTCCCCTATAATAAAAAGGACATCCTTTTTGGGTGTTAGTTCTAAAAGGTCTTATAGGTCTTCATAGAACGTTCAACTTGAGCTTCTTCAGCATTACTGGTTGGGGCATAGACTTGGATTACTCTGATATTGAATGGTTTGCCTTGGAAACAAACAGAGATCATACGCCACGCCACTAAGCCCGAGGTCAGGGGTGGGTGCCGGGAGGACCAACCCCATGTCCAGGGAACCATGGCTGCGCGGGTGCAGGAGGGCCTAGAGGATCTATCGCACGTTGAAGGTCAGGAAGGGCGGCGGTGAGGAGATACCCCTCGTCTAAGGTAAAGAGCAGCGGCTACGCTTTGCTGGAGCAGCCATGAAGAGATACCCCACGTCCAAGGTAAGAGAAACCCAAGTAAGACGGTCGGTGTTGCAAGAGGGCATCAGAGGGCAAACACACTGAAACCATACTCACAGAAAACTAGTCAATCTAATCACACTAGGACCACAGCCTTGTCTAACTCAATGAAACTAAGCCATGCCCATGGGGCAACCCAAGATGGGCGGGTCATGGTGGAGAGATCTGACAGAATGTGGTCCACTGGAGAAGGGAATGGCAAACCACTTCAGTATTCTTGCCTTGAGAACCGCATGAACAGTATGAAAGGGCAAAATGATAGGATACTGAAAGAGAAACTCCCCAGGTCAGTAGGTGCCCAGTATGCTACTGGAGATCAGTGCAGAAATAATTCCAGAAAGAATGAAGGGATGGAGCCAAAGCAAAAACAATACCCAGCTGTGGATGTGACTGGTGATAGAAGCAAGGTCCGATTCTGTAAAGAGCAATATTGCATAGGAACCTGGAATGTCAGGTCTATGAATCAAGGCAAATTGGAAGTGGTCAAACAAGAGAAGGCAAGAGTGAATGTCGACATTCTAGGAATCAGTGAACTCAAATGGACTGGAATGGGTGAATTTAACTCAGATGACCATTATATCTACTGCTGTGGGCAGGAATCTCTCAGAAGAAATGGAGTAGCCATCATGGTCGACAAAAGAGTCCGAATAATGCAATAACTGAGATCAAAAGCACTCTGGAGGGAACCAACAGTAGAATAACAAAGGAAGAAGATAGGATAAGTGAAGTGGAAGATAGAATGTTGGAAATAAATGAAGCAGAGAGGAAAAAAGAATTAAAAGAAATGAGGACAACCTCAGAGACCTCTGGGACAAAGTTAAATGCCCCAACATTCAAATCATAGGAGTCCCAGAAGAAGAAGACAAAAAGAAAGGGCATGAGAAAATACTTGAGGAGATAATAGTTGAAAACTTCCCTAAAATGGGGAAGGAGAATAGCCACCCAAGTCCAAAAAACCCAGAGAGTCCCAAACAGGATAAACCCAAGGCAAAATACCCCAAGACACATATTAATCAAATAAATGAAGATCAAACACAAAGAACAAATATTAAGAGCAGCAAGGGAAAAACAACAACAACAACAAATAACCCACAAGGGGATCCCCATAAGGATAACAGCTGATTTTTCAATAGAAACTCTTCAAGCCAGAAGGGAATGGCAGGACATACTTAAAGTGATGAAAGAGAAAACCTCTAACCCAGATTACTATACTCAGCAAGGATCTCAGTCAAATATGAAGGAGATCAAAAGCTTTACAGACAAGCAAAAGTTGAGAGAATTCAGCACCAAAAAACCAGCTCTTCAACACATACTAAAGGATCTTCTCTAGACAGGAAACACAGAAAAGGTTTATAAACTCAAACCCAAAACAACAAAGTAAATGGCAATGGGATCATACTTATCCTTAATTACCTTAAATGTAAATGGATTGAATGCCCCAACCAAAAGACAAAGACTGGCTGAATGGATACAAAAACAAAACCCCTATATATGCTGTCTACAAGAGACTCACCTCAAAACAAGGGACACATACAGACTGAAAGTGAAGGGCTGGGAAAAGATATTTCACAAAATGGAGTCCAAAAGAAAGCAAGGGTAGCAATACTCCTAGCAGATAAAATAAACTTTGAAATAAAGGCCAGGAAAAGAGACAAGGAAGGACACTGCATAATGATCAAAAGATCAATCCAAGAAGAAGATATAACAATTATAAATATATATGCACCCAACATAGGAGCACTGCAATATGTAAGGCAAATGCTAACAAATATGAAGGGGGAAATTAACAGTAACACAGTAATAGTGGGAGACTTTAATACTCCACTCACATCTATAGATAGATCAACTGAAATGAAATTAGCAAGGAAACACAAACTTTAAATGATACAATGGATCAGTTAGGCCTAATATTATCTATAGGACGTTTCACCCTAAAATAATGAATCTCACCTTTTTCGCAAGTGCACATGGAACCTTCTCCAGGATACAACACATCCTGGGCCATAAATCTAGCCTTGGTAAATTCAAAACAATTGAAATAGTTTCAAGCATCTTTTCTGATCACAATCTGGTAAAATTAGATATCAACTACACAGAAAAAAAAACTATTAAAAATACAAACACAAGGAGGCTAAACAACACACTTTTGAATAACCAACAAATCACAGAAGAAACAAAAAAAAAGGAAATCAAAATATGCATAGAAATAAATGAAAAAGTAAAAACAACAACCCAAAACCTATGGGATTCAGTAAAAGTAGTGCTAAGTGGAAGATTCATGGCAATAGAATCCTACCTTGCAAAACAGGAGATAAATCAAATAAATAACCTAACTTTACACCTAAAGCAACTAGAAAAGGAAGAATGAAGAACCCCAGGGTTAGTAGAAGGAAAGAAATCATAAAAATTAGGGCAAAAATAAATGCAAAAGAAACAAGAGACCATAGTAAAAATCAACAAAATTAAAAAGCTGGTTCTTTGAGAAGTTAAATTAAAGAGACAAACCATTAGCCAGGCTCATCAAGAAATAAAGAGAGACGAATCAAATCAACAAAATTAGAAATGAAAAATAGAGAAATCACAACATACAACACAGAAATACAAAGGATCATAAGAGACTACCAAAATTTAGAGAAGAGCTAACACCTATCCTACTCAACCTCTTCCAGAAAATTTCACAGGAAGTTAAACTTCCAAACTCATTCCATGAGGCCACCATCACCCTAAGACCAAAACCAGACAAAGATGCCACAAAAAAAGAAAACTACAGGCCAATATCACTGATGAACACAGATGCAAAAATTCTTAACAAAATTCTAGCAAACAGAATTCAACAATATATTAAAAACATCATACATCATGACCAAATGGGCTTTATCCCAGGGATGCAAGGATTCTTCAATATTCACAAATCAATCAATATGATACATCACATTAACAAATTAAAAGATAAAAA
Source organism: Bos javanicus (assembly GCF_032452875.1). Classification (NCBI taxonomy): domain Eukaryota; kingdom Metazoa; phylum Chordata; class Mammalia; order Artiodactyla; family Bovidae; genus Bos; species Bos javanicus. The sequence goes on along the minus strand of NC_083870.1, from coordinate 72,546,319 downwards.
CCATATGATTATCTGAGTAGATGCAGAGAAAGCCTTTGATAAAATTCAACATCCATTTATGATATAAACCCTCCAGAAAGCAGGCATAGAAGGAACATACCTGAACATAATAAAAGCCATATATGATAAACCTGCAGCAAACATTATCCCAATAGTGAAAAATTGAAAGCATTTCCCCTAAAGTGAGGAACAAGACAAGGATGCCCACTCTCACCACTAGTATTCAGCATAGTTTTGGAAGTTTTGGCCATAGCAATCAGAGCAGAAAAAAAATAAATAAATAAAAGGAATCCAGATTGGAAAAGAAGAAGTAAAACTCTCACTGTTTGCTGATGACATGATCCTCTACATAGAGAACTCTAAAGACTCCACAAGAAAATTACTAGAGCTAATCAGTGAATACAGTAAAGTTGCAGGACATAAAATTAACACAGAGAAATCCATTGAATTCCTATACACCAACAATGAGAAAGCAGAAAGAGAAAGTAAGGAAACAATTCCATTCACCATTGCATCAAAAAGAATAAAATACTTAGGAATAAATGTACCTAAAAAACAAAAGACCTATATATAGAAAACTATGAGACACTGTGAAAGAAATCAAAGAGGACACAAATAGATGGAGAAATATACCATGTTCATTGATTGGAAGAATCAATATAGTGAAAATGAGTATACTACCTAAAGCAATCTATAGATTCAATGCAATCCCTATCAAGCTACCAACGTTATTTTTCAGAGAATTAGAACAAATGATTTCACAATTTGTATGGAATTACAAAAAACCTTGAATAGCGAAAGCAATCTTGAGAAAGAAGGATGGAAACTGGAGGAATCACCCTGCCTGACTTCAAGCTATACTACAAAGCAGCAGTCATCAAGACAGTATGGTACTGGCACAAAGAAAGAAACTTAGATCAATGGAAATAGAAATTTCAATAAAATAGATCAAATAACATAGAAATCCTAGAGACACCAAGCACCTATGAACACCTTTGACAAAGGAGGCAAGACTATACAATGGAAAAAAGACAATCACTTTAACAAGTGGTGCTGGGAAAACTGGTCAACCACATGTAAAAGAATGAAACTAGAACACTTTCTAACACCATACACAAAAATAAACTCAACATGGATTAAAGATCTAAATGTAAGACCAGAAACTATAAAACTCCTATAGGAAAACATAGGCAAAATACTCTCTAACATAAATCACAGCAGGATCCCCTATGATCAACCTCCCAGAGTAATGGAAATAAAGGCAAAATAAACAAATGGGACCTAATTAAACTTAAAAGCTTTTGCACAATGAAGGAAACTATAAGCAATGTGAAAAGACAGCCTTCAGAATGGGAGAAAATAATAACAAATGAAGCAACTGACAAAAAATTAATCTCAAAAATATAAAAGCAACTCATGTAGCTCAACTCCAGAAAAATAAACGATCCAATTAAAAAAAAAAAATGAGCCAAAGAACTAAGCAGATACTTCTCCAAAGAAGACATACAAATGGCTAACAAACACATGAAAAGATGCCCAACATCACTCATTATCAGAGAATGCAAATCAAAACCACAATGAGGTACCATCTCACACCGGTCAGAATGGCTCCTATAAAAGTCTACAAACAATAAATACTGGAGAGGGTAAGGAGAAAAAGGAACCCTCTTACACTTTTGGTGGGAATGCAAACTAATACAGTCCCTATGGAAAACAGTATGGAGATTCCTTAAAAAACTGGAAATAGAACTGCCATATGATCCAGCAATCCCACTGCTGGGCACACACACTGAGGAAACCAGAATTGAAAGAGACACGTGTACCCCAGTGTTTATCGCAGCACTGTTTACAATAGCCAGAACATGGAAGCAACCTAGATGTCCACTGGCAGATGAATGGATAAGAAATATTATCTTATAACACACAATATTAATTACACAACATTATTAATTAATACACAATATTAATACACTTATTAATACACAATATTCCATTGTGTATATGCGGTACATATACACAATGGAATATTACTCAGCTATTAAAAAGAAAGCATTTGATTCAGTTCTAACGAGGTGGATGAAACTGGAGCCTATTATACAGAACAAAGTAAGTCAGTAAGAAAAATACCAATACAGTATATTAATGCATATATATGGAATTTAGAAAGAAAGTAATGATGATCCTATATGTAAGACAGCAAAAGAGACACAGATCAGATCAGATCAGATCATCACTCAGTCGTGTCCGACTCTTTGCGACCCCATGAATCGCAGCATGCCAGGCCTCCATGTCCATCACGTCAGACTTTATTTTTCTGGGCTCCAAAATTATTGCAGATGATGACTGCAGCCATGAAATTAAAAGTCTCTTACTCTTTGGAAGGAAAGTTATGACCAACCTAGATAGCATATTCAAAAGCAGAGACATTACTTTGCCAACAAAAGTTCGTCTAGTCAAGACTATGGTTTTTCCAGTGGTCATGTATGGATGTGAGAGTTGGACTGTGAAGAAGGCTGAGCACCGAAGAATTGATGCTTTTGAACTGTGGTGTTGGAGAAGACTCTTGAGAGTCCCTTGGACTGCAAGGAGATCCAACCAGTCCATTCTGAAGGAGATCAGCCCTGGGATTTCTTTGGAAGGAATGATGCTAAAGCTGAAACTCCAGTACTTTGGCCATCTCATGAGATGAGTTGACTCATTGGAAAAGACTGATGCTGGGAGGGATTGGGGGCAAGAGGAGAAGGGGACGACAGAGAATGAGATGGCTGGATGGCATCACTGACTCGATGGACATGAGTCTCAGTGAACTCACAGATGTAAAGAAAAGACTGTTGGACTCTGTGGGAGAAGGCAAAGGTGGGATGATTTGAGAGAATAGCATTGAAACATGTATATTATCATACGTGAAGTAGATCTCCAGTCCAGGTTCGATGCATGAGACAGGCTGCTCAGGGCTGTTGCACTGGGATGACCATTAGGGATGGGATGGGAAGGGTCAGGATAGGGAACACATGTACATCTATGGCTGATTCATGTGAATGTATGGCAGAAACCACCACGATATTGTAAAGCAATTAGCCTCCAATTAAATTTTTTTTTTGAAAAAATGGCATATAATCTGAAAAAAAAAAATAAAAACTAATTACTTATGGCACTTTTTTGAATGAGTCTCACTACATGAGTGATCCTGACTTTGGCCAGGTTTCAATCTTAGCTCTGCTATCTATTAACTATATAGCCTTCTAGAACTCAGTATTCTCATCTGTAAAAATGGGACTATTAATATTAATTATTAGAGAGATAATATCTCTCATGTTTATATATATATATGTGTCACTTTTTATGATGTTTTTCTCATAGCAACCATTTAGAAAATATGAGCTGTTGTATTAGTCATTGAGGAATAGCAGGAAATTATCAAGTAAATAGTATTTTATAAAAATCCTCTATTTCATTCTTCTCTAACTCAGTCTTGGTTTCCATATCTTCCTTCTTTGGGGTATTAACTATTTTTTTTTAAATTTAATTTTATTTTTTAACTTTACAATATTGTATTGGTTTTGCCATATATTAAAATGAATCCGCCACAGATATACATGTGTTCCCCATCCTGAACCCTCCTCCCTCCTCCCTCCCCATACCATCCCTCTGGGTCGTCACAGTGCACCAGCCCCAAGCATCCAGTATCATGCATCGAACCTGGACTGGTGACTCGTTTCATATATGATATTATACATGTTTCAATGCCATTCTCCCAAATCATCCCACCCTCTCCCTCTCCCACAGAGTCCAAAAGACTGTTCTATACATCAGTGTCTCTTTTGCTGTCTCGTATACAGCGTTATTGTTACCATCTTTCTAAATTCCATATACATGTGTTAGTATACTGTATTGGTGTTTTTCTTTCTGGCTTACTTCACTCTGTATAATAGGCTCCAGTTTCATCCACCTCATTAGAACTGATTCAAATGTATTCTTTTTAATGGCTGAGTAGTCTTGGTTTCTATATCTTCCTTCTTTGGGGCATTAACTATTTCTTATCCTGACATAGATAAAGGGAAGTTAACTAAATTTGCAAAATTATTGTATGTATGGCAAAAGATCATACTCAGTTAACCTAATGGAAACACAAACCTGATAAACACTCATGTTAGAGAGAATTTCTCTGCTCTAGGTCAGTGTGAACAAATAAAATTAACTTAAGAATATCAAAAATGTATCTATATAGAATACTTCTCACTAAAAACTAAATGGAGTTTGGCAGAAACACTCCTGTATGACCAAAGCTGTAAGAAAGATCCACACGGAATCTAGTGAAAAGGGAAGAAAAGCCATCAGGTTGACCTTTGCTCTTGGGTGGAAATTCAGAAGAAAAGGGAGATTACATGAGAGAGATCCTCCCTGGAGAGTGAGTGGCTGGGTCCACATATTAGGTACCCCAATCCTGGGTTCAACAAAGGGAAGACAAGCCCCTTTGGCTGATTGTAGAGGAGGTAGGACTAACCTAACGGTTGTGGGAAGCCTGGACCCTCCCATGAAAAGTACACAGGACAGAGAATGTGGATTGAGAATGCACAGTTTGCTGACTGGTTTCCCACAACTACCCCAGGGTGCACCCCAACCTGAGCTGAGTGAACACTCCAGCCCTGCTTGCCTCATGCTGCAGTTTCAAGCTGGAACCAGAGTTTCCATGATAGAGGACAGACTTCAGCAATGAGACACTGAGGGGCCTCAAACCTGAAGCAGTGTCTGAGCAGAGAGGGCAAAGCCACTGCTGGTGCTGACATAGATGGTTCATCAGAGGCAGTCTAAATCTCATTGTGGCCAGACTACCACAGCTCATGCTCCAGAGTTAGCTGAACGCCCACACTGGCCCCTCTTGCTCCAGTACTGCTCTCCTCTGGAGCAAGGGTGCCTGTGCTGGGAAAGAGGTACAGCTCACATTTGAAGGGATTTAAGATGACTCAGACTCAACCTTCAGGGCTTTCACACTAGCAACTTGGAACCTGACCCTACCCTAAATAGGGTTATGATAGCCACTGAGCATAGGACAAGCTCTGACTCAAAGCTGGCTTTGGACTAGCCCTCCATCTTCATCTCCATCACCTACAAGGTGATAGCTACTGGAACACCCAAGGAAAGACCTGATTTATATTCACCTCAAGTCCTGTTCTCTCTCCAAAACCACTGGACATGGCAGACTGTATAGTGACATCCTACATAAAGATATTCCTTCTAGACTGCAATAAGTAAGTGTTCCACCTTATTTCATAGAGACAGAGAACATTAGGCAAAATGAGAAGACATGACTTTGTCAATTGAAAGAGCAAGGGTAAGCTTAAAAAAACAACTAACAAAACAGAAATAAGCTATTTACCAGATAAATAATTCAAAGCATTAGTAGTAAAAATGCTAACTGAATTAAGGGAAATGATACATGAACACAGTGAGAATTTTAATAAAGAACTAGAAAATATGTGAAAGAACCAGACCAGTCAGAATTGAAGAATGCAATAACTAAAATGAAAAACACACTGGAAGGAATAAACACCAGACTAGGTGACACGTAATAATGCATAAATGATCTGAAAGATTGAATAATGGAAACCTTCCAAATGAGATCAGCAAAAGAAAAACAAATATAAAATATGGTAACAGTTTAAGGGATCTGCAGAATAACATCAAGTATGACAACATTGACATTATAGGTGTCCCCGGCAAGGAGAGAGAAAAGGCGATTGAAAATGTATTTAGTCAAATGTCTGAAAACTTCTCAAAACTGAAGAAGAAAATAGATATCCAGGTACAGAAACCACAGAAAGTCTCAAATAAAATGATGATGATGATGATGATGATGGTGTATGTATGTGTGTGTAACGATCTGGATGTTCCCAATGAGATTTAAAAAGAAAGCATAAATGGAAAAGACAGTTTAGGACATATGAACAAAAACAAAATCATAAACATAATTGTAAATGAATACTTTAATATCACATACAGCCACACATAAACACACATACTTGTGCACATATGCATTATTTATGATCAGGCATAATGCAGACTTACATGTAAAACCAAAGGTTTCAAGCTTTCCTTTGCCTCTGTTGGTATTCAGTGAAAAGGACTAAATTATGACAACTGAGTACATTTGGAAATTTGAGAGCTAACCTTCTCCAGAAAATTCAGATAGTATGTGTCTTGAGGCTGATATTCTCTCTCTGTGTGTGTATAACAGTAAACAGTATATATGTGTATGTGTCATTTGGCCTTCTATAAATATTATGGTTCAGCATTCAGTCCTCTGCTTTGGAATTAGACATTGCTTTTTGTAATAAACTCATTCATTGAAGGGGACTTTGGCATGTGTTTAAAAACATTTTTAGAAAAGGGTAAACACAAGTATTTTGAAGGAAAACACTTCCACTGTGCTTTTCAACTAGTCTAAGAACAGTTCAACACAGCTTCTCATGGCATTCCCCAGCTTCTGAAAGACATGGCTAAACTTCTCCAGAGTTCTCCTTTGTGCTTGAGAAAATAATGTATCAGTCAATTAAAAACACCTCAAATACAATCTATGAAATACACTTCTCTATTCTGCAATCAACAATGCTGATCAATGATTGAGCTGTCTCTTTTCTTTCAGGCTTCATCAAAAACTGTTTTTTTTTGCTTTGTTTTTTTCTTTTTTTTCCATGAGAAAGTGAGAGAATAAAAAGAAATCTAAAATTACAGTGGAAAATGTATAACCTTTCCACAGCAGGAGGGAAGTTAACTGTGCAAACAGGTTATTTAAAATGACTCAGAACTGACTTGCATCTGTGCCCCTTGGACTGAGTGCTGATTATTTACAAAGCAGGTTTACCCCTGACATGGACCTCTGTGGACGTTCAGTAAGGAAACCCAGAGTTGCTACAACAGACCTTTTATTAACACCAAAGTAATCATTACAAACAAGTGGTCAATTCTGGAACAAAGGACAGGAACAGCACTTACTTGTAATACAATGTTCAGACCTCCGTCAGCATAATAAGAGCAAGATCGCAGGATGCATTTTATTTGCATATCATCTTATTAACATAGACATTGGCTAAGCAAATACAGGCCACACATGGAGCCCCAACAAAATTGCCACCCTTGCATGAGAGTTTTTTGATCTATCTAGCCAGACACAGGATCAGTAAAAAGAGGGGTATGAATGCATGCATCTCCAATAAATTCCAGTGGTGTAATTACCTTCTGGTTACATAAATTTTTTTCTACCTTTTTCTCTTGAGAGGTTATTTGTCCATTTCCCTTCCTAAATGCTGCTATGCTGTAGAATGGCTGTCATATTGGATCCCAGAGGTGACAACCTTTAGTTATGAGTGATTGATCCCTGTAGATAAAACTAGTAAGGCATCTGGAGATCCTGCTGTATGAAAGGTGTAACATATATATACAGTATTGTTCATCTCCCTTGGGAGGCTCACTTAATATTACATGCCAGCACTTATTGGTAAGGCAGTCTGGTAAACCCACTCTATTATCAGGACTTGGTTCCACTTTTAAAGTATATCTCTGATTGTATAAATCCCATTTGATATCAATACCTGGAATTTTAATGTGCCTTAGCCTGAGGATGTCAAGATGTCACAGGAACTTTGTGTTTTCCTCTGCAGCTTTTGGGTGTAGGAGGTGATTGAGGTGATGCCAACAGTGAATAGGGAACTATTTTAAACTGTTTCTGACAAATTAAAAATCTCAGGTGCTGAGAGTCTCCTCACAGTAAACACATGAAAATCCCTCTAATAGTTATTACCAAATTAAGCATTAGTAATAAATATTCAAAGTATAACACCTAGATTTTTATGCTGGTTTTGAAATTTTGGATCCAGTTGAATTCTATCATAACAATGTAATCTAAGGTTAACATTGTAACTACATGGCTATCTCTGTTAGGAATAGTGGTTTTTCAACTAGGCAATGTGTATCTTACCACAAGTGTACTGAGTTATATTTAACTTCTCAAGGCCTCAGTTTCTTTTCCCATGAGAATTTCAGAGGGTTCATTGTAGCAAGTAAATGAGATACATTTATTAAATGTATATAGTATAATAAATTATCAATGTGTGATATATATATAGTGGTAATAATTATAATTGAAATTAATTAACAATAAATTGGTTTCTATTTGTTTCCTGAAAGAATTAGATGCAAAGATAGCTTCGTTATATACATAAGATATTTAAAAATATGAAAAGATTGTTATAAATATCACAAATAGACAGATATGATGATATCAGAAACATAAGACTGAGAGGTAAATTTGATTTTGAGTGTTTTAGCAGTAAAACCTGAGAAATATGGAAAAATGAAAAAATTATGAAAGCATAAAATGTTTACATAGTTTTGTTTGATAAGATAAAAATGCTAGATCATTGGTAGAGATAATATTCTGTGATATTAAGTGGTAATTGCTTTTAAATTAGTGATTTAATTTTTTTTTTTAATTTAGCATTTTCAGTTTAACTAAGCTCTGATACCTAACAATAGATTAATCTAGGAAATTGATTCTGTCCAAAGGTTTTGTATCAGTGTTGTCCAATGGAGTTAAATCAATAGAGACACATTCATCATTTAAAATTTTCTAATCATACATTAAGAAAGGTAAAAATAAATAAAGTTAATTTCATAATATATTTATCTGGGTCATTATATTCAAAACACTAATATATCCATGTCTATTCAATATAAAAATTTATTAATGAGATATTTTGTATTATTATACCATACTAAGTCTTTAGTATGGAATATGGCTCAATAAAGGTCAGAAATTGTATGGACCTAACAGAAGCAGATATATCAAGAAGAGGTGGCAAGAATACACAGAAGAACTGTACAAAAAGATCTTCACGTCCCAGATAATCACAATGGTGTGATCACTGACTTAGAGCCAGACATCCTGGAATGTGAAGTCAAGTGGGCCTTAGAAAGCATCGCTACAAACAAAGCTAGTGGAGGTGATAGAATTCCAGTTGAGCTATTCCAAATCCTGAAAGATGGTGCTGTGAAAGTGCTGCACTCAATATGCCAGCAAATTTGGAAAACTCAGCAGTGGCCACAGGACTGGAAAAGGTCAGTTTTTATTCCGATCCCAAAGAAAAGCAATGCCAAAGAATGCTCAAACTACCGCACAATTGCACTCATCTGATGCTAGTAAAGTAATGCTCAAAATTCTCCAAGCCAGGCTTCAGCAATATGTGAACCGTGAACTTCCTGATGTTCAAGCTGGTTTTAGAAAAGGCAGAGGAACCAGAGATCAAATTGCCAACATCCGTTGGATGTTGGATCATGGAAAAAGCAAGAGAGTTCCAGAAAATCATCTATTTCTGCTTTATTGACTATGCCAAAGCCTTTAACTGTGTGGATCACAATAAACTGTGGAAAATTCTTCAAGAAATGGGAATACCAGACCACCTGACCTGCCTCTTGAGAAACCTGTATGCAGGTCAGGAAGCAATGGTTAGAACTGGAGATGGAACAACAGACTGGTTCCAAATAGGAAAAGGAGTACATCAAGGCTGTATATTGTCACCTTGCTTATTTAATTTATATGCAGAGTACATCATGAGAAACGCTGGGCTGGAGGAAGCACAAGCTGGAATCAAGATTGCCGGGAGAAATATCGATAACCTCAGATATGCAGATGACACCACCCTTATGGCAGAAAGTGAAGAGGAACTAAAAAGCCTCTTGATGAAAGTGAAAGTGGAGAGTGACAACGTTGGCTTAAAGCTCAGCATTCAGAAATCTAAGATCATGGCATCTGGCCCCATCACTTCATGGGAAATAGATGGGGAAATCGTGGAAACAGTGTCAGACTTTATTTTTCTGGGCTCCAAAATCACTGCACATGGTGACTGCAGCCATGAAATTAAAAGATGCTTACTCCTTGGAAGGAAAGTTATGTCCAACCTAGACAGCACATTCAAAAGCAGAGACATTACTTTGCCAACAAGGTCCATCTAGTCAAGGCTATGTTTTTTCCTGTGGTCATGTATGGATGTGAGATTTGGACTGTGAAGAAGGCTGAGCACCGAAGAATTGATGCTTTTGAACTGTGGTGTTGGAGAAGACTCTTGAGAGTCCTTCAGACTGCATGGAGATCCAACCAGTCCATTCTGAAGGAGATCAGCCTTGGGATTTCTTTGGAAGGAATGATGCTAAAGCTGAAACTCCAGTACTTTGGCCACCTCATGCAAAGAGTTGACTCCTTGGAAAAGACTCTGAATATGGGAGGGATTGGGGGCAGGAGGAGAAGGAGATGACAGAGGATGAGATGGCTGGATGGCATCACTGAGTCGATGAACATGAGTCTGAGTGAACTCCGGGAGTTGTGATGGACAGGGAGGCCTAGTGTGCTGCGATTCATGGGGTCGCAAAGAGTCAGACATGACTGAGTGACTGAACTGAACTGAAGTCTTTAACATCTGTTGTGTGTTTTTTTTTTTTTTAATTTTTATTTTTTTTCCTTTTTTTTCTTTCTTTTTTTAAAAATTTTATTTTATTTTTTAATTTTACAATATTGCATTGGTTTTGCCATATATCAAAATGAATCCGCCACAGGTATACATGTGTTCCTCATCCTGAACCCTCCTCCCTCCTCATACCATCCCTCTGGGTCCTCCCAGTTTACCAGCCCCAAGCATCCTGTACTGTGCATCGAACCTGGACTGGCGACTCGTTTCATATATGATATTATACATGTTTCAATGCCATTCTCCCAAATCATCCCACCCTCTCCCTCTCCCACAGAGTCCAAAAGACTGTTCTATACATCAGTGTCTCTTTTGCTGTCTCATATACAGCGTTATTGTACCATCTTTCTAAATTCCATATGTATGCGTTAGTATACTGTATTGGTGTTTTTCTTTCTGGCTTACTTCACTCTGTATAATAGACTCCAGTTTCATCCACCTCATTAGAACTGATTCAAATGTATTCTTTTTAATGGCTGAGTAATACTCCATTGTGTATATGTACCACTGCTTTCTTATCCATTCATCTGCTGATGGGCATCTAGGTTGCTTCCATGTCCTGGCTATTATAAACAGTGCTGCGATGAACATTGGGGTACATGTTTCTCTTTCAGTTCTGGTTTCCTCAGTGTGTATGCCCAGCATTGGAATTGCTGGATCATAAGGCTGTTCTATTTCCAGTTTTTTAAGGAATCTCCACACTGTTCTCCATAGTGGCTGTACTAGTTTGCATTCCCACCAACAGTGTAACAGGGTTTGTACATACAGTACCTCTTCATTTGTACTAGCCACATTTTAAGTACTTAATTGTGTTCAGATAGCATGGTTCTAGAATACTAGTGCTTATATGTTGGGTAACATAGTTAAAAATTGACTTTATATGGACATACATAAACTTCAATGATTTAGAAAAGCAAACAAAAAAGAATGATCAGGAATAACGATGTTACATAAGTTCATATATATACACATTTTTATAATAATATGATCATTCATTGCTCTATCCAAATGCATTAATTTCAATTTATTCTTATATTTAACAAATATTTGAGTACCTATTATATTCCCATGCTTCCCTGTTGGCTCAAACAGTAAAGAATCTGCTTGCAAGGAAGGAGACTCAAGTTCAATCCCTGGGTCAGGAAGATCCCATGGAAAAGGAAATGGCAACCCAGGTCAGTATTCTTGACTTAGGAGCCTGCTAGGCTACAGTCCATGGGAAAGCAAAATATCAGACATGACTGAGCACATAACACACTTGTGTTTCTAAATATTCAGGGGAAATCCTTAACCTTTCCATAGTAGGAAGATTATTAATTAGGCATACCATTAGCCTTAAAACAGTGCAGGAAATAGTTTAATCACTGAGGAAACAGTAGCAAGCAAAGTGAAATCCATGCTTCTGAAGCTTAAATACAAGTAAGGGAAGGCAGATATTAAAAAAGTAAGCAAATAATGTATTTTCCAGGTGATAATAATTGCTATAGAGAAAAAATAAAGTAGAATAATAGTGTAGTGGAATTCTTGAATGATGCTTTAAAGAGAGTGTTCAGTGAAGTACCTTCTGATGTAAAACGTGATCAGAAACCTGTATCAAGGGAGGATATAAAAAAAGACGATTCAGGGGAAAGAGAATTCTGGAAAGAGAGAAAGCCAAGCACAGAAAGTGTCAGAGAAAATTCAAGATCAGCAGATTGGTAGATCTGAGGGACAATAAAGGAGCCAGTGTACTTAGAGAGCAGTTAGTGTGGTAGAACTTGCTGGATGATGTCAGAGATGAATTTTGGTTTTCTGAGGGAGCTGGAGGGTCAGTGGAGGAATATGAGCAAGGAAACAATATGATGTCATATAGGTTTTGAAAGTCCAAAATCTGGTACAGTACTTTTATTGAGAAATGATAGTACTAGAGGAAGAGTAGAAGCAGTGAGAGCCCAGATAATAGACTATGCTGTTTTGGCTCATAATGAAAATCAAAATCAGCTACTAAATACATAAAGCCAATGCCTTTGTTTTACTTCCCCTTAAAATCATTATTGGAAAACTGTTCTATCAGTGGAGTAGGCATATTCATACCCTGAAAATTTAACTACGTAGCAATATGTGAAAATTTCAATATTGATTTCAACACAAATTGCTCTTGTATGTCTTTGACATGTAGTGCACTGTCAGGATATGAAGAAAACAATCCAGTGATCTGCTGGTTCTTGTTTCTTTTCTTACTGTCTGTCCAGGGGCTCATGGTCCAATATGGAAGACAGCAGCATGGATCTATATAGAAAAAGTCAGACGATGGTATGCACTATCAGAAAAAGCAAATCAAAGTAAAATGAGGAAATAAACAAGGAGAGGATTGAACTAAACATAGAAACCTATTTATTCAGGTACCTATTCATTCAATGACTATTGTCAGAGACTGTGAAATGTATTAACTGTTCAAAGTTGACTAAGATTGCAGAGTTTAGAAAAGATTCTCAGGCAAAGATTCTACCTGTGAGGGCTTACCCTGAGATATAAAGTCACATGGTTGGGTTGGTTGCTTGGAATATTTACTTAGGAGAGTTATAAGTAAGTAGTATATTTGTAAAAAGATTCTGAAACACAGTGGCATAATTCAGGAAAAGGTCAAGTCCAGAGAAGCAGTCCAAGGACCAGGTCCAAAGAACAAAGGGAAAATCCAAGTCAGAAGTCATGCAGATCAGGAAATGGTTAAAACAGAATATGAGGTTTATTAATATAAAAAGAAAGTGATGGCTGTGTGAATGAGGGGCAGGCCTTAAGGTTTAAAGGAGCTGGACTCCACTGGAGAGGCTGTGACTTTGGAATATAACTAGAATTGACAATGTGGGAGAACATTGATTTAAATCGAAATGGATTCCATCCAGAAACAAAATTTAAACATTGCTTTTATTTCCGATATTCTGGGAGGTGGGTCGTAGAGGATCCTGCTGTGATGTATGTTGGAGAGTGTTTTGCCTATGTTCTCCTCTAGGAGTTTTATAGTTTCTGGTCTTATGTTTAGATCTTTAATCCACTTTGAGAGCAAAAATAAACAAGTGGGACCTAATTAAACTTAAAAGCTTCTGCACAACAAAGGAAACTATTAGCAAGGTGAAAAGACAGCCTTCAGAATGGGAGAAAATAATAGCAAATGAAGCCATGGACAAACAACTAATCTCAAAAATATAGAAGCAACTCCTACAGCTCAACTCCAGAAAAATAAATGACCCAATCAAAAAATGGGCCAAAGAACTAAATAGACATTTCTCCAAAGAAGACATACAGATGGCTAACAAACACATGAAAAGATGCTCAACATCACTCATTATCAGAGAAATGCAAATCAAAACCACTATGAGGTACCATTTCACACCAGTCAGAATGGCTGTGATCCAAAAGTCTACAAATAATAAATACTGGAGAGGGTGTGGAGAAAAGGGAACCCTCTTACACTGTTGGGAATGCAAACTAGTACAGCCACTATGGAGAACAGTGTGGAGATTCCTTAAAAAACTGGAAATAGAACTGCCTTATGATCCAGCAATCCCACTGCTGGGCATACACACTAAGGAAACCAGAAGGGAAAGAGACACGTGTACCCCAATGTTCATCACAGCACTGCTTATAATAGCCAGGACATGGAAGCAACCTAGATGCCCATCAGCAGATGAATGGATAAGAAAGCAGTGGTACATATACACAATGGAGTATTACTCAGCCATTAAAAAGAATACATTTGAATCAGTTCTAATGAGATGGATGAAACTGGAACCTATTATACAGAGTGAAGTAAGCCAGAAAGAAAAACACCAATACAGTATACTAACACATATATATGGAATTTAGAAAGATGGTAACAATAACCCTGTGTACGAGACAGCAAAAGAGACACCGATGTATAGAACAGTCTTATGGACTCTGTGGGAGAGGGAGAGGGTGGGGAGATTTGGGAGAATAGCATTGAAACATGTATAGTATCATGTATGAAACAAATCACCAGTCCAGGTTCGATGCATGGTACTGGATGCTTGGGGCTGGTGCACTGGGATGACCCAGAGGGAGGGGAGAAGGGGGGGAGGGAGGAGGGTTCAGGATTGGGAGCGCGGGTATGCCTGTGGCGGATTCATTTTGGTGTTTGGCAAAACTAGTACAATATTGTAAAGTTTAAAAATAAAATAAAATTTTAAAAAATAAATAAACATTGATATGTATTCTGGGGATTTCAGGGTGTTACCAGAAAAATAGTAAGGGTTCATCAGGTGTAACATATCCAATATTTGTGGGAGGACAGCTGAAGTTAAACTCAGCCAAAGCCACACAATGAAGGGTTTCAAATGTTAATATTTTTGTGTGCATGTTGGTGAACTACTGAATGTTTCAATAAAAATATAAGTGACAAATTGCTATTTAGGAATATATTTTAGGGTTCAATGTATAAGACAGATCAGAAAGAAGATGCAGAAAGACAAAGCTCCTGTGAAATTGAAAAATTAGGTATCTAAGTACAGGACTAGACTCAAAAGTGGAAAAGAACAAAATTATTTAAAAAAGAAAAGGAAGCA
Organism: Bos javanicus; assembly: GCF_032452875.1. Taxonomy (NCBI): domain Eukaryota; kingdom Metazoa; phylum Chordata; class Mammalia; order Artiodactyla; family Bovidae; genus Bos; species Bos javanicus. The sequence continues at coordinate 72,531,243 of NC_083870.1, read as the reverse complement.
GAATCAGTATTATCTAACAAAGGCAGCTATTAATTTTCATCTGGTCAAGCCTTCTAGCCTTCCCCATGGTTATATAAGCTAAGTAAAAGGGATCATGTGTGGTAACAATTTTAGGCCTTCAGGGAATGACTTATGACAGAGGAGAACATGGTAAGCATTCACAGGGAAAAGAGGCAACCTAAAAATAATAAGGTCTATTCAGGGATGGATGCTTCTCTTCTAGGCCTCCATTTCATCTTACCTATTCTCCTACCATATACCAACCAAGTTATATTCATTAATTTACTTTAGAAATATTGTTTGAGCAAATTACTCTTGCCAGGCATTGTACAGGATCATAGTCATAAGTTGCTCAGTCGTGGCCGACTCTTTGTGACGCCATGGACTGTAACCTACCAGGCTCCTCCATCCATGGGATTTTCCAGGAAAGAATACTGGAGTGGGTTGCCATTTCCTTCTCTAGGAGATCTTCCCAACCCAGGGATTGAACCCTGGTCTCCCACATTGTAGGCAGATGCTTTACCATCTGAGCCACCAGGTAAGTCCTGGATACTCGACTATAGTTGTAAACACTATGATTGGACCCTGTTGCTAAAGTTTAGTTGAGGACACAAATAATAACTATTAAAGCAAAATTGATAAATGCTATGAAAGAAGCAAAATTATCTGAGAGAAAAAAATGCAGTCATATCTGTGTTAGATTGAGCAGGGATAATGAATCTCTCTTCCACCCTTTTTCTCTTTTTTTCTCTCTCCCGTTCTAATGTCTCTTCCTACAGAAATTTCAGGAGAAATCAGAAATTGGAAATATGTTTTGGAATCATTTATATATAGACAGTAATTAAAATCATGGAACTGAATCTTAATCATGGGATCAGATAAAATCTAGGTAGAGAATGTATCTAGAGAAGAATAAACAGACCAAAGATTTGGAACATTTGCACAGTCAGCAGCCCAACTGAGATGAGTCACCCTGGATATTGAGGGATGAATAGGAGACTATGGTATAAGGAAAGGCATGAAACAAACACAAATGAAGAAGTATAAAGAAGTTGGGAGTAGCCTATTAAAAAAAAAAAAACCTGTTTGAAGTTGAGTAAGATAGTAATAATTATGTAACCATTGACTGTGCTAGCATACAGGCCATCAGATGGCCTATGGTGATGGCCTATGATTGCTTTTACTTTGTTTCTTTCTTGAGAAACCAATAAAATGGCTATTGGTTTTTGAACGAAGCATGAGGCTAGGCCATCAGCAGAGAATAAAGGTTGGGTGTGATTTGGGATATTTTGAGAAAGATAAGATAGAATACAGAATGGCAAGGTAAAGGTTTTAGGGAGATATAGTAGGAAGGCTAGTAGCGATGCTATCTCAAACAAGGTTTCAAATTTTCACTTTTTCTGAAGTTTGAAATACTCAATAAAGAATGAAAAAGAATGGAATGGAACTTTCCCCCTTCTCCCTCATCCTGCCCAATATGATATGTGTTTCATAAAATCTCTATTTTTCTCAGCAACATAGGATTTTCCCAGAATACAACGGAACAAAAGAACAATAAAAATTATCCATCATATTCAACTATTAGTGAAGCTGGAGTTACATAAAATAATTTTGTGAATTGAATTGTAGGCACAATTGCAAATAAAGTTATTATAGGCCCAACTAAAATATTTATATGTAAGATACTAGAGGTCTAAAGCATCAGAAACCAAAAATGTGTGATAAAGTGGCATAGTACGAAATTGTAATTGAGGTCTGCTAGACGTACAAACAGACAAAAAATAAAAATATATAAATGAAGGAGAACAGAATAATCTTTCTTATAGAATAACCCCACATAATCAGTTCAGTTCAGTTCAGTGGCTCAGTCATGTCCAACTCTTTGCAACCCTATGGCCTACAGCATGCCAGACTTCCCTGTCCATCACCAGCTCCATGAGCCTACTCAAACTCATGTCCATTGAGTCAGAGATGCCATCCAACCATCTCATCCTCTGTTGTCCCCTCCTTCTCCCACCCTTAATCTCTCCTAGCATCAGGGTCTATCAAATGAGTCAATTCTTCACATTACATGGACAAAGTATTGGAGTTTCAGCTTCAGCATTAGTCCTATCAATGAATATTCAGGACTGATTTCCTTTAAGATGGACTGGTTGGATCTCCTTGCTGTCCAAGGGACTCTCAAGAGTCTTCTCCAATACCTCAGTTCAAAAGCATCAATTCTTTGGCACTCAGCCTTCTTTATAGTCCAACTCTCACATCCATACATGTCTACTGGAAAAGCCATAGCTTTGACTAGATAGACCTTTGTTGGAAAAGAAATGTCTCTGCTTTTTAATATGCTGTCTAGGTTGATCATAACTTTTCTTCCAAGTAGCAAGCACCTTTTAATTTCATGGCTGGTGTTCCCCTTTCAAGAAGCATACCTTAGTTCCCCTCCCTTCCCTTGCATATGGGCTAGACTTCAGTTTTTCTAAGTTCTTTAGCTATAGAGTTTGATTCTTCACTGAGAAGAACATGATGGATTTTCTAAAGACTGAAAACATGTTATTCGTGCTAACTCTGTTACCCACATCCTCCCCCAGCCCAAGGCCTCATATAATGTTGGCTCATACAAATAGTACTTATTATAATGGTGGTAGCAAGAAACAAATTGATCCAAATGAGGTTTGTTTTATAAAAAAGCCTATACTCTACATTTTTTCTAAAGAGGGGAGAACAAACAGTAGTTCTGTGTGTTCCATTGGTTTCTACAGACAAAGAAAAATGCACTTAATAGTTCATGTGCTAAGATATATTAACTATGATTTCACCCCCTGACTTCAGGATGATAAAAGGAATGAATCTTTCTGGACATAGAAATGAGAAAACTTCCTTGTGCTATTCTCTGGCTGGATCAATGCAAATCATGATCTGACTGGAGAGTCATTATTCCTAGGGAACCTATGGGGCACAATTTCCAGTTTACTCTCAAGGAACTATGGGGAATGCTTATCACAAATACTGTGCAACTGAAAGAACAATAAATCAACATGAATTTATTGAATACCTGCCTTTTTAAGCCAATTTACTAGATACCAGTAGATATTGGGATATGTGGAAGAAAAAATGATAACATGTTTGATTTTTAGAGGTAACATCTCAAGTTCTCTTAATTTGAGGAGTTTAATACTGTAGCAAGTATAATCACAGCAATGAAGACAAAATGCAGCCTGAGCATTCTGATAAAACTTCAAAATAACTCAGTATTATAGACTGTGATTGGTGAAAAATATTTCACATACATAGGATAAAACAAATCTCTCATGAAGCAAATCTCTGTTTAAATTGGGGTGGGAGGAGGGAGGAGGGTTCAGGATGGGGAACACATGTATACCTTTGACAGATTCATTTTGATATATGGCAAAACCAATACAATATTGTAAAGTTAAATAAAATAAAATAAAATATATAAGCTTGAAAGGAAAATGTTGAAAAAATAAAAATTCACAAAACACTTCATAGAATTATTAAATTACTAGTAATCCTTATTTGGGTTTCTCTAGTGGCTCAAATAGTAAAGAATCTGCCTGCAAAGCATGAGACCCAGGTCGATCCCTGGGTCAGGAAGATCCCCTGGAGAAGGGAATGGCTACCCACTCCAGTATCCGTGCCTAGAGAATCCCATGGACAAAGGAGCATTGTGGGCTGCAGTCCATTTGGTCACAAACAGTTGGACAAGACTGAGAGACTAATACAACAACAACACGACCCTTACTCAACACTCAAAATGGATATTGTAAATGAAAGGAAACTTACAAGTAAGTGAAGTAATTAAGGAGAAACTGATATTATCTGATCTAGAAAGGAAACTTTGCTTGGGCTTTGAGAGCAAAGATTGTTCATCATCATTGGCCACAGAAAAGAAAAAACTGTTTTGTTTTTTTTTCCCCATAAGGCATCATCAATTCAATGCACATGAGTTTGAGTAAGCTCTGGGAGTTGGTGATGGACAGGGAAGCCTGTCGTGCTGCAGTCCATGGGGTTGCAAAGAGTCGGACATACTGAGTGACTGAACTGAAGTGGAAATTTGATAACAAGAAGGTCAGTTGTGTGTGCACAGGGGAAGATAATGGGACAAACCAATGGTGTTTAGCAACATTAAGAGAAAAGGAAATTGTTAGCAGGATACATGTTTAAAAATCTCCCTATTTTCCACGGAGAAGTTGGAAAATCAAGCCATAGAGCCTCCTTCATGGACTCTGTATAAGGAGTTTCAGATTTTTCTGTTGAGACGAAAGCAATTAATGTGATTTAGCTATCATAAATCCTATTATAATATTTCTTTTAAATTTTAATTTATCAGAGATGATTGTGACTATCTCAGATTCAGTAAGGTCTCTATATTCCTAGATCAAATAACTATAGACAATGGGTGGGATCGTGTCACCTTCTTGTGGAAGCTCTCTTGTGGTAAATGATGTGTAAGAGTGATGGGGTTCCCAGTGGTGGGGAAGCTGTCTCAGTAATTGTTTATTTTGTTGCATTAACTACTGATGGCCAAACTGAAATTGTATCCTGCCTATTCTATATGTAGGCAAAGATCTAAGGTGTGAGTATATGTTGCAATATGGAAGTGAGTAACTGAGAGAGAAAAGTTTAGAATGTATATTACAATACGATTCTCATCTGTTTGGCATAATTTAAATCATGCTTCTTTATGAAATAAAGAAAACAATATGATGTATAAGATTACAAAGTAACTTCCCCCAATATACTGTGCCTGAAATGAAAGAAAGCCTGTTTCCCAAATAAAATAATAAAATGTGAGTATATATTTATCCATATATGTGGGAGTGTGTTTATGTGTGCATATATTTCAGTATATATTTTTAAGTTACAGAATAGCATCATTTTCACCTATTCAAGTTTTACTCCTTACTATACAGTAACCGGAGAAGGCAATGGCACCCCACTCCAGTACTCTTGCCTGGAAAATCCCATGGGCAGAGGAGCCTAGTGGGCTGCAGTCCATGGGGTCACGAAGAGTCGGACACGACTGAGCGACTTCACTTTCATTTTTCACTTTCATGCATTGGAGAAGGAAATGGCAACCCAGTCCAGTGTTCTTGCCTGGAGAATCCCAGGGACAGGGGAGCCTGCTGGGCTGCCATCTATGGGGTCTCACAGAGTCAGACAAGACTGAAGTGACTTACCTTATACAGTAAAGCTTTGTATTTTTCATTGATTTAGTTGGTAATATATCCATATCATTCGTTATTTTACTGCCTACCATACTGGACAAGTAGTTGTGCAATGTTGGTCAAATATAAATACAGACTTCATTTAGAAATTAGAAATCTAGAAATTTGGTAGTTGGGTGCCAAGAGAATCTGTATCTCAAATATAAATATATTTTTAAAGCAGCTATTGAACTTTTTAACCTATAGCAAATGCTTAATCTGTCTATACATCCTAGTCCAAAAATAAATTGACACGTTTTAGTAGGCTCTTGATCTATAGAAAAATATATGATGGAATATTTTTGTTTTATTCATAAGTCAATTAGACATTGATTATAACACTGTGGCACCATTGCAAGTTTTACTGTCACCATTCTGGCTTAGCAAGCTTATATGATGCCTTATATGTTGTAGCAGTTTTTGGTTTAATATTTGGAATTAATTTCTGAAACAGCTTAGGCTAAGCACTCAGCCTGTCATTTTTCTAAATCTGATAGGATGGAATAGTAAGTAGCTGAAATATTCTAGAGCTATATTACAAGCTTCAGTGATAACAGGGGTCCACGATTCATTTTCAAAGCAAAGTTTCTTTCCTAATATATCTGATGTATCACTTTTTATTGGCAATTTTCATATCTGAGTTGGCAACCCTGCCATTTGTTTTTATTGTTATTGTTTTCTTTTTGTGGAAAAGATAAACAAAACTAGTTCAGGGCCTTTGGTTGTTTATATCTTTAGCCAGTTCCTAGCACTGCTCCCCTCCTTTGCTGGGTTCCTTTCTTGCCAATCTTTTCTTGGGTACCTGATTTCTGAGCAGATGCTCTTTTTAATCTCATCTCATCTTAATTTTAAATATTTATTCATCGAATGTTTCCAGTCTCCAGTAAACTAGGAATTGGTTTTTGTATTGCTTTTGTGGCACTTGTTGGATTGTGGTCTTATAATTTACATGTCTGTCTCCAAATTATTCTTAGCTTGAAGAGGGCAAAGATTGTATTTTTGTCATCGCTACAGAACCAGACTTTCAGCATAGTCTAAATACTCAATAACTTTTGATTGAAGAAATAAGAAATTACAGAACATGACTGCAGAACTGGAATCTTAATGGATAGAAATTTAAGAAATTAAGACCACAGAGAATGGCATAATGCTGTATTTTTCGTTCGGAGACAATTATATTAAAAGAGTTATCATTTTCAGAGGGAATCACAGATTCTATTCTTTTTTTGTCTCTTTAGATAAGTCTGATTAGACTGTGCATTATGACACATAAAAATCAAGGTCACCAGATCAGAATTCTTTTTCTAATTCTTCAAGAATATTCATCCACATTCATGTTTGACCTAATATGTCCTGCTTTCTTTTCCACAGTTTCTTCTCTTCTCCTGACTCTAGGCTCTTAATTCTATATTTTACTCAAGCCTATCTCCTTTTCTGATGATGCATTTGCTATCTTTTATTCAAGTTACTGTGTTTACTTCAGATCCTCCCACTCTTCCTCTATTCTAGCTTTCTTTAGTGTTTTTTTCTTCCTTCTCTTAGTGTCAGCAAATGCATAACTCAGCTCATAGATTGTCTCTGAGTCACAACTTCAACTCTCAAGTTTGTTTTCAAACTACAAGGCCAGGGAAGGGAATTCAAGCAATCAAATATAACCATGCTATTGGCTTACTTTCCTCATAGCTCAGTCAGTAAAGAATCCACCTGCAATGAAGGATACCCAGCTTCGATTCCTGGGTTGGGAAGGTACTCTGGAGAAGGAAATGGCAACCCACTCCAGTATTCTTGCCTTTAAAATCCCATGGAGGGAGGAGCCTGGCAGGCTATAGTCCACAGGGTCACAAGAGTTGACATGATTTAGTGACTGAACCACCACATTGGGTTACTTAAAGCTTGGAACCTGCATTCCTGTAAAGGAATCCTATCTATGAGTTTTTTCCAAACTCCAGTATGATCTGTATGTTTAACAAATAACATGCTTCAGTCCCTAACTTTTTTTTTTTTCCCCTGGTGCCAAACCAGTAAAATCTATGCTTTCAAAAGTATAGGAAGGGTCAGAAAAGATGAATACATAACCATATTTTTAGGCAAATCCCTCCAGTTGATGTATATACCTCTATAGAAACTAAAGAACAGGATTCTATGTGATCTCCCAGATAGTGGTGAAATACTTATGAGTCCTGAATCAGAAAGTCTGATAGTAATTCTCAGATATGCTCTTAACTTGCTGATGACCTTTGACAAGGGGTGCACTTTTTTTGTATGTCATTTGCCTTATAAGATTGTGGAGAATATAGATATATAAATTCATGTGAATTCCTTCACTGTTACATAAAAGGTACTCAGTTAAATATGGGTTATGAGCCGACTCATTGGAAAAGACCCTGTAGCTGAGAAAGACAAAGGGCAGGAGGAGAAGGGGGTGACAGAGAATGAGATGGCTGGATGGCCTCACTGATTCAATGGAAATGAGTTTGAGTAAATTCTGGGAGAAAGTGAAGGACAGGGAACCCTGACATGCTGCAGTACATAGGGTCACAAAGAGTAAGACAAAATTTAGGGACTAAATAACAACAGCCCTTAGTATTACAATTTTCCACTACAAAAATGTTTTTGATCTATTCTCTAGAATTGTTCTTAAGCAATTTTCTAGACCAACTATAATAGTACTGGCAAGAAATATGCTTCTAATTCTTATAAAAAATTTCCAAACTTCAATTTGCAACTGTGCTCTCGTATTATTCAACAGATACTGGTGTTTCTGAAATCAGAGGTCTTCAAAAAAAGCCAGAGGTTGGTGATTAATACAGTTTGCCTTCTTGGACCAAACTGCTTCAAAAATTGCCTCTAACAAAAATAGTATTTTTCTGCTCTCTGAACGTAATTGGAACTTTTAGCAGCTGAATAATATATTTACATTAACATCATTATTTCCTAATTTAGCCCAGTCCTATGCCATCAAATTTATACCTTCTTAATAATTGTAAGGCCCTTTCACTCTAAGGTGATCTCCACTTTATCTCTACTTGTGAGGATGAAGCTGTATATTATTGACAGTGATCTGTATTTCCACTTTGAAGAGGGAAAAAAAAGAGAAAAGACTCCCAAATTAAATACAAATTAAATAGAAGAAAATATATGGTAATGGTAAGAGTAGAAATAAATGAAATAGGAAAAAATAAAGAAAAATGAAAACTCAAAGTTTCATTATGTGAAAGGATTAATATTATTGAAAAATCTTATCATTAGCAAGGTTGAAATAAACAAGAGGGAAGGCACAAGCTACCAATAACTGGAATGAATGTATAACCAATGATTCTATGGACATTCAAAACAATAGAGAAACATTATAAACAATTTGATAGCAATAGACTTGACAGTTTTATTAAATAGGGTCCTGGGAAACAGAGTTACTTAAACTGATCAAAAAATGTAATCTGTTAAAAGGAACCGAAAATTACTAATACATCCACAAAGAAACCTATTCATTTCAGTTCAGTTCAGTTGCTCAGTCGTGTCCGACTCTTTGTGACCCCATGAATCGCAGCACACCAGGCCTCCCTGTCCATCACCAACTCCCGGAGTTCACTCAGACTCACGTCCATTGAGTCAGTGATAGACCCTGCTAATATTACTGGTGAATTAGACAGTTGCTGATTTTATTTTTTGGGGGGGAGGCTCCAAAATCACTGCAGATGGTGATTGCAGCCATGAAATTACTTACTCCTTGGAAGGAAAGTTATGACCAACCTAGACAGCATATTAAAAAGCAGAGACATTACTTTGTCAACAAAGGTCCGTCTAGTCAAGGCTATGGTTTTTCCAGTAGTCATGTATGGATGTGAGAATTGAATTACAAAGAAAGCCGAGCACTGAATAATTGATGCTTTTTAACTATGGTGTTGGAAAAGACTCTTTGTACCTTGGACTGCAAGGAGATCTAACCAGTCCATCCTAAAGGACATCAGTCCTGAGTGTTCATTGGAAGGACTGATGTTGAAGCTGAAACTCCAATGCTTTGGCCGCCTGATGTGAAGAGCTGACTCATTTGAAAAGACTCTGATACTGGGAAAGATTGAGGGCAGGAGGAGAAGGGGACGATAGAGGATGAGATGGTTGGATGGCATCACCAACTCAATGGACATGGGTTTGGGTAGATTCTGGCACTTGGTGATGGACAGGGAGGCCTGGCATGCTGCAGTTCGTGGGGTTGCAAAGAGTCGGGCACGACCAAGCGACTGAACTGAACTGAATACCAAATATTTTGGAGATTTCCAATTGTATACAGACTTTCACAAAATGAAGAAGCAAATACTGTCATTTCATAAGGGTATGATAACTTTATGCAAGTTACTTGTTTTTTCACACCTCATTTTCCTCACCCCAAACATGTAAAATTGATATCTCACAGAATTCTTGAGAAGACTAAAGAAATAGCATGCCAATATGATTGCTATGTATGCCTGGAGCACATTTGGTGCTGTTTAATTTGAATTTTTATCTGCAAGTCTATTCAGATAGGAAGAATAAGACACCTGTAAACAGTACCTATGTTTGAGTTTTTATTTAAACATTTTGGTAGGCATATTGACAATTGATTAAAATTGTTTTCTCATGTAGTATAGTTTAGTTATATACTCCTTTACATAACTCCTTTCTCTTCTTTAGGAAAAACTAATAAAGTTTTTTTTCTTTTTCCAAAAGTTTGATATCTTCATTTTATTTTCCATGAAAATAAAGAAGCATTTTTCAAGCCTGTCTTTGCTTACTTCTTTCAGTCATATATTTGACTATATTTATTCATTCTCAAGGCATTGAGATGTTTGACTTGTGGTAATTTAGGACTCCTATTGATTTTACTTCTAGTCAGGTTTTCATTCATGATTTTTCTCCTGTTATGATTAAAATAGAGACCAGAGCATTAAACATATGTGGTTCAATGATTTTCTTTACTCATCTTTCTTCCTTCACATCTGGATGGAAAGAGCAGCTCTTCCTCACCATATGCTTTTGCTTGGTTTGTTTTTCTTAATTGTCCTGAATTCATTTTGGGCTAGAATAAACATACTCACATACGTAGATATAGAGAGAAACTTTAAAGTATTAGCACTTTCACTGATATATGATAAACACTAGATACCAAATTGTCTGCAAAATATTTACTATTGCTGAATTTCTTTGAAGTGTATATATAATGAACCCATTCCAGGAAGATACAGACATTATAGCTGGCTTCTATTCTCTATACTAGCTTTTTCCAGTTGAACATATGTATCTATAATTGTTTGTCAATGTCTTAAGTTAGATTATTATAGACAAAATGGCCTCCTTGGTAATTTTCCATAAGTTCCCTGAAAACTCAAGAGCATTGAAAAAAGATTTTGACATTTTTGTTCCTTCTATGAAAAAAAATCTATAGCATAAGGTTGTATATAGATTGTGCCTCTTTTAATATTGTTATTATTGCCTTCATTACTAATAATTTTTTCCCATGAGGTTGTATGGAAGGAATAAAGGAGAAGTGAGCCTGAAATTTCAACAAAGATGAGAGTACATAGCGCATAATGTGCCTTTTCATATTTGATTTAGTTCTGACAATGAAACTTAAAAGGCAAATATTATTGACAGTTTCATAGCAAAAAAAAGTGGTACAGAGAAGTCAGTCAATTTGCTTAAGATCACACAACCTTTAAAGGGCAGGATCAAGATTCAAAGTTAGGCCTTTTGACTCTGGAGTTTATAATACTTTTCTCTAAATCACTACTTGTTTGAAGGACTTTGAACAAATGATACTGAATTTTAGTAGACCCAGCAATAACACTTTGTTTCATGCTGTGTCAAATGACTATCTTTGTGATATATAAAACAACATGACATAACTGTCATATAGTCATTTTAAAATATTTTTAAAGCCACCACAAAATTGCTTTTCGTACTTTCTATTGTGAATAATGACAAAGACATTAACTTTTGAAGTGTTAAATTACATGTATACCCATGCTGTGTGTACATTCGTGTAAAATCTATTTTATGTAAAACAGATAATACATAGATCTAATATATTTCAGATGGCATTGTTTTCACTAGATTGAACTGTCATCTGTTCTAATAACATGAAACACTTATTCTACTGCAGTATCACAAACATCTACAGTATGTTTTTCTGACAAGCTATATTTTTAAGTTTCATTCTTGAAACTTCAAAAATTGATACCAATTCTTTTCAAGACAATGTGTTCAACACAGTGCAGCAAACATTGCTTTTATTTTTACCTTGTAGCATGAGTAGAAGAATTCCAGGTGATATAGTTCTGATATAAACTGTCTCTGCTCATAACTCAGAAGCTTATAGAATACTTTGATAGTTATGCAAACATGTTAGATTTGAGTCAAAAATTGTCATGGCATATATCCATGAATACATTCATATTTGAAAACTGTATTTGCCTCTCTACAATTCAGGATTTTAAATACTGTGGTTCCTGCTTCAAGTCTATTTTAAAAATTCTCTTATTTTTAAGTATGCATGTGTGTATATATATATATATATATATATATATATATATATATATATACATATATACATATATATATATGCTGCTAAGTCACTTCAGTTGTGCCCAATTCTGTGAGACCCCATAGATGGCAGCCCACCAGGCTCCCCCGTCCCTGGGATTCTCCAGGCAAGAATACTGGAGTGGGTTGCCATTTCCTTCTCCAATGTATGAAAATGAAAAATGAAAGTGAAGTCGCCCAGTCGTGTCTGACTCTTTGTGACCCCATGGACTGCAGCCTACCAGGCTCCTCCATCCATGGGATTTTCCAGGCAAGAGTACTGGAGTGGGGTGCCATTGCCTTCACCGATATATATATGCACACATATTGGTAATTACATTGTATTCTTTTACTCTGGGCAAAGTAGTATTTGTGATTCATTTTATGGAGACTACTGGTCTTACATAAACTTTCTATTCCTGTTCAGTCTGACTGTATGGATTAAAAATCATTTATGCCTTTATTTTGTTACTCAGCTTAATCCAAATGCAAACTAAAAAATTATCTGAAATATAAACATGGAGAATACATGAAATTTAAAGTGAATATTTATAAAAATACACAATAGTTTTTCACTAACATCTCTATGTACATGAAACAAATGCACAATCACCCATATTTGTAGATATAAGTGTGTGTGTGTGCTCAGTCATTAAGCCAGGTTCAATTCTTTATGACCCCATAGACTATAGCCTACCAGGTTCCTCTGTGCATGGAATTTTCCAGGCAAGAATATTGGATTGAGTTGCCATTTCCTACTCCAGGGGCTCTTCCTGACCCAGGATTGAACGCATGGATCTTGCCTCTCCTGCACTGGCAGGTGGATTCTTTATCACTGTGCTACCTGGGAATCCCACATACATACATACACATGTATAAATTAGCTATGAATGCTAATATTTGCTAATATTTATCTTGTAACTACTATGTGATGGGTATAAATTGAGATTATGTAGAATAGAAGTTTATGTAACTTGGATGGACTTTCCTGGTGATCCAGTGGTTAAGACTTGGCAACTTCCAATGCAGGGGTGTGACTTGAATCCCTGGTCAGGAAAGTAAGATTCCACGTGCCATATGGTTCAGCCAAAAAAAAAAAAAAATAGCAAAGTAATAAATATGTAGTTTGGGAAACCTTCAAAACACAAAATAACAAGTATAAAATAAAGTATTAAAGTGAATTTTATTAGAATAAGAAATAATTACTAGTTATATATTTTAAAAAATCAAGCAAAGACATAAAATATGCCAAATACAGAAAAATATTTTATTAAAATATCTCTAAAATTCTATTTTGTTCTGGTTACTTTTTATTTGACCATATCTTTCTATGACAATGGTCTTGTCACTTATTGTATAAATAGAATAGAAAGATAATTCAGTCTTCCTATTAGGTTGTGTTTTTTTTTTTGGTCTGAGAGTTTCAGAAAAGATTCTCTTAGCCTCACTATTTGTGGTAAAGCCATACAACATTTTGGATTGCTGTCAAAGTTAAGAAAACATTTACCAGGTTTCTTTCATATATTGTAAGATTTCTGAGTATTTCAGGTATTCTTTTGGAATGACTCATGTTCAACACTTTGAATTGACAATACTTTTTAGACAATTTGTCATTCATGTCTACTCATTGCAGTGGCTTATTATGAATATGTTATCTTTGTCAATATCAGTATTTTGTGTGAAATCAGTAAAAAAATAAATATTTTCCAATGTGAAAAGAATATTTGTTAGTTAGATTAGCAAATAATTCAAGACTACTTTATTTCTGTTCAAAATGTATATTCCACTCAGTGAATTGCTGACTTTAGAATGATCTAAAAAAAAAAAAAAGACTCATTGGAAAAGACTCTGATACTAGGAAAGATTAAGGGCAGGAGAAGAAGTGGGAGACAGAGAATGAGATGGTTGGATTGCATCACTGACTCGATGGACATGAGTTTGAGCAAACTCTGGGAGATAGTGAAGGATATGGAAGCCTTTCATGGTGCAGTCCATGGGTTCACAAAGAGTCAGAAAGGACTTAGTGACAGAACAACAACCAAAACTTTCACTTTACTTCTCATTGCTAAAATAAGTTCTACTTATTTTGTATATTACAGATGCAGAAATTATTTTGTTGTCTAATTTATTTGAAACTGTATCCTTCTTTATCATGTATCAATGTATTTCTGACAGGAGGAAAAAATTTATTTAACTTGGAATCTGAAAACCTGAGTTTTTTACTTAATTGTTTGGCAATTGAAAGAATTACTCAGTAATTTGCTTTTGGCTTTGTGTGTTTCAATTCTCCATTTCCCTCCACTCTCCACATACTTATTTTGCATTCAGAAAATATTTTCTGGAGGAGCTAAGATGGTGGAGGAGTAGGACGGGGAGAACACTTTCTCCCCAACAAATTCATCAAAAGAACATTTAAACACCGAGTAAATTCCACAAAACAACTTCTGAATACCGGCAGAGGACATCAGGCACCCAGAAAAGCAACCCAAGTCTTCGAAAGGAGGTAGGAAAAAATATAAACGACAAAAAAAGAGACAAAAGAGGGAGGGATGGAGTTCCGTCCTGGGAAGGGAGTCTTAAAAAGAGAGAAGTTTCCAAACACCAGGAAACCTTCTCATTGCCGAATCTGTGCCGAGCCTTGGAAGCACAGAGGGCAACATAACAGGGAGGAAAAATAAATAAACAATTAAAACCCACAGATTTCGAGCCCTACGGTAACTCCCCCAGCGGAGAAGCAGCGCAGACACCTGCACATGCCACTAGCAAGCGGGGGTTGGGCAGGGAGGTGGGGCGCGGGCTGCATCGCTTAGAGTAAAGATCTGGCCTGAATACCCTGGGTGCTATCTGAGCGAAATAATTTGGGCTAGCAAACCAGACTGTGGGATATCTACCACGAGAAAAGCCAGCCCTAACCTAAGACACTGCCAGGCCCACGCACGGAACAAAGGACTGAACAGAGATAGCTGGCTGCAGACCATCCCCCTCCGGTGACAGGCAGCCAGAGCCAGAAGGGGGCCATCGCAGCCCCAGAGAGACATTATCTATAAAACTGTAAGCAGGCTTCTTTGCTAACTAAAACTTCTTGGGGGTCTGGACGGTCAACATCTTCCTGAGAAGGTGCACTGGTTGTACACCTAGATAACCGAGCGGCGGGGAGGCGATAAGTCGCAGCAATCACGCTCGCCAAACACCTCATCACCTGAGCTGCTCAGACCTGGGAAGGGCACAAAACGCAGGCCCAACTGAGTCTGCGCCTCTGAGGACTACCCGAGCGCCTGAACCTGAAGTGCAGGCAGCCCAGGGCCGGCCACGGATGGTTCCCGGCAGAGCAACCTAGAACCTGAGCAGTGTGAGCAGGGAGGCTACACGCACTGTGAGCGGGGGCAGACCCAGTGTGCCTGAGGCACTGCGAGCACACGCCAGTGTTATTTGTTTGCAGCATCCCTCCCTCCCTCCCCACAGCACGACTGAACAAGTGAGCCTAAAAAAAAAAAAAAAAATGTCCTCCACCGTCCCCTTTGTGTCAGGGCGGAAACCAGACACTGAAGAGACCAGCAAACAGAAGAAGCTTTAACAGAGGGAACCGCCTTGGGAGCTACAGGCAATAGATTAAAACCCTGTGGTTAGTACCAACTACATAGGAAGGGGCCTATAGATCTTGAGAAATATAAGTCAGACCAAGGAACTAGCTGAGAATGAACTGAACCCACAATACTCACAACAAAACCAGAGAAAGTCCTAGATATATTTTTACTATTTTTACGATCATTCTTTCTTTCTTTCTTTCTTTTAATTATTTAAAAAAATTTTAATTCCTCTATTATTCCTTTAATTTTCACTTTTATAACCTATTACTTTGCAAAAAAAAGACCCTTTTTTTTTAAAAAGCAAACTTCATATATATATATTTTTTTCTTTTTTTCTAATTTTATTTTATTTTTAAACTTTACATAATTGTATTAGTTTTGCCAAATATCAAAATGAATCCGCCACAGGTATACATGTGTTCCCCATCCCGAACCCTCCTCCCTCCTCCCTCCCCATACCATCCCTCTGGGTCGTCCCAGTGCACCAGCCCCAAGCATCCAGCATCGTGCATCAAACCTGGACTGGCAACTCGTTTCCTACATGATATTTTACATGTTTCATTGCCATTCTCCCAAATCTTCCCACCCTCTCCCTCTTTTTTATAATTTTTTTTGACCTTGTTTTTTTTTTCTTTTCTTTAACATTGTATTTTTGAAATTCCAAACTCTACTCTAGATTTTTAATTTTAGCTTTTTGGTATTTGTTATCAATTTTGTACCTATAGATTTTTTTTTTTATAATATCTGTGACTTTTTTTTCCCCCTCTCTGTTTCTTTCTCTTCTTCTTTTATGTAACATTGTATATCTGAAATTCCAAACTCTACTCTAGATTTTTAATTTATGCTTTTTGGTATTTGTTATCAATTTTGTACCTGTATTTTCTTTATAATTTTTGGGACTTTGTTTGTTTTTGTTTGTTTGTTTGTTTTTTCTCTCTTTCTTTTTCTTCTTTTTTTTTAACACTATATTTTTGAAATTCCAAACTCTAGTCTAGATTTTTAACTTTTGCTTTTTGGTATTAGTTATCAATTTTGTACCTATATTTTCTTTATAACTTTTGTGACCTTTTTTGTTTTTGTTTGTTAGTTTTTTTTTTCTTTTTCTTCTTTTCTTTAACATCATGTTTTTGAAATTCCAAACTCCACTCTAGATTTTTAATTTTTGCTTTTATGTATTTTTTACCAATTTTGTACCTTTAAGAACCCAATCTTCAGTACCCATTTTTCACTAATGAGCGAGATTACTGGCTTGACTGCTTTCCCTCCCTTTGAACTCTCCTTTTTCTCCACCAGGTTGCTTGTGTCTCCTCCCTAACCCCTCTCTACTCTATCCAACTCTGAATTTCTGTGTGTTCCAGATGGTGGAGAACTCTTAGGGAACTGATTACTGGCTGGATCTGTCTCCCTCCTTTTCATTCCCCACTTTTATCCTCCTGGCCACCTCTGTCTCCTTCCTCCTTCTTCTCTTCTCTGTATAACTCCGTGAACATCTCTGAGTGGTCCAGTTGTGGAGTGCACATAAGGAAGTGATTACTGGCTAGCCCACTCTCTCCTCTATTGATTCCACCTCATCTCATTCGGGTCACCTCTAAATCCCTCCTCCCTCTTCTCTTCTCCATGTAACGCTGTGAATCTCTCTGGGTGACCCTCACGGTAGAGAAACTTTTCATCTTTAATGCAGATGTTTTATCAATGGTGCTGTATAGAAGGAGAAGTTTTGAAACTACTGTAAAAATAAGACCGATAACTGGAAGCAGGAGGCTTAAGTCCAAACCCTGACTCTGGGGAACTCCTGACTCCAAGGAACATTAATTGACAGGAGCTCATCAAATGCCTACATACCGACACTGAAACCAAGCACTACACAAGGGCCAACAAGTTCCAGGGCAAGACATACCAAGCAAATTCTCCAGCAACAAAGGAACACAGCCCTGAGCTCCAAGATACAGGCTACCCAAAGTCACCCCAAAACCGTAGACATCTCATAACTCATTACTGGACACTTCATTGCACTCCAGAGAGAAGAAATACAGCTCCACCCACCAGAACATCGATACAAGCTTCCCTAACCAAGAAACCTTGACAAGCCACCTGTACAAACCCACAAACAGCGAGGAAACGCCACAATAAAGAGAACTCCACAAACTGCCAGAATACAGAGAGGACACCCCAAACTCAGCAATTTAAACAAGATGAAGAGACAGAGGAATACCCAGCAGATAAAGGAATAGGATAAATGCCCACCAAACCAAACAAAAGAGGAAGAGATAGGGAATCTACCTGATAAAGAATTCTGAATAATGATAGTGAAATTGATCCAAAATCTTGAAATCAAAATGGAATCACAGATAAATAGCCTGGAGACAAGGATTCAGAAGTTGCAAGAAAGGTTTAACAAGGACCTAGAAGAAATAAAAAAGAGTCAGTATATAATGAATAATGCAATAAATGAAATTAAAAAACACTCTGGAGGCAACAAATAGTAGAATAACAGAGGCAGAAGATAGGATTAGTGAATTAGAAGATAGAATGGTAGAAATAAGTGAATCAGAGAGGATAAAAGAAAAATGAATTAAAAGAAATGAGGCCAATTTCAGAGACCTCCAGGACAATATTAAACGCTACAACATTCGAATCATAGGGGTCCAAGAAGAAGAAGACAAAAAGAAAGACTATGAGAAAATACTTGAGGAGATAATAGTTGAAAACTTCCCTAAAATGGGGAAGGAAATAATCACCCAAGTCTAAGAAACCCAGAGAGTTCCAAACAGGATAAACCCAAGGCAAAACACCCCAAGACACATATTAATCAAATTAACAAAGATCAAACACAAAGAACAAATACTAAAAGTAGCAAGGGAAAAACAAATAACACACAAGGGAATTCCCATAAGGATAACAGCTGATCTTTCAATAGAAACTCTTCAAGCCAGGAGGGAATGGCAAGACATACTTAAAATGATGAAAGAAAATAACCTACAGCCCAGATTATTGTACCCAGCAAGAATCTCATTCAAATATGAAGGAGAAATCAAAAGCTTCTCAGACAAGCAAAAGCTGAGAGAATTCAGCACTACGAAACCAGCTCTCCAACAAATACTAAAGGATATTCTCTAGACAGGAAACACAAAAATGGTGTATAAATTCGAACCCAAAACAATAAAGTAAATGGCAATGGGATCATACTTATCAGTAATTACCTTAAATGTAAATGGGTTGAATGCCCCAACCAAAACACAAAGAATGGATACAAAAACTGGCTGAATGGATACAAAAACAAGACCCCTACATATGTTGTCTACAAGAGACCCACCTCAAAACAGGGGACACATACAGACTGAAAGTGAAGGGCTGGAAAAAGATTTTCCATGCAAATAGAGACCAAAAGAAAGCAGGAGTAGCAATACTCATATCAGATAAAATAGACTTTAAAACAAAGGCTGTGAAAAGAGACAAAGATGGTCACTACATAATGATCAAAGGATTAATCCAAGAAGAAGATATAACAATTATAAATATATATGCACCCAACACAGGAGCACCACTGTGTAACACCAATATGTAAGACAAATGCTAACAAGTATGAAAGGAGAAATTAACAATAATAGTGGGAGACTTTAATACCCCACTCACACCTATTGATAGATCAACTAAACAGAAAATTAACAAGGAAACACAAACTTTAAACGATACAATAGACCAGTTAGACCTAATTGATATCTATAGGACATTCCATCCCAAAACAGTGAATTTCACCTTTTTCTCAAGCACACTTGGAACCTTCTCCAGGATAGATCACATCCTGGGCCATAAATCTAGCCTTGGTAAATTCAAAAAAATAGAAATCATTCCAAGCATCTTTTCTGACCACAATGCAGTAAGATTAGATCTCAAATACAGGAGAAAAACTATTAAAAATTCCAACATATGGAGGCTGAACAACACGCTGCTGAATAACCAACAAATCACAGAAGAAATAAAAAAAGAAATCAAAATTTGCATAGAAACGAATGAAAATGAAAACACAATAACCCCAAACCTGTGGGACACTGTAAAAGCAGTCCTAAGGGGAAAGTTCTTAGCTATTCAGGCATACCTCAAGAAACAAGAAACAAGTCAAATAAATAACCTAACTCTACACCTAAAGCAACTAGAAAAGGAAGAAATGAAGAACCCCAGGGTTAGTAGAAGGAAAGAAATCTTAAAAATTAGGGCAGAAATAGATGCAAAAGAAACAAAAGAGACCATAGCAAAAATCAACAAAGCCAAAAGCTGGTTCTTTGAAAGGATAATTAAAATTGACAAACCATTAGCCAGACTCATCAAGAAACAAAGGGAGAAAAATCAAATCAACAAAATTAGAAACGAAAATGGAGAGATCACAACAGACCACACAGAAATACAAAGGATCATAAGAGACTACTACCAGCAATTATATGCCAATAAAATGGACAACGTGGAAGAAATGGACAAATTCTTAGAAGAGTACAACTTTCCAAAACTGGACCAGGCAGAAATAGAAAATCTTAACAGACCGATCACAAACACGGAAATTGAAACTGTAATCAGAAATCTTCCAGCAAACAAAAGCCCAGGTCCAGATGGCTTCACCTATCCTACTCAAACTCTTCCAGAAAATTACAGAGGAAAGTAAACTTCCAAACTCATTCTATGAGGCCACCATCACCCTAATACCAAAACCTGACAAAGATCCCACAAAAAAAGAAAACTACAGGCCAATATCACTGATGAACATAAATGCAAAAATCCTTAACAAAATTCTAGCAATCAGAATCCAACAACACATTAAAAACATCATACACCATGACCAAGTGGGCTTTATCCCAGGGATGCAAGGATTCTTCAATATCCGCAAATCAATCAATGTAATACACCACATTAACAAATTGAAAAATAAAAACCATATGATTATCTCAATAGATGCAGAGAAAGCCTTTGACAAAATTCAACATCCATTTATGATAAAAAACCTCGAGAAAGCAGGAATAGAAGGAACATACCTCAACATAATAAAAGCTATATATGACAAACCCACAACAAACATTTTCCTCAATGGTGAAAAATTGAAAGCATTTCCTCTAAAGTCAGGAACAAGACAAGGGTGCCCACTCTCACCATTACTATTCAACATAGTTTTGGAAGTTTTGGCCACAGCAATCAGAGCAGAAAAAGAAATAAAAGGAATCCAAATTGGAAAAGAAGAAGTAAAACTCTCACTGTTTGCAGATGACATGATCCTCTATTTAGAAAACCCTAAAGACTCCACCAGAAAATTACTAGAACTAATCAATGACTATAGTAAAGCTTCAGGATATAAAATCAACACACAGAAATCCCTTGCATTCCTATACAGTAATAATGAGAAAACAGAAAGAGAAACTAAGGAAACAATTCCATTCACCATTGCAACAGAAAGAATAAAATACTTAGGAATATATCTACCTAAAGAAACTAAAGACCTATATATAGAAAACTATAAAACACTGGTGAAAGAAATCAAAGAGGACACTAATAGATGGAGAAATATACCATGTTCATGGATTGGAAGAATCAATATAGTGAAAATGAGTATACTACCCAAAGCAATTTATAGATTCAAGGCAATCCCTATCAAGCTACCAACGGTATTCTTCACAGAGCTAGAACAAATAACTTCACAATTTGTATGGAAATACAAAAAACCTCGAATAGCCAAAGCGATCTTGAGAAAGAAGAATGGAACTGGAGGAATCAACCTACCTGACTTCAGGCTCTACTACAAAGCCACAGTTATCAAGACAGTATGGTACTGGCACAAAGACAGAAATATAGATCAATGGAACAAAATAGAAAGCCCAGAGATAAATCCACGCACATATGGACACCTTATCTTTGACAAAGGAGGCAAGAATATACAATGGATTAAAGACAATCTCTTTAACAAGTGGTGCTGGGAAATCTGGTCAACCACTTGTAAAAGAATGAAACTAGAACACTTTCTAACACCATACACAAAAATAAACTCAAAATGGATTAAAGATCTCAACGTAAGACCAGAAACTATAAAACTCCTAGAGGAGAACATAGGCAAAACACTCTCTGACATACATCACAGCAGGATCCTCTATGACCCACCTCCCAGAATATTGGAAATAAAAGCAAAAATAAACAAATGGGACCTATTTAAACTTAAAAGCTTCTGCACAACAAAGGAAACTATGAGCAAGGTGAAAAGGCAGCCTTCAGAATGGGAGAAAATAATGGCAAATGAAGCAACTGACAAACAACTAATCTCAAAAATATACAAGCAACTCCTACAGCTCAACTACAGAAAAATAAATGGCCCAATCAAAAAATGGGCCAAAGAACTAAATAGACATTTCTCCAAAGAAGACATACAGATGGCTAACAAACACATGAAAAGATGCTCAACATCACTCATTATCAGAGAAATGCAAATAAACAACCACTATGAGGTACCATTTCACGCCAGTCAGAATGGCTGCGATCCAAAAGTCTACAAGCAATAAATGCTGGAGAGGGTGTGGAGAAAAGGGAACCCTCTTACACTGTTGCTAGGAATGCAAACTAGTACAGCCACTATGGAGAACAGTGTGGAGATTCCTTAAAAAACTGGAAATAGAACTGCCTTATGATCCAGCAATCCCACTGCTGGGCATACACACTGAGGAAACCAGAAGGGAAAGAGACACGTGTACCCCAATGTTCATCGCAGCACTATTTATAATAGCCAGGACATGGAAGCAACCTAGATGTCCATCAGCAGATGAATGGATAAGAAAGTAGTGGTACATATACACAATGGAGTATTACTCAGCCATTAAAAAGAATACATTTGAATCAGTTCTAATGAGGTGGATGAAACTGGAGCCTATTATACAGAGTGAAGTAAGCCAGAAAGAAAAACACCAATACAGTATACTAACGCATATATATGGAATTTAGAAAGATGGTAACAATAACCGTGTGTACGAGACAGCAAAAGAGACACTGATGTATAGAACAGTCTTATGGACTCTGTGGGAGAGAGAGAGGGTGGGATCATTTGGGAGAATGACATTGAAACATGTATAATATCATGTATGAAACGAGTCGCCAGTCCAGGTTCGATGCACAATACTGAATGCTTGGGGTTGGTGCACTGGGACGACCCAGAGGGATGGTATGGGGAGGGAGGAGGGAGGAGGTTTCAAGATGGGGAACACATGTATACCTGTGGTGGATTCATTTCGATATTTGGCAAAACTAATACAATATTTTAAATTTTAAAAATAAAATTAAAAAAAAAAGAAAATATTTTCCATATTCAGACTCCATCTCTGGTCCTGCTTCTTTAGGGTCAAAATGCTGGATTAGTTTTTAGAGTGAACAGAAGCAATAGTTTTCCTGAAACCATTTCAACATTTTCATTATTAACATATCTACCGTGACTTCTGTGACTAACAATATCTAACTATAGAGAAAACTACTACAAATCAAAAGAGTATATCCCTGGAACATAGACATAGTGTGATCTCAATTCATATCTCAATCTCAATTCAATATACTTGTTGTGGAATCTCCCAGCAATAGTCCTAACTCTAATGCTATCATAGAAAAGAGAAAATGTATTGATATTCATAGATAAACCTTTCTGCTGTTGTTTGTTTCAAATTTTCCAAAAATCATAACCATCAGAACAGATTGCCAAGGCCTCTTTAAGGTATTTGATGTGTATAATATTCATGATAATCTTACTCTCCAGTGCAATTTCAAAAAAGTTATTCAATTGAATAATAAAATAAATTTTTGATGTATGAACAAGTTTAGTCTCTAAAATGAGAGGAGAAACTACGAAAAAAAAAAAAAAAGAGATGAAAGCTTTCTCTAGATTACAGGTAGAATCTAGGCAACTTGAGTCAGAAGTTTGCTTTCCTAACCCTCTCAGGCACGCTTTTTTTTTTTTTTTTTGCATAGTAAAATGTGACTTTAGATGTCACTGTTTCTACTTGGTCTTGCATCTGATCAGCTTACCCAGTGATTGTTTTAAACTTCATTGGATTTTTATTCTCCTTACTCACAGAAAACTAAATGATGTGTAAGGCATGAATTTGACCTTATCCTAGGCAATCGTTTTGTCTTGAATAGAGGTAACTAGAATAGTAGCAGACACAAAGCTAATTCAGTGAAAAGCAGAATCAATGTTAGGATGCATTTTGATATATTATAATGTGAATAAAGAAGTTATAGCCATATGCATCTCCACAGATAAACCTAATAAAGATAATATTCATCATTAAGAGGAAATTGCAAAAGGTTTTACACAGCATGATTCCATTTATAAAGTTAAAAATATACAGTTTGTGTGTGTGTGTGTGTGTGCATGTGTGCTTGTGTGTGTTTGAAGAAAGCAAGAAAATGACAGTGCTATCATAAAGTTCAAGGTAGGGTTTAGCTTAGGTGGTGTGTTTCCTTGGAATCATAGAATGGCACAGAGGCAATGCCACAGTAATTGGTGGTTTTATTTTATTATTCTTTGTTATGTCTTTGAAATACATTTAAATATCTTTACTTATAAAATATTTAATTAAAACAATTAACACATTTCAATGGGATTTGAAATAACCAGCTGAGTAGTAGAATAGTTTCTGGTGGGAAAGACCAAGCCAAAAAAACAGCAAAATAGAAGAAGAATTAGGTGAAGTTGGAGGCTTGAAGAAAAAGTATTCAGGCTAGACATTGTTATTCTGAAGATGGCTTCATAGAAAAGCACATCTAAATGTAGATCAGAACGTGTGACCTATTTCAACATGTGTTGAAAAAGCCCACTGAGGTAAAAACGTTGATGGACAGTGTCCAGGTTGAGTCAAATATCTTCAATACAGAATGAAATAAGAATGGCTCTATGATTAATACTGTTGAGGTAAGTGTTTGAGGGTAATGCAGGGAGTCACAGGGTTAATAGTGTAATGTTTGGCAGAATTTCAGTCTTTCTCAAAAGATACATGCCAAACTTTTACTATCAGGCAGAAAATGTACCAGGACCTGTACTAAAATATTGAGTAAAAAGCCACATGTATACTGTGATTTTCAAAAGTATGAATTCTCTTGCCCTTCAGGAAACATGCTTCAGAGTAAGAGATGGAGAACATGATACAAATCTTGTTTCTAAAATCCCAGAGCAGATAAAATAATCCAATTTGGCAAAATTGAGTTATAGACTGGAGATCCCAATTATAGGGCTGCTGCTGCTGCTGCTAAGTCGCTTCAGTTGTCTGATTCTGTGCAGCCCCATGGACTGCAGCCTACCAGGCTTCTCCATCCATGGGATTCTCCAGGCAAGAACATTGGAGTGGGTTGTGGGTTGCCATTTCCTTCTCCACAATTATAGGGCAGTTATAATTAAAAACTCAACAACTGAGGACTAGGAATTTAAGCTAGAATTTCATTCATTGGTGAAGTCAGGTAAGAAGATCAGAGAAAAAACAGAAATGTGATAAATGAAGAAGGAAAACTTCTTTGAGTTTATAAAAAAGTTGATACTGTCTGGGATTAAAACAAAGTAGAATAGGTTATCATATAAGACATGTAGGAATGAAATGGTTTTCTTTGATAAGAAAGAGTAATTATACTACTTACATATTTTCTGTGTAATAATGAGGGTGGGAGCAGGAGAGTTGAGAAAATGTTTTAACAGTGAATTGAAACCAACTTGGTTTAAAAATTGTAAACGTTTGAACTGAAAAAACAAATTTTATCAGTATCATAAATGAAAAGATCAGCTTAGCAATATTCAATGTAAAATTAACTGGATATTTCAAGTGAACCACAAGTTGAAAACAATGTTTTATTCATGAGACTATGGAATCAGGTCCACCGTGTCAGTAGTCATATCTGCTTCTGTGATATCATAGATTATTATTTTTTCCTCATGAGTATTAATATAGGGACTTTTGGGGTTATGTTGTTGATGTACTAAAAGTTCATTTCATTAAGTGCTGTGTGAAGCCATTAAAATAATCTAGCATAGTTTCTGGTACATAATTTACCATTATTTCTTTGCACTTTCTTGTCCACTGTTCACATTTCTCTGCCTGGCTCTGTGCCTATGGTAGCTGATCTTTATGGATTGTGTCAGTGAGCCTTCTGCTTCTGGTTTCTGGCTGTCTTTACTAATAAGAGGTATCAATAGGAAATCAGAAGGAAGGAAGATAGATGAACAGCCCATTTAGTTTCTACCTCCCTCCAACTGGGTCACTTTGGTCTCAAGCAACCCTCTCCTACAACTAAAACGGTGCTCATGGGGTAGCAGTAACCACTCTATCCTCATGTCCCTTTCAAGCACCAGGAGTTAAGAACTCTTCTCTGTTGCAAATCCTGGAGTGCTCCACCAATTCTTATTGGTTTTATATAATGCTACCCACCCTTTGTAACAGTACCTTTTAAACACTCTTCAGGTATCCACGTGTGCTGCTGCTAAGTCGCTTCAGTCATGTCTGACTCTGTGCGACACCTAATTCTTTCCAGAACACTATTTGTTACACAAAATAACCAAAAGTTATTATTTGAGAGAATTTTACTTTTAAGATTAAATGAGATAGTTAGCCCAGTTTATCTGCATTGGTCAATCTATACTTGAAGTAACTATTTAGTTCTAGAGGTTGATTTCAACAGAAAAGCTGTGTAATGCAGTGGATGAAAGAAGGAACCCCAGAGCCCCTGACTGACATGCCTAAAGCAAAGACAAAATTTTACTTTTTAAATTTATATTTCCTTTGATAAAAGGCAAAATATTTTTAATGACTATAATTATCCAGTGATAAAATGACACCCCTTTGAAGTAATGCATACCTTTTCATTGGAAATTTTCAAGCAGAGGCCCGATTACCATTGTCAGTGCTGTCTGAGGAATATTCCCATATTAGATACAGGTTGAGCTTCATGAGTTCTCAGATCTCTTATTACCCTGAGTTTTTTTTGTTTTTGTTTTTTTAAGGGACCATTTTCATATTCTTCTATAACAGACTACTGAAATGTGGGAGAGTGCTCTCAATAACTCTAATCATGATATGATGTAATTTAAGCCTTTGAGCATAAAAATACAATTCCCAGGTTACACAGTTGCATGATTAGATATATTACAATACCTCATAGTTTTCCATATCATTGTGATTCTTAAAAAAATTAGTAGACTATATTACATTATATTAAAAGAGTATAGAGACCAAGAGGTGGAAGATAGAAGTTTTCAGGTATATTGAAGGAAAAGGGAGAGGAAAAAATTTAATATTTTTGTTATACTATTATAAAGTCATTGATTTCATATATTGGTTTTAAATATTTTTCAGGTTAATAGTGATTTTCTAAAATTTGAATTTTAATTGCACTTAGTTTTTTTCTTTTCCCTTGTCTTTAAAATATGGACTCATTTGTCCTTGTACCTAATTATTTTAAACTCTATATGCCAAAGCCAAGAAACACAGAGTTCAGCGTATCTTTTGAATAAGTATATTTTTAACCTCTTGATTTAGGAAGGAAACTTGCTTTCTCTTGTTCTCAAAAGCAGCATTTTTTTTTTCTGGGTTTATGTAGTGAACTTACGAAACAATTCAATATCACCTAAATCACTGGGGCTTGCTCCCATCAAGTTGAAAATCATATTTTATACAATGGCACTTTCTTTCAAAAAGTGAGAAAACAATGATCTTGCCTTATATTACGGGGACAGTCTGAAGAAATACTGATCAGTAAAGAGATTGCTTTGTCTAATTACAGTTATAAAACCTATCAGGCTCTTAAACATCTCAAAAAAAGGAAAGGTGGACAGGTTTACCTGTAGAGATAGGGTGAACTTTCTCACTGGGTGGTTCCCTTTGCCTTGTGAAAATCAGGTTGGAAAGATCTGGAACTGCAGTCGTTTAAAACTAAAGCATCTCTTTCATTACTTAACTCAGTGTCCCTGAAAGACAGTCTTGTGTGATATGTTCTCTGTGAGTGCTAATTTATGATTGGCGTTTTGATGGAAAGCTGTCAGGTGGCCTTCTTTCTCTTTACTTCCTCTACATTGATTTATTGGTAGGAAGAAGATGCAATTGCAGTGGCAACTTTTTCCATTTAGGCTTCACAGATATAGTGCACACGATTTCCAATGATTAAACAGAATTCAGCTGACATACCACTGTCCAGCAAGCTTTCATTACTGAATCATGAGGAGGAGATGACACAATTTTTAATGGCATTAGCTTTTTCTTTTATGGATATTTAGGTCACAAGTGAGTACAATTTTGGCAGCTGCAACTTTATCCCCCTTTGGACATATAAAATCATCTAATTTGGAACCCCAAATGTCAGACTTTGATAGGCAGCTTAGTTTCAGAGTGATGGATGATAAATTGAGAAGTCCATTACAAGCCAAGTGTGTTCAGAAAAATGTGTAGGGAAAACTTCAGGTAACTTACCAATACCTGATGCTTGGTGGGAATAAATATTGTGTTTAATCATTTTTCACAGAAGGAATGAATCAAACAGATTTTAACACATCGATAACAAGACCATACTACCTTGTCTCTACTCCTATTCTTTAGTTCATTTGTGTTTCTGCCTAAGTGC
Source organism: Bos javanicus (assembly GCF_032452875.1). NCBI lineage: Eukaryota > Metazoa > Chordata > Mammalia > Artiodactyla > Bovidae > Bos > Bos javanicus. Next base: position 72,503,270 of record NC_083870.1, on the reverse strand, counting down.
TTTTAGTTACTGGCAGAGCCAACAAAGGTATTGACCTAAGATGGGCAGAGGCAGAATTTAGGGGCACACGTCTATGGCAATTCAATTTGATTTGACTCAAGTCTTGTTAGTGCAATATGAACCAAGATCATGGGAATTGAATTCAAGGAAAGTGATCCCTGAGTTTCTTTTGCTGCCTTGATCTCAAGTGTTTAACCAGCTTACATTATAAAATATTAGAATATATAACTTTAAGGAGCTTTTGTTGAAAATTAGAATTAGTATTTTTGACCACTTGGAGCTTGCCAAGTGATTTTCTCAGGCATATAGTTACCCACAGAGATTTTAAGCAAATAGGCCTTATTCTTTGTTTCATGGTAAGAATATTAACAGGCCATTGAAAAAAAATTTTAAGTATAAAAAGTATAGTTTAACAATATGATTCAACACAGACTTTTTGGGATGCTGCTGTGTTTAAGTTCTCTGCTAGGCATGTAAATAGAAGATAACAGTTTTTTAAAATTAATTTTTAATTGAAGCATAATTGCTTTACAATGTTGTATTGGTTTCTTCCATACAACAATATGAATTAGCTATATGTAAAGAGGAAAGTGAAAAAGTTGGCTTAAACCTCAACATTCAGAAAACAAAGACCATGGCATCCGGTCCCATCACTTCATGGCAGATAGATGGGGAAACAGTGGAAACAGTGTCAGACTTTATTTTGGGGGGTTCCAAAATCACTGCAGATTCATGGGGTCACAAAGAGTCGGACACGACTGAGCAATTGAACTGAACTGAACTGAACTGATACATATACCTCCTCTCTCTTGAGCCTTCCTCCCACCCATCCTAAGGGTAACAATTTTAACTAGGTAAGTAGTTTTCCTTTTTCCCTCAAAGAAAGTGTGAATAATTGTAGTATTAAAAAATAATGCTATCAGCTCTATAATATACAACCTGCATGCACTGCTATAAAAGAGGAGAAAAATTATTTACATGTATATACTTACCAACTTATCTAAATCCATTTTTTTTGTTTGTTTTTTTTTTCCTGTGAGTACTGAGGAAAATTCCACAGCGTTGAGCCTAGAAGAAAAAGAACTAGTTCCTGCTTGGATGCTAAGGTGATTTTAACCTTTGAAAAGATAGCCAGGTTGCAATGATTAACTAGAATACTCCAATAGTAATATGCATGAAGATAGGTTTGTATGAGAAAAGTTCCCCCGAAGCAATCCATCCAAAGAGATATGTGGTTAAACATAGTGGATGTTATCTCCAAAAGACTTAGTCATCTAAGCAGTTAGTGGACAAAGCCTTGTCCTTTATAGGCCAAGTAAATATCATTAGATTCAATAAAAGTGGCATTAATAATTTCAACTCTAGTTTTCACAAAGGTAAATGAGCATATGAATAATGTCTTAACTGAGAAAAAGGGGGAACCTGGCTTCAGTTCCTAGGTTAAAGATAATTTTAAAAAAAGAGAATTTATGACTTTAAAGGTTAACACATTTGTTTTTTATATGGGATTAATAGTGAATTCTTTTGAAACATGCTAAGATTCTATTGGAAGGAATAAAGTCATATGCAATCTAAAACATAAAAACTTTATAAACCCCTTTTGGTTATCTAGCCCCTAGTTAACCTAGTAGAAGAGGAATACTGAGGGCAAAGGCAGTTAACTTCAGTTCAGTTCAGTTCAGTCGCTCAGTCATGTCTGACTCTTTGTGACCCCATGAATCGCAGCACGCCAGGCCTCCCTGTCCATCACCAACTCCCGGAGTTCACTCAGACTCACGTCCATCAAGTCAGTGATGCCATCCAGTCATCTCATCCTCTGTCATCTGCCGGGGTCCAGCCCTGGTGGATCCAGGGAAATTCAAAGGGGAGACAGCTTTGGCGATCAGAATACGATAGCTTTAATTAAATATTAATTAGAGATATAAAGAGTAATAGAATAAGGACAGCTCAGTAGGAAAATTAAGTGGAGAAAAGAGGCTGAATAACTTGGTTTACGTGGAAAGCTAGTAAAATTCCAAGGCAAGGAATTTACGTCACCTACGTAGGCCACAGGCGTCCTCCCCTTCTCCCGAAGGAGAGGAGACACTAAGGCCTCCCCGGTCAGATCTTAGAAGCCCAGGCATAATTAGTAGGCTTGACGAGCCTCCACGTTCCAGATAATTCAGCCAGAAGGTGAGAAAAAGAACAACATGGGGAGACCAGTCTTTCGAGGAACTGATCCCATTTTTTATTTTTCCAGGGTCTGTTTTTATACACTGAGATGTTATACAAAAGTCACGCGGGGTCAGCAGTCCTGACTTTTATTAAAGTCAGGTGCTTCATACAAATGTACACAGAGGTCTTAGGGGTGTTACATCATCTTCTGGCCAGGGGGGCCTGCTGACAATTTATGACCCTCTCCTTGTGACAGTGGTCAGTCAACCAGAACACTTATTTCTCCAGGGGTGATTATTTTTGAAACAGATGCCACCTTCCGAAGGTACCAGATAAAGTTACATTCCTATTGGGTGAGGGTGTAGTGTGTTTTAATTAAGGAAAGAATTTGCTTAGCCTAAGGTCTAACGTGATTAATATCAAAGGTTAATACTTATTTCTTCTATATATTCATTAATGTGTATAAGGGCAGGGGATGTGGAGATTTAGCAGTAAACATTGGCTCAACAAATGAAAAACCCTTTGCCAATATAATTTTTAATCAGCCTACTATACTATGCTAATAGTTTTCTAACTTCTCTAAAGAACCTGTTTTTAGAAGGTTTAAAGCATCTCATGCCTCTCACAGTTGGGAGGCTGTGAGCAATCACATGTGGCCGGACAAGCCTGTCAGGCAGGCTAGAGAACTTTCAAAGGAGTTTGTAGGTTGAAACACTCCTATCATGCCCAGGAATTATTATTAACTGGAGCTCTAAGTTAACTCCTTTTCTGAAAGAGGTGGTGGGGGACAGCCCCCTGTAAAGTCAGAGGTGTAGGTGAGAGCACAAAGCAGTAAAGTAGGCAGACTCTGGTTTTAGGGGTAGATGCTCGATTTCCAGGGGGACTCCTGAGGCTCGATCCTGCCTTTGCGTATGTTGAGCCTCCTTCCTCATGACCTTTGCCATGGGCAGAGCTCCTCACACCAGCTCCCAGCAGTCGTCCCCTTCTCCTCCTGCCCCCAATCCCTCCCAGCATCAAAGTCTTTTCCAATGAGTCAACTCTTTGCATGAGGTGGCCAAAGTACTGGAGTTTCAGCTTTAGCATCATTCCTTCCAAAGAAATCCCAGGGCTGATCTCCTTCAGAATGGACTGGTTGGATCTCCTTGCAGTCCAAGGGACTCTCAAGAGTCTTCTCCAACATCACACTTCAAAAGCATCAATTCTTCAGTGCTCAGCTTTCTTCACAGTCCAACTCTCACATCCATACATGACCACTGGAAAAACCATAGCCTTGACTAGACAGACCTTTGTTGGCAAAGTAATGTCTCTGCTTTTCAATATGCTGTCTAGGTTGGTCATAACTTTCCTTCCAAGGAGTAAGCGTCTTTTAATTTCATGGCTGTAGTCACCCTCTGCAATGATTTTGGAGCCCAGAAAAATAAAGTCTGACACTGTTTCCACTGTTTCCCCATCTATTTCCCATGAAGGGATGGGACCATATGCCATGATCTTTGTTTTCTGAATGCTGAGCTTTAAGCCAACTTTTTCACTCTCCACTTTCACTTTCATCAAGAGGCTTTTTAGTTCCTCTTCACTTTCTGCCATAAGGGTGGTGTCATCTGCTATTAAATGGTTAGAAAAATGCCCTTTTATGATGTTCCTGTACCTTTCTTATTATTAGCCTAGTTAGACTGGACAACTTTATCATGGAAAACAGAAGCAATTAAAAGTGTTCAATACTAGTCAAGTTATACAAATAAAAATTGACCAAAAACCTTTAAGTGCAAAGATGATACCAAAGCTAGCAACCATAACAACCACCATAACCACAGCCAAATCACACTGGAGAGGTAACTAACCTTCTTTATCCATACAGGTTCAGGGATAAATTCCATTGCCCGGTAGTACTTCTCAAAATTGGAGAAATGCAAGTTCCTGTACTTTGATTAAAGACAACTGAGTGCAAACCTCCACAGGAGAAATAAACACTTCTTTCCATCTAGTTATATGAAGTAAATATTTATTTAGATCTACTCATTGCTACCAAGTGTTAGATAGTACCAAGTGTTAGCACCATTTTTGTGTAAGGGTTGTGATTTTTCTTTATTTTAGTATTTGTTTTCTAGGTTTTTATTTTGTAATGATACTGTTTTTCATTTACAATCAACAATATATTAATAATTCAACAGCACTTCTAAGCACCTACTGTATTGAAGTTCTCTGCTAACATTTAATACCTGCTGGAAACTTTGCCAAGGATAAAAGATACAAGGGTAAAAGTTTTCCCCCTTAAATCAGTTTTCATTCGAAATGGTTGGATAGTAGGCAAAGGTCTACTAGGTCTTACTTTTTGTTTCTGCTAACAGTAAGCAGATCCTAGGCATTCTTGCCGATTTTTTGGTATGTAATCTCTGCTCTCAAAACAACTAATCTTAAACTTGGTATTCTTCAACGCCACAATAATTTACAACTAGACTGAGAGTAATGTATATATAAAAGTTGATAATTAGTTACATATTAGGTAAATTAGTATAATTAGCAAGTTAATTTCAGTGAGAATGGCTTTGATTTTTGATCAATAGATCTGACTTCTGCTGCTGCTAAGTCGCTTCAGTCATGTCTGACTCTGTGTGACCCCATAGACGGCAGCCTACCAGGCTCCCTCGTCCCTGGAATTCTCCAGGCAAGAATACCAGAGTGGGTTGCCATTTCCTTCTCCAATGCATGAAAGTGAAAAGTGAAAGTGAAGTCGCTCAGTCGTGTCCAACTCTTAGCGACCTCATGGACTGAAGCCTACCAGGCTCCTCCGTCCATGGGATTTTCCAGGCAAGAGTACTGGAGTGGGCTGCCATTGCCTTCTCCGAGATCTGACTTCTAAATCCCCTCAAACCAAGTGTGGTAGGCAGATTTCTAAAGACAGCACCTGCTAGATTCCTATGGCCTGGTTATTCAAATAAACACTAATCTAAGTACTATGTTGAAGAGACTTTGCAGAAGCAATTAAAACCTCAATTCATTTGATCTTAAAATAAAAATATTATCATTGTAAACCTGAGCCCATTGAGTTACTCTTTTCAAAGCAGTGTTTTCTCTGACTGGTAGCAAAAGAAACAAAGAGATTTGAAGAACGAAGGGATGACTTTGAAAATGGAGGAAGCTACATGCCAATGAATGTAGCAATGCTAGGATTCTAATGTAGCCCCAAGCCCACAGGTTAGCAAGGAAACAAACAACTTAGTTCTACAACCATGAGGAACTGAATTCTGTCAACAATGTCAATGAGCTTGGAAGTGGATTCTCCACCAGAAACTTCAGATAAGCTCTTAGACCAGCCAATAGCTTGAGAAAGAAAACATCAATCAATAGCAAGCTAGCTTCTGACCTACAGAAGTTTAAGAAGTTTTTTTTAAGCCACTAAGTGTATAGTAGTTTGTTATACATCAGCAGAAAACAAATACACCAGGGAACTCTGTTCAATTAAATTAAAAGTGCTGAGAGTCAGTCTCCTCATTTACAAAACAGAGAGAATTATAGTACATACAGGTTTATTGTGATACCTGAATAGATGAGAAAAATGTGCTTAGTATAGAGTGAAATCTAATGCAAAGATCATTGTCATTATTCATAGACCATCAGCAGGGCATATATAGTGGTATTTGGCATCCAGTTTTGGATATGCTGCTGCTGCTGCTGCTGCTAAGTCGCTTCAGTCGTGTCCGACTCTATGCGATCCCATAGACGGCAGCCCACCAGGCTTCCCGTCCCTGGGATTCTCCAGGCAAGAACACTGGAGTGGGTTGCCATTTCCTTCTCCAATGCATGAAAGCGAAAAGTGAAAGTGAAGTCGCTCAGTCGTGTCCAACTCTTAGCGACCTCATGGACTGCAGCCTACCAGGCTCCTCCGTCCATGGGATTTTCTAGGCAAAAGTATTGGAGTGGGGTGCCATCGCCTTCTCCAAGTTTTGTATATAGCTGTTGCTAATTTTCATAATGATTAGTTGTATATTCCATTATATTCCTGCTTTGGGGTCCTTTTGAGAATTCCTGTAGAATCCCCATATGTCTCTTTTAGCCTTCCAATTAGTTTTATTTAAGGGTCTAAGAAGTATGCACATTAAAATCTTTAATCTCATTGCCTTATTTTTAAAAAAAATTTTAATAGTGATTTTGTCCATCTCTGTTCGGGTAATTAAGGACACAGTCTTGTTTTTCTGTATCTTTAGCAGACAAATTAGACTTGTACAACCATGGATAAACCAGTTTATCATGAGACCTTCCACATCCATGCAAAGAAATGGGCCAATCGCACTTATATCTCTACACAGAAACCTACCATGCGAAGAGTTGACTTTGTGGAAGATGATTTTTCTCTCAAGTACACATTAAACTGTTTCAAGGGTTTCTGGTGTAGTGTACAAAAAACAATGAGAATGTGATGATTACCTGATGTAGGAAGGACTATATATTCAAATTTGTATCTTGACTCCGTGTGAAAAGTATATTTGGAAACCTTGGCAAGATTTTTTTTTTTTTTAGTATTATTCCATACTATATTCTACATATGCTGCTACTACTAAGTCGCTTCAGTCGTGTCCGACTCTGTGTGACCCCATAGATGGCAGCCCACTAGGCTCCTCTGTCCCTGGGATTCTCCAGGCAAGAATACTGGAGTGGGTTGCCATTTCCTTCTCCAATGCATAGTAGTGAAAAGTGAAAGTGAAGTCGCTGAGTCATGCCCGACTCTTAGCGACCCCATGGGCCGGAGCCTACCAGGCTTCTCCATTCATGGGATTTTCCAGGCAAGAATACTGTAATGGGGTGCCATTGCCTTCTCCAATATTCTACATATAGTATATTCTATATAAAATACTATATTAAATACTATATTCTGCCTTACAAAAATAGCATGCATGTTTTTATTATTGTAAATGTTGAATCAGTCTGTTTTATTCTAAAATTGGAAAATCGGAAAGTTATAAACATACAGTTAAGACTGTCTGAATTGAGCCCGAAGTGATGATCTAGCCCCTTGAGATGAAAGGAAATGATTCTCAATACAGATCCCATTCAGGACAGACAATTGACTTCATTCTTGTTCAATAAGTGATTATATCTATTATTTCCAGTAACATGAGACTAATTCCACTAACCCAAAAGTATTTTTAAAATCATGTGTGCTGAACTTCTATCCCAGCTATGAATAATACATCTACTTATAAATAATGCACTGGAAGTAGCCCTCTATGGAATGAGGAGTAAATGTTGACCATTTGTGTTTTCTCTTAAATTAATCTTGATTTGTAAATTTAAACAGTCTCTAAACAAGAACAAAATATCTGAGTGCTTTTAGAATGTCAAGTCTTAACCTAAATATTCCCATACATTCCCAAATGTCTCTCTATGTTTTCAGAAACTGTCTGAGAAGATAGAGACACATCTTCAAAAACTTTGTGACCTATAAAACTGGTAGACCTTTGAGAAATTGTAAAGTTACACCACAAAGAAGCAGAGATATATCAAGAATGTATAGACAGCAGGTCTGCACTATTTGCCAATTTTTGTGTCTCAGATTGCAGTCTGGCCTTCATGTACAGCTTTGCTGTGCCTCATATTATCTTTTATAGTGTGACAGTTTTGAAAAAAGTTGGTCTAATAATCAGTTAAATTTCTAACTGCGAGAACTCACTGATTTGATGAATTTATATCACGGAGCTTATTCTCTGATTTATTTGTTTCGCACTGATTGGCAATCATTAATTCCATGTATTATTGAATTCCCTCTGGCAGCAGACTCAGTTTTCCAATTTGGAGGAGGCTAACTTACCCATAAAACCTAGGACCCAGGATTATCTTGGTTTACATTAAATGGGAATGTATTATTATGCGGTAGAAAATGTAAAACTAAGAGAGATTAATAGAAATATTCCTCTTGAGCATTTACATAGTTCAGTGGAAAAAGGATATAGCTATCATTTTCTTGACATCATGCCATGAAATTTTTCCTGTGTGTCTGAAACTGTGGTGATCAGTACTTTTTACCAACGTTTCTGTAAGTTTTCTTTTCTCTCTTTTTTCTTCTGCTATTTATACAAAGAAGTAAAACATATGCAAATAAATTTCAAAATATCAATTACTGATGGCCAGCCCTAAAATTGTAAAAGACAATACTATATTTGATTATTCCAGCATTTCAGCTGCACTGACTGCTGTGGACCAATGCAGAAGAAATATCAGCTCAAGAGTTCTTCAGTTATTATCCATATTTCCTACTATTTGGAAAGTAAATGATAGATTAATTAGACCAACGAGGGAAGGAGAATGCATTTTATCTCCTTTTGTTGTGCCTTCTTGGCTGAGTTGCTGCTTGTATTTTAGTCTGAATAAATGAGTAACTTTTTACACAAGAGAAAATTTATCATTACACAAGAAAATCACATATAATAAGAAGCCAAAAAGAATTCTCCTTGACCATCATTGATACCACATAGGACATTTCAACTCTGGATAGTTTCATAGATTGCTTGTTCACATAATTTCTTTGTTGAAAATTTATTTTCTATGTGGTAAAATACTAACTTATTTTAAAAAGTTTTTTGGATTATAGTTAATCTACAATGTTGTGTTAGTTTCAGGTGTATGGCAAAGTGGATCAGTTATACATATGTCAACTTTTTAAATGAAATTAAAACTCTTTCACAGGCTAGTACAAATCTACTGTATTTCTTTTCAGGATTCTATCAACCATTTATTCCTTTCTCTGACTCTTCTGTAACTTGCTACCTCCCAAATGCCTCTTTTACTTTAAACTGTCTCCCTAAAATATTTGCAAATAGTGTTTCTTTGATCTGTACTCTCTACCCATTTCCCCCCATTTTTTTATGTGATAGTGTTAAACTACTATTTCAAAATAAATCTTGAATACTCCTACCCATCTGAAGCTTTCTCTAATCCCTCATGGCAGAATTTTCTGGGTGATTGCATCATTTCTACAAGACATCCATCATTAGGATCATTCTGTATTATATACAGTTGTCCATTTTTCTGGCTCATTCATTAAAAGAAAGAACTTTTTACATCAGGAACTATATTTTATCAATCTTGTGTACTTTATAATCATTCTGCAAACAAACCCTTTTTAACAGGAAGACATAAGATGCAAAGGTATAATTGCATGAGTAATACAGGGATTTACTTCTCTTGTATCTCCTGATACGGTCCACCTGGCCAGGAGGTTCTGCTCTGTGAAGTCATTAAAGGTCTTGGGATTTTTTCATTGATTTTTTTATGCCTGCTCCATGGCTATGGCTCAAGTTGTCTCCTGTCTTCTTTGCTTTCTGAAGAAAGGAAAAAGAGGCAGAACCGGGAAAGGTTTTTTAGAGATGACCTGGAAGTTACACACAATAAACACACACAATAGTTTATGTTCACATCTACTGGTTTAAATTCAGTCACAGGGCTGCACTCAGCTACAAGATAGGATAGGAAATGTTACTCAGATGGTTAAGCACCAAAAAAATTAAAAACTTGATGTGTAGGATGGATTTTATTGATAAAACAAAGGACAGGATAATGGATATAGGGGAATAATTAGCAGTCTTTCCCAATGTACCCAAAGAGAATGCTTGGTGTATAATAGGAGGTGAGTGATTATTGTTGAATAAGTGAATCAAGGACTAAGTTAATGAATTACATATAGAAATTAGCAAAAAAGAAAAAAATTTGTATTTTTAAAGAATATTAACCATCGAGCAGATTCTATACATTAGAATTTACAATATTTCATATTTCACAATTATTGTGATTTCTTGCAATAGGACTCATCTACATCTGCCAAACTTTATTTGCCAAAACAATAAGGTCTCTCAAAACTGCTATTTTTGTATTTTGTTAGCATGACCTAGTTTATACAGGCTATTGAACATTTCATAGCACTACAGGTATTTTGTGTTTAGCATTTTGAATGTCATCCTAATTAACTTCAGTAGAAACTGAGAAGGTGAGAATTACAGCAAAAATCTAGAAGTTTTTAATATCCAACTAATAAATAATTTTTCTCCTTCCGAGAGTAAAGAATGGGTATATGACCTTAATTATGCATTCATTAAATACTTTAGCTATAATTATATAATCATTTATAAGTCTACTCCATTATAATTGGAATATTAAGATTTTGTCATCACTTAAGGTACTCTTTTAAAATAGCTTACTTTTCTGCCTTGACAGAGTCTGTGGTGAACTAAATATAAATAACTAAATAAATTGATTTTTAAAGTGCTTTGTTATTATTAAATAAGTATCAAAACAAATCTACCTGTGCTTTACAGTATCTGTAAACACTAGATGGAGCTCTATTACTAATGCCAATACTAATATACTAAGTATGTATATGAATATGAATGTATAGTATATGAATGTGTGTGTATGTTTGAAAACACATATGCACATTTAGGAAGAAAACTATTTTGAAAGTCAGGATGCAAATATGGAACCTGAGAATGATGCAGTATTATTAAGTAAGCATTATTTCCTGTTAAAAATTACATGAACAATCTTAGCTTTTACTCCACACCACTCTCACCCTCTTCAAATTTAACATTGCTTACATGTGAAAGCACAAGAGTATACTAGTAGGAAAGGCTAAACTATCTTTAAACTCTTGGATTATTTTTGTTATTCATAATGAGTTATGTATTTTCAAGACACTGTAGGAACACTTAAAATATTGGTAAAACAGTAGTATATTGTAAGTAAAGAATTTACATTTATACACAAAGAAGATGATTAAGTAGGCAAAATGCCTATATATTTTGTTTAATAAAGAACCAACACACTGCAATATAAAACTACAGAAAATTCCAGAGTGGAAATTTAATGCCTCAATCTTTTAAATGTTCATGGCACAGTTGTTAATGTTTTCCACCCTAACATAGATATTAAATGATTTTGAATAAAAATTCACCTCTCTGACTTTTTTCTTTGTTATTTTCTCTATGTATTCTTCATTTATTTATTTATTTATTTATTTTTAATTTTATTTTATATTTTAACTTTACAATATTGTATTGGTTTTGCCATATATCAACATGAGTCTGCCACAGGTGTACACGTGTTCCCCATCCTGAAACCTCCTCCCTTCTCCCTCCCTGTACCATCCCTCTGGGTCGTCCCAGTGCACCAGCCCCAAGCATCCAGTATTGTGCATCAAACCTGGACTGGCGACTCGTTTCATATATGATATTTTACATGTTTCAATGCCATTCTCCCAAATCATCCCACCCTTTCCCTCTCCCTCAGAGTCTAGAAGACTGTTCTATACATCAGTGTCTCTTTTGCTGTCTCGTATACAGGGTTATTGTTACCATCTTTCTAAATTCCATATATATGCATTAGTATACTGTATTGGTATTTTTCTTTCTGGCTTACTTCACTCTGTATAATAGGCTCCATTTTCATCCACCTCATTAGAACTGATTCAAATGTATTCTTTTTAATGGCTGAGTAATACTCCATTGTGTATATGTACCACAGCTTTCTTATCCATTCATCTGCTGATGGGCATCTAGGTTGCTTCCATGCCTTGGCTATTATAAACAGTGCTGCGATGAACATTGGGGTACACGTGTCTCTTTCAATTCTGGTTTCCTCAGTGTGTATGCCCAGCAGTGGGATTGCTGGATCATAAGGCAGTTCTATTTCCAGTTTTTTAAGGAATCTCCACACTGTTCTCCATGTATTCTTCATTTAGCTAATCAACTAGAAGAATATTGGGACAATTCTGGTAATAGATTCAACTATGGATTATGTATCCCCTCAAAAAAAGAATACATTCCTTTGACTATCAACTATTATCTAGTTTTCCTTTATGTTGTAAAAGATCTTTGTTAATTTCCCAAGTATCAAGATACACATAAATTTTCCAAACTTCTTTTGCTAGATAAACCATTAACTAAATTATTTCTATGATGTACAAATGATGTATGCAACTTCCATGCCATGGCCTGAAAGGAATGTCATAAGCTTATCTTCCCCCTTTTCCAGTCACCCTGCCTGATGGTTTCAATGCAGAGTCTTGCTGGAGCTGGAGTAGAATCCCTGAGTGACAGAAAATGGTGTCATCAGATAGAAGAAACTTTAATCCTGACAGCAAGAATCCACCATACTTAGGTTGGATTGCTTTTGACTAGATGATAACCTCAGAGAGACATAAAATACTGTTTCCTTTAGGGTATTGTTATTTAAATTTTCTTTGTTTTTATACCACAATCAATATCCTAATTATTATATAGTCCTTGGGATTCCCTGGTAGCTTAGTTGGTAAAGAATTCACCTGCAATGTAGGAGAGAGACCCCAGTTTGATTCCTGAGTCAGGAAGATCCGCTGGAGAAGGGATAGGCTACCCACTCCAGGATTCTTGGGCTTCCCTGGTGGCTCAGCTGGTAAAGAATCCACCTGCAGTGCGGGAGACCTGGGTTCCATCTCAGGGTTGGGAAAATCCCCTGGAGAAAGGAAAGGTCCAAAGGAAAAGAAAGGTCTCCAGTCCATGGCCTGGAGAATTCCATGGACTGTATAGTCCATGAGGTCGCAAAGAGTTGGACACGACTGAGCAATTTTCACTTCACTTCACTTTGTTTTGGAAACAATTCTTAAGTATTCAATAATTTGGCTTCTATTTTGTGACAACATTGATTTAAAAAAAGAAAAAGACCCAGACTCCATTTAATGCTTTTTTTCCTAAGCCTGTAGAACAATGCAAAAGAAAAGGAACACCTAATTTGACCTCATTTATAGAGAAAGAAAGTTAATTTTAAAAATAAAATTTTATAGTACAATAATCTTTCTCTTACCAAGTGGAGTACAGAACAGATTTGAAAATCAGAGAGAATGTGGTTGATTCATTGCTCTTCCACTGATTGTATGTTCTGAGGCAAATTTACTAGATTCTGAAAACCTTAGTTCTTATACCTATACATTGGGAATCAGGACTTTTCCACAATGTACTGGCAGGATTAAATGAGACAAGTAAGGCATTTATCCTAGACTTGAACAAGTCACAGACACTGAAAAAAAAAATGTTAAGCATTACAGAGCCATCATTATTTTCATCAAAATTTAAATTATTTCTGCCACTAATATTACTTGGAAATCATCTAATATCACACACAAAAGATGTATCTTGCCAAAGTCAGGTTCTAAACCAGCTAGAGTCTCAGTTTTTTTTGAATATTGTTTACTCTTATCAATAAAAATAAAAGTCCTAATGACTTGGCTTATACACTTAAATTATAATTAGGATTATCCTCAAGATCTGGCTAATTTAAGAGATCTAATTCTTTTTAATTGTAGAATCATAATAGCTGTGATAATTCTGTATTAGAATCAATAAAAACATTTATGTTCTGTTACCTCTCAAAAGACCTAAGTAGATGTATCTTCTCAGAACATGAGGAAACAGAGAAAACAAAATCAATTCGAAGCTTGCGTGGGAAAAAAACACAGGCATTAAAGACTAAAGATTCAGAGATAAATATTTCCCTATGAAATAGGTATTTTTTCAAGTAACATATAATAAACATAATATTTAATTAAAATTTTAAATAATATAAACAAACAATCTATGAAACAAGGTTAACCCACATTCAGAAAGCATAGTGAGATGACTAAGCTTAATAGAAAGAAGTTCTTTTAAACTACTGAATTAGCAGGTATGCTAAACAAAAAATACCTGTAAAGTCAAGAAAATAATGAAACTTACTAGAACAATTTATTGAAAAATTGTGAAAAGTGAAATATGCATAAGTAATAGAAAATTCAGAACATCAAATAGTTTATTATTAAAAAAGGGAAAGCAAAAGTTTTTAACTTATCTTTTACCTTACCAAAAGTAAAACCAAAACCCAGTTGACTAAAGAAAGCAAAATTGAAAATCTTAAATAGAGGGTATTGATAAATATAGTCATAAAAATAAAACCAAGATACTAATCGCAGGTCATATAAGTATATGAAATGAACAAAGCCTTACAAATCAAGGAAACTATAAAGACAAATAGAAGAAAAACATAGTGATGTAATGAAAGTTAGTGAGGTTATCAGTAGTATGTACATTTCAAAGTGAGTGTAAATTTCCAAGATTAACACAGCTCTCATCTGCTTTAACTGCAACCTTCTGACCTGCCCCAGTCACTTACTCTCCTCTCTCAGTCCACTATAGGTGTGTAGGTTTCCAGGCTGTTCACCAAACAAGTCAGTCATGCTTCAGCCTCAAGGCCTTTGCATTTTGTTTACTCTGTATGGATTGCTCTGCTCCTGAATGTCAACCAGATTAACTTGCTTTTTTTGTTCTGGTGTCTGTTCATTATTTTATCTTACCAGAAAGGCTTCCTTTAGCTGCTTTATATAAAATAAGCCTCTTATATGCCTATTACTATTTTCTTTAAATAGCATGATTTTTATTCATAATTCTTGTTGCATAGTATGTTATATATTTGTTTTTGCTACCTTCCCCCCAAAATGTAAGAAAATGAGAGCAATTATTTATTGTTTTACTCAATGTTGTTTCCCCAGTATTGAAATACTCTAATGAATGAACTAATTATATGGTGAACTAACATAACACTTTCAACAAAATAGATGATTATCTGAGAAACACAAATTATCATAATTCATTCAACAAAAGGAGCAAATTCTAATGTATCAATCTTATAAATCATTATAGATAGTTTAAGACAGGACTTTTGGGGATTAAATGAAATAACAGAAACATTTAGCATAAAGGTTTTACAAGTCATTGAACTAAAAAACATGTTAAACATCACAGAATCATCATGATTTTCATCTTTGGTAGTGAGAGCTTTCCAACCCCTGCTTGGCCCATCTAAAAGGAATTCACTTAACACTGACTTCAAAAATCTCCAGGTGCTAGGCACTTAGTTTTACAAGATAGCTTCTGTAAATACCTAGCATTTTAACCTCTACTACCTGTACACAAAATTGCTAATCTCTTACTAATAGCCTTTATCTCAGTCTGTCCTATTAAAATGAAAAATAAAAAACCTACATGGGGAAGTCTCATTATATCCAATACTGCCTGGCCCATTATCCTTCTCTCTGTGGGATGATGAGAAGATTAGGAGACTTATGACTTCTACTGCTGAAATGTAAATTCCTCTTATAAAACCTACTCCCTAACCCATTGTTATGAGACTGTGGACACAAATCAAATTCCATAATACAGGGTAACCTAAACAGGATGTGATAATTGTCCTCCTCTACTTTAAATATCAATATTTTTTACCTTAAAAATTGTATTGATTTTAAATTATGTTAATTATATGATTGAAGCTTAGAAAATTGTATGGAAAATGGATATGCAGAAATTAATGGTATTTCATATTAGAAAAATTCAATAGAATAGTGAATACTTACTTGATTGTCTCTTTAAAAATTAACTGCATCTAAGTCTATTGCAAAATAAATGGAAGGCATTTCTTATCTATTTTTAAATTCTATTAAATTTAATTATTAAAAGATTCGTTTTCACAACAGCTGTTTTATCCTAGGCAGTGCTTGAGGCGTTTTCCTATAGTTCAGAAATCAATAGCGAGAGCATCTCTATTTCTGTTTGCTTTGTGTGTGTGTGTGTGTCTGTGTGTGTGTGTGTGTGTGTGTGTATGTTTGTGTGTATGTATGTATATTGTAGATTGAAGAGGGAAAGCAGACTGAGATAAATCTTGCTGCCTAATAAACTGCAGGAAAAATGTAGTCTATCCAAAGTGAAAGTAAAGGTCGCTCAGCCATGTCTGGCTCTTTGCAACCCCATGAACTGTAGCCTTACAGGCTCCTCTGTCCATGGAGTTCTCCAGGCAAGAAAAGTGGAGTGGGTAGACAGTCCCTTCTCCAGGAGATCTTCCTGACCCAGGGATCGTACCCAGGTCTCTCTCATTGCAGGCAGATTCTTTACCATCTGACCACCAGGGAAGCCCAAAGTCTAAAAAACCCAAAGTCTAACCAAAGCCCAAAGTTTAATCAAAGGAATATGCTATTTCAATCTCTCCTGCAAGTTTTCTTAGACCAGTTTTAGCTTTAACATCTCTGTTTGCAGAAACCTTAGAACTACATGACTTTGAGTTTTATTTAGATGATGTGTCCTCAAGATTCACTGAACAATTATTTGTCACTTTTGTATACTAGATGCTTTACTAGATTTCATCATATGTGCCCTCCTTTATAAAAATACACTTTGAGAAATTTGGGGTGAATTCTATGAGAGGGATATCCATACAACTAATGGAGTATGCTAAGGCTAATTAACAGTATTCCCTGTTTCCATCACCAGTGAATATTTATTGAATGTCTTCTACAAGACAGTCTTGCAGAATCCAAGGATCAGTAATGGGAAAGGAGGGTATGGGGTATAGGTATCAGCCACTCGGTTCACTTGTATCATATTTTTACATATTACATTATTTCTGATTAATGGTTGTTAAGTATTTTTAATATCATCTTTGCCATTGAAATCACTAGAATTAACTATAGAAATCAATAAGATGACAAATATAATAAACAGTTGGCTTCATAATTTCCATGTTTAAATAGGTTTTTAGTTTCAGCATACTTGACAATACATCATGGTTAAGTTATTGAACCAATGAAGAAACACTTGGTTATGAATTATTTTCCATAAACAAAACTTATGGCACTCCAAGAAGCGTACTAGCACTACTAAAGTCTTGCTATGAGTGTCACTACTATTGATACTACTAATACGTTTACTGTATGGATGTGAGAGTTGGACCATAAAGAAAGCTGAGTGCCAAAGAATTGAAGCTTTTGAACTACGGTGTTGAAGATTCTTGAGAGTCCTTTGCACTGCAAGGAAATCAAACCAGTTAATCCTAAAGGAAATAAGTCCTGAATATTCATTGGAAGGACTGATGCAGAAGCTCCAATACTTTGGCCACCTGATGTGAACAACCAACTCATTGGAAAAGACCCTGATGCTGGGAAAGATTGGAAGCAGGAGGAGGAGGGGATGACAGAGGATGAGATGGTTGGATGGCATCACCTTCTCTATGGACATGAGCTTGAGTAAGCTCCAGGAGTTGGTAATGGACAAGGAAACCTGGTATGCTGCAGTCCATGGGGTTGCAAAGAGTCAGACACAACTGAATGACTGATACATTTACTAGTTCTAAACTAGGTAGTATTCAAATGATTTTCTGATATGTACTTTAAATAAAACAAAAACTCTACCCATGGTTGATAACTCAATATGACCCAGTCTCTGCTTCAGTTCATTTCAGTTCAGTCACTCAGTAGTGTCTGACTCTTTGTGACCCCATGGACTGCAGCACGCCAGGCCTCCCTGTCCATCACCAACTCCCAGAGTTTTCTCAAACTCATATCCATTGAGTCTGTGATGCATCCAACCATCTCATCCTGTGCCATCCCCTTCTTCTCCCACCTTCAATCTTTCCCAGCATCAGGGTCTTTTCCAATGAGTCAGTTCTTTGCATCAGGTGGACAAAGTATTGTAGTTTCAGCTTCAACATCAGTCCTTCCAATGAATATTCAGGACCGATTTCCTTTAGAATAGACTGGGTGGACATCCTTGCAGTCCAAAGGACTCTGAAGGGTCTTCTGCAACACAACAATTCAAAAGCATCAGTTCCTCAGCACTCAGCTTTCTTTGTAGTCCAACTCTCACATCCATACACGACTAGTGGAAAAGCCATAGCTTTGACTAGATGGACCTTTGTTGGCAAAGTAATGTCTCTGCTTTTTCATAAGCTGTCTGGGTTGCTCATAACTTTTCTTCCAAGGAGCAAGCATCTTTTAATTTCATGGCTGCAGTCACCATCTGTAGTGATTTTTGGAGTCTTTGCTTACCTCCCCTAATACTAATCTTTCTTTACCCTTGTTACTGTTTCCTTTTTTATTTTTAAATATTTATATATTTATTTGTCTTACTGGTCTTAGTTGCTGTAGCATGCAAATTCTTAGTTGTGGCATGTGGGATCTTGTTCCCTGACCATGATGAGACCTGGATCCCCAGTATTGGGAGCACGAAGCCTTAACGTTACATTGGACCACCAAGGAAGTCCTCACTTTTTATTATTTTAAGATTTTTAAAATATAGTCATCTAACTCAGTGTTTTTGTACATGTAGTTATGTTAGTTTAGAAGGCACATCCTCTAACTTTTTAGATGACTTCCTCTTTCTTATCATTAAATTTTAAATTAGATATTAGCTTCTCAAAGAGATCTATACACAATCCTAAATACAATAGTATCTTCTCTTCTCCAGATCACCACTTTACCTTTATCACTGTACCCAGAAGTTCCAGAAATTGTCTTTTTTGGTATACTTATTTATTTGTATGTTTCTTATCTTTTTATATGATGAATCTTATATATTTCTCTAGGGAAGTCATTTTGTCTGCCATTGCTGTATCAGCGTCTAAAAGAATGCCTAGCATATACTGCTATGTCTGTGTATTACTGGATCTAATGACTAACATTTGTGTTTATTCTTTGATAGATAGGTAATGAGATACATACTTTATGTGGATTCTTTAATTTTCTCAACAACCACATTAACCTGTTAACATAATTAATATCAACCTAATTTCTCCAATGGGGGGAGAAACTGAGGCATATAAAGGTAAATAAGGGTTCAAGGTCCCAAAGTTAGTATGGTCTGGAGCCAACACTACCTGGTTGCTAAATCTAGCTCTTTCCAATATCCCTTTTACATGCCACTGTCTTAACAATACATTTAACCTAGTTGAGTATTAAAAGGATAGAAAGAAGAAGAATATTTGCTTCTATATATTTGTAGGTCTATTGGAGGTTTTTTGCTTTGTTTTATAATATGACAATTTTATTCTCTATTTAATATTATTTGAATGTTAATCATATCCTTCTAGCTACAAAATCACAATTATTAATTTGTGGAAATGTTTCAAAAGAGTTGAAGGTAGAGGTTGAAGTGTTGTTATTATTCTAATATTTATTATTTATAATATTCTTCATATTTTGAAGATGAATTCCAGTCATTAATTATTCCCTGTCATGTTGCCTTGGTTACAATTACTCATAGTAACTGAAGCTGTCGAATGCTGCAGACAGAGCATGAAGAGTATTGGGTCAGATTAACACTGAGTTACACAGAATGAAAATATAGTCATCTTCCAATTTAAAGCTCTTTCCAAATTCTCCTAAAATGATTTTATTAGAAACACCTGGTATAAATAAAACACATATTTGAATAGTTTTCTTAACAAAAATATTCACTTCAAATTGGTGTCATTTTATTCTACACCAGAAATCTTACATTTTATACTCTTTCAGCCACATTCTCAGATACATTGTACTTTATATGCATTTGCAATGGGTCTCAATTAGTGTGTTTCTGCTTAGTTACTATTCAGAACACAGAGTATAATGACAAAGATACCACATAATTCCATCATAAGAAACCTGAATATGTAGTGCTAGTAAATAATACCGAACTTGGAGAATAAGAGCTTTATTTTTTCCCCTCACTTAAGGATGTAGGATACAGAGCATTTTAAAATCCTTAAGGTCTATACAAAAAAAGTATTTGTATACCCAGAAGGAAATAAAATTATAGAAAAATTTATGATAATACTGTTCATTTTCATGTATGCTGAGAAACTTTTAACTTGTATTAGTTTTTATAATTAAATCATGGTGTACCAAAGAAATGCAAAATAGCTGGCTTACAAGTGTTAGGTCAAAACCAGTCACCAATGTTATAGAGGAACAATACTTCATCCATGTTAATTTTAAAGGAATTATTTTTATTTTATAGCTACGAAGTGTTTCTTTTTGTGTCAAAGCTCGTGTCTTTTAGTTCTAAGAATACACTGACCTCATAAGATTGTCATAAAAATGGCAAGTAATCTTCAGTATTGTATTATACAAACTTTGCTTCTCAATAGGAATGTACACATGTATTATAATAATATTGTTTGAAAACATACTTTAGAAAATTTTAGATATCAGAATAGAAAGATTTTTATATCATAAGAACTTGGTAGCTCAGCTGGTAAAGAATCTGCCTGCAATGTAAGAGACCCAGTTCAGGTTTTTGGGTCGGGAAGATCCCCTGGAGAAGGAATAGGCTACTCACTCCAGAATTCTTGGGCTTCTCTGGTGGCTCAGCTGGTAAAGAATCTGCCTGCGAAGCAGGAGACCTGGGTTCATTCCTTGGGTTAGGAAGACCCCCCTGGAGGAGGACACAACAACCCAGTCCAGTATTCTTGCCTGAGAATCCCCATGAGCAAGTAGACTCTAACCATTTTTATTTTTTTTAAGATTATGCCTTATGCATTAGTGGAATTTTTCTGTTATGCAAGGTCGATTTAACATCAGCAAATCAATTAACATACTATATCACAATAATAGAATAAATGAGTTGATACTATTTTTCTGTAATGGGTCAAATAATGTTTATTTTTTAGTCCATGTGACAGTCATTAGAGCTACTCAATTATGCTTAGTAAACAAATGGTCATGGCTGTGTTCCATAAATACTTATTTACAGAAAGTATCTGTTTAGAAGTGGTAGACACCCCACTCCTGTCTGCAAAACCCCATGGACGGAGGAGCCCGGTGGGCTGCAGTCCATGGGGTCGCTAAGAGTCGGACATGACTGAGCGACTTCACTTTCACTTTTCACTTTCATGCGTTGGAGAAGGAAATGGCAACCCACTCCAGTGTTCTTGCCTGGAGAATCCCATGGACAGAGGAGCTTGGTGGGCTGCAGTCCATGGGGTCGCTAAGAGTCGGACACGACTGAGCGACTTCACTTTCACTTTTCACTTTCATGCATTGGAGAAGGAAATGGCAACCCACTCCAGTGTTCTTGCCTGGAGAATCCCAGGGACGGGGGAGCCTGGTGAGCTGCCGTCTATGGGGTCACACAGAGTCGGACACGACTGAAGCGACTTAGCAGCAGCAGCAGCAGCAGCAGCCTATTCTTGGCCCAAGAATTGTACTTGCAATCCCTGGAGTAAAGGAAAACCACGTAATTATCCCAATAAACAGTAAAAGCATTTGTCAGAATCTAACACCTTGCTATGATAAAAACTGGCAGTAAGTTAGAAAGAGATTTTGTCAACCTGATAAAAGGCATGCATGAAAAACCCACAGTCAAAATCCTGCTAAATAGTGAAAGACTGAATATTTTCACCTTAAAATCAGAAACAATAATACCCAAACTTACCACTTTTATTTAACAAAGCATTACTAGTTCTAGCCAGTAAAGTATTCTTCCCTCCCCTCAACAAATTGATCTATATTGCAAAGCAAAACTGCTTTATTTGCATATATCATGTTTGCTTATGGCAAAACACCAGTAATAGTTGTTTAAAAAAAAAAGAAAACTACTAGATTTAGTAAAGAAATTCAGCAAAGTCACAGAGTAGAGCAGAAAATATAAATGTTTAAAGCTATCTATATCACAAAAAGAAGAAATATATAGATTTGTAACAAGGTGCCCAAATGGTACGAATATGTTGCTCACTGTTAGTGAACAACTGTTAGTGGAAACAGCAATGATGTGAGACAACGAGGTGCAAAGACCAGAGCTCAGTCAGAAAACAATGTGCCTATAGCTGCTGACAAGGGAACTCCAAAGACAAAATAAATGCTATTAGCAGTGAGAATGAGCATCTATCCAATATAAAGCTAAAAAGTGTTTTGAAAACATTAGAAGTTCTGCTCTACCCTGTGACTTTGCTGAATTTCTTTACTAAATCTAATAGTTTCTTTTTTTTAAACAACTATTACTTGGTGTTTTGCCATAAGCAAACATGATATATGCAAATAAAGCATTTAGTTGAGTCCCAAGCAAGCAATCACTCAAAAATGAAAGTAAATGCAAAATCTTGCTCATTGGTATAGAGTTATCTCTTTCGTTGGCATCCCCTAATTCTTCTCTTATCCATGTAGTCCAATCTTAATTTTAGAAGATGATTATGGATGGGGCCAAAAGCCTCCTTTCCACGGTAGGAACAAAAAGCCATACACATATATCTGAGTAAACTGCAGAATGTGGGAGGAGGTGAAGGACTCAAACATATAGCTCAGCTTGATTCAGGCAAACCATGACATAAGGTGTGAATTCCTGAATTCAGCTGATAAAGTTTGGACAAATGTCACCGTGTGGAAAGGAAGAAAATATAATTTTGCAACAAGAGCTCTACCAGGGCCTTCCCTGGTAGCTCAGCTGGGAAAGAATCTGCCTGCAATACAGGAGACTCAGTTTGATTCCTGGGTTAGGAAGATCTGCTGGAGAAGGGATGGGCTAACCACTCCAGTATTCTTGGGCTTCCTTAGTAGCTCATATGGTAAAGATTGTACCTACATTGTGAAAGACCTGAATTTGATCCCTGGATTGGGAAGATCCCCTGGATAAGGTACTGGCTACCCACAGGATTATGGCCTGGAGAATTCAAGACAGATGGGTCATAGTGGAGAGTCCTAATAAAACGTGGTGCACCGGAGAAGGGAATGGCAAACCACTTCAGTATTCTTGCCTTCAGAACCCCATGAACAGAATGAAAAGACAAAAAGGTAAGACACTGAAAGATGAACTCCCCAGGTTTGTAGGTGCCCAATATGCTACTGGAGATCAGTGGAAAAATAACTACAGAAAGAATGAAGAGATGGTGGCAAAGCAAAAATAACACCCAGTTGTGGATGTGACTGGTGATGGAAGTACAGTATGATGCTATAAAGAGCAACATTGCATAGAAATCTGGAATGTTAAGTCCATGAATTAAGGCAAATTGGAAGTGATCAAACAGGAGATGGCAAGGGTGAACATCAACATTTTAGGAATCAGTGAACTAAAATGGACTGGAATGGGTGGATTTAACTCAGATGACCATTTTACCTAATATTGTGGGCAAGAATCCCTTAGAAGAAATGGAGTAGCCATCATAGTCAAGGAAAGAATGTGTAATGCAGTACTTGGATTCAATCTCAAAAGCGACAGAATGATCTCTGTTCATTTCCAAAGAAAACCATTCAATATCACAGTAATCCAAGTCTATGCCCCAACCAGTAATGCTGAAGAAGCTGAAGTTGAACAGTTCTATGAAGACCTACCAGACCTTATAGAAGTAACACCCAAAAAAGATGTCCTTTTCATTATAGGGGACTAGAATGCAAAAGTAGGAAGTCAAGAGATACCTAGAGTAATAGGCAAATTTGTCCTTGGAGCACAAAATGAAGCAGGGCAGAGGCTAACAGAGTTTTCCCAAGGAGACTACACTAGTCACAGCAAACACCCTCTTCTAAAACAAGAGAAGACTCTACACGTGGACATCACCAGATGGTCAATACCGAAATCAGATTGATTATATTCTTTGCAGCCAAAGATGGAGTAGCTCTATACAGTTAGCAGAAACAAGACTGGGAGTTGACTATGGCTCAGATCATGAACTCCTTATTGCCAAATTCAGACTTCAATTGAAGAAAGTACGGAAAATCACTAGACCATTCAGGTATGACTTAAGTCAAATCCCTTAGGATTACACAGTGGAAGGGAAAAATAGATTCAAGGGATAGGATCTGATAGACAGAGTACATGAAGAACTATGCACAGAAGTTCCTGACATTGTACAGGAGGCAGTGATCAAGACTATCACCAAGAAAATGAAATGCAAAAAGGCAAAATGGTTGTTTAGGAGGCCTTACAAATAACTTAGAAAAAAAAAAAGATGCAAAAGGCAAATGAGAAAAAGAAAGATACATCCATTTGAATGCAGAGTTCCAAAGAATAGCAAGGAGAGATAAGAATGCCTTCTTCAATGATCAATGCAAAGTAATTGAGGAAAACAATAGAATGGGAAAGACTAGAGATCTCTTCAAGAAAATTAGAGATATTAAAGGAATATTTCATGCATAGATGGGCATGGTAAAGGAGAGAAATGGTATGGCCCTAACAGAAGCAGAAGATATTAAGAAGATGTGGTCAGAACACACAGAACTATACAAAAAAGATCTTCATGAACCAGATGACCATGATGGTGTGATTACTCATCTATAGCCAGGCATTCTGGAATGTGAAGTCAAGTGGGTTTTAGGAAATATCACTATGAACAAAGCTAGTGGAGGTATGGAATTCCTGTTGAGCTATTTCAAATACTCAGAGATGATACTGTGAAAGTGCTGCACTCAATATGTCAGCAAATTTGGAAAACTCAGCAGTGGCCACAGGACTGGAAAAGGTCAGTTTTCATTCCAATCCCAAATAAAGGCAATGCCAAGGAATGTTGAAACTACACATAATTGCACTCATCTCACATGCTAGCAAATTAATGCTCAAAATTCTCTAGGCCAGGCTCTAACAGTAAGTGAACCATGATTTTCCAGATGCTCAACATGGATTTAGAAAAGGCAGAGGAACCAGAGATAAAATTGCCAACATCTGCTGGATCATCAAAAAAGCATGAGAGTTCCAGAAAAACATCTACTTCTGCTTTATTGACTACACAAAAGCCTTTGACTGTGTTCAGTACAGTTCAGTCACTCAGTCGTGTCCAACTCTTTGTAACCCCATGAATCACAGCACGCCATGTATCCCTGTCCATCACCAATTCCAGGAGTTCACCCAAACTCATGTCTGTCAAGTCGGTGATGCCATCCAGCCATCTCATCTTCTGTCATCCCCTTCTCCTCTTGCCCCCAATCCCTCCTAGCATCAGGGTCTTTTCCAATGAGTCAACTCTTCACATGAGGTGGCCAAAGTATTAGAGTTTCAGCTTTAGCATCAGTACTTCCAATGAACACCCAGGACTGATCTCCTTTTAGGATGGACTGGTTGGATCTCCTTGCAGTCCAAGGGACTCTCAAGAGTCTTCACCAACACCACACTTCAAAATCATAAATTCTTTGGTGCTCAGCTTTCTTCACAGTCCAATTCTCACATCCATACATGACCACTGGAAAAACCATAGCTTTGATTAGATGGAACTTTGTTGCCAAAGTAATATCTCTGCTTTACTATATGCTCTCTATGTTGGTCATAACTTTCCTCCAAGGAGTAAACATCTTTTAATTTCATGGTTGCAGTCACCATCTGCAGTGATTTTGGAGCCCCCAGAAATAAAGTCTGACACTGTTTCCACTGTTTCCCCATCTATTTCCCATGAAGTGATGGACCAGATGCCATGATCTTAGTTTTCTGAATGTTGAGTTTTAAGCCAACTTTTTCACTCTCCTCTTTCACTTTCATCAAGAGGCTTTTTAGTTCCTCTTCAGTTTCTGCCATAAGGGTGGTGTCATCTGCATATCTGAGGTTATTGCTATTTCTCCCAACAGTCTTGATACCAGCTTGTGCTTCTTTCAACCCAGCATTTCTCATGATGTACTCTGCATATAAGTTAAATAAGCAAGGTGACAATATACAGCCTTGATGTACTCCTTTTCCTATTTGGAACCAGTCTGTTGTTCCATGTCCAGTTCTAACTGTTGCTTCCTGACCTACATATCGGTTTGACTGTGTGGATCACAACAAACTGTGGGAAATTCTTAAAGAGATGGGAATACCATACCACCTGACCTGCCTCTTGAGAAGTCTGTGTGCAAGTCAAGAAGCAACAGTTAGAACTGGACATTGAACGACAGACTGGTTTCAAATTGGGGAAGGAGTACATCAAGGCTGTATATTGTCACCCTGCTTATTTCACTTATATGCAGAGTACATCATGAGAAATGCTGAGCAGGATGAAGCACAAGCTGAAATCAAGATTGCTGGGAGAAATATCAGTAACCTCAGATATGCAGATGACACCACCCTCATGGCAGAAAGCAAAGAATTAAGAGCCTCTTGATGAAAGAGAAAGAGGAGAGTGAAAAATGTGCCTTAAAACTCCACATTCAGAAGACTAAGTTCATGGCATCTGGTCCTATCACTTCATGGCAAACAGATGAGGAAACAGTGGAAACAATGACAGTTTTATTTTTTGGGTCTCCAAAATCACTGCAGATGGTGATTGCAGCCATGAAATTAAAGGACGTTTGCTCCTTAGAAGAAAAGCTATGGCCAACCTACACAGCTTTTTAAAAAGTAAATACATTACTTTGCCAACAAAGGTCCATCTAGTTAAAGCTATGGTTTTTCTAGTAGTCATGTATGGATGTGAGAGTTGGACTGTGAAGAAAGCTGAGCTCAGAAGAATGGATGCTTTTGAACTGTGGTGTTGGAGAAGACTCTTCAGAGTCCATTGGACTGCAAGGATGTCCAACCAGTCCATTCTAAAGGAAATCAGTCCTGAATATTCATTGGAAGGACCAATGTTGAAGCTGAACCTCCAGTACTTTGTCCACCTGAAGCGAAGAACTGACTCATTAGAAAAGACCTTGAAAAAAATAAATAAATAAATGAAAAGACCTTGATGCTGGGAAAGATTGAAGGCAGAAGGAGAAGTGGATGGCAGAGAATGAGATGATTGGATGGCATCACCATCTCAATGGACCTGAGTTTGAGCAAGCTTCAGGGGTTGGTGATGGACAGGGAGTCAAGAGTGCTGCAGTCCAGGGTTAACAAAGAGTCAGAGACCACTGAGTGACTGAACTGATTTTAAACTTTAACTTATAAATTCCTTTTTCCCATTAAAAACAATGACAAATTATCTTGACATTTCTAATTATTAGAATATTAAAAATTATTTTAGTACTATGGTGATATAGTGAAACAGTTACTCTTGAGTTGACATCACCAGCTCAACGGACATGAGTTTGAGCGAGCTCCAGGAGTTGTTGATGGACAGAGAAGCCTGATATGCAGTCCATGTGGTCACAAAGAGTTGGACACAACTGAGTGACTGAACTGAACAGTACAGTCAGTGGGGTGGCAAACAGTTGGACAGGAATGAACAACTTTCACTTCACTTTAGAGCTCTTTGGCCAACTTAATGTTTTGTTGTATTTTTCACTGTTGAATGTATATTTAGTTTTATATGATTTTAGTGAGATTTCATAATATTCAGAGGGGATTATCCTTATCTGGAAGGATTATATAGGGAGTAATATCAGTATCATTGGAACATCACAACTCTAAAGACCTTTTGTTTTTAGAGTTTGTCTCTGACCCTATAGTCAGAGACCCTATAGGTCTCTCTGATTGATGATTTTCTTTATTAGAGCTTGTGACAAAGGGAAGCAGATCCAGAAACACCATTTAATTTATCACTTAGTTAATCAAAACAAACTACCTAACCTATGGAGGTTTTGTGTTTATCCAGGCTGATATTCTCAATTTAGGGTAGGCCAATTCAGACTAAGAGGTGAGAAGGACCAAAAAGCTTCTTTGTGGAATGCCAATTCAAGAATACAATTGACCTCCAGGGTACTACAAGTTTATATAAAAATGTAGTCCTTAAGTCTTTGTGTGAAAATTTCCAGCTATTTTGCTTTCTGAAGCAGACCTGCCGCCTCAGTAAGTCCTTTGATTCACAAAGGTTTTTGAAAATATTTGGGTTTGGTTTGGCAGATTTTGTCCACTAAGCTACTGCCACTGTTTCAATTCATTACCAGCTATTTAGAACTAAAAAGGTATGTAGCCATTTCATGCAGTAGGCAGAACTCAAGTTCATTTTCCTTACCCTGGCCAATATTTCCCTTAATGAAACATATTATATTTTATTAATTCATGAGCTCTTGCTTATATCTTGTTTTGTTTTCAAATTAGAATACTTCAGACTGATAGATTAAAGACAAATCAACTTGTCTGTGTCACTCACATGGTTATCCACAGTAAGCATTCATTCCTTGATGAAAGTTATTAAAATAATGTTACTGATAGAGACAATGCCACCCAGAGTGGCCACCACTCTTGCTTAATCCATCATTCTACAAAACCTGGAAATATATCCACTATTATAGATTGGGCACCAAAGTAAAGGAATCTGTTTATATTGCAGTGGTTACCATTATATGCCCGACTTTTGAATCTTTCCAAAAGTTGGCTGAACTTCCCTCACTTACCTTTCCAGGACCCCCATTAAAAACTCTGGACATTCAGACTTGGGTTAACTTTCCTAGTTGGTGACCTTTCACACATATTGTCAGGCAACTTTGTTGGGATAGTTAAGTACATCTTCATGAAACTCCCCTGGGTGAAACTGTGAAAGCTTTTGCCTGCTTTTTTCTGGACCTTGACCCACGTGTCTTTCCCTTTACGGATTTTGATCGGTACCCTCTCATTGTAATAAACCACAACTTTGAATATAACAGTTTTTTTTTAGTCCTATGAGTCATTGTAGCAAATCACTATGGCTGAGAGTAGTCTCAGGGCTTTTTAAAAAAAATTATTTACATTAATTGAAGGCTAATTACATTACAATATTGTCGTGGTTTTTCCCATACAGTGACACAAATCAGCCATGGGTGTACATGTGACCCCATCCTGAACCCCACTCCCACCTGCCTCCCTATCCCATCCATCAGGGTTGTCCCAGTGCACTGGCCTTGAGTACCCTGTTTCATGCATTGAAATTGGACTGGTGATCTATTTCACATATGGTAATACACATGTTTCAATGCTATTCTTCAAATCATCTCAACCTAGCTTCTCCCAGAGTCCAAAAATCTGTTGTTTATACCTGTGTCTCTTTTGCTGTCTTGCATATAGGGTCATCATTACCATCTTTCAAATTCCATATATATGCCTTAATATACTGTATTGGTGTTTTACTTTCTTACTTACTTCACTCTGTATTATAGGTCCAAGTTTCATCCATCTCGTTGGAACTGATTCAAATGTATTCTTTTTAATAGCTGAGTAATAATCCATTGTGTACATGCACCACAGCTTTTTATCCATTCATGTGCCAATGGACATATAGGTTGCTTCCTGGCTGTTGTAAACAGTGCTGTGATGAACACTGGGTTACATGTGTCTTTTTCAATTCCGGTTTCCTTGGTGTGTATGCCCAAAAGTGGGATTGCTGGGTCATATGGCAGTTCTATTTCCAGTTTTTTAAGGAATCTCCACACTGTGCTATAGGGGCTGTGCTAGTTTGCATTCCCACCACTGATGTAAGAGGGTTCCCTTTTCTCCACACTATCTCCAGCATTCATTGCTTGTAGACTTTTGGATAGCAGCCATTCTGACCAGCAGGAGATGGTACCTTATTGTGGTTTTGATTTGCATTTCTCTGATAATGAGTGATGTTGAGCATATTTTCATGTTTGTAAGCCATTTGCATGTCTTCTTTGGAAAAATGTCTGTTTAGTTCTTTGGCCTATTTTTTTATTGGGTCATTTAATTTTCTGGTATTGAGCTGCATCAGGTATATGTATATTTTTGAGATTAATTCTTTGTCTATTGCTTCATTTGCTATTATTTTCTCCCATTCTGAAGGCTATCTTTTCACCTTGTTTATAGTTACCCTCATTGTGCAAAAGCTTTTACTTTTAATATGTCAAATATATTTACTTTTGCTTTTATTTCCATTATGCTGGGAGGTGTGTCATAGAGGATTCTGCTGTGATTTATGTCAGAGAGTGTTTTGTCTATGTTTTCCTCTAGGGGTTTTATAGTTTCTGGTTTTACATTCAGATCTTTAATCCATTTTGAGTTTATTTTTGTATATGGTGTTAGAAAATGTTCTAGTTTCATTCTTTTACAGGTGGTTGACCAGTTTTCCCAGAACCACTTGTTAAAGAGATTGTCTTTTCTCCATTGTATGTTCTTGACTCCTTTGTCAAAAATAAGGTGTCCATAGGTGCCTGGATTTGTCTCTGGGCTTTTGATTTTGTTCCACTGATCTATGTTTCTGTCTTTGTGCCAATACCATACTGTCTTGATGACTGCTGCTTTGCAGTATAGTCTGAAGTCAGGCAGGTTGATTCCTCCAGTTCCATTCTTCTTTCTCAAGATTGCTTTGGCTATTCGACATTTTTTGTACTTCCATACAAATTGTGAAATTATTTTTTCTAGTTCTATGAAAAATACCATTGGTAGCTTGATAGGGATTTAATTAAATCTATAGATTCCTTTGGATAGTATACTCATTTTCACTATATTGATTCTTCCGATCCATGAACATGGTACATCTCTCGATCTATTTGTGTCATCTCTGATTTCTTTCATCAGTGTTTTATAGTTTTCTGTTTACAGTCTTTGTTTCTTTGGTTAGGGTTAGGGTTAGGGCTAGATTTATTCCTAAGTATGTTATTCTTTTTGGTGCAATGGTGAAGGGAATTGTTTCCTTAGTTTCTCTTTATGTGTTCTCAGTGTATAGGAATGCAAGGGATTTCTGTGTGTTAATTTTATATCCTGTAACTTTACTGTATTCATTGATTAGCTCTAGTAATTTTCTGATCATGTCTTTAGGGTTTTCTATGTAGAGGATCATGTCATCTGCAAACAGTGAGAGTTTTACTTCTTTTCCAATTTGGATCCCTCTTATTTCTTTTTCTTCTTTGATTGCTGTGGCTAAAGCTATTCGACTATGTTGAATAGTAGTGGTGAGAGTTGGCACCCTTGTCTTGTTTCTGACTTTAGGGGAAATGCTTTCAATTTTTCACCATTGAGGATAATTTTTGCTGTGTGTTTATCATATATGGCTTTTATTATGTTCAGGTATGTTCTTTCTATGTCTGCTTTCTGGAGGGCTTTTATCATAAATGGATGTTGAATTTTTTCAAAGGCTTTCTCTGCATCTATTGAGATAATCATAAGGTTTTTATCTTTCAGTTTGTTAATGTGGGGTATCAGATTGATTGATTTGCAAATATGAAGAATCCTTGTATCCCTGGGATAAAGCCCACTTGGTCATGATGCATGATCTTTATTATATGTTGTTGGATTCTGTTTGCTAGAATTTTGTTGAGGATTTTTGCATCTATGTTCATCAGTGATATTGGCCTGAAGTTTTCTTTTTTCGTTGCATCTTTTTCTGGTTTTAGTATTTGGGTGATGGTGGCCTCATAGAATGAGTTTGGCAGTTTACCTTCCTCTGCAATTTTCTGGAAGAGTTTGCGTAGGATAGGTATTATTTCTTCTTTAAATTTTTGTTAGAATTCACCTGTGAAGCCATCTGGTCCCAGGCTTTTCTTTGTTGGCATATTTTTTATTACAGTTTGTATTTCTGTGCTTGTAATGGGTCTGTTAAGATTTTCTATTTCTTCTTGATTCATTTTTGGAAGGTTATACTTTTATAAGAATTTGTCCATTTCTTCCAAGTTGTTCATCTTATGGTCATATAGTTGCTAATAATAGGATCTTATGATCCTTTCTATTTCTGTGTTGCCTGTTGTGATTTCTCCATTTTCATCTCTAATTTTGTTGATTTGATTCTTCTCCCTTTTTTTGCCTGTTGAGTCTGGCTAATGGTTTGTCTATATTATGTATGTTCTCAAAGAATCAGCTTTTAATTTTGTTGATTTTTGCTATGGTCTCCTTTTTTTTTTTTCATTTATTTCTGCCCTAATTTTTATAATTTCTTTCCTTCTACTAACCATGGGGTTCTTCATTTCTTCCTTTTCTAGTTGCTTTAGGTGTAAAGTTAGGTTATTTATTTGATTTTTCTCTTGTTTCTTGAGGTAAGCTTGTATTGCTATGAAGCTTCCCCTTTAGCACTGCTCTTATTCAATCCCATAGGTCTTGGATTGTTGTGTTTTCATTTTCATTTGTTTCTTGCATATTTTGATTTCTTTTTTTATTTCTTCTGTAATTTGTTGGTTATTCAGAAATGTATTGTTTAGCCTCCATATGTTTGTATTTTTAATAATTTTTCCCTATATTTGACATCTAATCTTACTGGATTGTGATCAGAAAAGATGCTTGAAATGAATTAATTTTTTAAAAATTTACCAAGGCTAGATTTATGGTCCAGGATGTTATCTATCCTGGAGAATGTTCTGTATGCATTTGAGAAGATGAAATTCTTTGTTTTGGGGTGAAATGTCCTATAGATATCAATTAGGTCTAACTGGTCCATTGCATCATTTAAAGTTTATGTTTTCTCGCTAATTTTCTGTTTGGTTGATCTATCCGTAGGTGTGAGTGGGGTATTAAAGTCTTCCACTATTATTGTGTTACTGTTAATTTCCCCTTTCATACTTGTTAGCATTTGCCTTACATATTGCAGTGCTCCTGGGTGTATATATATTTAAAATTGTTATATGTTCTTCTGGATTGATCCTTGATCATTATGTAGTGTCCTTCCTTGTCTCCTTTCACAGCCTTTATTTCAAAGTCTATTTTATCTGATAGTATTGCTACCCCTGTTTTCTTTTGCTCTCCATTTGCATGAAATATCTTTTTCCAGCCCTTCACTTTCAGTCTGTATGTGTCCCTTGTTTTGAGGTGGGTCTTTTGTAGACAGCATATATATGGGTCTTGTGTTTGTATTCATTCAGCCAGTCTTTGTCTTTTGGTTGGGGCATTCAACCCATTTACATTTAAGGTAATTATTGATAAGTATGATCCCATTTCCATTTACTTTATTGTCTTGGGTTCGAGTTTATAAACCTTTTCTGTGTTTCCTGTCTAGGGAAGATCCTTTAGCATTTGTTGAAGAGCTGGTTTGGTGGTGCTGAATTCTCTCAACTTTTGCTTGTCTGTAAAGCTTTTGATTTCTCCTTCATATTTGAATGAGAGCCTTGATGGGTACAGTAATCTGAGTTGTAGGTTTTGCTCTTTCATCACTTTAAGTATGCCCTGCCATTCCCTTCTGGCCTGAAGAGTTTCTACTGAAAGATCACCTGTTATCCTTATGGGGATCCCCTTGTGTGTTATTTGTTGCTTTTCCCTTGCTGCTTTTAATATTTGCTCTTTGTGTTTGATCTTCATTAATTTGATTAATATGTGTCTTGGGGTGTTTTGCCTTGGGTTTATCCTGTTTGGGACTCTCTGGGTTTCTTGGACTTGGGTGGCTATTCTCCTTCCCCATTTTAGGGAAGTTTTCGACTATTATCTCCTTAAGTATTTTCTCATGCCCTTTCTTTTTGTCTTCTTCTTCTAGGACTCCTATGATTCAAATATTGGCATGTTTAACATTGTCCCAGAGGTCTCTGAGGTTGTCCTCATTTCTTTTAATTCTGTTTTCTATTTTCTTTTCTGCTTTATTTATTTCCACCATTCTGTCTTTCACCTCACTTATCCTATCTTCTGCCTCAGTTATTCTACTGCTGGTACCCTCCAGAGTGTTTTTGATCTCAGTTATTGCATTATTCATTATTATTGACTCTTTTTTATTTCTTCTAGGTCCTTGTTAAACATTTCTTGCATCATCTCAATTGTTCTCTCTAATCTATTTATCTGTAACTCCATTTTGTTTTCAAGATTTTGGATCCTATCATTATTCTGAATTGTTTTCCAGATAGATTCCCTATCTTCCCCTCTTTTGTTTGGTTTGGTGAGCGTTTATCATGTTCCTTTACCTTCTGAATATTTCTCTGCCTTTTCATTTTACTTAGATTGCTGTGTTTAGGGTGGCCTTTCTGTATGCTGGAAGTTTGTGATTCCTCTTTGTTGTGGAGTTGGCTCCCTTTGAGTGGGGTTTGACTAGTGGGTTGTCAAGCTTTCCTGTTTATAGGAGCTTACATCTCTGTTCTGGTGAGTAGAGCTGGATCTCTTCTCTCTTGAGTGCAATGAAGTGTCCAGTAGTGAGTTTTGGTGTGTCTATGGGTTTGGAATTGTGTTGGGCAGCCTGTATTTTAACACTCCTGCATTGCTGGAGAATTAGCATGGTATGTCTTGCTCTGGAACTTGTTGCCTCTTGTGTAGAGTTTGGTTTCAGTATAGGTTTGGAGGCTTTGGATGAACTCTTATCTATTAATGTTTCCTGGAATCAGGAGTTCTCTGGTGTTCTCAGGTTTTGATTTGTGCCTCCTCTCTCTGGTCTTCAGTCTTATTCTTAAAAGTAGCCTCAAGACCTCTCCATCCATACAGCACAGATGATAAAACATCTAGGTTAATGGTGAAAAAATTATCCACAGTGCAGGACACCAAGAGAGGTTCACAGAGTTATATGGAGAAGAGAAGAGGGAGAAGGGAGATAGAAGTGACCAGGAAGAGAAGAGGGGGGATCAAAAGGGGTGAAAGCAATCTAGCCAGTAGTCAATTCCCTATATGCTCTCTTTTCCATGGGGATGGTCTTGATCCCTATATCGTGTACAATGTTACGAACCTCAGTCCATAGTTCATCAGGCACTCTATCTATCAGATCTAGTCCATTAAATCTATTTCTCACTTCCACTGTATAATCATAAGGGATTTGATTTAGGTCATACCTGAATGATTTAGTGGTTTTCCCTACTTTCTTCAATTTAAGTCTGAACTTTGCAATAAGGAGTTCATGGTCTGAGCCACAGTCAGCTCCCAGTCTTGTTTTTGCTGACTGTATAGAGTTTATCCATCTTTGGCTTCAAAGAATATAATTAATCTGATTTCAGTTTTGACTATCTGATGATGTCCATGTGTAGTCTTCTCTTGTGTTGTTGGAAGAGGCTGTTTGCTATGACCAGTGCATTCTCTTAGCAAAATTCTATTAGCATTTGCCCTGATTCATTCCATATTCCAAGGTCAAATTTGCCTGTTACTCCAGGTATCTCTTGACTTCCTACTTTTTTATTCCAGTCCCCAATAATGAAAAAGACATCTTTTTGGGTGTTAGTTCTAAAAGGTCTTGGTCTTCATAGAACCATTCAACTTCAGCTTCTTCAGCATTTCTGGTTGGAGCATAGACTTGGATTACTGTGATATTGAATGGTTTGCCTTGGAAACGAACAGAAATCATTTTGTCATTTTTGAGATTGCATCCAAGTACTGCATTTCAGACTCTTTTGTTTCTATTTCTGCTTTATTGACTATGCCAAAGCTTTGACTGTGTGGATCACAATCAGATCAGATCAGATCAGATCAGTCAATTAGTTGTGTCCGACTCTTTGCAACCCCATGAATTGCAGCACACCGGGCCTCCCTGTCCATCACCAACTCCCGGAGTTCACTCAGACTCACTTCCATCGAGTCATTGATACCATCCAGCCATCATCCTCTGTTGTCCCCTTCTCCTCTTGCCCCTAATCCCTCCCAGCATCAGAGTTTTTTCCAATGAGCTAACTCTTCACATGAGGTGGCCAAAGTACTGGAGTTTCAGATTTGGCATCATTCCTTCCAAAGAAATCCCAGGGCTGATCTCCTTCAGAATGGACTGGTTGGATCTCCTTGCAGTCCAAGGGACTCTCAGCAGTCTTCTCCAATACCACAGTTCAAAAGCATCAATTCTTCGGCACTCAGACTTCTTCACAGTCCAACTCTCACATCCATACATGATCACAGGAAAAAACATAGCCTTGACTAGACGAACCTTTGTTGGCAAAGTAATGTCTCTGCTTTTGAATATGCTATCTAGGTTGGTCATAACTTTCCTTCCAAGAAGTAAGTGTCTTTTAATTTCATGGCTGCAGTCACCATCTTAAGTGATTTTGGAGCCCAGAAAAATAAAGTCTGATCACAATAAACTGTGGAAAATTATGAAAGAGATGGGGATACCAGACCACCTGACCTGCCTCTTGAGAAACCTATATGCAGGTCAGGAAGCAACAGTGAGAACTGGACATGTAACAACGGACTGGTTCCAAATAGGAAAAGGAGTATGTCACGGCTGTATATTATCACCTTGCTTATTTAACTTATATGCAGAGTGCATCATGAGAAATGCTGGGCTGGAAGAAGCACAAGCTGGAATCAAGATTGCTGGGAAAAATATTAATAACCTCAGATATGCAGATGACACCAACCTTATAGCAGAAAGTGAAGAGGAACTAAGAAGCCTCTTGATGAAAATGAAAGAGGAGAGCAAAAAAGTTGGCTTAAAGCTCAATATTCAGAAAACGAAGATCATAGCATCTGGTCCCATCACTTCATGGGAAATAGATGGGAAAAGAGTGGAAACAATGTCAGACTTATTTTTTCGGGCTCCAGAATCACTGCAGATGGTGATTGCAGCCATGAAATTAAAAGATGCTTACTCCTTGGAAGGAAAGTTATGACCAACCTAAATAGCATATTCAAAAGCAGAGACATTACTTTGCCAAGAAAGATCCGTCTCGTCAAGGCTGTGGTTTTTCTAGTGGTCATGTATGGATGTGAGAGTTGGACTGTGAAGAAAGCTGAGCGCCGAAGAATTGATGATTTTGAACTGTGGTGTTGGAATAGAATCTTGAGAGTCCCTTGGACTGCAAGGAGATCCAACCAGTCCATTCTAAAGGAGATCAATCCTGGGTGCTGTTTGGAAGGAATGTTAAAGCTGAAACTCCAGTACTTTGGCCACCTCATGCAAAGTGTTGACTCATTGGAAAACACTCTGATGCTGGGAAGGATTGGGTGCAGGCGGAGAAGGGGACGACAGAGGATGAGATGGCTGGATGGCATCACCAACTCGATGGACATGAGTTTGAGTGAACTCTGGGGGTTCGTGATGGACAGGGACATGCTGACATGCTGCAATTCATGGGGTTGCAAAGAGTAGGACACCACTGAGTGACTGAACTGAACTGAGTAGGTTATAAAAATGAAAATTAAATGAGTTATAAAGAACATAAAATTTTTAAAAATTAAAAATGATAATAATATAAATATATCTAGAAATTACTCTGGAGCTGTTGTGGGCAGTGTGCAGTCAGTTCAGTTTCAGATAGTTCCTTCTTCCAGCTTTTACTTCTTCTCAAGGTCTATAGGCCCTTTCCAATGCTTAGTCAGTGTTAACTACAGGTTTTTAATCTGTTGCACCTTCACTTCCAGAGCACTTCCCTCATCTCTGTTTATTTTGGCTTCCTGTTTTTAAGTCTTTTCAGTATCTAATTTCTGCCCTGAGAGAAGGTGGTGAAGCTGGTCACTTTTTTAGGCTCACTTGTTCAGATGTGTTGTGGGGAGTGAGGAACACTGCAAATAAGTATCAGTGGTGTATGTGGAGGAGTGCTCACACTTTATGGACCACACTAGGTTGGCCCCAACTCACAGCAGCATGTGCTTTCTGGGCCTACACTGCTTAGGCTCCAGGTTGCTCTGTAAGAATACTGTCCAAAGCAAGCTCTGCGTTTTTGTTCTCTTCCCAGGTCCAAGCAACTCAGACGATCAGGTGCTTGGTGAGTGCACTGTTCCAGGTGGGCCATGTGTCTTAATCACCTCCCTGGTTCTGGCCACTCAGTTTCTCAGGTGTGCTGCTAGAGCACCATCTCACGTGTGCTGTGTATCTCCTCTGGGGAGCTGATCTCTTGCTGCAACCCTCCTGGCAGATGTCAACCATCCAGGATCCTAGGAAGACATTGTTAACAACTGGGAGCCTACTCAAAGTTTGGTGGTGGATGCCCCTCCCTGGGACTGATATTGCCTCTTGCCTTCCAGTTCTAGCTGTTGTTCACCTGTCTCTCTGCCTCCGGCGGCGGGGAGAAGACTGTACGCAGCAGGCTAGCTCTCCTTTGGTATTGGCTCAATCCTTTGTTCTGTGAGAGGGCCAGGTTAGAGCCTTTGACTGGAAAGTTCTCTCTCTCTCTCTCTCTCTCTCTCTGGCTATACCACAGTTTGGGTTGCTATCTCACGTTAGCTCCCTCATATTGTCCTCAGGGCATTCAGGCCCAGTCCTTACCCTAAACATGCAGCCTATGTCTCCCTGTCCTGCCCCCACCTGCTGGAGGCGGATGTGAGTGTCTGGGCTACTTATCCACTGGGAGTTATGGTTAGGTGCATATTCTGTGGGTTTTTTTTTTTTTTTCCCTTCCCGGTTATGTTGCCCTCTGAGATTCCAAAACTCCGCACAGACCCACCGGTTTGGAAACTTCTCCTCTTCACAACACCCTCCCCAGGACAGGTCTCTGTCCCTAACTCTTTTGACTCTCTTTTTGTCTTTTACATTTTGTCCTACCTCCTTTTGAAGAGAATGTGCTGCCTTTCTGGGTGCTTGGTGTCCTCCACCAGCATTCAGAAGTTGTTTTGTGGAAGTTTCTCAGCATTCAAATGATCTTTTGATGATTTCGTGGGGGAGATAGTGGTCTCCCCGTTCTATTCCTCCACCGTCTTGCCTGTCTTTCCTAGGGCTTCTTGACATAGTCTGCCAACCTCTTCTAGAAGGCTCTAACTATTATTTGATTGTAATTCCCCATAACTTTCCTGAGAAATCAATGAGAAAGGTTAGGGAATGGCCCTAGGTCTTGTACCTCTGTGAAAAATGCTTGTCAATATCCCCAGATGTCTTATATTCTCACCCCTATAGCCATCACTCAGTTATTTTATGGTACAGAGGACTGCCACTTGGCTTGTGACATCAAGAAACAAGACAGATTGGATAGACTGCATGCAGGCAGTCCCTTCAAAAAAAGAACTTAACTTAGTTATTTAAACTATAAACCTTATCAATCAGTCAAGAGTACACTTTGGAAGCAATTTAAACCTGTGCCCTCACAATATAGGTTA
Organism: Bos javanicus; assembly: GCF_032452875.1. Taxonomy (NCBI): domain Eukaryota; kingdom Metazoa; phylum Chordata; class Mammalia; order Artiodactyla; family Bovidae; genus Bos; species Bos javanicus. The sequence goes on along the minus strand of NC_083870.1, from coordinate 72,464,676 downwards.
TGTTGGAAAGGCCTCAACAAATGTAACCAACACTTTCTTGCCAGAGCTACTACATATGGCCCTTGAATTATACTTCTTGTGTGGAAGTCAGGTATTAACTTACAGTTCTCCCCCAAACACAGTAACTTTTATCTTAGAGGTGCTCATAAGAGACCTGAAAGTTTTTAAGCAAACAGTAATAGGTTAAGCAATCCTTAGATGAGATACTCAAGAGGTATAGCATGCTGACTATTTATGTAGACCCTGTGGTCATGTATTTCTACAAATAGATCTGTTCAATTAGAAAAGGTGATCCAAAATGCTTTCCCAACTTTGACTGAAGTGAACAATTATACCACCCTAGCTAAGGAAAGCATTCGGGTCTGACTCAGATCACTAAATAGGACTATTGTGAATGGCAGAATCGCCCTAGATTCCCTCCCTCTAGCTAAATCAGAGTCTGCACATTCACTGATACATCCTGTTGTATTTGGATTAATTGTTGGACCAAAAGTCAATATCAATACAGAAATTTAAGGAAAATGCCACCTAGCTTTTGAAAGTAGACCAAAATGGTTTAAGGGTTCTGTTTAGCTGACTAATTCTGGGTCTCTAGGCCATGGATGACATTCAGATTGTACATCAACTTCATTCTGCTGATTATAATCCTATTGATTGTATGGGAGAAACTGAACAGATGTATAATCATGGAAAACTTCATCAGAAGCCAAAGCAGTGTAAAAACAAAGGATGGATATTATCAAGATACAGTTCTCCATGTTTATCTATTTTGGGTGCATTTTGCAAATCAGTCACTAACTGTTCTTTGTTCTGGATATCTTTTCAATAATGTTTGTAAAGGTAATAGCCTTGAGACAGGGTTTTACACTGGAGCAAAAAGAAGGCCTAACTGAAGTTGCTCCGTTGTAACTGACTCTTTGCAACCCCATAGACTGTAGCCTGCCAGGCTCCTACATCCATGGCATTTTGCAGGCAAGAATACTGGAGTGGGTTGCCATTTCCTTCTCTAGGAGAACTTCCTAACCCAGGGATTGAACCTGGGTCTCCTGCACTGCAGGCAGACTTTTTACCAGCTGAGCCACCAGTGAAGCCCCCCAAAAGGTCTAATTGTTGACAATTTTTAAAGATCCTAGTTCCCAAAGCTTAGGGTGCTTCTTTTGAGAGCAGACATAAGCATCTGTGTCCATCCATGTCATCTTGTGGAGCAAAGAGAAATGGAACAAATATGCTGATGTTTTGCTGTCTTTTGTGCCATGTGCAAGAAAGGCCCTTGTTTCTGACCCAGAAGTTCTGTGGCTCTTATTAACATCTATGAGCAAGTGACAGACTGATTTGTTAACTTGTAAGATAAAAGATCAGAACTTTCAGAGTAACGATACTCAGAGTAAGAGTAATTCTGCTTGGGATCCTCCAAGTATATCCTCCTTGACTGTCATAAAAAATCTGTTTTAACAGCTCCTAGGAAGTTATTTTGTGAAATACGAATGAGCTTGGGCTTTAAAATCACAAACATTTGGAGAGAAAACCCAGAGTTGCTGCTTGTAAAAGCACAAGAACATCCATAACAGAGGGGTATTGTAATAAATAAATGTGGTAATATTAATAATAAGGTTCTTATCCAACACCTGGCCAGCTAAAAAATCAATCACTGATATTTATTTTCTCTAAGAGTTCTTATAGATTTGGGTACTACATTGAGAGGCACATAAAGAGAAGGAGTACAAATAAAAATATATTATACTCTCCATATAAATACCATATATTTGTTTAATAAAAAACTGAAAATACCCAAAAAGTAAATAGAAAAAATCAACTAAAATTCCATCATGTAGAACAGTTAACTTTTAATGATTTAATGCATCTTCTTTTTTTATATAAAATTATAAAAAGGAGATTTTAGAAAATGTAATATATACAGTTTTGTATCCTAAAGTGGGAACATCTTGACAGTGGTTCTAGTGAATTTATTTTCAAGACACAAAATATATTAATATCACAAGCCAGAGAGCTTGGCTGTTAAATTTTTGTTAAATCTATCAGTTAGGAACATAAATGAGACTTTCATAGACTCTTTTCTTTAGCCCAACCATCTGGACATTTTCTGTATTTTGATTAAAAATAAAGAACCCATTTGACAAAAACTTACAATGCAGTTAAATTCCAAGCTTCCACAGAGAGAAAACTAGAGATAAAATAATAGGTACAAAAAAAAAAAAAAATCATTGTCACATCAAAAAGTCCTTAATTATAGTAATGATCTATGATTGGAACTTTTAAAACATCTGCAGTGAAACAAGTGGCTATGTTTAAACATGCTCATTTAATTTTTCAATTATTTAAATATAGCTATTGTTAAGGAATTAGTTGGAAGTATTAGGAAAGTAACTTTAAAAAAACCAATTCTGGCATGTGACAGAGACAAAATTGGAGTATTAGTAGAGAAAAATGTGCCCAAACATTATGATCTTAATCATTATATCTAAATTAGTATAAAATGAAAATCTAGTTGATAATTGACTTCAATTATGCTTCTTTATTTAGATATTAAGACCATTAATTCTATTAGCTAATTAAAAACTGAAATCATGCAATTGTAAATAATTCTTATTAATTGAAGACAAAGACCGTTTATTCATTTAACAAGTATTTTGTCAGGTAACCACTATAGGCCTGGCCATGAGGTTGTCATCATAGGTACAGAGTAAATATGGCAATTATTCCCATTCTGATGATCCATTTGAAACACCTTGTGTATAGGATTGGAAATCCCTTCAAAGCTGAGAGTGCAAAACGGGCAAAGGGGATTAAGAGGTACAAACTTCCAGTTACAAATTAAATAAGTCACAGGAAATAAAAATCTGACAGTGTGTATTGAAAATAACAAATAAGTGTAACATAAAGTTTATTTTTGTGATAAAAAATAAATTATAATTGAAAAAACAAGAAAAAATTCAAATTTCACACATATTATTGAATTAGAATAAACAAAACATATATATATATCTCAATTGAAAAATAGAAATATTAAATAGACAAACTGGGAAGAATATTACATGTGGATTGTGAGGTTGTGGGTAGTCTTGGTGCTTTTTGGATTTCTAAAATTTCAGCAATAGGCAAACTCCTATACATCAATTTATTTTTAAATGAGAAAACTCCTACATGTCAATCCCTTTTCATAGGTCCTTATCTTGTTGAGTAAAATGTATGATTATTACAAATATATAAGTATAGTTAAAACAGAAAGAATCAAATCAAATCAGAAGACCTGGGTTTTGTTCTGGGTCAACCATTAATCAGTCCTTTGATGCTGAGCATAAGATCTAGGGCCTAATTTCTTTTATTTGCATGGTCATGGATTTTGGCTGTGTGAGCTCTATACATTTTTTTCATCTTTAAGAAAATAAGTTCTATTCTTAAGGTAGCTAAGAGTCATATAACGCCAGGCTCTTTTTAAAGCATACACATAGACACACACACACACACACACACACACATATATATAGACATAGACATATTGCCTAATTTTGATAATAACTCCTATCTCATAATACTTCAACTTTTTAATATTTACCCTTCATTATTGACAGATCTACTTATATCTCCAATAATAATTGTATCAGGGTTTTGCAGAAAACCAGAAGATTATATGTATCTCCTGTTGAATTAGTATGGAGTGAAGCATTTCAACTTTTGTCTATTATGCTATTATGAATATTATGTACTATTAATAGTTGATGTGTGGACACATGCTTTTAGTTGTATTTTTCTTATATTCTAGATATAAATATCAAATGTATGATTTATAAGTCTTTTCTCTCATTTTGTGGACTGTCTTTTCACTTTTTCTTTTTTTTTTTTTTTTTGCCACATATGTGACCTTATATTTTGGGGAGGACATATGGGATCTTAGTTCCCTGACCAGGGCCATGCCCCCTGCATTGGAAACACATAATCTTAACAACTGGACTGCCAGGTAAGTCCCATCTTTGCACTTTGTTGATGATTTACTTTGTAGTGCAAGTTTCTAATCTTGATGAAATCCATTTAAAAAAATGAAAAACTTCCCTTAACAACAGATTGCAATAATTTATTCATATGTTATTAAAACACATTCTAGATTTAGCCCTTAAATTTAGGTCTTAGATCCATTTTGAATCAATTCTTGTATATAATGTAAGGCAAAGAGGGGCCCAATCTCATTTTTTTTTTTTTGGCTACAATCTAATTGTGCCAGCACCACGTGATGAAAAGATATTCTTTCTCAGTGAATGATCTTGGCATTTTTATAAAAAAAAATCAGTCAATCACAGCATATGGGTTTATTTATTGACTCAAATCTATTAGTGGTTTATGTACCTACTGTTATTGCTAGTATCACACTGTCTTGATTAATATAGCTTTGCAATAAGTTTGGAAATCAGTAAGTGTCAGTATTCTAGTGTTGTTCTTTCACATAATTATTTTGGCTATTCTGGGTCTATTGAATTTCTGTATTCAATTCAGTATAAGCCTGTGCATTTCTGGGAAAAAACAAAAAAACAAAAAACACCAAACTACTACCAGGGTTTCATGCAACCCATGTTGCATTAAATCTGTAAACTAAATTGGGAAGCACTGCCATTTTAACAATATTATATCTTCTAATCCATGAACATGGATGTCATTTCATTTATCTAGTTTTTCTTAATTCCTATGCATTTTTATTAGACTGAACCCATAACCCTTCATCAAATCTAAGATATCTGTAGATCATCCTCCTTATTTAACTGTGTGTGGGGGTGCATGTGTGCTAATTCACTTCAGTTGTGTCTGACTCTATGCTCTAATACCTATTAAAAATACGTATAAATGTGGGCTTCCCTGGTGGCTCAGTATTGGGAAGCTCACCTCTCAATGCAGGAGATGTAGATTACATCTCTAGGTTGGGAATATCTCCTGGATAAGGAAATGGTTTCAATATCCTTACCGGGGAAATGCCATGGACAGAGGAGTCTGGTGGGCTACAGTCCATGGGGTCTCAAAAGAGTTGGACATAATTTAGCAATAAAAACAACAACAACATATAAATGATGCTCATTTTCAAGAGAACTCTGAGGACTATAAATTATTTAGATTTTCCCAATTTATTGGGAATGTTTTATTTAGGTATTGAAATCATTATGGTTAATTTTTCTGCTGTGGCTGAAGGTTCTTTGTATAAGGCTTACCAAAGAAAAAGATAACTAAATAAATAGATGATTCTTTAACTTATACAAAATGCACACAAAGTATATGTGTGCATCAGATCAGATCAGTTCAGTCGCTCAGTCGTGTCCGACTCTTTGCGACCCCATGAATCTCAGCATGCCAGGCCTCCCTGTCCATCACCAACTCCTGGAGTTCACTCAGACTCATGTCCATCGAGTCAGTGATGACATCCAGCCATCTCATCCTCTGTCGTCCCCTTCTCCTCTTGCCCCCAATCCCTCACAGCATCAGAGTCTTTTCCAATGAGTCAACTCTTCGCATGAGGTGGCCAAAGTACTGGAGTTTCAGCTTTAGCATCATTCCTTCCAAAGAAATCCCAGACCATAGAAAAACTGGAAGAAAATACACCAATTTGTTATAATAGTAACCTTTGAAGAGAAATGAGAAACGGGATTGAGGAAAAGAAGAGGACTAAGTACTGTTTACTTACAAAATTTTTAAAATGTTTTCAGGTATTTCTGGTATAATATTTAATATGAATAATAATAAATATAAATATGTCCCATTAAACTGAGTTTTTTCAATATGTATCACCTAAGAGTATAGTACCCTGGCTGACCTTGAGATTGCCAGTGGTGTTCAGCAGCAGGTTGAAAGGTTTGTGATTGTGGTGTAGAATATTAGCTGAATGAATATATTTTAACTATCTGAGGATCTGGTAGAGAAAATAGTAGATTTGGTTATCACTACAATATTGTGTCTTCAAGAACTTAGAGATATGTTTCCATGAGGTCTTATACTATATATCTATCTATTGATCAATGTATAGATAGATATCACATTTGCCTTATGATTGGGCCTCGAAATTTCTTTCTCCAAGAAAGAGAGAGTGTTCAAATCCAAAGACTATCTGCTGGTAATATTTCCTCTTACTCAGGGAATGTCAGCCTTTTGCTCCACTCAGGTCTCCAGCTGATTGTGTTGTGCTGTGTTCAGTTATATCTGACTCTTTGGGACACCATGGAGTATAGTCCACCAGGCTCCTCTGTCTATGGGATTTTTCCAGGCAAGAATACTGGAATGGGTTGCCATGCCCTTCCCCAGGGGATCTTCCTGACCCAGGAATCAAATCTATGTCTCTTATGTCTCCTGCATTGGCAGGCAGGTTCTTTATCATTAGCGGCACCTGGGAAGCCCCTTCAGCTGATTAGATGTGACCTATCTGATTTATGGAAGGTGATATGCTTTATTTAAAGTCCAGTGACTTAAACATTGCATTCATGAAAGAATACCATCACAGAATCATCCAGAAGAATGTTTGACCACATAACTGGGCACAGTGATCCAGCAAAGTTGACACATAAACTTAATCATCACAATCACTAAGCACTAGTTATCATTTAAGATCAACTTAGTTCCCAATATTAAGATATAATAGTAAGATATTTTTGTTCCCAGAAGAAGGTATTACATATCACTTCTTTTTCAAACTCTAGGACTTATTACAATAACTTCACATGCTCTCTTACTTATGTAAATGAGACAAATAAATTTAGTTCCAAGTATAATTCAGAGATCAAATTGCCAACATCCATTAGACCATAGGAAAAGCAAGACAGTTCAGGAAAAACATTTAATTCTGCTTTATTGACTACACTAAAGCCTTTGACTGTATGGATCACAGCAACCTGTGGAAATTTTTTAAAGAGATAGGAATACCAGACCACCTGACCTGCCTCCTGAGAAATCTGTATGCGGGTCAAGAAGCAACAATTAGAACAGGACATGGAACAACAGACCAGTTCCAAATTGGGAAAGGAATATGTCAAGGCTGCACATTGTCACCCTACTTATTTAACTTATATGCAGAGTATATCATGTAAAATACCTGACTGGATGAAGCACAAGCTGGAATCAAGATTGTTGGGAGAAGTGTCAATAACCTCAGATATGCAGATGACACCACCCTTATGGCAGAAAGCAAAGAACTAAAGAGCCTCTTGATGAAAGAGAAAGAGGAGCGTGAAAAAACTGTCTTAAAGCTCAACATTCAGAAAAGTAAGATCATGGCATCTGGTCCCTTCACTTCATGGCCAATAGTTGGGGAAAAAGTGGAAACAGTGCCAGACTTTTGGGCTCCAAAATCACTACAGATGGTGACTGCAGCCATGAAATTAAAAGATGTTTGCTCCTTGTAAAGAAAAGCTATGACCAGACTGACAGCATATTAAAAAGCAGAGACATTACTTTGCCAACAAACGTCCATCTAGTCAAAGCTATGGTTTTTCCAGTATTGATGTATGGATATGAGAGTTGGACTATAAAGAAAGCTGAGCACTGAAGAATTGATGCTTTTGAACTGTGGTGTTGGACAGCAAGGAGATCAAACCATTCTATCCTTAAGGAAATCAGTCCTGAATATTCATTGGAAGGACTGATGCTGAAGCTGAAAATCCAATACTTTGACCACCTGAAGTGTAGAAATGACTCATTGGAAAAGATCTTGATTCTGGGAAAGATTGAAGGCAGGAAGAGAAGGGGACGATAGAGGATAAGGTGGTTGGATGGCATTACCAACTCGATGAACATGAGTTTGAGCAACTCCGAGAGTTGGTGTTGGACAGGGAAGCCTAGTGTGCTACAGTCCATGGGGTCGCACAGAGTTGGACACTACTGAGCGACTGAACTGAACTAATACTTCAAGTATCAGTTGTGACTGGCTCAGTGGTAGAGAACCTGTCTGCCAATGCAGGAGACTCAGGTTCAGTCTTTAGGTTGGGAATATCCCCTGGAGGAAGACACGGCAACCCACTCCAGTATACTTGACAGGAAAATCCAATGCACAGAGAAGCCTAGCCAGCTACAATCCATTAAGTTGTAAAGAGACAGACATAATCTAGTAACTGAGCAACAACAACAAATACTTCAGTTTACCAGTAGACTTGCTCATAAAGACTTTTGTGTACATTGAATTGTTCCACATGATTATCTTTGTAGTGTCAGATACATTTTCTCTATATTTTTCATTGATTTGCAATTGAGTATGGCTCTTAGACTTTCAGCCTTAAGTTTTTGATGGTTTATATTTCCATTGATTAAGATATTAATTCGTCAATAACCTTTGACTAAACAACTAAAAAAATGCTGAAGTCCTTCAGCATTTCATAGTGATTTACTACAATAAATGAAAAAAATCCCTAAAATATTCAAACCATTAATTATTTAATGCTGATATAAAATAGAGTTTACTGCCTTAGGTGAGATGAAAGTTAGAATTCTTGTTTTTAATATAGGCTTTTATAAGATATATAGTACTTTTAATTATAAGTACTCTGTTATATGTTTTCCCTGACTGAGTGATTAATTTACTTACTGAGAAAACTACTGAGAGGCTGCTATGTATAAAGGACTATTTCGGATGCTGTGTGCATGCTCAGACAATTAGTCTTGTCCAAATCTTTGTGACACCATGGACTGTAGCCTGCCAGTCTCCTCTGCCCATGGGATTTTCCAGGCAAGAATACTGATATGAGTTGTCATTTCCCCCTCCATTGGATCTTCCTGATCAAGGTATCAAACCCACGTCTCCTGCATCCCCTGTGTTGGCAGGTGGATTCTTTAACACTGAGCTACCTGGGAAGCCCTTTCTGATGATAAGGATACCAATAATAGTAAAAAATATTCTCTCTCACCACAAAAAATCAACGCCATGATAAAACCTGCATTTAAAATAATAATAAAACTAAATATGTATGTAAAATGTATAGCAGTTTTTAATAATAGAAAAGAAAAAAAGGAGTGAAATTGCAATTACAAATAGAGTTGGATCAAAGCAAGACTTGTCGAGAAAGTGAAACTTTCTAAGTGGTGGAGGGTACAAACAAAAAGGCCCAAAGACAGAAGTGTCCACTGCGGTTTCTTAGAAGGCCAAAGTTGGCCCATGTGGCTGTTGAATAGTAGCTGTAATAGCAAGTGAAGTGAAGTCTCTCAGTCGTGTCCGACTCTTTGATACCCCATGGACTGTAGTCTACCACACTCCTCCGTCCATGGGATTTTCCAGGCAAGGGTACTAGAGTGGGTTGCCATTTCCTTCTCCAAATAGCAAGAGATAAGATCAAAATGATACTGAAGCATTGAGCTTTGCAAACAAATTGTGGAATCTTGTTAGAGATACTGTTTTTCACTCTGAGTGAAATGGGTGCCTCTGGCAAGTTCTCAACAAAGGTGATATTAACTGCCTATAATTTTAATAAATTCACTTGGGCCACAGGGAAACCCATTAGGAGAATACTACAATAATCCATGACCCAAATAAAAAGCAATGGTGGCTCAGACTAGGGATGTAGAAGTGGGTGAAGAAGACAGCTAATTGGAGCTATACTCTGAAGAAGCAGACTTTTGTATTTGCAGAGAAAAAAACCTGAAAATCAGAAACCACTCCAAACATTTATCATTCATATCTGGAAGCCAGGGAAGAGTGTGAGAAGGATAAATTTCAGATATTTTTCTTTTAACCAACTCTTTTAAACACAACGGTCAAATGAATAAAAATATATAACTTCTCTTGCCAAGCTTTATGCATCTTGTTGGGACAATCAGTCAAATTCCTAAATCAATAACTGTTTTGATTACACCATTCCAGAGAAACAATGTATAAAAACATATTCCAGTGCAATTTCTCTGTAATCTGTTCCTCCTGTTCCATCAAGTGTGACAGTGTATTATTATATATTGGCAGAAAACATCAATATGGATGATGTTAGACAGTGGGAGGAAAGCATTTTGCTGTGCCAGTTTTGTCTTCATAATAACAGCATTGATCTGTATTTCAGCTTACCCCTTGTGGCAGCTCATGGTTAATTTGCCCACATCTACGTTGGTATGAGAAGTAATGTGGTGAATGTCAGGTGGGATCTGCAATTCATAGAAACAGCTTTACCGTCTAAAGATTTTTGTCAATTGTAAATTAATTATTAATCTGATTTGTCCTTCTCTGTTCACATTTCTGCAAGTGTTAGTAAATCAGAGTCTGCTCAATCTTTTAGTGGAATTGGCCTGATAATAAGTAGTCACTTTTTGGTTTGCTTACTTTACTCTTGCTTGATTAAATAAACTATTCAGGTATTTTTATGGCTTTGGGATTTTTATAATCCTTTACACAAAATAAATTGTCTGCTTAGTGATTTTCTTATTCCTTGCCCTTCTGTGAGACTTTCAGTATTTTTTAAATAACATCAAGGCTTTCATTCTATTCTTTGTCCACCAAATCATGGTAGCAGTGAGTAGAGGGCATTGAATGTTGAATCTACCCAATTAATAGTTTAAAATATAGACAAGTATTTATAAGAAGCATCATGTTCCTTATTTGTGTATTGTATTAAAAATACTTGCTTCACAGTCTTACAATAAATATTTAATAAGATAAAGTATATAGAACTCCATGGTTTCTGAAATTTGCTTTGTTAGTGTGCCTATTAGGGTTGAAATGGAAGACAGATCATATGCTCTTTATATCAAGTCATTTTCATTCAAAGATGACTAAAGACGTGACTTCCCATTTACATGCAGTGTGTTGACTATTTTTATCTATTTAGCTGGGATTTTGGTCAAGTTATTAACTAAAATTATGGAAAATCAACACAATTGCATACACAAGTATATTAAAAATAATTATTACATTATTTATTTGATTCATTCATCTTTTAAACATCACATCTATAAGGAAAACTGTATTAAAATGATTTGCATTCTCCAGTTAAGAGCTAAGAATCTCTATATCCTGCTGGGTTAAGGTGTTCTGCTTTTTCATAGTATATTGTCTGATTTTGAAAGCAGCTAGGCAAGAAGGCTGAGAGTGCCACGTTAAATTCCAGCTAAACTGAAGTATGAACTGGGCTTGCAGAGCTTGTTCAAACAGCCTGGCTTCCCAGTTCATACACATGAATGTGACAGTAGAAAATCAGACACCTGGCAGCTACAAGTGTTTTGGTTTTATGTTTTTAGATTCATGGCCAAGATTACTTTGTGAGTGCCAAATTACTACCTTAATTTAAAAGCAGACAAACACATTCAATTTTTACCACCTAGAAAATCATGTTATATTCTTGCTTAAAAACATCTCCATAAGCAGGGAGAGGAAAAAAAATTTTTTTTCAAAATTAATTCCCATCTGTTTTGTAGGCTTTGGACCTTGAGAAATGTCTGACAATACCACTAAACTGTAGGAATGGTTTCTGTTTTGAAATGTTAATTTCATTGCTGGAAGACTATTAAAAGAGTATGACTGAATGAATGGCTTAGGGGTTGATGGTGTTAAATGAAAGTCAAAGGCCTGTTAATTTGTTTATTTTATTTATTTATTTCATTTTGCTTGCGGTATGGTTTTATTTGACTTTTCCAGTACACAAACCTCAGATTTAACATAGGATGGAAAAAAAAAAAAACTTGTCATAAAACCTTTATTAGAGTAGATCAGAATTTTGTACATGTCATATCTAACTCTGATATCTACTTTTAAGAAACAGAAAACATAGTGCATTTAGGGTAGTACTGTTAGTTGCTCAGTCATGTCTGACTCTTTGCAACCCCATGGACTGTAGCCCACCAGGCCCCTCTGTCCATGGGATTCTCCAGTCAAGAATACTGGAATGAATTGCCATTTCCTTCTCCAACAGTGCATTTGAGAAAAACAAAATCCAAGAGGCAAATATGTCACATAATTTTGCCACAAGGTAGCTAATAAGAATGTAATGATGACACATCTGAAAATGAAGAAAAAGGAAACTGGTGACCAAACAATGTGAGAAATACATCTTACTATTTGATTAAAAAAATGCACACTTAAAAAAATGAGCTTAGAGCCTAATTGCTAAAAGAAGGGTTTTTTGTTGTTGTTGTTGTTTTGTTTTTATGTCCTTTCTGTTACATTTTCAAGTTTGTTTAGGCTAGTCAATTGTGACATGAATTTGGTTAAAAAAAGACAAATACGTTTGGCAGTGCAGTTGGGGCTTTTGAGTGCTTCTTCATTCATACTGTTATTCCCTGTCCATCTATTTGCCTACATAATATTACCAAAAATTTGCTCTCAGCAGCCAGCTTTCCACACCACACTCTTCTATCTCTTCCACGTCCCCATCCCATTACACCTATTGACCCAAAGCTGTTCACTCTGTCCACTTTCACTGGCCTTCCTCTTAAGTCAATCACATTGGTTTAGGGAATATTAACAGCTTTGGCTCCTTCCACAGATCATTTTCCTGAACTTCCAATTCCTCTCTAAATTTCTTCCAGTGCAAGTCAAATGCAGGATTTGGTACTCTTAGAGATAGCTCTGGGTATCTCTACTGACACGGCAACAGCTCTTTATGCCCATTATTGACATCATTTTCATATTGACTTCTCTTCTGATTTCCTCTCTAAGTTCCCATTGCTAACAGATTTTGGAAATTTTCAAAACTAGAGACCTTTAAGGAATCTAGAAGAGCAAGAGAGATCCTGTTATCTGCCTTCTTTTTGTTGCCCACATAAGGGCAAGTAGCCTTAGCAAGTTATTCAGGATTCTTCCTGTTCTGTCCCAAATCTTACTTTCAAGTGTCATTCCCTGCCCCTTCCCCAGAGTACCCTACACATCTTCCCTAATATGTACACTGTTGTAAAAACTTTGTTCCTCTGGCTGGTGTTCCTTTTTCACAGTTTCTTACCCAGCACCTCCTACTTATTGTTTACGCTCAACTTTAATATTGCCTTCTCTGTGAAGTCTTTTCCTACTCTGAAATGTTGTATTTACAAAGGCAATTACTACTCTTCCAGAGTTGCTACTATAGTACTTTGAACAGTCAGCTCTAGAAGAGCCTTTAGAATCCAAAAGGTGGATGGGTCCACTCTGAATGAAGTTATTCAGAATGTATCAGCAATGAAGCATGGAGAAAGTTTGAATCTACTCCACCCTAAGCAATGCAAGAATGACTCAGAAAGACAACAGAATGCATCTTATCAAAAACTTATGAACAATTTTATTCTCAAAAGTATACTTGAGGTTCAGAAATTAAAAATTCCCAATGCGAAGACATTCTCCTTGACATGATTAGTGAAAATGGATTTTATAATACTCTACTAATGTTCTAATAAGATTATGGTTTCTTGTCTGGAGTTGAAGGAAATTACCTTGACAAGATGGTTGTCAAGATTCCCGATAAGGGAGTTTCACCAAGTCACTATAAGATATAGAAAGGAGGGAATATACTTAAGGAAGAAATGTCTGCCTGATTAAGGACTGAAACTGAGCAGAACTCTACAGGGCTCTGAGATACAAATCATTTCTGTGTCCTGCGTGTTTCTTATTTGTAGGAAATAGGCTTCATTCAGGTTCCATGATCTTCCTTGAGTTCCAAAGGTAGGTTCAAACAGTTGCTAATCAAGGAAGAGAGGGAAAATAGTCAAGAAACAACAGTGCAGGTTTGGTGCAGGGTTCTATTTCCTCCTTAAGGAATATATTGATACATAACAATATCTTTGAGCTCTACTGCAGAACTAAGGGCCCTGCCAGTTGGAGGATGGCAACTTCAAGCTGACCACAAGATTCTTGGAGCATTTCCTTGTTACCTCACAACCAACCAATTGGAAGAAAGTCATATAACCTACAACCCTCACCTCAAATTTGGCCCACAAAACTTTTCCACAAAAGCCATCAGAGAGTTCAGGGTTTTTGAAATTGAGCCACTGCTTTTTCTTGCTTGGCCATTCAATAAACATTTCTTTGCTCCAGACTCTGATATTTCAGTTTATTTGGCCTCACCAGGTATCTGGTACATGAACCTTGTTTGGTAACAATTACTTTGTTTGGTATATTGAGTGTGACACTTTCACAGCATCATCTTTTAGGATTTGAGATAGTTCAACTGGAATTCCGTCACCTTCACTAGCTTTGTTCATAGTGATGCTTCCTAAGGCCCACTTGACTTCACATTCCAGGATGTCTGACTCTAGGTGAGTGATCACACCATCATGGTTATCTGGGTCATGAAGATCTTTTTTGTATTTCTGTGTATTCTTACCACCTCTTCTTAATATCTTCTTCTTCTGTTAGAGCCATACCATTTCTCCCCTTTATTGTGCCCATCTTTGCATGAAATGTTCCTTTGATATCTCTAATTTTCTTGAAGAGATCTCTAGTCTTTCCCATTCTATTATTTTCCTCGATTACTTTGCATTGATCACTGAGGAAGGCATCTTATCTCTCCTTGCTATTCTTTGGAACTCTGCATTCAAATGGGTATATGTTTCTTTTTCTCCTTTGTCTTTTGCATTTTTTTTCCCCTCAGTTATTTGTAAGCCTTCCTTGGATAACCATTTCACCTTTTTGCATTTCATTTTCTTGGAGATGGTCTTGATCACTGCCTCCTGTACAATGTCAGGAACCTCTGTCCATAGTTCTTCATGTACTCTGTCTATCAGATACAATCCCTTGAATCTATTTCTCACTTCCATTGTATAATCGTAAGGGATTTGACTTAGGTCATACCTGAATGGTCTAGTGGTTTTCCCTACTTTCTTCAATTTCAGTCTGAATTTGGCAATAAGGAGTTCATGATCTGAGCTACAGTCAGCTCCTGGTCTTGTTTTTGCTAACTGTATAGAGCTACTCCATCTTTGACTGCAAATAATATAATCAATCTGATTTCAGTATTGACCATCTGGTGATGTCCATGTGTAGAGTCTTCTCTTGTGTTGTTGGAAGAGGGCGTTTACTGTGACTAGTGTGGTCTCCTTGGGAAAAATCTGTTAGCTTCTTCCCTGCTTCATCTTGTTCTCCAAGGACAAATTTGCCTATTACTCCAGGTATCTCTTGACTTCCTACTTTTGCATTCCAGTTCCCTATAATGCAAAGGACATCTTTTTTGGTGTTAGTTCTATAAGGTCTTGTAGGTCTTCATAGAACTGTTCAACTTCAGCTTCTTCAGCATTACTGGTTGGGGCATAGACTGGGATTACTGTGATATTAAATGGTTTGCTTTTGAAATGAACAGAGATCACTCTGACGTTTTTGAGATTGTATCCAAATACTGCATTCCAGACTCTTTCATTGACTATGATGGCTACTCCATTTCTTCTAAGGGATTCTTGCCCACAGTAGTAGGTAAAATAGCCATCTGAGTTAAATTCACCCATGCCAGTCCATTTTAGTTTGCTGATTCCTAAAATGTCAATGTTTACTCTTGCCATCTCCTGTTTGACCACTTCCAATTTGCCTTGATTCATGGACCTAACATTCCAGGTTCCTATGCAATATTGCTCTTTATAGCATCTGACTTTACTTCCATCACCAGTCACATCCACAACTGGGTGTTGATCCAAATTTTAATTTCAAAAATGAAATTTCTAAAATGAAATTAAAAAATGCTTGCTCCATGGAAGAAAAGCTACAACCAACCTAGACAGCATTTTAAAAAGCAGAGACATTACTTTGGCAACAAAGTTCCATCTAGTCGTAGCTATGGTTTTTCCAGTAGTCATGTATTGATGTGAGAGTTGAACTACAAGGAAAACTGAGTGCAGAAGAATTGATGCTTTTGAACTGTAGTTTTGGAGAAGACTCTTGAGAGTCTCTTGGGCTGCAAGGAGACCCAATTAGTCAAATCTAAAGGAAATCGGTCCTGAATATTCATTGGAAGGACTGATGCTGGAGCTAAAACTCCAATACTTTGGCACCTGATGTGAAGAACTGACTCACTGGAAAAACCATGATGCTGGGAAAGATCGAAGGCAGAAGGAGAAGGGGATAACAGAGAATGAGATGTTTGGATGCCATCACTGACTCAATGGACATGTGTTTGAGTAGGCTTCAGGAGTTGGTGATGGACAGAGAAGCATGGTGTGCTGCAGTCCATGGGGTTGCAAAAAGTCAGACACAACTGAGCAACTGAACTGAACTGAACCAATTTTGTTTGGTAACAGTATATTGTTTATGACTATGTTTTTCTCAGTTTTGATTTTTTTTCACATTAACTCTATTATAAAAAGACCAGGGAAGCATTAGCATTATATGAGAGACCTACGCCTTAGTAAAAAGATTGAGTACATCTTTCATCCAATCAGAAGTGGCATTCCTTTGTTGTTTTCCCTATTTTTTTTTAATCATAACATTTTTTTTTAATTAGAGGATAATTGCTTTACAATATTGTGTTAGTTTCAGCAGTACAGTAATGTGAATCAGCTATAAGTATACTTACATCCTTCCCTCCTGAGCCTCCGTCCCACCCTACCCCCTTTGTTGGTAGATAGCTAAGGAAAAAATAAAACTAAAGAAACTAGAAAAGAGGGGCAAAAGTAGAATCTTACACAATTTGTTAGATAAGAAGGGAGGTTTGACTTATGAAATGGGTCCAGAAGTATTGTCTAAACAAAAGTATTAGAGAAGAGGGAACTGGCCTTTAGTAACTTGCAATATATGCTGCTCAGTATTGGCTATGTGTTGGTCAGACAAGCAGTGAGAAAGATTAGGGAAACAAAACAGGGCTAAAAGTCAGCTATGGGCCACTGAACCCAAAGACAAATTATCTTAGAAAGGTTATTCAAAAATGAGACCTTATCAGGCAGTGCTTATGTCCTTTAGAATTAGTAAAAATTGATTTCTCTTTTAGAATAGAACTGAACCTATAAATGGGACAAGCTTTTGAAAAATGAGGAAGATGGAAACAGAAATTGAGATGGGGGCTGATAGTAACACTTTCTGTCAACACATAGAAAGGAACTGTAGAGGACTAATGAATGAGTGAACTAGGAATATTTATGAGAAGATTTAGATTGAACAGATAATTTTAGAAAAACTAGTGGCTTTATTTCAACACCAGTAAGTTTGTCCAAAATACAACATGAAGGAGGAAAACTCTTAGTAACAAGTTACATACCTACCACCTCAACAGTGAACTCTTTTCTTTGGTCATGAAATAATGAATAAAGAATAAGAATTCTTTCAACTCTTCTGGAAAAAATGATATAAGGCCAATAAATGAACTGTCCAAAATGGTATTGGCTGACTCCTGACACTCAAGGAAAGATTCTGGTATCATATATTCCAAGTTACTTTTTCTTTACACCAAAGAATTCAAAGTTTTCTTAATTTGTTTATATCCTTAAATGTATGTTGAGGTTTGATTTTCAGAAGTTTAGCTATAATTTGCATGCTTACTTGAGCAACAGGTTTTTTAAATGTTAGGGTCAATATGTTTTTCTTCCTTTGTTTTTATTTTTCTCACTACATTTATGATCTTTCCCTTTTCTGCTCTATTAATATCTACAAACTTCTGATCTGGATGATCCATTTCTGATCCACTTATCTTATTAATCCTCTTCCTTCTCCACTAGATCATGACCTTTAGAGAGCAGAGGCTGTTTCTTTTTATCATGTGCATGATCCCAGCATCTATTGTGGTATTTCGTATATAATTAATTATTCAGTACATAATTATTGCTTGATAAATAAATTCTATAATTTATTTTAAATAAAGTTCTGGAACATAGGATGTATTTTTCCATATACAATTCTGGGAAATAAGCTGTTTCAGTCATGTATTTATGTGCAATAAATGGTACAACACTTAGGGACTTAAAAAATACCAATTTTGTGGCTTGGGAATTTACACAGGGCTCATCTGAGTGATTCTGTGCTCCATTTGGCAGGATTTACCTGGTTATTGGACCAAGCTGAGCTGGCTCCCTTCCTCTCAATGAAGTCTCAAGGCCCCTCCAATAGGCCGGTGAGACATTTTACATGATGGCTCAGGATTCCTAGAAACCAAGGTAAAGACTGCGTGTCGGAGTTGCTTATATATTTTTGAGATTAGTTGTTTGTCAGTTGCTTCATTTGCTATTATTTTCTCCCATTCTGAAGGCTGTCTTTTCACTTTGCTAACAGTTTCCTTTGATGTGCAGAAGCTTTTAAATTTAATTACGTCCCATTTGTTTATTTTTGCTTTTATTTCCAATATTCTGGGAGGTGGGTCATAGAGGATCCTGCTGTGATGTATGTCAGAGAGTGTTTTGCCTATGTTCTCCTCTAGGAGTTTTACAGTTTCTGGCCTAACATTTAGATCTTTAATCCATTTTGAGTTTATTTTTGTATATGGTATGAGAAAGTGTTCTAGTTTCATTCTTTTACAACTGGTTGACCAGATTTCCCAGCACCACTTGTTAAAGAGATTGTCTTTAATCCATTGTATATTCTTGCCTCCTTTGTCAAAGATAAGGTGTCCATATGTGCGTGGATTTATCTCTGGGCTTTCTATTTTGTTCCATTGATCTATATTTCTGTCTTTGTGCCAGTACCATACTGTCTTGATAACTGTGGCTTTGTAGTACAGCCTGAAGTCAGGTAGGTTGATTCCTCCAGTTCCATTCTTCTTTCTCAAGATCGCTTTGGCTATTCGAGGTTTTTTGTATTTCCATACAAATTGTGAAATTATTTGTTCTAGCTCTGTGAAGAATACTGTTGGTAGCTTGATAGGGATTGCATTGAATCTATAAATTGCTTTGGGTAGTATACTCATTTTCACTATATTGATTCTTCCAATCCATGAACATGGTATATTTCTCCATTAGTGTCCTCTTTGATTTCTTTCACCAGTGTTTTATAGTTTTCTATATATAGGTCTTTAGTTTCTTTAGGTAGATATATTCCTAAGTATTCTATTCTTTCTGTTGCAATGGTGAATGGAATTGTTTCCTTAATTTCTCTTTCTGTTTCTCATTATTAGTGTATAGGAATGCAAGGGATTTCTGTGTGTTGATTTTATATCCTGAAGCTTTACTATAGTCATTGATTAGTTCTAGTAATTTTCTGGTGGAGTCTTCAGGGTTTTCTATGTAGAGGATCATGTCATCTGCAAACAGTGAGAGTTTTACTTCTTCTTTTCCAATTTGGATTCCTTTTATTTCTTTTTCTGCTCTGATTGCTGTGGCCAAAACTTCCAAAACTATGTTGAATAGTAATGGTGAAAGTGGGCACCCGTGTCTTGTTCCTGACTTTAGAGGAAATGCTTTCAATTTTTCACCATTGAGGATAATGTTTGCTGTGGGTTTGTCATATATAGCTTTTATTATGTTGAGGTATGTTCCTTCTATTCCTGCTTTCTGGAGAGTTTTTATCAAAACCACTATGAGGTACCATTTCACACCAGTCAGAATGGCTGCGATCCAAAAGTCTACAAGTAATAAATGCTGGAGAGGGTGTGGAGAAAAGGGAACCCTCTTACACTGTTGGTGGGAATGCAAACTAGTACAGCCACTATGGAGAACAGTGTGGAGATTCCTTAAAAAACTGGAAATAGAACTGCCTTATGATCCAGCAATCCCACTGCTGGGCATACACACTGAGGAAACCAGAAGGGAAAGAGACACGTGTACCCCAATGTTCATCGCAGCACTGTTTATAATAGCCAGGACATGGAAGCAACCTAGATGTCCATCATCAGATGAATGTATAAGAAAGCAGTGGTACATATACACAATGGAGTATTACTCAGCCATTAAAAAGAATACATTTGAATCAGTTCTAATGAGGTGGATGAAACTGGAGCCTATTATACAGAGTGAAGTAAGCCAGAAGGAAAAACACCAATACAGTATACTAACGCATATATATGGAATTTAGAAAGATGGTAACAATAACCGTGTGTACGAGACAGCAAAAGAGACACTGATGTATAGAACAGTCTTATGGACTCTGTGGGAGAGGGAGAGGGTGGAAAGATTTGGGAGAATGGCATTTAAACATGTAAAATATCATGTATGAAACGAGATGCCAGTCCAGGCTCGATGCACGATACTGGATGCTTGGGGCTAGAGCACTGGGACGACCCAGAGGGATGGTATGGGGAGGGAGGAGGGAGGAGGGTTCAGGATGGGGAACACATGTATACCTGTGGCAGATTCATTTTGGTATTTGGCAAAACTAATACAATTATGTAAAGTTTAAAAATAAAATAAAACTAAAAAAACAAAAAACAAACAAACAAACAAAAAGACTGCGTGTCTCCTTGAGGTCTAGGTTCAGATTTGAATAGTTTCACTGCAGTGGTACATGATTGGTCAAATTAATCACAAATCAGCCTAAATTCGAGAGAAGCAAATATAGACTGCATCATAGAGGGAAGAATGTAAAAAAATTATAAATATTTCCAATCTATTATACATGAGGGGAAGAAACAGAAACTTACTTTATACTTATTCTCACTTTCTGTGCCTGCATTAGATCTTCATCTATGGGTGCTTGAATAGAAATATAATTTTTAGAAAGGCAAAATATTCGTTTATCCTGTGACTCAAGCAATGCTGGCATCAATTTCTCTGGCCTTGGTTATTCTAATTGCTTACATTCCTTCAGTGTCCAAAGTTCTTCTGATTTATTCTTTACAGTGCCTGTGTCATTGCCTTTTACATTTTAACCCTGAGTGCTGTCAGCCCCCCAAATCTGGTCAGGTCCATAGTGGTCCTTTAATTAAATCAATACTTCTCCAGATAGAAGTAAGGAAGATAAGTTCGAGGCTTTTAGAATCCTCCTCCACTAGTCCACTGCCCATTGTCCATGTCATTTTCAGATTTTCTTTATTCATTTATAAATATCTATATTATTCTTTCATGTGCCTGCTCATAAACATGTCAAATGAAGTACTAGCATTTCCATTTATATTTTTAAAATTTATTTCTAGTGT
Organism: Bos javanicus; assembly: GCF_032452875.1. Classification (NCBI taxonomy): domain Eukaryota; kingdom Metazoa; phylum Chordata; class Mammalia; order Artiodactyla; family Bovidae; genus Bos; species Bos javanicus. The sequence goes on along the minus strand of NC_083870.1, from coordinate 72,443,779 downwards.
AAATTTTTACATGTTTTTATAAATCAGATACATTTTAACATGAGATGGAGTGGAAACAAATAAAGAACTAGTTAAATATAAGCCAAATTAAAAAATTTAATCTAGCATACAAGAACTTTGTCAGTTAGTTTCACACTCTTCCCATGAATAAAAGATTCCACTCAGCATCTGTGTGATATTCTTCAAGTATACTTTGCATTCTTCCAGATCTCTGCTTTGTCTGATTCCATTCCCTTTGTCTCCTTTGGCTCTATCTGTGGAATTACAGTTATGTTTTAGCCTCTGCTCAAATGTCACTAATTTTATGCAATTCTGACTGTCATGATTAAAAATTATCACTTCTTTCTAAAGATTCCTAAACAGCTTTCATTGTACTTCATACTATACTTCTCATGTTATAAATCCTTTTTATCTTGATAATTACAAAGAAATTTGTCTTTGCGAAATAAAATTCTCTAGATGAGCAGAAATTGTGTGATTTGCACAGTGTAAAAACTCAGTAGAGATTGGAATTAATAAATAGATGAGGGAATCAAAGATTCAATAGTACTTTTTAAAAATAATTGCTTTTTAGTTGAAAATACATATACTATATTGACAAAGCAATTTTTGGAGAAAAACTTGGGAGAATGTCCAGCAGAGAATTCAGACATTTGACTAAGTAAAATCAGTGCCTATGTTCTCCAAAGAAGGGAAGAACATTTTATCATACACTAAGTAATAGAATATCCCTCTTTCTATAGTAAAATTCCAAATGTATATGTAAAAATGAATGTTGAATCATACTTAATAAATTCAAGTATTTTGTGGATTCTTAATGTGTATGCACATATGTCCTTATACATCGTTATCAGTTTGTTCAAATGTTTCATCTTAAGAGTTAAGAAAATGAATATAAAGTTTTGCTTTGTAAATGTGAATATCTTGAGCATTCATTATGTTTTTATAATTTACAACATAATAAACAATATATAGTTTACATTAAAGCTAATGTACAAAGTGCTTTATTTGAATTTCTTAAATATTCCTTTTGTCTAGATTGAGATATGACTGAAATTAGTAGAGAAATGATTTTTTTGTATACTTTATGAAGCATAAATCTTTAACCTTATATAAGAATATCTTCCTTTCTATTTTGAACAAATGATACTAAGTGGAACTAGAAATAAGTAGCCCAGAACATCTATATGAATTGTGTTGAAATTTTACAAGAAGTTTAATTCGCTTTGATTTTCTGTTCCAGTACCACTAACTGAATTATGATTAACTAAAGCATATTGATGGCTACCTTGACTTATGCAAGTACAAAATTTGGAGTTTTTGCATGCCTACAATAGACATGAATGACTTTAAGATATTATTTAAAGTCTTTTAAAAGTCTTTAACATTTACAGGAATGTCTCACTTTGCACTAATATAACCCATTTTCACTCTGTAAAGGGTTCAAATGCTTTTAGTTCCATACAGACTGTCTCTTTAGGACAGCCCCTGGTCTCTCAAAGGCAGTATACATAATGAAATGGAAATTTCAATGACTTTTTTCCAGAAGTGTGGAACAATTTAGTAGTCTCTAGAAAATGAATATCAATAGACGCTTGGTAGTCATATGAAACCTGTTAAAATGTGGTCAAATTATAACTCCCTGCTGTTCCCCCTATAAAAGGCTCTTGTAATTCTTAGAATGTCCTTTTTTCCTTTGGAATAGTAAAAGTCCTCAAGTTTATATTGCCTGTATTAATCTTTTTATTGACTAGTTTATAAATGCTTCTAGTTCATTATCATATCTAAATTATTGATGACAGTTCAAGTTTGGGTAATGTTTAAGACATACAAATAGGAATATTTATCATAATAACAATACTAATACCTAATAAGGCTAAGGCCTAATTAATTAATACCTAATAAGAGACATTACTTTGCTAACAAAGGTCTGTCTAGTCAAAGATACGGTTTTTCAAGTAATGTATGGATGTGAGAGTTGGACTATAAAGAAAGCTGAGCGCCAAAGAATTGATGCTTTTGAGCTGTAGTGTTGGAGAAGATTCTTGAAAGTCCCTGGTACAGCAAAGAGATCCAACCAGTCCATCCTAAAGAAAATAAGTCCTAAATATTCGTTGGAAGGATTGATACTGAAGCTGAAACTTCAATACTTTGGCCGCCTGATGCAAAGAACTGACTCATTTGAAAAGACCCTGCTGCTAGGAAAGATTGAAGGTGGGAAGAGAAGGTGATGACAGAGGATGAGATGGTTGGATGGCATCACTGACCCAATGGACATGAGTTTGAATAAGTTCCGAGAGTTAGTGATGGACAGGGAAGCCTGGCATGCTGCAGTCCATGGGGTCCCAAAGAGCTGGAAATGACTAAGTGACTGAACTGAACTGAACTGAATAATTATTATATATTAAACTTTGACTATACATCCAGTTCTGTAGTGACCAATTTACATACATTATCTCCTTCCACATTCCACATTGGTAATAACACGGAAAGGAAGTTTTGATTTTCCCTTTTCTGTAGGGGAAAGGACAGAGGCTCAAGGAAGCTGGGCGTCTGGACTAATTAAATGCCAATTAAATGTCTGAAATGATAGTCAAACTCAGACCTAGTATATTCTAAGTCATGTGCACATATATAGCACACAATCATATAATTCATTCACTCAGTCAGTACAATTCTCAGTTTCTTATATGTATCAGATGAAAAGAAAACAGTAAAAACACGATTCATATATAAGTTTAATTTAGATAAATAGGATCTTATCAGCATTTACTATAGGCTAATGTGTGAATGTAAAAGACTAGAGATCTCTTCAAGAAAATCAGAGATACCAAGGGAACATTTCATGCAAAGATGGGCTTGATAAAGGCCAGAAATGGTATGGACCTAACAGAAGCAGAAGACATTAAGAAGAGGTGGCAAGAATACACAGAAGAACTGTACAAAAAAGATCCTTCACAACCAAGATAATCACGATGGTGTGATCACTCACCTAGAGCCAGATATCCTGGAATGGGAAGTCAAGTGGGCCTTAGAAAGCATCACTATGAACAAAGCTAGTGGAGGTGATGGAATTCCAGTTGAGCTATTTAAAATCCTGAAAGATAATGCTGTGACAGTGCTGCACTCAATATGCCAGCAAATTTGGAAAACTCAGCAGTGGCCACAGGACTGGAAAAGGTCAGTTTTCATTCAAATCCCAAAGAAAGGCAATGCCAAACAATGCTCAAACTACTGCACAATTGCACTCATCTCACATGCTAGTAAAGTAATGCTCAAAATTCTCCAAGCCAGGCTTCAGCAATACGTGAACCGTGAACTTCCTGATGTTCAAGCTGGTTTTAGAAAAGGCAGAGGAACCAGAGATCAAATTGCCAACATCCACTGGACCATCAGAAAAGCAAGAGAGTTCCAGAAAAACATCTATTTCTGCTTTATTGGCTATGCCAAAGCCTTTGACTGTGTGGATCACAATAAACTGTGGAAAATTCTGAGAGAGATGGGAATACCAGACCACCTGACCTGCCTCTTGAGAAATCTGTATGCAGGTCAGGAAGCAACAGTTAGAACTGGCCATGGAACAACAGACTGGTTCCAAATAGGAAAAGGAGTACGTCAAGGCTGTATATTGTCACCCTGCTTGTTTAACTTATATGCAGAGTACATCATGAGAAACACTGGGCTGGAAGAAACACAAGCTGGAATCAAGATTGCCAGGAGAAATATCAATAACTTCAGATATGCAGATGACACCACCCCTATGGCAGAAAGTGAAGAGGAACTAAAAAGCCTCTTTTGAAGGTGAAAGAGGAGAGTGAAAAAGTTGGCTTAAAGCTCAACATTCAGAAAACGAAGATCATGGCATCTGGTCCCATCATTTCATGGGAAATAGATGGGGAAACAGTGGAAACAGTGTCAGACTTTATTTTGGGGGACTCCAAAATCACTGCAGATGGTGACTGCAGCCATGAAATTAAAGGACACTTACTCCTTGGAAGGAAAGTTATGACCAAGCTATATAGCATATTCAAAAGCAGAGACATTACTTTGCCAACAAAGGTCCGTCTAGTCAAGGCTATGGTTTTTCCAGTGGTCATGTATGGATGTGAGAGTTGGACTGTGAAGAAAGCTGAGAGCCAAAGAATTAATGCTTTTGAACTGTGGTGTTGGAGAAGACTCTTGAGAGTCCCTAGGACTCAAGGAGATCCAACCAGTGCATTCTGAAGGAGATCAGCCCTGGGATTTCTTTGGAAGGAATGATGCTAAAGCTGAAACTCCAATACTTTGGCCACCTCATGTGAAGAGTTGATTCATTGTAAAAGACTCTGAATATGGGAGGGATTGGTGGCAGGAGGAGAAAGGGACGACAGAGGATGAGATGGCTGGATGGCATCACTGACTCGATGGACGTGAGTCTGAGTGAACTCCAGGAGTTGGTGATGGACAGGGCGGCCTGGCGTGCTGTGATTCATGGGGTCGCAAAGAGTCGGACACGACTGAGTGACTGAACTGAACTGAACTGAATGTGTGAAATAGTATTAGTAATTACTTAGATATTTAGAAAGCATGCACTAAATGCAACAGAATAATATACTAGAGTATATAAGAGACCAGAGGAGAGATGGGTTATACAAAGAATTCTCAAAAGATGTGGAGATTGAGTTGAGTTTAAAGGATACAGGAAAAGCAGACACTGGGAGATGTCTCCAAGTAGAGTAACAGCACATGCAGAGGTACAGAGAAGAGAATGTGTGCATATAAGCACCTCATATTAAAGGCATGATTTGAGATGAAGCTGGACAGATAAACAAGACTGCATAGAGGAGAAAGCTTTCCCTGAGTTTGCACAACACACAATGCTATGGTGTACCTCTGTCTTTGGTCTGATTTTCTTTCATTTGACAATCCGTCAAATTCTATCTTATCCAAATTGCAAATTTGTACCTATCAGAGGCTGGAGAACCTAAGGTTTAAGATTATACATTCTAGAACCCTACTAACTGGATTCAAACCCTAATATTTCCACTATTTGTGTAACCTGGGGCCAGCCTTTTTTTTTTTTTTTCTTTTACTTTGTTCATCTATTGTATGGTGTCATTTTGCATTAAAGTAATTAATAAATGTTACTATTATGTTTCTTAAAACTCCATCTCTTGCATGAAGTTTTCTGTCTCTGTAAAATTAACTGCTCATTTCTTTCTGCCTCCATTTAAACATACCTGTGTGTTGCTGCTGCTAAGTCAGTTCAGTCGTGTCCAACTCTGTGCGATCCCATAGACAGCGGCCCACCAGGCTCCCCTGTCCCTGGGATTCTCAAGGCAAGAGCACTGGAGTGGGTTGCCATTTCCTCCTCCAGTGCATGAAAGTGAAAAGCGAAAGTGAAGTCGTTCAGTCGTGTCCGACTCTTAGTGACCCCATGGACTGCAGCCTACCAGGCTCCTTTGTCCATGGGATTTTCCAGGCAAGATTATTGGAGTGGCTTGCCATTTCCTTCTCCAGTTAGGCATGTATACACACCCACAAATTCAGTAAGTTCCCTACTTATGAAACTTCAAGTTGTGAACTTTCAAAGATGTAAATGTGTATTCACATTCCCCAACCATATAAGTTAATTCACATTTCTGGCATACTTTGTCACATGCATGCATCCACTAAAAGTCGTTGTGTTTTGTGTACTTTACTGTACAGTTTGTTCACAATTATCATGTATTTGAAAGGGGGGATGGGGAGTCCAAAGAGGTCTTCAGCAGCATAGTGACCCTCAGCAAGATGTTGGAGCTAGATCTGCAAGAGAATGACTTCATTGAACTCCTTGTTGCGTGACAGGAGGAGCTTATTAATGCAGACCTGATGGACTTGGGAGGCCCAGATAAAGGACAAAGAGACAAGAAAAAAAAGTAACCAAAGAGATTGAAGAGACTGACAACACAGGAAATGGCTGGGGATTTTCTTTATTTGAGGAGGCATTAGTTTTTGAAGCACAGGACCTGAATGTAGAACAGTACACAAAGGCTGCAGCAGCCAATCAGAGTGCAATCCCAGGCTACTGTGTTATCTATGATGAGAAAGAAAGAGCTGCTACCCAGACATGACTGGATCATTTTTTTAAGCATGTGGATAGAACTGAATGAGTGAAATTGCAGCTGGCCCTCCGTGCCCTATTGCTGATGATCCCTCAGCTTTCCCAACTCCCACCTCCTCCATCTCCTCCAGTCAGTACCTCTTCTTGCCCATTCTCTCAATGCCAGCTCCTGTATGCCAACTGTTGTACTGTACTACTGTCCTTTTAAGGTACCATACTGTAAGATTAAAACATTTCTTTATTTTTTGTGTTTGCTGACTTTTAATGTATTGTTTGCAGGAAATGTAGTATAAACCTGTTACAGCACAGTGCTGTATAGTTGATTGTGTTAGTTGGGTATGTAGGCTAACTTTGTTGGAGTTATGAACAGATTGTACTTACAAACACACTCTTGAAACAGGATTTGTTCATATGTAGGGGACTTACTGTACAATAAAACAGTAAACAAAATTATCTGTTGAACTTCTAAAAGCAGCTAAAGAATTATAATCTTAAGTAGTTCTTTTACTTCTTCAGGTAAAATCTGATTGTGTCTCAAAAAAGAAAAAAAAAAGAATTTTCTTAAAAATAAGAAATATTAAATTTAATGCTAGAAATGTTTTCCTGTGGAAATAATTTTCATAGTCAAAGGTAAGAAAGTATAATCCTTCAACTAACAGATGTAAAATTATACAGAGGAAACAGTTCTGAACTGGTCAAAATCTCATTAAAATTGCATGAGGAAAATTATGTATGCCCCATTTACAATTTTTTTATAGCAGAATATCAAGTAATCCATGATTTTGAGAGCAAACTTTAGTTTTATCCTAGACCTACTTGACCTTGTAAGTGTTTCTTGATTTTAAAGGATGACATTTAATTAAAACTGCCTTGCTGAAGTAAGGTAATTATTGGTGCAGATAAAAGAGATTTACAGAAATCCAAGGCAGTAGATTGGCTAGAGTAACACAGATTTTTCTTAACATCATGATGCATCATTTATAAATTGTGATATACTATCTAGGTTTCTATCATTTAAAACCATATCAAGTTTGCTGGTTGAACTAGCACATACAATTGTGGAAAAGGCATTTTAATTAAGCTGAAGTCAAACAGACTTCAAGAATTTTTTACCTTTATTTGTAATGCTGTACATAAAATAATTCAAGCATTACATTAAAGAATGAAAACTCATGGAGTGTGAAATCAGACCAAAATCTCACCCTTAATAGATGATATCTTTCCTTCTTCATAGTTTGCTGCTCTTCAATGAGTGACATTTAGTAATATGTATGAGTAATTGCTGAGTTTACTGCTCATTACCTCTTTAAAAACCAAGGAAGTAATAAGCACATTTTGATCCTTTAATGACAAAACAATTTCATTATAAACATTAAAACAAAGCAAGTGATAGTGATTTTTATTTGTTATTTAAAAGCTTAACATTGGATTACTTGTGATACCTAAATACATATGAATAACCTTTCATTAATATTTGTACAGACTGTCAAAAAATTAAAGGGTTTAAAAAGGTAATCCATTCCTTTTATACAAACAAAAATGCTTTTAGAATTCCTTACTAAATTCTACTAAATTTTGTAGCAAATTATACTAAATTCTTTAGTAGCAAAAATTCTCCTAATAAAAATTGCATCTGATTTATTTGACCAAAAGTGTTTGAGAGATTTTCCATATAAATATTCACAATTAAAGATATTATTGATAATCATGTATGTATGTCAACTCTATAGGATTCATGTGTGACTGAGTGTTATTAATGTGAAGTTCAAGATAATATGATCATTTTCCAGCTTGATAATCTTCTAAAAGAACATACAAAATTATTCAAAACAGTTTTGATTTGTGTATATAACCTCTAATTTTGGTCATTAATGTCAGTTCAAAGAAAAATATTGTTAGCATTTTTTTTTTTTACCAACTTTTACTCTAATTGACATTGTTTGATTAGTATTTACTTTAGGCTATTTTACCACCAGATTCTATATATTAACATAGTACTTAATAATCATTTATTGTTGTGCCCAAGATAGCAGATGTTTAGTATATTGTATTCTGAATTGGCACTAAGGTATAATTTCCTCATCCTTGAGGTATTTAATGGATGTTTTCAGAATCACCCTAATGACTAAGATGATAAATGTGTTTTAAATATCATTAGTTAATTGTAACTTTTCTTATTTTAGTAAAAAATGACATATCAGTTTGCCTATATAGATCCTGGGTTATAATTATCATTCAATTCAATTTGTATAATCTTTAAATCAAATAGAAAAGAATCATACATTATTAGAGTAAACCTCTGGGGATTCATGCAGTAGTCACAACATGTGCTTATCTCATACAGGATAATCTATTGATTTTATTTCATGACTCTGGAAGGCATAACTTTGCTTCCTAGGAAGGTGACACAATATGAAAATAGCTTTCATTTTATGTTATAAATACGATCATGACAATAATGATAATGCTGAAGATCACTATGTAAGCTGCTCATGAACAATAATAAGCCTAGTTATTTTGATGTCCAGATTAAAATTAAAGAAGGAAGACAGGATCCACAAATTAGGGGAATATCAACCTCTTAAATATCAACATATTGTAAGTAAAGGTCAGCTGAAAGAACAAAATTATTTAATAAGGAATTCATGCTATTCAAGGCAATCCTCACTCACTATTTTTTTTTAATCCTAAAATATCAGGCACACTATGAAATATTTCACCTAGAAAGTTTTTTTACAAATATTGGTTTAATAACTACTGTGTGCCAAAGAATGAAGTTCATTCAATTTCAATTCCTCAAACTGTTAACCACATTCACATTCCTAACAACTTTTGGCAGCAATTTTGCCCCTTTTTGATTCCACCAAAGAAGAAAAAGAAGTAATGCATAGGAAGCAAAACTTAAGTACCCTTGTATTTTTGATCATTCTTATTTTTCTTGCTTTTGTTTTGAATTAATATTTGAGCTATATATTTCTTATTATGTTTAAAAATCTTTCAACTGAGTAAAACCTTACTCTTTTTTGTTTAAAGAGGAAACTGAGACTCAAATAGATGATAATATTTAATTATTATCATATAGAAAATTTTTATATCCTGTCTTTTTTTCAGAAAAAATTTCTGGAAGCACACAATAAAATGAAGATAAGAGAGAAAGGTGATGGAACAGTAGGTCAAAAGGGGATCAGAAGAGCAGCAAGATGATTTTGATTAGAGTTGTGCAAATTCATTACTGAACTATGAGCAAGAATAATTCACTGAGAAGGAAAAGAGAGAGGATGGAATAGACAGAGGTATTGTAGAGCCTGATCCTAATGGGCTCAAAGAAATTTTTTTTTTGAGTGAAAATGTCCTCCAGAAATATCAGTAGAGAAAAGGAAAAGAAAGGAAAGACACAGTCATATCCAGTTGTAATAGAGAAAATTGAGAATATATATAGTGAGAAGAAACAGATTATATTTATAAGTAAAATACTGAGCAATGTCAATTGAAAATTGATATATAACTCAATATAATCTTTGAATATACATAGATGTCTTCTACCAACTTCTTTCTTCAGAAAATGATAATTGAAATGAAATATGTTTTCCCAAAATAATGGACAATGAGGCAAAACAATTGGTTTTTAATTATAGTGACTCTAAGTTACTTGTGCTACTATAAAGGAAGTCATTTCATTTACTCAAATATTTATACTATCTCTATGAGGTAAAATTATTCTCCATTCTTAATAGATGATAAAATTAATGTTTAAAGACGGAACTTAACATGCCAAACATCACACAGCCATCACGTCAAAATCAGAATTTGAATCTAGAGAATCTGACTATAAATTTTATGTTCTTCCTACCGTAGAACCCAGCCTCATCTACAGAGATGTGGCTTCCAAAACCAATAATGCTGACTCAAGGATGCAGGCAGTAGGTGACAATAGAAATTCATCAGTTCGGCAAGCAAACTCTGCTCTCCATTATGACTGCTTTAGATCTATTTCAGATTAACGTGCACATATAAACACAAACACTGATGTTGCATTTTAAATCATGGAATTTAGGAAAAACGTACTGTCTCTTCAAGAAGTAATGTTGACTTCTTAGTGGATCTGAGGTTTTGAAAGACTTTAAATAAATTTTGAGGGATTAAAATGGACTTCCTTTGGGCATTATTAATCCAACTACGGCCTTTTGGAAAGATCAATAAAATAGCAACCTGCTCTCTGACATGGGTGAATTCTTAATTCCTAAACGACAAATAGACTGACATTGCAGGAACTCCAATTATTAGGGCAGAAACAACATTAATTTGGTTGTCTCTCTTGTGTTATGCTAGTCTCAATTAAAAGGTACAAATTCTGTACATATACACATGGAATATTACTCAGCTATTTAAAAGAATGCATTTGAATCAGTTATAATGAGGTGGATGAAACTGGAGCCTATTATACAGAGTGAAGTGAGTCAGAAAGAAAGACACCAATATAGTATATTAATGCATAAATATGGAATTTAGAAAGATGGTAACAATGACCTTACATGCTAGACAGCAAAAGAGACACAGATATAAAGAACAGACCTTTGGACTCTGTGGGAGAAGGCGAGGGTGTGATGATTTGAGAGAATAACATTAAAACATGTGTATTACCATATGTGAAATAGATCACCAGTCCAGGTTTGACGCATGAGACAGGGCGCTCAGGCCCGTGCACTGGGACAACCCTGAGGGATACGATTGGGAGGGAGGTGGGAGGGGGTTCAGGATGGGGGACACATGTACACCCATGGCTGATTCATGTCAATGTTTGCCAAAAACCACTACAACATTTTAAAGTAATTAGCCTCCAGTTAAATAAATTATTTTTTTTTTAAAGGTACAAATTCCATTGGATTTCTAGACCACCACAAAAGCAGAGAACTCCATTTTACCACTGGGGAAGGTCTGGGGCGAAAAATGAATTGGAGAATTCCATGAGTCCATCACTATACAGATTGAAGATGGATTTAATGCTCTGTTAAGTGAGTCATTTTCTAGAATTGATACCAAATTTACTGTTTATAATTCAATGGAGACAATAAGAATAGAGTTTATCTTTTATTAGATACTACTGGGTAAGTCCAGAGAAGGCAATGGCAACTCATTCCAGTACTCTTGCCGGGAAAATCCCATGGACGGGGGAGCCTGGTGGGCTGCCGTCTATGGGGTCGCACAGAGTTGGACACGACTGAAACGACTTAGCAGCAGCAGCAGCAACTTGGTAAGTCAATAGTGAGTCAGAGAGAACCAACCCAGTTGATGAGATATTAGTAAATAGTAAGAAAATATTTTCTTGGTCATTTATCAGATTGTTAAAAACTGTTCTAAATGGATCAACTTTTCAGACCTCCAATAAACTATATCTCAAAGTCTTCATGACAAAGAGGAAAAGTTCCACAGACATGAAAAATGGTAAAAAAAAAATTCATATAGCTATTTAAAAAAAATAAAAGCAAAATGACCTCTGGAGTTTTTGTTCAGATGGAAATCTTATGAGGATTCACCAGGCCAGTTTTGGGGAAGAGAGTATCTAGCATCCCAAAATAAGTTTTCTGTCTTTTGGTTCCAGTGCACACATTTCAGGCAAAGGAATCTCTGTAATTATGCCTGTGGTGCTCCTGGTAGGGTATAAAATGAAGGCTAGATTATACCATAATATATACTGTGATAGGATGTGTACGGTATGATATAGAGCAGAGACCTGGAAGCATTAATGCTCCAATCATTAACTTTAGAGCACATGGTAGATAAAGGAAAGACAGTCATATTAGGCTTTAGGAGGTAGGAGATAAAGGTTTTCTACAGGCAAGGACCAGAATAAGCATCTAAGCATTAGGAGTCAAAGGCTAAACAAGTAACCTAAAAGAAGGCAATGTAACCCCAGTGGACTCTGTCCTGAACCCCTCTTGTTTCTGAACAAATGAAACTGATACCACAAAGAGGTTTATCTCCCTCTAATAATATTGAGCACAACTGGTAGAAATTGTTTTATTTGGGCAGGTGAAGAAGGAACTATATTTCTAGAGTTTTACAATCACAACTCAAAATATTCTACTATTTAGATGACAGTGATTTCCAAAAGCAGGTCCTGATCTGACAAAAAGTGTCTATAAGAAGGAGTGAGATATTTCAGCTGTATTTATTCCTTCAGTTCAGTTCAGTTTAGTTGCTCAGTCGTAACTGATTCTTTTTGACCCCATGAATCACAGCACGCCAGGCCTCCCTGTCCATCACCAACTCCCAGAGTTTACCAAAAATCATGTTCATCGAGTTGGTGACACCATCCAGCCATCTCATCCTCTGTCATCCCGTTCTCCTCCTGTCCCCAATCCCTCCCAGCAGCAGGGTCTTTTCCAATGAGCCAACTATTCGCATGAGGTGGCCAAAGTATTGGAGTTTCAGCTTCAGCATCAGTCCTTCCAATGAACACCCAGGACTGATCTCCTTTAGGGTGGACTGGTTGGATCTCCTTGCAGTCCAAGGGACTCTCAAGAGTCTTCAACACCACAGTTCAAAAGCATCAATTCTTCAGCACTCAGCTTTCTTCACAGTCCAACTCTCACATCCATACACGACTACTGGAAAACTCATAGCCTTGACTAGACGGACCTTTGTTGGCAAAGTAAAGTCTCTGCTTTTGAATATGCTATCTAGATTGGTCACTCCTTTCCTTCCAAGGAGTAAGCGTCTTTTAATTTCAAGGCTGCAATCACCATCTGTAGTGATTTTGGAGCCCCCAAAAATTTATTCCTTAGATCTGGTCAAATTACAGCAAGTTTTAGGAAACATTTTCAAATTGAAATATACAAGCAACACAGATTTATTTTTATTATTTTTTTTCTACTGATACTCCTTTTATTTAAAATTGTACCAATGATCCTAGCCAGCACAATAAGGCATGAAAAAGAAATAATTGATAAAACCAATTGAAAAGTAGAATAAAAGTCATTATTTGTAGACTAAAGAATTATTTTTTTTAAATTTTAGTATTTTAAACATTTTTATTTTTTATTTTTAAATTTAATTTTATTTTTTAACTTTACAATATTGTATTGGTTTTGCCATATATTGAAATGAATCCGCCCCAGGTATACATGTGTTCCCCATCCTGAACTCTCCTCCCTCCTCCCTCCCCATACCATCCCTCTGGGTCATCCCATTGCACCAGCCCCAAGCATCCAGTATCGTGCATCGAACCTGGACTGGCAACTCGTTTCATATATGATATTATACATATTTCAATGCCATTCTCCCAATCATCCCACCCTCTCCATCTCCCACAGAGTCCAATTTTTAATCATTTCACATTTTTTTTCTGAGAAAGGCAGTGTAGACAGGATAGAAAAAAAAAAGTCGTTTGAAATTGCCCTCTGATATGAGTTGTGGTTCTGACAATTAATGAGTTTTGTACTCTTGAACTAGTTACCTCCCAGAAAAGTGAAAGTATTAGTTGCTCAGTCATGTCTGACAGTTTATAACCCATGAACTGTAGTCCACCACGCTCTTCTGTCCATAGAATTCTCCAGGCAAGAATACTGGAGTGGGTTGCCATTTCTTTCTCCAGGTATCTTCCTGACCCAGGAATCAAATCCAGCTCTCCTACATTGCAGGTGGATTCTTTACCAGTTGAGTCACCAGGGAAGCCCAGTTACCTCTCAGAGCTTTATATAAAATCTCCTAGTGTGTAAAATGATACCATGTGATAATCTGTCTGTGTTTTTGGAATTTAACTGCTGACAGCTTTAAAGTTCTACCTGTCCCTCTTCACCTTTTGCCTCACAACTGAGAATACTGAAAAGAAAGCTTGCTTGTTTTCTTCTGCATTTGGTTTGGGCAGAAATTTCAAGCCATGCAGGATGTGTAACTCCTACCCAAGCCCAAACCACCATAAAAACCTCAAGCTGGTCTCCATTCCTTGTTTTCCAATCCATTTTCAGACCTGCTTGTGATCCACCTGCTTCCCTAAAAGGCTCATTGTATAAGTAATAGACTTTTTCAAATTCCCTTGGTGTGCATGCATGAGAGTGTACCATCATCAGTTTTGATATCTGAACTGAATTTTGGCAAAGGGGACAATTCCACTTATGTAGGTGTGACCCTAACATGGTAACTCAATAAACCCTGCCACATGCAATAAATGATACTCAAAAATTCTATGAAGTAAAATATATGGTTTTAGTATTACCTGATTAAAGATAAACAATATTTTGTCATTCAATATGTACTATTGTATAAGGCATAAAAATCAACTTGCATGTAATTGATGACGCACTGAGAAAACTCCAAGCAATTATACAACCATCAATTCTAAACCCATCATTCCCTTTCCAACAGAATAGGAGACCATAAGCCCTCTCCTTTTTGAAAACATGGGTTAAGCCGAGGTTGGGAGCTAATAGAATACATTTGAATTATCTCAGGGATTTTTTTCTGTGGGAGTTTCCAATTCCATACTACCTATCTTAAATAATGCTGTGGAAACTGAAGAAACCGTGTTTGTTCAAAACAGTATGCTAGCAGAGTGTTTTCCCATGTTTCCTCCCACCTCAATCCTAATTACTCATAAAATGTAGGCATTCATGAGCCTACAATTTCATAAATCTGGCCGTTGTAAGTGAATAAGGTAATGGCTGGACAGATAGTTTCTATTACTTTTAAGAATAATTTCTAAATAAAGTAAATAAAACAGACTTTCATTTATAGTGACTACAGCTATATGGTGATATTACTCCATAGAGGGAATAGGAATTTAGATTTTACTAACTTTGAGACTTGAGGGAATAGAGCTAATAAAATTTCTACAGCATCTCTCTGGGAAGAAAATACAAATTCATAAAAATCTACCCTTTGATTTTCCAAATAGCATATGACTCAACACTCCTTTCAAAGGCCAAAGTCATGGGAATTGCCATATCAGGGCAAAAAGAAGTAATTTTAAAAATCTGGTACCACTAGCTGACAAGCAAAAGAGTGTTTGTAAAAACTAGTTGTATTACCCATTATTTGGTACAGCAAGCACTTGTTCATTTGTTCACTCACTCAGTTGTGTCTGACTCTTTGCTATCTTTTGGACTGTAGCCTGCCAGGTTCCTCTGTCCATGATATTTTTCAGGCAAGAATACTGGAGTAGGTTGTGATTTCCTCCTCCAAGAGGTCTTCCCAACCCAGGGATCAAACTGGTGTCTCCTGGGTCTCTGGCATTGCAGGTGGATTCTTTACCGCTGAGCCATCAGGGAAGCCCATAGCAAGCACTAGCACCAGTTATATTTAATAATTTTCATCACATGGATTATCTGGAAGTAGAAATACAGGTGAACTCACTTGTGCATGTGAATTTATTTCACTGAACATATATTAAGCACTCCTTCTATGCTGTTTACTGTGATGATGGTGATACCTGGTTGATGGGGGCAGTAGAGGTGGTAAATGAAAGTACATGTGAAATATAGACTCAATTCTCAAGTGATTTAAAATTCAGAAGGAGGGGAGATTCACTGAATAATTAATATCCTTAATCACAGAGTAGATCCTAAATAAAGGTATAGGATCATACTCTGGACAAAAGAAAAGGAGAATTAACATTTAACTGAAGGTGTGAAGAATAAATAGCATGTGCTCATTTTTGTGCTCAGTTGTGTCTGACTCTTTGTGACTCCATGGACTGTAGCCCACCAGGATCCTATGTCCATGGGATTCTCCAGGCAAGAATACTGGAGTGGGTTGCCATTTCCTTCTCTGGGGATCCTTCTAACTTAGGGATTGAACCTGCATCTCCTGTGGCCCCTGCATTGGCAAGTGGATTCTTTACCACTGAGCCACCTCGGAAGCCCTTAAAAAGCATATTAGGATAAAGAAATAATGAAAAAAAAAAAAAAAGCCTAGAATATAGACTTGAGCAAGCTGCCTTGGAATAATGTGTGTTTGAAAGAATGTGAGAAGAGATGAAGCCAGAAAAAGATTGAGGTACTCCTAGTACAGAAGGCACTGAATAACATAAATAGGAAGTTTATGTTTGTCTTTTTCCCTTTAAAGTTCTCTGGGATAACTGAAACTTTTTATTAAGAAGGTAAAACAGGGGCTTCCCTGGTGGTTCAGTGGGAAAGAATCCGCCTGCCCATGCAGGAGACATGGGTTCGATCACTAATCCGGGGAGATCTTACATGTTTCAGAGCAACTAAGCCTGTGTGCCACAATTATTGAGCCTGTGCTCTAGAGCCAGAGAGCCACAAATACAGCCCACATGCTGTAGCTACTGAAGCCTAAGCACCTGGAGCCTGTGCTTTGCAACAAAAATGCCTCCACAATAAGTCCATGCACCGCAACTAGAGAGTAGCCCCTGCTCGCCACAGTTAGAGAAAAATCTGGCACCAACAAAGACCCAGCACAGTCAAAAATAAACAAATAAAAAAAGTAAAATATATTTGTGAAGATAAATCTATAAAAGAAGTTACCATTTGTTGGGCATCTGTTAGACTCAGCGTATAGTAAGAGCTTTGTCATTCTTATGAAGGGACTGTTTTTCTCTACTCCAAAGGTTTCCCTTTATGTACTTTTTCCTATCCTCTTTCTTCACCTACTCACTCACTTCTCTCAAGGGCAGACGAGATATCTGATCTGCTGGTAAATTTACAAAGAAAAAACGGCATATATACCCCAATTACATCTGTCTCTGTGATCCTAGAAGTGATATATTCATGGGAACATGCATTCTTCTTTCTTCTGTGCCATAACTTTTACAGGATGTGTGCTTTGCTTCTCTGTGGAGACCTCTCCCACTTAGTATTACTTGGGACCATATGGCTAAGTCTGTTTAATTCTGGGATCCAAATTTAGGATACCTCCATGGCCACAAATACAAGTCACACTTTACAATACGATCATGCTATCCTATGCTATGCTATGATAAGTCACTTCAGTCGTGTTCGACTCTGTGTGACCCCATAGACGGCAGCCACAGGCTCCTCCGTCCCTGGGATTCTCCAGGCAAGAACACTGGAGTGGGCTGCCATTTCCTTCTCCAACGCATGAAAGTGAAAAGTGAAAGTGAAGTCACTCAGTCATGTCCAACTCTTAGCGACCCCATGGACTGCAGCCTACCAGGCTCCTCCATCCATGGGATTTTACAGGCAAAAGTACTGGAGTGGGGTGCCATCACCTTCTCTGACAATATGATCATAATGATAATAAAAGTCACATTTCAATCCCAAATCTATTAAAGATTTTCTAATTTCAAAATTGATCTTGAACATGATATGGAAATAGGGTTAATTTCCCTTTTCAATGCTCCAGTATTCATTGGTTTTCCAGTTAAAAATACATAGCCATCTTCACATATTTGATGAAAAGGATTGAGCCCCTACATCTAAAATGTCATGCAATTAAAATTTTCCTTTTACAAATTGAGAGGCAAGTTTTATTATCTACATTTGAGAGACAATATCGAAGTTTAAAGTAGCTAAGTATTGTTCCAAAGATTACCTTGAGTGCTTGGAAAAAAGACCAAAATTAGGATTATCTGACTCAAAATCTATGTTCTTTAACCATTAGCATAAAATTCCTCTCTATATGTAAAATAATGCATAAAGATAAATATAGTTTAGAAAAGTTTGGGAAACAAGAATAAGCAAGATATATTTTGATGGTATAAACTAGAGATATAGAAACTTGAACTAGGTATTAGGAAAAGAAATCTGAAATGATATGTAGAAAATGAAAATATATGGATGACATCAATTAAAATGAAGATTACTGGTATGAGATAAAGGAGAACTAAGAAAGAAAGATTTAGACCTATAGCATTTATTGCTAAAGATGATGTCTAAAACAAAATGAATAATGATGAGTTCAGTTGTAGGAATAGTTTCACATGTTGAACTAATAAATATTTACTAAATAAAAACTTAAATATGAATTTAAAGCTAAAGTTGAAGTTGTAAATCCTCACAATACGGCTTTGTAAATAAGCTGGAATTATATAACTCCCTTAGAGGAAAGCATAGGTAAAAGAGTATATATTTTGAGGTGCATCTGTGGGTGGAGGTGTGGGATACAACGGAAACTACTGAATACCAATCAGCAAAGAGGAAATGAAAGACCTTGGAGAACAGATGTCACTGAAGCTAAAGTAGAAGAAACAAGTTTGATGTACTAAGAGGAATCGTATTCTAATAGCAGCTTATTTAGGTTCTCAGAGGAATTATGAATACAATTCCTTTAGGATTTCAAAACCTTTTTTTTACTTCATTCAGACTAATTAAAATGCTCATGTGTTTATTTATTTATTCATTTACCAAATGGTTTTCTGTGCATGGGAGATACAGGAAGACAGACGAAGTCTACCTCTCTGGAGAATCAGGGGAGATTTTAGTAGAGTAGAAAATATTCTAGTGAGGCTTTGGCAACTGGGAAGGGGGAAGAAAAAAAAAAAAACTTTAGGATCTAGAATGGCATAAGCCATTACTCAGAATCATGAAGGAGTATGTAATTTTCCAAGCATGTTGGATATTGTAAGAGCACTGGAGCCATAGAAGTATTAGAAGTCATGAATAGACAGGAGCAGAATATGAAACTGGATAAGTCCTGAGGGCAGCTTGTGAAAGACTTTTCATAAAATGTTAAAGATTATTGATATAGTCAGTACCAGAAAATCTTGAATATCTTAAAATATTTTCAAATCTATGTTTTAGAACAGTAAACGTCAAAGCTCAAGATAACGCATATGGGGCAAAGAGGCAGGGAGAAAAATAATTTGAATATTGTAATGACAGAGAAGAGATGGTGATCACCTGATTTGAGTCAATAGTATAGGAAGGAGATACGATTATGATTTAAGTTATAATTGACATGTACACACTGCTATATGTAGAATGGATAACCAATAAGTTCCTACTCTATAGCACAGGGAATTCTGACAATACTATATAAGAACCTAAATGGGAAAATAATTCAAAAAAGAATAGACACATGTATCACTTTGCTATAAACCTAAAACTGACACAACCTTGCTAATCAGCTATACTCTAGTATAAAATATAATTTTCTGAATTAAAAAAACAAATTGTATTTCTTGAAGGATATTTGAAATATAAAGAATATATGATGTGTGTGTGTGCATATGTGCTCAGTCGTATTTGACTCTTTGTGACCCCATGGACCTTCCAGGTACTTCTGTTAATGGGATTTTTCAGGCAAGAATACTGGAATGGATTGCCATTTCTTTCTCCAGAGGATCTTCCTAACCCAGGGATTAAAACCACGTCTCCTGCATTGGCAGACAGATTCTCTACTGCTAAGCCACTCAGATCAGATCAGATCAGATCAGTCACTCAGTCGTGTCCGACTCTTTGTGACCTCATGAATCGCAGCATGCAAGGCCTCCCTGTCCATCACCAACTCCCGGTGTTCACTGAGACTCACGTCCATCGAGTCAGTGATGCCATCCAGCCATCTCATCTTCTGTCATCCCCTTCTCCTCCTGCTCCCAATCCCTCCCAGCATCAGAGTCTTTTCCAATGAGTCAACTCTTCACATGAAGTGGCCAAAGTACTGGAGTTTCAGATTTAGTATCATTCCTTCCAAAGAAATCCCAGGGTCGATCACCTTCAGAATGGACTGGTTGGATCTCCTTGCAGTCCAAGGGACTCTCAAGAGTCTTCTCCAACACCGTAGTTCAAAAGCATCAATTCTTCGGCGCTCAGGCTTCTTCACAGTCCAACTCTCACATCCATACATGACCACAGGAAAAACCATAGCCTTGACTAGATGAACCTTTGTTGGCAAAGTAATGTCTCTGCTTTTGAATATGCTATCTAGGTTGGTCATAACTTTCCTTCCAAGGAGTAAGCGTCTTTTAATTTCATGGCTGCAGTCACCATCTGCAGTGATTTTGGAGCCCAAAAAAATAAAGTCTGACACTGTTTCCACTGTTTCCCCATCTATTTCCCATGAAGTGATGGGATCGGATGCCATGAACTTCGTTTTCTGAATGTTGAGCTTTAAGCCAACTTTTTCACTCTCCACTTTCACTTTCATCAAGAGGCTTTTGAGTTCCTCTTCACTTTCTGCCATAAGGGTGGTGTCATCTTCATATCTGAGGTTAGTGATATTTCTCCCGGCAATCTTGATTCCAGCTTGTGCTTCTTCCAGTCCAGCGTTTCTCATGATGTACTGTGCATACAATTTAAATAAACAGGGTGACAATATACAGCCTTGACATACTCCTTTTCCTATTTGGAACCAGTCTGTTGTTCCATGTCCAGTTCTAACTGTTGCTTCCTGACCTGCATACAAATTTCTCAAGAGGCAGATCAGGTGGTCTGGTATTCCCATCTCTTTCAGAATTTTCCACAGTTTATTGTGATCCACACAGTCAAAGGTTTTGGCATAGTCAATAAAGCAGAAATAGATGTTTTTCTGGAACTCTCTTGCTTTTTACATGATCCAGTGGATGTTGGCAATTTGATCTGTGGTTCCTCTGCCTTTTCTAAAACCAGCTTGAATATCAGGAAGATCACGGTTCACGTATTGCTGAAGCCTGGCTTGGAGAATTTTGAGCATTATTTTACTAGCGTGTGAGATGAGTGCAATTGTGCAGTAGTTTGAGCATTCTTTGGCATTGCCTTTCTTTGGGATTGGAATGAAAACTGACCTTTTCCAGTCCTGTGGCCACTGCTGAGTTTTCCAAATTTGCTGGCATATTGAGTGCAGCACTTTCACAGCACCATCTTTCAGGATTTGGAATAGCTCAACTGGAATTCTATCACCTCCACTAGCTTTGTTCGTAGCTAAGCCACTAGACAAGTCCAAAGAAAACCACAATTATTATTTTGTACAATTCTTGATGTATGTGAATACAAATGTGTGTAAAATATGTTATATTTATATATAGATATATATATACATACATACACATTTATATTATAATTCATATATATATGTCTTACATGTGAAAAATTATTTCTGGTATTTAATTTCACATTGTGTGATTAGCATTTTCCCATATAGTGACCTAGTTTTCAAAACATTTGATGTGATCCCATAGTACAAGTATTAAACATCACTTGAAAGTATCATAAAATATCTAAACTTTATTTGAAATTTATATTGCTTCCAATTTTTAAGCATTATGCAATATTGAAGATCTTGATTTACATTGATAGTTGCTCAGAAATTTCATAGAAATTTTCATTTTTCCCAGCTGTGCTTGAGGTTTATGTCATTCCACCATGACTAATTAACAGTATCTTCTAAAAATTGCAAATTTGATCAGTGAAAATAGAATATCTTACAGTTGAACATTTTTTACTCTTATTTGGCACATATATCATGAATAATTACCTAGTCATATAAAGAAATTCTTTAGGTTTGTATTGTCATTGCTTGTACATTGTAATAACTTGAAAAATTCAGTGGGTCTAGAATTCCAGAGAACTATCTAGTATTTATTGATTAAGATTTTTGTTTTCTTAGGGTCTAGAATGGCATAAGCCATTACTCAGAATCATGAAGGAGTATGTAATTTTCCAAGCATGTTGGATATTGTAAGAGCACTGGAGCCATAGAAGTATTGGAAGTCATGAATAGACAGGAGCAGAATATGAAACTGGATAAGTCCTGAAGGCAGCTTGTGAAAGACTTTTCATAAAATGTTGAAGATTATTGATATAGTCAGCACTAGAAAATCTTGAATATCTTAAAATATTTTCAAATCTATGTTTTAGAACAATAAACAATATGGGACAGAAAATTTGTAAGTTATTTATACAGATTAGAAATTTACTAATTTTGAAGGGCAGCATCAACACTCTCTGCATCTATCAACAGTCATCAGTTTGTTTTGCAAAACATCATAACTACTCTAACCTCAGCTCATATGTTTTGGATGAAGTCAGCCTCATTTCTGGTCACCAGAGTCAGAAGATGTAATTTCAGAAAACCAGTCAACACATTTCATTTTTCTTGCTCTAAACATTTCTTTAGGGAGGGTCATGAATCCAAGTGAAGCCAATCAAAGCTAATGAGAACCAATTTTCTAAAGGAAATCAAACTCTCCTGTCCACTTGGTATGTTGACATTATTATAAAGTTGAAGAAATCTGGGGCAACTGAGCAATATTAAGAAATGCAGATACTCAACCAAAAGCTAACTGAGATAATTCTGAACTTAGCCACTCTCAAAGCCACATCCAGCTTTCTACAGCTGAATTACATGAGTTTCTTTCCTGGCTCAGAGAGTAAAGAATCTACCTGCAATGAGGAGACCCAGGTTCAATCCCTGGGTCAGGAAGATCCCCTAAAGAAGGGGATGACAACCTATTCTGATATTCTTGCCTGAAGAATTCCATGGACAGAGGCTACAGTACAGGGGGTCACAAAGAGTCAGACACAACTGAGCGACTAACATTTTCACTTTTCACTTTATATTATTCCTTAAACTGGTTTTCATTTGATTTCCTGCTATTTACAACATAGAATTTTTATTGTAGAGAAAAACTTACAACCTTTCCCTCACCTTTTTATATCAGTTATTCATTTAGTTTGAGAACATGTAATTTCTCAAATCTTAGATGTCAGAGTCTATAGGATCCTAAGATATTGAGGTTACTTTTTTTCAGTGTAAAGATAGTATAATATTGTGTCGCAGATTATGTCATTTTAATTTTGGAATTAAGTGTATTCCTATTGTTCTTGGAAAAACCTCATTATGAACAAAGATTAAAATTCATGAATATTTTATGAAACACATGAATGGATCAGCTCTTTGTATATTTAGCAGAGTTAGTTGCCTGTGTCATGGTGTAGTTCAAGGATTACAGGTGTTTGCTACATCATAAAAACAAAGCAAAACGTAGCCTTTATCCACATTAATAAAATCCTGTTTTTAACTTTTCAACTTTCTTGGTTTCTAGGTAAGTAATATAAGATTTAGGTAAACATGTTTAATATGAACACAATCAGTGTGAATTCATTTTTAATCTCATTTATTTGGCATTATATTACTGGTGGAACTTGTCTTTGTGTTTATTATATACTGAGGAGCATTTGTAGTAAATGAGACATTTTGCTCTTTGATCATAAATGTTTCTTTTCTAAATAAAAGTGGTATTCTTACTATAAATATGTAGCATCTTCCTGTTCATGCCCACTGATTTTTTTCCTGTTTTATAATCTCCAAATGGACAAAACTTAACTGAATTCTCTTTTCCCAAGCTCTGTAATCTGGTTAAATAATGTCCAAAGCAGAAACCTAGATTTGTCAGATGCTGATTTTATACCCATATTCAGTTGTTTACCATAACTTATCCCTCTAACCTCCTAAATATCAACTACAGTCCTCTCCTTCTTTCCATCCCTAAATCTTTGGCTTTTCTTGAGGTGTTGGATAGTGGGGCACAATGCTGACTAATAACTTCATGTGTGGGTTACTGAAGTAAATTGCATGCTCTGTTTCCCTGATTCTGACATCTCCCTGAATCACGGAAACAGAGCATGCAATCTACTTCAGTAGATTTTCTGAATCTGGCAAAATAGGAACAGAACAGTGATTTATTTATAGCTGAAATGTAGCTATACATTGGTTTTTCACTATAAATTATTTTGTGTGGTTAGAATCTTGTTTTTTTTGAAATAAAAATCTTATTCAGAATATATTTGAGACTTCTAATATGACAAAATTTCCTTTGTCCCCCACACTTTTCCTCATGCCTACCTGTGAAGTTCATTTTGCCACATCCTCTCATCTACCCTTTCATCCAGCAATTTAACTGTTATATATTAAGTCCCTGCTTAAATAACACTACATTTGATATACCCAATTCTCACATTGATCCCATAGTGTAAGATTTATTATTTCAAGGTAAGAATTACTTTACAGAAAGGGAAATTGAATGAGATGGATCCCTGAGAAGAAGTGACAATGATTTTGCTAAGGTTATCAGGTGAGGGGGGTTAACTAGGTACACCTTCACACTATAAGCTTTAATCACATTGAGTTACTTTCATTATAACAAAGTCACCCTTTCTTTTCTTCTCTCCATGACTCCCTTTCTGCTTGAAACACTCCTTCCTTCCAACCCACTTCAGTGGCCATACATGTATATCTCAATCATTTTTTGATCCAGTATATACAGAACAGTGCTTACTCAATTTGGAATAGTTTGCTTTTCCTATTTGCAAGTACTTAAGAAGCTATTGGTGTAGGTTAATGATTCTCAACCCTTCATGACACACTGGAGAAACTGAAGCATATTCTAACAGTGTTGAGAAATAAGCCCTTTCCAAAGGTATCATTTTAGTGTTCAACTTTATTGTGTTGGATAAGTTTATGGACTTGGGATCCAGGGAGATCTAGGTCAGAATGACAGCTCTTTCATTACCAGCAAGGAACTCATAGGTGTTAATTAAAGTCTCCAAAATGCAATTTTCTTCTGAGTGAAATGGAATGACAAAGATATTTTCTTTTTAATAATAAGTTATTGTGAAGATTAAATGAGATGGAGCATGAAAAAAATGATCAGAGCACAGTGCTTGCCACCCTTTTTTTTTTTTAAGTAAGTATTATCTATTTATGAGAAGTGTTATTATTGACATTCTTTTGTTGCTGTTACTGGGTCTAAATCCTTTTGTTAAAACATAAAACATTCCCAATATGTTAGATATAATATATATATGATAATAATCATCTTTTCAGAACAATATAAATATGCTAGGTAGATAGACATAATAATGATATCTTATAAAAGCTGGTTGGATATCTTTCAATGATTATTCAGTCTTGCTTCTTACTGTCATCCTGCTTTTATTTATTTTTTATTTATTTATTTTTTAATTGAAGGATAAATGCTTTACAGAATTTTGTTGTTTTCTGTCAAACTTCAGCATGAATCTGCACAGGTATACATATAACCGCTCCCTTTTGAACCGCCCTCCCATCTCCATCTCCATCCTGCTTTTAGAATAGCTTTCATATTTACCAATGATAGGAAAGTCTGAATATCTTAAAAATATCTGTTTAATAATACCATATTTTTCTAGAATATAATAAAAAAATGTGATGAAGGAAATTTAAAAGACCCCAAAAGTAATCATTGATTAGAACACATATTTCTTGCAATATGCTTGGATTTTTTTTCCTTGTACTTCAAACGTGTCAAATTGCAAAGACTAATATAACACCTTTTAAAAACCTAAAGCACTGAACAGGCATAATCCCTCTAAGGAAAGAAGAAAACTCTTTAACAATGGTGCAAATTATTTGTAGACCTCCTGCTGGAACAAGATAAGTTATTAAGATTTTCTGAAATGATTGACTATTGTTTTAGCTGCTCTTTGTATTTCAACACGGGAGATAAAGACACTTTGGATGGAAGTCCAGAGGCCTTCTCTCTTGTTCGTTAATTCTATAGCATTTGGCAAGGCATTTTGACTCTGTGTACCTCGATTTCTGAGGTAATTTTCTGATAAATTAGCAATTTTGAATGCACAATGTCTAATCTGTATTGAGAGCCATGCTGTATTATAGTAAGATCCTGGAACATCATAGATCTAGAGACTTTGTTCTTTACATATGGGTAATTTGACATGTTATATAATCTAATTGAACAATTTTTTTAAAATCAGAACAATGGATATAATTGTTGACTTTATAGATTTTTTTGAGAAATATACATTAACTTATTAGCCTGGCAGATACAAGTAGTTAGCAAATATTAGCTAAATTAATATTTTATAAGCGCTTTGAAAATATGCAGTTCCTAATTTTAATCCTTAATAGTTAATCAAAATGCATATCCTTTCAGTTGATTGAGTGTTTATTTATTCAACAAATATTTTATTAGATTTAGACCATTTCCTATGTTTTACACAAGTCTCTGGGTATACTGTGATTAACAACATAGTCAGACATAACCTTCATGGAGTCATGTGGAGAACAGGCAATATGCAAGTAATACATATGTTAGGTATTCAATTAGAAACTATGATATGGTCCAGAAAAAAATGGAAATTTTTGTAAGGGTAAAGAATGAGAGGTTTCCCTGGTGGCTCAATAGTAAAGAATTTACCTGCCAATGCAGGAAACACAGGTTTGATCCCTGGTCTGGGAAAATCCTACATGCCATGGAGCAACTAAGTCATTGCATCACAACAATTGAGCATGTGCTCTAGGGTCCAGGAACTGAAAATGCTGAGCCCATATGCTGCAACTACTGAAACCCACCTGCTCTATAACCTGTGCTCTGCAACAGGAGAAGCTCCTGGGCGCTGCAACTAGTGAGTAGCCCCCGCTCATCACAACTAGAGAAATGCCTGCACAGCGCAGAAGAGCCGGCACAGTGTAATTTACTAAACAAAATTAAATTTAAAAAAATTTAATGAGATTTTTAAAATTGACTGTGGTCAGAGAAGGTCTGTCTGAGGAAGTGTTATTTAAGTGGCAATCTAAAGTTTGAAAGAGACAGACAAAGTGAAGAGTGATTTGAAGGGGTATTCCAGAAAGATAAAATGTCATGGGTCAGGGGGATGGGGAGGGCCAGGGAAAAGAAGGGTGGATAGGAGAAAGGTCTGGACATGATTTAGCAAGAGAAACCTCTTTCGGCTAAGTGGTATGAATGAAACATGATGAAGAGTAGCAGGTTTTCGAGTTGGAAAATTTCAGGGACCAGATTATATTTGGCATCACAGAACAAAAGTATTTTCAAAATCAATCAAAGTGAAAAAGGATAGCACACAGGATTTTAAATTAGAAGAATAATGTGATTCCAATTTACATTTTAAAAGCTCATTCCCACTGCCTACTAGATAGGTATATATAGCAAAGGTGCAAAATTGAAAGGAGAGAAATCAGTCAAATGATACTGCAGAATGTATGTTTTATTGACATAAACTAGGGTTGCACTATTGAGCATGGTTGATAAAAATAATGACAATGACAACAATAATTATAATAAGTAACCTTTATTGAGACTTTATGATGTGCCATACACCATCCTGGGTATTTATTTTCCTCTGAGGTTTGTGAAGTTTATTTTTTGATTTTTTT
Source organism: Bos javanicus (assembly GCF_032452875.1). Classification (NCBI taxonomy): domain Eukaryota; kingdom Metazoa; phylum Chordata; class Mammalia; order Artiodactyla; family Bovidae; genus Bos; species Bos javanicus. The sequence goes on along the minus strand of NC_083870.1, from coordinate 72,416,631 downwards.
TTTTTAAACAGCACCAGGTTTACAGCAAAGTTGAGAGAAAAATACCACGTTTATTCTTATATCTCTTGCCCTCTCATATACATAGCCTCCCCCTATTGTCAACAAAATTGCTATAAACATCCTAGTGCACTTTTGTTGTTGTTGTTGTTAAGTTCTGAACTACTTTTTGGTAAATATCGTGGAGAATAAATGCTGAATCTTATGCTTAGCTGAGTAAAAAACTGCCAAACTGCCTTCCGAAGTGGCTGACCCATCTTGCATTTCTACCAGCAATAAATGAGTGTTCCTCTTGCTCCAAATCCTTGCTAGTGTTTGGAGTTATCAGTGTTCCAGATAGGTGTTCAGTGGCATCTAATTGTTTTTTTTTTTTTTTTTAACTGCATTTCTCTGGTGGCATATGATGTGGAATAGCTTTATATATGCTTATTTGCTATCTTTATATCTTGTTGGTGAGGTGTATCTTAGGATCTTTGGCTCATTTTTTAATCATATAGCATTTTTCTTTCCTTGTTGTTGACTTCTAAGAGTTCTTTGTATATTTTAAATATTTGTTTTTGATCATCTGTCTTTTGGAAATGGTTTCTCTCATTCTGTGGCTTGCCATTTCATTCTCTTGATAGGCATTTCAGCACAATTTTTAAAATTAAATAAAGTCCAGCTTATCAGTTATTTATTTCATGAATTGTGCCTTTGCTGTTATATCTAAAAAGTGATTGCCATATTCAACGTCATCTTGATTGTCTCCTATCTATCCTCTAGGAGTTTTACAGTTTTGTGTTTTATATTTAAATTCATTTTGAATTAATATTTGTTGATATTTGTTAAGAGTATATGTCAGCAAATGCTAAACGTTTTATGTATGAGTTCTTATGATGAGAGGCTACAGTTTGGAGGAGTTATTACTTCCCACAAATCATGCTACTAGTGATAGGAGAGAATGGACATCAGGAAGCTTTATATCACAGTCCACACTCTTAATTATGATGCTGTACGACTTCACTGTAAAACAGAGATCTGATTAAAGATATGTTTTAATGTAGAATATATCAAACTTAAAAATGAGTTACATTTGGGAGATAAGATAAAGTGAGAAATCAAAGAATCAAAGATATTTCTGATGTGTTTAAGTTTCTGTATGTATCATTAACAAAAATTAGATAAGAAGAGCTTATGAATAGTATGGCATCCAGCTAAAGTCATGGACTTAAATAAGATTGTCTATGGAAAGACACTAGAGACAAAAAGAAGAACCATAAGAAAATTCAACATTTGTTTGTGTATGATAGAGGAGAAAGAAAATGATTTCAGGAGAAGCCAGTGAGGTAGGAATATAAATCCAGGAGTGTGTGAGTGAGTGTAGCTACAAGGAGAATGTTAACAACACATGTGACTATCAAGGAGATTTTCAAGAAATTTAAGAATTAAAAATGCATTATTTGGAAACAGGGGTCGTTTGTGATAGTAAAGAAGCTTTTCAATAAGTAGAGGATTGAAGCCATACTGGAATGTGTCTGAAATGGTTAAATGGAGTATGAAAATTTGAAGACACTATATGGAGACAACATTTTCTATTCATCAAATAAAACCAAAACATTTGCTTACAAATATCTATAAATAGCAAGAAATAAATGGTAAGATGTTGAAATGTAGAGAGACTAAGGAAGAAATGTGGGTGCTCTGAGGCACGAGGCAGTTGAAATCGTCTATATGGAGCACTTAAGAGGGTGATTACTAGTGGAATGTGAAGGATTATTGGGCAATATGTAGATTATCTTTGAGTGTGGCAATCATAAATATTTTCTGACATCTATATTAATTGTATATTATTTTCACATCAATGGTCACCTTCATAGGGCAGGTGTGGAGAAACTAAATGGTGGGTTCATGTAGGAATGATGTTTTTCCAAATTATTCTTGGAATAGAATCAGAGAGAAGAAATTAGAATATTATAAGGAATTGATTACTTTAATAAATTGTAGAATATTAACTGAAAAAAATAAAATGGAAGGCAAGTGGAATGTGATAAGGGAAAAATAACATTTGGACAGAAATGGAATTGATTTAAGATTTTGGAATCATTGCATAATAATATTATCAAGGCATAGTAATGTCAATAGTATAACCAAGATCCTGATGTAGAATGATACAGAGACCATTAGAGTTAAAGAAGTTTAGGAACTAGTAGAATAAATTCTTCCTTTAATTATCAAATGGATGTACATGTAATGACATGAATCAAGATGGAAAAGTGCTTATGCTTTCAGAGTATGAAGGGCAGGCAACAGGGAAGTGTATGAGAAGAAATTATTTTATATAAAACTCTAAGTTAAAAAAATTAAAGAAGAAAGTAATTTTCTAAAGATTAAAATGTACATAGAATATGTCAGATCAACCCACCAAGACTGAAGGATGAAGCTTCTCTCAAAACAGGCAAAGAAACAAAACTAAAATCCTGTCTCTTTTTAGCTATGGTGATTGGCAAAGCAACATTTTCCCTATATACCCATTTTGAGTAAATAATACATCTTTTTTTAATAATTTTATTTGATACCCCAAAGATTTTTCAGAATGTATAAATAGAGTTCTCTTTCCTCATTTCTACCCCATAATTCCCAAACGTAAAGAGGAAATAGAAATGGGTCAACTTATGGATATTCATTAAAAGCAAAAGCAAATCAATGGAACTTCTACTTCAAGACAATACAAAGTAACTGGGCTAAAATTAATTTACAATCCTATGTGAAAAGCCACCAGCTTGACAATGCGGGAGACATAAGAGATGCGGGTTCGATCCCTGGATCATGAAGATCCTGTGAAGGAGAGCATGACAGTCCATTTTAGTATTTTTGCCTGGAAAATCCCATGGACAGAGAAGCCTGCCAGGCTACAGTTCATAGGGTCACAAAGAGTTGGACATGACTGAAAAAACTTAGCACACATACATGAAAAGCCACAGCTTCACATATTAAATAACCTGTGTCATAATAATAACTTGTTTCTAAGGCATTGGATATCAGGCCATGAATGACTGCATCTTGTTGATTGATGAAAAACAGTAGAGGATGGCTCTGAAATTGCAGTTTTCAGGCCACAAGACAGGGCAGGAAATGCAGACAGAGCTCAGCAGACTGCCAGGGATGAGAAGCCATTGCTAAACGTCAAGGTGGGTAGAGTTTGCAGGACAGAGTATGGGGAATAAAAAGAAAAACAGAGGGTTTTTCTGTAGGTCTGCAGAGGGTTCTCCTACGGTATTCAGCAGAGTAGTGATAACTGTGTACATACCCGAAAGCTACTCAGGGAAAGAATCACCCAAAGGACTAGAAGGAATAGTGGTCAGTGTTCATATAGGGTCTGGAATAGTGACTGTTTCTACCAGTGAATGAACAACCTTGTAATTCATGAAGCATTGAATAAATAACTCAAAAGAGCCATTTCTAAGTAGATGGGAATAATTGCTCTAGTCTTAATACTTCTCTGCAAATGCAAAACAAAATTTAAAGGTAATATTTGAAAAGACAAACTGTTTCTAAGTAACTTAATTACATCTTAGAGCAAACCTCAAGAATATTACAGAAATTAAAAAAAAAAAAAATCCAGCACAGAAAAAGGTAAAATTCACAGCGTTTTATATCCAATCAAAATTACCAGGCCTGCAAAGTAGAAAACAGAATGCAGGATGAAGTGAAAAATCAATCATTTTAAACTGACCCAGAACTAATGTGGATGTTAGAATTAGAAAGCTGTTAAAACAGTTAATACAGCTCTAGTATATCTATTCAGAATTTAAGTACAGAAATAAAATGTATTTAAAAAGCCACACACTGTAATTCGAGAGAAGAAAACTTCAAAATATGAGATGAAAATTACAGTGGATGAAATTAATGTTAGACATTGCAGAAAAATTCTTAAAAAGATGGGAATAGCAGATCACCTGACCTGCCTCCTGGGAAATCTGTATGCAGGTCAAGAAGCAACAGTTAGAACTGGACATGGAACAACAGACTGGTTCCAAATTGGGAAAGGAGTACATCAAGGCTGTATACTGTCATACTGCTTATTTAACCTATATGCAGAGTACATCATGAAAAATGCTGGGCTGGATGAAGCACAAGGTGGAATCAAGATTTCTAGGAGAAATATCAATAACCTCAGATATGCAGATGACACCACACTATGGCAGAAAGCGAGGAAGAACTAAAGAACCTCTTGATGAATGTAAAATAGGAGAGTGAAAAGTTACCTTAAAACTCAACATTCAGAAAATGAAGATAATGGCATCCGGTCCCATCATTTCATGGCAAATACATGGGGGAAACAATAGAAACAGTGTGTGCTTAGTCGCTCAGTCATATCCGACTGTTTGTGACCCAGTGAACGGTAGTCAACCAGACTCCTCTGTCCATGGTGATTCTCCAGGTAAGAATACTGAAGTGAGTCGCCATGTCCTTCTCCAGGGTATCTTCCCAACCCAGGGATTGAACCCAAGTCTCCTTCATTGAACCCAGTGGATTCTTTACCATCTGAGCCACGAAGGAAGCCCTGGAAACAGCAAGAGACTTCATATTTTGGGGCTCCAAAATCAATGCAGATGGTGCCTGTAGCCATGAAATTAAAAGATGACTGCTCCTTGGAAGAAAAGCTATGACCAACCTGACAGCATATTAAAAAGTAGATGCATTACTTTGCCAACAAAGGTCCATCTAGCCAAAGCTATGGTTTTTCCGGTAGTCATGTATGTTTGTGAGAGTTGGACTATAAAGAAAGCTGAGCACCAAAGAATGGATGCTTTTGAACTGTGGTGTTGGAGAAGACTCGAGAGTCCCTTGGCCTGCAAGGAGATTCAACCAGTCCATCCTGAAGGAAATCAGTCCTGAATATTCATCGGAAGGACTGATGCTGAAGCTGAAACTCCAATACTGTGGCTACCTGATGCAAAGAACTGACTCACTGGAAAAGACTGATGCTGAGAAAGATTGCAGGCAGGAGAAGGGGACGATAAAGGATGAAACGGTTGGATGGCATCACTGACTCTACGGACATGAGTTTGAGTAAGCTCTGTGAGTTGGTAATGGACAGGGAAGCCTGGTGGGCTGCAGTCCATGGGGTTGCAAAGTGTTGGATATGACTGAGTGATTGAACTAGACATTGAAGAAAGAAAAAGCTTGGTAAACTTGAAGACATAGTGATAGAAAACCACAAAAATTAAATACAGAAATGAAAAATTTTAATCTTAAAAAATGACAATTTTCTTTTTCAAATTCAGTAGAAACTACAAACTTACAGATATAATAAATCCCAAGCACATGCACAAAATAAACTGCACCAAGACGCATTATAATTAAATTACTCAAACCTGAGGATAATGGAAAAGTTCTTAGAAGCATTCAGAGAAAGAAAGATACGTTATAAATGAAGATAAAGGGTCAGGGTCAGGATAGTAGCACATTTTTCACTGCAAACAAGACGGGAGAAAGTGGTAGAGTAACAACTTTAAAGTACTAAAAGGTAAAAATTGTCAACATAGAATTTAAACTCCAGAAAATATCTTATAAAATGGAAGGTGAAATATTTTTTGTATGCAGAAGCTAAAATAATTTATCACCAACAGACAAACCTATAAGAAATGTTAAAGGAAACCTTTCAAATAAAAGGAAAATTACATCAGATAAAAATGTAAATCTGCACAAAAGAATGAAGAGTTTAACAGTAGTGGCAATTACATGTGTAAATATACAATAATTTTTTCTTATATAGTCCTTCTTATGAGATAATAGAATGGAATATAAAATTTAAAACACATGCAGAAGTTTAAGGTAGATAACACAAAGACTGGGGGGCAGGTAGGAAGCATATTATTGCAGGTATTCTTATGCTTTATGTGTAAAGAGGTAAAATAACACTTAAAGATAGATTGTGATAAGTTAAAGATGTATGCTGTAAATACTGAAGGAACCACTAAATTAAAAAATAATAATAATTTTAGTAAGCAAAAAAATATATAAAAAATAAAAACAGAAAAAATATACTCAATTTGAAAATGCAAGAACAGACAAAGAGCAAATAAAAGAAGGCACAAGTAGTAGTAGATTTAAACCTAACTCTTGGAAGTGGCCATCTAGAGCCAGGGGCTCAGTGGGGACCAAGCTTGTCCATGAGGCGGCAGCGACGGTGGCTTCTTGCCAGGCAGGTTCAGGTTTCAGGGGCCAGTGGCCACCATGATCCTGCTGGAGGTGAACAACCATATCATTGAGGAGACGCTCATGCTCAAGTTTGAGAACGCAGCCGCTGGGAACAAACCAGAAGCTGTAGAAGTAACTTTTGCAGATTTTGATGGAGTCCTCTATCATATTTTGTAGGAGATAGGAAGACTAAAAGAAAAGCAGGCCTTGTCAAGGGCTGCAAAAGAAATTTATAATTATTGATAAACTGGATGCTATAAGGCATGAGAGTCTTGGAACAAGTCCAGAGGGAACAGTTCATAGTCTTGAAAACAAAATATGATACTGGGGTCACCAAACCAACCCCAGACCGTTTCTCAACTGGCGTCTCAGAGTCATATGTTTCATGTATCCGGTGGAAAATCTATAGATAAGAATATTAGTTTGAGTTACTGATTCATTATTGATTATTGTTTCTTAATTACTCAATAGTTAACGATCACTTTGTTCTGTGGCCCTAAAGGCCACATGAGTTATAGCTTAGCTCCCCGCATATTCTTTCTTTCATGGCTGAAAGTATAATAAAGCTGGCTTGGATTCAGTTTCGGCACCTTCACCTTGGAGCAGCGTTGGTCCTCTTTTCCTCGCTTTTCACTGAATTCCTGTGTCTTGTTTCTCATTCTCTCGCCATATGGCACTTTCAGAAATCCTGCTTGTCGAGCCAGTCTCGACAATATTTCAAATCCTAATGGAGACAAAATAAAAGTGATGGTCAGTTTTTCTTTGAAATTCTACAAGGAACTTCAGGCACATGGTGCTGATGAGTTATTAAAGAGGGTATATGGAAGTTACTTGGTAAACTCAGAACCAGGATACAATGTCTCTTTGCTATATCACCTTGAAAATCTGCCTGCATCCAAGGATTCCATCATGCATCAGGCTGGCATGTTGAAACAAAACTGTTTTGCTTCTGTCTTTGAGAAATACTTCCAGTTCCAAGAAGAGGGCAAGAAAGGAGTGAACAGGGCAGTTATCCATTATAGGGATGATGAGACCATGTATGTTTGAGTCAAAAAAGGGCAAAGTCACAGTAGTCTTCAACACAGTGTTTAAGGATGACGGATGATGTGGTCATTGGAAAGGTGTTCATGCAGGGCAGAGCCAGCCACACAGCCCAGCAGGTCCTCTTCAGCCACACGGGGGAACCTCCCCTAGAGCTGAAAGATCCTGAAGTCGCCATGGGCCACAACATCGGCTATATCACCTTCGTGCTGTTACCTTGCCAATCCAATGCCAGTGCTCAAGACAACACCATCAACCTGATCCATACATTCCCAGACTACCTGCACTACCACATCAAGTGCTCGAAGCCCTATATTCACACACTTTGTTCTGTGTGTGAAACATCCGACTTCCTCAAGGAGCTGAACTGTGCATGCCCAGATGCCAAGAAAAAGGAAATGAAAACAATCACGGGGAAGACGTAACTTTTGGGAACAGGAAGAGGAAACAGCTGGCATCTAAAGGCTGGAATACTTGCTACGGGATAATCGTAGCCTTTAATGTTGTACCTCTTCAGGTTCTTAAGGGATTCTCTGTTTTGGTTCCATTTTGTACATGTTTGGAAAGTAATTTGCAAAAACAAGCTGTGCTTGCAAGGACTTCGTGGTTCCCAAGAATTAAAAAACAAAAAAAACTATTCCGCTTGATCAATTTAATTCCTTGTCTTTATCTTTGCTCCCTCACTCCCCTTTCCCTCCCCCTCTTTTCCAAGCTGTTTTGCTTTGCAGTATGTTACTGGTAATGACTTGCAGGATAATGCAATCTAAACTTGTTTTCTGTATGTATTTGCGTTCAAAACTTCTGTATCTAAAGAAATACGGTTGGAGTCATTAATAAAGAAAATCTTTATATCTTTTATTTTTTCCCCAGGATAATAGTAATAAAATCTACTTTATTTTTTTTAATTTTATTTTTTAACTTTACAATATTGTATTAGTTTTGCCATATATCAACATGAGTCCGCCACAGGTATACACGTGTTCCCCATCCTGAACCCTCCTCTGTCCCCGTACCATCCCTCTGGGTCGTCCCAGTGCACCAGCCCCAAGCATCCAGTATCATGCATCGAACCTGGACTGGCAACTCATTTCATATATGATATTATACATGTTTCAATGCCATTCTCCCAAATCATCCCACCCTCTCCCTCTCCCACAGAGTCCAAAAGACTGTTCTATATCTTTATATCTTAAAAAAAAAAAACTAACCCTAAAGGTAATTGTATTAATGTAAATATTGTAAATATCCCCAATTAAAATGCAAAGATTACTAGACTGCGTAAATAAGCAATAATCAACTATATGCTGCCTACATGAAGCAAACTTTCAATACACAAATGATAAAAAATGAAAGGATGAAAAAGATAGGTCATATGTATACTAAGCAAAAGAAAGCTATGCAAATATTAGGCAACATAGATTTCAAACAATACATCATGCCAAAATGTGATAGGTAAAATAATATTCCTCTTCCTGTAAATATGTTCATGGTCTTATTCTAGAACAGTGAGAAATATTACTTTACATGGCCAAAAGGACTTTGCATGTATAACTAGGTTAAATAATTTTGTAGTGGGAAAGTTATTTTGGATTATTCAGGTGTGCCCAAGGAATATGTAACCCAAATAACTCCATCTCTTTTAAATAAGTTGAATTTGTAGTTAAAAACCTTATCCCTAAGAAAACTCTAGACTCAGATGTATTTGCTGGTAACTACCAACCATTTGGAAAAGTATTTTCCACTTTATCTCTTCCAGAAGTTACAAGGGGAAGTAGGACTTTTAACTCATTCTGAGTGAAAGTGGCTCAGTCATTTCCAAGTTTTTGCCACCCTGTGGACTATACAGTCTATGGAATTCTCTAGGCCAGAATACTAGAGTGGGTAGCCTTTCCCTTCTCCAGGGGAGCTTCCCAACCCAGGGATCGAACTCAGGTCTTCCTTATTGCAGGTGGATTCTTTACCAGCTAAGCCATAAAAACTTCATTTCTCAGGGTAATGAAGTAACCATTACCCTGAAACTATTACCAGACAAAACAATTACAAGAAAAGAAAACTGTTAGTATTTCCATTAATCTAGGAGGTGGATCAGAGAGAATCTTGTTGCAATTAGGGTCAGAGTGTGTACTTCCTATGTTTTCTTCTAAGAGCTTTATAGTTTCTGGGCTTACACTTGAGTCTTTAATCCAATTGTGTGTGTGTGTGTGTGTGTGCGCGCGCGCATGTATAGTGTTAGGAAGAGTTCTAATTTCATTCTTTCACAGGTAGCTGTCCAGTTTTCCCAGCATCACTTATTAAAGAGGCTGTCTTTTCTCCATTGTACATTCTTTCTTCTTTTATCAAAGATAAGGTGCCCATAGGTGGGTAGGCTTATCTCTGGACTTTCTATCTTGTTCCATTGGTCTATATTTCTGTTTTTGTGCCAGTATCACACTGTCTTGACTGTAACTTTGCAGTATAGTCTGAAGTCAGGGAGGTTGATTCTTCCAGCTCCATTTTTCTTTCTCTAGATTGCTTTGGCTATTCAAGGTCTTTAGTGTTTCCATAAAAATTGTGAAAATTTTTGTTCTAGTTCTGTGAAAAATGCCATTGGTAATTTGAACTAATTAATAAATAAATAAAAATAAATAAATAAATAAAATAAAACTGCAGACTAATACATTTATGAACACAGATGCAAAGTCTAAATGAAATGTTCTCAAGTTGAATCTTATCATTTATGAATAACACATCATGACCAAGTGAACTTTATCCCAGAAATATAAGACTTATTTAACATTTGAAAACAAATAGCATGTAATTCATGTCATTTATGATAATAACAATTCCATTTGTGTGCCTGATGGCTATCATTCTGACTCAGTCACAAGCACATAATGAACTGCTTCAATATTTAAGAAATTGGTTAAGACTAAACATTCCACATCAACTAAGAAGTTTTATGTAACTATATATCTTTATCATTCTTCAAAGTTTGAGACTTATTTCAAACTAAAAATGAGGCAAAGTAGTTGGCTAAACACATATCTGTCTAGGGCACAGATCTATGAAAGCATAAATACCTCCTTGACATTTACTAGAAATTAAGACCATTATTATACTCAACACTTTTTCCTATTGCTCTTGCTCTGTTTATGAGAAACTTGAGATTAAATGAAGTTAAGTGGTTTAAACTCATTTACTCTCTGATTATAATTTTTCCCTATTTTTCCTTAGGAATCATTTTCCAATCAACTCATCTAAACTCCTACTTGGAACTTTATTCTCTTTGGTTCTATAAATTTCTCTTACACTTATCTGACTGAACAGCAGCTACCAGAAATCTAACTGTTCTTCCTTACCTTCTATTACTATTATCAACCTTAGCATTTCAGCATTCAACTTAACATAGTAGATGGACCATTTCTGGTCCCTTAGTTTCTTAAAATAGTTAATATCAGTTAACTTTTCCTCTGTTCCACCCTAAAGAAGTACTTACATGCTCATATTCCACTTTTTACCATCAAAAATGATAACACCTGTCAAATCCATAATTTTTTATATTCTACTCTTCTTTTATTCACCAAATTATTTTATTATCACTCATTTACTCAAGTATTCTCACTTCAACATTTCTTCAATCTTCTCAAGACCTACAGTCCACTTAAGATTTTCACTCATGTCCTCACCTCCCCCTAACTCGTTTAGAGTTTTATGGTTCAGTGCCACAATCACTCTCCTATAAAGCTCTTAAATTTGTTACATCTTCTTCTTCTACCATATCCACTTGGAAACATCAAGTCTGAATTAATTCTAAGTTTAACCTGACACGGACTTCCATCTGAAATTCCCAGTGAATAACACAACCATGCTGATTTGTGTCACTAAAATGTATTTTATGAACTCACAACTGGACATTTTATATTGCACAGGATTATGCTCCATTCCTTTATCAAATTTAATTCTCTAGTGACAGGGACAGTATTCTCACTGTTGGCAGAATGCCAACATCTGTGTCCCTTTTCAGATAATGAGAGCTCCTTTTCTTTCATGTTCTTTTTTTAATTTTAATAACATTATTTTATTGTTATTTATATCATTAATCAGCTGCAAAGACTCTGTGGCTTTCTGTTGTAATTAGAATAAAATATGAAGTACTTATTATGCCTTATAGTATCTTTCAAGATCTAGCTCCTGCCTACCTACTAACCTATTTCTCTTAATGTCTCCAATTTTTACTACACTGCAGTTACATACACATTGTTTATATTGTTAATGCTGACTTTTTTCTCTTGATTCCATCAGTTTAAAAAAAAAGACTTGCTTTCCTAGAATCCTCCAAAAGTGTCAATTTCTCCCATGATCATCACAGACTCACACATGTGAAAATTTAATGTTTTCAATTCACTTGATAATTACTTTTATTGATGCTTAATTTGTTATATATTTTGTCAGTGTATGACTCTCCATACTCTTGAACACTCTGACATATCTCTAGTAATCTTTGATAGTTTCTTTGTTCTCAAGTTTGACAAGATGTTTCAGATATGTTCAGCCCTAGGCACGGGAGCATCCATTCATTCAAAAGTGCCCATTTTCTTATCAGCAGAAAAATTACAGTAATTGTAGCAAGAGCTAGGTGGAACATTCTTGCTTAAGTTACCCTCCTCCATACTGAAGTCTTTTAGAAAGTGACCCAGACAATTCACCCTTAACAACATTTCCCTTATCATTAAAAAGTGATGGGAATAGTTTACCATAAGGACAACTGCTTCTCACCGTTTGGCATATTTCTCTTAATGTCTCAGTTCATAACAGATACTGAGGTCATGTGACACATATCTTGTTAGTGACAAAACAAGTTATGATCACATGAATTCTCAGATCTCATCTGCTTTTACTGTGTATTTGAATATACCTCAGTTTGTTTCATAATGAGCTTTTATACGATTCTCTTGTGTACTGTTGCGTCCCTCATGGCTGTATTTAAAATGGATACATTTCGAAGGAATATCTACAGATTGCATAGCCAAAAAAGGGAAAAAATAAAAGAGTAAGCAGGCATTGATATACTCAAGGACCATAAGATGTTTAAGCTGATTGGAACCTATCCAGGGAACTGTAATCCATTGATATGATTCTGAGGGCAAGAAAATGAGAGTTGTGGTTCTATTCAAGTATTGCTGCTGGTAGTGAGAATACTTCTTGATTATATGTGTGGAGCATAATGTATTTAAATTTTCTATGATGTACAAAATTTTGGCTTAAAAACTTATATTAAAATGCATTAAAATGTTGAGGTTTGACAGAAAACAGAAAAATTCTGTAATGTAATTATCCTTCAATAATAAATTAAATTTAAAAAATAAATCAACAAAAAAAGTCTCTATCTAAGCGACACTTTAAACCATAATTGTCAATTTCAATATTTCTTAATATTTTATTTTCTGTGCCTTTATCTACTATCTTACAAGATGATTGTTCTTTTCTCATTTTTGCTTTGATTTTGTGTAGTTCTATTTGGAGAAGCCTTTTTTAAAAATATATAAATGATAAGTCATTTTATTTTCCTTCAGGCAATGTGATCTCTAGGCCCCCTTTTCCTCAAACCTGCTTAGGGCCTTCACTCATTCATTGACCAGTTTTGCTTTTGTGTTGATCTTTAAAGTTTTTATTTTTAGGTCAGAGATTTTCAGCCTTTGTTTAAATGTAACATATGGTCATATCTGTGATCCATTGGGTTGTATTTGCTATGAATTATTTTGTTAAACATGAAATGAATAGAAAGAAATTTGCCTCAGTATATTGAAATCAAATTTATACTCTATATTCAGATGTACTTATTTCCCATGTAGTTTAGCTGTTAATGCTAAAATAATATGTATTTATCTGGTAAGTAGATTAAATTAGTGTCATTAATACAATAAAATCTTCTCCTCTAGAAACATTTTTTAAAAAGAAGAAACTTTAAAAGTTTTCTCAATTTATTTTACATGCCATTAAATATCAAGAAGTATAATCTTTCAGTCTAGTTTGGCTTCATTGTGTAAAGATCAAATAAATTTAGGAAATTTATCTTAATGTACAATGGACTGTTTTTCTTAAGAACCTACTGATGTCAAATGTGCATGTGTTTCATGGTTACAAGAGAATATGTCTTCAATCTGTCCACTAGAACGTGACCTCTGATTTTGTTCACTTTAGAAAATAAAAGGTTCTACAAACCATTTCATCAAAAAAGTGTGTAAGTTTAGTAGTCATTCTATCTAGGGCATTGCAACAATAACAATGATAAATCTTCTAAGCTTTTGTTTAAAACTCAAACTTCTCTCCTCCCTTTGGGAGTGACTGCCTATAGTAGGGGAAAAAAATGTGTAGATTCTCAATGTTTTACCTACCTGAACCAGTTTGCCATGTTTCCTCTGGCTGAAAACTTAAAATAGATTCTCTCTCTCTCTTAGAGATGCTTCTATGGGTTACTTAAGAAATTCTGTCATCATGAGGTTTTCTCTTCTCTACTTCCTTTGACACATGCAATATATCTCCTCTCACTAGACATTCAAGATTCCTCCCTCATTCCCTAAGCATTTGGCAATGCCCCCCTCCAACTGCTTTCTGCTAAAGTCCACTTGCCCCTCCATTTATCTCTCCTCTTTGCAGTATGTAAACCAAATCTGGCCAAATTTCTTTTACGTAGTAGTGCAGGAACTATGCCCCTTTGATCTACCATCAGTGGGAGTGCAGTTATTTTCAATTATACCCTGCTTTTCATTTAGCTGCCCAGCAGGCAGCTTCAGCTACAGCCTTTTGCCCTTTAAAATTCTCACTTGTGAGTCTGACCCTTATCCTGTGTGTCACCACACTGCTGAGAAGACAATCAAACTTGCTGAGTTATCTTTTTGAAGATTCTGTCACTAAGATTAAGGTCAGAAGACTACCATCCTACCCTAGACCCCTTTGGGAGTTGGGACTCAGCATAGCTCTTGTCAAAGAAACACTTGCTTTAATTCCCAACTTACCCCTGACTTTTCCAACTTCTCTGACAAGCTGGAGACAGATGGTCAGATTATAACAGTAAAACAGATAAGTTCTTGCCCATCTCCTTAACAAGTTAATGTGGTCTTGAACCTCCTGTTAAAGTATGGATTTTATGGCGAGATAGAGATAAAATAATTTGAGACAGAAAGTCTCATTTTACATATTTTTGGTGTGTCTGTGTATGCATGCTCACATATATGTGTGTATATGACATGAAATATTCTGTTTGCATGTACCCTGCACCTGAGTTATCAAACTGATACACAGTAAATATTAAATCACGTATGAGAACATTCAACCACTGAAGTGATGCCCTGCTTCCAGTGGCATTCTGTGCTTATAAACCCATGGGGCCTTCCAGCACTGAGCACAAACAAAGGAGTCTGAGCTGGGCTTGTTGGCACATAGAAGGACAGAGAAGCCCAAGGAATGGATCAATGGATTGCAAATTAATGATAACAGCACACCTGACTTCAAATTCCAAGTCCTCGCCTCAGTGTAAGATGTAACAACTTCACTTGAATTCTTTGGGGGGAATCACAAACTAAGATATTATCTCCAAAAGTGAGTAAAAATATCTACTCACAAATTGTTGTGAAGACTAAAATAATGATACAAGTATACTGTAGGATGCAAAATGCAGCCTTTATGGTCATTGTTATTATTTAGTTGCTGCTGCTGCTGCCAAGTTGCTTCAGTCGTGTCCGACTCTGTGTGACCCCATAGACAGCAGCCCACCAGGCTCCCCCGTTCCTGGGATTCTCCAGGCAAGAACACTGGAGTGGGTTGCCATTTCCTTCTCCAATGCATGAAAGTGAAAAGTGAAAGCAAAGTCGCTCAGTTGCGTCCAACTCTTAGCGACCCCATGGACTGCAGCCCACGAGGCTCCTCCATCCATGGGATTTTCCAGGCAAGAGTTCTGGAGTGGGGTGCCACAGCCCCATGGACTGTAACCCAGCAGGCTCCTTCTATCCATGGAACTTCCCAGAAAGAAAACTTGAATGTGTTGACATTTCTTTCTCCATTTATGGACATTCTGCCTTATATAGTATTATCAGATTAACATTTCTTATCTTCCATTATTAAGCAGCTCCAGTGTTTTTTATTCCATGCCTATTAGGGCATTCCAAAATTTCTTAATCTAGTTTATAGACATTAGCCTAAGAAATTTAGGACTGCATTAATAGGCATGAAAAAAACCACTGGAGCTACTTAATAAAGGAAGATACAGAAATATTAATCTGATAACACTAAATTCATGCATGCATGCTAAGGTGCAACATTATATAAGGCAGATTAAAGCAGGTGCACACTGGCGGCCAGGAAGACAGGAAGCCATTATAACAGTCACTTGTATAATAACAAATGAGAAATAAATGGAAGTAGGAATTAGAGAGAAAGATAATATTCTTTTTATTTATTGCAGGAGCTGAAAATACAATAGAGAACAGAATGTATAACATTTGTTATATAAATTGGTATTGTCAAAATGCTCACAATGTGTTTAAATCTATGTATGAGCTATGGCTAAGGGAGTAAGTAAACACAGTCACTGTTCCCCAAATATCCGCTTGGCACTCACCATTTCTAGATGTGTTTACAACTTCCCTGATGGCTCGGGGTAAAGAATTCACTTGCAATCAGGAGACCCAGGTTCGATCCTGGGGCTAGAAAGATCCTCTGGAAAAGGAAATGTCAACCCACTCCAGTAATCTTGCCTGAAAAATCCCATGGACAGAGGGACCTAGTGGGCTACATACAGTCCATGGGTACAAAGCACTGGGATGATTGAACTACTGAACACACACAAATGCTGGGAACTGTAGTCTGGATCCGAGTCTCTCCCTGAGATCTGGTCACAGAAAGTATTTATTCAATCCTCACGGTAGCTTGGATGTGTCCAGAATCTACTGCAACCAGCAGTAGCCCTAAACAATGTTATGGGAGGAATTGGTGGGTAAAGAGCAGTCTTCCTTGCCCCTCCAGTGGGTTGAGTCAGAAGTGTGTCCTAGGCAGTCTCTGGGCATTTCCAAGTGGGATGCCCAGGGCGCCATCCCAGTCATCTGCTCATTTAATGCAGCCAGTATTGGCTTCCTTCCGTTTCTTATTTCACTTTCCTCATCTCCCTACCAGTGCTTTCTAAGGTTGCTTCTCAAATCAACTATTTGCATTCAAGTACTTATCTCAGAATAAACCTAAGCTGAGAAAACACTAGGGATGGCATAACATGGTACTAACCTTGTGTCCATATAAACTGCTTGAGGAGTGAGAATAACTTGTAGCTCCCTTTATTACATTTGAATGTTTACTCATCCCAATAGATTTTAATCTTCCTGGGGCAAAACCTATGTAATACTCACCTGTGGCTTCCTCCACAAGTGGCATATTGTGCTCAAGAAATATTTGTTGAAAGGACAAGCCAAAAAAAACTAAATAGTTTTTTTTTAATACAAACATTGCTTTTTGTTGCTGTAATAAACTGATAACCTTTGCATTCAAACTTTCCGCACATGATTTTCCTGCTAGGTACATATACTTTATTCAGGAAATGGTCTTTATATTTTCTTTTGAATCTAGGCAATATTATTGTTATGAATATGTAGCAATACACCAGAACAAAATACACAACTGCCCAGAGTTAGGCTGAAAGCAGATTCATCATAGCCCTTTTTCTGTGGCCTTTAGTGTATATTGACAAAATCATAAGTTAAATGCCAGACTTCCAAATGTAAAGCAAAACAGTTTCTTATTACCAACTGAACAGTCGTGTTATGCATTTCAGACTGATAGTTCATTCCACAATGATTGGTTTACTGTTCTGTGCACACAGCTTCAGGAGTACATCCTGATTCCAACAGGAAAACAAGGCTTACTGTGGCTGGAAGGAAGCTGGAATTCTCGTCTCAGTTGAGGACACTAATGTGAACATAAAGCAGATTTAGAACCCAAAATTGGCAGAAAGTATTCCCTGCAGAGTTACTCAGTACTGTCTGCCATATGCAGCAATCTCTCAATTCATGTGTTCGCCTTGCTTGATTGAGAGCTGGCTAACAAAGTGGCACCAATCCAGTTAGTTGATATGAAGGAAAGAAACACCATACACACAGGTTTAAAACACCAAGACATATTCTAGAGGATTGTTTTATCTTTAAACAGTAAAACTATGCTTATATATTTAGGAAAAATATAGATGGAAATGAGAGAAAATGAAGTTGAATATGACATGTACATTTTATTTAATAGGCTATAAAACATATGTGTGAAATAATGAATTCTAATCACCTTACTACAAAGAAAGAGCAATAATCATTTATAGACTGTTCTATGGGTAGATGATGCTTTTATAAAAAGCTGGCATATGTTTAGATTGACAGTTTTACTTTGCAACAGGTTATAAAAATATTATTTTTCTGTCAGAGCAGATTTGTAAGATGGATGGCCTCCATAATGCAAGTTGGACCAATCCCCAGGGTAGGACAATCTGAGGTAATTTCTAGGAATGACAGGCCTCTGCAGCTTCTTTGATGATATGAGAAGAAGCACATGTTAGCTTTAAGGCCAAGTGCTGAATGGCCTAGAAGTCATGTCTGACCTTTTCTTTCCATGGTCTCACAAAAATCCACTCTCATCTGAAGTCAGGATGGGTGGCCACACGCCCAAGTCCCTAGGCTGCAGTCATTAAAGAACCACTCAGGCCTCTTTGCAGCTGGCTCAGAGCTTGTGGGATTTTTCCCAGACTCTTTTCATAGTGCAACTAGCTGAAAAGTGAATTTTCTCTTGCAGACTGCATCCAAAGAGAACAAGTGGTGTGGAAAAGGAGAGAAATCAACCAGTGGTCTGTAAAAACTTAGAGTATATTATCAAAGCTTAAACCCATAATTGACGTCTCTTGTCTATACTTTCTTAAGTGCCTTAACCTATCATACTTAGGGCAAAAGGCTTTTATCTTGACAGAGGAGCACAAAAGAAGAGACGTGTTATTCACTGAGGATAGAGAAAAAGACAATGTTCTTGTTTTTCTAGGAAAGAAATTCTCCACTAAGTAATAGATTCTTTCCTTTAGAAAGCTACAAAGAGTTATCCTTCCAGCTCTCTTATTTTGAAGATGCAAAATCTGAGGCTGAGAGATTTTTATATATCTAGCATAGTATATGTCCAGTGTTATCCAGTTGGCAAATGTTTGAATTTGGATTCATTAACATCTAATTGTATCAGAAAATCTTTCCTAGAGAGTTATGTCTAGTTAATAAAGATAAGTTGAGAATTAAATTTAGATGCTCTAGTCAGTCCTATTACATCAAAGTCATAGAGCTGTATCATTTTCAAACAAAAAAAGGATCTTTAAAGATTATATATTATAACATTATCATTACAAAATCAGAAATGTATAAACTGACACAATTGATTTCCTAAGTAATAAAAAAAAAAAAAGCAGAGTCAAATATTCTTGATTCTCTCAAGTTTTCTAGCCTGCTTTATTTAAATATACACAAAAATGTGGCCGTGCATATGGGGCATAATCTTTCCCTTCACTCTGACTGCAAGACTTGGGATAATTTTAGAAAATTGTGAATGTCTTATTAAGTGGAGATGAATTTCTACTTAGAATCCATGTTATATCCATGTTATTTAGAGATTAAACTGGTAATTATAAAGGAATGAAGGCTGTAGGCTTTTCACAGAAGCACATTACTGATCAATAAACGAACAAACCCCTAGGTTTCATCTCTATGAATGTGAGAAAATAGACATAATATTAGACTCAGTGAGAAATAATCATAATAAAGTGAAACTCTTCTACTAAAAATTTAGCGTGTCTGAATTCCTGATGTCCCACCCATACAGTTAGTATTATGCTATCTGACTAACCCTGAATGTCCCAAGAAACCCAGACAACTGGAGAGATCAAGTTTCCAAAACTTGTCTAAGAGAAATTGAGAGTAGAATCAGTTCACTTCTGCCTTTTATTGTAAATGTAGATGGAGCATATCATATATCATCCAAATCAGGGTACACAGACATAAGGTTTATTAATACTATTTCTTGGGGACAACTTGTATAAATCATATGTGGAATCTAGGAAATCTGTGAGCATGGTCACCCAATCTAAATGCCATGTGATATGACCATTGTTCATTTGGTAGAAGATGCTGGACCACTGCTAGGGTGATGGCCTCTACTGTATTTGTTGATTCATGTATTAAGGGAAGGTGATCCTAATAACTCACCATTGTTGTTGTTGTGTTGTTGTGTCAGTTGCTCAGTCATTTCTGACTCTTTGTGACCCCATGAATTGTAGCCCTCTAGGCTCCTCTGTCCATGGAATTCTCCAGGCAAGAAGATTGGAGTGGGTATCCATTTTCTTCTCTAGGGGATATTCCTGACACAGGTATCAAATCTGGGTCTCCTGCATTGCAAGCAGATCCTTTACCATCTAAGCCACAAGGGAAGTCCCCTAATTTAGTGATGAACTTTGCTAAGGTCAGTATTCTCAAGGTTTATTTATTTATTTTCTTAAATCTCAGCTCTTTAAGTTCCCATCAAAACTACTTCCCAGGTTTGTGGGCAGCCAAGTAAACCTGGATTTGTAGACACAACTTTATTTGCAACCCCATAGGCTAGAGTCAGTAAACCTGCTTCTCTTTGGGAGATCCACAGTAGATGCTGTTCTAAAAACTATATTCTATTATCCTTATTTTCACTCTGTTCACTGTGGTTTGGTCAGTGAAGAGGAGCACTAAACTCCAATGTGATTTTTAAACGTGCCAAACTGCATCTTACTCTCCATCTTCTCTTCTGAGTGACAGCATGCTCAGTGACTTTAGGAGACCCTGTACCCAGCCTGATCAAGGAAGCAATATATTCTTATTCCAGGGGAATTTACAAATTGTTAACGGAACAATGCAAGTGACTCCAAGAAGTCTACCATCTTTAGACATTTCCAAGGTAGTTTTCTAATACCTTTGTTGCTCACCAAAGAAGAGACATATACACACACATACACATATACACAAAATGCACAGGGACATGCTGACATGCACACATTAGAAGTAAACCAACGTGTTTTCTCCCACAGTAACCCTCTATTACGGCAACTTGTTTCATTATTAATTAAGGCTTATACTCTATTTGTTTTGAGCATTCTTTTCCTTCAGGGGTGGTCCACACAGAATATTCTCACTTGACTATAACGTATATATATATTTCCCAGTATTTAAGTATTTAAATCTACATGTAGTGTGTGACAGCAGAAGAGTAAGTAAAATATTTATAGATATTGTTATTTTAAATAACTAATATTTGTATAACAGCTTGCATTTTATCTAATGCTTTGATGTTAAGAATCTAAGAAATTCTTAGATATTCTTAAGAAAATATATCAATTGCTTTGGGAATAAAGAAATGCTACTTGACATGAAGGCATGTATTCTGTTAGTTTGTTTGCTTCCTTCCCTCTCTCCAACCTTCCCTCCCTCCCTCCTTTCTCCTCTCCTTTCCTTCCTGCCTTCCCTCCTTCCTATTTGTTGTGGTTTACTCACTGAAGATGAATACTTGAGTTCAGTAACTAGGGTGACTGTTAAATATGCCAAACTACAATGTTCTTTGTTGTGATCATCATTTTTTATAGGTAGCTTTAAAAGTTCAGATAGAGCCAAAGCTCATGCTTTATAGACAAGTGGTAGCAGTGAGAGGCTTCCCAGGTGGCTCAGTTTTGTTAATGAATCCACACGCTAATGCAGGAGATGCAGGAGACATGGCTTTGATTCTGGGTCAGGAAGATCCCTTGGAGAAGGAAACGGCAACCCATTCCAGTATTCTCACTGGGAAAATCCCATGGACAGAGAAGCCTCGTGGGCTACAGTTCCTGGGG
The DNA here is from genome assembly GCF_032452875.1 of Bos javanicus. Lineage (NCBI taxonomy): Eukaryota > Metazoa > Chordata > Mammalia > Artiodactyla > Bovidae > Bos > Bos javanicus. Next base: position 72,395,525 of record NC_083870.1, on the reverse strand, counting down.
TTGCAAAGGGCTGGCACTACTAAGCCACTGGGCATTCACGCACATGCACGACGGTAGCAATGACAGCTTCAGATTGTGAGAGGTGGCCCTGTAATTGAAACCACATGTTTCATCTTAGTTTCATTTGCATGGTCTACAGGCTATAATTAACATCAAGTGGCAAGACAAGATCACATACAATAGAATCCTAGAATACAATCAGGTCAGCAAAATTGAAACAAGCATTTCTGTTACTTAGTTACATCAGATTGGGTCTGTGCGACCATGGAGAGATGACTACACCGTATGTAAAGGACAGCTGTGTATTGAGAATGAACGCATCTTACTAAATGTAGTGGTAAAGAAGATTTCATTTCATTTTGATATCTACCCACCTGTCGTTCAAAACCTGATGCCTAAATTCTTTAGTAATCTGGCCTTCACCAACTTAATTTCTCACAACTGTGTATGTGCCAGACACATAGATATAACAAGAAAATCCCTGTCAAAATAATAACGTAAGATAAAATCAATCCCTGCTTCTAAGCTATCTTACTTTTTATTTCACAGTCAAGAATGCTTCACATGTTTCCATCCCTTCAATAATCCTACATATCTGGATTAATTCTTCAATTGAGTTCAGTTCAGTTGCTCAATCATGTCCGACTTTTTGAGACCCCAGGAATCGCAGCACGCCAGGCCTCCCTGTCCATCACCAACTCCTGGAGTTCACTCAGACTCACGTTCATCGATTCAGTGATTAATTCTTACTCATCCTTTAATCTTGTTTCAACCCAACTATAACCACTTCTGCAACAATTTTCTCAGACATGCCCTCAGACTGCACTCTAGAATTGCATTTATCACACTGTAACATTATTATTTGCCTAAGATGGTCAACACCAAAATCAGATTGATTATATTCTTTGCAGCCAAAGATGGATAAGCTCTATACAGGCAGCAAAAACAAGACCAGGAGCTGACTATGGCTCAGATCATGAACTTATTATTGCCAAATTCAGACTTAAATTGAAGAAAGCAGGGAAAACCACTAGACCTTTCAGATATGACATAAATCAAATCCCTTATGATTATACAGTGGAAGTGAGAAATAGATTTAGGGAGTAGATCTGATAAACAAAGTGCCTGATGAACTATGGACAGAGAGAGGTTCACGACATTGTACAGGAGACAGGGATCAAGACCGTCCCCAAGAAAAAGAAATGCAAGAAAACAAAATGGCTGTCTGGGAAGGACTTACAAATAGCAGTGAAAAAAAGAGAAGTGAAAAGCAAAGGAGAAAAGGAAAGATATAAGCATCTGAATGCAGAGTTCTAAAGAATAGCAAGGAGAGGTAAGAAAGCTTTCCTCAGCAATCAGTGCAAAGAAATAGAGGGAAACAACAGAATGGGAAAGACTAGCGATCTCTTCAAGAAAATTATAGATACCAAGAGAACATTTCATTCAAAGATGGGCTTGATAAAGGCCAGAAATGGTATGGACCTAACAGAAGCAGAAGATATTAAGAAGAGGTGGCAAGAGTACACAGAAGAACTGTACAAAAAAAATCTTCACAACCCAGATAATCACAATGGTGTGATCACTCACCTAGAGCCAGACATCCTGGAATGTGAAGTCAAGTTGGCCTTAGAAAGCATCACTGTGAACAAAGCTAGTGGAGATGATGGAATTCCACTTGAACTATTTCAAATCCTGAAGGATGATGCTGTGAATGTGCCGCACTCAATATGCCAGCTAATTTGGAAAACTCAGCAGTAAGCACAGGACTGGAAAAGGTCAGTTTTCATTCCAATCCTGAAGAAAGACAATGCCAAAGAATGCTCAAACTACCGCACAATTGCACTCACCTCACATGCTAGTAAAGTAATGCTCAAATTTCTCCAAGCCAGGCTTCAGCAATACATGAACTGTGAACTTCCAGATGTTCAAGCTGGTTTTAGAAAAGGCAGAGGAACCAGAGATCAAATTACCAACATCCACTGGATCATTGAAAAAGGAAGAGAGTTCCAGAAAAATATCTATTTCTGCTTTATTGACTATGCCAAAGCCTTTGACTGTGTGGATCACAATAAGTGGAAAATTCTGAAAGAGATGGGAATATCAGACCACTTGACCTGCCTTTTGAGAAACCTACATGCAGATCAGAAAGCAACAGTTAGAACTGGACATGGAACAACAGACTGGTTCCAAAGGAAAGGAAAAGGAGTACGTCAAGGCTGTGTATTGTCACCCTGCTTATTTAACTTATACCCAGAGTACATCATGAGAAACTCTGGGCTGGAGGAAGCACAAGCTGGAATCAAGGTTGCTGGGAGAAATATCAGTCACCTCAGATATGCAGATGGCACCACCCTTATGGCAGAAAATGAAAAGGAACTAAAGAGCCTCTTGATGAAAGTGAAAGAGGAGAGTGAAAAAGTTGGACTAAAGCTCAACATTCAGAAAACAAAGCTCATGGCATCTGGTCCCATCACTTCATGGGAAATAGATGGGGAAACAGTGGAAACAGTGTCAGACTTTATTTTTTTGGGCTCCAAAATCACTGCAGATGGTGATTGCAGCCATGAAATTAAAAGACGCTTACTCCTTGGAAGGAAAGTTATGACCAACCTAGACAGCATATTGAAAAGCAGAGACATTACTTTGCCAACAAAGTTCCATCTAGTCAAGGCTATGGTTTTTCCTGTTGTCATGTATGGATGTGAGAGTTGGACTGTGAAGAAAGCTGAGCACCAAAGAATTGATGCTTTTGAACTGTTCTATTGGAGAAGACTCTTGAGAATCCCTTGGACTGCAAGGAGATCCAATCAGTCCATTCTAAAGGAGATCAGTCCTGGGTGTTGTTTGGAAGGAATGATGCTAAAACTGAAACTCCAATACTTTGGCCACCTCATACGAAGAACTGACTCATTGGAAAAGATCCTGATGCTGGGAGGATGAGATGGCTGGATGGCATTACCAACTCGATGGACGTGAGTTTGAATAAACTCTGGGGGTTGGTGATACAGGGTGGCTTGATGTGCTGTGATTCATGGGGTTGCAAGAGTCGGACATGACTGAGTGACTGAACTGAACCTAACTGAACCTACAAAGCCTTGAAGGTTTTCCTGTTATTTTTCTATTTTTATTTCACAGCACAATATCTGATCCCACGTAAAGGGATTGAAAAGTACATACCTAATAAATAAATGGCTCCCTGTCTCCTCCAAATAGTGTCCTTGTTCTTTGTGCATGTGCTAAGTTGCTTCAGGCATGTCCAATTTCGTTGTGACCCTATGGACTGTAGCTCACCAGGCTCCTCTTTCCATGAAATTTCCCAGGCAAGAATACTGGAGTTGGTTGCATGCCTTTCTCTAGAGAATCTTTCCTACGCAGGGATCAAATCTACCACTTAAGGCCTCCTTCATTGATAAGCAGGTTCTTTACCACTAGCGCCACCTGGGTAGCCTGTCCTTGCTTTGTACCAAACACTCAACATGTGTTCAATTCATATAATTTGTTTGTACATCATGTAATGTACCATGTTTCCAAATAATATTCATATTTCCTGTATTAGAGTAATCTTGAAGTTTGTAAAGCCTCTACAAAGAAAAGGATAATGTTGGAATGATAAGACTTGAAATACTTCTGGAGGCAGTGGTGAATTTTTGAGTTCTGCCTTTTCTTTATCCATCAAGCAAAGGGTATATTTATATTTTTCTAATGAATTATAATTACTGAATTCAGATTGAATGATACTCTCATAAGCAGTTCCTCCTAAGAGGATGCCTGAAGTAATCTGTAGAATATTATTTCTATCTGGGTTGGTCTAATTATATGCATACATTCAACCCCAGACCTGAGCTCTTAAAATGCTAGTTGCTCCTCAAGAGCCTTCTTCATTGCTTTATGGGATGTGAACAGGATTATCGCTCAGAACTGCTCTTCCTTGTGCTGCAACCACATGCTACATAATTGAATCTGCAAGTGGTCTTGGTAGGTCTAAATCAAACGTAGAGATTCAGTGATTGTGCTTTTTATGAACTGTGATCTGTTTGCAGGAAGTCTCTTTCCTCTCTCAGTGACATTTGAAATCTGTCCTTTGTATTTTTGTGACCTTTAGGGAAGTAGTTTCATGGATAGAGTCCTTTTCTTTAGCCATTATAAACATCAGTTCTGTTTAGTCAAAAAATCCAACTGGATATGAATTCCACAAGCTGAAAAAACTCTTGTTTTTTTTCATCCATGTAATTGATGAGTAGATGTTACTCATTTTTAAATTATTCAAACTAATAAATATATTAGAGATTATAAATTATATTCTCATCATTTTGAAAGTACTAATAAAATAATGTAATTTATCATTGGCAGAGTTGCTAACACTGTAAACATATACACAATACATTATGTGACAACTGATGAAAGTCATTGATGAAGTATCTACACCCAAGGAGAATGAAGCTTCAGATCTGATCAGCTTTTGTGTTCTAACCACCAATGGAAATAACATATATGAGAAAATATATATTGAAACTTACAGATACAGTAAGCAAAGTCCTGGCTGTATGAATTTTTACTAGTACGTAAAATATAAGATAAACCATTTAATTTCTTCACCAAATACCTTGCAAGTAAAAATGAAGATAGATAAGCAGCGTAAAGATCTATATTTCCCATTAGAAATAAAATGTAAGCAATAAGTATAAGCCACTGTTATTTAATATTTTCTATTAGCCACATCAAAACAAGCTTTTAGACACAAAATTAATTTTAATGTATTTATGTTATATTTATTTATGCATTTACTCATACATATATATATATATATACTGAAGAGACATTATAAGAAAATGTCTTACTAAGACTTGCTAAGTCGCTTCAGTCATGTCTGACTCTTTGCGACCCCATGGACAGTAGCCCGCCAGGCTCCTCTGTCCATGAGATTCTTCAGGCAAGAATACTGGAGTGGGTTGCCATTTCCTTGGAAAGCCTAAAATAATAGGGCAGAATGACAGACTGGAAACACCGGGGGATAAGATGAGATTATGGCCTTTACATGGAATTTCTTCTTTCTCAGACAATCTTCAGTTTTACATGTAAAGCTTTGCAACTGTTTTGATGAAACCTACTTAAATTATTGAGGAAAGAACAATCTCCTTTCCTTAAAGTCAACTGCTTACATATTAATCACTTGTGAAATACCTGACAGCAACTATCAGATTAGTGCTTTGCCTAATAACTGAATACTACACCCAATCAAACATGATATACACACTTAGTCATCATACCAGGGAAATATTTATGGGGAAGTGATAATTATAAATTAAAATTTGGTTTATAGAAGTGCTCATTGCTACTAGATTGATCATTGTTTATTGCTCCTCTCAGCAGACAGAGTTAGAAAATACATATATTTTTTAAAGATAAAGTATTTTGAATTTAAAATTGATACTTCAAACTTAGGGCTCTAATGTTTCTATTTAAACTTACAAAGTTGATTGTACTTTTTATCTTTTTTTGTCATACTGATAATTCCCAATTATTAACCAAATTATTATAAGCATTTACTTCCTTTATTCTAAAATACACACAGCCTTAAGATCACAATACCAACACTAACACTAGAAATATGATTACTGAATCCAGTATAAGCTATTATTTGGAGTTGTTTTTGTACTTTGAATATATCTCATTAGAAAAGTACTGTCAAACCATTTTTTAAATTAATAAACTTTTTTTTTATCCAAGCAGATTCAGATTCATAGTAAAATTGATGGGAGGATACAGAGAGTTCCCATATATTCCTGTTCCCACACATGAACAAAAACCCCAAAGTTGACCTTCTGCACCACAGTGGTGCGCTGTTTACAATGTGTGTGTGTGAGTGTTAGTTGCTTGGTTGTGTCTGACTCTTTGCAAGCCCACAGACTGCAGCCTACCAGGCCTCTCCATCCATGGGATTCTCCAGGCAAGAACACTGGAGTGGGTTGCCATTCTTTCTCCAAAAGGAACTATAGAAAGAAAGAAAGCGAAGTCATTCAGTCGTGCCGGACTCTTTGCGACGCCATCGACTGCAGCCCACCAGGCTCCTCCATCTATGGAATTTTCCAGGCAAGAGTACTGGAGTGGGTTGCCATTTCCTTCTCTGCTGCTTACAATAGATGACCCTATATTAGCACATCATTATCACCCCAAGTCCATGGTTCACATTAGGGTTCACTCTTAGTGTTGTATGTCCTATGATTTTGGAAAAATGTATAACGATATGTATTCACCACTATAATATCATACAGAATAGTATCACTGCCTTAAAAATCCTCTGTGCTCTGTCTATTCATCTTTCCTTCCCCCTTAACCCCTAGCCTAGCAACCACTGAACTTTTCATTGTCTTCATAATTTTAACTTGTTTAGAATATTATATAGTTGAAATCAAACAATATATAGTCTTTAAGACTGACTTTCCTCACACAGCAGTATGCCTTTAAGTCTCCTCATTTTCTTTTCAGGCTTAGATAGCTCATTTCTTTTTAGCACTGAGTAATATTCAATTGTTTGGATGTACTATAGTGTATCTATTCACTTATTAAAGAACATATTGGTTACTTCCAAGTCTGTGAATTATTAATAAAGTTACTACAAACATCTGTGTGCAGGGTTTTGTGTAGTCCTATGTTTTCAGTTCATGTTGGGTAAATATCAAGGAGCACTATCACTAGATCTTTTATGCTGAAAGCATGTTTAACTGTGTAGGAAATCACAAAATTGCTTTCTAAAGTCACTGAGCTGTTTTGTATTCCTATCCGCAGTGTATGAGATTACCTGTTGGTCTATATCCTTGTCAGCATTTGCTGTTGTTAGTGCCCCAAATTTTGGCCATTTCAATAACTGTAGTGGCAGCTCATTGCTGTTTTATTCTGCATTTCCCTGATGACATATGATGTGAAGCATCTTTGATTCCTTTATCTGTCATCTGTATACATTCTTTGGTGAGGTATACTTTCTTTTGATAAATGTTAGCATGTAACATCCATTCCTTTGTTTTTACTCTATAAATATATGTCTTTGTACTTTAAGTGGGTTTCTTGTAGAGAACACGTAATTGGGTCTTGATTTTGATCCACTATAACCACTGTTGTAATTTAATGGATGCATTTAGACCATTGCTATTTAAAATAATTTGGATTAATAACTGCCATGTTTGTTACCCTTTTCTATTTGTTGTCCTTGTTCTTTGTTCCTAATTTTTGTCATTCATACTTTTTTCACATTTTCAACTGGTCATTTTATATTATTCAATTTCTCTACTTTTTAGCATATTTATTACAGGTTTTAAAAACCTTTTTAATGGTTGCCTTATAATTTACAATATACTTACAGATAATCCAAGTCCACTTTCAATTAACATTATACCATTTCGCAGATAGTCCAAGTACCTTATAATAATAAAATATTCCAAATGCTTAAGCATGGCACCCCACTCCAGTACTCTTGCCTGGAAAATCCCATGGATGGAGAAGCCTGGTAGGCTGCAGTCCATGGGGTCGCTAAGAGTCGGACACGACTGAGTGACTTCACTTTCACTTTTTACTTTCATGCATCAGAGAAGGAAATGGCAATCCACTCCAGTGTTCTTGCCTGGAGAATCCCAGGGATGGGGGAGCCTGATGGGCTGCCGTCTATGGGGTCGCACAGAGTCGGACACGACTGAAATGACTTAGCAGCAGCAGCATATATATATATATTCATGATCAAATATATTGTTACTGTTATCATGAACACACTGACATCTGTTAGATCAATTAAGAATAGGACCAATAATTTTCTTTTTATTTTACCTTCACTTATTCTCCTGTGCTCTTCCTTTATGCATACCTGAGTTTCTGACCTATATAATTTCTGTCTGAGGAACATCTTTTAACATTTCTGGAAAGACAAGGCTACTGGCAAAAAGTTCCCATATATAGATTTTTTTTTTTCAAAGAAAGTGTGTCAGGAAATAATGTTGCCTCTAGCCCTTGCTTACAGACAGCAAGAAACTGAGCCCCTCAGTCTAATGGCCCACAAAAAACTAAAGGTTATCAACAATCATATCATATAAGCATGGAAGCGGGTCCTTCCTCAATTGAGCCTCAGAAAAGACCTCAGACCAAGCTGATACCTTGATTATAGCTTTGTGATATCCTGAAACAGAGGATGCCTAAATTCCTCATCCATAGACCCTGTAAGATTATAAATACATGTTATTTTAAGTCTCCAAGCTTTTGGTAATATTTTACACTGCAATGGCTAATTACTATAGTTACCAGTAGAATATTATAATAAATTATTTCATTTGACTTTTTTTTCTAGACTGTCAACCTCTATTTGTTTTTAAACAAGATTAAGTCTTCTCGCATGAAGAAATAACATGGCTAGAGTAGTAAAGTTCTCCAGTTATCCTTCAAAACTTCATTAAGCAAAATCTTCTATGATGAAATTCTATATTGATTTACTCAGCCTATATTTATACAAAACAAAATGAAATACTTTAGTAACAAAGAACTATAGTATCATTTACATATAAATGGCACAAAATGTTATTTATAAGAGTAAATAATTTGTTTGAAAACTTCTGAGACTATGAAAAATTTTTCTAGGACCAGAGTCCAGTTTGGAAAGGTTAATCTTGGGAACCAAAATTATTTCATAGAAAGGATACATGAAAGATGATAAGATCTTGCCCTTAATTCTATTTATAAATTCTAGTTGGAGCTTTGACTAAGTCACTTAAATTTTCAGCTTTATAATCTATAAATGTGGGAAACCCGAATTTGATCCCTGGGTCAGGGAGATCCCCTGGAGAAAGGAATGGCAACACACTCCAGTGTTCTTGCATGGACAATCCCATGGACAGAGAAGCTTGGTGGGCTACAGTCCACGGGGTCACAAAAAGTTGACTGAGCAACCAACACTTTCATATAGGTGCTGAGACTTCTTGTAGCTCTAAATTTTCATGATTCCCTGAAGCTGATGAAGCGGTGCCAGACAAGAAACAGGAAGCAGCAGGGTGATAACCAGTGATCCTCAATCAATGTTGTGTCAACTATTCATGAACATTTTGACTCATATGTGTCTAAATATTTCCAGGGTAAGTAAACCACTTGTATAATATATAGAAAGACTAGAATTTATAGTTGACTTGGAGAAAGTATAGACTTAACAAGATTGCCATTATGTTTACTGAATTTTACTAATTTTATATTCTAAATAGTTTTCTTCTCTTTCTCAGTTGTGGGTTCTGAGTTAAAGAATTTTAGTACTCTTTATTTTCATCAAATTTTTAAAAATGCAAATTCTATTGCTTGAGTAAATTTGAGATGATTCATCCAAAGTGATAAGAAAACACTTATTTGTATTAGTCTAACTGAATTCACTTAAAACAAATATTCACTTTTTTAAGATCTCTTTTTCCATGAATTACTACTGCTACTGGAGACATGTTATTTGAGTATTTATACTGAATTATTCTGAACCAATCCTGACCAATTAGGAAATACCAGATATTAAGCTTATCTATGAAAGATTTTTGAAAGGGCAGGCCTCATTCAACTTCCCTTATCATAAAAAAAGCTTAACAGTTCCTTACAACCAATTCTTTAATAGTCTGAAATAGAGTCCTGTAATAAAAGAAAGTATCTTCAAAGGTTGATGCTTCACATGCTTATTAGTGTCGCATGAAAGAAAGTGATAATACAATAGCATTTCACAGTGTGAAACGTACAAAGTTGGATGGAGACAGCATGTATTGTCATCAGTTAATGTGCAAACACTCACTGCCAGGGCAAACCAACCAGGAATGAACCATGAAATGACTGTATTCAACCTGAAATGTCAGCAAAGCAAAGATGTGATGAGTAGTAAACAACTTTTCCTGGGCATGATGAAAGTACTACAGCAGCAAAAGTAGCTTATTTAATATTTATGTTTTATTAAGAGGACAATTATGGCTTTGCATAATATGACTTCAGGCAGAGGCTGGACTTAATATGTAAATGCTTATTTTGATGTGGCACCATATGTAGCCCTTTTCCTTTCCAGCTGGTTGGCCTTACTGCCTCTTTCCTTTCATTCATCTCTAACCCAAAACTCACCAGCAAATTGTTCCTAGTTAACTTTATCCATTTTTTTAGTTTTACAGTCTCATGGATCTTTAGACTATCAGTATTGGAGCAGACTTTATAAATATTTTAATTCAGCCCCACTTGACCCTCCTTATGCCACCTAAATGACCACTTGTATATGTAAGCATGTATGGATAAGTATTTCTGATTCTATTTGTTAGTTAATTACTTCATTACGTAATTCTATACTAAGTCATCTTGGAAATATTTATTTAGTAAGTCTTTCCATCCTTAAATAATTGAAACAACCTTATTGATCAAATAATTTGAAGGATTACTTTTCAATTTTGCATTGTTTTTGGTCTATTCAGCTGATGTTGGATGCACCCCATTTAGGAATTACTTAGGTGAATGATGCAAAATTCCAGTCATCTCATCTCTATTGCAGACATTTTTAATGATAAGTAACCTGGCAGCCTCAAAAGAATGAGACATATGGCATAGAGACTGAGTAAGAAAAATAAATCTATACATATTGCCTTCAATATTCTAACAATTTCAAATATACTCTCTAATTATACATTGACTAATTTATAGTTAGTGATTGAAGAACAGCTTTTTACTTTCTAAGTGTGAATGTTTATCTTCTGCCTATGAGACATAATTAAAGAATTTGTTGTGGCATTAGCATTAGTAGCAATACCTTTGGTTATTATTGGGTGATGTAGCAAAGGCTTAACATCCATTATCTTCTGAAAAATATTTCAAAGTATGTACTGATTTTTAGAAAGATAAGTCTTAGCAATGAGAGTTAGTAGCAGAATTGTAACTTGATACGGTACCTCAAATATATCATGAGTGTTCTTAGCCATTCTCCTCTTTCTCCTTTGTTTGGGCGAGAGAATTAGCAACCTTAAATAGTTTAATTAAAAAGGAGGTTATTAATGGATCTCACACAATTTTTGAAAGAATGAAGAAAAACACTCTAGGAGCATTTCCAGAACTGACTACCAGAAACACAATTTCATGGCTGGTGACAGCAGCCATGAAGTTAAAAGATGTTTGCTCCTTGGAAGAAAAGCTATGACAAACCTAGACAGCATATTAAAAAGCAGAGAAGTTACTTTACCGACAAAGGTCCATCTAGTCAAAGCTATTGGAAAAACCGTTGGTTTTCACATAGTCATATATGGATGTGAGAGTTGGACCATAAAGAAAGCTGAGCACCAAAGAATTGATGCTTTTGAACTGAAGTGTTGGGGAAGACTTTTGAGAGTCCCTTGGACTGCAAGGCAATCAAACCAGTCCATCCTAAAGGAAATCAGTCCTGAATATTCAATGGAAGGGCTGATATTGAAGCTGAAGCTCCAATATTTTGGCCACCTGATACAAAGACCTGACTCATTTGAAAAAACCCTGATGCTGAGAAAGATTGAAGACGGGATAAGAAGGGTATAACAAAGGATGAGATGGCTGGATGACATTACTGACTCAATGGACATGAATTTGAGCAAGCTCCAGGAGATGATGAAGGACAGGGAAGCCTGGCATGCTACAGTCCATGGAGTCACAAAGAGTCAGACATGACTGAGAGGCTGAACAACAACAACCAGATACACAATCCCAAACAAGCCTGGCAAAGTTGATTCCGCTATTTACAAGCCCTGGTATCAGGAAAGCACCATGAGAGCTGTCAGCTTTAGAACCATTCCATCTTCCCCACAATCAAAAGCTGCTGAATCCAGAAGCTATTGACAAGGCAGAAAATGCTAGGCTCCCTACATCTCTATCACACTTCACACTATCAAAACGAATGTCTCATATTCTGTCTCTTTCTCCAGTTAATTTAATTTCAAATCTAAGATTCATGAAAGAAAGTGAAAGTGAAAGCCATTCAGTCATGCCTGACCCTTTGTGACCCCATGGACTAACAGTCCATGGAATTCTCTAGGCCAGAATAGTGGAATGGGTAGGCTTTCCTTTCTCCAAGAGATTTTCCCAACCCAGGGATTGAACCCAGGTCTCCTGCATTGCAGGAGGATTCTTTACCAGCTGAGCCACAAGGGAAGCCCAAGATTCATGAATGTGTATCTAATTAGCAAAAGCTGTATCATTAGTTTGTACCTTATGATGTAATAGTTAATGAGTACTGTAGTAGTAGGTTTTAGTGCTATTAATTTCACTGGGAGTAAACCAGCGGAATGTGAAGAAAGCCTCATAAAAATGTGAAGAACCTCCACTGAGAACTGTTTACTACAATGTCCAAATATTGTTTAGTGCCTAACACATGTAAAGTTCCTATGCAAACATTCACACCTGAACATCAAATCATAAAATGCGTTACCTATATTTACTATTTTGGGCAAGGGTTGTGCAGGAGACAGGGACTGGAAAAATATAATAAAATATTCTGCTTCTCTCATAGCATTTCACAGAGGGAAATTAAACTTACATCCTGATTTAAGTCATTGTCTCTTTTGAGAAATAGATTACTTAATATATGATTTAAATCTCTTTTGCCCATTAGTTTTCCATCCACAGTATGTCTTCATATGCATGAATCAGTGTATTATATATGTATGTGTGTGTGTACATATATAAATTACCATATTGGAAAATTAGTTCATTGTCCATTGTTTATTGGGAATATTAAAAAATACCACACTGATACTATAATTATCTAATTAACTATATAATTGGATATCATATAATGCAAACAATGTCTATCCTTAAGCAGAATTTTCTTTTATTTTCATGTTTAAAAAATGGAATTAATTACTAAAGAGCAGCAGAATATTATCTACATGGTTTATAAAAGTCACATTCTTTATTTGTTTTTATTGACTAATCAACTTTCATCAGTATGGTAACAATAATAACTAAACACTTGTCTGGGATTTGTACATGACTCATCAAAATTAATTTTTAAAATAACTTCTAGAGTACATAGCATAAATGTTATTACCATATCTATATATTGCAAAGGAATTTAAAAGGGCAATATAATGTAATTAGGCAAGAAAGAGACCATTCAGCTGATCTGGGTTACTCAAATCTTAAACATTCCAAAGATAGACCTACCTTAAGGACTGTTCCTTATAATATTTTAAGTAATAAGATTATATACGTTTGAGGTTTTGGAACTCTACTGTATCATTTATCCTGACACTGATTTATGGTGAAGATTGGTTTTTGCTTGGGAGAGTAGGAAAGGGACTGGAATCTGACTTATTAAGGCCAGTCATATTGCCAATAAAAATCTTTACACAACAAGGCTTGGCTGAGCTTCCCCTGTTGGCATTACTTCACACATGTCAAACATCATTGCTGGAAGAATTAAGTGCACCTCCGTGTAACTTCACTAGGAGTAACACCTGGATATTCACACCTGATTTCTCCTGGACTTTGTGCCTTGTATTTTTCTTCTTTGCTGGTTTTAATCTGAATCATTCTGCTATAATAAACTATAAATGCATGTGTAAGAATATCTTGGTCCTTCTAGTTTTTCATCAAGTCCAAGAGTGATCTTGGGAACCCTTGACACACAGTAAGAGGTGATGAATATCACACAGGTTTCCAGAAAGATTCTAGAATTTTTGATGAAAAATACACATATTCTTTAAGAGCATATGACTTTTATACACACAATATTATAATTTCACAGAGCTACAGGCATGTTTTCCTTCTCTTTGGTAAAGTACCTGCTGCAAGCAGGGGTGATTGCCTTTGGAACACATCAATATTGTATTACAGAGTCTTAATAGAAATATTCATTGCTCATGAAAAGTAAAGCACAGCTGTGTTCTATAAATGAGATATGGACAAAGTGGGTTTTGCAATGGACTTCTAACTTTTGTTTCTAGAAGTGAGGAAGTACTGAATTCTCTGAATCTTTCTTTTGTTATTAGGAAATATCCAATGGAAAAAACATTGATCCACCTTTTTTTGTATTCTCAGTGGGTAACCCTTCCTCTGGCTTAGTTTGCAATAATGCTTAAGCCTCCTGGTGAGGAAATGTCATTGACTTAGCATCCTACAGGTACAAGGATTCCCCTGGGACCATCAATGCATTTTTCAATTTACCTAGTTGAATTATTTTATCTTATATTGAACTTAATACACTAATTGGTATCATGATGATTTGGTACTCAATAACTTTATTTGTTCTAATATTAAGAAGTCTCTATGATGATTTCAGTTCAGTCCAGTTCAGTCGCTCAGTCATGTCCGACTCTGCGACCCCATGAATTGCAGCATGCCAGGCCTCCCTGTCCATCACCAACTCCTGGAGTTCACTCAAACTCACATCTATCGAGTCGGTGATGCCATCCAGCCATCTCATCCTCTGTCGTCCCCTTTTCCTTCTGCCCCAATCCCTCCCAGCATAAGTCTTTTCCAATGAGTCAACTCTTTGCATGAGGTAGCCAAAGTATTGGAGTTTCAGCTTTAGCATCAGTCCTTCCAAAGAAATCCCAGGGCTGATCTCCTTTAGAATGGACTGGTTGGATCTCCTTGCAGTCCAAGGGACTCTCAAGAGTCTTCTCCAACACCACAGTTCAAAAGCATCAATTCTTTGGCGCTCAGCCTTCTTCACAGTCCAACTCTCACATCCATACATGACTACTGGAAAAACCATAGCCTTGAATAGATGGACCTTTGTTGGCAAAGTAATGTCTCTGCTTTTAATATGCTCTCTAGGTTGGTCACTCCTTTCCTTCCAAGGAGTAAGCGTCTTTTAATTTCATGGCTGCAATCACCATCTACAGTGATCCTCTATTTAAAAATAATTGTTAACTTCAAAATCCTTTTCAATCTAGATATATTTTTTGTTTTGTTTCATTTACTCAAGTGTGAAATTGAGTAAATATTTACATATATATGAACCTTATATTAAAATTGATACATGTGAGTTTATATGAAATTAAATATGTATAAAATATACATTTATATGTGAACTATATAGTAAAATTCATATATGTGAAATATATATGAGGGACATAACACAGAAATTCTCTTAAATATTGAAAGTGACTACATATTTAGAAAACAACTTATTCTACTCATATCAGTAAATAAGTCAATTCCATATAATAAAACTGAAAAATAATTAGCATGGTTGAGATTTTTTAATAGTTTTACTTTAGTATTGACTTTAAAATGCTATATGCTATTTTATGAAATAGGAATACTTGAAGAAATTACAAATATTGGCAATACACAAAAAGAAGAGAAAAATTCCATAGTAGTTCAGTAGGATATAAACCCCGCAGGACTAAGTGATAGTTATATTTCATCTGGTTCATGCTTATTTCTAGGAAAGGATCACAAGCTACACATTGAAGTGAACCTGATGATTTACCATAGCTAACCAACAAGCTGTTGCACTTGGGCTAGTTTTAATATTCATATGTTATTCAGTTAGGTTTACTTTGAAAGTATTTTTTAAGTCTACTGAGATTTATGGATTTCCTTTTACATGGAGGTTCTTTATAGGCTGTATGTATTTATTCTTATCTTCTTGTCTTTTTTAAAAACTTGCAAAGTAAGAACTATCACAACATGCTATTTAGTTCTGAATTTGACTGGAGGGCATATGTATTATTCAAGTGGCAGGCCAACTGGAACATAAGTATGGCACAGAAGTATTTTTATTATGGTCATATAGTATTATCTGAATTTCATTGCTGCTGGTTTGTGCCTGAAAAAAATGTCTTTCATTACTGTTGCAAACTTGAAAATTTCATTCCCTGAGATGGCTAAATCGAGATTTTGGGCTTAATAAGATAGTTAGGAACTGGCATATTTATACATAAAATAAATGTTGATAACCTGCCAATTTATTTACTTTTTATTTTATTTCTTTAATCCTCACTTGAGATGATGTTATTTCATGCCATAGTGTGCCCATTCTGGAGGTGGACCATATATGTGTGGATTCCAGTCTTGTTATTTTCTCTTTAGATTAACTTGACAAATTATTTTATCTAAGTCTCAATTCCCATATCTGTAAGATGGAAATAATGATATCTATCTCTCTGGACCTTCCTGAGAATTAAATTAGATAGTGCAAGGGAAGTCATTAGAAAGGATTTAAGATTTAGGAAGAGTCCTATGAAGGATCAATCTGAGGGACACCAGAATTTTGAGATCCTGTTTTTACATAGGTGCTTTGGACGGATTTAACCTCCTGTCTTTTGAAGCTAGAAATATTATCTTATCCTGACATGAAATATCTCTGGAGAGGGAAGAGAGATGCTTCTAGCTTTATTACTGTAGAAGGAGATCAGGGAGAGATAGCTCTAAATATCTCCAGTAGTCACCATCTTTATGTTTCCAAGACTCAGGAAAACATCTCTAAACAAAGCTGTATATGCTTTTTGCTCAGAAGATGAGCATAAAATTCAGACCCAGGAAGAATTATCTCTCAACACAGGGGGGTATCTATTCCATCTACTCTGAGAATCATGTAAATATCCTGTTAAAAACAAGATTGAAGAGTCAAAATGAATTAGAGAAAAGCTAAGGTAAAAGCATAGATTTTCATGCTCAAATCCAGAGTAAGATACTCAAATTTCATTACTTACTTTTTTTTCCTTTTTTACTACATAATTATTTTGATTTTCTGATTTACATATTTTATAATACAACAAAATTTTGTTTCTTAAATTATTTTTCTGGTAGTGAGATTTTATTCAGTGTGACATCAAGAGACTTGATTTTTATCTTCCTCCAAAATTTTTGCATGAATTATTTATCTTTGGCTGCCTTGAAGTGAAGATATGATTGGTGAAGAACAGTACTTTAATATTACCTGCTTTGAAAAAAATAAATTATACATGTTCATGTAAAAATTCAAAAGAGTCAAATGAAAGCAACTAATATTTTTTCATAAATATATCTTCAGAAAAGTGGATCATTCTATAGGTATATCATTTTATTGATTTTTAAACTAGTTATTAAAATTCTTAATGTACATATGTATTAAAATTTTAAAATCAACAAAATTTATAAAATTTATTCATTTAAAATAGTCTTAAGGGACATCTATATTTACATATATATACAAATATAACATGATCTATTTCTTCTTATATTTTAGACATACTATTTAGTGGCATTATAGCATTTGAAAAAACAATAAATGTGGATAATAAAGGAACCTGCAGAAATACATGCCCTAATGTTTTTGCTAAAACATTGTTTTGATATAATATTACTACTTGCAAGTCACATGTATCAATTTTGTATGCTTAAGAACCAGCAACCCAAAGGTCTATTTCTCTCATAGTTTATAAAAGGGTGAAAGTCATCAATTCAGTTCAGTTCAGTTCAGTAGCTCAGTCAAGTCCGACTCTTTGTGACCCCATGAATTGTAGCCAGGCCTCCCTGTCCATCACCAACTCCCGGAGTTTACTCAAACTCATGTCCATCAAGTCGGTGATGCCATCCAGCCATCTCATCCTCTGTTGTCCCCTTCTCCTCCTGCCCCCAATCCCTCCCAGCATCACAGTCTTTTTCAACGAGTCAACTCTTCACATGAGGTGGCCAAATTATTGGAGTTAAAGTCATCAGATATCCATATGCCAGACATAGACATATGATGGTTGTCTTTCATGGGATTTACAACCATGCTTTTATTCATGAGGACAATTATGCAAAAAGTGACTACCCACCAAAATCAAGGAAATCAAGCTATTATTAGAGTGGTACTAGTGGTAGAGAATGTATAAAAAGTACATAAATCATATTTCTGTTTCTGCTTAGCAGTTTTTGACCTAATATTCCACTTCTTTCATTAGCAATGTGACAAGCAATACGTTTTTACATTATTTTGGAAACTAGACTCAGAGCTTTATATAAATTATCTCACGTAATTCTGATAATAATGGACACTATTATTTTCTTGATGATAAATATTGTATATTCACTAG
Organism: Bos javanicus; assembly: GCF_032452875.1. Taxonomy (NCBI): domain Eukaryota; kingdom Metazoa; phylum Chordata; class Mammalia; order Artiodactyla; family Bovidae; genus Bos; species Bos javanicus. Next base: position 72,377,514 of record NC_083870.1, on the reverse strand, counting down.
ATTACAGGTTCCTGAGGGCAGAAACCATATCCATTTTGTTCACAAATTTATTCAGTGCTGTGGTTTGGCTCATCAGTTCAGTTCAGTTCAGTTCAGTTTCTCAGTCGTGTCCTACTCTTTGCGACCTCATGAATCGCAGTTTGCCAGGACTCCCTGTCCATCACCAACTCCCAGAGTTCACTCAGATTCATGTCCATCGAGTCAGTGATGCCATCCAGCCATCTCATCTTCTGTCATCCCCTTCTCCTCCTGCCCTCAATCCCTCCTAGAATCAGAGTCTTTTCCAATGAGTCAACTCTTCACATGAGGTAGCCAAAAAACTGGAGTTTCAGCTTTAGCATCATTCCTTCCATAGAAATCCCAAGGCTGATCTCCTTCAGAATGGACTGGTTGGATCTCCTTGCAGTCCATGGGACTCTCAAGAGCCTTCTCCAACACTGCAGTTCAAAAGCAACAATTCTTCAGCGCTCAGATTTCTTCACAGTCCAACACTCACATCCACACATGACCACTGGAAAAACCATAGCCTTGACTAGACAGACATTCGTTGGCAAAGTAATGTCTCTGCTTTTCAATATGCTATCTCAGTTCAGTTCAGTTCAGTCACTCAGTCGTGTCCGACTCTTTGCGACCCCATGAATTGCAGTACGCCAGGGCTCCCTGTCCATCACCAACTCCCGGAATTCACCCAGATTCACGTCCATCGAGTCAGGGATGACATCAAGCCTTCTCATCCTCTGTCGTCCCCTTCTCCTCCTGCCCCCAATCCCTCCCAGCATCAGAGTCTTTTCCAATGAGTCAACTCTTTGCATGAGGTGGCCAAAGTATTGGAGTTTCAGCTTTAGCATCATTCCTTCCACAGAAATCCCAGGGCTGATCTCCTTCAGAATGGACGGGTTGGATCTCCTTGCAGTCCATGGGACTCTCAAGAGCCTTCTCCAACACTGCAGTTCAAATGCAACAATTCTTCAGCGCTCAGCCTTCTTCACAGTCCAACTCTCACATCCATACATCACCACAGGAAAAAGCATAGCCTTGACTAGATGTTGGAAAGTAATGTCTCTGTTTTTCAATATGCTATCTAGGTTGGTCATAACATTCCTTCCAAGGAGTAAGCGTCTTTTAATTTCATGGCTGCAGTCACCATCTGCAGTGATTTTGGAGCCCCCCAAAATAAAGTCTGACACTGTTTCCACTGTTTTCCCATCGATTTCCCATGAAATGATGGGACTGGATGCCATGATCTTCATTTTCTGAATGTTGAGCTTTAAGCCAACTTTTTCACTCGCCACTTTCACTTTCATCAAGAGGCTTTTTAGTTCCTCTTCACTTTCTGCCATAAGGGTGGTGTCATCTGCTTATCTGAGGTTAGTGATATTTCTCTCAGCAATCTTGATTCCAGCTTGTGCGTCTTCCAGCCCAGAGTTTCTCATGATGTCCTCTGCATAGAAGTTAAATAAGCAGAGTGACAATATACAGCCTTGACGTACTCCGTTTGCTATTTGGAGCCAGTCTGTTGTTCCATGTCCAGTTCTAACTATTGCTTCCTGACCTGCATACAAATTTCTCAAGAGGCAGGTCAGGAGGTCTGGCATTCCCATCTCTTGAAGAATTTTCCACAGTTTATTGTGATCCACACAGTCAAAGGCTTTGACATAGTCAATAAAGCAGAAATAGATGCTTTTCTGGAACTCTCTTGCTTTTTCGATGATCCAGCGGATGTTGGCAATTTGATCTCTGGTTCCTCTGCCTTTTCTAAAACCAGCTTGAACGTCAGGAAGTTCATGGTTCACGTATTGCTGAAGCCTGGCTTGGAGAAATTTGAGCATTACTTTACTAGCGTGTGAGATGAGTGCAACTGTGCGGTAGTTTGAGCATTCTTTGGCATTGCCTTTCTTTGGTATTGGAATGAAAACTGACCTTTTCCAGTCCTGTGGCCACTGCTGAGTTTTCCAAATTTGCTGGCATATTGAGTGCAGCACTTTCACAGCATCATCTTTCAGGATTTGAAATAGCTCAACTGGAATACCATCACCTCCACTAGCTTTGTTCATAGTGATGCTTTCTTAGGCCCATTTGACTTCACATTCCAGGATGTCTGGCTCTAGGTCAGTGATCACACCATCGTGATTATCTGGGTCATGAAGATCCTTTTTGTATAGTTCTTCTGTGTATTCTTGCCATCTCTTTTTAATATCTTCTGCTTCTGTTATGTCCATACCTTTACTGTCCTTTATCGAGCCCATCTTTGCATGAAATATTCCCTTGGTATCTCTAATTTTCTTGAAGAGATCTCTAGTCTTTCCTATTCTGTTGTTTTCCTCTATTTCTTTGCATTGATCGCTGAAGAAGGCTTTCTTATCTCTTCTTGTTTGTCATAAAATAAGTCAATTGTTTGTTTTTCAGTCACTAAGTCATGAACTTAGTTGCACATGTCATGTGCTCCTCCACAGACAGTAGCCCACCTGTCTTCTCTGTCCATTGGCCTTCCCAGGCAAGAATACTGGAGTGGATTACCATTTCCTAACAGAAGCCAATATACTCACTAGTAAATGAGTAAACAAATCCCCATTTTTAATGTGAAAATTCTGGACTCTGACTGACCACTTAATTTGGCTATAGTTTCACAATGAGGGAGTGATGTAATTAGTTTGCAAGTCCTAGCCTATTTGGCAGCTTCAAAATTTCTCTTTCCATCAATAATTCTAAGGAAGCTTCATAGCAAATTCTGAAGACAAATATATTGTATGGTCCTTTTCTTCTAAATCAGGAAGGCTAAAAATGAGAGTATTATCCTTCTGGTTTCTGGGAGTTGGCATATTGATTTGTTTTCCTGAACTCAGAAGGATGAGTTAACTGTATATATCAAACGTAAAATGTAAACTGATATGAATTGGTTGAAGGTGTTTTACTAGACTGATAGATTTGTGCCTTTATTAAAGCTTCATTGTTTTGAGGAATAAAAACTGTAAGTTAATTGACTAAGATCTCTAGGAAATGGCCTATGATCTAATTGGATTTGCCCCCGATGACCCAACCAAAGGAAGGGAGTGGGAAGAAAAGAGAGAGAAAGAGAATGAAAGTGTTTTATCCTAGAGATTGTATCAATAAGTTACCTGTGGTTTAATGGACATTTTCATTTCACTGCTGAATCTTTCTTTCTTTACCTTCTCAGTACATTGCCTGTCAGCTGAATTTATGACAACTGACCTGCATTTTGCTTTATTCTTTTAAAAGTGGTTTAAAAGCATTCTGAAACTCTCCAAACAATAAAAAACTAACAAGAGTAATGTTTTCTAAACAATAACTCATTTTTAAATGGTCAATAAATACAAACAAGGCAAATCCCCAAAATTCTCTTTGCAACTTACTAGTGAGAAGAAGGATTAGGAAGAAAGAAAATTCCATGTGGACTTGGTGCGTAGTGACAGCTACATACATCCCTTCCAGGTCTGCACTGAACCTCAAGCCAGCTCACTGTGAGTCATTTAGCACAAAATAGTTGGAAAACAACACCTGAAGTAATGGCTTATGTCTTTTAGATCAGTTTGTCTTCAGCAGTTCCACTAGGTAGGATTGAAACGGAATGTGAAATTCTACTGATTCTAAAGCTAACTTGACTTCTCCTTAATCCCAAGTTTTAGGCCCCATAGGATTAATGGGGACCATATGTTTGGGCTTCCCAGTAAAGAATCTGCCTGTCAATGCAGGAGACACAAGAGATAGGTGTTCAATACTCAGGTTGGGAAGAGTCCCTGAAGTAGGAAATGGCAATTCACTCAGTATTCTTGCCTGGAAAATTCCATGAACAGAGGAGCCTGATGGGCTACATTCCTTGGCATCACAAAGCATGAGATACAACTGAGTGCACACACACACATTATATACATCATACATTTAATCATCTGAATCAGAATATTTTGAGAGTAAAAGGGAGTGTTGTTAATAATTACTGTGGAACAACTGATTCAGGAAGAATTCTCTCATGCAAAATGAGATGCATGGTCATATTAAAAATGACAAATTCTGACTAATTTGGGGAAGAATCTTTTGACTGTGGGGGACTGACAGTCACTATTAAAGCTAATATAGCTTTATCTGTTCTCTATGTGAGTATCTGTTTTATCCATAGCTTGACTGAGTTGTATTTTCCTGGAGATTCTGACGCTAAGATGCAGTGGATGGAAGTGTTCAGACTTCTACTTCTGTTGATAGGCAACATATGTCTTTGGTCCAGCATGTAGGTACACAGCTTATGACACAGAAAACATTAGATAACCTTGATCCCATTAGTGATACTACCCCCTCACAGTCTTATCCTACAGATTGTATCCTAAATAATTTGCAGCTTGAATGTGCTATTCATGGCCCATAAAGAGCTTGAACACAGGTGATGAACATAAGTAAGGACCAATAGGATTGTGCAAAACAAATTTTAATTTCTTATTGGGTAGTGTTTTTCCTGTGGTCATGTATGGATGTGAGAGTTGGACTGTGAAGAAGGCTGAGCGCCAGAGAATTGATGCTTTTGTTTTTTTTTGTTTGTTTGTTTTGTTTTTAATTTTTTATTTGATTTTATTTTTAAACTTTAAAATATTGTATTAGTTTTGCCAATTATCAAATTGAATCCGCCACAGATATACATGTGTTCCCCATCCTGAACCCTCCTCCCTCCTCCCTCCCCATACCATCCCTCTAGGTCGTCCCAGTGCACCAGCCCCAAGCATCCAGTATCGTGCATTGAACCTGGACTGGCGACTCATTTCATACATGATATTATACATGTTTCAATGCCATTCTCCCAAATCTTCCCACCCTCTCCCTCTCCCACAGAGTCCAAAAGACTGATCTATACATCAGTGTCTCTTTTGCTGTCTCGTACACAGGGTTATTGTTACCATCTTTCTAAATTCCATATATATGCATTAGTATACTGTATTGGTGTTTTTCTTTCTGGCTTACTTCACTCTGTGTTATAGGCTCCAGTTTCATCCACCTCATTAGAACTGATTCAAATGTATTCTTTTTAATGGCTGAGTAATACTCCACTGTGTATATGTACCACGGCTTTCTTATCCATTTATCTGCTGATGGACATCTAGGTTGCTTCCATGTCCTGGCTATTATAAACAGTGCTACGATGAACATTGGGGTACACGTGTCTCTTTTTCCCTTCTGGTTTCCTCAGTGTGTATGCCCAGCAGTGGGATTGCTGGGTCATAAGGCAGTTCTATTTCCAGTTTTTTAAGGAATCTCCACACTGTTCTCCATAGTGGCTGCACCAGCTTTCATTCCCACCAACAGTGTAAGAGGGTTCCCTTTTCTCCACACCCTCTCCAGCATTTATTACTTGTAGACTTTTGGATCGCAGCCATTCTGACTGGTGTAAAATGGTACCTCATAGTGGTTTTGATTTGCATTTCTCTGATAATGAGTGATGTTGAGCATCTTTTCATGTGTTTGTTAGCCATCTGTATGTCTTCTTTGGAGAAATGTCTATTTAGTTCTTTGGCCCATTTTTTGATTGGATCATTTATTTTTCTGGAGTTGAGCTGTAGGAGTTGCTTGTATATTTTTGAGATTAGTTGTTTGTCAGTTGCTTCATTTGCTATTATTTTCTCCCATTCTGAAGGCTGTCTTTTCACCTTGCTCATAGTTTCCGTTGGTGTGCAGAAGCTTTTAAGTTTAATTAGGTCCAACTTGTTTATTTTTTCTTTTATTTCCAATATTCTGGGAGGAGGGTCATAGAGGATCCTGCTGTGATGTATGTCGGAGAGTGTTTTGCCTATGTTCTCCTCTAGGAGTTTTATAGTTTCTGGTCTTATGTTTAGATCTTTAATCCATTTTGAGTTTATTTTTGTGTATGGTGTTAGAAAGTGTTCTAGTTTCATTCTTTTACAAGTGGTTGACCAGATTTCCCAGCACCACTTGTTAAAGAGATTGTCTTTTATCCATTGTATATTCTTGCCTCCTTTGTCAAAGATAAGGTGTCCATATGTGTGTGGATTTATCTCTGGGCTTTCTATTTTGTTCCATTGATGTATATTTCTGTCTTTGTGCCAGTACCATACTGTCTTGATAACTGTGGCTTTGTAGTAGAGCCTGAAGTCAGGTAGATTTAAGAGCAGAAAAAGAAATAAAAGGAATCCAAATTGGAAAAGAAGAAGTAAAACTCTCACTATTTGCAGATGACATGATCCTCTACATAGAAAACCCTAAAGACTCCACCAGAAAATTACTAGAACTAATCAATGATTATAGCAAAGTTGCAGGATATAAAATCAACACACAGAAATCCCTTGCATTCCTATACACTAATAATGAGAAAATGGAAAGAGAAATTAAGGAAACAATTCCATTCACCATTGCAACGGAAAGAATAAAATACTTAGGAATATATCTACCTAAAGAAACTAAAGACCTATATATAGAAAACTTTAAAACACTGGTGAAAGAAATCAAAGAGGACACTAATAGATGGAGAAATATACCATGTTCATGGATTAGAAGAATCAATATAGTGAAAATGAGTATACTACCCAAAGCAATTTATAGATTCAATGCAATCCCTATCAAGCTACCAACAGTATTCTTCACAGAGCTAGAACAAATGATTTCACAATTTGTATGGAAATACAAAAAACCTTGAATAGCCAAAGCTATCTTGAGAAAGAATTGATGCTTTTGAACTGTGGTGTTGGAGAAGACTCTTGAGAGTCCCTTGGACTGCAAGGAGATCCAATTAGTCCATTCTGAAGGAGATCAGCCCTGGGATTTCTGTGGAAGGAATGATGCTAAAGCTGAAACTCCAGTACTTTGGCCACCTCATGTGAAGAGTTGACTCATTGGAAAAGACTCATGCTGGGAGGCATTGGGGGCAGGAGGAGAAAGGGACGACAGAGGATGAGATGGCTGGATGGCATCACTGACTCGATGACGTGAGTGTCAGTGAACTCCAGGAGTTGGTAATGGACAGGGAGGCCTGGCGTGCTGTGATTCATGGGGTCGCAAAGATTCGGACACAACTGAGCGACTGATCTGTTCTGATCTGATAGAGTTATTCTCAAATAGCCCTCCTTTTCTTGTCTTCCACATCTTCCCTCACTGCTTGATTCTGGTTCTATTTTTGCCACTGGTCCAAGTGGTCAAGACAGGATCTCCTTATTTCCTTTACTCTGTGTTTGAGAACTGGGTAACCATTTTATTGTGCCTTCTTCTCCTACCCTGTTCTGAAACTACCACTAGAAAGAGTGTCTAACTTGTGTAGGGCCTTAGGAGGACACTCATTTCTCTCTTTTATGAAGGACACAGATTTATATACTTACTGCAGACAGTGAGAACCACAGAGATGCAATTTTATCTATTGTTAAGTTTAAGTAAGTGCCTAGGGTAATGATTTAAACTTGACAAAATACTCAAAATTTGGGGAATTCAATTCATTCCACCCCAGTCTCCCTATATCTAGCCATTTCTTGTTCCAATATATTAACTAACATTTTATACAGAATTTGTTCTCTTGCTGACTTCACCCAAGTTTTAAATTAAAGCATATTAGCTTTTCACATCATTTTAGTATCAAAAAATATGCCAAATTTTATTTGTTTTATTTCCTTTAATATTTACAATAACCCTATAGGGTGATACTATGATTATTTTACTTTAAAAGTCAGGGCACACTAGGGAATAATACAGCAAGTAAGTGGGAGGGTCACAACATGAATTTTTTGCTTTCCAATCTTCAAAATAGTCCATGTATGTGAATAATTGTATATTCAATCATAATCCTCTATAACAAAAACATAAAATTCAATTTTTAATATCATATATTTAATTGAACTGCTTATTCAAATATAAGGGCAACTATAAATTATAGCTGACTTCAGATTTAACTTTATATTTTGAGATCTAAAATACCATCTCATTTTATATTGCATGAGTTGGGTTCAATGAAGTCAATGAATGCAATTTATTACAACATTAACAAGTGAGTCATTTTTGGTAAATCACAGCTGTTTCTTCAAAGTTTCTATAAATGTTGTTTCCTGAATGGGCAACAACTACAGGCAAAGCAGTTTTATTTTCATCTTGATGTCAAGGTGCAACGTGAGCTACAATGGTTCAAGCTCATGCTCATGCTCATAATTGCTTCATATGCCTTATGTTCCATTTAATTGCATATTCTAAATTCCATTCTGACAACAGGTAAGGTCTAGAAAATGAAGAATCTTACAAAATAAATATGAATTTTTAAAGAGTTAAAGTAATTATAATCTTGTATACAAAATGTTTAAAGTTCACATGACAATTGTGATGAAAGGCTGTGCATGAAAATCACAAAGCACTCAGAAAGATTTCAGCTCCCTTGCTGGATGCAGCTTAGATTGTGGTTTGTAGATTGAAGATTGTAGATTGAAGATTTTTTCAGTGCAATTAACAAGAGAGACCTGTGAAGGACATACCAATAATTTCTGATTCTATTCTCTCAAAGATCACATATGCATTTAACACTCATTTGAAATTGCTAGTAAGTGAAAACTTTAATTCTTGTTTCCATTTCATAGATGATATTAAAGCGGTAGGAAAAAAATACTAGTAGATTTAAGAATAAAACTGAAATGTAATCACTTATAATTTAGAAAAATTTAAAGATTATTCTTTAAATTCTAATTTATTATATTTCAAGAAAGAGAAATCCACTCAAACTAGTTAAAACCAAAGGAGATGGGGCTGTTTTAACAGTAAAAATGCACCTCATGGAAATTTAGGAAATTTTTATCATTCTGAAATTACAATGGGAACAAATGTTGTCATTTGTGGGTAAAGCTGGATAGCAGGAATTTTTGTGCTCATGTGCTAACAACAAGCAATTAACACTGATCAGTTATACCCAATGTGGCCTTTTTTTTTTTTTTTTTCTATCTTGCTTCTGAATGTATAGCTGTTCATGTCCCTCTTTATTCAAAATCCAGGGAAAGAACATTAATTTCTAGCCAGAAAATGAACTGGAAATCAAATTATCCCTAGCTGGAAATAAAAGATCATGTGATACATAGAGACGGTTAGGTCCAGGGGTTGTAAGGCGAGTAATACATATTAAATTAAAATGCAGATAATTGACCTACCAATTTCTTCTCAACCATGTGCTTTTATTTTTATAGTCCATATTAGGGAAGTTAATCTATTCTTGACTAAACTCCTTATCACAAGACACCCTTGTATCAGCCTCAAAGAACTAGTGTAAAGACTTCTCAATCTCTCTTTTTTTCAATTATCTAGAGCTCAGTGTTAAAAATAAATGAGCAGTTTTCCTAATACCATCAATAATCACTTTTCTTGTTTTCCATTTTAGAAATTCATGAAATACTGAAGGTGTTTATCTCCTAGAATTACCAAAGTTTCTATAAATACCTTGTACAAATCAACATGTGTGTGCCTTCACAAGACATGGTTTAAAATTAAAGTTTTTATTATAGTCTTCTTGGGTTAAGTGGACCTATTAAACTCTTATCTCCTGATTCAGAAGTCCTGAATCCTATATTTCTTGTCTGCTACCATTGGAAGACATGTGAATGCCTTAATCTACTATCTCTCAGAGTTGCTGCTATTTAACTGTCTCCCTATTTCTATTCTGTAATTTGTACTCATTTCAAATTTGTATCATATTTTGTACCATGTAAGCAATGATATTCAAGATAATATTAGATAGATTTTGAAATATTATTTTATTCTTATTCAAAGAGAATATCATTAAAGAATCACAGAAACAATACTAAAGGGATAAGTAATGCAATTGCTATAAAATGTTATTCTGTAAAGTGAACATTGTGTGTTAAGTCACTTCAGTTGTGTCTGACTCACTGGACTGCAGCCCACCAGGCTCCTCGGTCCGTGAGTTTCTCCAGACAAGAATACTGGAGTGGGCAGCCATGCCCTCCTCCAGGGTATCCTCCTGACTCATGACTTGAACCTGCATCTCTTATGCTTCCTGCATTGCAGGTGGCTTCTTTTCCACTAGCGACCCTATTGAGCATAAATTGGAGAAGTTCACTGTCAACCTGTGATGGTGGAATAGTGAAACAATCCAAAAGAACTGATGTCTATTAGGTATTTATTTGTTTGTTAAGAATAAAATACAGTATTACCCATGGTGCTGCCAAAGTCTACTCCATTTCTTCCGAGTTGCCTAGTAGAGTCAGAAGTAGAGCTACCACTGAGTCTGAAATATAGTATTTTTACAGGTCTGTGGCTTATCAGTGTAAGAATCAACTGAGCAAATGATCAGCATATATAATATGGGGGCATCCAGGTCACAGCCTCAGAGATTCTGATTCAGTAAGTATTTGTATTTTTAAACATTATTCTGCTGCTGCTGCTAAGTCGCTTCAGTCATGTCTGACTCTGCGACCCCATAGACAACAGCCCACCAGGCTCTGCCATCCCTGGGATTCTCCAGGCAAGAACACTGGAATGGGTTGCCATTTCCTTCTCCAATGCATGAAAATGAAAAGTGAGAGTGAAGCCTCTCAGTCATGTCCGACTTCTAGCGACCCCATGGACTGCAGCCTACCAGGCTCCCCCGTCCATGGGATTTTCCAGGCAAGTGTACTGGAGTGGGGTGCCATTGCCTTCTCCATTATTCTAGTGTTTTATAAATTACTGAAGCCTATCCATTTATGGCTGTACTTCAGTAATTTATGGAATTTAGACTAAAGCATGGCTGTTATCTAATACCTATCCCCAAATTGCCCTGGGTGTTCTTTGGAAGGAATGATGCTAAAGCTAAAACTCCAGTACTTTGGCCACCTCATGTGAAGAGTTGACTCATTGGAAAAGACTCTGATGCTGGGATGGATTGGGGGCAGGACGAAGAGGGAACAACAGAGGATGAGATGGCTGGATGGCATCACTGACTTGATGGATGTGAGTCTGAGTGAACTCTGGGAGTTGGTGATGGACAGGGAGGCCTGGCGTGCTGCCATTCATGGGGTCACAAAGAGTTGGACACGACTGAGCGACTGAACTGAACTGATCCCCAAATTTACTAAAATTCTCAATTCATAGGCAAAATAAAATACTTAATAACTCAAAATCTCCATTTCTTCATCTATGAAATGGGTGTGATATTACTTACTGATTGTCAGTTCATAGACAGAGATCACAGATGTCAAAAAGTCAATATCAAGGCCTAGGAAAAAATTGCTGAAACTTGGTAATCAATTTTAATATTATCATAATTAAAAACAATAGCTAACTATTGTTGACTAGCTTTGTTACTTTGAACAAATTACAGAAATTGTTTAGGCAGAGAGCAAAATGCCTCTTACTCTACCATATACATTAAACCAGAAGCCTTCTAAGACATACTGTTTCCCAAATAGTGTACCAAATTTAAAACAATAATATGAGACATTCAGTTAAAGATGAATTTCAGATACGCAATAGAAGCCTTTATTTCTTTGCATTTTAGTATTAATGTGCCCTGTATATACTTGTGTATAAGTGTGTTCTGTACAATATGTGGGATATATTTATAGTAAAGACATATATGTTGTTTATCAAAAACTCAAACACATTGGATGCCCTGTTTTTGTTTTTGCCAATCCTACTCATAATCATAGAACTCAGTATTCATCTTAAATTGATTTCCTACTTGTGTAAAAGTGTTCATGAGGCTTGAACCCACAGGATAGATGATCCTGTCTCCCAAAAAGATATATGGTTGAGCCTGACTGCAAACAGCCTCAAAAGGCATTTTCTGATTCTCAATCACAAAGATTCAGAAGCTTGGGTAGTAAATTGTTATCTATTTGACTAACCTGTAATTTTCCTCAGTTGGCTAGATAATGTCAGTCATTTTAATTCCATTTCTCTGCATACTCTTTTTTTTTTTCTCCTTCAGTTCTTAAGCATTTTGCCTTCCTCACAAAATGGAAGATGTCCATAATGAATCCTTTATTACTACTTTGCTGAGTGTCCCTGGGGACCCATCTGTCTGAAACATACTCCTGTCAGCAATAGGGCATCAGGGGTGACTGCCAACCTGAGAAAAAGGCATGGCCACTACACTTGATATGGCACTTTCTCTTATTTCTCAACTTTTGTGTCAAAATCAATTTGAAAATAGCAAACCTTGCTTTATAAGTAACACATAATAAAGTCTTGTCTAGGGCTGATGAAAAGAAAAAGCTACATGTTTATACAGTGCAAGATTAATGGATCTAGGATTTACATAAAAAGTTGGATTAAATAACAATCAAACCAAACTGCCAGTATGGTGAATTGCTCAAGACCATGAACTAGCTGTAAAACAGGAGATCTATGCATTAATCCTCAATCTATAAAGTTTGACAAATAATAAGAGTTTCAAATACAATTCTGAACTTAATCATTACATGGTAAAATATCTGCTGAGAAATAGAAATGTCTTTAATACATTACCCTAAATACTCACTTAGCTTTATTTTAGATATTATATTGTATAGTTTCCAAAGATAGGAGATACATTTTATAAATGACCACTCTGAAGTCTGCAAAGACAAATAACACCAGATAAGCTGAGGGCAAATCATCCTACAGCAATTGAGACCATAATGTTGAAAAACGGCAGGCTTGCTTACTCCTATATTATAGTGTCTTCTGTGACAGCACTGAGACTGTGCTGTGATGAACGGCATTCCTCTCCAAGCTTTTCTGAAACTTTTATTCACTTCTCTCTTAGATCCTATCACAGAATACAGGTGTCGTTGATTGATCAGGCTGTAAGTTTCTAGAAAGCAAATTCCATCTCTAAATAAGAATGGTAAAAGTAGTGCCATTTATTGAGGACTTATATTCTTGGATACTGTACTGAGTTCTTTCTCAACATCATCTCCTTTAATCATAATAATACTATGAGTTGGATATAATTATCAAAATATAAGTAATTTGTCCAAGGTGATCCACATACTATGTATTTTGAATTCAAAATCAAGCTGTAGTCTAACTTAAAGCTTCTAATGTCTATACTATAATATTTTGTGTTCCACGTTAACATTCTCCCAGTTTGTAGCACCAGGTTACTCTGTCCATGGGATTCTCCAGGCAAGAATACTAGAATGGGGTGCCATTCCCTTCTCTAGGGGATCTTCCAGACCCAGGGATCAAACCTGGGTCTCCTGAAATGCAGTTGGATTCTTTACCATCTGAGCCATTAGGGAAGCCCAGTATGTAGCATCAGTTCAGTTCAGTTTCTCCCTTCTGTCCTATCTTTGTAACTCCATAGCAGCATGCCAGGCATCCCTGTCCATCAACAACTCCTGGAGATTGCTAAAAATTATGTTAATTGACTCGGTGATGCTATCCAACCATCTCATCTTCTGTCACCCCCTTCTCCTCCTGCCCTCAATCTTTCCCAGCATCAGGGTCTTTTCAAAGGAGTCACTCCTTTGCATCAAGTGGCCAAAGTTGGAATTTAAGCATCAGTCCTCCCAATGAATATTCAGGACTGATTTCCTTGAGGATTGATTGGCTTGATCTCCTTGAAGTCCAAGGGACCCTCAAGAGTCTTTTCCAACACCACAGTTCAAAATCATCAATTCTTCAGCACTCAGCTTTCTTTATGGTCCAACTCTCACTTCCATACATGACTACTGGAAAAACTGTGTCTTTGACCAGACAGACCTTTCTTGGTGAAGTAATGTATCTGCTTTTTTATATGCTGTCTAGGGTGGTCATAGCTTTTCTTCCAAGGAGCAAGCATCTTCTAATTTTATGGCTTCAGTCATCATCTGCAGCGACTTTGGAGCCCAAGAAAATAAAGTCTCTAACTGTTCCCATTGTTTCTCCATCTATTTGCCATAAAGTGATGGGACCAGATGCCATGATTGTCGGTTTTTTAACGTTGAGTTTTAAGTCAGCATTTTCACTCTCCTCTTTCACTTTCATCAAGACGTTCTCAGTTCCCCTTCACTTTCTGCCATAAGGAAGGTGTCATTTACATATCTGAGGTTAGTGATATTTCTTCCAGCAATCTTGATTCCAGCTTGTGCTTCCTCCAGCCCAGCATTTCTCATGATGTTCTCTGCATATAAGTTAAATAAGCAGGGTGACAACATATTATCTTGATATAGTCTTTTCTCAATTTGGAACCAGTTCGTTCTTACATGTCTGGTTTTAACTGTTGCTTCTTGACCTTCATACAGATTTTTGAGGAGGCAGATCAGGTGTTCTGGTATTCTCATTCCTTTAAGAATTTTCCACAGTTTGTTGTGATCCATACAGTCAAAGGCTTTGGCGTATTCAGTAAAGCAGAAGTAGATGTTTTGCTAGAACTCTCTTGTTCTTTTGATAATCAAATGGATGTTGGCAATTTGATCTATGGTTCATCTGCCTTTTCTAAATCCAGCTGGGGCATCTGGAAGTTCTCAGTTCATGTACTATTTAAGCCTTGCTTAGAGAATTTTGAGCATTACTTTGCTAGTGTATGAGTTGAGTTTAATTGTGGGGTAGCTTGAACATTCTTTGGCATTGTCTTCCTTTGGGATTGGAATGAAAACTGACCATTTCCAGTCCTGTGGCCACTGCGGAGTTTTCTAAATTTGCTGCCATATTGAGTTCAGGACCTTCACAGCATCATCTTTTAGGATTTGAAATAGCTCAGCTAGAATTCCATTCTCCACTAGCTTTGTTTGTAGTGATGTTTCCTAAGGCCCACGTGACTTCACATGCCAAGATGTCTGGCTTTAGGTGAGTGATCATGGTTATATGGATGATTAAGATTTCTTTCATATAGTTCTTCTGTGTATTCTTGCCACCTCTTCTTAATATCTTCTGCTTCTGTTAGGTCCTTACCATTTCTGTCCTTTATTGTGCTCATCTTTGCATGAAATATTCGCTTGGTTTCTCTAATTTTCTTGCAGTGATCACTAGTCTTTCCCATTCTATTGTTTTCCTCTATTTCTTTGCATTGATCACTGAGGAAGGCTTTCTTATCTCTCCTTGCTATTCTTTGCTACAAAGATTATAATCAATTTATTTCAGTATTGACCATTTGGAGATGTCCATGTGTAGACAAGTGTCTTGTGATATTGGAAGAAAGTGTTTGCTATGACCAGAGTAAAACTGCTTTAGCCTTTGCCCTGCTTCATTTTGTACTCCAAGGCCAAACTTTCCTGTTACTCCAGGTATCTTTTGACTTCCTATTTTGCATTCCAGAACCCTATGATGAAAAGGAATATTTTTTGGCATTAGTTCTAGAGGTCTTTCAGAGAAGGCAATGGCACCCCCCTCACCTACCTGGAGACTCCCATGGACAGAGGAGCCTGGTAGGCTGCAGTCCATGGGGTCACTAAGCGTTGGACACAACTGAGCCACTTCACTTTCACTTTTCACTTTCCTACATTGGAGACAGAAATGGAAACCCACTCCAGTGTTCTTGCTTGGAGAATCCCAGGGACAGGGGAGCCTGGTGCGCTGCCGTCTATGGGGTCGCACAGAATTGGCCACAACTGAAGCAACTTAGCACCAGCAGCAGCTAGAAGGTCTTGTAGGTCATCATAGAACCATTCAACTTCAGATTCTTCAGAATTAGTGATTGGAGCACAGACTCGGATTACTGTGACATTAAATGGTTTTCCTTGGAAATGAACAGAGATCATTCTGTCATTTTCAAGACTGAACCCCAAGTTCTGCATTTTGGGTTCTTTTGTTGACTATGAGGGCTACTCCATCTCTTCTAAGGGATTCTTGCCCACAGTAGCAGATATAATGGTCATCTGAATTAAGTGTGCCCAATCCAGTCCATTTTAGTTCACTGAATCCTAAAATGTGGATGTTCACTCTTGCCATCTCCTGTTTGACCACTTCCGATTTACCCTGTAGCATAGTGACTAACAAAAGAGTATACAATGAAAGATTTAAATAGATGAATTAATTAATGATGAATTTGGGCTTTCCTGTTCATTCAGTTCATCAAGAATCCGCTGCAATGCAGGAGATAGCCTGCAGCACAGGAGGCCTAGGTTCAATCCTTCAGTCGGGAAGATACCCTGAAGAAGGAAATGCCTACCCACTCCAGTATTCTTGCCTGGAGAATCCCATGAACAGAGGATACATTCCTTTGGGTCTCATGAGTCAGACATAACTTAGGATCTAAACCACCACAATGATGAAGTTACATGTTCAAGACCCTAATTATGCTTCTTCCTCTTTCTTTTTAACACTTTGTATTGACACTTCTTTCTGTTTTCTCAGGAAATCAGCAAGGAATTGCATTGCTAAAAATTGTATATATTGTGAAATGCTTTCTTATAATATGATTAGAAGTAACAAATTATTAACTATATATAGAGTATCTGTGTTAGAATAAATGAAATAGTTACATACATAGGGAATATTTTGTCATTCTGCCTACAGGGCTTTAAACTTCTCTCTGCTGCCGCTGCTGCTAAGTCGCTTCAGTCGTGTCCGACTCTGTGCGATCCCATAGACGGCAGCCCACCAGGCTTCCCGTCCCTGGGATTCTCCAGGCAAGAACACTGGAGTGGGTTGCCATTTCTAAACTTCTCTCAAACCCCCAAAATTAGCATGTTTAGAAAGAAATTTTATATTATTTTTGGACCGCTATTTGTAACATGACTTTGAAAAAGAATTATTAATCTTATTTTACCAAATCCCCTAAATACATATGTTAGTAAGTGTGTATGTCTCCTATGGATAATGTATATGTGTGTGTATAGTGAGAGACAGGTTCTTAAATATTGAATGCTCAAATAACCAGAAATCATAATTAATAAAAATAGCAAAACAGGTAAAATTAGGGAGCAAAATGAGCTTCAAAAGACATGTGTGATATGAATCTAAACTTCATTTGGAATTTGACAAATACTAGATAATGGAGATAAATTTATATTTCTAGAAAAAGTAAAATATCTGTATAGCTAGGTGGCTATTTTATTCAAAATTTATCAAACACCAGGGTTCCATTTCATTATGCAGATAAACAAATAAAGCCTCAGATAGAGAGTATACTAACCACATGTATGAATTATTTTTTTATCTTTAATCTTCTCATACTTCTAACTTATTAGATGACTTTTGTATCAGGGCATAGTTTCTAAGGCAATATATTGCACTTCCAGTATTTTGAAATAGCATATGCATCTAAATACTCCAAACATTTTGATAATGTTATATAGGAAAGCTTAGAAATAATTATACGCTTATTATAAGCTGCCTCAGTTCAGTTCAGTCACTCAGTCCTGTCCAGCTCTTTGTGACCCCATGGACAGTAGCATGCCAGGCTTGCCTGTCCATCACCAACTTCCAAAGCTTACTCAAACTCATATCCATCAAGTCGGTGATGCCATTGAACCATCTCATCTTCTGTCATCCCCTTCTCCTCCCGCCTTCAATCTTTCCCAGCATCAGGGTTTTTTCAAATGAGTCATTCTTCACATCAGGTGGACAAAGTATTGGACATTGAGCTTCAGCATCAGTTCAGTTCATTTCATATCTGTCGCTCAGTTGGGTCTGACTCTGCAACCCTATGAACAGCAGCACACCAGGCCTCCCTGTCCATCACCAACTCCTGGAGTTCACCCAACCCATGTTCATCGAGTCAGTGATGCCACAACCATCTCATCCTCTGTCATCCCCTTCTCCTCCTGCCCCAATCTTACCCAGCATCAGGGTCTTTTCCAATGAGTCAGCTCTTTACATCAGGTTGCCAAAGTATTGGAGTTTCAGCTTCAACATCAGCCCTTCCAATGAACACCGAGGGCTGGTCTCCTTTAGGATGGACTGGTTGGATCTCCTTGCAGTCCAAGGGACTCTCGAGAGTCCTTTCCAACACCACAGTTCAAAAGTATCAATTCTTCGGTGCTCAGCTTTCTTTATAGTCCAACTTTTACACCCATACATGACCACTGGAAAAACCATAGCCTTGACTAGATGGACTTTGTTGGCAATGTCTCTCCTTTTTAATATGCTGTCCAGGTTGGTCATAACTTTCCTTCCATGGAGTAAGAGTCTTTAAATTTCATGGCTGAAATCACCATCTGCAGTGATTTTGGAACCCAAAAAATAAAGTCAGCCCCTGTTTCCCCATCTGTTTGCCATGAAGTGATGGGACCAGATGCCATGATCTTCATTTTCTGAATGTTGAAATTTAAGTCAACATTTTCACTCTCCTCTTTCACTCATCAAGAGGCTCTTTAGTTCTTCTTCACTTACTGCCATAAGGCTGGTGTCATCTGCATATCTGAGGTTATTGATATTTCTCCCGGCAATCTTGATTCCAGCTTGTGCTTCTTCCAGCCCAGAGTTTCTAATGATGTCCTCTGCATAGAAGTTAAATAAGCAAGGTGACAATATACAGCCTTGATGTACTCCTTTTCCTATTTGCAACCAGTCTGTTGTCCCATGTTCAGTTCTAACTGTTGCCTCCTGACCTGCATATAGGTTTCTCAAGAGACAGGACAAGTGGTCTGGTATTCTCAACTCTTTCAGAATTTTCCACAGTTTATTGTGATCCACACAGTCAAAGGCTTTGGCATAGTCAATAAAGCAGAAATAGATGTTTTTCTGGAACTCTCTTGCTTTTTTGATAATCCAGTGGATGTTGGCAATTTGATCTCTGGTTCCTCTGTCATTTGTAAAACCAGCTTGAACATCTGGAAGTTCATGGTTCATGTATTGCTGAGGCCTGGCTTGGAGAATTTTAAGCATTACTTTGCTAGCATGTGAGATGAGTGCAATTGTGTGGTAGTTTGAGCATTCTTTGGCATTCCCTTTCTTTGGAATTGCAATGAAAACTGACCTTTTCCAGTCCTGTGGCCACTGCTGAGTTTTCCAAATTTGCTGGCATATTTAGTGCAGCACTCTCACAGCACCATCTTTCAGGATTTGAAATAGCTCATCTGGTATTCCATCACCTGGAATACTAACTTTGTTCATAGTGATGCTTCCTAAGGCCCACTTGACTTCACGTTGCAGGATGTCTGGCTCTAGGTGAGTGATCACACCATTGTGATTATATGGGTCGTGAAGATCTTTTCCTTCTGTGTATTCTTGCCACCTCTTCTTAATATCTTCTGCTTCTGTTAGGTCCCTACCATTTCTGTCCTTTATTGTGCACATCTTTGCATGAAATGTTCCCTTGGTATCTTTAATTTTCTTAAAGAGATCTCTAGTCTTTCCCATTCTGTATTTTTCTCTATTTCTTTGCACTGATCTCTGAGGAAGACTTTCTTCTCTCTCCTTGATATTCTTTAGAGCACTGTATTCAAATAGGTATATCTTTCCTTTTCTCCTGTGCTTTTCGCTTCCCTTTTCACAGCTGTTTGTAAGGCCTCCACAGACAGACGTTTTGCTTTTTGCATTTCTTTTTCTTGGGAGTGTTCTTGATTCCTGTCTCCTGTACAATGTCACAAACTTACATCCATAGTTCATCAGGCACTCTGTCTATCGGGTCTAGTCCCTTAAATCTATTTCTTACTTCCACTCTATAGTCATAAGGGATTTGATTTAAGTCATACCTGAATGGTCTAATGGTTTTCTCCACTTTCTTCAATTTCATTCTGATATTGGCAATAAGTAGTTCATGATCTGAGCCACAGTCAGCTCCTTGTCTTTTTTTTTTTTTTTGCTGACTGTATAGAGCTTCTCCATCTTTGACTGCAAAGAATATAATCAATCTGATTTCGGTGTTGACCATCTGGTGATGTCCATGTGTAGAATCTTCTCTCATGTTGTTGGAAGAGGGTGTTTTCTATGACCAGTGCATTGTCTTGGCAGAACTCTATTAGCCTTTGCCTTCCTTCATTCTGTACTCCAAGGCCAAATTGCCCATTACTCCAGGTGTTTCTTGACTTCCTACTTTTACATTCCAGTCCCCAAAAAGAAAAGGACATCTTTTTTGGGTGTTAGTTCTAGAAAGTCTTGTAGGTCTTCATAGAACTGTTCAACTTCAGCTTCCTCAGCGTTACTGATCGGGGCATAGACTTGGGTTACCATGATATTGAATGGTCTGCCTTGGAACTAACAGGGATCATTCTGTCATTTTTGAGATTGCATCCAAGTACTGCATTTTGGACTCTTTTGTTGACTATGATGGCTAATCCATTTCTTCTAAGGGATTCCTGTCCACAGTAGTAGACATAAGGGTCATCTGAGTTAAATTCACCTATTCTAGTCCATCTTAGTTCACTGATTTCTAGAATGTCAATGTTCACTCTTGCCATCTCCTGTTTGACCACTTCCAATTTGCCTTGATTCATGGACCTAACATTCCAGGTTCCTATGCAATATTGCTCTTTAGACCATCAAACCCTGCTTCCATCACCAGTTCCATTCACAACTAGGTGCTGTTTTTGCTTTGGCTCCCTCCATTCTTTCTGGAGTTATTTCTCCACTGTTCTCCAATACCATATTTGGTACCTATCGACCTGGGGAGTTCATCTTTCAGTGTCCTATCTTCTTGCCTTTTCATACTGTTCACTGGGTTCTCAAGGCAAGAATACTGAAGTGGTTTGCCATTCTCTTCTCCAGTGGACCACATTCTGTCAGACCTCTCCACCATGACCTGGCTGTCTTGGGTGGCCCCACACGGCATGGCTTCCTTTCATTGAGTTAGACAAGGCTGCAGTTTTCTGTGATTGTAGTTTCAGTCTGTCTGCCCTCTGATGCCCTCTCTCAGTGCCTACCATCTTACTTGGGTTTCTCTTACCTTGAACAGTGGTCTCTCTTCATGTCTGCTCCAGCAAACCGCAGCCTCTGTTCCTTACCTTTGATGCGGGGTAGCTCCTCTCAGCTGCCACCCCTGCCCTCGGGCCCAGGGTAGCTCCTCTTGGCCACTGCCCCTGCCCTTGGGAGCAGGGTAGCTCCTCTTGGCTGTGCTCACGCGCTGTCAGCATCAGTATTTCCCATGAATATTTGGGACTGATTTCCTTTAGGATTGACTAGCTTGACCTCCTTGAAGTCCACGGAACTCTCAAGAGTCTTCTCCAACTCCACAGTTCAAAAGCATCAATTCTTCGGCACTCAGCTTTCTTTATAGTCCAACTCTCACATCCATACCTGACTACTGGAGAAATGATAGTTTTGACTAGACAAACCTTTGTTGACAAAGTAATGTCTCTGCTTTTTAATATGCTATCTAGGTTGGTCATAGCTGTTCTTCCAAAGAGCAAGCATCTTTTAATTTCATGGCTGCAGTCATCATTTACAGTGATTTTGAAGCCCAAGAAAATAGTCTCTGTCTGCTTCCATTGTTTCTGGATCTATTTGCCATGAAGTGATAGGACCAGATGCCATGATCTTAGTTTTCTGAATTTTGAGTTTCAATCCAACTTTTTCACTCTTCTCTTTCACTTTCATCAAAAGGTTCTTTGGTCTAAGCTACCTAGTAAATAATTTATTTGTGAGTTTTTCTTATTGGTATTTGCTTGCTGATATCAACTTTTTTTTTTCTATTTTCTTTTTACTTTATTGATTTTTACTCTTTTGCCTTTATTTTTTTTATTTTTATTTTTTTAAATTTTATTTTATTTTTAAACTTTACATAATTGTATTAGTTTTGCCAAATATCAAAATGAATCCATCACAGGTATACATGTGCTCCCCATCCTGAACCCTCCTCCCTCCTCCCTCCCCATACCATCCCTCTGGGTCATCCCAGTGCACTAGCCCCAAGCATCCAGTATCATGCATTGAACCTGGACTGGCATCTCGTTTCATCAACTTCTTGTCAATCACCAGTAAAGAATTTTCCCATGCAAGAAAGACCAGATTTTTAAAAGGAAATATTACAAAATACAGAAATATCTTTTAATAAATATTGTGATTATTCTGCTCATTTGTATCACGACTGTTTTTCTTAAAAAATTTTCAAGACTTTGTCATAGTAAAAAAATTTTTACTAAAAACAGTATTTTATGCTTTTTCCTGGTACTTTTACTTTAAAAGTATTGATTGTTTTAGTTATTAAGTTGTATGTCTTATTTCCCAACTAAAGGTGAAGGTGAAAGTGAAAGTGAAGTCCCTCAGTCGTGTCCAACTCTTTGCGACCCCATGGACTGTAGCCTACCAGGCTCCTCCATCCATGGGATTTTCCAGGCAAGAATACTGGAGTGGGTTGCCATTTCCTTCTCCAGGAGATCTTCCCTACCCAGGGATTGAACCCAGGTCTCCCTCATTGTAGGCAGACGCTTTACCGTCAAGCCACCAGGGAAGTCTTCAAGTAAAGGTACTGTCATATTTTTCAGACTTTCGTTTCTGAACAATTTCTACTTAAATATTAGCTGGCATTCACATGTATTATATTGTTTGACTTTTCTGCCCAGGTTTATTAACAATTACTATAACATTGCTTCTGAGGAACCTAGATATAATTTCCACAATTGAACACTACCAAGAGGGAATGTCTGTGTCCTTCATTCAGATGATTCACTATCAGCCAACAGCATTCAATTTCCAAAAAACTCTGACCCTGACTTCACTCAGTTTGGAGTTATCATCATCTTACAGAAAAAAAACCCATCCATTTTTAAATAGAAGTACATTTTCTCATTTAGACATCCTCCCAAAAGGCAAAAAAAGTAATTTTCTACTCTTGAAACTTCTGTGCTTAACATTTTATATTTTCTGATCTTATGAAACATGATACAAGCAAATTTCACTAAGGTTATGTGAATAGAAAGTATTGAGAACAATTAGATTGGGCTTTCATTTAATAAGCACCAAAATGAAACTAACATCATATTCAAAATGATTCTGAAAAACATTATACTTTAGTGAATGCAATTTTATCAATGTGTTCCAATAAGCATTTATTACAATAAAATATGTATCTTTTTTAGTCTGGAAGGAATGAGGAGCATTTGATTTTCACAAAATATTATGACTTTGATATTAATATATTATCCTTGCTTTACAGTTGAGAAAACTAAAGTTCAGAGATTATGAAGACACTGCTTCTAGGTCAAATAGCTAGCTTGAGAAAAATCAGCACAATGAAAAGCATTATGTATCCAAATACAGTGTTTCTCCCAGTATTCTACCCTGACACCACATACAGTATATGTGTAGCAGACTATGGATAAATGTATAACCAAGATGTGGTCCATATCCATAAGGGGTTTACAGATTACAGAGGATAAAAGATAAGATGCCAAGAGTTTGAATCCAGGCAATAATGTGATGATATTATTTACTTTGTCTATTTATCAGTTATTGCTTTTTTCCGCTACTAGAAGGCAAATGCCAAGAAGGCAGAAATCTTAATCTGTTTTGTTCCAGCTGTATCCACAGAGCCTAGAACAGAACCTGAAGGTCATTCCACAGATAGTTTTGAATGAGTGAATAAAAGTGAAGATTGACCATACCAATGAAAAGATAAGAAAGCATTGAAATGAGGAAATATTTTCCCACTAGTACTTAAGGAAGACTTTGTGACATAAGACAATACTTATGTCTAGAACCTTACTTCCTGCCATGACCGTGCTTCCTCACTGTTTTTCAGCTCATCTGGCCTTCTCTGAATACCAAATTAGAATTAGCTAATATCCTTTTGACATATCCTAGCATATGCCAGTGCTTCTGCTGCTAAGTCGCTTCAGTCGTGTCCGACTCTGTGCGACCCGGTAGACAGCAACCCACTGGGCTCCCCTATCCCTGGGATTCTCCAGGCAAGAACACTGGAGTGGGTTGCCATTTCCTTCTCCAATGCATTAAAGTGAAAAGTGAAAGTGAAGTCACTCAGTCGTGTCTGACTCTTAGCGACCCCACGGACTGCAGCCTACCAGGCTCCTCTGTCCATGGGATTTTCCAGGCAAGAGTACTGAAGTGGGTTGCCATTGCCTTCTCTGAGCACATGCCACTACATATTAATTAAATAACTTTTTAATTAATTTGTTCATTCTGGTAGTTGTTGGTGTACCTCATCTAAGGAATAAACTCAAGGATCTTCTTTACAAATCTACCATGTTATTCACAGCACTTAGCGCAGTATTATACAGGCCTGATATTTGATGGCTGAAGAAATACATATGGAGATATGCTGAGGAATAAAAAGTTAAGTTAGTAACCTGAGATTTACATAATAAAGTTGTGATGTAAAAATACACATCAAATCAGGGAACCCCTCCACAAGCAGCTCTTTAATTTTTTGTTTAATCAGTAAACTTTTTTCTTAAATAATTAATGGAGAGCCCACTCTTAACATCAGTTTATCCACATAATACACGTTCAGCAAGGAGAGATGACAAAGAGAGATGGAATTCTCTCTTCTATCCACTACCAGCTTTGGTTGGCCTTAGCAATTTCTAGTGGAGAAGGCAATGGCAACCCATTCCAGTACTCTCGCCTGGAAAATCCCATGGATGAAAGAGCCTCATAGGCTGCAGTCCATGGGGTTGCTAAGAGACATGACTGAGCGACTTCACTTTGACTTTTCACTTTCATGCATTGGAGAAGGAAATGGCAACCTACTCCAGTGTTCTTGCCTGGAGAATCCCAGGGATGGGGGAGCCTGGTGGGCTGCTGTCTATGGGGTTGCACAGAGTCGGACACGACTGAAGTGACTTAGCAGCAGCAGCAGCAGCAATTTCTAGAAACAGGGCAATCTCAAGAGCACTGCTATCTATCAAAGTGATGTAATTTGAAAGATACTTATGCACAGCATAGTTATACAAATACATATGTCTATGTATATATAACATAGACATATGTATATATGTATACATATTTTTTTCTTTTCCCGAATAGGCCATTAGAGATTTGAGTAAAATTTCCTGTGCTATACAGCAAGTTCTTATTAGTTACCTATTTTATATATAGTGTATATAGTGTATATGTGTCAGTCCCAATCTCCCAATGTATCCCTCCCTACCCTTATCAATGGTAACCATAAGTTTGTTTTCTATATCCATGAGTCCTGTTTTTTTAAATACATTTATTTGTACCTTTTTAAATTAGATTCCACATATAAATGCCATCATATGATATTTGTCTTTCTATGCCTGACTTACTACACTTACTATCTCTAGGCCCATCCATGTGTCTGCACACAGCATTATTTTGTTCTTTTTTATGGCTAAGTAGTATTCCTTTGTATATATGTACCTCATTTTCTTTATCCATTCCTCTGCTCATGGACATTTAGCTTGTTTCCTTGCCCTTAATATGGTAGATAGTGTTGCAAAGAACATTGGGGTGCATGTATATTTTCAAATTATAGTTTTCTCTGGGTATGTGCCCATGACTTGGATTGCTCGGCCATACAGTAATTCTGACTTCCCTGGTGGCTCAGATGGTAATCCACCTGCAATGCAGGTGACACAGGTTCCATCCCTGGGTTGGGAAGATGCCTTAGAGAAGCGAATGGCAACCACTCCAGTATTCTTGCTTGGTGAATCTCATGGACAGGGGAACCTGGCAGGCTACAGTCCATGGGGTCACAGAGAGTCAGCACAACTGAGCAACTAACCCTTACTTATGGTAGTTCTATTTTTAGTTTATTAAGGAACCTTCATACCCTTCTCCATAGTGGCTGTACCAATTCATTCCCACCAACAGGGTAGGAGGGTTCCCTTTTTTCCATACCCTCTCCAGTATTTATTGTTTGTAGTTTTTTTGATAATGGCTATTCTGACTGGTGTGAGGTGATACCTCATTGTGGTTTTGATTTGTATTTCTCTGGTAATTAGTGATGTTGAGCATCTTTTCATGTGCTTTTTTTTTTTTCTGATTTACATTTTTATTTTTATTTTTTTAACTTTTATTTTATTTTTAAACCTTACAATATTGTATTAGTTTTGCCAAACATCGAAACGAATCCGCCACAGGTATACCCGTGTTCCCCATCCTGAACCCTCCTCCCTCCTCCCTCCCCTACCCTCCCTCTGGGTCGTCCCAGTGCACCAGCCCCAAGCATCGAGTACCGTGCATCGAACCTGGACTGGCGACTCGTTTCATACATGATATTATACATGTTTCAATGCTATTCTCCCAAATCTCCCCACCCTCTCCCTCTGCCACAGAGTCCATAAGACTGATCTATGCATTGGTGTCTCTTTTGCTGTCTCGTACACAGGGTTATTGTTACCATCTTTCTAAATTCCATATATATGTGTTAGTATACTGTATTGGTGTTTTTCTTTCTGGCTTACTTCACTCTGTATAATAGGTTCCTAAACTTTCTTTATGCATATAAGGGCTTCCTTGCCCCTGGGGATCCTGGTATGAAAAAAGAGCTTATAAACTGAAGAGTTAAGAACTGAAGTGAATCCATTTAATGGAATGTTAATCAACAATAAAAAGGAATAATATAATTTAGAGTACTTAAAACCATAGAAAGTAGAATGGTGATTGCCAGGGACTAGGGGAGGCAGAATGGAAGTTATTATTTAATGGCTATAGAGTTTCAATTTTGCAAGGTGAAAAGAATTCTAGAGACAGATGGAGGTAATTTGTACCAGATTATGAATGCACTTCATACCATTGAACTGTACACTTAAATATAGTTAATATGAAAATTTTGTTATGTGTATTTTACCAAAAAAAAAATAAATTAAATAAAAAAGAACCACCTAATAAGGCATATTTGCATGATTTATTGCTCTGTGATTCCCTTAATACTTATTTTTGAGTTATTTGTAGAAGCCCCACACTTGAATACAGCTATTGAACCATGTTTGTCAATCTGTGGAATTTTCAGTATCAGGAACTGAAATAATAAAGTAGTAGAATATTTTGGTAGGTGATACACAGGCAGATAAATTGACCTAAAAAGATATTTTATAATGTTACAAAATACAATTATTGATACTTAACCTTTTCTTTGTTTTATTTTCTTTTCCTCCCTTAAACTTGCCAGCATTGTTTTATATTCTATTCTATATATTATTTTATTTGCTGCTTTTTTTGGTCCCACCTGCAGAAATATTTCATCATAAATTTGGACAATTGATTTTTAAATAGAATAATTATATACATATATCTCCTGAAAAGTAATATCTCCTAGCTATCTTCCAACTACTTTTTAAGCTGCCTGTTGTTTTGTCACAATGTGATTCTTTCTTTCCAGTAAAGGGAAAAAGACAAATTTAAAGTAGACAGAGAAAAAAAAAATCCCAGTGGCCATCAAGATTGATAGTCTTATTTTTCAAATGAAGAGACTGAGATCTTGAGAGATGACATGGGTCCATAATAAGTCAGTCTCTGGGAGGGCCCTTGGCCTATGTTAATTCAACCAACCATTTGTGGGAGTAAGTATTATAGACAACCAAAGCCTTATAACACTTTGAAAGGCAGTAGAGTGCCATGGCAACCCACTCCAGTACTCTTGCCTGGAAAATCCCATGGATGGAGGAGCCTGGTAGTCTGCAGTCCATGGGGTCTCTAAGAGTCAGGCATGACAGAGCGACTTCACTTTCACTTTTCACTTTCATGCATTGCAGAAGGAAATGGCAACCCACTCCAGTGTTCTTGCCTGGAGAATCCCAGGGATGGGGAATCTGATGGGCTGCTGTCTATGCACAGAGTCGGACATGACTGAAGTGACTTAGCAGCAGCAGAATGCCATATTCTCCATGGGACCTCATTAAATATTTGCTGATTTTAATTACAATTATTTCCAAGTGATATGCATTCCATTTTGTTTCAATTCATTTAATAACAGCATTCATGTTGATTTTTGTCGCATACTTCTAATGATTTTAAGATTTTTTATGTGTCCTTTTAAATTTTTCATTATCCTTTTATATCATAGTTTCTAGCCCTCTTTTAGTAAATTTACAAATAAGACAAAATCTTGATTATGCATTTGCCTAATATGTATTATACTGTTGTCCTTTGATTATATTTTGCAAACAGCTGTAGTATGTACATCCTCTGAGCCAATCCATTACATCAGTTAGTTATGTAATTAAGGCATTTTTTTGAGGGGTAGCATATTTTGTACTTCATAGGATGGGGTAGTTTCTTCAAAACCATTCTGGCCTATTATGTATTTAAGTAATTAAGATTGATTCTCAATAAAGAAAAATACCCTTCAAATAATTATTAAAAAAGACAGACCATAAGCAGCCTACAATATGCTTTCTTTCACAGATTTGTTACTGAAAACAAAACGTATCATATGATAATATATATTCTTGATTACCATAATATGAAAATGACAGAATAGTATTTCTCACTATAATGAAAGCATCAAGAGCAATTTATCCATATATAAATATAACTTGAATATAGTAGAATGTACTGTAGCTTTAGAAAAATCTGAGTCTCATTTGATTGTTAAAGGAAAAAAAATATGTTTTCTAAAAAATATTAAAATATGGTCATAGTTTAAAAAAAAACTAAACAAATGGTTGAGTCTTCAAAAAAAAAGGCAAAATTTATAAATAAATTATGATCCTAATTTCCTGTTTTGTTTCTAGATCCCATTTTAAATTTATTTTTCAATAAAAATTAATTTTAAGAGTAACAGTATAATAATTATATTTGACTTTATTTTTAACAATTATATTATTTTAAAATAAGAGTGGTTTAGAAGAAAACTAAAAAATAAAGAAACTAGTTTCTAAAAAATATTATTAACTTTTCTATGATCTTCTATGAGAATTATTTAATTTTACAAATTAAACATTTAATTATTTAGCATTATTTAAATTATTCAATTTTATAAGCCATTAAAACACAGATGAGAGATTATATTCAGTTCTAAAAGTACGTTAAGAAAATTCCTGATTATTTCACATCCTTTCAATGAGAATCAATGACTCTCTCTTTGTAATAAAACTAGGGACAGACAAGGCTGCTTGCTACCCAGATCTGGTGGCCAGGAACTTGACACATTCAATATTTGAGAGATATATAAACCATCTTGGCACATCAAAGATGTACTGCACAGGGTTGGAAAGATCTTCAATACAATGTGATGCTCCCAGTAATGGTGGTCATGGCATAGAAAAGAGACTAAAGAAATCATCTGTGGGGCTTAACAAAGGCTTCAAATAGATGAAGAATTATTCAGAGGGTTCCAGGTAAGGGAAAAACATAGGAAAGAACATTGTAATAAGAGAGACAACGCTTGTAAAGACTCAGACTATGATAAAGCACCCTCTGCTCAGAGAACTGCACGTGATTTTACATTGTAGTTGCGTTCAAGGAATTTGGGATTGAAGTTACCTATGGCAAGAAATGCCAATGAATTTAAGCAGAATCCAAATCTTTGAATACTTTTATTTGCCTTACTAAGCAAGTTGAGCATTCTTCTCTAGTCATGGGGAGACTACATGGTTTTAAGCAGCAGATCTGAATTAGTAGAATGTGGTTTGGAAGTTCACCATAGGACACTGGAAAACTGATTGGAGAAAGAAGAGACCTAAAGTATAGGACCCAATGGCCAAAGAAGTAATTCAGAAAGAGATGTTGAGTTCTAAAATAAAGAAGCAGTGGAAACTAAAGCAAAATAATACAGTTCTATGACACAGATAATCGTGAAGGTATGATCACTCACCTAGAGCCAGACATGTCGGAATGCAAAGTCAAGTGGGCCTTAGGAAGCATCACTACGAACAAAGCTAGTGGAGTGAGGGAATTCCAGTTGAGCTATTTCAAATCCTAAAAGATGATGCTGTGAGAATGCTGCACTCAATATGCCAGCAAATTTGGAAAACTTAGCAGTGACCACAGGACTGGAAAAAGTCGGTTTTCATCCCAATTCCAAAGAAAGGCAATGCCAAAGAATATACAAACTACTGCACAATTGCACTCATTTCTCAAGCTAGCAAAGTAATGCTCAAAATTCTCCAAGTCAGGCTTCAACAGTACATGAACTGTGAACTTCCAGATGTTCAAGCTGGATTTAGAAAAGGCAGAGGAAACAGAGATCGATTCACCAACATCCCCTGGATTATCAAAAAAAGCGAGAGAGTTCCAGAAAAACATCTACTTTTGCTTTATTGACTATGCCAAAGCCTTCGACTGTGTGGATCACAGCAAACTGAAAAATTCTTAAAGAGATGGGAATAGCAGACCACCTGACCTGCCTCTTGAGAAACCTATATGCAGGTCAGGAAGCAACAGTTAGATCTGGACATGGAACTGGTTCCAAATTGGGAAAGGAGTATATCAAGGCTGTATATTGTCACCTTGCTTATTTAACTTATATGCAGAGTACATCATGAGAAATACTGGGCTGGATGAAGTACAAGCTGGAATCAAGATTGCCGGAGAAATATTAATAATCTCAGATATGCAGATGACATCACCCTTATGGCAGAAAATGAAGAAGAGCTGAAGAGCCTCTTGGTGAAAGTGAAGAGGAGAGTGAAAAAGTTGGCTTAAAGCTTAACATCAGAAAACAAAAATCATGGCATCTTGTCCCATCACTTCATGGCAAATAGATGGGGACACAGTAGAAACAGTGACAGACTTTATTTTGGGGGACTCCAAAATCACTGCAGATGGTGACTGCAGCTATGAAATTAAAAGACGCTTACTCCTTGGAAGAAAAGTTATGACCAACCTAGACAGCATATTAAAAAGCGGAGACATTACTTTGACAACAAAGATCCATCTAGTCAAGCCTGTGGTTTTTCCAGTAGTCATGTATGGATGTGAGAGTTGGACTATAAAGAATGCTGAGTGCCGAAAAATTGATGCTTTTGAACTGTGGTGTTGGAGAAGACTCTTGAGAGTCTTGTGGACTGCAAGGAGATCCAGCAAATCCATCCTAAAAGAAATCAATCCTGAATATTCATTGGAAGGACTGATGCTGAAGCTAATCTCCAATACTTTGTCCCCTTGTTGTGAGGAACTGACTCATTGAAAAAGACCCTCATGCTGGGAAAGATTGAAGGCAGGAGGTGAAGGGGACAACAGGCAATGAGATGGTTGTATGGCATCGCTGACTCAACAAACGTGAGTTTGAGTAAACTCCAGGAGTTGGTGATGGACAGGGAGGCCTGGCATGCTGTAGTCCATGGGGTCGCAAAAAGTTGGACATGACTGAGTGACTGAACTGACTTAACTGAGTTATTTCAGAGTACAATTTGTAGGGATTCAACAAAGGAGATAGAGATTGGGTGATAACCTGTTTCCAAAATAGCCCCTAATGAATCCCTATATCTTGGTATTAACAGCCTTATGCATTTCCCTACTATATTATAACAAAGTTGATCTGTGTGACCAATAAATACAGAAAAATTAATAGTAGGTGACTTCCAAGATGAGGGTATAAAAGTCTTCCCACTAGGTCATACAGTTTCTTTGTTGGATCATTGTCTCTGAGTGAATCCAGTCATATGTTACAAGGAAGCTTATGGAGTTATGGCCCACTTAGTGAGGATTTGAAGCCAGTTGTGTCATGAATGAGCTGTGTCAGACACAGATCCTCCAACTCTCTTCAAGTTTTTATATGAGTGAGTGCCCAGTTATCAGTTCATCTCCTGCATCATAAAGAATGAAGAAAGCACTTTTGCTATTGTTGTTTAGTTGCTATGTTGTGTCTGACTCTTTTGTGACCCCATGGACTGTAGCCCACCAGGATACTCTCTCCACAGGATTCTCCAGCCAAGAATACTGTGTGAGTTGCCATTTCCTTCTCCAAGGGATCTTCCCCACCCAGGGATCAAACCCATATCTCCTATACTGGTAGGCAGGTTCTGTACTGCTGAGCCACAGGGAAGCCCAGAAGCAGCACTAACGAACAGTAAATATTCTTCACTATATTTTAAGCTGCCAAGCTTTTAGGTAATTTGCTAGGCAGTAAAATGACTGTTAAAATTGGGAGTACAGATAGTGCCTGGTGTTCTGCAGTCCATGGGGTTGCATAGAGTCAGGCACGACCTGGTGACTTGAACAATGACAACAGCACAAACAGTGCACTTATTTTTATTTTTTGCTTTTTGTTGTGAAGAAGATAATGAGGCCATGAAGGAAAGCATTTTATTTTATTTTATTTTATTTATTTATTTATTTTTTTAATTTTATTTTATTTTTAAACTTTACATAATTGTATTAGTTTTGCTAAATATCAAAATGAATCCGCCACAGGCATACATGTATTCCCCATCCTGAACCCTCCTCCCTCCTCCCTCCCCACTCCATCCCTCTGGGTCGTCCCAGTGCACCAGCCCCAAGCATCCAGTATCGCGCATCGAACCTGGACTGGCAACTCGTTTCTTACATGATATTCTACATGTTTCAATGTCACTCTCCCAAATCTTCCCACCCTCTCCCTCTCCCACAGAGTCCATAAGACTGTTCTATACATCAGTGTCTCTTTTGCTGTCTCGTACACCAGGTTATTGAAAGCATTTTAAAAGTTAGAGTAGATGAAGAATGATCAAAAGGAGAAAATGTATTGTTAGCCAGGAAGACTTCTCAGTTGGTAATTTATCAATTGACATGGAGCTTAAGAGAATTATATCAACTAGAGATTATGATTTGCCTAATTGATAAACAAGACTATATGTCTGCGAAGTAATTAAACTTGAGTAGTTTCAGATGGTAAAGCATCTGCCTACAGTGCAGGAGACCTAGGTTCAGTCCCTGGGTTGGAAATATCTCCTGGAGAAGGAAATGGCAACCCGCTCCAGTATTCTTGCTTGGAAAATCCCATGGACAGAGGATCCTGGCAGGCTACAGCCCATGGGGTCGCAAAGAGTCGGACACGACTGAGTGACTTCACTTTTTTGAGTAGTTTCATAGCAGCTCACCAATGTTATTGAATATATTTTGAAGGATATTTGTAATATCTCCCAACTATCTGCTGAATAATGTTCAAATTCACTGACTTTAACTTCCTCAGGATATTTCCAAGTAATAAATTATATGTATTCTATATTTTATCAAAACACTGTTGCTATTATTGCAACCTCTCACATAAATTCTCTAACAATGTTTTTCCTTATTGAGTTTCCTGCTAATAGCCAGTTTTACTTATCCAAATAATTTCTACTCTATATCCCCAATTCAAATGGTATGTCCTTTATTAAACCCTTCCTCAGTCTCTCCAAAAATATTTATTGTCCCTCCTTTGAACTTTGAAGCACAATGAATGTTACCATTAAAGAATGTGTAGTATAGTTGACTGACTCATTGGGTTGTATGTACATGTAGTATGGTTGTATGACTCATGTCACAGATATCGGTGTACTTCTCCAATTAAAATATAGGCTTTGTGAAACATGGACTATCTTTACTTATTTTAATAACTACACAATTCTAGGGTATATCTTGCACATTTTGTGTCTTAGTCTTCAAACAAATAAACATATGACCTGCCTCAACTTCACAAACATATGTCAGCTGACCTGAAAAACTGCATTATTTCATTAATAGAATTTTACTTCAAAGAGGATATACCATGTAGTGCAGCTGTTTTGATTCTAAACTTACATTTAATCAGATTTAAGTTTTCTTAAATGTAGAAGATTCTTACAGTTGATATCAAAGCAAGTCATCAGCTGCCAGTTAAAGAAATACATTGTGATTCATGTATGTTTCGCCAGCTTCTGAGGGGCTCAGTGGTAAATAAGCCATCTGCCAATGCAGGAGATGCAGGAGGCGTGGATTTGATCCCTGGGTTGGGAGAATCCTCTAGAGAAGGAAAGAATGACCCACTCCAGTATTCTTGTCTGGAGAATTCCATGGACAGATGAGCCTGGGGGGTTGTAGTCCATAGGTCAAAAAGAGTCCGGCAAGACTGAGCACTCACTGTAATGTACTGTATATTGCCAGCACATACGTAGCATATTCAGAGTAGCTGCTCATCATTGTTATATTAATTTGTATTTTTATCTGGGCAACAACACTAAACTATATATTCACTACTATTTGGATCTTTACATGCTATTTAAATATCTCCACAAATACTACCCTGTATTTCAGCTCTGGGAAGAAAAAAATACCTTAGATATGAATGTTTGGTTGCACACAATATAATTTTTTTCACACATTATAATTTTTCTTGCCAAATTTCTTATAGTATATTGTGGTAATTTCAAATAGTGGTAAGGCTGGCGTGATGAGTTTATAAAATTTGCAGGACTCCTACTTAGGTACCAACTATCTGTCAATAACTTCTGACAAATTTTCAAGAAAATTTATTTAAATCACAACATCTAACCTCTGCCACAAATGAAATAGAAAATACAGTGAACCTCATTGATCTTCTCTAAGCTACAAAAGTGTATGATGAACTTAATGGAGCTTATGGAATCAGTTCAGATATAGAGATGATGTATTGCACAAACCCAAGGAATACCTTTCACATTAATAGAGCTTTAATGATGCACCTCAGAGGTGGACAGTGAAGGAGCTCCAAATATGAGCCTAGTTTGGAACCCAGTGTTTTATTTTGGTTTCCAAATAATTCAGGAAAAATATTCAGAAAAAAATTCAGAACTCTGAATTTGAAGACTATATAACTCAACTTTTAATTCTATTCCGATCTTCAATAAGAAAGTTGTAATTTTACAGAAAAAAAATGCTCTTTTTTTGCATTTTTATTTGTGTTTTGTTATTTTTTAATCCATCCCTTCTCTATCTGTGATCATCTAAAATATTAAAATCTTAAAATGACAGCATATAGTACTTCTGATCCAAGGAAGAATATCCACCTATTTAACTTGCCATCATATCTGCTTATTTAATTAGAGGCCATTATAGGGTCTACAGCTTTTCATTTGAGGAGCAATGAGAGTTAAATGACTGGTTTCTTTTGTTTGTTTGTTTCTTTAATACAGTCAAATAAATTCAGAGGCATATGAATTGCCAGGTAATTAGAATATGTGTAATTATATAGACTTGGGAAATAGAGGTTTTTGTTTTGTTTTTTTCCTGTTTCCATTTACCATTTTGGTTTATTGTGTGTTTTATGTATGTGTGGGTAGAACGAGAGAGGTAATAGGCTGTTTTTCTAAAATATAAACCAACAACAGCTGGCAAGGGCACATGCTCTCTTGGCAAAACTGAATTCAGAACATATCATTGTATTCATATATTTGAATGAAAATGGATATTGAATTAATCAGGACTTAGGTCCTTTTTATTTTTGTTCATTGTTCAGTTGCTAGGTCATGTCTGACTCTCTGCGACCCCATGAACTGCAGCACACCATGCTTCCCTGTCCTCCACTATCTTTGCTGAGTCTGCTCAAACTCATGTCCATCAAGTCAGTGATGCCATCCAACCCTATCATCCTCCGTCACCCCCTTCTCCTCTTGCCCTCAATATTTCCCAGTACCAGGGTCTTTCCCAATGAGTTGGCTCTTACATCAGGTGGCCAAAGTATTGGAGCTTCAGCTTCAGCATCAGTCCTTCAAACGAATATTCAGGGTTGATTTCTTTTAGGATTGACTGGTTTGATATCCTTGCTGTCCAAGGAGTCTCAAGTCTCCTCCAGTACCACAGTTTGAAATCATCAATCCAGCACCACGATTCGAAAGCATCAATTCTTCAGCACTCAGCCTTCTTTATGGTCCAACTCTCACATTCAAACATGACTGATTTTAATTTTTATAGATGTCAAAACTAAGATTCTTATTTTTAATGTGAATGATAGATGCGTTTATTATGATTGACGTGAAGTTCAAAAATGAGAAAATTAATTTTCTCATATGCTGAAGTTTGCTCCCTTTTTTGAGGTTTATGTACAGTTAGAATATAGAGTTAAACATCTGATATTTTTTTCATAATGTTCCTAGGATTTGGGATAATTTATCTTTGTACTAGTCTTGAAAATAGTTGCTTCATTTGCAATTATGTTAACTGCAGTCTGAGGCTTTAATAAAACATTTTTTGGAAACCAAATATTTGTTTTATTAGTTTCTTAAGTAACTCAGTATTTGTAATTATTTTGTACTTGCATATTATAACCGTCATGCTTTTCTTCCCACCTGTGATATTTTGAGCTCCCTTTTCCCTCCTCTGAATTTTTCTATAAAAACCATATCACTATGCATCTTTATTGTAATACCCTATATCCTTTACCTTCATCTAAATTATTTCTGTAGACATTTTTATAACATTTTCTTAAAATACTATCCAGCAATATTTTTAATTGCTTAAAATTCTTCTGGACAATTAAAGTATTATTTATCGACCCATCACTTAGTGAAGGTTTATTCTTCAACTCAAAACTGAGTACAATTGGATTATGTTCTGATAAATTTGTTGTAAGAATATTACATTTTTCTGTCTTCAAGCTTATCCCTTGGGCAGTAAACAATAATCAATTCCAATGTGTCATTTATTTATTACAGGGAATATGTAAAGCCTTTTTCATTAAGATGTTTTTATCCTCATGGTTCCAGTCACAAAGTAAAATTATATTTTAGTTGATTATAAGTTGATGTGTGTTCCATTATAGTGTATCAATCTTCATAAATGACTAATGCACAAAAACAAATTTAAACTTGCAATGTCACTATTACGCTTTTATTTTCTTTAAAAAATCTAAGCATGCAATCCCTATCCTATTTCACTTGATAAATGGTCTAAGTCAAAATAAATGCTTTAATGATTTCAAATATATAATATATATTGGAGTAATTACTCACAGTTGAATACATTTTTATTTCTGATAAACTTCTGGGTTTCTCAGAATGACTAAAACACTAAAATTTTGCTTACTAAATTGGAGAAGCATACTGGAGAGGGAAATGGCAACCCACTCCAGTACTCTTGCCTGGAGAATCCTATGGATGGAGGAACCTGGTAGCTTACAGTCCACGGGGTCACAGAGAGTTGGACACGACTGAGCAATTTCACTTTCACTTTCACATACTCACTAACTCTCTCCAGTTATAATTTAGCATTTCAAGAACAGGGTATTTGTATAAGACCTTACAAGGAAAGCAGTGCAGGAGCTCATGCTGGTTAATAATATGTTTTCACTTCTTAGAATTTGTCCAACCTGTATATTAATGAGGGTATCACATGAGAAAAGAGCAAAGACATGCAACTATGGAATAACATTTATTTCGTATATCAGCCTTGCTGTGGACTGAGCTGTGTCCCATCCCTCCACCCCCACCTCCAATTCCTATGCTGATGCCCTAGCCCCCAAGGTGACATATTTGGAAATGGGGTTCTAAGGAAGTAATTAAGGCTAGATAAGAATACAAAGGTGGGATCCTGATCTGATGATAGAATTAGTAGTCTTTTAGATGAGAAATCAAAGAGCTTGTGCTTTCACTCTGTCTCTGTCTTCCCTCCCTTCCTCCATCTCTCCTCTTTCTCTCTCTCTTTCTCTGCCAGATAAAGATTCGGTAAGAAGACAATCAGCTGCAAGCTCTCTGAAGAGAATTCTAATGAGAACCTGACCATACTGTCACCCTGATCTCCAACTTCCAATTCTTTAGAACTGTGAAAAAATAAACTTCTGTTATTTAGGTCATCCATTCTGTAATATTTCATCATGTTAGTCCAAGCTAACTCATACAGGCTTGAGTAATCAAGTTCTTGGGAATTTATTAGGTGTTTGTTGTAATCTGAGCATTTAGTGTCACTGAAATGGACCCCACATTGTATATCTTCCAATTATACACTGTACTGAAGCTATATAAAAGTTTCTCAATGCAGTACTCTTCAGTGATTTTTATTGCTTTTACTGGACACGTATCTTAGGCCTCCTACCAGGCTGCCAAAACTGTATTTCAATTTTTATTACTGTAATTTGTTGTTTTTGTTCAGTTGTTAAAGCATGTCCAACTGTGACACCATGGCCTGCAGCAGTCCAGGTTCCTCTGTCCTTCACTATTTCCCACAGTTTGCTAAAATTCATGTCCATTGAGTCAGTGATGCTATCTATCCATCTCATTCTCTGCAGCCCCCTTTTCCTTTTACCTTTAATCTTTCCCAGCATCAGGGTCTTTTCAAATGCATCAGTTCTTCCCATCAGGTGGCCAAAGTATTGGAGTTTCAGCTTCAGCATCAGTTCTTCCAGTGGATATTCAGGGTTGGTTTCCTTTAGAATTGACTGGTTTGATCTTCTTGATATCAAAGGGACTCTCAAGAGTCCTCTCCAACACCACAGTTCAAAAGCATCAACTCTTTGGTGTTCAGCCTTCTTTATGGTCCAACTCTCACATCCATACATGACTACTGGAAAAACCAGAGCTTTGACCATATGAACCTTTGTCAGCAAAGTGATGTCTGATCTTTTTAATATGCTGTCTAGGTTTGTCATAGCTTTCCTTTCAAGGAGCAAGCATTCTTTTTTTTGTTTGTTTTTACCTTTTTTTTTTTTATTATTGAAGGATAATTGCTTTACAGAATTTTGTTGTTTTCTGTCAAACCTCAACATGAATAAGCCATAGGTATACACATATTCCCTCCCTTTTGCACCTCCTTTCCATCTCCCTTCCATCCATCCTTCTAGGTTGATACAGAGCCCCTCTTTGTATTTCCTGAGCCATACAGCAAATTCCTGTTGGCTATCTATTTTACATATGGTAATATAAATTTCCATGTTACTCTTTCCATACATCTTATCCTCTCTTCCCCTCTCCCCATGTCCATAATTTTATTCTCTATGTCTATTTCTTCATTGCTGCCCTGTAAATAAATTCTTCAGTACCATTTTTCTAGATTCCATGTATGTGCATTAGAATATGATATTTATCTTTCTCTTTCTGCCTTACTTCACTCTGTGTAGTAGGTTATAGGTTCATCCACTTCATTAGGACTGACTCAAGTGTGCTCCATTTTTATGGCTGAGTAATATTCCATTGCATATATGTATCACAACTTCTTTATCCATTCATCTATAGATGGACATCTAGGTTGCTTCCAAGTTCTAGCTATCGTAGGTAGTGCTGCAATGATCAATGGGATACATGTGTTTTTCAATTTTGGTTTCCTCAGGGTATAGGCCTAGGAGTGGGATTTTTTAATTTCATGGTTGCTGTCATCATCTGCAGTGATTTTAGAGCCCAGTAAAAGAAAATCTGTCACTATTTCCACTTTTTCTCCTTCCATTTGCCATGAAGTGATGAGACTGGATGTCATGATCTAAGGTTTTTTCTTAATATTGAATTTTAAGCTATTTTTTTTTACTCTTCTCTTTCATTCTCATTAAGAGGCTGTGTAGTTCCTCTTCATTTTCTGCCATTAGAATGAATTCATTTATGTATCTGAAGTTGTTGATATTTTTCCTGGCAATCTTGATTCCAGCTTGTGATTCATCTAGCATGGCATCTCACATGATGTAGTCTACATATAAGTTAAATAAGTAGGGTGATAATATACAGCCTTGACATACTCCTTTCCCAATTTTGAACAACTCAGTTGTTCCATGTCTGGTTCTATCTGTTGCCTTTTTACCCCCATAATTTATTATCAACTCTGTCTGGCACTATAGACTCTTAATACAAACATTTTGTCTGTCAAATAAAGCAGGAAAATGGTATCATCAATTCCTGAACAACAAAAAAATAGCAAATTTTATGTAAGTAAATATTATGCAACTTCTATAGCTCTATCCATCCCCACCCCCAATGACAAACTGGGTTTAAATGATAGATTTACAGTAGAAGTAATAAAATGAAACTTGCAAGAGTATTTGTAAATTAAATATAATAATGAAAGTGAAGTTCCTAGCCCATGGACTAAATTGAAAATAACAAAAATACTATCCCTTTTTTGATTTCTTTGAAACTGCACACACTGCCTCGAAACAGTACTTGGCAATGGAAAGTAGAAATACTTTACAGTCTGAATTATTTCTGTTAAGTATGGGCTATATTGAACAAAACCCTCCGGTTTCACTGATTTTCTTCCCCAACAATTGAACATAATCACTGGACAATTCTGAAACTAATCACAGGACTGCCCTGGGACTAATGGGTAGCTAAAATGACTAATTCATATGTCCTTGAGAAAATGGAATATGCATTGCCAAAATATATAGTGCTTTCAAACTTAAGAGTTTCATCCAGTAGTTCAGTTGCACTGGTGAAGATAACTATAGTTTAAAATAAAACTAAATTCTTGATGCTTTTATTCATAGAATAATGGGACATTAAAAGCACCTTAGAGATCAACCAGTCAGTTCACCCAATACATTCTTTCTTAACTTAAATTCCCTGAACCATGTGTTAATATAAGGACTTTTTCTTCAATACCTTATACATTTTCAAGCAAACAAAGCAAAAGACTTATACAATGAACATCCATACATCAATACCTATATTTTTCAATTAACAGTTATAGCTGCTTTGTAACATATCTATTCTTCTATCAATTCTTCTGCTTGTTCATAGATCTTTTTCTTTGATGGATTTTAAAGTAACTTGCAAATAATAGTACATTAGGACACTTAGCATGCATACCATTAACCAGAGAATGTAATTGCTTTTTAAATTCTTCACATTGTGTGATTATCACTACATAATGGAACATTATTTCTGCTTCTGAAAGGAATCAAACTTTTTCTAGTCAAAGGCCTATGCATATGCTAATTTATGGCTGGAAAACTCATATTTTCTACTCTAGCCATAAAATTTCTACTTATCTTTCAAATATCAGCTTAAACTTCATTTCTTTAGGCATCTTCTCTAAATCCTGAGTTTAACTTGGATGCATCCTGTTATTCTCCCAGGGCACCCTATTATTACCAATGATGTACTTATTATCTATCAGTTATTAGTTTTACATAGGAATCCCTCAGAAGACTATGAACTTAATAGTTCTTTACTATATACTTCGTAGCTATCACAGTGTCTAGTGTAATGTTTCTGAAACATATCAAATGACGATGTTCCAAACTTGACTGTAGTGACGGCTTCATGGATCTATGAAAATACCCAAAATCATTTAATTGCATGCTTCAAATGAGCAAAGTATACTTTAAGAAAGCTGTTGTGTGTGTGTGTTTTTAATATCACTTCTCTTAGTGTCTCCCAACATAAGCACATACATACACAGCAGGTCCTTCTCCTTTACCTTTTGCAGGAAACATATTCAGTCTATTAAATATATGGAAAAACGACAAGAAGTAAAAAAAAAAATGAGTAATAAACACATTTAAGTGTTATGTAAAAGTGGAAAGCTGGTATTATTGTTAGAACTTAGTTCCCTTTAATTTTTAAGGATATATATATATTTGTGTGTGCGTATGTGTGTGTGTGTGTGAACAAACTCTAGGTTTTTTTTTTTTCCAATTGTTTGTTATCTTTTTATGATAGGGCCACACTCTTCTTTCCTTTCATCTCACCTGTCCCAGCTTCTCTTCATAACTGCTCAAAACATGTCTATAGAAATGTCTGTGACAAATTCTCAGATCACTAAGGAAAAATTACAAACCAAGGAAAATAATATCAAAACTAGAAAAGAACACATAAAACTTTCTCTGAGCTATCTTACTAGTTGTCTCCTCCAAAAGGTCTCCAGCAACAACTGTTTCAAAATGAATTCATCTGCTTTTGGAAAATAAAAAGCCAGGTCTATGCTGGCAGGATATTTTAATCATCTTCCAAGTATTACTTTAAATAAATATACAAGAGAAAATAAGGAAGCCTAATCCAAACTTCTTTGTATACGGACATGTATCAAGGCCTCTGAAGCTAAAGCAGTAATATGCTGGCATAATATGTAATATGCTGGCATGGAAACTGGTAGTTTCCAATCTTTTCCAAACAAGTCCCAGTAATTGAAATTCCAGGGGAGGAGGGAGAAACACTTGTAGAAAGTGAAATACTGTTTTACCTGGATATTCAAAATACAGATTATCATTTTATAAGCTTTAGAAATTCTATTATAAATGAAACTCTTTGTCAATTCTAATATTTCCCAAACTTTTTGACCAAATAATTTCTCTGCTATATTTCTTAGTAATAACTTTTAATAGGCTTTATTATTAGCTTATATTAATAGCTGATAATATTATAAAATATTTGGGAAGCGTTGTGCTTAAATTTTGATACACTTGAACTTATGTGCAGAGTATTGATTTAGAGTAATATTAATTTATATAATCATGAAAAGTCTTAAGCTAATTTTTAATAAAAGTATATTCCTAGTATGAAAGCAGTGGATTTGTCAGAAATTTAGTTCTTTGGTGCACTAGTAAGCTACCATGATGATTTAGGATATTAATATTCTGGTAGATTGGCAGAAATATCTTGCTTCAGGCCTACATTTTTCTTCCTACCTTTGCTATTTTTCATTGCACCTTATAGTGAAGTTATATTGTAAAACATCCCCGTCACTTGGAAATTCTTTGTAAAAAAGATTCTATTTTTGAGAGGAAAAAAATACACCATATTTTTTCAGAACTTACCAACTTAGCTAAAGTTAAGATGGAATATTTCAGGACTGTATTTTTTCACTTGGTTGATTTCTACCAGAGTGACTTCTTCCTTTCACTGTTCAATATGTGTGTGATATTTTAGGTACCATGTATGTGTGTGCTCATACTTGTTTAAAAACGTAAATACTAAGAAGTCCCTGCATTGTCTTCTTATGATAAAGTCAATTTTTAAACTAAATTAGTGTCTATTTTGTTATTAAGGTAATATTTTCTGTCAAATGTGACACATTTTTTTCAAGCAGGTATAATTCATTTATTAACACGTGTCTCAAATATGGAACAATTTTAAGGGAAATATGTAAAAATTGTCTAATAAAGCAAGGCACAATGTATTCAGGGCATTTTTTTGGATAGTTTCATGGGAAGGTAGTGAAACCATGATAGTTTTCAAAAGAGTGTGAATAGTTCTAAAACTGTCATTATTGAAAATTACCATTATTATTTTCATACCATTCACTACTTCAGTGATATACAGCTTGTCAAAAGCTCTCCATTTAGGTTAAATTTAGTTGCATATCAATTGAAGAACTTTAAAGAAATTAAGATAAATGTATCCTATTATATATAAGTGCAAATTGTCCTTTTTTGATAATAAGGTATTTTTATTCTTTATCTTGGCATGAAAATCTTATTTAAATGATGAATATTTTAGAAGGTGATAAAACAATTTGGTTCCAAATCTACAATAAAATAGTTTAGTACTAAAAATCTAGAAATTGCTTTGATCTTGAAATTTCCCTGAATCTGTGCATATCATTGATTTAAAAATATATATATAGTAGAAAGCAAGAACTGAGGAAGACTCCTCAGATGGCTCACAGAGGCCAGATTCTTTCTTGAAGGGAGCCAGCCATTATCAAATGATGACAAATGCTCTGTTTTATAAAGGAAGCATTGGAATATTCTAGAATAAGCTAGTTATTGCAATTTCTATCTAAGAAGGTGATACTTTTCTTTTAATTCTGAATTATAGGCTTTGACTTCCAGTACTTTGCCAACAAAGGTCCTTCTAGTCAAGGCTATGGTTTTTCCAGTGGTCATGTATGGATGTGAGAGTTGGACTGTGAAGAAAGCTGAACACCAAAGAATTGATAGTTTTGAACTGTGGTGTTGGAGAAGACTCTTCAGTGTCCCTTGGACTGCGAGGAGATCCAACCAGTCCATTCTGAAGGAGATCAGTCCTGGGATTTCTTTGGAAGGAATGATGCTAAAGCTGAAACTCCAGTACTTTGGCCACCTCATGCGAAGAGTTGACTCATTGGAAAAGACTCTGATGCTGGGAGGGATTGGGGACAGGAAGAAGAGGGGACAACAGAGGATGAGATGGCTGGATGGCATCACTGACTCAATGGACATGAGTTTGAGTGAACTCCGGGAGATGGTGATGGACAGGGAGGTCTGGAGTGCTGCGGTTCATTGGGTCGCAAAGAGACGGACATGACTGAGTGACTGAACTGAACTGAACTGAATAGGCGACTAAATCCACCACTGAGAAAAATTGGAAACAATAAAGTTTTACATATAAGTATATATATATGCATATATATCAAAATAATGTTTTTGAAGGTATTAGGAGAAAATAAGCAGTAATGATGTATGGGAAACAAGCTTAGGAATGACAAAAATTTGACAATAAATCATCTTAGTCCCTGATATTGGATTAGGTTATACTGGGTTCCAAGAATCTATAAACAGCAAATATATACCCTCTTTGAAAGAAGACATTATCCTAGCTAGGAAACCTTTTTTCTTTTTACTAATAATTTTTCATTAATAGAGTAAACAAAAAACAAGTCAGTTGTATGAACAATCAAGACAATGTGAAGTAATCATAAAAGAAGTAAAATAACAGAAGCAGATGCACATGGTCTTGCCAATAATTAATCAATTTTATCAGTTTTTTCAAAAGAGTCAACTTTGGGCTATATTAGTCCCTTCAATTTTTTATGGGTTTTTATTTCATTAATATCTGCTTTTTATTAATTCATTCCTTCTAAATTTTTGTATTTAATTTATTATGTTTTAGAGTTTATGATCCACAAGAGCATTGGAGATACCAGACAGAGACTTTAAAATAACTGTAACCTTTAGTAGGTAACTAAACATTAAAAAAATAA
Source organism: Bos javanicus (assembly GCF_032452875.1). Taxonomy (NCBI): domain Eukaryota; kingdom Metazoa; phylum Chordata; class Mammalia; order Artiodactyla; family Bovidae; genus Bos; species Bos javanicus. Next base: position 72,333,096 of record NC_083870.1, on the reverse strand, counting down.
GAAGCAGCAGCAAATAGATCTTACAGCTAAAACGAAAAGCCTCCAAACTAAGAATTTAGTGTATGATCTAGATATAAACTGAAGAATTATTGAACCGGAAATTAGGTAAAATAAAAGGATATTTAGAAATAAAGCATGAGCAACAAAAAGTGTATAAAAAGAAGATTTAACAAAAGTAAAATTGAAGTGCCAGCAAGAAAAGAGAGGTGGTACAAAAGCAATATTAACATTTATAAGGAAATAGAAATTTACAAATGAGTAAACCATGCATTCCAGGTGTCTTAGGAATTCTAAATAATGAAAACAAAGAACTCTTTCTAAACATGCCTTTCAGAACCATTACTGAAAGCAAAAAAAAAAAAAAAGTGAGAATCTTAAAAGCAGTAGGAGAAATAAAGACTGATTTTCTTCAGAGAAGTAAGACCGACAACTAAATTTTCTAAAGAAACAATGGAAATCAGAAACCTGCATCTTTAACATACTGGAAGAATATACTTATCAAACTGGAATCCTATATCCAGTCAATATTTTATCAGGAAAATAGCCAACCTAAGAAAAACAAAACTAAAAGAATTCATTCTTTGAGATGGACAAAAAGTAAAATTAAAACAGACCTCTTGGCAAGGGGAAAATATCTCATATTGAAAAGTGAATGTGAATGTTAAATTATATTATTTACTATTTAAAGGATTTATATATGCAACAAAAGTATTATAAATTGTGAGATAGGGTAAAAACAGTTATTATTCATAAAATGACCATGTGGTAATCCATCAAGAAAGTCTCAACAAATAACAAAGGATAGAATCATACAAATGGCTTTCTCTGATCACAACATATTTAAGGTAAAAATCAACAACAATAAAAAAAAGTAGATAATACTCATATATTTAAAAAATTAAGAAATAGCAAATAATATGCAGGTCTAAATAAATAATCATTTTTCAATCTTAAAATTAAGAACACATAGTAGATTAAACACAATAAAAAAAGAAAAAATTAAGAAGCAGAAATTCAAGATTTCATGCAAAGATGGGCACAATAAAGGACAAAAATAGTAAGGACCTAACAGAAGTAAAATCTATTAAGAAGAGGTGGCAAGAATACACAAAAGAACTATACAAAAAAGATCTTCATGGCCCAGATAACCATGATGGTGTAATTGCACACCTAGAGCCAGACATCCTGGAATGTGAAGTCAAGTGGGCCTTAGAAAGCATTACTATGAACAAAGCTAGTGGAGGTGATGGAATTCCAGTTGAGCTAGTTCAAATCTTGAAAGATGATCCTGTGAAAGTACTGCACTCAATATGCCAGCAAATTTAGAAAACTCAGCAGTGACCACAGGACTGGAAAAGGTCAGTTTTCATTCCAATCCCAAAGAAAGGCAATGCCAAAGAATATACAAACTACCGCACAATTGCACTCATTTCTCAAGCTAGCAAAGTAATGCTCAAAATTCTCCAGGTTTCAGAAGCACATGAACCATGAACTTCCAGACGTTCAAGCTGGATTTAGAAAAGGCAGAGGAACCAGAGATCAAATTGCCAACATCTGCTGGCTCATCGAAAAAGCAAGAGAGTTCCAGAAAAATATCTATTTCTGCTTTTTTGATATGCCAAAGTCTTTGACTGTTGTTGATGACAACAAACTGTGGAAAATTCTTAAAGAGATGGGAATATCAGAGCACCTAACCAGCATCCTGAGAAATCTGTATGCAGGTCAGGAAGCAACAGTTAGAACTGAACATAGAACAGCAGACTGGTTCCAAATTGGGAAAGTAAATGCCAAGGCTGTCTATTGTCACCCTGCTTATTTAATTTATATGCATAGCATATCATGTGAAATGCCAGGCTGGATGAAGCACAAGCTGGAATCAAGGTTACTGGGAGAAATATCAATAACCTCAGATATGCAGATGACATCACCCTTATGGCAAAAAGCAAAGAAGAACTGAAGAGCGTCTTGATGAAAGTGAAAAAGGAGAATGAAAAAGTTGGCTAAAGAGTCAACATTCAGAAAACTGAGATCATGGCATCCAGTCCCATCACTTCATGGCAAATAGATTCAGAAACAATGGAAACAGAGACAGACTTTATTTTTGGGAGCTTCAAAATCACTGCAGATGGTGACTGCAGCCATGAAATCAAAAAATGCTTGCACCTTGGAATAAAAGGTATGACCAAACTAGACAGCATATTAAAAAGCAGAGACATTACTTTGCCAACTATATATAAACTATATACATTCATATGAGTGAGGCTTTTGTCTGTGGATGGCTCCTTGCATTCTTCTGGAATGGAAGAAAAACCTCTTGGGTATTGATGTGAAGGCAAGGTACTTCTCATGCTTCTCAGTTCACTTCAGAACATCAATACCCAAGAGGTTTTTCTTGCATCCAGAAGAATGCAAGGAGCCATCTACAGACAAAAACCTCCCTCATATGAATGTATATAGTTATAGATTTGATGTTTGATACAAACCTTTTTTCTCTCATAGTTCTGGAGACTGAAAACTGATATTAAGGTGCTGAGATCACGCTGCCTTCTTGTTCAAAGACAGTAGTTTCTTGCTGTGTCTTCTCTTATCAGAAGAGGCAAGACAACTCTCTGTAGTTTCTTTTGTAAGAGATATGCCTTTTCTAAATCCAGCTTGTATATAGGAAAGTTTTTGGTTCACCTAGTGTTGAAGCCATTTTGAGCATTACCTTGCTAACATGTGAAATCAGTGCAATTGTATGGAGGTGTGAACATTCTTTGGCACTGCCCTTCTTTGGGATAAGAATGAAAATTGATCTTTTCCAGTCCTGTGGCCACTGCTGAGTTTTCCAAATCTTTTGGCATACTGAGTGTAACACTTTAAAAGCATCATCTTTTATGATTTTTATTAGCTCAGCTATAATTCCATCACTTCCACTAACTTTATTTATAGTAACACTTGATGTCACACTCCAGAATGTCTTACTCTAGGTGAGTGATCATACCATTATGGTTATCTGGGTTATTAAGACCTTTTTTTGTACAGTTCTTCTGTGTATTCTTGCCACCTCTTCTTAATATCTTCTGCTTCAGTTAGTTCCTTGCCATTTCTGTCCTTTATTGCCCATATTTTTGCATGAAACATTTCATTGGTATCTCTAATGTTCTTGAAGGGAGCTCTAATCTTTCCCATTCCATTGTTTTCCTCTATTTCTTTGCATTGTTCACTTAAGAAGGCTTTCTTATCTCTCCTTGCTATTCTTTGGAACTCTGCAATCAGTGGGCACACTGATTTTCTTTTCCTCCTTTGCCTTTCATTTCTCTTGTTTTCTCAGCTGTTTGTGAGGCTTTGTTGGACAACCAATTTGCATTTTTATATTTCTTTTTTGGGGGGATGGTTTTGGCTACCATCTCCTGTATAATGTTATGAACCTTCATCTATAGTTCTCCAGGTACTCTATTAGATCTAATCCCTTGAATCTATTTGTCACTTTCATTATATAATCATAAGGGATTTGATTTAAGTCATACCTGAATGGCCTAGTGGTTTCCCTACTTTATTCAATTTAAGTCTGAATTTTGCAATAAAGAATCTTGAACTGGATCTGAGCCGCAGTCAGCTCCCAGTCTTGTTTTTGCTGACTCTAATGAGCTTCTCTAACTTTGGCTGTGACGAATGTAAACAGTCTGATTTCAGTATTGACCATCTGGTGATGTGCATCTGTAGAGTCTCTTTTGTGTTGTTGGAAGAGAGTGTTTGCTATGACCATTGTGTTCCCTTGGCAAAACTCTGATAAACTTTCCATTGCTTCATTTTGTACTCCGAGGCTGGTATCTCTTGACTTCCTGCTTTGCATTCCAGTCCCCTATGATGAAAAGGAAATCTTGTTTTGATGTCAGATCTAGAAGGTCATGGAGGTTTTCATAGAACCATTTGACTTCAGCTTCTTTGGCTTCAGTGACTGTGGCATAAAGTTATATTACTGTGGTATTGAATGGTTTTCCTTGGAAACAAACAGGATCATTCTATCATTTTTGAAATGCTCCCAAGTACTGCATTTTGGTCTCTTTTGTTAATTAGTTGAGCTACTCAATTTCTTCCAAGGGATTCTTGCCCACAAGAGTAGATATAATGGTCATCGGAATTCAGTTTGTCCATTCCCATCCATTTTAATTCACTGATTGCTAAAATGTGGATGTTCACTCTTGCCATCTCCTATTTGACCACATCCAATTTCAGATCAGATCAGATCAGTCGCTCAGTTGTGTCCGACTCTTTGCGACCCCATGAATTGCAGCATGCCAGGCCTGCCTGTCCATCACCAACTCCCGAAGTTCACTCAGACTCACGTCCATCAAATCAGTGATGCCATCCAGCCATCTCATCCTCTGTCATCCCCTTCTCCTCTTGCCTCCAATCCCTTCCAGCATCAGAGTCTTTTCCAATGAGTCAACTCTTCGCATGAGGTGGCCAAAGTAATGGAGTTTCATTAGCATCATTCCTTCCAAAGAAATCCCAGGGCTGATCTCCTTCAAAATAGACTGGTTGGATCTCTATGCAGTCCAAGGGACTCTCAAGAGTCTTCTCCAACACCATAGTTCAAAAGCATCCATTCTTCATGGCTCAGCCTTCTTCACAGTCCAACTGTCATATCTATACATGATCACAGGAAAAACCATAGCCTTGACTAGACGAACCTTTGTTGGCAAAGTAATGTCTCTGTTTTTCAATATGCTATCTAGGTTGGTCATAACTTTCCTTCCAAGGAGTAAGCGTCTTTTAATTTCATGGCTGCAATCAATATCTGCAGTGATTTTGGAGACCAGAAAAATAAAGTCTGACACTGTTTCCACTGTTTCCCCATCTATTTCCCATGAAGTGATGGGACTGGATGCCATGATCTTCGTTTTCTGAATGTTGAGCTTTAAGCCAACTTTTTCACTCGCCACTTTCACTTTCATCAAGAGGCTTTTGAGTTCCTCTTCACTTTCTGCCATAAGGGTGGTGTCATCTGCATATCTGAGGTTAGTGATATTTCTCCCGGCAATCTTGATTCCAGCTTGTGTTTCTTCCAGCCCAGCGTTTCTCTTGATGTACTCTGCATATAAGTTAAATAAGCACGGTGACAATATACAGCCTTGACATACTCATTTTCCTATTTGGAACCAGTCTGTTGTTCCATGCCTAGTTCTAACTGTTGCTTCCTGACCTGCATACAAATTTCTCAAGAGGCAGGTCAGGTGGTCTGGTATTCCCATCTCTTTCAGAATTTTCCACAGTTTATTGTGATCCACACAGTCAAAGGCTTTGGCATAGTCAATAAAGCAGAAATAGATGTTTTTCTGGAACTCTCTTGCTTTTTCGATGATCCAGCGGATGTTGGGAATTTGATCTTTGGTTCCTCTGCCTTTTCTAAAACCAGCTTTAACATCAGGAAGTTCACAGTTCACATATTGCTGAAGTCTGGCTTGGAGAATTTTGAGCATTCCTTTACTAGCATGTGAGATGAGTGCAATTGTGTGGTAGTTTGAGCATTCTTTGGCATTGCCTTTTTTTGGGATCAGAATGAAAACTGACCTTTTCCAGTCCTATGGCCACTGCTGAGTTTTCCAAATTTGCTGGCATATTGAGTGCAGCACTTTCACAGCATCATCTTTCAGGATTTGGAATGGCTCAACTGGAATGCCATCACCTCCACTAGCTTTGTTTGTAGTGATGCCTTCTAAGGCCCACTTGACTTCACATTCCAGGATGTCTGGCTCTAGGTCAGTGATCACACTGTTGTGATTATTTGGGTCGTGAAGATCTTTTTTGTACAGTTCTTCTGTGTATTCTTGCCATCTCTTCTTAATATCTTCTGCTTCTGTTAGGTCCATACCATTTCTGTCCTTTATCAAGCCCATCTTTGCATGAAATGTTCCTTGGATATCTCTGATTTTCTGGAAGAGATCTCTAGTCTTTCCCATTCTGTTGTTTTCCTCTATTTCTTTGCATTGATCACTGAAGAAGGCCTTCTTATCTCTTCTTGCTATTCTTTGGAACTCTGCATTCAGATGTTTATATCTTTCCTTTTCTCCTTTGCTTTTCACTTCTCTTCTTTTCACAGCTATTTGTAAGGCCTCCTCAGACAGCCATTTTGCTTTTTTGCATTTCTTTTCTACGGGAATGATCTTGATCCCTGTCTCCTGCACAACATCACGAACCTCATTCCATAGTTCATCAGGCACTCTATCTATCAGATCTAGGCCCTGAAATCTATTTCTTACTTCCACTGTATAATTATAAGGGATTTGATTTAAGTCATACCTGAATGGTTTGGGGTTTTCCCTGCTTTCTTCAATTTAAGTCTGAATTTGGCAATAAGGAGTTCATGGTCTGAGCCACAGTCAGCTCCTGGTCTTGTTTTTGCTGACTGTAGAGAGTTTCTCCATCTTTAGCTGCAAAGAATATAATCAATCTGATTTCAGTGTTGACCATCTGGTGATGTCCATGTATAGAGTCCAATTTACATCCAATTTACTTCACAATAAACTGTGAAAATTCTGAAAGAGATGGGAATACCAGACCACCTGACCTGCCTCTTGAGAAACCTATATGCAGCTAAGGAAGCAACAGTTGGAACTGGACAAGGAATAACAGACTCGTTCCAAATAGGAACAGGAGTACGTCAAGGCTGTATATTGTCACCCCGCTTATTTCACTTATATGCAGAGTACATCATGAGAAACGCTGGGCTGGAATAAACACAAGCTGGAATCAAGATTGCCGGGAGAAATATCAATCACCTCAGATATGCAGATGACACCACCCTTCTGGCAGAAAGTGAAGAGGTATAAAAAGCCTCTTGATGAAAGTGAAAGAGGAGAGTGAAAAAGTTGGCTTAAAGCTCAACATTCAGAAAACTAAGATCATGGCATCTGGTCCCATCACTTCATGGGAAATAGATGGGGAAACAGTGGAAACAGTGGTAGACTTTATTTTTTGGGGCTCCAAAATCACTGCAGATGTTGATTGCAGCCATGAAATTAAAAGACACTTACCCCTTGGAAGGAAAGTTATGACCAACCTAGATAGCATATTCAAAAGCAGAGACATTACTTTGCCAGCAAAGGTCCAACTAGTCAAGGTTATTGTTTTTCCAGTGGTCACATATGGATGTGAGAGTTGGACTATGAAGAAAGCTGGGCGCTGAAGAATTGATGCTTTTGAACTGGTGTGGTGTTCAAAAGAATTGATGTGGTGTTGCAGAAGACTCTCGAGAGTCCCTTGGACTGCAAGGAGATCCGATCAGTCCATTCTAAAGGAGATCCGTCCTGGGTGTTCATTGGAAGGACTGATGCTGAAGCTGAAACTCCACTACTTTGACCATCTCCTGCGAGGTGCTGACTCATTGAAAAATACTCTGATGCTGGGAGGGATTGGGAGCAGGGGGAGAAGGGGATGACAGAGGCTGAGATGGCTGGATGGTATCACTGACTCGATGGACGTGCGTCTGAGTGAACTCCGGGAGTTGGTGATGGACAGGGAGGCCTGGCGTGCTGCGGTTCATGGTGTCGCAGAGTTGGACACGACTGAGTGCCTGAACTGAACTGAACTGAATTGAATTTACTTCGATTCATGGACCTAACAATTCAGGAAGATTTATTTGAACCTAAATGTTATTTGAATGATGTTGATTACTCCCATAAATTTTTTCATACATATTGAAACAATAGTTGTAGAATAAATTATGACTCCATGTATGAATTTAACTGTTTTCCCAAAATTGTTAATATTCTTCACTAGAGAAAGATTCTTGGTGCTAAACTACATTATTTTAAATGTTTCTCTTGGTTTACATGGAGTATAAATTTTTAAAATATAAACAACGCTCTAGGTTTTTCATTTAACGCTCTGTCCTCTGAAGTTCTTTGGTGAATATTGTATTTATAGCCTCTGATGCCAGCTGCTTTAAAATACAAGGTTTTTCTAACTGCCTCTTTCATCTGTGGCATTAGAGATGTTCAGAGGACAGGCAGCAAAAAATAGCATGATTTGCATTCAATGCAGAAGGTGTACAGTTAAACTTTCAAGTCTTAATGAAAGGTCATAAAATCTTACAGTACTGACCAAATAGCTTTCTTAGAACATTAAATCCCTCATGAATCCTCCTGTACCACTTTAAACACAAGTTAAAATTGCATATCATAAATACTGAATGCTTTCTTCCCTAATGTAAATTCACTATTATAACCTTGTCTGGCAGAGATGCTCCACTTAAAGGTCGGTAACATTTTCATTATCAGCTCTATCTCTGAGGGGTTGGCAATGCATCTGTTTCTGTTGGTAATGGGCTGAAAATGCTTATACAGATTTTTTTCTTTAAGTCAGCTGCTAGTGTAGCTCTTTTTGGACCCTAAGTTAAAACAAATGGAATTTCTTTAGTTTTCAATTTCTTTTCCCATTATTGTCCAGTTAAAACTACAATTCTGTAAGAGAATATATTTTTATGAATATATTATATCCAGAGCTTTAGATTGTCTCACTGTGTGTTTGTGTGGGAGTGTGTATGTGGGGAGGGGAGGGTTAGGCATATGTATAAGTAAGAACAAATAATGTTTTCTCAATGCTTAATATTCTTTGTGGTAGAAATGATACAAAAGAAAAAATCCCATTAAGATGCATGAGAACATCTCCACAAATTAAGTTCCCTACTTGAGTGGCAAGAGTATACTCCTACTAGTATAAAGTGTACTTGAAGCATACAAAAGATTAAAATGTTCTGAATTATATTGCATTTCACGAAAGCAATGGCTCTACTTCTCAATGAGAATATATGAAATGCATTTTTGAATGAAGTGAAAAGTTAATAAGAAATCAGTTTCACTTCTGTATTTTGTGGAGGTATTTGCTAAAATGCATTAAAGTTTTAGCATTATCACAGAAGACTAGGCTGGATCTCACTTCTAGGAAACCTAAACCACCATGGTTGCCAAGATATTTTGAGGCATTGACTTTCTTAATGACAGATATACTCCAGGAAAGAGATGCTGAATGGCATAGTATGGGGCTCACTGGATGGGTGAGTATTTCCTGATTTCATTTCTGAAATTTCATATGCTTGTGTAAATATACTTGCTATCATTGACAAGATCCATTATCCCATTTTCCCTGGCCCCTTAAATTCTGGAAGTAATTAATTTAGAAAACAGGGAATTATCTGACTCTCAGAAATTTAGAAGGGTTTGTTGAATACTTGACATTCACTAGTTCAAGAGAATGAAAGAATGACCTAACCTAAAATACAGAAAATGGACCTCTATGATAATTACAATATGTTCTAAGTCACTTCCCAGTTCCACTCACAGCTATCTTCATAATACACACAGGTTAGGAAAAGTCATTCTTGATATCATCTTGTCCAGACATTATCCTATCCTTTGATCTAAAATTTACAATAGCACAAAATAAGTCATAGTCAGAGACTTGGGGTATCACACCACCCCTTTATGTTAAAATTCTGTGTTTTTTACATATTATATAAGAAAACCTATAAAATATTATATCCTTGTTTAGTTAACATTAGGTATTTTACCAGAACTAAGTAGACATTGTATTAGTGCTTTGAGAATAGAAATACATATAGCCTCACACTGTAAATCACAGAAAATAAATAAATGCCTATTTTAGGCAGTTTCATTTTGAGAAGATGATACCAGATTTCTATAATATCAGGATTGATTTGTAAAAGATCCAAAAATATCCATCCAGCTTAATTTACTTCAATTATGTTTGAATAACTGATGCACTTATTACTCTTAGGCCTGCTTCCTTATTATGTGTGTATATGTGTATATATATATGAACTTGGAACTAAAAAGTAAATGGCTCTTGTGCTTCCCTTGGAAGACATTCTACAGTCTTATGCCACTTGAAATCTTCCCTTTCATTTATCAAGTAATGACTTAATTATTTTTGTTTATTTCTTTCACTGAAATACTTGAAACTCTAATAGATTCTGCCTTTTCAGGGAGTTGTACCTGTGGTACTGTGTCAGAAAATAAACAAATGAATTTATCAGGTGTTCTTTTAAGACCTTTAGTGACACACTAGGTAAGTAAGAAAGATCCTTATTAGGTCCCTTCGGTCCCATCACCTTCCCCAACTTTGTCATTGGGATGGTAATTCTTTGACCCTGCAGTCCACTTGAGCAGCTTAGATAACTTATTTCATTCATTTTCTCTGTTTCCAGGTTGTCCCATGCTAGTGATTAGTGCTCTGGTCAAGGACGTGCTCCCTTGTCCTTTTCAACTTGAGCTGGAAGTGTTAGATGCTTGTGATCACTACTGTCTTTAGGGTTATGGTAGTAATTTGCATTTGAGCTGGTTACTGTGCCAATCTTGAGGGCCTGCTATGTTCAGCCATGAATAGTAGTTGGAAATTATGGGACTATTACAAAGGATTCAGCCTTCAAGAAGGAGTCTTGATCATAAAAACTCATTTTTCAAGGATAAGCTTGGAATCTTTTGCCATTATAAGTTGTGTGTGTGTGTGTGTGCGCGCGCGCATGTATGGCATACCTTCTTTAGTGAATTTTAAGCTTATGACAGGTAGGATATATTAAAATAAATCGGGTGATTTCACTACTCTACCATCAGTGAGAGAGAGTAGTGACCTCTCTCACTACTATCATCAAAGTAGTACCGACACTACTTTGATAATGTGTTGCCTTATTAAAGAGATTTAGAAGCCTTCTACTAAGAAAGTTTTATTCTGCCAGACCTTTCTATTTTTGACCAGTTGACATTTGTTCCAAGCTTTTATTTCCTGTTCACCATGACACTATCGAACCTTGTCCTTAGCTAGGTGCTCAGTAGAAATATTTTAACAAAACAATTCATTAAAATGTTAACTAGTCATAATAGAATTAATTATAAAAACATGTTTATATAAGACTTAATAGGTATTAGTTACCAAAGATAATGCTGGAAATTCTAATATACTCCGGAAAAGGGTACCAATATTCAAAGAGTATGAGGGGAAAAAAGATTAAGTCATTCATTTAACTATAGCTCTGGTGGTAAAGAAACTGCCTGCAATGCAGGAGACCCCAGTTCAATTCCTGGGTCGGGAAGATCCCCTGGAGAAGGGATAGGCTACCCACTCCAGTTTTCTTGGGCTTTCCTTGTGGCTCAGCTGGTAAAGAATCCACCTGCAATGTGGGAGACCTGGGTTAGATCCCTGGTTTGGGAAGATCCCCTGGAGAAGGGAAATGCTATCCACTCCAGTATTCTGGCTTGGAGAATTCCATGGATTGTATAGTCCATGGGGTCGCAAAGAGTCGGACACTACTGAGTGACTTTCACTTTCACTAAGTCAACTAGATAAAATTTATCTACCTACATCCTTCTGTTATAATTTCTTTCCGTTCCCACTATTCTTTATTTCAACTCACAGTTGACAATTAGCTTTGTGTTCTTCACAAACAAAATTTGGGAATTCTTGACTTTGGACTTATTTATGTACTACCTATAATCATGTTAAAGCTTCCCTGTTGGCTCAGATGGTAGTCTGCCTGCAATGCAGGAGAACTGGGTTTAATCCCTGGGTTGGGAAGATCCCCTGGAGAAGGGAATGGTTACCCACTCCAGTATTGTCTGGAGAATTTCAAGGACAAAGGAGCCTGGTGGGCTACAGTCCATGGGGTCACAAAGAGTCAGACAGGACTGAGCAACTAACACTTTCGCTTTCAAAATCATGTTAAATATTTCATAATCTACGCATGTCACCATTAAAGAAACTCTTTTCTAATTCTAATATGATCTCTTGGTTTTCCGGGGAAACCCAGGAACCTAGGAAAGGGGTTTACAAGAAGGCATTAGAGGTGACTCACTCAGTAAAGAGTCTGCCTGAAATGCAGGAGACCTGGGTTCAATCCCTGGATCAGGAAGATCCCCTGGAGAAGGAAATGGCAACCCACTCCAGTATTCCTGCCTAGAAAATCCTGTGGATGGAGGAGCCTGGCAGGCTACAGTCCATGGGTTTGCAAAGAGTCAGACATGACTGAGCAACTAACACATACGTTAGATGAAATCCTAACTGTATAGCAATAAAAGGAGAGAACTAACAAACAACAGAAAAATCCTCTTTTGTAAGTTAGAAGAAATCATCAGAGCATAAATAGAAAGAAACCACTACAGAGTAGTATCACTGAGCGATATTGAAAGAATGCTTTAAAGTGATTATGGTTAACAGTTCCAAGCAGCAATTACAAATCAATAATAGCATTTTAAAGTGTTTAATATTATGGACTTTGACATCAAAGAGATTACACAGACAGGTAAAGAGTTGTGAAACTGAAATGAACCACTGGGTCTTGTATTAAATTGATCCTTGGCCATATTCCAGAGCCCATTTGAAGGAGAATAATGTACTAGTAATCCTTGAGAAAAAATAGACAAGAGTGATGTGTCACTTGATTAAGAAAATAGGGGGATAATGGCAGTTTAGACTACTCCCACTTCCCAGGATATGTGCATTTTTAAAGATACAGTTTCAAACATCAGCCAAAAAGTATGTTAGATCAATGGATTTTGATGGTTATCAATCTTCAAATCACATTTCTTAAGGAGCCTTTAGGTTAGTATGGTGTTTTGTTATCATTAATCTCTGTCAATGTGGTGCTGTGCAGCAGAACCATGAGGAGGATTTACTAAAATACAGATTGCTGGGCCCACCATACAGGGTTTATTATGCTGAAAGTATAGGGTGCCACTTGAGAATTTGCTTTTCTAATTCCCAAGTGATGCTGCTGGTGGTGATTCATGGACATTACTTAAATATATTAAAAAATGCAGGCATAAGATAATATTTTTTTTACTGTAGAAAATAAAATTATACATTAGATTAAATTCAGTTCAACAGAGAGGAGAAAAAAAAAAGAAGGAAAGGAACATCACATTATTGTGGTAATAGAATGCACTGAAATAAATACATCTCATCTAATACTGAAATATTACCAAACATGCTGTGATAGTTATTGTATAATCACTCATCTTTATGTGAAAAAAACAAACAAACAAACTGCTGACTAAACAATATTCTGTTGCCAGATCCTCCTGCTGAGGTTTTCTTTTCTAGATGCACAGACTTTGCAGCTCATGATTGCCCATAATTTTCTTCTTATATTTACTTAAGGGGATAATTTGGCTTTCAATAAATAGCAATTAAAACATGTAAATATATTTTCAGCCATTTTCTGAAATGTGAGAGAGTAGTTCATACTTGAATAACAATGGTTGTTTATATATTATATAGTGATTTACTATTCCTTTTGCTTATTACAGAGTTCTTTGTTCTATTTATCTTATTGTTCTATTTATCTTAAATCAAGTTTTTTACAATGTAACTGTCTAGATTTTTATCTTTGATAACACAAACACAAATCTAGATTTTTCAGAACAAAATAAAGATTGGATTTATTTTGCCTTTGGATCAGTTAAAAGTGATGAGTGAAAAATTCAACAAAATAATAACATTTGGGTTACCCCGAAGAGAATTACTCAGTTTCTGGGGAAAAAAAAAAACAACACAGTCGTACTATGTATATTCTCATAAATTTATAATTTTTGGACCACATTGCTAGTTAATACCTCATGGAATAAACAGGCAGTAGAAGAGGTAAAGAAGTTTGAGAAATGAACTTCAGGAAGTCTTCTAAAACCTTGGTGATGATAAGTGGATATTAATTTTATTGATTTTATTGGCATGTTACATATATTGTATAAACATTCTAGTATGTTTTCATGTTCAAACATTAAAATTCATAATCCCTTTGCTTTAAAGAGTGTTAAAGAATAAACCAAGGTAGCCATTACTTTGAGATATAAAATTTCAGTGTCCTTTCTTCATTATACATAAGTTCATTAATTTTTTGAACTCACTACATGATCTTGGGTAAGTGATTTGCTTGATTCATACCTGCTTTTTTGTAAATTGAAGGTTAGATTAAATTTCTTTTACATTCTTCTCAAAGGTGACACACTACAGTTTTCTGATTCCCTTGTTTCTAAATTTAAGCAGTTGTCATAAGGAAAACTGAAAATTTTTATAGCAATATTATAAAACTCCAATTGTTTACTTTTGAGTAAGACAAGTTCTTCTTTTCCTTTTTTTTTTTTAATTTCTATCTTCTAGAATGTTTCCAGGCACCATATTTCCCCCATTACATTTCTATCATTCAGTTCAGTTCAGTTCATTTGCTAAAGTTGTGTCCAACTCTTTGCGACCCCATGAATTGCCCCACGCCATGCCTCCCTGTCCATCACCAACTCCCGGAGTTCACTCATACGCAAGTCCATCCAGTCGGTGATGCCATCCAGCCATCTCATCCTCTGTCGTCCCCTTCTCCTCCTGCCCCCAATCCCTCCCAACATCAGAGTCTTTTCCAATGAGTCAACTCTCCGCATGAGGTGGCCAAAGTACTGGAGTTTCAGCTCTAGCATCATTCCTTCCAAAGAAATCCCAGGGCTGATCTCCTTCAGAATGGACTGGTTGGATCTCCTGGAAGTCCAAGAGACTCTCAAGAGTCTTCTCCAACACCACAGTTCAAAAGCATCAATTCTTCGGCGCTCAGCTTTCTTCACAGTCCAAATCTCATGACTAAGTATTACCTTACTTATTCTTAAATCACCCTGTTCCCTCGTCCTTCCCAGTTCACAGAAATTGGGCTTATAAAAGCTGGCTTGGAGCCCCCTCCCCTAAGCACTACACCTATTGCTGTGGTTGGTGTGTGTGGACGTGACCTGGCAGGTACTTCTATCATTATGCTGATACAATAAGCCTTTCTAAAAGTTACACCTTTTCTAAAAGCAGATAGAAAATATGAGCTAATCAAGAAAGAAAATGTTATGTCAAGTTGTATAAATGTCCTTTACTCAAATTTCCATAATAAAGTAGGAAACTAATGATGCTAAGTTACATATTTTAAATGAGATAATTTTTATTTTCAGGAAAAATTTTCATGGATATAAATGTAATCAATAGAAGAAGTAAGAGAACTAACGGTTATCATATGTTCATTATACTCTGGGAACACTGAGATACTAATTCTTTTTTACAGAAAAAATACTGTAATGATAAAATATAAATAAAACTTGTGCCCTGAAGAGACAGAGTGGTTATTCAAACCTATAAAAAATGGAAAATTAACTAATAGAGAAATATCTTTGAATCTTCAGAAAATATATATATATATATTTAGAAAATGTATAATGTAACATGTTTTGCTATGCTATGCTAAGTCACTTCAGTCGTGTCCGACTCTGTGCGACCCCATAGATGGCAGCCCACCAGGCTCCCCTGTCCCTGGGATTCTCCAGGCAAGAACACTGGAGTGGGTTGCCATTTCCTTCTCCAATGCATGAAAAGTGAAAAGTGAAAGTGAAGTCACTCAGTTGTGTCCGACTCTTAATGACCCCATGGATTGCAGCCTAACAGGCTCCTCCGTCCATGGGATTTTCCAGGCAAGAGTACTGGAGTGGGGTGCCATTGCCTTCTCCCATAATGTAACATAAGATGCAAGTAATATTAATAAAAGTTATCTACCTGTATATACAAGATATATTAATATTAGTTACATTTTATTTGAGGTCACAAAGAGTTGGACATGACTTAGCAACTGAGCACAAGCACACATCACATATAGATCAGGAGAGAAAGAGAGATTCAGAAAGATTGCATCATTTTCTCAGAAATATCAATTGCTCCACACAGAGAAGTTTAAGTGATTGAGGACTACAACATGGAGGAGATGAAATTTTATTCTGTGCTCGAATTATTGTTGTCCACTTGTTTACCCTGGAGCTTCCATGGTTATGTTTAAGAATATTACCTTTTAAGTAGACTGTAAACTTCATGCAACCATACATTATTGATTGTATTGATAGATTTTATATATGTGTTTGATTTACCCAGGAAAGTGGCAGATATGAGTAGAGGAGATAGGTGGGTGTCAATAGACTTGATTTCTATCCCCCTCCCCTTACTTGATATATCTCTTGATCTTAATTGTGTTGTCCTACCTTTACCAACGGTACAAATAAATTAACAATGTTCTACGTCTCAAACTTGATTTCACACTTCTTAGTGAGTTCTGTGAAACTTTAATGCTTCATCATTTACAGCTACTTACAAAAAGTGTGTGTGAAATAACTGTGAAGGCAGAGAAGCAAAACACAAAGTTGTAATAATTCATCTGTAAAAAATAGTCTGTATATCGTGTAGGAGCACTGACAGGACTCTTTTTTTTTTTTCGACATTCAATTCCAACACTATAGAATTCTGCATTTGTCTAAGAAACAGGAAAAATGAATATTATAGGCCTGCCAAAACTAGGTGATGCTGTAATTATCAGGCTTTTTAAACTTCTCCATATTTTCCAGATACTAACAATGGCTTAAGCATGGTATAATCATGTCTTATCCAAAGAATTATGTGTTTTTCCTCCTTTAACTGAGATTTTTTAGCAATCTTTTGTTAAGCTTCAGTTGCAAAATCATTTGAAAATCGTATAATTTATCACTTTCTATATCTTTATGCTCAACTTATTGACAAATACTAGATATGCAACTGCAGACACAGTTTTCAAAAAAAGTATAATTGGTATAGTTATTTAAAATTTTTCCTGTTACAGAACTCACACTCATCTTAATGTAACAAATAATGCAGAGGCAATAATTTCAATTTTTCCATATGTTGTTATTCATATAAGAATGCTATCATATATCAGATACATTTATTGAATACTACTCTCAATGAGAAAAGACTAAAGGCTTGTTACTATTAATATAAATGTTCTCAGTTCACTGTCTGTTAAAAGAATTTCAATTCATCAGGAACTAATCACATTTCATTTTCATTGTTTTTGTTTTTCCTGTGGTCAATGCAGAGTAGTTGAGGTGTATGATAATCAAAGAATTGTTCATGGTTGACTCAACTTACACTCTTGCTTCATCAGTGCAGCATATTAAAGAGTGCCCCAAAATATTTAGCTTGATTGGTTAAGGCATTCTACTAGATTTCTGATATTATAGATTTCAAATATAGTATGAGTGGGGCAAGTATTTGCTTTTATCTCTCTCTTATGTGATATGAAAACTGTATGAAATAAGTTTCTTTTCAAAAATAAATTAATAAAGTTGTAATCTAATCTTTGCCATGTTAGTGGAGAAACATTAATTTTCTTCTTATAAGGGGAGAATATCTTAAATGTGTCATGATATTTGGGACTGTAAAAACAATAGTGTAATACAAGTGGAAATAGGTATTTGTTTTCTCAGAAATCTAATTTAAAAACAAAACAAAACTTTCTAACCTATTCTCAATAGATTGGCTATAGAGGTCTAATTTAATATGCATTTTTTCACATTATCTGCCACCACGGCTCTTTGTAGAGTTATATAAACTCATATGGTATATTCATTCTTATTTTCTAGTCTCATTTCCCAAATTGTTCATGCTTTCTCAGGTTGCTAATACAAGCACAACTATATTTAAAAGTACTTCTTCTGTCTTGTTTAATTAGAAGTAGAAATAAACATCCACAATAACTCAGATAGGAAATAATTATTTACCCATATGAAAACTTCTTAGGCCTTTATACATGTAGTTTATATAAATCCATTCCTTCTTCTGGATTAGAATTCCATAGGAAAAAAGAATCAGGTATTTTACTTCTTTGATTCTTCAGTGTTTAATACGATGTTTGACACATAATAGCCAAAGAACAGAGAAGGCAATGGAAACCCATTCCAGTACTCTTGCCTGGACAATCCTATGGATGGAGGAGACTGGTAGGTTGCAGTCCATGGGGTCACCAGGAGTCAGACACAACTGAGCAACTTCACTTTCACTCTTCACTTTCATGCACTGGAGAAGGAAATGGCAACCACTCTAGTGTTCTTGCCTGGAGAATCCCAGGGACGGCGGAGCCTGGTGGGCTGCCATCTATGGGGTCGCACAGAGTCGGACATGACTGAACCAACTTAGCAGCAGCAGCAGCCAAAAGAAAGGCTTTCTTTCTTTTAACTTATATTCACGTAGAAGTATTTGTTCATTCTCTCTCTGTCCTGCTTCCCTCTCTCTCTCTCTCTTTCCTGCACTACAATCTCTTATTAAGTAGAATGAAATATGAAAAAAAAAAACATTTATAGAATTCTCCTCTTCAGATCAGAACAAACTAGCTGACATTAGATGTCTCTTAAGTAAGAAAAAAAAATGATGTGACAAGGTGATTGTTCAGACTATGTACATAGATGAATACTAGAAATAGAACATGACTTTGAGTGAAAAATTCAAGATATAAGATGTGGTATGATGCAATACAAAAATAAGAACTTGGTAGTTATAATCATAGTAAAGAAAAAGAAGACTAAGTTAAAACATCTTTTATCGATTCCCTTCACCTGGGAGTTTAGTGTAAATACCGATTTATACACTATATTAAAAACAAAGACACACGTTTTTCCAATCAAGGATTAAAAAAGTCTTCCTAAAAATTTTAAGATAACAGCATATTTGGTAGGTTAAGAAACTTGAAATAAAGAGTAGGATAAGGATAATGAGCCTAGAGTTTTAAATCCTGTAGATCTTTATGTGGAATAGCACTAGCATTTAAACTCCTATTGTAACCATAATTATTTGAGGGCTCCAATCGCTAACACAATTGTTTCATTGCTTTTTTTCCCTGTATCGAGAGGTTAATCTAGATGACATACTTACACGTTTCTTAGATAAATATAAAGGTGTTAAATAGCTTTTGAAATGTTAGCCACCAAGTAGCATTAAACTAGTACATTTAAATATGATATTTAATAGCTTAATCCTAAAAAGGCAGTGAAAATAAAGTTTAATAATGTATTATCTGCTCTACTGATTATACTGAGAATTTAGAAGTGCAGGCTTAAGTGTGTGTGATATTGATCTGTCACCTCAGGAAAAGTTAATGAGATCACTCATACTTCCCTGGGAAATAAGCAGAGGGCACACCAGAATGGATAGAACATTGGTTCAAAGCTGATTTTATTACAATCTGAGTACTTAAAAGTTGTTTAAATGCTGTAGAAAGGCAACTGGAAATCATTTGACTTTTCCTCTCTAATTAAACCTGCCTGATATGGATTAGTGATCCATGAAATACAGAGAAACTTAGTCCTGATATTATGAATCTTAACCATTTAATTGGTCTCTAGCATCTTGTTAATGATTCTGTTTTCTAAAAAAAAGTCACATATTTATGCCATGTGACAATTTTATTTTACTTTTTTAAATTTATTTACTTACTTATTTTAGTTTGGACTATTTTGTGTGGATTACTTTAAAATCAGA
The DNA here is from genome assembly GCF_032452875.1 of Bos javanicus. NCBI lineage: Eukaryota > Metazoa > Chordata > Mammalia > Artiodactyla > Bovidae > Bos > Bos javanicus. The sequence goes on along the minus strand of NC_083870.1, from coordinate 72,313,752 downwards.
ACTGATTCTCTTATAGCTAAAATTCATCAAGATACACCCATTGTTTTGTTTCTGGCCACAAACCCCTCAGTGAAGCACTGGTCATATTACACAACAGCAGAATGACCTTAGAAAGCTCTCAGTTTTCACAGGCTGAGCCATATAATGGAGAAAGCCTGTGGAAGTGAATGGTAAAACTTTGGAATCAGGCTGAATGAAGCTTGAATTTTGGCTACTAGTTTATTAACTGGTTGACTTTGGATAGTTTGCTGACTTATCTTGCTTGGAATCAATTTTATCATTTATCAAAAGTACATAAAATGACTACCTCATATGGTTGTTTTGTAGATTAGATAATACAGGTAAATTATTTGGCTCTGTGCTTTGTAGCTGGTAAGTTATTATTTTAATTCATAATGTGTTTTATTGTTAATAACAGGGATAATGAAAACAAACTGTTTGAGGACCAACAGTATAATCTGTAACTGTAGTGGTTTTTGGTTTTTTTTTTTTGCTCTGATTTCAACTGTACATTTTCTGCCAGTGATAAATTCTAAAGTCACAGTTTTTTCATTTTGAGATGTGTCCAACCAGTAGAGGATAAACACTATCTCCCACTAGTATTGATTAAATTTATTTTTTTTATTTAACAATATTTATATAGTGGTTGATAATAGTTTTTATTAAACAAATATTTATCTATGGTTGATATGTACCAGCTATTAGGCACTTAAATATTATCTCATTTAATTCTCAAAAAGACCCTATGATGTAGGTTCTCTTCTTCTCCCCATGTTACAGAGGAGACATCTGCGACACAGTGACATTACATAACTTGCCTGAGGTCAGTTTGTAGCAGAAAGTGGCAGAGTAGGGATTTCAAACCAGGTGGTGCTTGGTTTTAAAAACTGTGTCATCTGCTTCTCTCTTACATGGCTCTATAGCAGCAGGTTTAATGAGGCTGTTGCAGGCACCACTTCCCTCCAGAGATGCTCACGGTGTTGCCAGCTCCTGACCTGCTGTTGTCCTGGCATTTGCTCCCTTTTACTGCCACTGTGGCTGACAAGCCAGTGGTCCTCTTCCCTACTGCTTGCAGCCTACAGCTGCTCTAAAGAAAAACACAATTCTTTTCACCTTGAAACAAAATAAATTTTCATTTTCTAAGTGTTAGCAAAGATGAACAGTCTTCTGTATAAATCCTAACATCTTCTGGCCTTCATTTCCATTGGTCAGATTCTTAAATTTTGGATTGATGGGTTCAGGAAAATGAATGTTGACAGATTATTTTCCATAAAGGCAATGCCAGATGCACATATCACCAATGATGCATGGGAGTGCCTGTTTTACCATATAATCACTGAAAAACTGAACGCAATCAATGTTTTTAAATATTTTGTTAGTTGGGTATGTTGAAAATTTGTATCTTATTATTAGAGTTTTCAGTAAGGTTGAGCATCCTATGTTTACTGGTCATTTCCTCTTTTCTAAATTGATGGCTACAGTTAACTAGTATGAATTACAGTACTGCACGCTTGTCATGTTCCTGACTCTGTGCTGTGCTTAGTTGCTCAGTCATGTCTGACTCTTTGCTACCCCAAGGACTGTAGCCCGCCAGACTCCTCTGTCCATAGGGACTCTCCAGGCAAGAATTATGGAATGGGAAGCCTATCCCCTCTGTTGGGGATTTTCCCAACCCAGAAATCCAACCCAGGTCTCCTGCATTACAGGCAGATTCTTTACCATCTGAGCCATCAGGGAAGCCTGACTCTGTGCCACTAGCTGTTAACCCAGGTTCATTCCCCTTCTCTTCTCAATAATATCATCTACTTATTCAGTCACTTTTTCTAAGACTTTTCCACCAGAATCGTTAGCAATTTCAACATATATACAAATGATCCTTGAATACTCTAGCCTTCTAGTCCTTGAAAAACCATCTCTCATTAGCAATCTTACATTCTACCCTATCTCAGGTGGAACTGCATCAGTTCCGTAATCTAAATATACTCCTCTTCTGAGGACTACTTCTTCATACCAGTTTGCTTTTACCTCTGACCTGATCCTCTCTACTAAGCCTCCAAACCATTGGCCATAGACCATTTTCATTGTTCTTCATTCACTTAATATCTTGACTCCCTTATTTTTATTGTTGTTGAGTCACTCAGTTGTGCCCAACTCTTTGCGATCCTGTGAACTGTAGCCCTCCAGGCTCCTCTGTCCATGGGATTTTCCAGTCAAGAATACTGGAGTGGGTTGCCATTTCCTTCTTCAGAGGATCTTCCCAACCCAGGGATGGAGCCCACATCTCCTGCATTGGCAGGTGGATTCTTTACCACTGAGCCACCAGGGAAACCCGAATCCCTTCTTTATCCAGATTAAATTCTGTGGTTAATGATTATAATCAATTTCTTGCATAGTCTCTCAATTTTCTCAACACTCTTCTTTCAATTCTTTCAATTTGCTTGATAATGAAATTTCATGAATATAGTTAAATTCAACTCTCTGCCTTCCCAGTCTCTGTGTTTTTTAGCTGATTACCTTTGTTTCTACTACATTCAGACATTGAATTTAGTAGAGCAACACTCCCATGTATAACCAACTACCATTCTCTGCACCCATATACCTTCCCATTCCTTCTCTTACCATACATTAGAATTCCTCAACGTTGGCATTATTAATGTTTTGGACTGGATAATACTTTGTTGTGGGAGCTGTACTCTGTATTGTCAGGTATTTAGCAGCACCCCTGGCCTTTACTCACTAACTGCTAGTCAAACCACCACCCCCCATCCCATCAAAAATATATCAAGGCATTGCCAAATGTTCTCTGGCAAGGAAAAGCAGATAAGCGGATTGTCTCTCTCTCTGAGAGTCACTGTCACAGATGAATATTTTTAGTCCCATCTAAGGCCAATTCCTCCTTTGTTTTCTCATCCCCATTTATTTAGTTAAGGACGTGGCTCCAAAAGTTTGATTCACACTTCTCTTTCATATGTCATCTATTTGTCACTCTCAGTTGTATAAACATGAAAACATGCGCATATTTCTATTTGAAGAAAAAGGAGGGAAAAGGTTATTACAATTCCAATTTCCTCTTATCTATCTCTCTATTTTTTACTTTTTTCTCTACTTCGGAGCTGTCAAAGAAAAAGAAGAAACTCATAGACAAACTCATAGTAATGCATGTGTAAAAATGCCCAACTTTTCAGAAGAATTGGACCACAGGAAAAAAAAAGAGCAAATTTTATTGTTCAAAATTTAAATTATAAACAATTCTTTTTGGATAATGTTTGGGTTAGTTTTGTTTTAGAAATAGATTTTCCTGTTTCTAATAGAGGGAAAAACAAATTGTTTCTAACTTTAATGGCTTATCTCAGTGTAAAAAAAAAGTTCAGGTATCCTTCTTGATCATGGCTATCTTATAATGCAAAGTTTTCAGGAATGCAAAACCTTTCCATAATATGTGGCATGCTAACTTAATCAATGTGTTTGAGATTAATGAAAAGATGTAATTTTTTTAAATTCAAAATAAGGCTTCTTCAGAGCTGTCTATATTCACTGCATCTAATTCCTCTCCTTTCTTAGACTCATTGCAATCTGGCTTTTGTTCCTACAAGTCCACTTAAATGCCTTTTATTATAGTCACTGACAACATCAACAAGGCTCAATTCATCTGTCAGTCTTTTTCTTACTACATCCACTAGCAGCAGCATTGGGCACAGTAGATCCTCTGTGATACATTTTCTTTACATGGCTTCATTTCATCAAATTTACTAGAGTTGCTTCTACTTTTCTGGGTGCTCTCTGTCAGATACTTTTGCAAGCTATTCCTCATTTTCCTTAGATATTAAAGTACACTAGGACTTATCACATACTGTTTTTTTTTTCTTTTCTATCTGCACTTATTATCTTAGAGATCTTAAATGTGAATTTTAATTTCAACTGTTACCCTGTGACTCCCAAATGTATTTCTCTGACACAAATCTCTCTCAAAACCTCCAGATATGTGTATTCTTTTCTTGACATCTCTATTTGAACATCTAATATGTTACTTAAAGTTATTACATCTAAAACCAAACTTGATTTTTACCACTCCACCTACAGTCTTCCCAATTGCAGCTATTGGAATTACACTCTTTCAATTATTCAGTACAAAACCTGTAGTCATCCTTAACAATTCTCCTTCTAATATATCAAATACTACTAAAATCTTTCCAGAAACTAGCCACATCTAAATTATTATCACCTGGTTGAACCTGCAAAATCACTCACTTGGATTGTGTCAGTGGCCATCTGTTAAAGTATGATGTTAGTCATTCAGTCATGTCTGACTGTTTGCGACCCCATGAATTGTAGCTTGCCAGGCTCCTCTGTCCATGGAATTCTTCAGGCAAGAATACTGGAGTGGGTTGCCATTTCCTTCTCCAGGAGAACTTTCTGACCGAGGGATTGAACCCAGGTCTCCTGCATTATAGGCAGATTCTTTAACATCTGAGCCTCCAGGGAAGTGTAGATGGTATTATTTTTATTTCTAATCATCCACACATTTATCGCCCTTTTACCTAAAAGAAGTATTCAGATCTATTTCCATATAACACGCAGTCAGGGCCAACTTCATGGGTTTTAATCTTCATTTGGTTTAATACTCTGCTATCGCCATCTTAAAATGCAAAATAATTTTTGAGCAAGAAATCTCACATTTTAATTTCACACTAGGGTCTTCGATTTATGTAGCCATTGTTGCTCATTGTGTCACTCCTTATAGAAAAAGCATTGGCTAATGTAACGCATTGGAATATCAGATGGTATTCCTGGGACAAGTTTAAAGAGCTGTTCTATAGTGTTGCCATGTATTTTTTTTTTCCCCCTTTGCAATGAGAATTGCAAGCCCCAGGTATGGAGAACTTCTTTATCCTACATGTTAAAATGAACAAGACTCAGGAAACAGAGGCATCTCTGATTCTAGCCAATATGTAACATGTGAACAATAAATCTTGCTGAAGTTAAAAAAATATAGCATATTGAGTTGTCTCACTTTAAATTTGGGCTGGCCAACCTTTGTAAGGCCCTTAATTAAACATTTTCCTATTCCACTCACTCTCCCTTTCCAAGATGAAAATCTTTTATATTTTCCTTTTTTTTTTTTAACATCCAACTCCTTATCTTTTATTCTCTTGCTGAAACTCTTCTTTTCAAATTCCCTTTAAAAAACAGAGCTCAGAAAACTCCCACAAGCTCCCACAATTATAAACAACAACCCTCCTGCATTTTTGCCCAAATACTGTTCCAAATACTCTCCACATTTATATTGAAGGCTATTTCTTCCAGTGGATGTTATCTTACCTTGCTTATTCAAAACATCATAGTGACAACCTTCCCCATCTACAAAAAATAAATTTTTCAGTCTCTGGAGGATAATTTTTATCAGCATACACAAAAATCACAATTCTCCCATTTTGCAAAAGAAAAAACAACTTATAACTTCAACCAGTTACTGTATCAGTTTTCTCCTCTTCTTTATAATGAGGCTCCTTAGGTAGGTTGTCTAACCTAGTTGTCTCCAACTCCTCTCCATTTGGAATTTTCTTTTACTGCTACACTCTTCTACTTTTCACAAACCACCAATGACCTCCATATTGCCCTATACAATGGTCAACCCTCAAACCATAATGGATTTCATTTCTCATCAGCATTTGACACAGTTAGTATTACTCTTGGAAATACTCTCTGCAGGTGGCTTCCAGCACACCATGTTCTGCTATTTTTCTCCTGCTTAACCGCTCCATTTCAAGCTTCTTTCTTGTTTTCTATTGCTTAAACTAACCTTTGACTTTTCTGTCTGTACATGACCTTTGGTAATTTCAGGTAGTCTTATGAACTAAATATCATCTCTATATTAGTGCCTCTCTCCCTTATAAATCAAGATCTTATTTCACTTTTTAACTCCAAATTCACACATCTAGCTTCTTTCTTTCCATCTCTCATTGGATTTTTAGTAGGCTTTTTTATTTTAACAAGTCCCAAATTAAATATCTGACCTTCCCCTTCCTGCTTTCAAACCTATCATGTAGCTTTTCCTATTGTAGTTAATGGTAATCCCATTCTTCAGATTGCACAGGGCAAAACCATAGATTTATACTTGAGCTCTTCCATTTTCTTACCCCCATAATCAATTCTTTAACAAATCGTTTTAGTTATTTCTTCAAAATCTATCAAGAAATTTACCTACTTTTTTATTTCCTTCACTGCAAACATGATGTACTAAATTACTCATATATCTATATAGTATTATTTACATGACCTTCTAATTGATCCACCTGTTAATGGATTTACCACTTTAGAATATAATCTTATCAAAGTAGGCTCTGTGATTCTTTTAAAATGTAACTCAAATAATTTCATGCCCTGCTTCAAAGCTCCCCAATCATTTACAGCTGAAGTAATGCCAAACCTTTAGATGGTATTTAAAAGGCTCTACAGTTTTTAGCCCTCTCTTATCTCCTGCTTTTTGCCCTTGCTCACTTTTTCTCAACATTGTTGGCTATCTTGTTTTTCTTGAAACACACCAGATTTGCATTTTTTTGATGGATATTACATGAGATCATCTCTGCCTGAAGTGTGTTATTTTCATACATCCTCACAGGACTGCTTCACTTTCTCTAGCTTTTAACTTAAGGAACAGGTTTATTGTGAACCTGTGACTAATGCTCTCTTTAAAATTATACCATTTTCTGGTATTTCCTATTCACTTTGATGCTTAATTTTTCTTTTTAGTAGTTAACATTTTATGATCTATTGTATTAACTGTATATAATATTAACTTAAATAGAAGGAAATTTCAGGAAATCAGGGCATTTTTTCTATTATATTTAATGTTGTGTCTCCAGTAGTACTAATCTGTAATGGTATCTAACAGACACTGAGATATAGAAATACGAATACAAAATATACATGTATAATAAATAAGTGGATGAAAAATAATAGACTATAAATAAGGAATTCCAACATAAAGAATTGGGATACCCCCCACCCCACCCCCCCACACACATACACACATATATGTTGTGTGCATGGGAATGGCACCAGGGAATGGCAACCTACTCCAGTATTCTTATAAGAGCCAGGAAAATTCCATGGACAGAGGAGCCAAATGGGCTACAGTCTACGGGGTCATAAAAAATCAGACATGACTGAGCACACACACACACACACATACATAAATTTACTAGGAGAGTGACATCAGCAACACAGAGGACTAGGAAGATCAAGGACTTTGTTTCTTCAGGGAAGCTTTAGCAGAGACTGACTAAAAACCTTTACAGGAGTTCTGGAAAGCAGCCAAACATCTCTGGCAACCAAGTAGATGTTTCATTAAGTGTACCTGTGGTGGATTCATGTTGATATATGGCAAAACCAATACAATATTGTAAAGTTAAAAAATAAAATAAAAACAGAAAAAAATAAAAGAAAAAATTCTTTCAAAATAAAAAAAAAGAAGAAAACAAAAAAAATGCATTCTAAAGGAAATTTGGGGGTGTTTTTACTCACTTGCCCCACCTCCTCTTAGGTACAATGTAACTTTGGTGTGGTCTGTAGGAAGTGGCAGCTCTGTACTCAGTTACTTTCTGTGAATCAGAGAGAGCAGAACAGACCTAATTTACAACATTGTAATGTATCTGGTAGCTGTCTAAGTGAAGCAGAGGAAAGGAAGCAGGCCATAACCTTGTAAAGAATGACAGTCATCAGTTCAGTTCAGTCGCTCAGTCGTGTCCTACTCTTTGCGACCCCATGAATCACAGCACACCAGTCCTCCCTGTCCATCACCAACTCCCAGAGTTCACCCAAACCATGTGCATCGAGTCGGTGATGCCACCCAGCCATCTCATCCTCTGTCGTCCCCTTATCCTCCTGCCCCCAATCCCTCCCAGCATCACAGTCTTTTCCAATGAGTCAACTCTTTGCATGAGGTGGCCAAAGTATTGGAGTTTCAGCCTCAGCATCTGTCTTTCCAATGAACACTCACGACTGGTCTCCTTTAGGAGGGACTGGTTGGATCTCCATGCAGTCCAAGGGACTCACAAGAGTCTTCTCCAACACCACAGTTCAAAAGCATCAATTCTTTAGTGCTCAGCTTTCTTCACAGTCCAACTCTCACATCCATACATGACCACTGGAAAACCCATAGCCTTCATAGGACTTGACAAAAACTGACTAGAACCAGCTAGGTCCTTCATGGTGGAAGATTTGAATTCCAGTGGACCTTGAGCCTCATATATGCTCACTGTAATACGTTGCTGCTGCTGCTGCTGCTAAGTCGCTTCAGTCATGTCTGACTCTGTGCAACCCCATAGATGGCAGCCCAGAAGGCTTCCCCATCCCTGGGATTCTCCAGGCAAGAACACTGGAGTGGGTTGCCATTTCCTTCTCCGATGCATGAAAGTGAAAAGTGAAAGTGAAGTCGCTCAGTTGTGTCCGACTCTAGCGACCCCATGGACTGCAGCCTACCAGGCTCCTCCATCCATGGGATTTTCTAGGCAAAAGTACTCGAATGGGGTGCCATTGCTTTAGCATAAGCTAAATGACATACCCACAGGCACCATAAGAGACTTGAGGCTGATAATTGAAGATCAAAAAACCTGCAGTGGCTCAGTTCCTGGAAATCTCTGCCCCTTCCCCCAAATGGTTGGAGTAATCCTCCCATTCATTAGCCTATGAAAACTAACCATGCCATATTTAGATGCCTCTTGCCTTCTGATATAACCCACACTGTCTGTGGAGTATGTTTTTCTCTAAATAAATCTACTTCTTACCAATAACTTTTTTTTCCACTGAATACTTTCCTCAATAAGACATCAAATTCATTAAGTCCTGAGACTGTGTGATCTCAAGGAAAAGATCTTGGGTTCAAATTCCAATCTCAGTTGCATGGTTTCATAGGGCACTGGTCTCTGTGGGCAGCATAAGTGGGAGTTCAGACCTCAAAAAACAGCATAGTTCAGATCACAGGCTACAAAATGGCTCAGTTCAATTCAGTTATTCAGTTGTGTCTGACTCTTTGTGACCCCATAGAATAGAACACACCAGGCTTCTCTGTCCATCACCAACTCCCGGAACTTACCCAAACTCATGTCCATTGAGTTGGTGATGCCATCCAACCATCTCGTCCTCTGTCTTCCCCTTCTCCTCTAGCCTTCAATCTTTCCCAGCATCAGGGTCTTTTCCAATGAGTCAGTTCTACGCATCAGGTGGCCAAAATATTGGAGTTTCAGCTTCAGGATCAGTCCTTCCAATGAATATTTAGGACTAATTTTCTTTAGGATGGACTGGTTGGATCTCCTTGCAGTCCAACGGACTGTCAAGAGTCTTCTCCAACTTCACAATTCGAAAACACCAATTCTTTGGCACTCAGCTTTCTTTATAGTCCAACTCTCACATCCACACATGACAACTGGAAAAAACATAGCTTTGACTAGATGGACCTTTGTTGGCAAAGTAATGTCTCTGCTTTTAAATATGCTGTCTAGTCTGGCCATAAATTTTCTTCCAAGGAGCAAGCATCTTTTAATTTCATGGCTACAGTCACCATCTGAAGTGATTTTGGAGCCCCACCAAAATAAAGAGTCACTGTTTCCATTGTTTCTCCATGTATTTGCGATGAAGTGATGGGACAGGATGCCATGATCTTAGTTTTCTGAATGTTGCCTTTTAAGCCATTTTTTTTCACTCTCCTCTTTCACTTTCACCAAGAGGCTCTTTAGTTCTTCGCTTTCTGCCATTAGAGTGGTGTCATCTGCATATCTGAGGTTATTGATATTTCTCCAGGCAATCTTGATTCCAACTTGTACTTTATTTCACATGATGTACTCTGAGTGTAAGTTAAATAAGCAGGGTGACAATATGCAGCCTTGACGTACTCCTTTCCCAATTTTGAACCAGTCTGTTGCTCCATGTTCAGTTCTAACTGTTGCTTCTTGACCTGCATACAGATTTCTTAGGAGGCATGTCAGGTGGTCTGGTATTCCCATTTCTTTCAGAATTTTCTACAATTTGGTGTGATCAACAAAGTCAAAGGCTTTGGTGTAGTCAATAAAGCAGAAGTATATGTTTTTCTGGAACTTTCTTGCTTTTTTGATGATCCAGCGGAGGTTGACAATTTGATCTCTGGTTCCTCTGCCTTCTCTAAATCCAACTTGAACATCTGGAAGCTCACGGTTCATGTGCTATTGAAACCTGCCTTGGAGAATTTTGAGCATTACTTTGCTAGTGTGTTAAATGACCGCAATTGTGTGGTACTTTGAACATCCTTTGACATTGCCTTTCTTTGGGAATGGAATAAAAACAGACCATTCCAGTGTTATGGCCACTGCTGAGTTTTCCAAATTTGCAGGCATATTGAATGCAGCACTTAAGCAGCATCATTTTAGTATTTGAAATGGCTCAACTGGAATGCCTTACCTTCACTATTTTTGTTTGGAGTGATGCTTTGCTTATAGTAATGCTTTGTTGGTAGTGAGTCCATTCCAAGACAGATGGGTCATGGTGGAGAGTTCTGACAAAATGTGGTCCACTGGAGAAGGGAATGGCAAACCATTTCAGTATTCTTGCCTTGAGAACCCAATGAATCGTATGAAAAGGCAAAAAGATAGGACACTGAAAGATGAACTCCCCAAGTTGGTAGGTGCCTAATATGCTACTGAAGAACAGTGGAAAAATAACTCCAAAAAAATGAAAAGATGACCTGAAGCAAAAACAAAAAGTCTCATGAGGTTTTAAAAATACTATAGATTAACAAATGCCTGAGGCAAGAGATTACTGACTGAGGAATACAATATAAAAGCTAAGGACAGTAGCAGATGAATGTGATGGAAATAACACACCAAAAAGCAGAAGAATGGGAAACAAGTACATAGACAGGCCTAGGGAAAGTACTTGCCCAGAAAAGCCCTAAGAGAACCATAAGTCTTAATCCCAAACTGACTCTGACTCTCAAACATGTCCTGCTAATTAGTGAAAATCTTCTCTGTCATAGAGGCACCTTCAAAAATGGGAGAGGTAGCTGATTTTTCAATTCTCAATTTCCAACAAAAGATTATAAAGCACACAAACAGGAAAATATGAATATTCAAAAGAACAAATACATTTCCAGAAACCATTCTTGAAAAAGATAGAAATTGAAGTTACTAGACAAAGATCTTGAATATGCTGAGAAAGCTAAAGGAAAATATGGGCAAAGAACTAGAAATAGAGGGAAACTACCTCAACATAATAAAAGCAATATATGTAAAACCCATAAATGACATTATTGTTGTTTGTTTTTTGTTCAGTCGCTAAGTCATGTCTGACTCTTTGTGACCCCATGGACTACAGCATGACAGGCTCCCCTCTACTATCTCCTGGGGTTTGTTCATATTCATGTCTATTGAGTTGGTGATGCTATCTAACCATCTCATCCTCTGTTGCCCCCTTCACCTCCTGCCCTCAATCTTTCCAGCATCAGGGTCTTTTCCAATTATTCGGCTCTTTGCATCAGGTGACCAAAGTGTTGGCGCTTCAGCTTCAGCATCAGTCCTTCCCATGAATATTCAGGGTTGACTTCCTTTAGGATTGACTAGTTTGGTTTCCTTATAGTTCAAGGGACACTCAACTCAATGGTAAAAACTGTACATTTTTTTTTTCCTCTAAGATTAGGAACAATACCATGGTGTTGATCTTCATCCTTTCTAGTCACCATAATATTGGAACTCTTAGTCAGAAAAATTAGGATAGGAAAAGAACAAATTGGAAAAGAGGAAGCAAAATTATATGAATTTCCAGGAACAATTTTATGTAGAAAACCCTAAACCCTAAAGATTTTGGACACATACACATGCAAAAAAATGTTTAGAACTAAGAATACAAAAAGTTGTAAATTACAAAAACAATGTTCAAGAAACAATCTGAAAAAATTAGTATTTTGATTCACAAGTAACAAATTACTTAGTAATAAACTTAATCAAGAAGGTTAAAGACTTGCACAAGGTAAGTTATAAATCATTGCTGAAAGAAAGACAGTACATATATATCTAAAGACATACTGTGTTCATGGCTTGAAAGATATAATCTTGTAAAGATGTCAATACTACTCAAAGCTGGCTATTCTTACCAAAATCCCCCCTTTTTTTTGTTTTTTCTAAATTAATGTGGAATCTCAAGGAACCTCAAACAGCTAAAACAATCTTGAAAAAGAAGAACAAAGTTGATCTCACATTTCCTGATTTCATAATATACAATAAAACCACAGAAATAAATACTGTAGTACTGGTATAAAAATAGAAATATATAACAATTGATAGGATACAGAGACTAGAATAAACTATCACATATATGTTACAATTATTTATGAAAAATGTACCAAGACTATTGCAGAGAGATACGATTTTTCAGTAAATAGTGTTGGGAAAATTGTATACCCATGTGCAAAAGAATAAAGTTGAATATTTAAGTAAGACTAAATATGAAACTTTAATAATAGATCAAAAAGCTAAATGTAAGCAATAAAATTATAAAACTCAGTAAAAGCATAGCAAGAAAGCTTTATGCCATTGTGTTTGTCAATCATATCTTGGATATGATATCAAAAATACAAACATCTAAGGAAAGATAGATATTTTTTCTACATCAAAATTAAAACCTTGTGTATAAAGACACTATAAATAAAGTGAAAAGGCAACCCATGAAATGGGAGAAAACATTTGCAAATCTTATATGAGATAAGAGTTAATATCCATGCTATATAAAGAACTCTAATGCAAAAAACAACAAAACAGCCTATTTAGAGAATGGGCAAAAATGTTAACAAATGTTTTTCTAGAGAAGATATTACAAAGGACACAGCAATCACACAAAAAGAGGTTGACATCACTAATCATTTGAGAAAGTTAATCAGAACCATAATGAAATATCACTTCCTACCCATTAGGATGTAAAGTGAAGTCACTCAGTCGTGTCGGACTCTTTGTGACCCCATGGATGGTAGCCTACCAGGCTCCTCCATCCATAGAATTTTACAGGCAAGAGTACTGGAGTGGGTTGCCATTTAGGATAGTTATTATCAAAACCAAAACACAATAATAATAACATTTTAAAAATACAGAACATGACAAGCACTGGTGAGGACATGGAGAAATTAGAATCCTCATGCATTTTAAGCAGGAATTTGAGTTGCTGCAGCCACTATGGAAAACTCTGTGGCCCTTTCTCAGAAAAATTTAAAACAGAATTACCACATGATTCAGCAATTCAAAGAAGAGACTTGAAGAGATATTTATAAAGCCATGCTCAAAGAAGCACTATTTACAATATCCAAAATGTGGAAGCAAATCAAGTGTCCATCAACAAATGAGTGAATAAACAAATAATGCAGTACATATATACACAATGGAGTATTATTCATCTCTAAAAAGGAAAGACATCTTGACACATATCTCGAAAGTGATCAGTCTTGAAACCATTATGCTAAGTGAAATAAAGCAGTCACAAAAGGACAAATGTTGCATGTTTCCATTTATATGAGATATCCTTAGTAGTTGAAATATTTATTTTTCAGAAACTTGTGAATTAAAGGAGTTAATTAACTTTCTAAAGTGTACACAGCAGATATAGGCAGAATTAGTCTTCCATTTTGGATTAGACTTTATTCTCTGTGGAGTGTTTCCTGATTCCCTAAACCTAGATCAAGGACATCTCCCATACTATCCCACATCTAGCATTGTTATGTACCTTCTCAGTTTGTATTTAGTCACTTCCTTAATAAACTCTAAATTTTTCAAGGATAAGGGTAGGTCTTTTCTTATTTCACAATTAAATCCTCAGGTTTTATTAAAATTTTCTTTCCACCCCCATGAGCCCTCCTCCCATTTCTTTGATTCTACCTCTATTATTAAAAATAGCCCTTTTCTTTAGTTCTAACTATTATACAAGCACCATACTGGGCTCTCATACATATTAACTCTTTTTTTTTTTTTGGGTATTTTTATTTTTTTTTTTTATTTATTTTTTTTTATCTAATTTTATTTTATTTTTAAACTTTACATAATTGTATTAGTTTTGCCAAATATCAAAATGAATTGTTGCTGTTCAGTTGCTAAATCATGTCTGACTCTTTACAAACCCTAGACTATAGCACCTCATGCTCCTTTGTCCTTCACTATCTCCTGTAGTTTGCTCAGATTCATGTCCATTAAGTTAGTGGTGTTACCTAACCATCTCATCCTCTGTCTCCTCCTTCTCCTTTGCCATCAATTTTCTCAGCATCAGGGTATTATCCTATGAGTTGTCACTTCGCATCAGGTGGCCAACATATTGACTTCCACTTTTTCCCCTTCTATTATTAACTTTTTTACACTTCACAATAAGTCCTGTGAAATAGTACTATTTTTACCTTATAACGAAACAATAGGCCCATCCTTTAATTAGGGCTAATTGAGACATTGACAGTGAAGCCGCTCAGTCGTGTCCGACTCTTTGCGACCCCGTGGATTATAGCCTACCAGGCTCCTCTGTCCATGGGACTTTCCAGGCAAGAGTACTGGAGTGGGTGCCATTTCCTTCTCCAGGGGATCTTCCCTACCCAGGGATTGAACCCTGGTCTCCCGCACTGTAGACAGACGCTTTACTGTCTGAGCCACCAGGGAAGTGAGGCTTTACTGCCTGAGCCACCAGGGAAGTGAGACATTAGCAGTCCCTAGTGTCTGACCTCAATGTTCTTGTGCGTGCTCAAATAACCACTCTTTCTCTGTCTGTCTTCTCTCTGATAAGAGTCCAGTAGATTTCCTCCAAACACACCATAAAGACAGGTATCAGGCAATTTCTTTATGGAAAGCAGCATACAAGGTACTTTCAAGGCCTTATTTCAACAAAATTGAAAATAGTACCTATGACTCCTCCTCTAGAAGATTCAAAATATATTCATATTTTTCCATTTTGTTTTGGAAACACAGTTACTTCTTTTCTTCTTGTTCTTTTCCTGTTACTTAAAAAAAAAAAAAAGCCTACAGGATGATGATATATATAACGTATTCGGTAAATGAAAATAATATTTCATTCTTTTGAATTGTGATTCATAGGATGTGTAGTGGGAGACAAATATGGGTTAATTTTGTTCAATTAATAAAATGTTAAAAGATTCACAGTCATTGTTAATCATATAACTACACAAAGAACTAACAGCAAAAATTTGAAGTTGCTTCCTCAGATTTGAAACCCAAAGAATTTCCTTTTTTGTATTCTGGCACACTGCAGAATTTGTGACTTCTCATTTAAAATGCTACATAAAAATTTAGGCTTTCATTTCAAACTTTAACCTATATGTCTAAGTATTGGGAAGATTTATAGAATATTAATGGATGTGAGAAAGAATAGATAATTTTATGTTTACAATATCCTGCTTTGTTTCTTCTTTTCTGTCCAGGAAAGAGTGACCCAAAATATTAAATACAAAGATTCAGATAAAGTACACACACATTTATCTCACTTTATGTGAATATTATTAGCTAGGTATACATACAAATGTTTTGTTCTGATAGGGAAAAAAAAAAAGACCAGAGCATTTTCATATAGCAAAATCCTTTTTCTAAATTCTTCAGTATAATCTCAGAAATTCTTGTTTAGTCACCTGTTAACTGGCATTTGGATGCTTATACTTAGACCTCTATGGACTTCAGCATCTTATTTGATTTTGCAACCACTGCTGCTGACCCAGAAATATTTCGTTATGTGACTTCTTGTGAAGTGCTCAAATTGTACTGAGTAGGCCATGGAAATACCTTGCTTTGAAGTACAGTGTTCTATAACTGAATACAGGACTTTAAGTAAATCATAGCTTAAATAAAAATAAAATAGGTGAATTGGACCTTACAAAATTGGTTTAGTTTATTGCTGTATTGTGGGATCTTAGAATTGAGGGGACCTAAAGGATCATTCAGCTTAACTTTATTATTTTACAAGTGTGGATTCTGAAAAACACTAAGAAAAGTGATTTTGCTAAGACTCACAGCTACTTGCAATCTGCTCTAAGAATCTTTGTAACATAATACCTATTCTAGGAATATTTCCTTGTCAAGGAGTAGTATTGATTAATTAACAACATGAACAATACCTGAAGCTGAGTTAGGTTCACATTCTAGCTCTGAAACTTAATTGACCTCTAGCAATCAGCAATCAAACTTCTAAGCCTCAGTTTATTCATCTGTAAAATGTGTGTTAAAACTGAACTAGCCTCTTGTAAGATACAAATGAGATAATGCATATAAATACTTAGCAGTAACAGGCACATGTTAAACACTCAGGAAAGGCTAGTTATTTTTGTGAACCTTATGGGTTCTGTTTGTTCAATAAATATTTTATCTTTACTTATTTTAGTTATTAGTGTCTATACCCAAAATATTATGGTGAGGCAAAGGTGTGTTTAAGAAGATAAAAATGCGTAGTTATTTATTGGTTTGATTACAAAACATAAGCATCATTATTATATGTTTATATATATACACCTGCTTATGAATTAAAAGAACAGTTTCATATCCTGTGGGCAACATCTAATTCTTTTTATACCTTTGTTATTTGCTATGAAAAAATTTTAAAACCCTCCAATTGCAGGAATGTATAAGGAGTAGTGGTGAATGCTTAATTATAAACATTAAAGACATAGGTGTAGCTTTTGAAAACTGAAAGTAATCTAGTTTAAAATGGGAGATTAAACAGTGCAACAATTAATACATTTCAGGCATGCCTCTTTGCACTCTTAAGTTACTAGAAGGAAGGAAATCTGTAATGAACTTTATAGTTCTGACCCTGATACTGATATTGAACTGACAATTACAAAAGGCAGCTTGAGGGGATGGAGTGATGCATTGGCATTGAAACTAGGGCATCTGTTCTGCTTCTAGTACCCGTACTGTTTAAGCAAATATCAAGGGTCTAACAGCTTGATGTGTATTCATGGCCCAGAACCCTTCAATTATACCATGTGTCATGACATTGATGCAAATGCTATCCTCAACCATTTGAGGGAAAAAAATGTTTAAAAAAATATACTATTGTGGGAGTGCATTAACCTGCTCTCAGCTACTCAGCAAGAGACAATATAAGTGTGCTTCAGTTAAGGATGACACAAACCTTTGCCTTTGAGCTAAAAGGGCTATTAAGTTAAACACAGCTCTTATAAAAAAGGTATTTATTGTTGATTTGAAGACTATTACTATGTCATTACGTTCAGTTAATGAATTTTGTTATTTTAATAATAACTTGGAAGTGCAAAATTATTTCCTGCAGTTTCTGAACTTTAGAAAAGCAACATATCAAACTTTTGAGTTGCCTCAGTGTACTCTGATTGCTCTAAGTTTATGCTTCTTCATAATACAATATCTCCGTTTGTTGATCTGGAAATGAGAAAGGACTTGCTCAATCATAACCAGAAGGAAGGAGCTGTTTTTGCTCTCCTATGAATGCCAGCTTGCTTAAAGCGTACTTTGCTCTCAACCTCTAGGCTTATGATTATGTTTAATAATAACTCTTTAAAACACAAACTCTTAAAAATCAAATAAACACATCCAAAAACAGCTGTGCCCTAATAGTAGACTGATTAATTTTTGATTCTCTTTAACATAACTAACTAAGACAACTTGGCTCCATTTCAGCTGAAAATGCATTTCTTCTAACACTAAGTTGGCATTTATCTAATGACTGTAATGAAGGCAAATGTTACACGTTAATATTTCTGTAAAAATGGAAGGGCCTTAAGAAAATCAAAGGCAGTTTTTATTTACTTCAAAGAAACAAAATTGTTCTGAAGGATTCCATGGAGCTTTAAAATGATTCAAACCTACTGTCTGTGTTTTACTATTGTAATGGCTTATGTAGGAATAACTCTCGGTCTGATAGAACAAAAGCAGAGGGGAGTTGCCATATTGTAAGAGGCCATTGTCCCATCTGGTCTGATTCCTGCCTGTAGCCAACTAATTTTCTTTTACATCAAGCCTATATTACAATCCCATGACTTTTGCTGGGCTTCAATTCCCTATGATCCAATTTTCCTACACAGGTGGTGGTAGGAATTGGAAATTCACCAATGGAAAAACTGGTTTGTGCCACCAGAAATAAAAATTTGTGTTTAATAATTCTAGGATGTAGAAGAGGTGGATAGTTGTTGGTTGGGAACAAAATTCGATATCCACCATGTACAACTGCTTTCTGCAGTGTTTTTTATTACTCAAATAATTTTGAAATTTTAGAATGTGTATAATAACAGTCAAGGATTTGATTGTTTCTTTTTAAAGATCATGTTCAATACCATGATGATTATCAAGATATTTATAGCTATACCTAACCTTTATCAACATTGAATCTTCACATTGATGTTAAAAATGTAGTAAAATGTGTTGGCACATTAATTTCTGGGGCATTACTCATCACTGATATGATATTTAACAACAAAAAAATTCATCTAAGATGAAAAATTTAAAACCTAGTTCACATTCTATAATTTTGCACAAAAATTATTAGTGAGCCAACATCAACTTAATATATTGAAAAATTTTCTGAAATATGTTTACTTAAAATCACTTGCAACTATTGCTTCTCTAAATAATTTTTGGAGATCTTATACAAGGACCATACAGTTCATAACATCAATCACAATTATGAATTTGGAGACTGTGTATCTGTAATTCTCTAGGCTTTTAACTTTCTTATCTGTAAATGAGTGAATTGCACTAGATTTTTTTTAACTGACCTTATACAGAAAGACCCTAGACTGTATCTCCTCCCGTTTATCATGAGCATGAAATTCATGACTGTTATATAGTACTTTTGTTTTCTTTCATCCATTAGATTTATTTTTTCCTGTGACAAAAGCTAAAATAAATTTACTTCCTTTCAACCTATCATGTTATAGCTTTTATACGAACTAATTATTGAATTCTTGAGAAGATCCTCTATAGTTGAGAGTTAGTCAACAATTTATGGTTTAGTGGTGTCAAAGTCCAAAGCATTTCCTCTCATCCTATTTAGTCAAATGAATCATAAAGACTTGGTGTTAATATCTTACCTTTTCATAGTCAACTGAAAAAAGTACACAACCTGAGAGTTGTGAATTAAGTTTTATTTGGGGCAACATGAGTACTGCAGCCTGGGAGACAGCACCTCAGAGAGCTCTGGGAAAGTGTTTCAAGGAGGAAGGGAGAAAAGGCGGTATATATGTGATCTGGTAAAGAGGGGTACATGCAATTAAGCAAGTACATGTAATCAAGCACATATTTTTGTAGAAAGTTTCTGCTGGGCTCATGAAGCTTCTGCTAGTCACAAGAAACAATTGTCACCATAAAGGATTTTAGTGTTCTTCTAGATATGAGGAGAGAGCATTGGGCTCATAAAATCAGCTCCTGAGAATATCTAAGTATCTTAAGACCTGTCCTGCCAGTTTTCCTGGAGCACAGAGTGCTTCATTTCTGCTCTCAACCCTGAACTCCTTCAGGAGTTGTTGGAGGTCAGCAGCTGCAGTGACATATGATTTAACCTTTGTAGAGGTAGATGGCAAGCACCATGGCAAGTGCCAATTTGTGGTTGACATCATGCATAGCCCTCTAAACCTCATCTTTTCCATATAAAAATGGGATAAGTATATACAACACACAGTGCAGTTGTGAAATGAGATAATGCATTTTAAGGCTCTTGTATAATGCTTAAGCAATGGCACCCCACTCCAGTACTCTTGCCTGGAAAATCCCATGGACGGAGGAGGCTGGTAGGCTGCAGTCTGTGGGGTCCCTAGAGTCGGACACGACTGAGCGACTTCACTTTCACTTTCCACTTTCATGCATTGGAAAAGGAAATGGCAACCCACTCCAGTGTTCTTGCCTGGAGAATCCCAGGGACGGGGAAGCCTGGTGGGCTGCCATCTATGGGGTCGCACAGAGTTGGACACGACTGAAGCGACTTAGGCAGCAGTAGCATAATGCTTAAAACATTTGTTTTTCAATATTTTGAACATTAATATATGAGCATTATCTTTACTAAGTACATAATTTTAATTTATTTCCCCAAATATAAATTTCTCTGTTGGAAGAAAAATAAATACTGGTGTTCAGTTCAGTTCAGTTGCTCAGTCGTGTCCGACTCTTTGCGACCCCATGAATCACAGCACTCCAGGCCTCCCTGTCCATCACCAACTCCCAGAGTTCACTCATGTCCATCGAGTCAGTGATGCCATCCAGCCATCTCATCCTCTGCCGGCCCCTTCTCCTCCTGCCCCCAATCCCTCCCAGCATGAGAGTCTTTTCCAATGAGTCAACTCTCCACATGAGGTGGCCAAAGTACTGGAGTTTCAACTATAGCATCATTCCTTCCAAAGAAATCCCAGGGATGATCTCCTTCAGAATGGACTGGTTGGATCTCCTTGCAGTCCAAGGGACTCTCAAGAGTCTTCTCCAACACCACAGTTCAAAAGCATTAATTCTTTGGCGCTCAGCTTTCTTCACAGTCCAACTCTCACATCCATACATGACCACAGGAAAAACCATAGCCTTGACTAGACAGACCTTTGTTGGCAAAGCAATGTCTCTGCTTTTCAATATGCTATCTAGGTTGGTCATAACTTTCCTTCCAAGGAGTAACTGTCTTTAAATTTCATGGCTGCAGTCAAATACTGGTGTAGTAATTATATTATTTACTGAGGTGAATAACTGTTTTTGATGCACCCAAGTCCATATTCTTGGAGTCTCTCTTACTTAAGCTGGATATAGTTTTATTGATAATTTAATGTGCAATATCTTAATTTCCTTGAAATGATATTTTGGTATTTATACTAATATGTGAGTGAATTTACTCTTCAGTTCTAACTCAGCTGGTAAAGAATCTACCTGTAATGCAGGAGAGCCCCGTTTGATTCCTGGATCAGGAAGATCCGCTGGAGAAGGGATAGGCTACCCACTCCAGTATTCTTGCTCATCCCTTGTGGCTCAGCTGGTAAAGAATCCACCTGCAATGCGAGAGACCTGGGTTCAATATCTGGATTGGGAAGATCCCCTTGAGAAAGGTAAGGATGCCCACTCCAGTATTCTGGGCTAGAAAATTCCATAGACTGAATAGGCCATGGGGTCACAAAGAATCAGACAAGACTGAGCCACTTTCACTTTCTTTCTCTTCTTGGAAGAACTTTCAATATGAGGATATGTGTGTTTCATATTGTTATTTGCCAGTAAAATGTGAATATTCTGGATTCTCAAAGATAAATTTTATTCAACATTTGCATGCCTTTCCTAAAGGAGTTGATGGATAAAAGGAAAAGTAATATCTGTTTTTTCATTCATCATCCATCCATCCATCTATCCATCCATCCATCTACCCATCCATCCATTTATTTTTAGTTTCTCTGCTGTATGCCTTAGTGAATAAACCTTTTCCATTTTTGAATTTCCTGTAGCTTATTTTCACTGTTGCTAGTTTCTTCATAAATTCAGGTCAAATTCATTCTCTAGGAAGTCTCTCTTGTCTCTTCTAATTGACATGATTTTGTCTTTCTTTGAGCATCCAAAGCCTATAATATATAGATTTGCCTGGTAATTAGTTATATATTGTCTTTTAATATCTTTTGAATTGATATTAATCTACTGTATGGTTATTTGTTTTCAAACATGTATGTTCAATTTCTATAATTTAAATTTTAAAATTCTTAAAATTACAAGCTATGAATTATGCTTTTTATATTCTTTCACTTATAGAAACACAGTAATTATTTTGTGATTAGTTAATTCTGTAAGCAAAGACTACATATGTAGACAAACCCATTAGTGTCAAAACTGAAAGCACTAACTCTATTAAATAAAGACTCACTACAGACTGGGACTTAATACTTCCCAGGCATATAGATTCTTTGCTCTATGATTTTTCCAGAAAATGCCAGATTCTACCCTCTTGCTAGTAGAGAAGGAACAAAATAAATACCTGGCCTAAGCATGACTTATTACTAGAGAGCTTAGTTTACCTCTAGAAAAAAAAAATTCATGAGCTAGTTTAAATCTCTGTTTAAATACTAATAACTACTCTAAAACATGTTTTAAACCAAAAAATCTTCTTTCAGCCTAAATTCGATTTTGCAGACTGTCTCATTTCTTTGTACCTATCTTCATATTTTTCGGCAGCTGCTGAAATCTCTAGGGAGTATCTCTCCAAGGATACAGAGCCAGACAGCCCAGGTCTCTTCTCTGTTCTTGAGTTCCTGTTTTCAAGTAATGATTTGGATAAACTAGAGACCAGTTTTCTTTCGAGCAGCTCTGGCAGCTGAAATTAATTCTCTTAAGACTCTACTTTGGAGGCAAGCAGATGGTACACATGCACGTGTTTTAGTTTTGATTGTACCAGTTCTGAATAATTTAAAGTTCCAAATCTCTATAAAATACTGTATTCCCATTTCCCAACGCAATTTTTTTTTTCCTTTGGCCTCAGAAATTCCTTCCTTATATTTTGACATTTGGCTGAAACTTCATTCATTTTGTACTGGCTTCATTGTCACATACCTCCTGCTGTTCTTTGTTACAATTTTAGATAAGTATGGCTTTAGAAAAGTAAGATGCTTTTAGAAACTATTTTGCTGGTGATTTTCCCCTTACCATTTGCAAAGCATTTTGTATACATAAACAGCACATTAGCCAAATGATGTTGTTATCACAGTTCCTGTTGGTCTGCGCTTGGCTCTCGCTTTAGAATTACCCCAAATAGGTTTGCAGAGTTTTATAGTTGCATTATGAGGCACTCAATAATATGTATGAACTTAGGTATTTTTTCCCCCTGATATTTTCTTTGAGAAACAGCTTGTCCTATCTCTGTTGAAGATTCACTGCTGTGCCAGTACAACATGGTAAGAAAGGAATGGTCACAAAGATCTCTAAGTAGGTTTCTCCATCTTGCCAAATGTAGTCCAAATTTTTCTGTGAGGTCTAGTGGTTTGTGAAGTTAATGGGGGCTGTGAGGTATGCATGTATGCACACTCACACGCATATATGCACACACACTGATAGCTACCCAACTCAATAAGAAAGCTCTGCTACTGTAGGCACTATAGCTATGATTCAATTCTGGATGAGTTTCACTAAGTTTTACTGTCATCTTCTCTTACTATGGCTAATGTACAAGCATATCTATAAAATAGAATGTGATATATTAGCACAAGTCCAGAAATTTAACCATATTATCAGATAAAGATAAAGAACAGTGCTAACTACAATATATAATTAGCCTTTACCAAGTGGTGCTTTTATATTGTTTTGTGGTTCATTCAACCCTTACAAAAATTTCATAATTTTGAGTACCATATTGTGAATGCAGAACTTAAGCCTCAGAGAGACTTAGTGGCTTGAGGATAAACAATGCTGCATTGAAATAAGGATACTAACTCCAGGTGCCCTGATACCAAATTCTATTTTTTTTTTCTCACAGAAAATGGAACAAAATAAAAAGCATAGCATTTATAGAACACCCAAATACATTTTTTTCCAGAATAACTTTACATCATTATTGAAATATAACTACATACAAAACACGATATTCAGTTCAGTTCAGTTCAGTTCATTTCAGTCGTTCAGTCGTGTCCAACTCTTGGCGACTCCTTGGACTGCAGCACGCAGGCCTCCCTGTCCACTACCAACTGCTGGAGTTTACTCAAACTCACGTCCATTGAGTTGGTGATGCCATCCAACCATCTCATCCTCTGTTGTCCCCCTCTCCTCTTGCTTTCAATCTTTCCAAGCGTCAGGGTCTTTTCAAATGAGTCAGTTCTTTGCATCAGATGGACAAAGTATTGGAGTTTCAGCTTTAACATCAGTCCTTCCTATGAACACTCAGGACTGATTTCCTTTAGGATGGACTGTTGGATCTCCTTGCAGTCCAAGAGTCTTTTCCAACACCACAGTTCAAAAGCATCAGTTCTTCGGCACTCAGCTTTCTTTATAGTTCAACTCTCACATCCATACAAGACTCCTGGAAAAACCATAGCCTTGACTAGACGGACCTTTGTTGGCAAAGTAATGTCTCTGCTTTTTAATATGTTGTCTAGGTTGGTCATAACTTTTTGTTGTTGTTTCTTGTATATGAATTTTGGAAAATAGAAACTTAGAACAACTGAAGAGAACCTCATAAATCTCATCTATTTGATAGAACACTTCCCTTTGGGACCATAACAATTGCTATGCAGAATCAACAAATAAATAACTTTCAGTAGTGTTTCATCTCTCTTGATTTCAACCATTCAAGTGATGTGACGTCTACCACTTCCCTTGAGGGATAATTCCATAATCCAGCAGTTTCAGTGTCAAGAAGTTTTTCATGTATTCCATCTAAAATGTCTTTTCTCTAACTTCATTCCATTTCTCATAGTTACACCAGATCTGAGCACATCACTAAATGATTTCTTATTCCCAATGAGGGTTACCCTCTTAAATATTTGGCGGCCAGATATTTTCTACTTTTATCTCTCACTTTTCCAAGAGTTATATATTTACCGCCAACAAACTGCCTTCTTCAGTCTCTTCATCAATTTTAAACTGCCTTCATCAATTTTAAATTCTTCCCTGAACAGCTATTTTTTTTGCTAAATGCCTTGAAGTCAGGCATAGGAAGATTATGGGTTTTCATTACAAAGCTATATCTAAACATATCATTCAAGATATTACCAACATCTATGCTTTTCAGTTCAAACATAATACGCAGCCAAATAATTAAAATAAATGACAATAAAATTCTCACCTTAAAGTAAGCTTTAATTTAACACCTGTTAGATCCCTTCTCAGGAGAAGGCAGTAGAACCCCACTCCAGTACTCTTGCCTGGGAAATCCCATGGACGGAGAAGCCTGGTGGGCCACAGTCCATGGGGTCGCTAAGAGTCGGACATGACTGAGTGACTTCACTTTTATTTTTCACTTTCATGCATTGGAGAAGGAAATGGCAACCCACTCCAGTGTTCTTGCCTGGAGAATCCCAGGGACAGTGGAGCCTGGTGGGCTTCCGTCTATGGGGTCACACAGAGTCAGACACAACTGACGTGACTTAGCAGCAGCAGTAGCAGCAGCAGATCCCTTCTCAAGAATACAATGAAGGGACTTTCCTGGAGGTTTAGTGGTTAAGAGTGTGCTTCCTCTGCAGGGGGCGCTGACTTGTTTCTGATTTAGGAAACCATGATCTCACTTGCTGTGTGCCACAGTCGATTAAACAACAAGAGGAAAAAAAAAATAAAGCAAGGCAGAAGCAGTGTGATAAAAATCTAAAAATCCCCTATTAGCATAATGTATATTTAAAAGGATGCCTTTTCTCTTGGTGAGCACAGAATATTTTTGCATCTACAAAAGTGGAAGTTTACTGGTAAGATAAAAAGATGAATTGTTATGTTGGTAGAGGGACAAGGGGGTTTGACTGTTCAGTTCACCTAAGTCGCTCAGTCATGTCTAACTCTTTGTGACACCTTGGATTGCAGCACTCCAGGTCTCCCTGTCCATCACCAACTCCCATAGTTTACTCAAACTCATGTCCATTGAGTTGGTGATGCCATCCAACCATCTCATCTGCTGTTGTCCATTTCTCCTCCCGCCTTCAATCTTTGCCAGCATGAGGGACTTTTCAAATGACTCAGTACTTCGCATCAGGTGGACAATGTATTGGAGTTTCAGCTTCAGCATCAGTCCTTCCAATGAATATTCAGGACTGATTTCCTTTAGGATGGCCTTGTTGGATCTTCTTTCAGTCAAAGGGACTCTCAAGAGTCTTCTTCAACATCACAGTTCAAAAGCATCAATTCTTGGGTGCTCAGCTTTCTTTATATTCCAACTCTCACATCCATACATGACTACGGAAAAAACCATAGCCTTGACTATATGGATTTTTGTTGGCAAAGTAATGTCTCTGCTTTTTAATATGTCATCTAGGTTGGTAATAACTTTTCTTCCAAGGAGTAAGCATCTTTAATTTCATGGCTGCAGTTACCATCTGCTGTGACTTTGGAGCTCCCCAAAATAAAGTCTCTAACTGTTTCCATTGTTTCCCCATCTATTTGCAATGGAGTAATGGGACTGGATGTCACGATCTTAGTTTTCTGAATGTTTAATTTTAAGCCAACTTTTCCACTATCCGCTTTCACTTTCACCAAGAGGCTCTTTAGTTCTTCTTCATTTTCTGCCACAAGGGTGGTGTCATCTACATATCTGAGATATTTCTCCCAGCAATCTTGATTCCAGCTTGTGCTTCATCCAGCCAGTGTTTCTCATGATGTACTCTGCATATAAGTTAAATAAGCATGGGTGATAATATACAGGCTTCAGGTACTCCTTTCCTGATTTGAAAGCAGTCTGTTGCTCCATGTCCAGTTTGAACTGTTGCTTCCTGACCTGCATACAGATTTCTCAAAAGGCAGGTCAGGTGGTATGGTATTCCCCCCTCTTTAAGAATTTTCCACAGTTTGATATATCAATAAAGCAGAAATAGATGTTTTTCTGGAACTCTCTTGCTTTTTTGATGATCCAGCTGATGTTGGCAATTTGATCTCTGGTTCCTCTGCTTTTTCTAAATCCAGCTTGAACATCTGGAAGTTCACAGTTCACATATAGCTGAAGCCTGGCTTGGAGAATTTTGAGCATCACTTTACTAGCGTGTGAGATGAGTGCAATTGTGTGGTAGTTTGAGCATTTTTGCATTGCCTTTCTTTGGGATTGGAATGAAAACTGACTCTTTCTAGTCCTCTGGCCACTGCTGAGTTTTCCGAATTTGCTGGCATATTGAGTGCAGCACTTTCACAGCATGATCTTTAAGAATTTGAAATAGCTCAGTTGGAATTCCATTACCTCCACTAGTTGATACTTCCTAAGGCCCAGTTGAATTTGCATTTTAGGATGTCTGGCGTAGGTGAGTGATCATACCATCGTGACTATCTGGATCATCATTTCTTTTTTTGTATGGCTCTTCTGTGTATTCTTGCCACCTCTTTTTAATATCTTTTGCTTCTGTTACGTCCCTAGAATTTCTGTCCTTTACTGAGCCCATCTTTGCATGAAATATTCCTTTGGTATCTCTAATTTTCTTGAAGAGATCTTTAGTCTTTTCCATTCTATTGTTTTCCTCTATTTCTTTGCATTGATTGTCCTTCTTATCTCTCCTTGCTATTCTTTGGAACTCTGCATTCAAATGGGTATATCTTTCTTTTTCTCCTTTGCTTTTCTCTTCTCTTCTTTTCACAGCTATTTGTAAGGCCTCCTCAGACAGCCATTTTCCTTTTTGCATTTCTTTTTCTTGGGGACAGTCTTGACCATGTCACTTGTACAATGTCATGGACTTCTGTGCATAGTTCATCAGGCACTCTGTCTATCAGATATAATCCCTTGAATCTTTTTCTCACTTCTACTCTGTAATCCTAAGGGATTTTATTTAGGTTATACCTGAATGGTCTAGTGGTTTTCCATACTTTCTTCAATTTAAGTCTGAATTTGGCTATAAGGAGTTCATAATCTGAGCAACAGTTAGCTCCTGGTCTTGTTTTTGCTAACAGTATAGAATTTCTCCATCTTTGGCTGCAAAGAATTTAATCAATATGATTTCAGTATTGACCATCTGGTGATGTCATGTGTAGAGTCTTCTCTTGTGTTATTGGAAGGGGGTGTTTGCTATGACCAGTGTGTTCTCTTGGCAAAACTCTATTAGCCTCTGCCCTGCTTCATTTTGTACTCCAAGGCCAAATTTGTATATTACTCTAGGTATCTCTTGACTTCCTAGGAAAAGAACATCTTTTTTTTTGGTGTTAGTTATAGACGTTCTTATAGGTTTTCATAGAATCGTTCAACTTCAGCTTCTTCAGCATTACTAGTCGGGGCAAAGACTTGGAGTACTGTGATACTGAATGGTGGGCTGCAGTCCATGGGGTTGCTAAGAGTTGGACATGACTGAGCAACTTCCCTTTCACTTTTCACTTTCATGCATTGGAGCAGGAAATGGCAACCCACTCCAGTGTTCTTGCCTGGAGAATCCCAGGGACGGCGGAGCCTGGTGGGCTGCCGTCTCTGGGGTCGCACAGAGTCGGGCATGACTGAGCGACTTAGCAGCAGCACTGCATTCCAGACTCTTGTTGACTGTGATGGCTACTACATTTCCTCTAGTGATTCTTGCCCACAGTAGTAGATAAAATGGTCCTCTGAGTTAAATTCATCCATTCCAGTCCATTTTAGTTCACTGATTCCTAAAATGTTGATGATCACTCTTACCATCTCCTGTTTGACCACTTCAAATTTGCCTTGATTCATGGATACAACATTCCAGGTTCCTATGCAATACTGCTCTTGCCAGCATTGGACTTTGCTTCTATCATCAGTCACATCTACAACTGGGTGTTGTTTTTGCTTAGGCTCCATCTCTTCATTCTTCTGGAGCTATTTCTCCACTGATCTCTGGTATTATATTGGGCACCTACTGACCTGGGGAGTACATCTTTCAGTGTCCTATCTTTTTGCCTTTTCATACTGCTCATGGAATTCTCAAGACAAGAACACTGAAGTGTGTGATCAGATTGGTTAGTTTTCTGTGATTGCCATATTCAGTTTGTCTGCCATCTGATGGAGAAGGAAAAGAGGTTTATGGAAGCTTCCTAATGGGAGAAACTGACTGAGGGGAAAACTGGGTCTTATTCTTACGGGCGTGGCCATGCTCAGTAAATCTTTAATCCAATTTTCTGCTAATGGGTGGAGCTGTGTTCCCTCCCTGCTATTTACCTGGGGCCAAACTATGGTGGAGCAACCCATGTCCAAGGAGCAGTGGCTGTGAGGGCACAGAAGGGCTGAGAGGAGCTATTCCTCATTCAAGGTAGGAGGGGCATCTGTAAGGAGATACCCCTCATCCAAGGTAAGAGAAACCCAAGTAAGATGGCAGATATTGCAAGAGGCATAGGAGGGCAGACACACAAACCATATTCACAGGAAGCTAATCATTCTAATCACATGGGCCACAGCCTTGTCTAACTCAATGAAACTAAGCCATGCCCTGTGGGGCCACCCAAGATGGGTGGGTCATGGTAGACAGGTCTGACAGAATGTGGTCCACTGGAAAAGGGAATGGCAAACCACTTCAGTATTCCTGCCTTGAGAACCAGATGAACAGTATGAAAAGGCAAAATGATAGGGTACTGAAAGAGGAACTCCCCAGGTCAGTAGGTGCCCAATATGCTACTGGAGATCAGTGGAGAA
The DNA here is from genome assembly GCF_032452875.1 of Bos javanicus. Taxonomy (NCBI): domain Eukaryota; kingdom Metazoa; phylum Chordata; class Mammalia; order Artiodactyla; family Bovidae; genus Bos; species Bos javanicus. Next base: position 72,284,535 of record NC_083870.1, on the reverse strand, counting down.
ATAACTCCAGAAAGAATGAAGGGATGGAGCCAAAGCAAAAATAATACCCAGCTGTGGATGTGACTGGTGATAGAAGCAAGGTCCGATGCTGTAAAGAGCAATATTGCATAGGAACCTGGAATGTTAGGTCCATGAATCAAAGCAAATTGCAAGTAGTAAAACAGGAGATGGCAAGAATGAATGTCAACATTGTAGGAATCAGTGAACTAAAATGGGCTGGAATGGGTGAATTTAGCTCAGATGACCATTGTATCTACTACCGTGGGCAGGAATCCCTTAGAAAAAATGCAGCAGCCAAAATGGTCAACAAAAGAGTTCATAATGCAGTACTTGGATGCAATCTCAAAAATGACAGAATGATCTCTGTTCATTTCCAAGGCAAACCATTCAATATCAGAGTAATCCAAGTCTATGCCCCAACCAGTAATGCTGAAGAAGCTGAAGTTGAACGGTTCTATGAAGACCTCCAAGACCTTTTAGAACTAACACCCAAAAAAGATGTCCTTTTCATTATAGGGGACTGGAATGCAAAAGTAGGAAGTCAAGAAACACCTGGAGTAACAGGCAAATTTGGCCTTGGAGTACGGAATGAAGCAGGGCAAAGGCTAATACAGTTTTGCCAAGAGAACGCACTGGTCATAGCAAACACCGTTTTCCAACAATACAAGAGAAGACTCTACACAATGGACATCACCAGAGGGTCAACACCGAAATCAGATTGATTATATTCTTTGCAGCCAAAGATAGAGAAGCTCTATAAGTCAGGAAAAACAAGACCGGGAGCTGACTGTGGCTCGTATCATGAACTCCTTATTGCCAAATTCAGACTTACCTTGAAGAACGTAGGGAAAACCTCTAGACCATTCAGGTATGACCTAAATCAAATTCCTTATGATTATACAGTGGAAGTGAGAAATAGATTTAAGGTACTAGGCCTGATAGATAGAGTGCCTGATGAACTATGGATGGAGGTTAGTGACATTGTACAGGAGACAGGGATCAAAACCATCCCCATGGAACAGAAATTCAAAAAAGCAAGATGGCTGTCTGAGGAGGACTTACAAATAGCTGTGAAAAGAAGAGAAATGAAAAACAAAGGAGAAAAAGAAAGATATAAGCATCTGAATGCAGAGTTCCAAAGAATAGCAAGAAGAGATAAGAAAGCCTTCCTCAGAATTCAGTGCAAAGAAGTATAGGAAAACAAAAGAATGGAAAAGACTAGAGATCTTTTCAAAAAAATTAGAGATACCAAGAGAACATTTCATGCAAAATGGGCTCGATAAAGGACAGAAATGGTATGGACCTAACAAAAGCAGAATATATTAAGAAGAGGTGGCAAGAATACACAGAAGAACTGTACAAAAAAGATCTTCATGACCAAGATAATCATGATGGTGTGATCACTCACCTAGAGCCAGACATCCTGGAATGTAAAGTCAAGTGAGCCTTAGAAAGCATCACTATGAACAAAGCTAGTGGAGGTGATGGAATTCCAGTTGAGCTATTTCATATCTTGGAAGATGATGCTGTGAAAGTGTTGCACTCAATATGCCAGCAAATTTGGAAAACTCAGCAGTGGCCACAGGACTGGAAAAGGTCAGTTTTCTTTCCAATACCAAAGAAAGCCAATACCAAGGAATGCTCAAACTACCGCACAATTGTACTCATCTCACATGCTAGTAAAGTAATGCTCAAAATTCTCCAAGCCAGGCTTAAGCAATACATGAACTGTGAACTTCCAGATGTTCAACCTGGTTTCAGAAAAGACAGAGGAACCACAGATCAAATTGCCAACATCTGCTGGATCATGGAAAAAGGAAGAGAGTTCCAGGAAACGTCTATTTCTGCTTTATTGACTATGCCAAAGCCTTTGACTGTGTGGATCACAATAAACTCTGGAAATTTCTAAAAGAGATGGGAATACCAGACCACCTGACCTATCTCTTGAGAAACCTGTATGCAGATCAGGAGGCAAAAGTGAACTGGACATGGAAAAACAGACTGGTTCCAAATAGGAAAAGGAGTATGCCAAGGCTGTATATTGTCACCCTGCTTATTTAACTTATATGCACAGTACATCATGAGAAACGCAGGTCTGGAAGAAGCACAAGCTGGAATCAAGATTGCTGGGGAAAATATCAATAACCTCAGATATGCATATGACAGCACCCTTATGGCAGAAAGTGAAGAGGAACTAAAACGCCTCTTGATGAAAGTGAAAGAGGAGAGTGAAAAAGTTGGCTTAAAGCTCAACATTCAGAAAACAAAGTTCATGGCTAAGATCATGATATCTGGTACCATCACTTTTGGGAAATAGATGGGGAAAGAGTGGAAACAGTGTCAGACTTTATTTTTGGGTGCTCCAAAATCACTGAAAATTGTGATTTCAGCCATGAAATTCAAATACACTTACTCTTGGTAGGAAAGTTATGACCAAACTAGATAGCATATTCAAAAGCAAATACATTACTTTGCCAACAAAGGTCCGTCTAGTCAAGGCTATGGTTTTTCCGGTGGTCATGTATGGATGTGAAAGTTGGACTGTGAAGAAAGTTGAGCGCCAAAGAATTGATGCTTTTGAACTGTGGTGTTGGAGAAGACTCTTGAGAGTCCCTTGGACTGCAAGGAGATCCAACCAGTCGATTCTAAAGATCAGTCCAGGGTGTTCTTTGGAAGGAATGATGCTAAAGCTGAAACTCCAGTACTTTGGCCACCTCATGTGAAGAGTTGACTCATTGGAAAAGTCTCTGATTCTGGGAGGGATTGGGAACAGGAGGAGAAGGGGACCACAGAGGATGAGATGGCTGGATGGCATCACTGACTTGATGGACGTGAGTTTGAGTGAACCGTGGGAGTTGGTGATGGACAGGGAGGCCTGGCGTGCTGTGGTTCATGGGGTCGCAAAGAGTCAGACATGACTGAGTGACTGAACTGAACTAAAACTGTGGTGGAGATAATGAAGATAATGGCAACCCCATTCAAAAGATCCCATGCATGTAGTGCTACACTCAGTGTCCTCAATCCTGCAGCAGGTCCCCACCGATCCCTGCCTTCACAGGAGACTCCTGCACACTCCCAGGCAAGCCTGGATCAGTCTCTTGTGGGGTCACTGCTCCTTTCTCCGGGGTTCTGTGCACACAAGGTTCTATATATGTCCTCTAAGATCTATTTCCTAGTACTTTGTAAGTTCTGGCAGCTCTATGATAGGGTTAATGGTGAATTCCTCCAAGAGGGTTTATGCCATACCCAAGTCTGCTGCACCCAGAGCCCTTGCCCCTGCAACAGTCCACTGCTGACCCATACCTCCACAGGAGATGCTTAAACACAGTTCTATCTTAGTCTCTGTGAGGTCCCTGCATCCTGATGTGCACAAGGTTTGTTTGAGCCCTCTGAGCATCTCTGGCGGGAATGGGGTTTGATTCTAATTGTGAATTCGCCCCTCCTACCATCACGTTGGGGCTTCTCCTTGCCCTTAGGCATGGGGTATCTCCTCACAGCCGCTCCAGCGCTGCGCAGCGGCCACTCCAGCACCTATTGTCTTAAGGCTTAAAACAGATACCTACACTAATCATGGCATGGGCCTTTGGAAAATAAAGGATTGCTACTTTTCTTTCAAATGCTAGGTCTGGCCCCTTGAGAATGTCATATACGAATGGTTAATTTTAGTGTTTGCCTTCCCTTTTTTGGACTCTAGTTCCATCTGAGTTTTATTTTTCCCATTTTTAATAATTTAAGATTTCTTGATTGTGCAGCCATGGTCTTTATTTGCTGTCTCTAAGATTTCTATTTTTTAAATAACACTTTGATTATCTTAAAGTAGGAGCACTTATATTGAAACTAATCATGATTTTCACATTTTAATTTATCATACAGCTTAAGGAATACCATGTTATTCTTGATGTTTAGTTGCTAAGTTGTGTCTGACTCTTTTGCCACACCATGAACTATAGCCTGCCAGGCTTCTCATCTAGGTGACTTCCCAGACAAGAATACTGGAGTGGGTTGCCATTTCCTCCCCCAGGGTATCTTCCTGATCCAGAGATCTAACCTGTGTGTCCTGCACTGCAGGTGGATTCTTTACTGCTGAGCCACTGGGGCAGCCTCTTTATTTATGGTTACATATTACAAAACTCAATAGAGCCTATCTTGGCAGAAAATTGTTTTCACCTTTAAGATGGTCTAAAATATAATTTTTTAGGAAGCAATTATTAGATGTCTATTATGTTCAGACAAAGTCTTATGTTCTAGTTACTTATACTTGCCCATGTCTAGTGTGGGAGAAGCATGCAACTAAATTTCACTTATGTAATTACAATTAGATAATAGCAATCCATACAGGGTACACTGAGGCACACCAGAGAGAGATCAACTCTGTGAACAAGGGGGAGGGAGGAGTTTTTAAGGTTATGCTTCATCTGGGTGTTCAATAAGAATAGCTTTTTATCAAACATCCAGAAGCAATGACCAGGTGATGGAGCACTGTGAGGTCACAAAGCACAGAACAAACTTATATGTTCAGACTTAAAATCTTTAAGTCCCTGGAGCACAGTAAACATTGAAATTTAGAGAAAAATGACATTTGCAATAAAGCCAAATAATGAGAAGAAGAAAATACACATTATTAAAAAGATTGGATTTTCACCTCTTGTATATAAAAAGCAAAACAAAACAATTGTTGAGACACAGTCATACCAATTGTTTATATAGTGTCTATGATGGCTTTGATGCTATGAGTACAGAGTAGTAGTAGTTGAGTTGAATAGCAGAGACCAAGTATCATGCAAAGCTGAAACTATTTACAAGTCTACAGGAAAAGTTTTTTGATGTCTTTTCTGAGCAATGTTGAGCCTCTGAAAAATTTGAGTTGAGAGCTAGCATGATTGGATCTCCAATTCAGGAAGTTGAGTTTGGTAACAGTTTGGACAATAGGTTGGAGGCATTATAGAAGTGATAGTCTGGCCTGTGTTAAGTGCTTTTTATCCATTGTGTCTAGTTTGATTCCTGTCTTTTCCTTTCTATTTTCACCATAAACTCTGTTTACACTGATGCTAACTGATACTTTGCCCTCTTGCTTATTATATAATTACTAAATATTTTACTTTAAAGATATAGGGGGCAAACAGTGGTTTCATAAGGGCTGTTTCAAAGATAATTGATAAAAAAAGATAAATCATAAAAAAGATAATTCATAATGCATAGCTTATAAAACACAAATGTCTATTCTTGGTTATAAGCATTTTCTATTTTTATATAAAAAAGAAATCAATAAACATTTATTGTGCATCCACTGTTTATAAAGAATTTTTCTAGGTTCAAATGTAGTATACTGAATGTTCCTCATGATGAAGGGCAATGTAATTGATCAATACATTAGCTCCAGGTTTCTCAATAGCAGCATTATTGACATCTTAAGGCAGATCATTCTTTGTTGTAGAGAGCTGTTTTGTACATCATAAGATGTTTAGTGGCATACCTGGCCTCTCTCCACTAGATGCCAGTGGCACCTCCTACCTCAGTTGTGATAGTCAAAAAGATCCCTGGATGTTACCAGATGCCAAACGTCTCCTAGGGAACAAAATCTGTGCTGATTGAGAAACACGGGTTTTTTTTTTTTTTTTTTTACTTTCTTTTCTATGTTCTCACAGAATATATCTTTGCTAAAAATAACAAAAAAAAAAAAAGAAAGAAAGAAAGAAAAATGCGTTTTTTTTGTTTTTTTTTTTAAAGATAGGGAGCTCTTTAATCAGGAAGTTGAGATCACAGTATGATCACAGATCACAGATCTGTGATTGAGATCACAGTATGATTGAGATCACAGATCATAATGGTATGATGAGGATGGATTCAGTCTGTGCTGTGTCCCAGTCTGTTTTTGAAAATTGACTTCATGTTGTTGAACTGTGACATTTTCAATTTTTGCAAAAATCTTTGTCACAAAAACAAGGTATCAGATTTCAATTGTCTCATTTTTACATTCTTCTGTTGTAGTTTGTTGATCTTTTCAGTATTCTAAGCAAGATTAGACCAGCTTGAAAGAGCTGACCAATCCTTGGTCTTCCTAATAAAAAGTACAATAACCTATTGTGGAGACTAAGCCAACTGAGTTGAAGAATTTAGAAATGTAGAAATGGTCCATCATGCCAGATATTTCACAGTGGCTCAGCAGTAAACAAACCACCTTCAATACAGGAGACAGGGGTTCAATAGCTGGCCTGGGAAGATCACCTGGAAGAGGGCAAGGCAACCCACTCCAGCATTCTTGCCTGGAGAAACCCATGAGCAAGAGGAGTCTGTCGGGGTACAGTCCATAGGGTTGCAAAGAGTCAGATGAGACTAAGTACACAAGCATAAAGCATTTTGTTTGTTTTAACTATTTTTTTAAAGTAAAGTCTAATCCAGAGGTTAAAGAAAATTAAAGCATGCCTTGATTAATGCTCTTCCTAAAGTTAGTCTGACTTGTTGTAAAGCTTTTGCCATGTGGTCATCATAGGAAAATAGAACTTTTATAACTCCAGTTCAGAATAATAATTTTTGATACTGCTAGGCAACTATCTGTAGTCTTTCTGAGCCCTGGGAATACTTATATCTCTGTGAGTTTACTCAGCTCTACAGAATTTCCAGACAAAAAAGGTAAAACTCATTCAAATAAGAGACATTAAATTTTCTGCTTCTTCAGCAACACTGCAAGAATTTCCATTTAACAAAGTGTCAGCATCAGCAATACCATTATCAATGGACATCTGGTTTTCATTCTCATATACATAGGCAGCAAATTTAAGGTACGGTTTAGAATATTCAGTGAAGTAAATGTTTAGCAGGGATATTGGTAGGGGGAGGTAGATGTGTTTCTGCACTTCCTTTGAATCAGAATAGAATTTTAAATTACTTAGATATCAAAAAGCCGAATGTATTAGAACACAAGACTTGTACTAGTATAGGGACTTTAAAATACAATATTTGTGACATATGTAAATGACATGAATTCTTGAATACAACAATCATGTAAAATTGTGTCTATTCTCTTTGTATTTAGTACCTGGAAGTACCAAGGGACACAGCTGCTGCCTGAATACTCAATACTGAAGTGAAACAACGGGTAGCAATTGGATACGAAAATATATTTTCTTCTTGTAGTTTGTGAAATCAGTTTACAGGTGTCTTGGGAACTGAGGGAGAGGAGTGGCAAGTATAATGTAAACTAAAGCAAAAATTGTCTTAACACACTGTTAGCTATATGTAAAAGGAAAAATGGCTTGACCCTTACATTCAACATTAAAAAGTTTAATAATAAAGTTATTTCTGACCTATGAGTCAGCATATTACATCTCCTAAGGCTGAAATTTCTGAGAAGTGAATATGGTCAGTGCATATTTTCTGTAGGGGAGCATAGAGGCTCTTATCCTTAAAAATAATTCAAGGTAGGAGTCATAAAAACTGGTTTTCAGTTTACATCATGTGTGCTTTTAGCTCAAAAATTTAGGTATATGTTATATTTCTTGGCAGATTTTCTTCAGGGAGATGATATTAATAAAGCTAAATTACTTAAAGGGGAACTGTTGAAAAGCTATATTAAGTTAATAGGCTTATTTTATATTATACTTGGAAGCATCTACATTCACAGTGCTTGGAGTTTCACTTATAAAACTATACTTTGTTTAACAATTCCATGTGCAAAATTGAGAGAGGAATATAAAATGTACAATAGATTGTTTCTGCCTTGAAGAAATTATTCTCTAAAAGAACAGTTAGGGAAAAATGAAAATACTTTGATGAGTAAAGTATTGTATAGTTTAAAACAATATTTAATTATACAAATCTGATCAATAAATTTTTGATTCCCATTATAAACTAGATACCCTGGTTGGCTAGGAAACACTGAAGAATTGTTTGTGATTTTGAATAGCTTATAGTCTAATTAGGTGGTATGGCATTCCAAGTATTACAGATGTAGTATACAGGTGAAGATGTAACAAGTGTGTAACAAGGAACACAAAGAATAGACTGGTATAACTAAATTCAGATGTGAAAAGATAAGACCAAAATAGTTACATGGTTCAGTTCAGTTCAGTTCAGTTGCTCAGTCATGTCTTGACTCTTTGCAACCCCATGAACCACGGCACGCCAGGCCTCCCTGTCCATCACCAACTTCCAGAGTTTACCCAAACTCATGTCCATTGAGTCGGTGATGTCATCCAACCATCTCATCCTCTGTCGTCCCCTTCTCCTCCTGCCCTCAATCTTTCCCAGCATCAGGGTCTTTTCCAATGAGTCAGCTCTTCTCCTCAGGTGGCCAAAGTATTGGAGTTTCAGCTTCAGCCTCAGTCCTTCCAATGAACACCCAGGACTGATCTCCTTTAGGATGGACTGGTTGGAACTCCTTGCAGTCCAGGGGACTCTCAAGAGTCTTGTCCAACACCACATTTCAAAAGCATCAATTCTTTGGCACTCAGCTTTCTTTATAGTACAACTCTCGCATCCATGCAGGGTTACTTGTGGTCAAAAAATTAGAAGATCGAGAATTAAAATTCACATTTCGTGCTTCCCAATCCAAAACTCTTCCCATGGCAGCTACTATCTTTTACAGTATATATTTACAAACAGAAGATATAAACCAGAAATACATGAGTAAAAACAACAGATACAGAACATAATAGATATTAGGTGGGAAAAAGACAGTGTTATTAAAGCTAAAACAATAGCAGATTTTCACTTATATTAATAGCATGGTGCATGGCAGTAATAGATGTCAGTATTTTTCAAACCTTTCAAGACAATCTATGCATGCATGTTGATGTGTTTACATATGTGAGCATGTATGTATATGTACACACATATATGTGTTAACATAACTCATGATGATAATTCATGAAAGTAATTGAGTTTTCTATACAGAGACTCATTATGGTATTCATACATCAATGTCTCTTCTTTCAGTACATGCATATGTATATGTAAATTCAAGCTCCTCTTGCAGTAAGCCTAAATTCCCCCAATGGCTGGATCAATACTTGAAAATAAATAGTACAAACAATTACTCATTGCATCATAGTCAATGTTATAGTAAACAATGATATGATAATACAATATATTATTGATATACTTATTTTTGCAATTTCACTATGCAAACTAAATCAGTAACTAGTTGAATCACTTATTTTGTAAGTAATGAAAATCTAAAAGTGAAAGTCACAAAGACTTTGTGAACCCATGGACTGTAGCCTGCCAGGGCCCTCTGTCCATGGAATTCTCCAGCAAGAATACTGGAGTGGGTAGTCATTCCCTCCTCTAGGGGATCTTCCTGACCCAGGGATAGAATCCAGTCTCCCACATTCTGTCTGCAATGCAGGAGTCCTGGGTTCAATCCCTGGGTAGGGAAGATCCTCTAGAGAGGACATGGCAACTCAGTATGAAATTGAAATCTAAAGACTGTGCTAAATAAATATCAATAGCTAATTAAGTAATACTGTACATACATGATAAATTTTTCTATAAAGATTGTTTTTGTCAGTCCTTACAGTCTGAAAACATTTTGGTAATTAGAGTCTTTGACTTGGAGAGCTGTGTTGAAAACACTAGAGTAGACTTCAGGTGACTTGTAGATCAGTCTCTAAAATTCATGAATCTTCAATTGAGCAATTTCAGGCTTGGTTATCTCACTTGCAAAACAAGGAGTTAAAGCTACTGTTATCTCTAATATTCAGTAACTTCAGATTGTTTTGTGTAATTAACCTCCTTCTCCCCTTCCCCCCACAGATTTATCATAATTACTAAATATTCTTTCCAATTTTACCTACTAAGCCTCAAAAGTCTTAACACATTTCATTATCTTTTCACATAAATCAGATTTTGTACTATAATGCAATAAAATTTGATACCAACAACAAAAACAGCAAATATAAAACATATTAAAGTAAAAAAAGACTGAGTGAAATTGAGTTCAAACCAAATTATTTTTAAGAAATATTATCTTGTAGTAGACATATGTTTTTCAAATCTCTTTATATAGTTAATTTTCACTTTATTTTCCCTCTGAAATTCAAATAAACTTCATAGGAAAACTATATCCAGAACACCCAAGATTGTCAGTTACATCACATGGTATTTGCTGATTTTTAACCTTAGAAAAAGTGCCACTGGGTTTCTTCGAGAAAATTATAATAGATCCTCTCGCTCTCTCTCTCTCAGAAAAAGAAAATCTATTTTTATATCCACTAACAAATGTGATTGCTTTTCCTTCTGTTGTATACAAGTTTCCTTTTCTAAATCCACTGTCTACTCAGCATATTGCTGTATTATTAAATAATATTTTGCATGACTTTTGTCAGCACAAATGATGTATACAAACCTTTATAAATTATGAGTATATAGTATCAAAATATTTCATGAGTCATTTAAATATGGCTTTAATAATTCTATCTAAAATATTAGATGCTGGACACACTGACAAAAATTCAATCTTTTGCTATAATGTAATGAGAAAATTTATTCCAACCTACTCAATAGTACTTTCTTTTAAATATATATCATAGTAAGAACTGCATGTGTCATGTATAAAATAAAATTGAGAAATGATTTAATACTTTTAATCAGAATGATGCCATCATAATCCAATATGAATGCAGACTTTTTATGAATTCCTTTTTAAAAGCTGATTAATTACTCACTTTTGGCTTACCAAACTAATTCACCATATAATAAATAATTTAAAGGACCTTAAAATAATTACCAGGCAAAGCATTTACATAATTGATTACAATTTATAGACAATAATTACTTTGATATTTTATAATATCTTAATCAATTCAGTACAAGTAACTAAAATTAGCCAAGTCTTATCATATAATCCCTCTAGTACCAGAAAATAGTGTATGACATTTGGGAAGAATATTCTTTCTTTCAGACCACAGGGATACTATTTAATAAACTGCCACTTCAATGTGCTAAATGATGCCCCAATGGATTGAAAGAGAAGACTTGCTTCCAAAGCTCTAATTTGTACTGCAGGAGCATTTTTATTCACCAGACAAGTGCTGATCTGATGTATCATATTTTGAAGTGCCAGCAGATTTATACAAGAATAATTGATGGCAAATGAAAGCTACAAAAGATGACTTTTTTCTTTACTCACTTCCAAACATTAGGTCCCCAGTTCACCAATGTATGATTTTACAAAGAAGACATTTTATTACAGCACAGGGACTTGATGTTGACATTATAATTTAATAGATCTTCTCAAGATATATTATATGATATGACTCAGAATTTCTTTTTAATTAGTTCAGGTGTTGTCACTTAAGACAAATTTTCTGACAAATTCTTTTTTTTAGACTTGATATTGTATAAATTTTTTATTTTTATGAATCTATTGCATGATGCATATTTTACAAAATAAAGTATGACGCATTAAAAAAGAAATGCAGAGTCCTGTGAAAAATTCTAAGAACATCTTTTGTTTTAAAAAAGACCTTTAGAAACTATTTTAGACTTTGCCAAAATGGTGACAAGTGCTGGTCCATTAACATCATTCTAGCTCTCTGGAGAAGAAGTGCCATTAGTATCAATTTCTTAATGTGAATGATAAGGCATTTTAATGTAATATTAAATATTCTCTTTGACACATTCTTTAGGGACCATTTTAAAAAATGCAAATGATAGGATCCAATGAGAGACATAATAAGTAATTCTGATCAAGGTTGTTAAAAAGTTTGGATTGGTCCAAAGGGATGACTGAAAAGGAAGTGTGCTTTTCAGATGGCAATTGAAAGGAGGGTTGGAAAGGTTGACAGGGAATTCCCTTTTGCTTTCTTTTAACTTTGGCTCAAAGTCTGTTTTGTTGTTATTGTTTGTTTGTTTTTGCTTTTTAAACTATATAGTGCCCCAAAACTTCTGTATACGCAGCATGCTATGCAATTTACGGTATTCAGCTGAACCATAGTACTTTAAAGATACAAAAGAACTTAAACGTCTCATTACAATCCTTTCTAGTTAGTGGTGAAGAAACTGAACCAAAGATTAGAACACTGGTAAACTACTATATTGGAGAAGGCAATGGCACCCCACTCCAGTACTCTTGCCTGGAGAATCCCATGGACAGAGGAGTCTGGTAGGCTACAGTCCATGGGGTCCTGAAGAGTTGGACACAACTGAGCGACTTCACTTTGACTTTTCACTTTCATGCACTGGAGAAGGAAATGGCAACCCACTCCAGTATTCTTGCCTGGAGAATCCCAGGGACAGAGGAGTCTGTTGGGCTGCCATCTATGGGGTCGCACAGAGTTGGACACGACTGACGAGACTTAGCAGCAGCAGCAAACTACTATATAGTTAGATAACAGCAGAGCCAGAATTTTTTTTAAAATTTTCCCTTGAGCCAAACTATCTTTTAAAATAATAATAGCTCAAACATTTGCATGATATGTTTTAAAAGCATGAGGGAAAATTAAAGCAAATTTTTATTTCTCAATTGAGAAGATCCACTATTTTTTATTTGATAAATCTAATAGCTCTTTCAAGGGATATAATGACATTTTACCCTGTTTCTTCTGTTTTCTTTAGTAGTGCTTTCGGAAATAATGTACTTTGGAATACAGTGGGATGGTACTAAATATTTTTTTTCAATAAATCATCATTTAATGAGAATTATATTTTAAAACTGGAAACTTACATGTTTATTTAGAAGACCATTCAATCTCTACTTGCCTCATGATAAAAGCAAAAATGGAACAATTTATCCATTTACTGACTAAAGCAAGCAATTTAGAGGAGGACTGTCTACAAGGTATAAGGGAAAGCCTCTCCCTTTGTTGTATGTATTGTGGTCTGAGAATGAATTAGATATGGGGAAGCAAAACACTCTAAATATATGTCCTGAATTCTTCTCTTTGGGTGAAAGTATTGATACTAGTGTTCAAGCTTGGTTTAGAAAAGGAAAGGGAACCAGAGATCAAATTGCCAACATTTGCAGGATCATAGATAAAACAAGGGAATTCCAGAAAAACATCTACCTCTATTTCATTGACTACGCTAAAGCCTTTGACTCTGTGGATCATAAGAAACTGTGGAGAAGATGGGAATACCAGACCATCTTACCTGTCTCCTGAGAAACCTATATGTGGATCAAGAAGCAACAGTTAGAACCCTGTATGGAACAACTGACTGGTTCAGGACTGAGAAGGAGTACAACAAGGCTGTTTATGGTCACCCTGTTTATTTAACTTAACATCATGCAACATTCCAGGCTGGATAAGTTACAAGCTAGAATCAAGATTCCTTGGAGAAATATCAACAGCCTCAGATAAGTGGATGATACCACTCTAATCACAGAAAGCAAAGAGGAACTAAAGAGCCAAAAGCCAACTTAAAACTGAATATTAAAAACAAAACAAAAAACAAAACTAAAATCATGGTATCTGGCTCCATAACTTCATGGAAAATTGAAGGGAAAAAGACGGAAGCAGTGGCAGATTTCTTCTTCTTGGGCTCTAAAATCACTGCAAATGGTGACTGTAGCCATGAAATTAGAAGGCAATTGCTTCTTGGCGCAGAAGTTATGATAAATCTAGACAGCATGTTAAATTCAAGGTTAAAAAGGTCCCTATAGTCAAGGCTATGGCCTTTCCAGTAGTCATGTATAGGCATGAGAGTTGGACAGTAAAGAAGGCAGAATGCCAAAGAATTGGTGCTTTCGAACTGTGGTTGTGGAGAAGACTCTTGAGAGTCACTTGGAAAGCAAGGAGATCAAACTACTGAATCTTAAAGGAAATCAACCCTGAATACTCTTTGGAAAGACTGATAGTAAAGCTGAAACTTCAATACTTTGGCCAGCTGATGCGAAGAGCTGACTCATTGGAAAAGACTCTGATGCTTGGAAAGATTGAAGGCAGAAGAAGAGGGTGACAGAGGATGAGATGGCTGGATGGCATCACCAATTCAATGGACATGAACTTGGGCAAACTCCAGGAAATGGTGAGGGACAGGGAAGCCTGGCGTGCTGCACTCCCTGGGGTCTGAAGAGTTGCACACAACTGTGTGACTGAACAACAACAAACATTAAAACTAGATTTGTAAATCACAATATTTAGGCTGCAGAAAAACTTTACACAGGAATGATCTATCTATTGTTGTTGTTCAGTTGCTAAGTTGTATCCAACTCCTGTCTACCTATCTATCTATCATCTAGTTGGTGACCTGAGAATAGACTGCAATGGAGAGTGGCCACATGCCAACATTGATGTGATCAAAACAGTAGTAATAGTGGGAAGTGTCTGTGGATAAGCCTCAAGTAATCTCCTGATCCTCCCCTTTCTGCATGCTTCATTCAAGGGAATCCAGAATCACAGATCCAGGTGAGGGAGTAGGTAGATAACCAGAGAACAGATGGACCAGCAAAGGATTGAGGTCACAATAAATAGGCCATATTATTCACAAATTTAAATTGGAAGTAAATGTTGAGGATGATAGTCTCCAGATGTGGGTATCAGCATGGCATTACCAGACTAGTTATAATATGTAACACTGACCTCTCTATAGTCCAGAGACTAAATGGTGCATATCTGGATACGCAAGTCATTGTAAATACCATATGCTCCTTTCTATACTGCTGTTATAGAAATGCTTATGCCCACACCCAAATCTTTATCAATCTAAAGAGAAGGGGGAGTGGAAAGGGGAGCATGAAAATTTTACCCAAAAGAGAATATCTAACCTGCGAGATACTTGTATTTAACTTAAATCTTAATTTAAAGCATTCTACTTTTTTTTTCATTTAAAAAATGTATTCCATGTACTTCTCAATGGCCTATGTGAGAAATATGATCACATACCTCAAATCAAGGGATCGACTTGGACACATGAAACAGTGAAAGCGAGACTTCTAATGATGGTCTTGTAATAACGGATATCTGTCTGTTGAGCAGGCACACCCAGGACAGTTTCAGCAAGCACCGTTATTCCCTGGTGCGCAGACCCCTCCCCAGTTCCTCACTGACTGAGTACTGCGGGGTTACAAAATCTTCCCAGGTTGTAAGTCCAAGTCTAAGTAAGCCTAAGTCTCATAGGGTATTCATTCTTTTCCCTTCCAAGCCTAAGTCCACATTTTTCAACAAAGACTTTAGTTTATCCCTTCTCAAACATCCTGTTAGCTTAGGGACTCTCCAGGTATAAGCTGTTAGGCAAGACTAGCTTGCCAGTAACTTTCCAGGACAAAACTAGCTAGCTCTGAGTGGAAAACCATTTTAAAATAATTTTCCACCCAAGGTTAGCTACTTCATTTTGAAAATAGACCACATCAAGTTCCATTTCTTAAAATTGTAAAATCATGAAAAAGATCTCATTCATCATAGTCAATAAAGAGACCACATTTTCTTTACATTTTCTTTGAAACACAGTGTACTACAATGTTCAATGTTATAATACAGTATAGAATGCAGATTAGATGAAAATAGGTGAGAGACATATTTACAAGAATTGATATTTGAATACAGAATGAAATATGAGTATACAGCTATTCTTATACAGTCTGAAAATCCCTAGAAATACTAGAACAAGCACTGGAAAGGCAGAAAATTCAACCTATTGACCAAATAATTTGTCAAATCCCAGAAAAATAGAAACCATATGATACAGAAAAACTTCAGATGAACTATCAACTTAACCAATCAAATATGCAAACAAAGAGGGAAGCAGAGGGGATCCAGGAATTACAATAACTCCTGGGGAATTGGATTCAGAAAAACAGTCTCCTTCTCTCTCCCCACTGTTACCCTTGGGCTGAGTCAAAGTACTAGGATCAGAGAGGGAGTTCACAGACCCAGCTGCTAATAATTCTTCAAGTAGCATTAGAATATTTGTATGTAAATGATTAGCTATCTATACACTCCCAATTTTCCTAATGCCTAACCTTTTTTACAGACCAGAGAAACATAGTCATAGACTGTTTTTGAGAGTTCATATTCACAGACTGTTAATCAGAAGTTTTCAATTGAAGAGATATAACTTCACACCAAGTGTCTCAGGAAAATCAACATCCTGAAAATGGGTCATTAAAGATGACATATATATATATATAAAATGAAAGTAAAGTCGCTCAGTCGTATCCAACTCTTGGTGATACCATGGACGGTAGTCTACCAGGCTTCTCTGTCCATGGGACTTTCCAGGTAAGAGTACTGGAATGGGTTGCCATTTCCTTCTGTAGGGGATCTTCCTGACCCAGGTCTTCTGCATTGCAGGCAGAAGCTTTACCCTCTGAGCCACCAGGGAAGCCTATATATATATAGATAGATAGATACATAGATAGATAGATATATACACACACATACAATAGTCAACTGATCATTGGTAAAGGAACAAAGGCAATACAACATAGCAAAGATAATTTTTTCAGTAAATGATGCTGGAACATATGGCCATCCATATGCCAAAAAAAAAAAAAAGAATCCAGGTATTGTCATATGAATCGTTATTTAGGAGATAGCACAGGAGAAAATCTAGATGACCAAAGGTTTAGTGATACATTTTTAGACACAAGACCAAAGATACAATAAGTGAAACAAATAATTGATAAGCTGTATTTCATTAAAAGTTATTGCTCTGCAAAATAAACTATCAAAAGAATGAGAAAGTACAGATTGAGAGAAACTATTTGCAAATCTAAAATATACAATGAATGCTTAAAAATCAGTAGAAGAAACAAAGAAGCCAGTTGGACAATGAGCAAGCAAGCAGTTGGCAATAAACAATGAAAAGATGCTATAGGTAATATGTTATTAGGGAAAGGCATATTAAAAAATAACAATGGAATACTACTAGACACACCCACAAGAATGCCCCAAAGCTGGAACACTGAAAACCTCTGTCAGGATGCAGAGCAATCAGATCAGATCAGATCAGATCAGTCACTCAGTCATGTCTGACTCTTTGCGACCCCATGAATCGCAGCACGCCAGGCCTCCCTTGTCCATCACCAACTCCCGGAGTTCACTCAGACTCATGTCCATCGAGTCAGTGATGCCATCCAGCCATCTCATCCTCTGTCGTCCCCTTCTCCTCCTGCCCCCAATCCCTCCCAGCATCAGAGTCTTTTCCAATGAGTCAACTCTTCGCATGAGGTGGCCAAAGTACTGGAGTTTCAGCTTTAGCATCATTCCTTCCAAAGAAATCCCAGGGCTGATCTCCTTCAGAATGGACGGGTTAGAACTCCTTGCAGTCCAAGGGACTCTCAAGAGTCTTCTCCAACACCACAGTTCAAAAGCATCAATTCTTCAGCACTCAGCCTTCTTCACAGACCAACTCTCACATCTATACATGACCACAGGAAAATCCATAGCCTTGACTAGACGAACCTTTGTTGGCAAAGTAATGTCTCTGCTTTTCAATATGCTATCTAGGTTGGTCATAACTTTCCTTCCAAGGAGCAAGTGTCTTTTAATTTCATGGCTGTAGTCACCATCTGTAGTGATTTTGGAGCCCCAAAATATAAAGTCTGACACTGTTTCCACTGTTTACCCATCTATTTCTCATAAAGTGGTGGGACCGGATGCCATGATCTTCATTTTCTGAATGTTGAGCATAGAAACTCTCAATTATTGCTGAAGGGAATCAGTTATCTAATAGGCTAAACATTCTCTTACCCTACAATGTAGAAATCATGCTCCTTGATATTGATCCAAGGGAACTGAAAACTCATGTCTACACAAAAACTTCCACATGGATGTTTATGCTCATGTGCTTAGTTACTCTTGGGAGAAAGAAATGGCAACCCACTCCAGTATTCTTGCCTGAAGAATCCTGTGGACAGAGGATCCTGGAGGGCTGCTGTCCATAGGGTTGCACAGAGTTGGACACAATTGAAGCAACTTAGCATGCACATGTGCATTGGAGAAGGAAATGGCAACCCACTCCAGTATTCTTGCTTGGAGAATCCCAGAGATAGAGGAGCCTGATGGGCTGCTGTCTATGGGGCCGCACAGAGTCAGACACTACTGAAGCGACTTAGCAGCAGCAGCAGCAGCAGCAGCTTAGTCACTCAGTCGTGTCCAGCTCTTTGTGACCCCATGGACTGTAGCCTTCCAGGCTCCTCAGTCCATGGAATTCCCAGGTAAGAATACTGGAGTGGGTTGCCATTTCTGTCTCCATGGGATCTTCCCAACCCAGGGATCAAACATGCATCTCCTGTGTCTCCTGCATTGCAGGAGGATTCTTTACTGTCTGAGCCAGTAGGGAAGCCACCATGGATGTTTATAGCAGCTTTATAACATAGTCATCAAAACTTGAAAGAAACCAGGATGCCCTTCAGTAGATGAATGGATAAATAATAGTAGTACTACTATTAGTAGTAGTAAATAATAGTAGTACTAATATTATTATTTTCCAGAATGTGTAGTATTAATGAGTGCTAAACAAAAGTGAGCTATCAAAGCCATTAAAAGACACGTATTACTTAAGTGAAAGAAATCAAATTAGAAAGGCTACATACTGTACAATTCTAACTATATGACATTCTGGAAAGTCAAAACTAGAGATACAGTAAAAAACCAGTGGTTGTTGGGGATTATGGAGCAGGTGCATGAATAGGTAGAGCAGAAAGGATTTTTAGGGTAGTGACAATTTTCTGTATGGTATCATAATGATGAGTTCATGTCATTATACATTTGTTCAAACCCATAGAATATACCCAAGAGTAAAATCTAATGTAAATTATGGACTTTGGGTTATAAAGATATCAATGTAGTTTCATCAATTATGACAAATTTACAACTCTGATGAGGGGTGTTGATAATGAAGAAGGTTATGCATGTGAGGGGCAAGACAGTATGTTAGAAATCTCTGCATCTTCTCCTCAATACTATTTTGAACATAAAATGCTCTAACAATAAAGCTAATATAAGAGTAATGATAATAAAAGTAGCAAATACAAAAAATACTTATAATTTAGTATAATTAACTTAGAATGACTTTAGAGGATACTAAAGCCATAAAACAAAATATTGCTATAATAAAAGAGAAACAACTACAAAATCTTGGAAATTAAAAATAGGATATAAAAATTTAAACAGATGGGCTAAAAGAAGAATGAATGCAACTGTAGAACAAATTATTATGTCTTGATGATTAAGCTAAGAATTCTCTCAAGAAGTTTGGCAAAGGAAAAAACGGATATTTCCCTTCTAATACTAAGACAGACTAGATTTTCTGAAATTACCTTTTATTTTTATACTTCCAAGTGAAAAATAAAATAACCATAAAAAATGCATGCTTAGCTTAGAAAAAAAATCCTTAGTGTAGAAGATAACATAGTGTTATAATAACACCAGAGGGATTAAAAAATAGTGCTAGGGTTTTGCTGGACACTGTTGCCAGCCCCAGGAAATTTTAGCTTTGGGAATTGACATTTGCATGATGGTCAACAGAAGAGGTCTTTTGTCAATTCAAAGAGAGCTGAATTTGACATAAAAGCATAAACCTAGAACATGCAATGTAGCCATTTCCTTAAAATAATCTGAAAAAAAAAATAGACAAGATTATAAGTGGAAACAAAGTGAACCATTGAGGGAACCTGTCTTCCTATGGGATCTCCAGGTGGAATAATAAGAATAATTGTTTACAGTGGGAATCTGAAACATTAATGCTTGGCTCACACTGGAATATGATTCTATGTTACATTACTCATGTAGCCCAAAACATCATGTTGAGAAATCAAATTATTTTTAAAAATGGTAGAACCTATCTGGAGGTCAGCAAAAACAAAGGTAAATATTTTATGGAGTGAAGAATTCCCATTCCAGGTTGCTCAAGATTTCTCAAAATTAAGTTTTGTTAAAAATGAGCCCATAAAAAAATACACCAAACACAAGAAGGAAAATATCACCATGAGATGAAGACAATAAATAACATATTGCACTCTCAATAACTTGAAAATTGTAAAGACCATTTGCAGAACACAAAATAACTATGCATGGGATAAAAAATAAATTTACCTTATAGTTTATTTCTTCCAATATATTAGTTTATGGTGCAAAGTCACATTACATGTGTTATCTGGAAAATTTCATTTCAGAATTTTTTAAATTTCAGTTAGTATTGCCTTAATAGCTTGATAAATATTAATACAAATTCTCCACCCAAATGAACTCTCCAGTACAGACTTGCAAAGCTCTTATTTGATGAGTATTGGAAGAAATATGTATTCAGTCGAAATAACCCACATATGCATATGTGATTACACACTTACAGACAAATACACACACACACGCACACACTCTTTGGATGACCACAAAGAAACAAGACTTCGTGACTGAGAATTAACAGGATAAGAAAATATTAATCATTATCATTTTTCCTAATATTTTAAATATAGGCATTATCAGATAACTCTTAAAGTTAAAAATAATATATTTATATTATTCAATAAATGAAAAAGGAAGTAGACATAAAAGAGAAGATCCGGTAGATTTGAAAATGAATAAAGCATCCAAAAATGTAAAATATAATCATTCATTTGAAATATAATCATTTCATTGGTTGATTATATACTAGTGGGTACACATTTGTGTATTGGAGTAGGAAGGCAAAAATAAGTGAAGGAAAACAAAACAAAAGAAAGAAAGAAATGTAGTCACACAGTTGTGACCAACTCTGAGATCCCATGGATGGTAGTCTGCCAGGCAGATATAAACATATAGTTATAAATATAGCTGGATGTAATATTGAAAAGTTCCCTGGTGAAATGCATGAGAAAGAAATAGCAGATAGTATTTAAGGAGAGAAAAAATGCAAATATAAATGGATGGATCAGAAAAAAAGAAAGCTCCATATTCCTCTCTCCAGGGGATCTTCCTGACCCAAGGATTGAATCCTAGTCTCTTGCATTGCAGGCAGATTCTTTAATATCTGAACCACCAGAAAAGCTTTAAAATGATGACATTTGCCCAAAGATTTGGAAAGACGTCCCCTAGGTGGCACAGTCGTTAAGAACCATCTGTCAATAGAGGAGACACTAGAAATGTGGGTTTGATCCCTGGGTCAGGAAGAGCCCCTGGAATAGGAAATGGCAACCCATTCCAATCTTGCCTGGAAAATTCCATAGACAGAGGAGCCTGGTGGGCTACAGTTCATGGAGTCACAAAGAGTTGGATACAACTGAGCAGGGAGCAAGATATAACACAGGTCTGAAAACTATTGCAGGAAAACCAACCTGGACCTGTAGCATTCTTTCATCTGGCCTTGGGAGCTAAAAGACTATTTTTCTTTTTTTCTTTTGTTTAAAGATTGAAAAAATGAGAAGTTGTGACAAAGTTTATAGATTGCCTAGAAAACCCAAAATCTTTACTATTTGGATTTTTAAAGAAAATATTTGCTGACTGTATTTGAGAGGGAAAAAATGTGGGTAGAAGGCAAAACAAATGAAAAGGTTATTTGTAGATGGTTCCAGAAAAATAATTTAATGGGAAAATAGTGAAATTGAGCCCATCAGTTCAGTTCAGTTGCTCAGTCATGTCCAACTTTTTGTGACCCCATGGACTGCAGCATACCAGGCCTCCCAGTCCACCACCAACTCCCAGAGTTTACCCAAACTCATGTCCATTGAGTTGGTGATGCCATTCAACCATCTCATCTTCTGTTGTCCCCTTCTTCTCCCACCTTCAATCTTTCCCAGCATCAGGATCTTTTCAAATGAGTCAGTTCTTTACATCAGGTGGACAAAGTATTTAGTTTCAGCTTCAACATCAGTCCTTCTGATGAATATTCAGGACTGATTTCCTCTACGATGGACTGGTTGGACCTCTTTGCAGTCCAAGTGACTCTCAAAAGTCTTCTCCAACACCACAGTTTAGAAGCATCAGTTCTTTGGTGCTCAGTTTTCTTTGTATTCTAACTCTCACATCCATACATAACTACTGGGAAAACCATAGCCTTGAGTAGACAGACCTTTGTTGGCAAATAATAACTCTGCTTTTTAATATGCTATCTATATCTTACACCAAACAGAGAAATCAGTTTCAATGGGTTAAACGCTGAAATTTGAAAGGTCAAACTTTAATACTTCTACTAGAGAATATACAAAAATATATTCATTAATTCATGATAGAAACAGATTTATTAAACTAAAGTAGAAAGTAATAGCCACAAAAGTATTTATAGAACCATGACAATATTAAAGTTAAGAATTTTTTTTTTGTCAAAGTGTAGCAAAAGGACGTCAGAGAAATTTTGAAAAGAAAAAGAATTATGACACATTTAAAACAATGAAGAATTAATATATTGAATATACAAAGAACTTAAAATAATTGATAAGAATAAAATGAGTAACTAAGCATAAACTAGGCAAATGACATAAACAGATATTTGTTCTGGTGAGGAAACAAGATTAACATATAAACATATGGGAAGATGACATAACTGAAGTCAATGAGCATGCACACATGCACACAGAAAGATAGTTATCCTCATTTAAAATATAAGGAAGCAAATTAATTCCACAGTGATGTACTATTTTTGACAAACTAGGTTGGAGGAGATTAAGACACTTTGCTTAAGGATGTGAATCAATGAGACCACTATACACTGATAATGGAAGTATGAATTATTAATATTACAAATATTTTCAGAAGCTATTTGGCTCTTGCTTATTGAATTGGGCATCTGTGTGATCTACAATACTGAAATTAGAGTCCTGGATATGTATTAGTTTAACTTACTCTGGAAGCCGACCCAGTCAAAAATTTCAGGAGACTCCATTCTCCTGAAAGGAGTATGAAACTGAGATAGAGACAGAAAGAAAGTTAAAAAGTAAAAAACGGAACAAACCAAACCAAACAAAAATGAATACATAGATATAGAGAACAGAGAAGTAGTTACCAGAGAGGAAGAAAGATGGGAAGAGAGCAAGGAAGTTAACTGTATGCTGATGGATAGAAGCTAACCTTTTTGGTGTTGAGCATGCTGTAGTATATGAGTCAAAATATAAACTTACATATTAAACTTATAATGTTATAGACAAATGTTACCTCAATTAAAAAAAATAAAAATAGATTATAGAGCAAGTTACCACTTAGGCCAGTGCAGTGTTAAGCTAGTAAATTCTATGAGGCAACATGTGGCTCTAGGGTTATCCCACATGCAGGGAGCAAGGGTGAAGCAATGGGATATATTTATGGACCAACTTCCATCAGTCATTGAGTTCAGCTCCTTATACTTTTTAGTTTCCCAAGATTTTTGACCTACTGAAAGGCAAATCATGCTTCAAAAGTCAGAGAAAGTCATCAGGCAAAGGTATGTATGTGCTCAGTCATTCCTTCATGTCTGCCTCTTTGTGACCCCATGGACTGTAACCCTCCAGGCTCCTCTGTCCTTGGTATTCTCCAGGCAAGAATACTGGAGTGGTTTGCAATTTCCTCCTCCAGGGGATCTTCCAGACCCAGAGGTGGAACCCATGTCACCTGCATTTCTTGCCTTGGCAGGTGGATTCTTTACCACTGAGTCACCTTATAGTTTGCATAGGCAAACTTATGCATCAGCTTTTTTGAGGCAGTTAGATCCCAAATAAAAAAGATAAAGGAAGAGGCATATACGGGGAACACTGGTCTCTTCTGCTACACTGTATATATTAGAGGATATTTTGCCCATGGGTAAGAATATAGCAGAATGCTCATAGAAACATTGCTCATGGTAGTTAGTTAATATACAAAAAGAATTGGAGTCTCAAATCAAGCTCAATAAATTAGAGATTTTAAACAGTACCTAGTTTTACTGGTATTTTCAAGGATATAGTAAATCAAGAGAGTAAGATGAAGCAGGTTGGGATCTGGGACACTGATAGCAGCTCTCCAGGCCCTCCAATGATTTTTGGCAAAACAAAAATCACATAACAAAGGACTTAGGGCAGTGTCTAATGGTAAAAGACACACATTGTTTTGCTTTTTAATTAGATGGATATTGTATTATGCCAAATTGTAAGTAATGCAAAAAGTAACAAATATTAAAAAAATCACCTTCTTGAGCCTCGTTAATCTGTATGAAATAAAACATTTCTGTAAAAACATTATTAATTAGAGTTGTGATACACTGGATCTTTGCTTTAACAATTAAAAGATAAGCTAAAATCAATATGAAGGTATATTTCAGTTTTGATTTTAGTATACTTCAAAAATTAAATATTGTGACTTGTATGATTGCAAGTATTCAAAGTAGCTTATATTTCTACAAAACTGGCCATTTAAAAACCATATACAAATGGAAAATGCATAGTCTCTTTTAAGCCCCTGCATTTTTCACCAAGGATTACCACTTTTCTCCATCTCAAATACAGATAGGTTGAAGTAACATAGTTTCAGATTCGTTATTTTGCAAAAATTTCCTTTCTTCCAAACTTGAGGCTATTCAATTATATTGACTATTCAATAGCATAAAATAAATTTTGAAGAGACTATATGGTCTTCAGTTTGGTCAACGCTGAAATTAACTTTTTGGCTTTTCTGTTTCTAAAGCAGTATATTCTAAAATCAATTCAGAGAGTGCTGGTGAGAAAATTTGAGCTACTACCTTTTATATAAAGCAAAGCATTACTTAAATAACTTTTAGCAAACAAAATGAACCTGTGATTAATAATATAAAGGCTAAAAGAAACTCAGTGTTTTTTTTTTTTTTTCATTTATTTTTGAGTTTCTAAACACAGGAGATAGCAGCTCTGTTCCTCTCTGCTTTATTGCACATTGTGTCTTAGTTGCCATTGTTTTCTTTTTTTTTCCTTAAGCATTTTTTTTAATTTATTTTTTTTTAACTTTACAATTGTTTTCATTATACTTGTATCAGTTTATTTCTTGACTTTGTGACATAAAGCATTAGTAATCTATGTTTGGTAAAGACTCTGGAGCAAAGCCATTTCTGTTGAATGAAGCACCACATACAGAAAAAGGATTTCAAAGCTTAGCTGAAAGTCCAAGATGGTTCTTGTCAGGAACTCTTCATTAGAATAAGTCTGCAGTCTCAACAGCTCTGGAAACCACTCTGAGGGAAGTTTGCCTGGAGAGAGTGTATCTATTCCTTAGATGTCCTATCTGAACGGTGATGCGTTTTTGCTCCTTTTCCTCTCTCCCAAAAGTTGGTGTGATTTTGTTTTTTCCCCCAAGACTGTTCTTTTGATTAGGTTTATAGCCACTCATTATCATTTTGCATATATTTCACAAATGCTTGCATTTTGCTTTGGAAACGATATTTCGCTATCCTCAGTAATAATAAAACAATGAAAACCATTGTAAATTTAGAATGCTTCAAGTGCAGCAAAATTTATGGAAGTAAAGAGTAGTCTCCTTTTTTTTAATGAATACATATAAATAAGGAAACTTTATATTTCTAGGCTCTTAGAAGAGCTATTCCCTTTCCCCTTAACTATTTCTGTTATTTCCTTAACAACTGAAAACTTCCCTTTGCTCTTATTTCTTTTAGTTGCTATTAATCCTATAGGTTGCTAAAATATGAAAATTGCCAGTTTTATTTGAATATTCCCATGTCTAAACTTAACCAAATATGTTCTTAAATCCAATACAAAAAGAAAGTCAAATAACTCATAGTCTTAGACATGCTTTATATTTTGTTAAGAATTTTTAAAACATCAGAAAATGTTATTCTTCAACTGCTGCATCATATACTTTGTGGCATAATAATGGTTCTTAAATGAGTACAATATTGCAGTATATTTTTCACTTTCTCAAGTATAGCTAATTCCTTAGCAAGCTACATATTCAACACTTAAGAGCACATAAAATAGAGTAACCTGTTTCCTTCAATATGATTTCCAATTATAACTCAGAATATTCTTTGGAATCATTATATTCTATAATCCTGCCAATTTGCATTATTTACAGTTTTACTTTCCCTTTGGAAGACACAATTCTTTACAAATTCACACTTCAATTTTGTTTGTAGAAAACAACCATACTGCCAGTGGTATTTTCTGAATTCCTTCTGTAAACTGCTACTTAAATATTGGCGTGGCCAAATGTGCATGGCTTTGGGCAAAGTCAAGAAGCATAATATATAGCATGGTGCAAAGTTAAATTAAAATTGCTTTATTTATTTTGTATTTACATATCTCAGGTGTTGAATTGGTTTCTTATTTAAAGAAAAACCCCTCTGATTCTTATTATGAATTGTAAAAACTTATGTATATCTATATCATTTCATGATGAATACAGATCGTAGAAGTTGGATTGAATTCACTGAGAACAGCACAATTAATGAAAATGACTGAATTGTAATTATAATTTATATCGTATAATGTCATAACCAAATGACTCTAATATACTACTCAATATTGCATATGTAAAAATGAATCTTTTTTATTACAAAATTGTTATAATCCAGCCATATTGATTTAATGAGTATTAAATAACATTTTTAATTTAGTACTCACACATACCAATTTCTATAGTTTAAGTTAAAATTTAATTAACATTATAATAGACTGGAAGAAGAAAAAATATAAAGCTGTTGACAAGAAATATATTTTAATGTCACTCTCAAATTGTTTTCATAGTCCTTCCTGTTTTTATTAATTCAATATCATTATAAGCAAATAGAAATAAATGCTTAATAAATGCAGTTAAACAACACTGTTACCTCCCCTTTTCCTCACTCGTCTTTTTCTTCTCTTTTCTTTCACCCTGTACAAGAATCTCCCCTGACCTCTGCTTCCAGATTTGCCCATGTGTAAGCTTTTGTGCTGGTGTGGACACATATGCAAACACACACACACAGTAGAGAAAACAAAAACAGATTTTGAAGCAACCCTGCTTGCCTTTGAACGTTTGCTCTGGTTGTAGCTGGACATGGGCAAATTACTTAATGACACTATCAATTTTCTCATCTTTCAAACAGAGATTATGATAAAACCTATCTTACATAAATGTAATGAAGTTTGAATGAGTTAATATATGTAGAACACTTAGATGGGTGCCGGGTACACTGTAAGGTTCGTAAAATGGTGTTTTTTTTTTTTTTCCATAACAAACATTTAGATATATGAATAAAATTAAAATTGGATAATATTAACATATATTCTCTTTAGCCAATGAATGAAGCATATATGATATCTATGAGCTATAGTGAATATCTAAGACTTTTGTAAAAAGCCAAATTTGCATATCTTGGGCCGATTACTGAATTTATAGATGTAATAGTTTCTCTTTAGATCATCAGAACTAAAATACTAACACATTTTAACTTGGAAACAGTCATAAATATGCATAATGATTAATATGATATCTTAATATGGAGGTCCATAATAATGATTAAAATTTATAAAAAGCTGCTTCACAATTATTCTGTTTTTATTGGCTAAAATAGTCATCAGACACTTAATTCAGTTATTCATACAGTTGTAATTTTCTCAACCAGCATGGATTCTCACCAACTAAATTTTTAGTAATTATTCTATGGTGTTCTAAAGTAAAACACTATAGTATATCTTTTAAGATTGGTAAGCAAGGTACTGATTTTAGTAGATGTTACTGGGATTTCTTCCTAGGCAACAGTGACTCCTGTTATGAGCATCTATTGATTCCATTGGTTGTTTGTAATTTGTAACCTACCTTCTGATAGTTGATTGCAGGAAATCCGATTCCTAATCCAAAGTGGAATACTCAACTATTTGTCCTTAGTTCAGTTCAGTCCCTAAGTCACGTCCGACTCTTTGCGACCTCATGGACTGCAGCATGTCAGGCCTCCCTGTCCATCACCAACTCCCAGAGGTTACTCAAACTCATGTTAATCGAGTCGGTGATGCCATCGACCAATCTTGTCCTCTGTCATCCCCTTCTCCTCCTGCATTCAATCTTTCCCAGAATCAGGGTCTTTTCAAATGAGTCAGCTCTTCATATCAGGTGGCCAAAGTATTGGAGTTTCAGCTTCAGCATCAGTCCTTCCAATGAATATTCAGGACCCATTTCCTTTAGAATGGACTGGTTGGATCTTCTTTCAGACCAAGGGACTCTCAAGAGTCTTCTCCAACACTGAGCATCAATTCTTCAGTGCTCAGCTTTTCTATAGTCCAACTCTCACATCTATATATGACTAGTGGAAAAGCCATAGCATTGACTAGACAGAGCTTTGTTGCCAAAGTAATGTATCTGCTTTTTAACATGCTATCTAGGTTAGTCATAACTATTCTTCCAAGGAGTAAGCATCTTTTAATTTCAGGGCTATCACCATCTGCAGTGATTTTGGAGCCCAAAAAAATAAAGTCTCTCTCTGTTCCATTGTTTCCCAATCTATTTGCCGTGAAGTGATGGGACCAGATACCATGATCTTAGTTTTCTGAATGTTGAGCTATAGACCAACTTTTTCACTCTCCTTTTTCACTTTCACCAAGAGGCCCTTTGGTTCTTCTTCACTTTCTGCCATAAGGGTTGTGTCATCTGCATATCTGAGGTTATTGGTATTTCTCCCAGCAATCTTGATTTCAGCTTGTGCTTCATTCAACCCAGCATTTCTCATGATGTACTCTGCATATAAGTTAAATACTCAGGGTGACAATATACAGCCTTGACGTACTCCTTTTCCTATTTGGAACCAGTCTCTGTTCCATGTCCAGTTCTAACTGTTGCTTCATGACCTGCATACAGATTCTTCAAGAGGAGTATGTCAGGGCATTTGGTCCCATCACTTCATGGCAGATAGATGGGGAAACAGTGGAAACAGGGGCTGACTTTATTTTTTGAGCTCCAAAATCACTGCAGATGGAGATTGCAGCAATGAAAAAGACACTTAGTCCTTGGAAGAAAAGTTATGACCAACCTAGACAGCATATTAAAAAGCAAAGACATTACTTTGCCAACAAAGGTCCATCTAGTCACAGCTATGGTTTTTCCAGTGGTCATGTATGATTGTGAGAATTGAACTATAAAGAAAGCTGAGCAATGAAGAATTGATGCTTTTGAACTGTGGTGTTGGAGAAGACTGTTGAGGGTCCCTTGGACTGCATGGAGATCCAACCAGTCCACCCTAAAAGAGATCAGTTCTGGGTGTTCATTGGAAGGACTGATGTTCAAGCTGAAACTCCAATACTTTGGCCACCTCTTGTGAAGAGTTGACTCACTGGAAAAGACCCTGATGCTGGGAAAGATTGAGGGCAGGAGGAGAAGGGGACGACAGAGGATGAGATGGTTGGATGCCATCATCGACTCGATGGACATGGGTTTGGGTGGACTCTGGGAGTTGGTAATGGACAGGGAGGCCTGGCGTGCTGCAAGTCAATGGTTCACAAAGAGTCGGACAAGACTGAGCGATTGAACTGAACTGAACTAAGAAGGACACCTTCCTTGGTTATTTTAAAGAAATTACTTATAAAATTTATTTGGACCATTGTAATGACTATCATATATGATTTTATCATTCTTCTGATGAAAGAGTCTACTTCTTAGTAAATATGAGAATCAGGAAACAATCAGTTACCAGTGAGATCATAGAAATCATATTCCTAGACTCAGGCATTGATTTTGTGATGGGCATCTTACCCAGTAGTGTTATATCAGATTCTGTTAATTATCCAAAAGGTGTGCTCAGGAAGATGCACTGATGCTCTTAAGAAATGGGTCCATGGAGAAGACATAGTTCCAGGCCACAGAAAGAAGGAGAAAATGTAGCTTATGACACCCAGCTAAAAATAAAAGGCAAGAGACAGTAATAGAGTCTTGATGGCCTTATATTCATAGTCCCAAGAAGCTATATGGGTTGCAATTGTATGAGGCAAACAAGTCTGTTTTAGTCAGATTTTTTTTTTTTTTTTTTACTTTGGCACTCTATTGGACTCATGAATTTTGCAATAAGGAGTTCATGATCTGAGCCACAGTCAGCTCCCAGTCTTGTTTTTGCTGACTGTATAGAGCTTCTCCATCTTTGGCTGCAAAGAATATAATCAGTCTGATTTCGGTGTTGACCATCTGGTGATGTCCATGTGTAGAGTCTTCTTTTGTGTTGTTGGAAGAGGGTATTTGCTATGACTAGTGCATTCTCTTGGCAAAACTGTATTAGCCTTTGCCCTGCTTCATTCTGTATTCCAAGGCCAAATTTGCCTGCTACTCCAGGTGTTTCTCGACTTCCTACTTTTACATTCCAGTCCCCTATAATGAAAAGGACATCTTTTTTGGGTATTAGTTCTAAAAGGTCTTGTGGGTCTTCATAGAACCATTCAACTTCAGCTTCTTCAGCGTTACTGGTTGGGGCATAGACTTGGATTACTGTGATACTGAATGGTTTGCCTTTGAAATGAACAGAGATCATTCTGTCGTTTTTGAGATTGCATCCAAGTACTGCATTTCGGACTCTTTTGTTGACCATGATGGCTATTCCATTTCTTCTAAGGGATTCCTGCCCACAGTAGTAGATATAATGGTCATCTGAGTTAAATTCACCCATTCTAGTCCATTTTAGTTTGCTGATTCCTAGAATGTCGATGGTCACTCTTGCCATCTCCTGTTTGACCACTTACCATTTGCCTTGATTCCAAATTCAGACTTAAATTGAAGAAAGTAGGGAAAACCTCTAGACCATTCAGGTATGACCGAAATCAAATTCCTTAGGATTATACAGTGGAAGTGAGAAGAAGATTTAAGGGACTAGATCTGATAGATAGAGTGCCTGATGAACTATGAATGGAGGTTCGTGACATTGCACAGGAGACAGGGATCAAGCCATCCCCATGGAAAGAAATGCAAAAAAGCAAAATGGCTGTCTGGGAGGCCTTACAAATAGCTGTGAAAAGAAGAGAAGCAAAAAGCAAAGGAGAAAAGGAAAGATATAAGCATCAGAATGCAGAGTTACAAAGAATAGCAAGGAGAGACAAGAAAGCCTTCCTCAGCGATCAATGCAAAGAAATAGAGGAAAACAACAACGGGAAAGACTAGAGATCTCTTCCAGAGAAGGCAATGGTACCTCACTCCAGTACTCTTGCCTGGAAAATCCCATGGATGGAGTAGCCTGGTGGGCTGCAGTTCATGGGGTCCAGAAGAGTCGGACACGACTGAGCGATTTCACTTTCACTTTTCACTTTCCTGCATTGGAGAAGGAAATGGCAACCCACTCCAGTGTTCTTGCCTGCAGAATCCCAGGGAGGGGGAGCCTGGTGGGCTGCCGTCTATGGGGTCACACAGAGTTGGACATGACTGAAGTGACTTAGCAGCAGCAGTAGCAGAGATCTCTTCAAGAAAATTAAATATACCAAGGGAACATTTCATGCAAAGATGGGCTCAATAAAGGACAGAAATGGTATGGATCTAACAGAAGCAGAAGATATTAAGAAGAGGTGGCAAGAATACACAGAAGAATGTACAAAAAAGAACTTCATGACCAAGATAATCACGATACTATGATCATTCACCTAGAGCCAGACATCCTGAAATGTGAAGTCATGTGGGCCTTAGGAAGCATCACTATGAACAAAGGTATTGGAGGTGATAAGTTATTTCAAATCCTGAAAGACGATGCTGTGAAAGTGCTGCTCTCAATATGCCAGCAAATTTGGAAAACTCAGCAGTGGCCACAGGACTGGGAAAGATCAGTTTTCATTCCAAACCCAAAAAAAGGCAATGCCAAAGAATGCTCAAACTACCACACAATTGCACTCATCTCACACGCTAGTAAAGTAATGCTCAAAATTCTCCAAGCCAGGCTTCAGCAATACATGAACTGTGAACTTCCTGATGTTTAAGCTGGTTTTAGAAAAGGCAGAGGAACCAGAGATCAAGTTGCCAACATCTGCTGGATCATGGAAAAAGCAAGAGAGTTCCAGAAAAACATCTATTTCTGCTTTATTGACTATCCAAAGCCTTTGACTGTGTGGATCACAATAAACTGTGGAAATTTCTGAAAGAGATGAGAATACCAGACCACCTGACCTGCCTCTTGAGAAACCTATATGCAGGTCAGGAAGCAACAGTTAGAACTGGGCATGGAGCAACAGACTGGTTCCAAATAGGAAAAGGAGTATGTCAAGGCTGTATATTGTCACCCTGCTTATTTAATTTATATGCAGAGTACATCATGAGAAACACTGGGCTGGAAGAAGCACAAGCTGGAATCAAGATTGCAGGAGAAATATCAATAACCTCAGATATGAATATGATACCACCCTTATGGCAAAAAATGAAGAGGAACAAAAAAGCCTCTTGAGGAGAGTGAAAAAGTTGGCTTAAAGCTCAACATTAATTTTAAATATAGAAGTAAATCTGCAGAGTTAAAGAACATGTGATATATATCTTGTATATATCATATAACATATAATTTCAAATGTGGCCAAGGACTCTAATATTCAGTAATAAATCAATCATAGAGAAGACAACTGAATTTTGATTTATGGAAGAGATTTATGACCTATTTTCTACTTTGGAAGGAGAACATACTGTCATCTAAAAGAATATTTTTGCATATGAGTAATGAATATCCATGCATTCCTATAACCAGAAAAAAACTAATTAGAAAAGATTTTATTTTAGTTGAAAAACAAGATTGTTTGCTTTTGATTAGAATCCCTTTTGCAAATTTTATATCATTTCTCCAGAAGCTGTATTTATGTACCTTTAATAAAATTCAAGCAAACATACCTGTTGGACTGGTAGAAGCATACCTATGGAGACAAAGCCTAAGCCTTTAATGAAAGAAATCAAAGAATCATTATACGTAAGTTTACTACAGACTAACTTTACATTCATTTCAGCTTCCTCACTTTTACCTACTCAGAGTACTGGGTTTTAACTTGAATTTAAAAATCCATTTTTTCAGACCAATATTTTCCCTATGTATGAGTAGCTCTTATTTTTCTATTTCAGAAATGTAAACATGGAATTCATTCTTCAAGTCCTCACATATGTGCTGTAATCTGGTGTTCTGACTAGGCATTTTTTGCATTTTAGTATCTAGCCAATTCTTGATTTCATTTTTCACTACAAGAATTATTACTCTTCTTTGCATAATGTCTTATATAATTTCTGCTAGGAGACTGACATGATTTGTAACTTGAGATTATTTTCTAGTGAAATTGTTCTTGATCTTATTGTTAATAGTTGTTACATGGATATATTCCTTTGTTATTCTCATCAAATCCTATGCTTAAGAAATGAACATTCTATTTTATATCAGTTAGACCCCAAGCTATCAAAGTAATAGGAGGAGCAAAGTAAAATTCAACAAACACAGACTTGATTTTTGAGGTGGTTTCTTTTCAATGAGTGTAGATAACAAGTAATTGATGTTATCTGCTATACGAAATCCAACTATATGAAGTTGTATATAACTATATGAAGTCCATAACTTCATAACTATATGAAGTATATAACTATATGAAGTCCAAAGAAATTTTCTTTTGTTGTTATTTTTTTTTAACTTTATTTTCTTTTTTAACTTTGCAATATTGTATTAGTTTTGCCATATATAACTGGGAGAAATAACAGATATTTTGTGTGTTGATGAAAATAATCAATAGAGAAATAGGCAATGAGGGTGAGGAAGACAGGCAAAAATGCAGTGACTGTGCTCATGGGTAAACAAAAGTGGGTGAAATTCAGTATACCGGCCATATGTTGTGGAGAAGGCAATGGCACCCCACTCCAGTACTCTTGCCTGGAAAATCCCATGGACGGAGGACCCTGGAAAGCTGCAGTCCATGGGGTCACTGAGGGTCGGACATGACTGAACGACTTCACTTTCACTTTTCACTTTCATGCATTGGAGAAGGAAATGGCAACTCACTCCAGTGTTCTTGCCTGGAGAATCCCAGGGACAGGGAGCCTGGTGGGCTGCTGTCTATGGGGTCGCACAGAGTCAGACACGACTGAAGCGACTTAGCAGCAGCAGCAGCAGCCATATGTTGGCCTCAAATAGAATAAGAGGTCAGATGTGTATATGATAATGAAAGAGAAAGCACAGATACAGAGAGTGACTTGTTTTGTTAATCAGAATTTACAAAAGTTAATTTCTGATTGTTTTATTTTATTCAGATAGAAAAGCAGGTATCAGGTTTGAGAAAAAAGAAAATAAAAAGGGTCTTCCCTAGGTGATGCAGTGATAAAGAATCCATCTGAAAATTCAGGATATGCAAGAGATATGGGTTCAATTCCAGGATTGGGAAGATCCCCTTGAATAGGGAATGGCAACCCACTCCAGTATTTTTGCCTGAAAAATTCCATGGACTGAGGAGCCTGGTGGGCTACAGTCCATGGGGTCACAAAGAATTGGACATAACTGAGTATGCACACATGAAAAAGAAAAAAATATGACAAACTGAAGATGTATTTCCAAAGTGGATTTAGTACCGGGTTTAGTACCAGGTGAGGTAAAATTCAGTGATGAGCCTAATTTCATGTTTTTGATGGATTCTGTGTTTTACCTATTTGGTAATGATAATACAGGAGGTGGATAATTATAAACACCCAGAATAATAGTGACTGTCTTGGAATTGTTTCTCTGGATAATCATTCTAACTATATTAAGATCACTGGAGGGATATTTTTCATGGAATTCTTTCTAACTTTTGTGAAATAGAAAGAGGATCTTGGAATGGTTTTATAAAAATAAATTGTGTTATAATATATACAGGTTTTATGGCTCTGTGAAAGTTACTGGGCAAGATATTTTAAAATTTCTAATACTGGGGAAAAAATCATTGATGAGTTCTAGCAGCTTTCTGGTAGCATTTTGGGGATTTTCTATGTATAATATTATGTGCAAATATTATCTGCAAATAGTGACAATCTTAATTCCTTTCCAACTTTGAGTCCTGCTAATTATTTTTCTTCTTTGTTTGCTGTGGCTGGGACTTCCAAAACCATTTTGATTAAAAGTAGTGAAAGTGGGTATTCTTACCTTGTTCCTGATATTAGAGGAAATGCTTTCACCTTTTTCATCATGGAGGATAATGTTAGCTGTGGACTTGCCATGTATGGCCTTTACTGTGTTGAGGTAGGCTCCTGCTATGCCCACTTTCTGGAGAGTCTTTATCATAAATGGTTGTTGAATTTTGTCAAAAGCATTTTTTGCATCTACTGAGATGATCTTATGGTTTTTATTCTTCAATTTTTTGATGTGGTGCATCACACTAATTAATTTGCATAAACTAAAGAATACCTGTATATCACTGGGATAAATCCTCACTTAATTGTGGTGTGTGACCTTTTTACTGTATTGTTGGATTTGGTTTGCTAATGTTTTGTTGAAGAGCTTTGTGTCTATATTCGTCAGTGATATTGTCATAATTTTCTTTTATTGTGGTATCTTTGTACCCTTTGGGTATCAGGTTGATGGTAGCCTCGCTGAATGAGTTTGTGGGTGTTCCTTCCTCTGAACATTTTGGAATAGTTTAGGACAGGTGTTAACTTTAGAAGGATAGGTGTTAACTTCAGAAAAGTTGCAGAACACAAAACTAATACCCAGAAATCTATTGAATTTCTATACACTAACAATGAAATATCAGAAAGAGAAATTAAGGGAAAATCTTATCTACTATTGCATCAAAAATAATAAAATACCTTCGAAAAAACCTACTTATGGAGGCAAAAAACCTGTACTCCAAAAACTGTAAGATGCTGATGAAAGAAATTGAAGATGACACAGACAGAATGATATACCATTTTCTTGGGTTGCAAGAATCAATATTGTCAAAATGACCATACTACCTAAGGCAATCTACAGATTCAATGCGATGTCTATAAAATTACCAGTGACATTTTTCACAAAACTAGAATGAAAAATCTTAAAATTTTTCTTTTCTTAAAAAATCTTAAAAGAAAAAAGAAAAAAAAATCTTAAATTTTTTTTCTTTTGTGGAAACACAAAAGACTCCAAACAGTGAAAGCAATCTTGAGAAAGAAAAGTGAAGCTGGAGGAATAAGGTTCCCTGACTTCAGTCTATATTACAAAGCTATAGTAATCAATAATATGGTACTGGCACAAAAACAGAAATATAGATCATTGGAATAGAATAGAAAACTGATAAATAAACCCACACACCCACTGGTCAATTTATTTATGACAAAGGAAGCAAGACTCTACAGTGGAGGAAACACAATCTATTCAATAAGTGGTACTGGGAAAACTGGACAGCTACATGTAAAAGAATGAAATTAGAACACTCCCTAACACCATACACCAAAATAAACTCAAATGGATTACAGATCTAAATATAAGACCAGTTAGTATAAAACTTTTATCCTTTTGGATTCACCTCCTACAGTAATGAAAATAAAACAAAAATAAACAAATGAGACCTAATTAAACTTAAAAGCTTTTAGACAGAAAAAGAAATTATAAAAGTGAAAGGGCAGGATGTGTGTTGTGTTAGTCGCTCAGTCGTGTCTGACTTTTTTCAACCCCATGAAGCATAGCTCACCAGGTTCCTCCATCCATGGAATTCTCCAGGCAAGAATACTGAAGTTGGTTGCCATTTCCTTCTGCAAAAGGACAGGATGGGAGAAAATATTTGAAAATTATATGACTTACAGGGGAACAGTCTCCAAAATATATACACAGTTCATCTAGCTCAATATAAAAAAACCCAACAACCCAACCAAAAAATGGGCGGAGGAACTAAATAGATATTTCTCCAAAGAAGACATACAGATGGCTTAAAGGTACATGAAAATATGCTCAATATTATTAGTTATTAGAGAAATATAAATTGAAACTACTTCAAAGCATCACCTCACATCATTCAAAATGGTCGTTCCTCCTGTAAGAATTGCCAGTGCCTACCTAACCAAAAGCTCTTTTTCTTTGTCTCTAGTCTCTGAAATTCTTAGAAATGGGCTTTAACTGGGTAGAACTAAAGGAGAGTTTGGAAAGAAGTCACCAGAAGAATGATGGTGATTAGGACTACACTGTAGCTCATGAAAAAAAAAAAAAGTGTAAATGAGTATGCTGTGCATATGAGAAGGTAAATATTGTTAGAAGTGGCTTCAAATATAGATTTTAATTTGGGGATGAATTGCTAACCACCACAAAATTATAATTAAGAAACAACAATTATAAAGAGATACTGCCATAAAAAACCTAAAATATGGCTTTTTAAATGTTTGACTATTACAGAAGTCATTTCTATGAATTAATAGGTTAGCATACATTGATACCTATTAAAGGTACTAATTTTTTGTCTTCTCCAAAATTATCCTCTCATTTTACTGCATGAATCAGGTAAATCCCTAAATTTTTTCTTTTCATTGGGTAGCTTCAAGTCTTCTGTCCTTAGCTTAATATACAATATTGTTTATTTAGGCAAAGTAAGATCAGAGCTGTGATCATTTTTTGGGTAAATATGTTTCTAAAATGAGTCTTAAATATAACTAGTTCCTAAAGAAACCCAAACTTGTAATCTTTTTAAATAAGGCTATTGTGTGTATGTGTGAGTAACTCCACTTTAACAAAACAAAACAAAACACGCTGGGTATCAAGCTTTATATTACCTACAAGGGAAATCAGTTTCATTCTTTGTGAAATAAGCAACTGTTGCCATGGTGAGAATCTGACTGAGATACAGGTTGCTCTCATGTATAATGTTTCAAAATCCTTAATACTTTATCTGTGTGACCAGAGTGTCTGAACACTCTCAAAGGATTACTAGCAGCATAAATACATTCTGTGTTTATGGTAACCATACAGTATTTAACAGATGATCTGCATTCAAAAAGTATCTGTTAAAATTTTATCATAAGTATGAAACTATGCCAAGTTCCTTTGGACAGATACAAAGTAAAAGAACTCCACAAGGAACATACATTCCAGCTGAAGAGATGACATACACCCATTAAAATTTGAACTGAGAATTAAATAAAAACATGATACACAGTTCAAGAGAGGTTATACAAAATGTGAGGTATTTGAGGAATGGTAAAAATAATTAGGACAGAATGCCAAGGGGGAAATAAAAATCTCTTAGAGGAGTATGTGAGATTTCTTTAAATGGCTTTCAGTACTCTATGGCAGTTATATCTTAAAGAAGAGGTAAGATTTGGAAAAACTAAATGAAACAGAGCATATATTATCTTCTGGGAATAAATTCAGAGGATCTGAGGAAGCCTGGGGCCTACAGATTGTAAAAAACTAGGAACTTTTACAAGGAACAACAAAACAGCAATCCAAATAATAGAACTTTGGAATAAGGCTGATGCATTCAAGGCCAAGTAGAAGTCCCATTGTCAAAACTTGGGTACAAACTGTGAGCAAAATTAAGGAAGCATTAAATTTATATGACCAGTGCATATATCTTTGGGGCTTACCAGGTGGTACTAGTGGTAAAGAACCCACCTGCCAATGCAGAAGACATAAAAGACAAGAGAGACTTGGGTTCAGTCCCTGGGTCAGGAAGATCCCCTGGAGGAGGGCATGGCAACCCACTCCAGTATTCTTGCCTAGAGAATCCTATGGACAGAGGAGTTTGGAGGGCTAACGGTCCATAGGTCGCACAGTCAGACATGAATGAAGCAACTTAGCATGTATATATCTTTGACATTTTCATTAAGAGGACTGGATTTAATGTACAAACAGTGATCCTTTTGTGATTAACTGTTGCCAAAGGAGGTAAAAGAGATTTATGTAAGAAGCCTTTCCCTGGGACTATACCTTTCAAAAAGTAGCCTTATAATTGTTAAAGAAAGATGTCTGAGGCTTAGAGTCTCCCAGATATGGTTCCACTCTCTCTGCCCTTCTACTAGCATGCACTCCATTATCCCACTTCACAAAAGGCTAGTAAAGTGATTACTGTGCAACTGCAGTTTGCCTTTTTCACCCCCATCCGTGGATTCAACCAACTGTAATTCAAAACTCTGAGAAACATTTCAGAAAGCTCCAAAAGCAAAATTTGAAATTGCCATGCACTGGCAATGTAACATTTACCTAGTATTTACAACTATTTACATAACATTTATATTGTACTAGGTATTATACATAATCAAGAGATGATTCAAAGTAGATGGGAGGATGTATACAGTTTACATGTATAAGGGACCTCAGTATCTGCATATTTGAAATCTGAAGGTTTTTCTGGAACTGATACACCACAGATACTGAAAGACAACTGCAACCTTCTTTAAATTTCCATGGATGAGTCCTGTTAATTATTAGACTGAATCTCTGTTTTCTTTAATCCATCTTCCTATTCTATCCATTTAGAAAAACTCAAACTTTGATCACAATTACTACATTCATTTCATTACAACCCATTTACTCCTTTGAAATCTGAAATAAATAAGAAACAATGATTTCTTATGCATTCACTTCAGTGAACATTTCACCACTGGTATCTAGAGACATATCTGCAGCATTCAGCTTTTCTGACATGCCCTCTGTTTGGAAAAACTCCATTTTGTTTCTTTCCACAGCAACAACATGCTAGTTACCCTCATGCCTGTGTGACCCTTCATCTTCATTTCTGCTTTATTTCACCATCAGAATTTGGAATGCCTGTAAATCTTCTCCTTGAATTCTGATGCTTTTAAATTTTTTCCTTAAATTCTGATGTCTCCTGGACAGTGTCCTCTGGTAAAATTATTTAAACTGCACACATACACACACACATGCTGATGATGCAAAGA
Source organism: Bos javanicus (assembly GCF_032452875.1). Taxonomy (NCBI): domain Eukaryota; kingdom Metazoa; phylum Chordata; class Mammalia; order Artiodactyla; family Bovidae; genus Bos; species Bos javanicus. The sequence goes on along the minus strand of NC_083870.1, from coordinate 72,244,966 downwards.
TTCATATATCCTATTATCCGCTAGACACCTTGACTTGAATGTTTTCACCTATGTCTGAAATCTAGTACCTTGCCCTAAATCTTACTCTTAGGTTGTATTTTAGTTGATAGAAACAGTATCCATCTGTTCACCAAAGTGAAAGCCTGATAGGCAAATTTGACTCATCCATTCCTCAGCCTCCAAATATACTAAATCAAGTCTCACAGCTTGCTTCTAGACATTCTGGTAATCTATTCTGCCCAACACTGTGCTGTAAATACTTAATGACTAGTTCTCTGGGAAAAAGTTTAGAGCTTGATTTTTGGCACTTGATAATTATCTTTGGGTAGATAATATCCACCACAGCAGATTTCAAGCCATCAAAGTGATATAACTGAACACATAGTTCATTCAATTCTAATGAGTCAGCTCATTTTCAAGTGGCCAATTTTCTGCCTCACTTTCTACAACTGTTTATCCTTTATTCAAGAGCTATTGAATAAAGGATATTTTGCTTTGCTAACATGCTAGTTTACTATGCTACTTCAACCGCTTCCTAACAGGCATCCTTGCCTCAAGTGTTGTCCCTTAATAATTCATCTTCCATCCTGCTTGCAGAAATTTTCCTAATACATAAACTTGATCTTTTCACTTTATTGTCTAAATCACATCATTGGCTTTCTGCTAACACATTCACATAGTCCAGAAAAGGAGAAATGATTATAAGGTTTCTCATGGTTTGGTAGGTGTTGTCTCATAAGCATAATCTTTTCAACCACCTATATTGCACTTCTGTCGTTCCACTTATACACCATAAAGTTGTCCCCTTTATGCAGTCTGTCACTTCTGCTTGGAATGAGCATCCCATTCTACCCACTTTCACACACTTGATATGTCTGGCTAACTCATGTTTAAATGTTTAAGATATATGAAAATTATCTTAATTCTAAGGAAGTGTACAGTGATTTTCTGCACACTCCCTCCCTGCTCCCAGTAAGCTAACCTCCCTAGTTTCACAGCTATTTGCATTACAAATGATAAACTGTGTCTGACTAGTTCAAAAATAGAAGAAAGGAGGGAAAGGTAGGATAAACAGAAAGAGAACATTCTCCATTAGATATGAACTAAATTTTGTCAGTGTTTCTATACAATGTATTTAAAATGTATATAAAAAAGGAAGATTGTTACAGAAAGTAAATAAAACAATATCCTTCTTACAAGAAAAAATATATCAAATAAATGCATAGAAAACTTGCAATTAAAAATATGGAAAGATATGTTCTGTAAACATATTACAGAATAGTTACTTTAATTATCTTTCCCTCTTCAAAAACACACAAAATCTATTGCGTCTATACAAATATCAGACAAAATAAACTCTAAGGAAAAAATTACTTGAGAAATACAAAGGCCCTTTCATTATGATAAAGAGCTTTTAACAATATTAAATCTGTACACACATAATAATATAACTTCATACATTAAAACAAGCATTTACAATATTAAAAGACAGGAGAGGCATACATATACCTGTAAGTGTTAAATAAATGTTAGTTGCTCAGTTCAGTTCAATTCAGTTGCTCAGTCGTGTCCGACTCTTTGTGACCCCATGAATTGCAGCAGGCCAGGCCTCCTTGTCCATCACCAGCTCCCGGAGTTCACTGAAACTCACGTCCATCAAGTCGGTGATGCCATCCAACCATCTCATCCTCCGTCGTCCCTTTTCCTCCTGCCCCCAATCCCTCCCAGCATCAGAGTCTTTTCCAATGACTCAGCTCTTCGCATGAGGTGGCCAAAGTACTGGAGTTTCAGCTTTAGCATCATTCCTTCCAAAGAACACCCAGGACTGATCTCCTTTAGAATGGACTGGCTGGATCTCCTTGCAGTCCTTTGGACTGCAAGACTCTCAAGAGTCTTCTCCAACACCACAGTTCAAAGGCATCAGTTCTTTGGCACTCAGCTTTCTTCTCAGTCCAACTCTCATATCCATACATGACCACTGGAAAAACTATAGCCTTGACTAGACAAACCTTTGTTGTGGAAAATTTTGGTAAGGACATCCAAAAAGCCTCTCCTCTATAAAGACAGTGAGAACACTGGTAAAAATAGTCAGAATTGACATTTTTATAACTGAAAATTTGCTATAAGCTTGCAGCAATTCATAGGGCATTTAAAAAAAAGATAAATGTCATTAAGAAGAGCAAGTTTTACAGTGCTTTAAATTGCCCTATTCCCACCCCCACCCCAAAAATTTTAGTGCCCTTGAAAACCAACAACCACAACCATAGCTAAAGCCAGCAGTTTGGCAGCCTTTGTTAGTTGCTCAGTTGGGTCCAACTGTTTGGAACCCCAAGAACTATAACCTGCCAGTCTCCTCTGTTCATGGAATTCTCTAGGCAAGAATACTGGAGTGGGTAGCCATGCTCTTCTCCAGGGGATCTAACCTGGTCTCCTGCATCACAGGCAGATTTTTTACCATCCGAGCCACCAGGGAAGCTCTACATATACCCATAGTAGGGACTTTGACACTCTTCTCTCAGAAACTGATAGAAAAAGCAGACCATAAATCATCAAGTAATCAGAAGATCTGAGCAACTAATAAAATTGATCCAAGTGGCATCAGTGGAATAGAGCCTTCACTGTTAACAGCACATACATTCTTTTAAGTGTGCATGAAACACTTACAGAAGCTGATTATCTGGTGTTACTAAGCGAATATAATCTTGTTTACAATTGTGAACCTTCAATGAAATCCAACCACTGTCAATAATAACTCTGAGAAAAATCTATAAATATTAACTATCCCTCTGCTGAAATCAAATTATATGTACTCATGTTATAAAAGTGGTGTATATATGCCCTTTCTAGAATATGACCATTGGATTCTAGAAAAATGCAGAAGAAAAGAAGGGAAATTTGTGTTAGTGGCTGGCAATAGGCTGAGATAGGAAATGGGAGAGATCTTTGTGTTTCAATTTCTCCCAGGTTGTCTCTTTTCTCCTTTCCTTCTGTCCCATGATTTTGCTTAGGTAAAAGCCTCAGAGAAAGATATTCAGACTGGGAAATTTTTTAAGTCTCCTCATGCATTGTTGACGATGAAGGAAATAGAGTAGAACATCACTAATATTTCTGATGTTTACATTACATTAGGGGAGAGAAATATTTCTATATATTAATTAAGGAAAGAAAATTAAATATTTCCACTAAACTGCCTGGTCAAATCTTGATAAAGACTTGAATCAATAATGAATACTCTAAGTATTTTTAAATTATAGTCTGTTATCATTTGAAGAAAATATTCATTTATCTGTTAGTTTATTCACAAGATAATCTGTATCACTCAATATTAAAGTATTAGTGTGAATACGGTGGAAGATAGGTAAACATATCTAATATAATATGTAAAACCATAGAAATATCTTTATTATAGTCCTGTCTTACTTTTCACTCACTCTAATGTCTCCACCATATTCAGCATATATAAATTCTAAACAAATATTTAAATTTATTAAACTGAGCAGAATCCCATGAAAACAAACAATGTGTAACAGTATATGGAGAAACTTTAATTATTTGTCCTAGAGATTCTTCATTTATAAATATAGATTCAATATCAAATATTGAAATAGTACAGTGAAGTTTTTGGAAGTACATATCGAAATGCAGTACTTGGATGCAATCTAAAAACAACAGAATGATCTCTGTTCGTTTCCAAGGTAAACCATTCAATATAACGGTAATCCAAGCCTATGCCCCAACCAGTAACACTGAAGAAGCTGAAGTTGAATGGTTCTTTGAAGACCTACAAGACCTTTTAGAACTAACACTCAAAAAAGATGTCCTTTTCATTATAGATGGACTGGAATGCAAAAGTAGGAAGTCAAGCAACACCTGGGGTAACAGGCAAATTTGGCCTTGGAATACGGAATGAAGCAGGACAAAGGCTAATAGAATTTTGCCAAGAGAATGCACTAGTCATAGCAAACACCCTCTTCCAACAACACAAAAGAAGACTCTACATGTGAACATCACCAGATGGTCAACACCGAAATCAGACTGATTATATTCTTTGCAGCCAAAGGTGGAGAAGCTCTATACAGTCAGCAAAAACAAGACAGGGAGCTGACTGTGGCTCAGATCATGAACTGCTTATTGCCAAATTCAGACTTAAACTGAAGAAAGTGGGGGAAACCACTAGACCATTCAGGTATGACCTAAATCAAATCCCTTATGATTATACAGTGGAAGTGAGAAATAGATTTAAGGGACTAGATCTGATAGACAGAATGCCTGATGAACTATGGACAGAGGTTCATGACATTGTGCAGGAGACAGGGATCAAGACCATCCCCATGGAAAAGAAATGTGAAAAAGCAAAATGGCTGTCTGGGGAGGCCTTACAAATAGCTGTGAAAAGAAGAGAGGCAAAAAGCAAAGGAGAAAAGGAAAGATATAAGCATCTGAATGAACAGTTCCAAAGAATAGCTAGGAGAGATAAGAAAGTCTTCCTCAACGATCAATGCAAGGAAATAGAGGAAAACAACAGAATGGGAAAGACTAGAGATCTCTTCAAGAAAATTAGAGATACCAAGGGAATACTTCATGCAAAGATGGGCTCGATAAAGAACAGAGATGGTATGGACCTAACAGAAGCAGAAGATATTAAAAAGAGGTAGCAAGAATACACAGAAGAACTGTACAAAAAAAGATCTTCACGACCAAGATAATCATGATGGTGTGATCACTCAGCTAGAGCCAGATATTCTGGAATGTGAAGTCAAGTGGGCCTTAGAAAGCATCACTATGAACAAAGCTAGTGGAGGTGATGGAATTCCAGTTGAGCTATTTCACATCTTGGAAGATGATGCTGTGAAAGTGCTGCACTCAATACGCCAGCACATTTGGAAAACTCACCAGTGGCCACAGGACTGGGAAAGTCAGTTTTCGTTCCAATACCAAAGAAAGGCAATGCCAAAGAATGCTCAAACTACTTCACAATTGCACTCATCTCACATGCTAGTAAAGTAATGCTCAAAATTCTCTAAGCCAGGCTTCAGCAATACGTGAACCGTGAACTTCCAGATGTTCAAGCTGGTTTTGGAAAAGGCAGAGGAACCAGCGATCAAATTGCCAACATCTGCTGGATCATAGAAAAGGCAGGAGAGTTCCAGAAAAACATCTATTTCTGCTTTATTGACTATGCCAAGTGTTTGACTGTATGGATCACAATAAACTGTGGAAAATTCTGAAAGAGATGGGAATAATAGACCACCTGACCTGCCTCTTGAAAAACCTGTATGCAGATCATGAAGCAACAGTTAGAACTGGACATGGAACAACAGACTGGTTCCAAATAGTTAAAGGAGTATGTCAAGGCTGTATATTGTCACCCTGCTTATTTAACTTATATGCAGAGTACATCATGAGAAATGCTGGGCTGGAAGAAGCACAAGTTGGAATCAAGATTGCTGGGAAAAATATCAATAACCTTATATATGCGGATGACACCACCCTTATGTCAGAAAGTGAAGAATAACTATAAAAGCCTCTTGATGAAAGTGAAAGAGGAAAGTGAAAATGTTGGCTTAAAGCTCAACATTCAGAAAACAAAGATCATGGCATCTGGTCCCATCAACTTTATGGGAAATAGATGGGGAAAGAGTGGAAACAGTGTCAGACTATTTTTTTGGGCTCCAAAATCACTGCAGATAGTGATTGCAGACATGAAATTAAAAGATGCCTGCTCCTTGGAAGGAAAGTTATGACCAACCTAGATAGCATATTGAAAAGCAGAGATATTACTTTTCCAACAAAGATCCGTCTAGTCAAGGCCATGGTTTTACCAACGGTCATGACTTCCCTGGTGGCTCAGATGGTAAAGCATCTGTCTACAGTGTGGGAGACAGGGGTTCGATCCCCGGGTTGGGAAGATCTCTTGGAGAAAGAAATGGCAATCCACTCCAGGACTATTGCCTGGAATATCCCATGGACAGAGAAGCCTTGTAGGCTACAGTCCGTGGGGTCACAAAGAGTCAGACACGACTGAGCAACTTCACTACTATTCACTATGTATGGATGTGAGAGTTGGACTGTGAAGAACGCTTAGTGCTGAAGAATTGATGCTTTTGAACTGTGGTGTTGGAGAAGACTCTTAAGAGTCCCTTGGACTGCAAGGAGATCCAACCAGTCCATCCTAAAGGAGATCAGTCCTGGGTGTTCATTGGAAGGACTGATGCTAAAGCTGAAACTCCAATACTTTGGCCACCTCATGCAAAAAGTTGACTCATTGGAAAAGACTCTGATGCTTGGAGGGATTGGGGGCAGGAGGAGAAGGGGACGACAGAGGATGAGATGGCTGGATGGCATTACCGACTTGATGGGCAGGAGGAGAAGGGGACGACAGAGGATGAGATGGCTGGATGGCATTACTGACTTGATGGACATGAGTTTCAGTGAACTCTGGGAGTTGGTGATGGACAGGGAGGCCTGGTGTGCTGTGATTCATGGGGTTGCAAGGAGTCAGACATGACTGAGCAACTGATCTTAACTGATGGTCATATTAAAGTAAAGTAAAGTAGTGGTTCATTTGTGTCTGACTCTTTGCAACCCGTGGACTGTAGCCTACCAGGCTCCTCTGTCCATGGGATTTCCCAGCCAAGAGTACTGGAGTGGGTTTCCATTTCCTTCTCTAGAGGCTCTTCCTGACCCAGAGATCGAACCTGGGTCTCTAGCATTGCAGGCTTTAAAAGAAGTTACAGGGTGTCTTGGAGAGTGCAAAGTCTGGGCATTAGAAAAGCAGACACTAACTGACACTGTAACTCTAAACATATCTTTCTATTTTATGTATCCTGATTCTTCCAACTATACAGTGAAGTCGTTGTTTCTAAAATCATTTTGATGCCATTCTAAATCATTTTGAAAGGAACTGGTAATTAGATCAAGAACAATCATAATTATAAAATATACTTCTGCCTGTATTTATCATGCAGTATGTATTCATAACAGAAGTAAATACTTGATAACTTCTGAATTAAAATTGTGCATTATAACCAATACACACATGAACACTAAGTATACCATACAATAATTTCAATATGTTAAAGTCAACCAAGGGAAATTGGTAGTCAGATTTGTTTTTCCCCCACACTTAAGAGAACCAGCATTAGCTTTTCACTTACTAGGAATAAAAGTACCATTGTAGTAACCCCATCTCTCACAAATTTTAAAGCATTTAATATGTATATTTCTGACTATAACGCATTTACATTTTTTAAACGTTCCCAGGGCATAATAACTAAATGATCTCATTCTCTCACAAATTAAACAGGCCATACAGACTTTTTTCTTACTATTCTTCCCTATGAAGTTAATCCTCACTGAGCTCTCATAAAGACTTCTTTAAGCCTCCCAGGTGAGGGAGAAGCAGCCCTAATGAGCATGAATCAGTGGCATTTGATCCCCACCATAGTTAAATGCCGACACAGATACAATCTTTTGCTCTTCCAAAGCCTTTTAACTCTGAGAATAAAGAACTCAAAATCTCCAACATCAGCAAGCCTTTAAACTAGTTCCTTCTTCTATCCAACAGCTTATCCTCCATTATTTTGCAAAAACAAAGCTACAAGTGTTTTATGGGTTTCATTTGGAAAGAATATGGGGATTGTAGTAGAAAAGGGACCTATATTCCTTGTATTAGAGTTTCTTGTTCCTTCCATTTGATCAGGGAAACTTTTCCTTCCAGAGTATATTGAGCCAAATTGGCAAATAGAAAGAAATTAGTTTATACCATGAGTCAGTGAAGTTACCACATAAGTGTGGATTTATATAAGAAATATTTTAGATGAATTAAGTGCTCCTTTGGGAAATAGCTGGAAAAGACACAATACAGATAAGGCAAATAGAAACAGCACGATAAATTAAGTACATTCTCATTACATCGTTGCACCCCCTTGACCAGAAACAATAACCTCTCCCCCAATAAATACACAGTCTCAGAAAAAAGATTAGTGTACCCTCAGGGCAAAGCAAAGAGATATATCTTGTGATATGTTCAAATAATCGTAAAGCTGTACCTCTGGCAGATGATGGGTAGAAGTGAATTAGAGAGGTCTAGGTGAATTATAGAGGTGGGAATCTTCCATCAGGGAGGCCCAGCTGTCTGCCTCAAGGTGCTTGACCCTGGAAACAGACAACAGGAGCAGCCAAGCAAACGACAGCTGTTGCAGAGGGGAAAAAGGAAATAAGTGAGATTCTCATAATTGGGCCTGGGGATGGTAGGAAGTATTTTCCATCATCATATCTTTTAAGCTTGAGTCAACATCATAGTATTATTAAACTATGGAATTGTAGATGTACTATATATCATGCATACACACACGTTTACACAATGCATACACACACGCTCACACATACATACATAGTAAAAGGTAATTAGTATTGATATTGAATCTTTAAGTGATTTTTCCCATCTTAAAAAAAAAAAAAAACTGATAGCGAAGAGAAAGCACAAGTAATTACATGAGAGTATCTCAACAAAGCTGAAGATTTCTCTCTGACACATACTCAGTTCTTGATGTTTTCTGTGGCTGCTCTCATTAAATTTTATACTACAGAAAACCTGAACAAAAGCCTGTGCAATGTAAGGGAACAATGATTCGCTTTTGCAAGGAAAAGATTTATAGAGAAAAATCACTTGTATCTGACAGTCACTGACATCAGTCCTTAGTTCATGAAAAGCGACTGGGGCCTGATAGATCCTTCTGCCGTTCATCATAAAGCAACTGTTTTTCTTGTCTCAGCAATAAATGGAAAATGAATAACGATCACATTGATGTGTGGAAAAGAGTCTCGTTTTATAACTAGAGAAAAGTTTTTACAAATTCAATGATGAATCATTAAAAAATGCAGATTAGACACCTGAAAGTATTTCACAGAATAACACCCTTCCTTTTTCTTTTTTTTTTTTAAAGAAAATATCTACTTAAGAACAGATTTTAAATACATACATTTAAAAATAAAATTAGCCACTATAATATTCCATAAAAACACTATTGAAAAACAAATTTGACTTCTGGGGAAGAAAGATCACTTATATTTAAATTAACTACATAAAGCAAATATATAATACTTAACAGTGCACTTAATTTCTCATCACTAATAGTTTGTCTCTTTAGGTAGAAGCAGAAACTGTCCCTTTGAATGAACTACATTACTAGTAACAAGCTTTGTTTGTCACTGAATTACACCTCCAGTATGAATTTACATCTTGACCAGATTGGAGAAAGCTCTAAATAGTCTCAATGATTTAATACATTGCTTAAATACAAAAGTATTTTCCTCTGCTGCTGCTGCTGCTAAGTCGCTTCAGTCGTGTCCAACTCTGTGCGACCCCAGAGACGGCAGCCCACCAGGCTCCCCCATCCCTGGGATTCTCCAGGCAAGAACACTGGAGTGGGTTGCCATTTCTTTCTCCAATGCATGAAAGTGAAAAGTGAAAGTGAAGTCGCTCTGTCGTGCCCGACTCTTAGCGACCCCATGGACTGCAGCCTACCAGGCTCCTCTGTCCATGGATTTTCCAGGCAAGAGTACTGGCCTCTGTTATTGCCCAGAATTATGTCAGTATAGTTTTACATGTCTCTATTGTTTATTAAAAAAAAAAAAAAAGCTACTCTGTTTCTACTTGTATAGTAAAGGGTTTATAATGAAGAATTATGTTTAGTGATAAAAAAATTGTGTTATTCTAAGAACAAGGCCTATAGCCATGGTAAGGTCCTTAAAATCCAGATTCTCTGGAATTTAAAAGAGTTCCTGGTTTCAGATAGAAGAATTTAGCAGCTACAAAAACTGCCTGATTGAGTGACAACAAATGAGACTCATCAATATGGCTCTATCATTATCAAAACTAGGACTTCTTCCAAGGACTGATACGTGATAGAGACTGACTTTGACTATTCCCTAATAGACATATCCAGTGAGAGAGGCTGAACAGCTAAGGGAAATAGTAAACAGTACAACTCAAAAGAAAATAGCAAGCTATACGTATCTACATAATCTGTACAGCAGAAACTTTGAAACAGAAATATAAAAATAGAAAACAAATTATAAATATCTTTAGAGAGGTAAAGAATGCAAATCATTTGAAAGTAGGATAAGAAAATATCATTTGAATGTATTATATATAAAAATGATAGTTGAAAAAGAGAGAACCCACTAGATAAAGATAAATAATAGAATGAATAAAGACAAATAATTAAAGATCAGAGTGAGCATCTCCTACAGAAAACAGGAAAGAAATAAGACACAAAATACTTAAAAAAAAAATCTTACCTAAAAGTTAAGTTCAAAATTCTAGATAATAAAAATCTATGAAGAAGAAAATACAAATAAAATGCAGAAATATTTGAAGAAAAATTGGCCTAGCTATTCCAGGAGTATGGGCAGAAATATATTTATAATGTCAAAGATTAGAGATTACAAAAACTTAAGCATGTTAAGAAAAATCTGAGGAACAATGGTACATGAGTTTTATCAACAGACACACTGGAAGCAGAAGGGACATTAAATAGCAATTTTAACGTTTTGATTTAAAAGGATGTTGAACTTATACTTTATATCCAGAAAGTTATTTCACTTAATCTATTATTATAAAATATTACCAAAACATAATTATTAAAGATTTGTAACCAAGAAACATAATAAAAATACTTTTAGAAGAAGTACTCAGATGATGCCACAAGACAAGTAAGAATTGTGAAATAGCTCGTTAAAGTTTAGGATGAGAGAAATGAAAGGATTTTCATTCCAAACTTGGACTAAAATTGTGGACAATATTAACTTAATACAGTGCAGACAGAACTTACATTCATGAGAAGATTTATGAGAGGTAGCATTTTTGTGTAAATACATATTAAGATGGATCTTAAGCTAAAAAACCTAACATAAGAAAAAGACAAATAACTTTTAAATAAACAGAAGAAATTTTAGTCTATTCAATTTAAATCAATAAAAGAGAAGAAAATAAAAAGAGACAACTGTAAAAAGAAAATAATATAAGAATCAAATCTTAACGTAATAGTGAATGTAGAAATACATGAATTAAAAGTGCTGAGCTATAGGTAAACATTTGTAACCAGAGTAATTCACCTTGAAACAGGTAAAATTTCACTTTAGATATATTAGATTAAAATTATAAAGTAAGATAGTGTTAATAACCAGCAGGAAGGTAGAGCTATAAGAACTCTCATCCTCTCCAGGAGGGACTGAAAATTAGGGCATCCACCAGGAAGCCATTTTGGCACAGTTTGTTCCAATTACATAAAACATATTCTAAGAATCAAAAAGTCCAATCCTGGACATTTAAGATCCCATTGAAATCTTACAGTTTTATTAGGAATCATGTTCTAGGATGTTCATTGCCACATTCACTGTGGTCAGAAGTTGGAGACTTCTGTATCCATAACATATCAAATATATGTACAGATTTCAGTGAATGTGTCCCACATGTTCTTATTCAACAAAAAACAACATACAGTTAAAAATTATATTGTAAATTTGCTAATATGGATAGACTTTGAAATCAAAGCTCAATTAAAAAAAATGAAACAGACTTTAATATAGAACATAATGCTGTTTATGTAAATAAATAAACACAATACATCAGCATATATTTTTCAAGAACATTTAAACATGAAAATATTAGAAATATAACTTGAGAGAGAGAATTTGAGTGGGTTGAGGGATGAAGCTTTAAATAAATAAACCAAAATGAGTAGACAGGTCAATAGTAAAGATGTGCTTTGAACGTCAGGAATATAATTAAATCAATTTTGCTCCTTAAACTAAAAATAGTAATAAATATGAAAACCAGATGAATAAGGCATGGAGATTCAAATTATTTTTATAACAACTAAAGATGATAGTGGAAAATAAGACTCTAATATAGTGAGACTGCTAATGCTTCACACTCAGATTCAATTCATGTTTATTGGCAGTGCTGAACAGATATAGACTGACATTGCGAGGATCTGAACATGTATAGAATGCAGGTGCAGTGTTGATGTGTGTTCCCTGTAGGTAATTGTATATCACAAAGAAGAAAAAGGAGTACCTTACAAAAGGAGTAATAAACAACAAACCTCCAAGTATGTTATTCTCCTTCTCTCCAGCTAAGTGCTTAGAAAATGGCAGGTTGATTTGCCTTGTAGATGCTCCTCTGTAAGGAGTGGAGAATGGGCCCTCTCATACAACTATAACTATAAACCTGTCAGATCTATTTTCTGAAAGGTGAAGCAGCCAAATAGCTACTGACCGGGACCATTTGAATTCCACTGCCTTGTGTTATTAAATGCTGTATCTGAAGAGACTACTATCCAAAAATATGAGATAAAGGAAAATAAAGTTATAAGAACATTGAGTCATGTAAGAATTCTACAGCACAAAGGAAAGAGAAATTTGTCTTGAAGACACAAATTTGAAAATAATTTACATAACAAACAACAATTTAGAGGGGAACTAGCGGAATCGTTAGAATAGGTTTATTGTGAGGAACAGATATGAATGGACTGAGATTAAATGAGAGATGAAAATAGACTGGTTACAATAAGTAAAAACCATGACAACATGAAATAAATTCTTCACTGAAAAGAGTTAACTGCAAAAGATAATCATAAAGAAAAGCAAGTGAATGATGATTAAAAATACTATCAGAATGTAGAAAGATTAAAAGTAGGAGGAGGTTTATGAAAAAAATTTGAAAAAAATGTGACAAATGACAAAGCATTGCTATCTTTAAATATATTAAGGATGACAATAAAGCAGTATTAGTGTTAATTGAAACATTTAAAAGAAAAATGCAATGACAAGTCTCAAAATAGAAATGTAACATATTACAATAATAAAGTAATACAAAATTTAACTTTATATATAAACAAAGTAAATTAAGTTAATATGAAGTAAAAAAAAAAATCTACCCATAAAATAAAGAAGGCTTTTAAAATAATAATCAAAGACATTTTCAGTCTGGTTCATTTATAAATATCAGTTTATATTAACAAAATTTTCTGATTTACAGTTGGAATTTTTTTAAATGAAAAAGATTTTTTGAACATATTTTTTTTTAACAAACTACCATACAGTTGAGCTCATTTCACATGCTAGCAAGGTAATGCTCGAAATCTTAAAGCTAGGCTTCAACAGTATCTGAACTGAGAACTTCCATGTGTTACAACCTGGATTTAGACAAGACAGAGGAACCAGAGATCTAATTTCCAATATTTGTTGGATTATAGAGAAAGAATTCCAGAAAAAGACCCACTTCTGCTTCAGCTACATGAAAGCTTTGACAGTGTGGATCACAGCAAACTGGAAAATTCTTAAAGAGACAGAAATACTAGATCACCTTACCTGTCTCATTAGAAACCTGTATGCATGTCAAGAAACAACAGAACTGGGCATGAAAATACGGACTGGTTTAAAACTGGGAAAGGACCATAACAAGGCTGTCAATTGTCACACTGCTTATTTAACGTATATGCAGAGTACACAATGAGAAAGGCCAAGCTAGATGAATACAAGCTGGAATCAAGATGAATACAAGCTGGAATCAACAACCTCAGACATGCAGACGATACTACTCTAAGGGCAGAAAGTGAAGAGGAACTAAAGAGCCTCTTAAGGAGGGTAAAACAGGAGAGTGAAAAAACTGGCTTAAAACTCAACATTCAAAACACTAAGACCATGGCATTCAGTCTCATCACTTCATGGCAAATAGATGGGGAAACAGTGGCAGATTTTCTTTTCTTCGGCTCCAAATCAATGCGGATGGTGACTTCAGCCATGGAGTTAAAAGACACTTGCTCCTTGGAAGAAAAGCTATGACAAAGCTAGACAGCATTTTAAAAAGCTGAGACATCATTTTACTGTCAAAGGTCTGTATCATCAAATCTGTGTTTTATCCAGTAGTCATGTATGTATATGAGAGCTGGACCATAAAGAAGGCTGAGTACAGAAGAACTGATTTCAAACTGTAGTGCTAGAGAAGATTTTTGAGAGTCCCTTGGACAGCAAGGAGATAAAACAAGTCAATCCTAAAGGAAACACTGAATGTACATTTGAAGGACTTATGCTGAAGCTTAAGTTCCAATACTTTGTCCACCTGATTTGAAGAGCCAACTCATTAAAAAAGACCCTGATGCTAGGAAAGATTGAAATCAGGAGGAGAAGCCGGCAACAGAGAATGAGATGGACATGAGTTTGAGCAAATTCTGGGAGATGGTGAAGGACAGGGAAGCTTGGCATGCTGCGGTCCATGGAGTTGGAATGACTTAGTGACTGAACAACAGCAAAAACTAAGATTTTTCATATTTTGATAATTTATCTGTAGGAAGCCTACGATGAAGTTTTAATTGGTGAAACACTATACATGCAAAAAGATGCTTACTGCAACATAATGTATAAAGTAAGAAATAGACCTTGATGCTGGAAAGGATTGAGGGCAAGAGAAGGGGGCAACAGAGGATAAGATGGCTTGATGGCATCACCAACCCAAAGGACATAAGTTTGAGCAAACTCCAGGAGATACTGAAGGACAGGGAAGTCTGGCATGCTTCTGTCCCTGGGGTCGTATGTCAGACATGACTCAGCAACTGAACAACAACAAGGAATAGAAACACCAATGTATTCGGAAATAGCATTTGATGTGACAAATTATTATGCACTCATTTAAAAAATATTTTCAAGAACTGTTCAGTGGTATTTTTCATAATGAAAAAAATGTTCAAAGGTATTTTTCACAATGAAACAAAAACATGAAATAATGATTAATGTATATGTTTTTATTTCAATCTCCTAAAGAAGTTTCATAAGACATTGTAATATATGTGATATTAAAGATAACTGAGTTGGATGGCATCGACTCGCTGGACATGAGTTTGAGCAGGCTCCAGGAGTTGCTGATGGACAGGGAAGCCTGGCATGCTGTAGTCCAAAGAGTCAGACATGACTGAGTGACGAAACTGAACCAAGAATAAAAAAGGATGAATAAAAAAGTAATTTTTGCTACATCATGAAATTAATGGTGATTTATATTTTGTCTTTATAGTTTTGTTATTCTCATATCATCTACCTTGGATTTATATTGTTTTCTTAATGAGTAAAAGTCCATTGAATATAAAGATAAAAGTTAGAAAATAGAGAACAAAGACAGAAATATAGATCAATGGAACAAAATAGAAAGCCCAGAGATAAATCCAAGCACATATGGACACCTTATCTTTGACAAAGGAGGCAAGAATATACAATGGATTAAAGACAATCTCTTTAACAAGTGGTGCTGGGAAAACTGGTCAACCACTTGTAAAAGAATGAAACTAGAACACTTTCTAACACCATACACAAAAATAAACTCAAAATGGATTAAAGATCTAAATGTAAGACCAGAAACTATAAAACTCCTAGAGGAGAACATAGGCAAAACACTCTCCGACATACATCACAGCAGGATCCTCTATGACCCACCTCCCAGAATATTGGAAATAAAAGCAAAAATAAACAAATGGGACCTAATTAAACTTAAAAGCTTCTGCACACCAAAGGAAACTATGAGCAAGGTGAAAAGGCAGCCTTCAGAATGGGAGAAAATAATAGCAAATGAAGCAACTGACAAACAACTAATCTCAAAAATATGCAAGCAACTCCTACAGCTCAATTCCAGAAAAATAAATGATCCAATCAAAAAATGGGCCAAAGAACTAAATATACATTTCTCCAAAGAAGACATATAGATGGCTAACAAACACATGAAAAGATGCTCAACATCACTCATTATCAGAGAAATGCAAATCAAAACCACTATGAGGTACCATTTCACGCCAATCAGAATGGCTGCGATCCAAAAGTCTACAAGCAATAAATGCTGGAGAGGGTGTGGAGAAAAGGGAACCCTCCTACACTGTTGGTGGGAATGCAAACTAGTACAGCCACTATGGAGAACAGTGTGGAGATTCCTTAAAAAACTGGAAATAGAACTGCCTTATGATCCAGCAATCCCACTGCTGGGCATACACACTGAGGAAACCAGAAGAGAAAGAGACACGTGTACCCCAATGTTCATCGCAGCACTGTTTATAATAGCCAGGACATGGAAGCAACCTAGATGCCCATCAGCAGATGAATGGATAAAGAAAGCAGTGGTACATATACACAATGGAGTATTACTCAGCCATTAAAAAGAATTCATTTGAATCAGTTCTAATGAGGTGGATGAAACTGGAGCCTATTATACAGAGTGAAGTAAGCCAGAAAGAAAAACACCAATACAGTATACTAATGCATATATATGGAATTTAGAAAGATGGTAACAATAACCCTGTATATGAGATAGCAAAAGAGACACTGATGTATAGAACAGTCTCATGGACTCTATGGGAGAGGGAGAGGGGGGGAAGATTTGGGAGAATGACATTGAAATATGTATACTATCATGTATGAAACGAGTCGCCAGTCCAGGTTTGATGCACGATACTAGATGCTTGGGGCTGGTGCACTGGGACCACCCAGAGAGATGGTAAGGGGAGGGAGGAGGGAGGAGGGTTCAGGATGGGGAACACATGTATACCTGTGGCAGATTCATTTCGATATTTGGCAAAACCAATACAATATTGTAAAGTTTTAAAATAAAATAAAATTAAAAAAAAAGAAAATAGAAACAATTTCCTTGATCATATTGATTCTGAGTTACATAAAGACATTCAGAAAATATATTTAATTGGAATTTAGAAGTGTTAGTTTTAGTTATGGTGGTTTAGAAGGACTCATCTGTCAGTAACCCGCATCAAGAGTACCTGAAACAACAACAACAAAAAAGAGTACCTGAAACAGAGTGAGTGTGATAATATTGAGAGAGTTTATAAACAATGACAAAAGTTGAATGTGTATGCACCCGGTGAAATTCCAACATACAATGAAAAGTAAATTATGAAGTAGTCTACCATTGTTTTTTTCTCACCATTACAGTTTTTGTACAATGAAGTAAAAACTGATCAATTTAAATTGTTAAACTAGGAAGTAAAAAGTGAGGGCAATTCTCTGGACAAAAAATGGAAATGCGCTGAGAAGTTGTAAATGTGTTTGCAACTATGCACAGTTTTTCATCAGCGTGTAATACTTCTCATGATCAAAGTTGCAAATTGTATCCATTATTTCCATTCAGATCATTAACAAGGAGCATTCAAATACCATTTTTTAGTATTGCCTTATTGAATGCACTCAAGTAGCACTTTATAAATGCACAGCAACAACAGCAAAAATTATCAACAAATATTTAGCTCTATTAAAGGATATGAAGACCAATAATAATACCTTTGATTCAATTCCATTTAAAAATCATTTCACTGGATACAAAAACTGTCAGCTCATGTGGCACTTATATCTGTGTCAGCTGATTACCGAGTCTCATGCTTCCAATCTTTACTACAGAAATCTGTAACAAGTTGTTAATAAAACCAATTCAGTTAAACTCAAAGTCTTAGATTTGTTTCTAAATTTGTCTTTATATCAAACAGTTAAAATCCAATAATTGTCAATGCATATGAACCTAAGCTATTCATGTTTTGGGAAAGGGAAAAAAAAAATCACAGCGAAAGAAACTGACATTTATAGAATGTCTCATGTGTTACAGACAAGCTGAGAGATTATTTATCATCATTATCTCATTAATTCAGAAAAGTCCTTTGTGAATTTGAAAATATTATTTCTATTTTATAAACGTATAAAATTGATAGATTTGATAGATTCCCTAACAACCAGTGTAACAGAGCTAATAATTGCTGGAGCTTACAATGTCCTAGAGGTTAAAATTATTGTAAAAACTGAGAAACTAATTTTAAAATTTAATTGGAAATGTGAGTTACCTAAAATAGTCAAAACAACTTTGAAAAATTATATTTAGAAGTATTGAAGTACCTACTTTCATGACTTACTTTAAAATTATAGTAATCAAGATATTGTAGTGTCGGCCTAGGGACATACATATAGATCGATGGAACAGAACGTAAAGTTCAGAGACAAACTCATAGCCAGAGATTTTTCACAAAATAGTTTAATAATAAACTGTTTGTTGTTTAATCACTAAGTTTTGTCTAACTCTTTGTGACCCCATGGACCATAGCCTGCCAAGTTCCTCTGACTTTGGATTTCCCAAGCCAGAATACTGGAGTGGGTTGCTGTTTCCTTCTCTGGGGATCTTCCTGACCCAGGGGTTGAACTCACATCTCCTGCATTGGCAGGCAGATTCTTTACTGCTGAGCCACCAGGGAAACTCAAAAATAAATTGGGTAATCTTTAAAATGAATTTTGCTAAAATAGACTGCTATCTGGAAAAACTGAACCTCAACTTTTAGCTCACATAATAGACAGCAATTTTTTGAAATGAATAAGAGACTTAAAACTAAGAGCTAAATGTATTAAAAAAGAAAAAACAAAAACAAAAACAAACCTAGGGGAAAAAGAGATGAAAGCTTTTCTACCCTTGGAAGGACATAAGAAGTCTGAACCTTTAACAACTATTGTATGTAGATAGATAGATAAAAGTTGAAATTCATCTAAATTTTAAAACTGCTCATTAGATGACATGTTAAGAGAATAAAGAGGCAAGCTACAGACAGGGAGAAAATATATGCATAACATGTATTTAATAAAGAACTTATCTAGAATGTTAAAATGAATGCTTACAACTCAGTAACAATGGAGTAGAATATTAATATTAAAAATTAAGCAAAAGATTTGAAAAGTCATCTCACCAAAGAGTGACAAATAAGCATATGAAAGAACTCTTGACATTTGTTGTGGGAAAATTCAAGCAGAAACATCAATGAGATACAACTACACAGAATTATGAAGCCTGAAGTGTTAAAAGATTGACAATATATGCATTGCAAGAAAGTGAAGTAATGACAACTTTCATATGTTGTTGAGAAAATGCAAAATGGTACTCTTACTTCAGGACAGTTGGTGGTCTCACAAAAAATTAAACACCAACTTATTATGCAACCCAGAAATTTCAGCTTCTAGGATGATACATAGAAAAACGAAAACATATATCCACACAAAGAATTAGACAAAAGTGCCCATAGAAGATTCATTTATAATAGCTAAAACTTGGACCAATTAAAATACTTATCATTCTGAATTAATAAACAAAAATGTATATATCATTTTGAAAAACACCACTATTACTAATTAGTGAAAGGGAATAAACTAGTTATTTATACAGAGAACATGCATGGATCTCAAAAGCATTTTGTTGGGATAAGGAACACAGACATAAATGATCACTTAATGTTTCTATTTATGTAACATTTTAGAAAGGCAGAAAAATTGGGATAGAAATCAGCTCAGTGGTTTCTAGAGACCAAGTTTAGAAGAAGGAAATAGTTGCAAAGTGGCACTAGGAAACTGATACAAATGTTCTATATGTCAATTGCTAAGGTAGTTACATAAGTACATATATTTGTCAAAATTCATTGATTTGAGAACTTAAGATCAATGAATTGTAGTGTATGTCAATTATACCACAACAAAGTTGAATTTACAAAAATTGGATTTGGCTAGTACTGGAATCCATACTCTTGTGCACTGATAATTCTAATATAGCCAATTCATTAATCATGTCTGAAAATGTGCAAAAATTATTTTGAGTTTAATTTTAGTATCTGAGAGTTTGTTCACACTCAACCTATAGGTTTAATTAGAATATGAATGACTTTATCTGTATTTTGCAAGCACAAATGTTTCTTGATTCTAATCTACCTGGCATATCTTTTAAATAATGCAGCAAACGTGGTGGCTTAGAACTGTTTTATTTATTTTTTTAATTTCAGTCACCAGTAATCTTTGAAATTAAATAACTCTTAGGTATAATGCTAACATCTTTCTAGTCTTGATATTGTCCATATCACATGTCTGTCTAACTGTGAGTTAAAGTATATGGAAAACATTATAATTACTGGACTGCTATTTATTGCTTTGATTGCTAGTTGGCATTGCTTTTGTTTATTTGACATGAAAACTGCATCTATTGTGATTGATAAGCAATATCTATATAAACATCAAATAATGCATTCACTTATAATTTTTATTTTTATGAATCCATATAAGGATATCAGAGAAGAAAGTAGTTAAAATAATGAATTTTAAAGAACATTTACAATTAATGACTCAGTTAACAAAATATCTAAACTTAATTAAATGGAATTCACATTTTAATAAATACATATATAACTTAATACATGTAGTATTTGTGAAAAACAGATGGTTATGCCCGGTTTTAAACGTATATAGAAATTGCTATTTGACTTTGTTACAAGAAGAAGTACAAAAAGGAACCAATATTTACTTAATGCCTTTTATTTATCAGTTGATTTCAGTTCTATTCATTCCTTTATTCATTAAGCAAGTCTTCACTAATTTTTAGTGATTATTATGGATGCTGTACCTTCAGTGATTATCAAGATTGACATTACATTTTTTGGTCCAAGATTGTAGACTGGGCATATATGGTTAACTGTTTATGAAAGGACCTTAGCAAAAAACGAAATATATTTGACCTGAAAATCTTGGAGATAGGAAGGAACAAATAAGAGTATTTATTAGAGACTTCTAAATCTCCTCTAATGTCTCATCATTCCTCTAATTTTCAGTAGGTCCATTGTTGCATAGAATAAGGGTTACATTTTTCAGTTCTCGGGGTCAGTTGTAAATATTTGGCAAAGTTTTGCTAATGAAGCCTGGAAGCCAGCTTCTTGGAAATTTATCTTCATTGAATCCTCCTTTATGATGACTGGAATGATGGAAGTAGCCCAATGCCATTTTTTGTATGGAGCACAAATGTGAGAGTACTTTCAAAGCTCCATGTAAGTACTACACTGATTTCCCATCTGAGTGTGATGTTCTCCATAGTTGTCTCAGACCCTGCTCCCAATTTTATATTCACTATCCTATTCTTGCTAAGTTTCCCTAAGCCTACTAGGCAGCTAATGGTGTTCAGCACATTCTACTCCCAAATATTCCACCCTGGCATATTGAATATTTTAAGTTGTAGGAGCTTGAACGGAATAAACAGGAAGTTCTTTCATTGACTTTCTTCTGTCCTTCTCCCCTGAATCATATCATGAAACCTTTATGAAAGAGTTACCCACTTTATACCCAAGGAAATAATCATCTTTAATTTCAAGATAGCTGGACATTGAGGAACATCCAAATGAACAGGCCTTTCTAAATTTTCATCAGTTTAGCAGACTTAACTCATGCTCTTTGTAGAATCATATTTTTCTGTGATTTTCTGCTCATCAAACCTAACATAAAAATACACAGGATTAACCAGTTTTTCTTTTTATATTTATTTCCTTAGGAGCTATTTCATCATGTAAAACTTATGCTAAAAATGTGTACTCTTTTTTTCTGTTCATCTGTTTTTGTCAGTTTAATTTTCAGACATGCCAAGGACCATAAGAGCGTAGGAGAAAACTGTTTTTTCCTGCAGTTTCCCCTTGAACAACACTCTGGGTTAGATTCTATTAAGGCCAGTAGAACCTTCTCTGACTCAACTTAGAATTGAGAACATATAATTTAATGAATAAGATATAAGGATTGCTAAATGTATCATTACCGTTCACTCTCCTTTCCTAAATTTTTGACCCAAATGATTCAGGCAGACAGCAATGTCTATGTTCATGTGCACTTCAGATTAAAAAGGATACGTGCCGATTTTTTTTAGGAATACTTTCACATACTTTTATATCTCTTCTAATGATTCGTCAAACATCCAGTTGGAAAGCGCGAGGCCAGCATCTCTTCTTTTCAGGCTCCTCAATTATCTATGTTTTGTTTTGGTTTAGTCTACTCAGTGGTATCTGAGAGACAGCTTATATTGACTACAAGGAGCAGATTCACTGTATCTCTTCCCAACTATACATTCTCTGATATTAAGTTGGTACCTTAAGGAACCTAACACAGTATAAGTATTTATACCAAAAAAATTTGCAAATACTCAAAAAGGTTTCTCTTTTGAGAAATTTATTAACACAGTATTGAATCCATGTGTTCAGTTTGGGGTGTAGGGACTCTAGGTCTCCAAAATAGGATGATAAAACACATACACATTCATTTATTTCTGTTAACTCTGGTATCATGATCATACAGACTAGTTGGAATAAGTGATGGGGGAGTTAAAAGGCAAACACAGCCATCTGTTAAATAGCACTGTACTTGATATATGTCAGTTCTTTTCACATAAAAGGAAAAGGCCCATTTTAAATATCGCTATAAATTATAGACTTAATTATGACTGTGAAAGAGAACTTATTGATTACTATGTTTTAAATTTTAAATAAAACTAACAGTCATCAGAAGTTTGGAAGTCATAGAGAAAAAAAGAAATATGTTTAGGCTCTAGATTTTCATGTAACAAATTAAGGAATCAAAGATTGGCCTATAGATCCTGATCAGGAGAAAACAATAACAAAAAAGTCCACAAAATAAAAATTTGAGTATATTATTAAAAGTTAAAGAGATATTATAAATACAAATTTAGACAGAAGAGGAGTTTGGTTAGACCAAGTTAAATTTTGATCTATTATTATGAGAAAATAACTGCTAATGTGTTTTAAATAGCTCAAGAAACATTGACAGAGCATATTATATGAAATTATGAGATCATATCTTAGAAACTGTAGATAGTCTAAATAGATCAATTTCCTTTGAGAAAAAGAAAACTGAATGTTGGAAGTATGGGAGTAGTTTATATTATAAGCACCTTTGTATTATCAGATATTTTAAATAATTCATACATTACTTCAGAAAAAAGTCTTTTTAAAAGAGAGATTTATTTATCCTTGGTTGTTAGCAGTATAATATATTGAAAAAGATGTGCCGTTAAGTCAGAAATTTTAAATATTGCAAAAAAAGAGTTATATAATTGAAGGACATCATGGATGGAATACTAACCTGAGTTAAAGGGTCAGGAATGGTTGCATAAAGGAAGTGATGTTTAAGCTCAAACTTTAATAATAAATAGAACTTTATTATTTAAAATAGAGCAAAATTTCATTTTTAATGTCTGAGTATTATTCTATTATATATCTTCAATCACTTCTTCTTTAGTCATCTGTTAATGAAGGTTGCTTCTGTATTCTTACAATTAAAACAATCCTACTATGAACACTGGGGTGCATGTATCTTTTCAAACTGGTGTTTTGTTTTTTCAGATATATGCCCACAATTGGAATTTCTGGGTCATATGGTAGTTTTAATTTTTTGAGAAAACTCCATACTATTTTCTTCAGTGGTTGCACCAATTTACATTCCCATTTATTGTGTACAAGCATTCCCTTTTCTGTCCATCCTCACCAACATTTATTATTTATATGCTTTTTGATGATAGCCATTCGACTTGTATAAGTTAGTGTCTCATGGTTTTGATTTGCATATCCCCAATTATTACTGGTGTTGAGCATCTTTTCATGTGTCTGTTGGACATTTGATTTCCTCTTTGGAAAAATGTTTACTCAATTCTTCTGCCAATTTTTTAACAGGGTTGCTTAATTTTTTGATATGGAGTTGCATGACCTCTTTATATAATTTGTATATTAACTGCTAATTGGTAATATCACTCACAAATATTTTTTTCCGATTAAGCTGGTTATTTTTTTTTTTTTGATTTGTCAATGGTTTCTTTTGCTTGCAAAAGTTTTTAAATTTAATTAGGTCCCATTTGTTTATTTTTGCTTTTATTTCCTTTACTTCAGAAGAGGGATCCAAACAAAATATTTGTGAAAGTGTTCTGCCTATGTTTTCCTCTAGGAATTTTATGGTATCTGGTCTTACATTAAGATCTTTAATCTATTTTGAGTTTATTTTTGTATGTGGTGTTAGAGAATATTCTGATTTCATTCTTTTACATGAAGCTGTCCAGTTTCTCCAGGACCACTTATTGAAAAGTTTTTTTTTTTTTTTCCTCTGTTGTATATTCTTTTCTCCTATGTCATACTGTAAGTGCATAGGTTTATTTCTGAGCTTTCTATCCTGTTGCATTGATCTATGTGCTTGTTTTTGTGCCCATACCATACTATTTTGATTATTATAATTTTGTAGTAAAATTTAAAGTCAGGGAACACGATTCCTTCAGCTCTGTATTTTCTCAAAATTGTTTTGGCTATGTTGAGTCTTTCATGTTTGCATATAGATGTTTTGTTTTAGTTCTGTGAAAAATGCCACTGTATTTTGATGTGGATTGCATTGAACATGTAGATTACCTTGGGTAGTATTTTAACAATATTGATTTTTCCAGTCAAAAACATGCTTTATCTTTCTATCTGTTTGTATCATCTTCAATTTGATACAAACCTTAATTGAAGGTTTATATCACCTTCATCAATGTCTTCTATTTTTCCAAATGCAATTCCTGTGCTTTCTTAGGTAGGTTTATTCCTAAGTGTGTGTGTTTTTGTTTTTGTTTTAATTGAAGGATAATTGCTTTACAAAATTTTGTTGTTTTCTGTTAAACCTCAACCAAATCATCCGTACTTATTCATATAGCTCCTCTCTTTTGAAACTCCCTCCCATCTCCCACCCCATCCCACCCCTGTAGATTGATACAGAGCCCCTGTTTGAGTTTCCTGAGTCATATAGCAAATTCCCGTTGGCTATCTATTTTACATATGGTGATATGTTTCCATGTTACTCTTTCCATACAGCTCACCCTGTCCTCCTGACTCCCCATGTCCACAAGTACATTCTCTATGTCTGTTTCTCCATTGCTGCCCTGTAAGTAAATTCTTCAGTACTATTTTTCTAGACTCCATATATATGCATTAGAATACGATATTTATCTTTCTCTTTCTGACCCACTTCACTCTGTATAATAGGTTCTAGGTTCATCCACCTTATTAGAACTGACTCAAAGGCATTCCTTTTTATGGCTGAGTCAGACTTTATTTTGGGGGGCTCCAAAATCACTGCAGATGGTGACTGCAGCCATGAAATTAAAAGACGCTTGCTCCTTGGAAGCAAAGTTATGACCAACCTAGGTAGCATATTCAAAAGCAGAGACATGACTTTGCCAACAAAGTTCCGTCTAGTCAAGGCTATGGTTTTCCCAGTGGTCTTGTGTGGATGTGAGAGTTGGACTGTGAAGAAAGCTGAACCATGAAGAATTGATGCTTTTGAACTGTGGTGTTGGAGAAGACTCTTAGTAGTCCCTTAGACTGCAAGGAGATCCAACCAGTCCATTCTGAAGGAGACCAGCCCTGGGATTTCTTTGGAAGGAATGCTGCTGAAGCTGAAACTCCAGTACTTTGGCCACCTCATGCGAAGAGTTGACTCATTGGAAAAGACCGATGCTGGGAGGGATTGGGGGCAGGAGGAGAAGGGGATGACAGAGGATGAGATGGCTGGATGGCAGCACTGACTCGATGGATGTGAGTCTGAGTGAACAGGGAGTTGGTGATGAACAGGGAGGCCGGGCGTGCTGCTATTCATGGGGTCGCAAAGAGTCAGACACGACTGAGCGACTGAACTGAACTGAATATTCCATTATGTATATGTACCACAATTCTTTATCCATTCGTCTGTCGATGAACATCTAGGTTGCTTCCACGTTCTAGCTATTGTAAATAGTGCTGCAATGAAAAATGGGATACATGTGTCTTTTTCAATTTTGGTTTTCTCAGAGTATATGCCTAGGAGTGGGATGGCTGGGTCATATGGTGGTTTTATTCCTAGTTTTTTAAGGAATCTCCATACCATCTTCCCTAGTGGCTGTATCAATTTACATTCCCACAAACAGTGCAGGAGTGTTCCATTTTCTCCATTCCCTCCCAGTATTTAATGTTTGTAGACTGTTTGATGATGGACATTCTGACTTTCTGATGGTGTGAGATGGTATCTCATTGTAATTTTGATTTGCATTTCTCTAATAATGAGCAATGTTGAGCATCTTTTCATGTGTTTCTTAGCCATGTGTGTGTCTTGTTTGGAGAAATGTCTGTTTAAGTCTTTTCCCACTATTTTATTGCGTTGTTTGCTTTTCTGGCATTGAGTTGTATGAGCTGTTTGTATATTTTGGATATTAACCCTTTGTCAGTTGTTTCACTTGCTATTATTTTCTCCCATTCTGAGGGTTGTCTTTTCACCTTGCTTATAGTTTTCTTTGCTGTGCAAAAGCTTTTAAGTTTAATCAGGTCCCACTTGTTTACTTTTGTTTTCATTTCCATTACTCTAGGAGGTGGGTCATAGAGGATCTTGCTTTGATTATGTCATGGAGTGTTCTGCCTATGTTTTCCTCTAAGAGGTTTAGTTTCTGGTCTTACCTTTAGGTCTTTAATCTATTTTGAGTTTATCTTTATGTTTGGTGTTAGGAAGTGTTCTAATTTCATTCTTTTACATGTAGCTGTCCTGTTTTCCCAGCACCATTTGTTGAAGAGGCTGTCTTTGCCCCATTGTATATTTTTGCATCCTTTGTCAAAAATAAGATACCCATAGGTGCATGGATTTATTTCTGTGTTTTCTATCTTGTTCCATTGGTCTACGTTTTTGTTTTGTGCCAGTACCATACTGTCTTGCTGACTGTAGCTTTGTAGTAAAATCTGAAGTCAGGAAAGTTGATTCCTCCAGCTTCATTCATCTTTCTCAAGACTGCTTTGGCTATTCGGGGTCTTTTGTGTTTTGATATGAATTGTGAATTTTTTAATTCTACTTCTGTGAAAAATGCCATTGTTAATTTGATAAGGATCATATTGAATCTGTACATTGCATTTGGTAGTATAGTCATTTTCACAATATAGATTCTTCCTACCCAGGAACAAGGAAAATCTCTCCATCTGTTTATCTTGTCTTGATTTCTTTCATTAGTGTCTTATAATTTTCTGTGTAGAGTTCTTTTGTCTCCTCAGGTAAGTTTATTCCTAGATATTTAATTCTTTTTCTTGCAATGGTGAATGGGATTGATTCCTTAATTTCTCTTTCTGATTTTTCATTGTTAGTATATAAAAATTCAAGCAATTTCTGTGTATTGATTTTGTATCTGGCAACTTTGCTAAATTCACTGATTAGTTTCAGCAATTTTCTTATATTATCTTCAGGGTTTTCTATGTACAGTATCATGTCATATGCAGCAGTGAGAGCTTTACTTATTCTTTTCTGATCTGGATTCCTTTTATTTATTTTTATTCTCTGATTGTTGAAGCTAGGACTTCCAGAACTATGTTGAGTAATAATGGTGAAAGTGCGCACTCTTGTCTTGTCCCTGAAATTAGAGGGAATGCTTTTCCCATTAAGTTTTTCACCACTGAGAATAATGTTTGCAGTAGGATTATCATATGCAACCTTTACTGTGTTGAATTATGTACCTTCTAAGCCCATTTTCTGAAGAATTTTAATCAGGCTTCAGCAATATTTGAACCGTGAACTTCCAGATGTTCAAGCTGGTGTTAGACAAGGCAGAGGAACCAAACATCAAATTGCCAACACCCACAGGGTCATCGATAAAGCAAGAGAGTCCCAGAAAAACATTTTTTCTGCTTTATTGACTATGCCAAAGCCTTTAACTGTGTGGATCACAATAAACTGTCAAAAATTCTGAAAGAGATGAGAATACCAGACCACCTGACCTGCCTCTTGAGAAACCTGTATGGAGGTCAGGAAGCAACCATTAGAACTGGACATGGAACAACAGACTGGTTCCAAATAGGAAAAGGAGTACTTCAAGGCTGTATATTGTCACCCTGCTTACTTAATGTATATGCAGAATACATCATGAGAAACGCTGGGCTGGAGGAAGCACAAACTGGAATCAAGATTGCCAGGAGAAATCTCAATAACCTCAGATATGCAGATGACACCACCCTTATGGCAGAAATGAAGAACTAAAGAGCCTTCTGATGAAAGTGAAAGAAGAGAGTGAAAAATTCGGCATAAGGCTCAACATTCAGAAAACTAAGATCATGGCATCTGGCCCCATCACTTCATGGCAAATAGGTGGGGACACAGTAGAAACAGTGACGAAGAATTGATGCTTTTGAACTGTGGTGTTGGAGAAGACTCTTGAGAGTCCCTTGGACTGCAAGGAGATCCAACCAGTTCATCCTAAAGGAAATCAGTCCTGAGTGTTCATTGGAAGGACTGATGTTGAGGCTGAAACTCCAGTACTTTGGCCACCTGATGCGAAGAGCTGACTCATTTAAAAAGCCCCTGCTGCTGGGAAAGATTGAAGGAAGGAGGAGAAGGGGATGACAGAGGATCAGACAGTTGGATGGCATCACTGGCTCAATGGACATGAGTTTGGATAAACTCCAGGAGTTGGATGATGGACAGGGAGGCCTGGCGTGCTGTGGTTCATGGGGTCGCAAAGAGTCGGACACAACTGAGCAACTGAATTGAACTTAACTGAATCATAAATGGGTGCTGAAGTTTGTCAGAAGCTTTTCCTGCATATAATGAGATGATAGTATGGGTTTTATCATTCAATTTGTTAATATAGTGTATCACATTGATTGATTTCTGCATATCGAAGAATCCTTGCATCCCTATAATAAACCCAAGTTGATCACGGTGTATGAGCTTTTTGACGTTTGCTGAATACTGTTTGATAAAATTTTGTTGAGGAATTTTACATCTATGTTCATCAGTCATTAGTTCAGTTCAGTTCAGTTCAGTCACTCAGCCATGTCCTACTCTTTTCGACCCCATGAATCGCAGCACGCCAGGCCTCCCTGTCCATCACCAACTCCCAGAGTTCACTCAGACTCACGTCCATCGAGTCAGTGATGCCATCCAGCCATCTCATCCTCTGTTGTCCCCTTCTCCTGCCCGCAATCCCTCCCAGCATCAGAGTCTTTTCCAGTGAGTCAACTCTTCTCATGAGGTGGCCCAAGTACTGGAGTTTCAGCTTTAGCATCATTCCTTCCTCATACTGGCATGTAATTTTCTTTTTTGGTGCTGTCTTTCTCTGGTTTTGGTATCAGGGTGATGGTGGCCTCGAAGCATGAGTTTGGAAGTGTTCGTTCCCCTGAAATTTTTTGAATGAGTTTTTGAATTTAGGCATTAACTCTTCTCTAAATGTTTGATTAAATTATCCTGTGAAGCCATCCTGCCCTGGGCTTTTGTTTTTGGAAGATTCTTGATCACAGCTTCAATTTCAGTGCTTGTAATTGGGTTGTTCATAATTTCTATTTGTTCCTGTTTCAGTCTTGAAGATTGAACTTTTCTAAGAATCTGACCATTTCTTCCAAATAGAAGAAATTTTGTTGCCATATAGTTGTTCCTAATAATCTCTTATAATCCTTTGTATTTCTGCATTGTCTGCTGTAACCTCTCCTTTTTTATTTCTAATTTTGTTAATTTGAATCTACTCTCCTTTTTTCTTGATGAGTCTAGTTAAAAGCTTGTCAGTTTTGTGTTCTGAAAAAACCAACTTTTAGTTTTATTAATCTTTACAATTGTTTTTTTTCATTTCTTTTTCATTTATTTCTGCACTCATTTTTATGATTTCTTTCCTTCTACTGATTTTGTGTTTTTTTTTTTTGTTCTTCTTCTTTTTCCAGTTTTTTATGTGTAAAGTTAAGTTGTCTATTTGATGTTCTTCTTTTTTCTTAAGGTAGAATTGTGTTGTTATAAACTTCCCTCTTAGAACTGCTTTTGCTCTATCCCATAGGTTTTGAGGTCTCATGTTTTCATTGTCATTTGTTTCTAGAATTTTTTTATTTCTCTTTTGATTTATTCAGTAACCTGTTGGTTATTTAGAAACGTGTTGTTTAATCTCCATGTGTTTGTGTTTCTTACAGTTTTTTTTTTTTTCCCCCTGTAATTGATATCTAGTCTCAAAGCATTGTGGTTGGAATAGACGTTTGATACGATTTCAATTTTCCTAAATCGACTGACATTTGATTTGTGACCCAAGATGTGGTCTATCCCGGAGAATGTTCCATGTGCTTTTGAAAAGGTATATTCTTCTGCATTTGGATGGAATGTCCTGAAGATATCAATGAGATCCATCTCATCTAATGTATCATTTAAGACTTGTATTTCCTTATTAATTTTATCTTTTGATGATCTGTCCATTGGTGTGAATGAGGTGTTAAAGTCTCCTACTATTATTGTGTTACTGTCAATTTCTCCTCTTATGTCAGTGTTTGTCTTATATATTTGAGGTGCTCCCATGTTGAGTACTTAGATATTTACAATTGTTATGTCTTCCTCTTGAATTGATTCATTGATCATTGTGTAGTGTCCTTCCTTATCTCTTGTAATCTTCTTTATTTTAAGGTCTATTTTGTCTGTTATGAAGCTTGCTACTCCAGCTTTCTTTTGCTTCCCATTTGTATGGCATGTATTTTTCCACCCTCTCACTTTCAGTTTATATGTATCTTTAGGTCTGAAGTGGTTTCTTGGGTCTCGTTTTTATATCCATTCAGCCAGTCTGTATCTTTTGGTTGGGGCATTTAATCCATTTAATGTAAAGTAATTATTGATATATATGTTCCTATTGCCATTTTCCTAATTGCTTGGGGTTAATTTTGTAGATCTTTTTTCTTCTGTTTTATTTCTTGACTATGTAAGTCCCTTCAACATTTGTTGTAAAGCTGGTTTAGTGGTAATGAATTCTCTTAACTTTTGCTTGTTTGAAAAGCTTTTTATTTCTCCATCAATTTTGAATGAGATCCTTGCCGGGTACAGTAATCTTGATTGTAGATTTTTCCTTTTCAATACTTTAAATATATCCTGCCATTCCTTTCTGGCCTGCAGAGTTTCTGCTGAAAGATCAGCTGTTAAGCGTATGGGCTTTCCCTTGTATGTTACTTGTTGCTTTTCCCTTGCTGCTTTTAATATTATTTCTTTGTGTTTAGTCTTTGTTAGTTTGGTTTGCATGTGTCTTGGCATGTTTCTCCTTGGGTTTATCCTGTATGGGACTCTTTGTACCTCTTGGACTTGATTGACTATTTCCTTTTCCATGTTGGGGAAATTTTCAACTATAATCTCTTCAAAAGTTTTCTCATACACTTTCTTTTTCTCTTCTTCTTCTGGAACCCATATAATTCGAATATTGGTGTGTTTAATAGTGTCCCAGAGGTCTCTGAGACTATCCTCAGTTCTTTTCATTCTTTTTCCTTTATTCTGCTCTTCAGAAGTTATTTCCACCATTTTATCTTACAGCTCACTGATTCATTTTTCTGCTTCATATATTCTGCTATTGATTCCTTCAAGAGTATTATTAATTTCAGTAATTGTGTTTTTGTTCTGTATGTTTATTCTTTAATTCTTCCAGGTCTTTGTTGGTTGGTTCTTGCATTTTCTCCATTTTGTTTTCCAGGTTTTTGATCTTTACTATCATTATTCTGAATTCTTTTTCAGGTAGTTTGCCTATTTCCTCTTTTTTTTTTTTTTTTAATTTGGACTTCTGTGTTTCTAGTTTGTTCCTTCATTTGTGCAGTATTTCTCTGCCTTTTCATTATTCCTTTTTTTTTAACTGATTATGTTTGAGGTCTCCTTTTCTCAGGCTTCAAGTTTGAATTCTTTCTTCTTTTTGTTTTCTGCTCTCCTAATGTCAGTCCAGTGGTTTTTGTATGCTTTGAATAGGGTGAGATTTGTGCTGAGTTTTTGTTTGTTTGTCTGTTTTTCCTCTGATGGGCAAGGCTGAGTGAGGTGGTAATCCTCACTCAATTTTCCAATGATTGGGTTTGTATTTTTGTTTTGTTTGTTGTTTAGATAAGACACCCTTCACAAGGTGCTACTAGTGGTTGGATGATACAGGATCTTGTATTCAAGTGGTTTCCTTAGTGTGAGTTCTCACTATTTGATACTTCCTAGGGTAGTTCTCTGGTAGTTTAGGTCTTGGAGTCAGTGCTCCCACTACGAATTCTCAGGGCTTGTTTTTGAGATTTGTGTGGTTCTGTATATTCTTTTCTTCTGGTCAGGTACTCCTGTCCACTCTCAGCTGGTGTTCTGCAAGCACTTCTGTGTCTGAAGGTGTATTCCTGATCTATCCATGGAGAGAGATGTAATCCATGTCCACATACTCATCTGCCATCTTATTCTCCCGTTTTTTTTTTTTTTTCTTTAAGCTTTCTAGTTTCACTGGCTCATAAGGTGGCCAGGCCCAGAGGTCTCTCAGCTTGTACTTCGGACCCAAGTCCGTACTTAAAGAAAAGCAGAATTTACCAGGTAGAAAAGATCAGAGGAAGGAAATCCAAGCAGTTGTCAAGTCAAAGCAGGGGAGATGCTAAGTTTTTCAGGTAAGAGAGGGTTTACTTGCAAAGCAGCCCAGTGAGGAGACAGAAGAAAAGTATCAAACCTGCCTTCGCAATGCAATGGGATTGCACATGGATGGACTTGGAGGCATTATGATAAGTGAAATAAGTCAGAAAGAGAAAGACAAATACTGTATGATATCACTTATATGTAGAATCATAAAAGTAAAACAAGATACTGAATATAACAACAAAAAAAAGGACAGTCACAGATATAGAGAACAAACTAGTGGTTACCAGTGGGAGTAGAGGGAGTGATGGAGGAGAGGAGCAATATATTGGTGGGAGAGTGGGAAGTATAGACTATTGGTTATAAGAAAGGCTCAAGGATGCATGATATAACCTAATTGGGAATATATCCATTATTTTGTAATAACTGTAAATACAAACTCACCTTTAAAAACTGTATAAGAGGAATTTTAAAATGTTGAAAAACATAAGATAGAGTAATATAGAAGAAAATATTCAAGAAGTTATTTTGAAGACAGTCAAAAGCACTTATGATTTGATTGGAATAAAGTCATGGAGGTTGAAAGAGTTAAAGTTTTGTCACTCTGGAGAATAGGAGATGGGGAAATGGGGAAGAGCACAATGTTTGGGAGACTCGAGGTGAAAATAAAAGGTTACTTTATATTTGTATAAATCTGAGGAATTCTGAAATTTTCTTCATTGGTGCTAGACTGGCACAACACTGTAACAAGAGTCCTGAGAAAATTTGTAATAAACCATTTGCCATGGTGAACCATGGTGAACTGAAGAGGGCAAGGAATAACATTTGTGGAAAGAAGTAAAAAAGAAGAGGGAAGAAGGGGCTGGAAATGTTTGATAAAAGCAATATATTCGTGAAAACAAGATGATATTTTAAAAAAATAGGAGTTACAAGTTATTATGTTAAAGGAAAAACAACTCGAGATAATTATAAGAAACAGAAATGGATGAACTTACAGAAAGAAGTCAATCTCAGAAGATGAAGAGGCCAACAAACTGAAATGCCAAGTAATCGAATGGATACTGAAGATATCTGGAAATGGTGAGAATCAGGGATGAAATAGTACGAAAACAACTGAGAGAAAGGAATCAAAAATGGCCTGAGGAGACAGTAGATATTAGCAATGCCAAGAGTTGGAGCATAATACAGGTGGTTGACAGAAATATAGATTTTACAGAGAGATGTAAACTGAACAAAAGCATTAGCATAAGCAAGGGGGATAATTAGTCTGCTCACCAATACTTTTAACTCATTAATCTATTTGTTTATTCATTCACTTTTCTGTTTATCCTTTCAACCATGTTTACATTTGTTCATTAAGCAACTTAATTCATGATTTACTATGTACCAAGTTCTGAAAAAATTCTTAAAGTTAAATACATACTTTCTGCTCTAGTTTTCCTAATCTAGTTGAGTATAAAGAAGTGTAGAAAGAGAATTACACATTAGCATAAGTTTTATAACAAAGATCTTTGCAAAATGCTCTCTGGAAATAAGAGAGAGATTATATGGTTATTAAAAGGACCCAGTCATAAGCACTCCATGGAGACTCTGGAGGAGCTGTATTTTAACTGGATATTTACTTCTGAGAAATGTGAGGTAGAGAAGAATATAAGGACATGAGAAGGACGTATGAACAATTCACTTAGAAAACACTCTCAGCAAATTTAGGAAATAGCAATGACCATGAGGTAGTCTCTTGAATAAGTAGACCTTGATTTCTGTAGAATACCATTAATAGCAATTACCGAAGCATAATGAAGTAATACCTCTTGCCAAGTGCACTGAATTTAGCCTCTGTATCCATGACCATGTGGAGTCCAGTGATCTGCAGGTTACTTACCTGAAAAATTTAATTTAACTTTCTTTGTACTCAAGTGTCTAATTTATCTGTGAAGCAAGATGGATATTAACACTTTCTGATCTAATCATCCTTGTGCTTAATGTTGTCTCTCCTAAAGTTCTAATTAAATCCATTCTTCTTCTCCCACTGTTAAAACATCCCAAAGAGCATTGATTTAATGAATTATTTGTATACTGATGCTGTGTTGAATCTTTTCTTTTAGGTGTATATGAGAAGATTTTAAACATTCTGTGAAATATTTCCATTCATCCACAGGGAAAAATGTACTGGGCCCTTCGTTACTTGACAGAACTAGTTGTTCTAAGTCTAATATGACAGTGAAAATAAGATGCATATTTTCTACTGTCTTTTGTTTCAGGTCTAGGATTAGCAATTTTAATTTTAACTGTTACATTCACAGGCCTTCGACTGGCAAAAGACAAGCTGCAGAAAGGGTGACAGTAGTTGGTACATCTTTGAAGATATATTTTAAAGACATTTAACAACTGAATAAAATATGATTATAAATAAAGAGACTGTATTATTGCAGTTATTTTTTCTGAATTAAAGATTGGTTTTCCTCTTCATAAATTTCTGAAGTAAAATAATAGTAAAAGTAAATAAAATTTTTATTGTCCTCACACTTTCATTTGTTAGATCTGTGATATAACTAACCCAGACAAAACCACTGTCCTTTCAAGGCATCAGTTCAGTTGAGTCGCTCAGTCGTGTCTGACTCTTTGCGACCCCATGAATTGCAACATGCCAGGCCTCCCTGTCCATCACCAACTCCCGGAGTTCACTCAGACTCACGTCCATTGAGTCTGTGATGCCATCCAGCCATCTCATCCTCTGTCGTCCCCTTCACTTGTTGCCCCCAATCCCTCCAAGCATCAGGGTCTTTTCCAATGAGTCAACTCTTCACATGAGGTGGCCAAAGTACTAGAGTTTCAGCTTCAGCATCATTCCTTCCAAAGAACACCCAGGGCTGATCTCCTTTAGGATGGACTGGTTGGATCTCCTTGCAGTCCAAGGACTCTCAGGAGTCTTCTCCAACACCACAGTTCAAAAGCATCAATTCTTCGGTGCTCAGCTGTCTTCACAGTCCAACTCTCACATCCATACATGACTACTGGAAAAACCATAGCCTTGACTACACAGACTTTGTTGACAAAGTAGTGTCTGCTTTTTAATATGCTATCTAGGTTGGTCATGACTTTCCTTCCAAGGAGTAAGCATATTTGAATTTCATGTCTGAAATCACCATCTGCAGTGATTTTGGAGCCCCAAAAAATAAAGTCTGACACTGTTTCCACTGTTTCCCCATTTATTTCCCATGAAGTGATGGGACCAGATGCATACATTAACATTATTCACTCAATTATATATTTAAGAAATATTTCTAGGTACTGAAATATTGTGCTCATAGTTAGATAAGACTGATTGGATAAGAACTATTTATTATATCTTTAATTATATCATCTATAATTAATCTGTGATTAATAATAATATGGAGAAATTCTGATATCTAAGACTTAATCTATGAGAAAAAAACATTTATCTGTTCTTTTTTTAATCTCCACTTATTTATTTTAATCTAAAACTATTCATAAAGTATAATTCTGAATCAGGAAGTCCAATTTTCAGAAACCAAACTGCAGTAGCTATTGTCTGCTTCATCTTTTTATCAAAGCAACCATTTCATGATTCCCTCTGGGTCACATATAACCAATCCCTATATGCTCCATTGCCATCATGCTCCTCAAATTTGACATGAAATATGTTTCAACCTCAGTGCCATAGCTTAAGTTTTCCTTTCTTCCTACAATATACAAAATTCTCTTCTCTTCCTCTCATTATATATCCTTCTCCATCTGGAATATACATAATTATTCTTCCCATGACTTAGTTATTTTATAACCAGAAGTTTGCGCCCTTTGACCTCCTATTTGCTCATTTTATCCATCTGCAAGCCCCTTTCCTTCTGGCAATCATCAATCTGTTCTCTTTATTC
This sequence comes from Bos javanicus, assembly GCF_032452875.1. NCBI lineage: Eukaryota > Metazoa > Chordata > Mammalia > Artiodactyla > Bovidae > Bos > Bos javanicus. The sequence continues at coordinate 72,208,847 of NC_083870.1, read as the reverse complement.
ATACTTCTTTTGTTTTCTGGATTCTATATGTAAGTGAGATCATACAATCTTAACTCTCTGATTTATTTCATTTAGCATAATGCCATCAGGTCCTTCCATATTGCCACAAATGATTGTTTTTTAAGGCTTAATGATAATCCATTGTGTATGTATAAAGAAGCAATGGAAAATTATTTAAAATCTACTGTAGAAGGAACATTATTGAGATAAATTTTAAAGACAGATTGAAAGACAAAAAGTTATGAGTCTACTATATAATAAATGGTCATTCAAAAAAGCAAGTCACTATTTTTACAATTATATGTGAAATTGAGCTTCCTTGGTAACAGATAATGTAACATTGTAGTTTCATATATTTAAGAGCATTTTGTCCATAAATTGATGTCCATAGTATTTCCATCACAAAGTATCAATGAATAAAAATGGCTGACCTATAGAAAAATAGCCTATAAAACATTGGATTTTTAAGTTTTAAGTAGATATGGAGAATATAGGAGTGGTGATTAATTAGCAATTTTTTAATTTGCAAAATTAATAAGGTAAACAAGATAAGGATGAGATGCTTCCATGGGTTTCATTGCAGACTATCCATATAAGACATTTAGAATAAAATTAGTGTCAGAGCTGCCATATCAATGAGAGGCCTATAATTAACTGGAAACAAAGATGAGTAAGTTGAATGAAATATATGATTTTACAGAAAAATTTTAACCTGTGAGGTATAATCTTTTGCCTTTAGAAAATATTAGAACACAGTCATTAATAAACTTGTTAGCTTAAATAATATATAAAAATGTTAAAGCTAAAGAGTATCTTAAGTTTGATTAATGTTGATAATTAAAGTCTTGAAGACTGACCTTGCCTACACTGGATATTGCCATATTTTCCATTTTACCAGTGTTGTGACTCCTTTCATGGAATTTAATTTGCATTTCCTAATGAACTTTTTATACTATTGGTCATTTGGATACACCCTGCTATGAAATATCTGTTCAAGTCTTTAGCCCTTTTTACTTTAGGAGTCCTAAACATACTTTGTAGGTGGAGCTATTACACTGCCTTCTCCCACTCTGTGGACTTCTGTACTCCTATAATTCTATCATCTGGTAAAAAGAAGTCCCTAAACATTTTTTTTTTTTTTTTTTTTACTGTGCCTTTGGCTTGTGGATCTTAGTTCCCCAATAAGGGATTAAACTTGGGCCCTCAGGGCAGGGAGACCACTGGGTTCTAACCACTGCATCAGTGATGATTTCCCAAGTCCTTAATCTTTATATTATTCAACTAATCTTTTTTTTTTTTTTTGTCTTTTTCAAGTCAGTTCAGTCACTCAGTCATGTCCGACTCTTTGTGACCCCATGGACTGCAGCACACCAGGCTTCCCTGACCATCACCAACTCCCGGAGCCTACTCAAACTCATGTCCATCACATTGATGATGCCATCCAACCATCTCATCCTCTGTTGTCCCCTTCTCCTCCAGTCTTCAATCTTTCCCAGCATCAGTGTCTTTTCCAGTGAGTTAGTTCTTTGCATCAGGTGGCCAAAGGATAGGAGTTTCAGCTCCATTCCTTCCAATGAATATTCAGGACTGATTTCCTTCAGGATGGACTGGATGGATCTCCTGGCAGTCCAAAGGACTCTCAAGAGTCTTCTCCAACACTACAGTTCAAAAGCATTAATCTTTCAGCGCTCAGCTTTCTTTATAGTCCAACTCTCACATCCACACATGACTACTGGAAAAAGCATAGCTTTGATTAGATGGACCTTTGTTGGTAAAGTAATGTCTCTGCTTTTTAATATGCTGTCTAGGTGGTCATAGCTTTTCTTCCAAGGAGCAAGTGTCTTTTAATTTCATGGCTGCAGTCACCATCTGCAGTGATTTTGGAGCCCCCTCAAAATAAAGTCTGTCACTATTTCCATTGTTTCCCCATCTATTTGCCATGAAGGGATGGGACCGGATGCCATGATCTTAGTTTCCTGAATGTTGAGCATTAAGCCAACTTTTTCACTCTCCTCTTTTTTTTTTTTTCATATATATCACCTCAGAAATTTCTCTTAAGCTCTCTCTATCCAGTTTCTAGTGACCACTGATCTGAATTCTGTTACCATAGTTTTTCCTTTTTCAGAGTGTTGTATAAATTGGAATGTGCATTTTCTAGCCCTTTCTTTCCTAATTTTTGTCTTTTCCTTTTCTACTCTTTTCCATGCAATTCTTTAATTAAATAAACTCTTTATATTTTTCTGGCTTTTCATGCTAATATAAAATTGCTGATCTTTAACACAAATGAACATTTTGAACCAATTCACTTAAACATTATAGTAGTATAAAACACTATATATTATGCAAATACATACTCTTGAAAAGAAAATTTACATATACAGTTTTATCTACTAGAATGATATATAAAATATTTTATTACATAGAATAGGATAAATCAACTAAAAGCCATAAGTGGTCAGTTAAAACTGGCCCTAATCAGTGAGGTAGGAATCAACTAGAATAGCTTGCTAGTGCCTATGAGGTGATTATTGGCTCTACCCTATGTTTGTGCCCATTCCTATCTAAATCATTTATTTAATGTTAATTTTAAAATCAAAATCAGGAAAGAGCTTTGATTAAAACATTCAGTTCAGTTCAGTTCAGTTGCTCAGTTGTGTCCGACTCTTTGTGACCCCATGAATCACATCACGCCAGGCCTCCCTGTCCATCACCAACTCCTGGAGTTCACTCAGACTCACGTCCATCGAATCAGTGATGCCATCCAGCCATCTCATCCTCTGTCGTCCCCTTCTCCTTTCGCCCCCAATCCCTCCAGCATCAGAGTCTTTTCCAATGAGTCAACTCTTCGCATGAGGTGGCCAAAGTACTGGAGTTTCAGCTTTAGCACCATTCCTTCCAAAGAAATCCCAGGGCTGATCTCCTTCAGAATGGACTGGTTGGATCTCCTTGCAGTCCAAGGGACTACCAAGAGTCTTCTCCAACACCACAGTTCAAAAGCATCAATTCTTCGGCGCTCAGCCTTCTTCACAGTCCAACTCTCACATCCATACATGACCACAGGAAAAACCATAGCCTTGACTAGACGGACCTTTGTTGGCAAAGTAGTGTCTTTGCTTTTCAGTATGCTATCTAGGTTGGTCATAACTTTCCTTCCAAGGAGTAAGCGTGTTTTAATTTCATGGCTGCAGTCACCATTAACATTGTATAATTTGGAAGTCTAAATATTCTACTGGTCAGCCACTGCATTTGGTAACCTTACTATTTAATAAGAACAATGACTAAAGATATTTACTTCAGGTATATCTATAAAAAAGGGACTGAGAGGAAGAGATCAGAAAAATACTATGGTCACTAACCTATGAAGATTTTATATAAAAATTTTCAGCTTTAAATTGATGAAAAAGTGATACAGATTCAGTAGAAACCCTGCTTCAAATTTTGATTCCTGCCCACCCCCGTCCCCTGCCCAGGGTAGTGATATGTTATGTCATGATGCTAGGCAGCAGTAGGGAGCCACAACTGTAGATCAGTCATGGAATCTCCAGGGTAACACACTCATTCTGTATTCATAAAGCCATTATATTTCACTTTCAGAGTAGTATTCACTAAATGCATTAGATAGTCAACACTTTATAATAAAATGTCACATTTGATGATTTTCTCAACTGTAGGCTAATGTCATTGTCCTGAACATGTAAGATGGACCAAGTGGTTATGATTTTTGGTAGGTTAGGTGTATAAAAGGCATTTTTTTCTTAAGATGTTTAAGTAACTTATCTTAAGTTACTTAAGAAAAGTTCAAGAAACTTCTTGTAAGTTTCTACTTTAAACTTACAACCAGTTTATTGAAATGTTATCCCAATGTATTTTGAAGAATATCTATAATCTGTGAGTTTGTTGTTATTCATCTGAAGTCTGAAGGAAGTTCCTCAAAAAGGAGAGCCTAAAGCTGCACCTTTAGGCTCAAGGCTGTATATTGTCACCCTGCTTATTTAACTTATATGCAGAATACATCATGTGAAATGCTGGGCTGGATGAAGCACAAACTGAAATCAAGATCACTGGGAGAAATATCAATAACCTCAGATATGCAGATGACACCACTCTTAGGGCAAAAAACGAAGAAGAGCTAAAGAGCTTCTTGATGAAAGTGAAAGAGGAGAGTGGAGTTTGCTTAAGGAATTTGCTCCTTGATTAAGGAGTTTGCTTAAACTCAACATTCAGAAAACTAAGAGTATGGCATCTGGTCCCATCACTTCATGGCAAATAGATGGGGAAACAATGGAAATAGTGACATATTTTATTTTGGGGGGCTCCAAAATCACTGTAGATGATCACTACAACCATGAAATTAAAAGACACTTGCTCCTTGGAAGAAAAGCTATGACCAACCTAGACAGCATATTAAAAAGCAGAGACATTACTTTGCTAACAAAGGTCCATCTAATCAAAGCTATGCTTTTTCCAGTAGTCATGTATGGCTGTGAGAGTTGGACTATAAAGAAAGCTGAGCTCAAAGAATTGATGCTTTTGAACTGTAGTGTTGGAGAACACTCTTGTGAGTCCCTTGAACTGTAAGGAGATCCAACTAGTCAATCCTGAAGGAAATCAGTCCTGAATATTCATTGGAAGGACTGATGCTGAAGCTGAAGCTCCTATCCTTTGGCCACCTGATGTGAAGAACTGACTCATAAAAATACACCCTGGTACTGGGGACGATTGAAGGAGGGAGGAGAAGGGAATGACAGAGGATGAGATGGTTGGCTGGCATCACCAACTCGATGGACATGAGTTTGGGAGTTGGTGATGGGCAGGGAAGCCTATCATGCTGCAGTCCATAGTGTCACAAAGAGTTGGACATGACTGAGTGACTGAACTGAACCGAAAGCTGCACCTGACAGATATATAATTTAACTGTTGAACATCATTATTTGCAGATTCCATATTTGCAACTTCACCTACACACTCATTTATTTGCAACCCCAAAAACAATACTTGAGGTTTTTTTCCCAATTGTTTGAAGATGCAGAGCAGTAAAAAAAAGAAATCAGTGTTGCCCACCATGCTTGTTTCCAGCTCAGGTTGAAAAAACAACTGCTCTGTTTTCTGTTTTCCCCTCTCATACTGTATTCAAATATCCTGCCAATCTGTTTTTTTTTTTTCCAATTTCGGTGCTCTTTGTGACTTTGCTGTTTAAAATGGCCCCCATGCTGAAATGCTGTCTAGTGTTCCAAAGTACAGAAAGACTGTGATGGACTTTACAGAGAAAACATCGGTGTTAAACTAACTTTGTTCAGCCATGAGTTATAGGGTGATTGGTCACGAATTCAAACTTAATGAATCAACAGTATGCAGTATTTAAGATATCTTAAGGTATGAGCTCACAAAATTGATGAAAATGCTGTGATGGAGCTCATAGGAGCCTAATCCTGTTTTTCTCCTCTGGGTAACAATTCATACTTGCTAATTCAGCATTCCTGACAACCTTCTAGAAGTATTCTGAATAATAAAAATGAACTGTACTTATAAAGAGATTTTTTAAAAGAAGCAAGTGCTTAAAAATTTTTATTAAAAAAATAGATAAACATTATTTTCAGGGAGATATCAACTAAACACTAGTAAATACTATATTTAATTTCATATTATCCCCTACATCATAATATATTTAGTGCTATGGAACTGCTATGTAAAAGTAAAAAACTTGAAACTTCAGAATAATTTGAATGTTACTTTGGAGCTGGTATTTATTGATCAGCTTATTACAGAAAAATTATGTAACTGTAACTTCTAGGCATTTAGAATGATAAAATTTGAGCAACTATTATGTATGTAGCTTTGACAATTTATAAGTAACAAAGTATTTGTTTAATGTCAGTACTAAAAACAATTCCAATATCTAAGAATGCTGCCATTTCTCTCTTTTTATATTTATTCACAGTGCCAAAATTGAAAAGTTGGGTGATTACTTGATTCATTCCACTATATTTCAAGTATATACCAATAATCTCAAGAATCAACAAAATGTCTGTGCTTCTTCTGTATGAACATTTTAGTAAACATTGTCTAAGTTCTTGTTTCACTCCTAATTTTATATGTCAAAACATGTTTGCTTTAACTCTGAAAGATTGTCAGAGGTTTTACATATATTTACTCTTTCAAGCTAATGTTAAGTTTTCTCTTACTCTCTGTTAAGTTTCCTCTTGCTTCAGGAATAGAAACACAGACATGGAGAATGGATATGTGGACATGCCACAGGGTAGGGGTGGCCAGAGGGGAGAGTGGGATAAATTGGGAGATTAGAAATTGACATATATACACTACCACGTGTAAAACAGATAGCTAGTGGGTACCTGCTATACAGCACAGGGAACTCAGCTCAGTTCTCTGTGATGACCTAGATGGGTGGGATGTGGGTTTGGGAGGGAGATTTAAGGAGGGGATATATATGTACAAATAGCTGATTCACTTCATTGCACAGTAGAAACTAACCCAATATTGTAACACAATTAACTCCAATAAAAATTAAGTTTTTGACTTTTTAGTGGTATCTTGGTTGAATTGCTAAGATACACATTTGTGCCATTAAGGCAACTTATAAGTTTTCAAAATTCTTAGATTTTCAAAATGTTTTTCTTTTTTACTGGGAGCAGTTAGATTACAGAGCTTAAAATATTTTATTTTGTTTATCACATCAGAATGGATGTTGAGTTTGAATCTTTATGACTTTGTATTCCTTAGAATACAAGGTCACAGTGTATTCTTATAAATGAATGTGAACAATGAAAAAGTACAACATTCTTGTTTAGACTAATGTCAATAATACAAAAATGAATTCTTTAAGGTATATTAAAATATCTTTATTACAATCTGTAATATGGTGGTAGATTTTGAAATATTGAAATGTCAATGTTAGGGGAAAACCAGCATGTCATCCTTGTATTGGATAATTTATGTCTATTCTAAAAACATACAAGATAAAGATATGTTCAACCAAATTAATTTAGTTTCCTAAATGGTCATACATTTGTTTATTTAAATATTATTTCAATTATTGTTCATAACCCTATGCTTTAACCCTGTGTCCTGAAACTAAGAGACATTCTTGTGGTGACAGTATCTTTTTGTCTTAGACACATCGATTCAAAAATCCATATCTACTACTTATTTGCTATTTGCCATTTAGCAAGTTATTTATATAATTAAAATGATTATCTTTCTTATCTCATTTTGTCTTGATTATTTGTTCACTTGTCTGCCCTAGATTGTGAGTTATGTTTGGGTAAATGTTTGGTTATTTTCGTCTGTATGGCACAAAGTTGTTAATATGCTTAGTGAATAAAAATGAAATATAATGAACAGCTAGTGGAAAGGGAATGAGTAAAAGAAGAAAGACATTTTCTTTTTGTATAAAAAATTCTATTACAAATTATGTTGTCCAAATAGAATAAATATCTTGAATATAATAAATAGTCTTCCAAAAGCACTTTTATGTATATATCTTTCTTAGAAATAACTTTTATGTAAAGTTTAAGTATGTTATTTAAGAAACTATATACTCCTGGGTATTTTATCACTCATCAAATTATTAGATACTAATAATAAGAATCATTAGTCAAATAATTCAACTTTCATGTTAAAACTTTACATTCATTGAAAAAATTATGAAAAGTAGTTTTTAAGGAAGCATCTGTTTCACAGTTTTTTTAATTGAATTTCAAGCAAAACATAAATGTGATTTTCTTAATGTTTTTATGTAACACAATTAGTGATATATGCTTTTAATTGTCAGGTATGTCTTGTGTTTATTTTTATTGCAATATTTTGATTCATTGTAATGTGTTGGGCTACTTTTTCAAAATTTTGGAGAAAGAATACCATTAGATTTTCTATATAGACAAACTCTTTGATTAAAGTTTGTCAGATAAAATAATGATTGATGTTTTAGTATGAATTTTTAATTAAGCTATTTTCTGTGGCTAATGCTTTAAAAGGAAGTTGAACTATAGCCTGAATTGTACATCAAAAGTCACCATCTTCTGGGTTTTAAATAGTTTCAAGGGGTCATTTTGGATATGCTATGCTAATCTGTTTGTTCGACCTCTTATTTCTCTTAACTCTTGTTCATCATGAATTTCAGTGAATACAAAAAGACTTCTTGACCTATCCGAGCTCCACATCTATGCAATGTGTTTATCACTTAAACTGTCTGTGAAGATCTCACACTTTCAATCAGTACAGCAGATTCACCTCCTATTCAGGACTTCTCCAGAAAATGCCTCACATAGAGAAATAATTCAGCTAATCCTTATCACTTTTTTGATAGTTTTATTAAAATAATTAAAGATCATATCATTTGAGGAAGATGAGTGGTGGATAGGATAAAGTTAACAGACCAAGCTTCTAAAACTTACCCTTCCTCACTCAAGTCACTAAAAATGATAGAGAAATTCAGTGTATCCAGTGTATACACATGCAGATATATATACACACAAAAGCACACACACATACATTTTCTTGTCATCTTAGGATATGGACTGGAATATCAGACCTAAGGGGAATAAAACAGTCTAAAGTAAAGTGACTAGTTGGATCCTCTAGCAATCCTTTCTGATACCCCACCTGCTGCCTATACAATAGGGAACTTGTGCTATGGGACCAACATGATGTGGTGACAATGTGACAGAGCTAATACTAGTTTTCTTTCCCTCCATATGGACTTGCCTGTTCTGGACATTTCATGTGAAAAAAATCACTCAAGTTGTACTTGAGTTGAAGTTGTACCATATATTCCTTTTTGTGGATGAGTTCAGTGTATGTATATATTAATAACAACTTTTTGGGTGGCTTTCACCTGTCTGCTATGAGAAGCCTGGCAGGCTACAGACTGTGGGGTTGTAAAGAGTCAGACATGACTGAGCTATTGAGGAGGCATGCACACTTTATGAAGAATACTACTGTAAACATCCTTACAAAATTTTCTATGTAGACATATGCTTTTATGTCTCTTTGATATGTACCTAGGAACGAAATTGCTGGGTAGTATGCTAATTCTATGTCTAACTATTTAAGGAAACAATAAACTGATCTCCTCAGAGCCCACACATTTTACATTCCACTAACAACGTATGAGGATTTCTATTTATCCAAAGCCTTATTTACACATTTTTTTCCATTAAGAAAATTATTGTACCATTCCTTGTAGGTAAAAGGTAATATCTCATTATGGTTTTAACTTGCATTTCGCTAATGCCTAGTGCTGTTGACATATTGTCATGTGCTTATTAACCATTCATATATCTTTGCAGAAATGCCTACTCAAGTCCTGTGCCCACTTTTTAATCAGGTTGTTTGTTTTTGTTGCTGTTGTTAAGTCCTAGAAGGACTTTATCAAATATATGATTTACAGGTGTTTTCTTCCATTCTATGGGTTTCATTCTCAGTATATTGAGAGTGCTCTTTGAATATATAAAAGTTTATAAATTTGATGAAATCCAACTTATCTATTCTTTGTTCCCTGTGCTTTGGGAATTATATGCAAGGAATCATAGCCAAAGTCAATGTATTGAAGTTTCTACCTGTGCTTTTTTTTCTAAGAATTTAATAAATCTAGCACTTGAATTTAGGTCTTTGATCCATTTTGAGTTAATTTTGTTTACAATGCAGTGTCAAGATTCAAATTGATAGATGTATATCTTCTCTCTCTGAAAGTGTACGTATATATATATATATATATATATATATATATAATATGTGTGTATATGTATACATATGTATATAAACATAATACATTGCTATATATATGTATGTGTTTCATATATAAGTATATAAATAAAACAATGTATTATGTATTTATTTAGACATCCAATTTTCTTAACACTGTTTTTTTAGAAAATTTTCTTTTCCTTATTGAGTTTTCTTGATACCCTTGTCAAAATCATTTGGTTATATATATGTAATGGTTTCATTCTGGTTCTTTATTTTATTCCATTGGTCTGCATGTGTTCAGTTCAATTCAGTCACTCAGTCGTGTTTGACTGTTTGCAAGCCCATGAAACACAGCACGCCAGGCCTCCCTGTCCATCACCAACTGCCAGAGCCTACCCAAACCCATGCCCATTGATTTGGTGATGCCATCCAACCATCTCATCCTCTGTCATCCCCTTCTCCTCCTGCCCTCAATCTTTCCCAGCATCAGGGTCTTTTCAAATGAGTCAGTTCTTCACATTAGGTGGCCAAAGTATTGGATTTTCAGCTTCAACATCATTCCTTCCAATGAACACCCAGGACTGATCTCCTTTAGAATGTACTGGTTGGATCTCCTTGCAGTCCAAGGGACTCTCAAGAGCCTCCTGCAACACCGTAGTTCAAAATAATCAATTCTTCAGCTGCTCAGCTTTCTTTATAGTCCAACTCTCACATCCATACATGACTACTGGAAAAACCATAGCCTTAACTAGATGGACCTTTGTTGACAAAGTAATGTCTCTGCTTTTTAATATGCTGTCTAAGTGGTTCATAACTTTCCTTCCAAGGGGTAAGCGTCTTTCAATTTCATGGCTGCAATCACCATCTGCAGTATTTTGGAGCCCCAGAAAACAAAGTCAGTTACTGTTTCCACTATTTCCCCATCTATTTGCCATGAAGTGATGGGACTGGATGCCATGATCTTAGTTTTCTAAATGTTGAGCCTTAAGCTGAATTTTTCACTCTCTTCTTTCACTTTCATCAGAAGGCTCTTTAGTTCTTCATTTCTGCCATAAGGGTGGTGTCATCTGCATATCTGAGGTTATTGATATTTCTCCTGGCAATCTTGATTCCAGCTTGTGCTTCCTCCAGCCCAGCGTTTCTCATGATGTACTCTGTATATAAGTTAAATAAGCAGGGTGACAACATACAGCCTTGAAGTACTCCTTTTTCTATTTGGAACCAGTCTATTGTTCCATGTCCAGTTCTAACTGTTGCTTCCTGACCTGCATACAGGTTTCTCAAGAGGCAGGTCAGGTGTTATGGTTTTCCCATCTCCTTCTGAATTTTCCACAGCTTATTTTGATCCACACAGTTAAAGGCTTTGGCATAGTCAGTAAAGCATCTTTATGCATTTACCATAGTGTTTTAATTACTGTGGCTGTGTAGTAAGTTTCAAAATTAGTGTTAGATCTGCAAATTTGTTCTTCATTTTCAAGTAGTTTTAACTTCTTGGGATTTGTTGAGGTTTCAAATTAATTTTAAGATATACATTTTTAATTCTACAAAAGATTTCATGGGGATTTTGATAAATATTATAGTGTTTGGTCAGTGTTGATATCTCAATAGTATTAAGTTTTCCAATTCATGAACTTGAGATATCTTTCCATTTATTGATGTATTCTTTAGTTTCCTTCACTCATACATTTAGTTTAGTTTTTAGTATACAAATCTTTTCCTCTTTGTTTACATTTATCCTAAATCTTTTATTATGATTAAAATACTATTGTAAATGGGAATGTTTTATTAATTTCATTTTAAGATCATTTATTGTTAGTGTATATAAACACAACTGATTTTGGCATACTGATTTGATATGTTTCAACTTTGCTGAATTCATGTATTTTTTTTTTTAATACAGAAGCTGTAAGGTTTTCTATACAGAAAAACATGTTTCCTGTGAACAGTTAATTTTATTTCTTTCCAATTTGTACGATTATATTTCTTTTTCTTGCCTAATTGTTCTGGCTAGGACTTTGAGTTAAGTCGAAGTGATGAATACAAGAAACTTTGTCTTGTTCCTGATCTTACAGAAAAAATTTTCCAGTCTTTCACCATTGAGTATAATGTTGCCTATGGATTTTTCATACATGGCCACAAATATGTCAAGGTAGTTTCATTCTATTCCTAGTTTTCTGAGTGATTTAATCATCAGAGAGAGTTGAATTTTGTCAAATGCTTTTCCCACATCAGTTAAGATAATAGTGAGTTTTTCCTCCTTCATTCTTTTAAAGTGGTATATTCCATTGATTTTCTTTTATATATTGAACCATTCTATCATTTCAGGAGTAAATTCCATTTGATTATGAGGTATAATTATATACAATTTATCTTGCTATTTTTAAGGATTTTTTGTTTTGACTTTTGAGAGTTTACTCAAATTACTTAGACTTTTCATACATCTAAATCCACATCTTTCTTCAAATTTGGGACTCTTACAGCCTCTATTTCTTCAAATAAGTTCTTAGGTTTTTTAAATCTCTTTTGTGTATCTGAAAGTGAAAGTGAAAGTCGCTCAGTTGTGTCCGAAAACCACAACTGAAAGAGATACGTGTACCCCAATGTTCACTGAAGCACTGTTTACAATAGCTAAGACATGGAAGCAACCTAGATATCCATTGGCATACAAATGGATAAGGATGTTGTGGTACATATACACAATGCAATATTACTCAGCTATAAAATATAATTCATTTGAGTCAGTTCTAATGAGTTGAATGAAACTGGAGTCTATTTTATAGAGTGAAGTAAGTCAGAAAGAGAAATACCAATACAGTATATTAACATATATATATATATGGAATTTAGAAAGATGATAAAGATGAGTATATATGCAAAACAACAAAAGAGACACAGATGTAAAAATAGACTGAACTATGTGGAAGAAGGTGAGGGTGGGACATTTGAGAGAATAACATTGAAACCTGTATATTACCATAGGTAAAATAGAAGACCAGTGCAAGTTTGATGCATGAAGTAGGGCACGCAAAGCTGGTGCTCTGGGACAACCCAGAAGCATGGGGTAGGGATGTAGCTGGGAGGGGTGTTCCTGATGGGAGGGACATATGTACACTCATGGCTTAATCATGTCGATGTATGGCAAAAACCACCACAATATTATAAAGTAATTAGCCTTCAATTAAAATAAATAAATTAATTTAAATGATAAAAAATAAAATAAAACCATTAAAAGCATAAAAAAAAAAAAAGGCTTCTACTGTACCACATTTCGAAAGTATCAATTCTTCAGCACTCAGCCTTCTTTATGGTCCAACTCTCGCATCCATATATGACTACTGGAAAAAACAGAGCTTTAACTAGATGGACCTTTATAAGTAAAGTGATGATTCTGCTTTTTAATGTGCTGTCTAGGTTTGTCATAGTTTTTCTTGCAAGGAACAAATGTCTTTTAATTTCATGGCTGCAGTCACCATCTGCAGTGATTTTGGAGCCCCTAAAAATAAAGTCTCTCACTGTTTCCATTGTTTCCCCACCTATTTGCTATGAAGTGATGGGACCAGAAGCCATGATCTTAGTTTTCTGAATGTTGAGCTTTAAACCAATGTTTTCACTCTCCTCTTTCACTTTCATCAAGAGGATCTTTAGTTCTTCTTCACTTTCTGCCATAAGGATGATGTCATCTGCATATCTGAAGTTATTGATATTTCTCCCAGCAATCTTGATCCCAGTTTGTGCTTCATCCAACCTGGCATTTCTCATGATTTATTCTGCATATAAATTAAATAAGCATGGTGACAATATACACCCTTGGGATACTCCTTTCCCAATTTGGAACCAATCTGTAGTTTCAAGTCCAGTTCTAACTGTTGCTTCTTGACCTGCATACAGATTTTTCAGGAAGCAGGTAAGGTGGCCTGGTATTCCCATCTCTTTAAGAATTTTCCAGTTTGTTGTGGTCCACACAGTCAGAGGCTTTAGCATAACAAATGAGGCAGAAGTAGATGTATTTATGGAATTCCTTTGATTTTTCTATGGTCCAAGGAATGTTGGAAGTTTGATTTCTTGTTTCTGTGCCTTCTCTAAATCCAGCTTGTACATCTGAAAGTTCTTGGTTCATGTATTATTAAAGCCTAGCTTGAAGGATTTTGAGCCTTACCTTGCTAACATGTGAAATGAGCGCAACTGTGTGGCAGTCTGAATATTTTGCATTGCCCTTCTTTGTGACTGGAATGAAAGCTGACCTTTGCCAGTCCTGTGGCCACTGCTGAATTTTTCAGTTTTACTGGCTTGTTGATTGCAGCACTTTAACAGCATCATCTTTTAGGATTTGAAATAGATCAGCTGGAATTCCATCACTTCCACTAGCTTTGTTCATATTAATGCTTTCTAAGGCCCTCTTGACCTGACTTCACTCTTCAGAATATGTGTCAGAATGATAATTATTAATGGTGGAAGAAGGAGAGAGTGGGACAAAGTGAGATAGCATCATTGAAATATATACATTACCATATGTAAAATACATAGCCAATTTGAATTTGCACTATGATGCAGGGAGTTCAAATCCAGTGCTCTGTGACAACCTTGAGGAGTGGGATTGGGTGGGAGGTAAAAGGGAGGTTGAAAAGGGAGGGTATTTATATATACCTATGGCTGATTCATGTTGATATATGGTAGAAGCTAACACAACACTGTAAAGGAAATTTCCTCAAATTAAAAATGAATACTTTTTTTTAAATGAAAGAAAAACTAGGCAATAAAAAATTGTAATTATTTTTGTGGGAAATAAGGGATCTTTTGAGGCTGATATGTAGTATAGTAGATCATGGACTTAGTAGTTTAATGACAGGTATAAATATATACAGATATAGTTAAACCTATAACTCTTTGAACTTATAACTCTGGTCTTCTTTGTGTGTGTTTGTATTTGTTTAAAGATATGTGTATGTATGTACAAAGAAAAGAAAGGGAGATAGAGACTTTTGTTTTGTTTTTTTATTATCTAATAGAATTCTTAAAGATTTATCTGTTGAAATTCTTGAGTGTTGGGTAAATTCATCAGAGAGATATGATGGGACTTCGGGTGGTTTTTAGAAATACATATATATGTATACTACTACTACAACTACTAAGTCACTTCAGTCATATCCGACACTGTGCAACCCCATAGACGGCAGCCCACCAGGGTCCGCCGTCCCTGGGATTCTCCAGGCAAAAACACTGGAGTGGGTTGTCATTTCCTTCTCCAGTGCATGAAAGTGAAAAGGGAAAGTGAAGTCGCTCAGTCATGTCCGACCCTCAGCGATCCCATGGACTGCAGCCTTCCAGGCTCCTTCTTTCATGGGATTTTTCCAGGCAAGAGTACTGGAGTGGGGTGCCATTGCCTTCTCCAATATATATGTGTGTGTGTATATATATATATATATAACTTTTTAACTGTACTAGGATATAGTCAATTAACAATGTTGGTAGCTTCAGGTGAAGAGCAAAGAGACTTAGCCCTACATATACATATACCCATTCTCCCCTAGACTTCCCTCCCATCCAGGCTGCTGCATGACATTGAGCAGAGTTCTCTGTGCTATACATTAGGTCCTTGTTGGTTATCCACTTTAAATATCGCAGTGTGTACATGTCCATCCCAAATTCCCTAACTATCCCTTTCCTAGATCCTCCCTTCTGACAACTTAGAAATATTTTAAATATGAAATTGTTTTAATGCTAAAATCTCAGTCTGAATTGTTTCAAACCATTGAACTGGAGTGAATTTTATCTGAAGATATTTGAGGAACCCACAAATACCCACAATATATCTTCTTCTTAACTAAAAAAAGGAGAAACATACTTCTTTCTAAAAATTGTTACCATTTTCTAATGGGTAGACAATGATTACATTATCTAGCTTTAGCCTTATGAGAGTATAGTTAGGAAAGAAAATATAAGTTTTTCATAGTGTGTGGATTCAACAGTGGGAAGCCATGTTCTTTGGAATCATAAAGGGCAACTAGTATAAATAGAAAGAATCCATTTGTCTGCATTTATGGCCTGTCAAAATACAGGCATTAAAATACACATGTATATTCCCCAGCATACATAGATTTACATACACACACAGATACACCTACACATATCACCATGTTGGGAAGGATGAGGATACATTTAATAAGATAAATGTATGTTAGTATAGTGCTTCTAGAAGCTAATTCCAGTCTGTGTATCTAAGTCTTTAAAAGGTATACACTTTTTGATCATGACTTCACACTTGGGAATTTATCCTAAGTAAATAATTAAGGTTTTGCAGAAGAGCTAGAAGATGAATGTCATTGATGAATTTCTATAAATGGCAGAAAAGTAATGAAGAAAAAAAAAAGGAAAGGAAATTGGAAACAATATAAACATTAAACTAAAGGGGTCATGAAGCATGACTTATGCTGTTTTATTGTAATTTGCTACTGTAGATTTTACTTACAATGATAATTACAAAAAAAGGGAAATTAAAATTGAGAAGATATAAGACAT
Source organism: Bos javanicus (assembly GCF_032452875.1). Lineage (NCBI taxonomy): Eukaryota > Metazoa > Chordata > Mammalia > Artiodactyla > Bovidae > Bos > Bos javanicus. Next base: position 72,192,626 of record NC_083870.1, on the reverse strand, counting down.
TTGCCTACTATTACACAGCTCAAAGGGTGGAGCTTAGGTTGAAATGCACACAATCAGTCTTTAGAGTCCGTGTACCAGAATCAAACTCTATGCATTTCTTATGATACTGTTATTCTTTTGCTTTTATAGCTTTAATATGCATGCCATTCAATAATGTTTAACTTTAAAATTTATATTTTTAAACAAAAAAATAAGTATATGGAATGTAATTGAAATATTATTGTATAAAACAAAAAAATAAGTATATGGAACGTAATTGAAGTATTATTGTATACTATTAAAAATATTATTATAAATAATATTTATTATTTTTTAAAATTATAAATTTTATAAATTTATATATTACAAATTTTGTTATATTTATTTAATAAATAAAAATAAACTATTATAAATGTTATTGTATATGTGTGTTTTAAACAAATAGAAGGATTCACACAGTGTTTACCTAGAAATAATGGAATTGTGGGAGATTTTTAGGTTATTGTGTGTTTTACTTTGTTAACTTTCCTACAGTGACAATGCATAATAATAGTCCTATTAATGAATAATTCTACATAAATGAAAATAAGAAGGAAGTTATAACTTGCATTTGAATAAAAAAAATACAACAAATTAAATCTTTTTTTTTTTCTGTGTATAATTTGCATTCATTCTTACTTACATTATTTAGTTGAAGTTCAAAACCTGTGAGGTGTGTCTTGTTTGCTTGTTTGGTTTGGTACTTCAAAGGCTTATGAGAAATTAACAATGTTCAGGAATTTCTCAAATGGATTGTACTGGTTTCTATTTGGTTATTCCATTTATTGGAATTCATTCCATTCAGACGAATTTGCTTATTCATTATTCATTCAAGAGTGAACACCATCATTTTAGGAATCAGTAAATTAAAATGCACTGGAATCAGTTCAGTTCAGTTGCTCAGTCATGTCCAATTCTGTGACCCCATGAACTGCAGTACACCAGGCTTCCCTGACCATCAACAACTCATGGAGGTTACTCAAACTCATGTCCATTGAGTTGGTGATGCCATGTAGCCATCTCATCCTCTGTTGTCCCCTTCTCCTCCTGCCTTCAATCTTTCCCATTAGGGTCTTTTCTAATGAGGCAGTTCTTCGCATCAGGTGGCCAATGTATTGGAGTTTCAGCTTCAGCATCAGTCCTTCCAATGAATATTCAGGATTGATTTCCTTTAGGATGGACTGGTTTGATCTTCTTATAGTCCAAGGGACTCTCAAGAGTCTTCTTCAACACAACAGTTCAAAAGCATTAGTTTTTCAGTGCTCAGCTGTCTTTATAGTCCCACTCTCACAACTATACATGACTACTGGAAAAACCATAGCTTTGACTAGATGGACCACTGTTGGCAAAGTAATGTCTCTGCTCTTTAATATGCTGTCTACGTTGGTCATAGCTTTTCTTCCAAGGAGTAAGTGTTTTTTAATTTCATGGCTGGAGTCACCAACTGCAGTAATTTTGGAGCCCTCCTCCCCCGCCCCACTCCTCAAAATAAAGTCTGTCACTGTTTCCATTGTTTTCCCATCTTTTTGCCATGAAATGATGGGACCAGAAGCCATGATCTTAGTTTTCTGAATGTTAAGTTTTAAGCCAAACTTTTCACCCTCCTCTTTCACTTTCATCAAGAGGCTCTTAGATCTTTTTCACTTTCTGCCTGAAGTGTGTTGCCGTCTGCGTATCTGAGTTTATGGATATTTCTCCTCACCATCTTGATTCCAGCTTGTGCTTCATCCAGCCCAGTATTTCTCATCATGTACTCTGCATATAAGTTAAATAAACAGGGTGACAAAATACAGCCTTGATGTACTCCATTGTGTCAGCACTCTTGACTGGAGAAGGGAATGGCAAACCACTTCAGTATTCTTGCTTTGTGAACCTTATGAACAGTATTAAAAGGCAAAAACATAGACTGAAATGGGTGAATTTAACTCAGATGACCATTATATCTACTACTGTGGGCAAAAATTCCTTAGAAGAAATGAAGTAGCCCTTATAGTTAACAAAAGAGTCTGAAATGCAGTTCTTGTGTGCAGTCTCAAAAAGGGCAGTATGACCTCTGTTCATTTCCAAGCAAATCATTAAATATCAGAGTAATCCAGGTATATGTGCCAACTAGTAATTCTAAAGAATCTGAAGTTGAACAGTTCTATGAAGACCTACAAGACCTTCTAGAACTAATACCTAAAAAATGATGTTTTTTTCATTATAAGGAACTGTAATACAAAAGTAGGAAGTCAAGAGCTACGTGGAGTAACAGGCAAATTTGACCTTCGAGTACAAAATGAAGTAGGACAAAGGCTAAGAATGTTTTGCCAAGAGAACACACTGGTCATACCAAACACCCTGTTCCAACAACACAAGAGAAGAATCTATATATGGACATCACTGGAGGGTCCATTCCGAAATCAGATTGATTATATTCTTTGCAGCCAAAGATGGAGAAGCACTATACAGTCAGCAAAAACAAGACTGGAAACTGACTATGGCTCAGAATATGAACTCCTTATGGTAAAATTCAGACTGAAATTGAAGACAGTGGAGAAAACCTCTAGATCATTCAGGTATGACCTAAATCAAATCTCTTATGATTATACAGTGGATGTGACAAATAGATTCAAGGGATTAGGTCCAATAGAGTGCTTGAAAAACTATGGACAGAGGTTTGTGACATTGTACAGGAGGCAGTGATCAAAACCATCCTCAAGAAAAAGAAGTGCATAAAGGCAAAATTGACATCTGAGGAAGCCTTACACATAGCTGAGAAAAGAAGAGATGCTAAAGGAAAATGAGAAAAGAAAAGATACACCCATTTGAATGCAGAGTTCCAAAAAATAGCACAGAGACATAAAGTATTCCTCAGTGATCAAGGAAAAGAAATAGAGTAAAAGAAAAGAAATGGGAATAAAAAGAAAAGAATGGGGAACTAGAGATTTCTTCAAGAAAATTAGAGATGCCAAGGGAACACTTCATGCAAAGATGGGCACAATAAAGGATAAAAGTGGTATAGACTTAAGAGAAGCAGACAATGTTATGAACAGGTGACAAGAATACACAGAACTATACAAAAAATATCTTCATGACCCAGATAACGAGAGTGTGATCAATCACCTAGAGTCAGACATCGTGAAATGTGAAGTCAAGGGAGCCTTAGGAAGCATGACATGAAGAAAGCTAGTGGAGGTGATGGAATTTCAGTTGAGCTATTTCAAACCCTAAAAGATGATGCTGTCAAAGTGCTGCACTCAATACGCCAACAAATTTGGAAAACTCAGCAGTGGCCACAGGACTGGAAAAGGTCAGTTTTCATTTCAATCCCAAAGAAAGGCAATGCCAAAGAATGTTCAAACTACTGCACAATTGCACTCATCTCATATGCTAGTAAAATAATGCTCAAAATTTGTCCAGGCAGTATGTGAACTATGAACTTCAAGATGTTCAAGCTGGATTTAAAAAAAGCAGTGGAACCAGAGATCAAATTGCCAACATCCATTGGATTATTGAAAAAGCAAGAGAGTTCCATAAAAACATCGACTACTGCTTTATTGACTACACCAAAGCCTTTGACTGTGTAGATCACAACAAACTGTGGAAAATGCTTAAAGAGATGGGAATACCAAACCACCTGACCTGCCTCCTGAGAAATCTGTATGTAGGTCAAGAAGCAACAGTTAGAACTGAACATGGAACAACAGACTGGTCCAAATTGGAAAAGTAGTACATCAAACTGTATTTTATCACCCTGCTTATTTAACATATATGTAGAAACATCATGTGAAATGCCAGGCTGGATGAAGCACAGGCTGGAATCAAGATTGCTGGGAGAAATATCAACAACCTCAGATACGCAGATAACACCTCACTTATGGGAGAAAGTGAAGAAGATCTAAAGAGTCTCTTGATGAAAGTGAAATAGAGTGAAAAAGTTGGCTTAAAACTCAACATTCAGAAAACTAAAATCATGGCATCTGGTGCCATCACTTCATGGTATATAGATGAGGAAACAATGGAAACAGTGAAAGACTTTATTTGGGGGTGGGCTCCAAAATCACTGCAGATGGTGACTGTAGCCATGAAATCAAAAGACACTTACAGCTTGACAGAAAAGTTATGACCAACGTAGACAGCATATGAAAAAGCATAGACATTACTTTGCCAACAAAGGTCCATCTAGTCAAGGCTATGGTTTTTTCAGTAGTCATGTATGAGAGTTGGACCATAAGATAAGTAGAGCCATGAAGAATTGATGCTTTTGAACTGCGGTGTTGGAGAAAACTCTTGAGAGTCCCTTGAACTGCAAGGAGATCAAACCAGTACATTCTAAAGGAGATCAGTCCTGGGTGTTCTTTGGAAGGAATGATGCTAAAGCTGAAACTCCAGTACTTTGGCCACCTCATGCGAAGAGTTGACTCATTGGAAAAGACTCTGATGCTGAGAGGGATTGGGGGCAGGAGGAGAAGGGGACGACGGAAGATGAGATGGCTGGATGGCATCACTGACTCGATGGACATGAGTCTGGGTGAACTGCGGGAGTTGGTGATGGACAGGGAGGCCTGGCATGCTGCGATTCATGGGGTTGTAAAGAGTCGGACACGAATGAGCGACTGAACTGAACTGAACAGAGTAACATTGTACAGGAGACAGGAATCAAGACCATCCCCAAGAAAAAGAAATGCAAAAAAGCAAAATGTCTGTCTGAGGAGGCCTTACAAATAACTGTGAAAAGAAGAGAAGTGAAAGACCAAGGAAAAAAGGAAAGATATACCCATTTGAATGAAGAGTTTGAAAGAATAACAAGAAGAGATAAGAAAGCCTTCCTCAACAATCAATGCAAAGAAATAGAGGAAAGTAATAGAATGGGAAAGACTGTAGATCTCTTCAAGAAAATTAGAGATTCCAAGGGAACATTTCATGCAAAGATGGGCTCAATAAAGGATAGAAATGGTTTGGACCTAACAGAAGCAGAACATATTAAGAAGAGATGGCAAGAATAACAGAAGAACTGTACAAGAATGTTCTTCACAACCCAGAAATCAAGATGGTGTGATCACTTACACTCACCTAGAGCCAGATATTTTGGAATGTGAAGTCAAGTGGGCCTTAGGGAGCATCAAAATGAACAAGCTAGTGAAAGTGATGGAATTCCAGGTGAGCTATTTCAAATCCTGAAAGATGATGCTCTGAAAGTGCTCCACTCAATATGTCAGCAAATTTGGAAAACTCAGCAGTGGCCACAGGACTGGAAAAAGCCAGTTTTCATCCCAGTTCCAAAAAAAGGGAATGCCAAAGAACGCTCAAACTACTGCACAGTTGAACTCATCTCACAAGCTAATAACGTACTGTTCAGAATTCTCCAAGCCAGGCTTCAGCTATACGTGAACCGTGAACTTCCAGATGTTCAAGCTGGTTTTAGAAAAAGCAGTGGAACAAGAGATCAAATTACCAACATCTACTGGGTCATCAAAAAAGCAAGAGAGTTCCAGAGAAACATCTATTTCTGCTTTATTGACTATGCCAAAGCCTTCGACTGTGTGGATCACAATAAACTGTGGAAAATTCTTCAAGAGATGGGAATACCAGACCACCTGACCTGCCTCTTGAGAAACCTGTATGCAGATCAGGAAGCAACAGTTAGAACTGGACATGGAACAACAGACTGGTTCCAAATAGGAAAAGGAGTTTGTCAAGGCTGTATATTGTCACCCTGCTTATTTAACTTACATGCAGAGTACATCATGAGAAACGCTGGACTGGAAGAAACACAAGCTGGAATCAAGATTGGTGGGAGAAATATCAATCACTTCAGATATGCAGATGACACCACCCTTATGGCAGAAAGTGAAGAAGAACTAAAGAGCCTCTTGATGAAAGTGAAAGAGGAAAGTGAAAATTTGGCTTAAAGCTCAACATTCAGAAAACTAAGATCATGGCATCCAGTCCCATTACTTCATGGCAAATAGATGGAGAAACAGTGGAAACAGTGGCTGACTTTATTTTTTCTGGCTCCAAAATCACTGCAGATGGTGATTGCAGCCATGAAATTAAAAGATGCTTACTCCTTGGAAGGAAAGTTATCACCAACCTAGACAGCATGTTAAAAAGCAGAGACATTACTTTGCCAACAAAGGTCCTTCTAGTCAGTGCTATGGTTTTTCCAGTGGTCATGTATGGATGTGAGGGGTGGACTGTAAAGAAAGCTGAGTGCCAAAGAATTGATGCTTTTGAACTGTGATGTTGGAGAAGACTCTTTAGAGTCCCTTGGACTACAAGGAGATCCAACCAGTTTATCCTAAAGGATATCCATCCTACGTGTTCATTGGAAGGACTGATGTTGAAGCTGAAGCTCCAATACTTTGGTCACCTGATGTGAAGAGCTGACTCATTAGAAAAGACCCTGATGCTGGGAAAGATTGAGGGCAGGAAGAGAAGGGAACAACAGAGGATTAGATGGTTGTATGGCATCACTGACTCAATGGACATGGGTTTGGGTAGACTCTGGCAGTTGATAATGGACAGGGAGGGCTGTCATGCTGCATTTCATGGGGTTGCAAAGAGTCGGGCATGACTGGACGACTGAAATGAACTGAACTGAGTGACAGAACTGAACTGATCTGATTCCATTCAACCCATCTTTTGTATATGCATCTATATTATTTTTATTATTATTGTACCTTTAGAAGATGAATTAAAAGTTTTAAAGTTTGACAATATTTAAGTAAAGGAACAAGAACTACGAAAGAGTATAATCTGAGTAAATCTCAAAAAGAGATTAAGAGAAGTGGGTTTCTCTCTTTAGCTTTTCAAATAGCTGTAAATTTATTTCTTTGCTTGTTAAAAGAACAGAGATCCTTTTTGGTGTCTTATAGCTGTCACAATATTTCTTTCTTTGGTGGCCTGTAGCTATCACAGTTGTCACACTGAGGAATTTTGTGCCGTGTGCCTTGGGAAAGATCTTTCTTATGAGTGCTATCTTGCTTCTTTTAACATTATTACATTTCCACCAATGCCATATGGTTTCGTAGGTACCAGGCATAATGCTGAAAACTATGTGATGTTTCTATCTTGGGTCTGACTTTAATAATGGAGCTGGCAGTGCCTCAGTTCCTTGCTCTTTCATTATATCCAGTCATGATATGCCTTTAGTAAATACAACATCCATTTATGTCAAAGAAATATTTGGCCATGATCATTGTGTGATGCTTAATAAAATGTACAAGTAGATTGGTATTAAGAGCAGTGTAGTATAGTAAATATACATTTTAGTCAGTGGTGGCACTGACTAAAAATGATATCTTGGACATGTAATTTAATATCTCAGGGTCTCAAAGGCTTTACATGGGTAAAACATTCTTTCCTAGATAGAAACAAATTAATAGACAATATGGTGTATTTAATTTTCTCACACAGTCTAATGACCATTTAGAATTACTGACATGAGTTTCAGAGTAATTCCAGGAAGATATTTGGGAATTTACTGCCTTACTGAATTACCAATACAATCTTCAACTTTACACATTGCAAATGACAATTGCAGAAGGAAGTGTGAGAATTTTATCCCTGATATGTTCTTCATCTTCACTATACTGAGAGGGATTTCATAATATCAATAGTGTAAGAAGCTGTAGAACTTGATTAATAACAAAGGTATTGTCAGTATCAGGAGATTAAAATATATCCCTGAATAATTTCTCTCCATTTAACATAAAACTGAAAGTAGCATCAGTATAGCAAGATCATAAAATTAAGATTTGCCATACCAGTGTTTGTATCTGAAAAACCTTTATGTCCTAAGAATCTGGTTCTTACTTCCAAACTTTAGGAAATCTCAGGAATGTTATTGCCTAAGAGGATTCTGATGCTCCACTATTTTGCCAGGTTGAAAGTTAACTATGTTGGTTGTGGTTTGAGCCCTGGTTAGAGCGCAACTCAAAGGTAATGCATCATGATACATGATCATTATCAACCCAGAAAGTTATAAAGTCTCCACCAATTTCATCTCTGAAATACTCATGATATGCAACTTAGTGATTTGTGACATAAAAAATATATTATAAAAATGTAAATCAGTCATATGGACATGACTTTCAATCCAAATCACTGGATCAATTTTATTTTCAATGATTATTTTATGTTAATTGAGGACAAAACATGAGCTATTACTTTTAAGCCTTAAGCAAACATTTTACTTACAGATATTACTTGGGAGATAGCTATTCTATGACACTACAGAAATAATATTCCACACCAAGCCAATAATCTTTTTCCTCATATCACAAAGTAATGAAGTTCTGACAAAAGCCATCTGTAAAGAAGAATGTGGATCACTGTGTCTGTTACTATAAATAATTCTGTAAATAAATCTTACATTGAAGTTAATCAAAGTGAAATAAAATCTACAAATGTGAAATTAAAATTTTTAAGGGAGTAATAGAAATGAAAACTATGAATCAGATGAAATAAGACAAAGGTGATTATACTTTTTCCAAAGACTTCTTAATTTTTTGCCTCAGGATATCACAGCCAGAGCAGAAATCTCCCCCAGGGGTCTGATGACTGACCTGAAAAACATTAATAGACATTTTTTTCTTAATACAGCCAATATCAAAAAAAATTACAAATGACGCAAGGACTTTCTTTCCATGGGCTACAGTTTGTACTTGAAAAACTTTATATTATGATGCTTGCATGATTTTGCCTCCATTTTAAAGCTAGACTCTGAGAGATGGAGAGCTTACTTGAAAGATATGACATAAGGATACTATATATTTTGTAATAGAGAGTGAGTGATAGTCGCTCAGTGGTATCTGACTCTTTGCAACCCCATGGACCATAGCATGCCAGCCTCCTCTGTTCATGGAATTCTCCAGGGAAGAATACTGGAGTGGGTTGCCATTCCTTCTCCAGGGGATCTTCCCAACCCAGAAATAGAGCACGGGTCTTCTGCATTGCAGGCAGATTCTTTACCATCTGAGCCATTAGGGAAGCCTACTACTAAGAAACATTTCCAAGTATGAAATCAGGTCAACTTAAAAAATATTAGTAGATACATGCTTGACTTTATCTTATAACCTATAGATAATACATTAGAATATATAATGAATCCATACACCTTTTCCAAAGGAATACCTGAAACATAAGTAGCAATAAAGTTATAAATGAGTATAGATGAAAAAATACTCAATGAAATCTAGTGAATGAAATCCATAAACATACAAAAATGATTATATATCTTGACCAAATGGAATTTATCCCATTACAAACAGTTTGACATTAAAATCTCATCATAATTCAACATTGAAAACTCAATGTTATACATAATATTAATACTACATAATAAAACATAAAAACACACAACCACATCAAAAGATGTAAAAAAAGCATTGGATACAATTCAATATGAAAAAACACTCAAATAAAAAATAGAAAGGAACTTCCTGAAATGTAAAATGCTTCTTAAAAAGTTTACAGGTAACATTATACTTAATGGTAAATGTCTGAATTTTTTCCACGTGAGAACAGAAAAAAAGAAAATATGTCTACCCTCATCAGTTCTAATTCAGCATCATACTGTAGGTTCTGGCCCAATTAGAAGAAAAGAGAGTAGAGGCATCCAAATTGGAAAAAAGGAATTTAAACTACTTCTATTTGTAGATGCATGATCTTGATTTGTATGTAGAAAATCTTTAAGAACTCCTCTATCTTCAACTAAAAGCAATTACTACTAAGGAAAAAGGTAAACAGGGTTATACAAGATAAATACAGATTCAATTATATTTCTAAATACGAGCAATGAACAATATGAAAAATAAAACAATCCCATCCATTTATGATAAAAAAGAAGTAATGCATATATATATGTGTGTGTAAATACATATATATTCTACCAATAATATTTTACCTTATACATATGATAGAATATTACTTATCCATAAAAAGAATAAAATAATGCCATTTGCAGTAACATGGATACACCAAGAGATTATCATACTAATATCATGTGATACTGTATGATATCTCTTATATGTGAAATCTAAAAAATGATACAAATGAATGTACTTACAAAACAGGATCAGACAAACATAGAAGACAAATTTATGATTACCAAAGAGGAAAGGGTGGGATAATTTAAGAATTTGGAATTAGTAGATGACAACTAATCTGTATAAAATAATAAATAATGAAGATATACAGGGGCTGCTGCTGCTGCTAAGTCGCTTCAGTCATGTCCAACTCTTAGCAACCCCATGGACTGCAGCCTACCAGGCTCCACTGTCCATGGGATTTTCCAGGCAAGAATACTGGAGTGGGGTGCCGTTGCCTTCTCCGATAGCACAAGGGGATGATGTTCAATATCCTGTTATAATGAACAATAATCTGAAATTTTAAATATTTATACATGTGCATATATGTAACTGAATCACTTTGCTGTACACCAGAAATTAACACTCAGTACTCTGTGGTGACTTAAATGGAAAGGAAATAAAAATAGAGGAAATAAATATATGCATATAGCTGATTCACTTTGCTGTACAGCTGAAACTAATTCAACATAGTAAAGTAACAATAATTCAATAAAAATAAATTTTTTAAAGGCAGATTATATTTTGATAGAAATTGTATGGACTATTTAGATCAATTGACAAAATATTGCCATCCTAACAATGCACTTAGTTACTCAGTTGTGTTCGACTCTGCAACCCCATGGACTATTACCTGCCATGCTCCTCCATCCATGTAATTGTCCAGGCAAGAATACTGGAGAGGGTTGCTGTTTTGGGTCTTTCACAGTTTTATGTAAATTTTGGAATTTTTTGAAAATACCATTGAAATTTTGATAGGGGTCATACTGAGTTCTTTTCCAAGAGGATGGTCTTGATCCCTGTCTCCTGTACAATGTCACGAACCTCAGTCCATAGTTCATCAGGCACTCTATCAGATCTAGTCCCTTAAATCTACTTCTCACTTCCACTGTATATACACAAGGGATTTGATCTAGGTCATACGTGAATGGTCTAGTGGTTTTCCCTACTTTCTTCAATTTAAGTCTGAATTTGGCAATAAGGAGCTCATGATCTGAGCCACAGTCAGCTCCTGGTCTTGTTTTTGCTGACTGTATAGAGCTTCTCCATCTCTGGCTGCAAAGAATATAATCAATCTGATTTCAGTGTTGACCATCTGGTGATGTCCATGTGTAGAGTGTTTTCTTGTGTTGTTGGAAGAGGGTGTTTGCTATGACCAGTGCATTCTCTTGGCAAAACTCTATTAGCCTTTGCCCTGCTTCATTCTGTATACCAAGGCCAAATTTGCCTGTTACCCCAGGTGTTTCTTGACTTCCTACTTTTGCATTCCAGTCCCCTATAATGAAAAGGATATCTTTTTTGGATGTTAGTTCTAAAAGGTCTTGTAGGTCTTCACAGAACCATTCAGCTTCAGTTTCTTCAGCTTTACTGGTTGGGGCATAGACTTGGATTACTCTGATATTGAATGGTTTCCTTGGAAATGACCAGAGATCACACTATCGTTTTTGAGATTCCATCCAAGTACTGCATTTCAGACTCTTTTGTTGACCATGATGGCTACTCCATTTCTTCTGAGGGATTCCTGCCCGCAGTAGTAGATATAATGGTCGTCTGAGTTAAATTCACCCATTCCAGTCCATTTTAGTTCACTGATTCCTAGAATGTTGATAGTCACTATTGCTATCTCCTGTTTGACCACTTCCAATTTGCCTTGATTCATGGACCTAACATTCCAGGTTCCTATGCAATATTGCTCTTCACAGCATCGGACCTTGCTTCTATCACCAGTCACATCCACAGCTGGGTATTGTTTTTGCTTTTTCTCCATCCCTTCATTCTTTCTGGAGTTATTTCTCCACTGATCTCCAGTAGCATATTGGACACCTACTGACCTGGGGAGTTCCTCTTTCAGTATCCTATCATTTTGCCCTTTCATACTGTTCATGGGGTTCTCAAGGCAAGAATACTGAAGTGGTTTGCCATTCCCTTCTCCAGTGGGCCACATTCTGTCAGAACTCTCCACCATGATCCACCCATCTTGGGTGGCCCCACACAGCATGGCTTAGTTTCATTGAGTTAGACAAGGCTGTGGTCCTAGTGTGATTAGATTGACAATAGTTTTCTGTGATTGTGGTTTCAGTGTAACTGCTCTTTGATGCCCTCCTGCAACACCTACCGTCTTACTTGGGTTTCTCTTACCTTGGATGAGGGGTATCTCCTCACAGCCACCCCTCCTGACCTTGAACGTGGAATAGCTTCTCTAGGCCCTCCTGTGCCCGCACAGCCAATGCTCCTTGGACGTGGGGTTGCTCCTCTCTGCTGCTGCCCCTGACCTCAGGCGTGGGGCAGCTCCTCCTGGCTGCCGCCCCTGGCCTAGGGTGGGTAGATCCTCTCAGCTGCTCTTGCGCTGTCCCAGTCTGGCACTCTGGGTCACTGTCCTGACCTCAGACATGGAGTAGCTCCTATCGGCCACCGCCCCTCGAGCATGGGGTCCTCCTGGCTTCTGCCCCTGACCTCGGACGTTGGGTCGTCTGAGGAATAGAGGAAATAGACGAAAACAACAGAATGGGGAAGAAAATTAGAGATACCAAGGGAATATTTCATGCAAAGATGGGCTCAATAAAGGACAGAAATGGTATGGACCTAACAGAGAAGAAGATATTAAGAAGAGCTGGAAAGAATAAACAGAAGAATTGTACAGAAAAGATCTTCACAACCCAGATAATTACCATGGTATGATCACTCACCTAGAGCCAGACATCCTGGAATGTGAAGTCAAGTGGGCCTTAGGAAGCAGCACTATGAACAAAGCTAGTGGAGGTGATGGAATTCCAGTTGAGCTATTTCAAATCCTGAAAGATGATGCTGTGAAAGTGCTGCAATCAATATGCCAGCAAATTTGGAACTCAGCAGTGGCCACAGGAGTGGAAACGGTCAGTTTTCATTCCAATCCCAAAGAAAGGCAATGCCAAGGAATGCTTAAACTACCACACAATTGCACTCATCTCACAAACTAGCAAAGTAATCCTCAAAATTCTCCAAGCCAGGCTTCAGCAATATGTGAACCGTGAACTTCCAGATGCTCAAGCTGATTTTAGAAATGACAGAGGAACCAGAGATCAAATTGTCAACATCCACTGGATCATGGAAAAAGCAAGAGAGTTTCAGAAAAACATCTATTTCTGCTTTATTGACTATCCAAAGCCTTTGATTGTGTGGATCACAATAAACTGTGGAAAATTCTGAAAGAAATGGGAATACCAGACCACCTGACCTGCCTCTTGAGAAACATATATGCAGGTCAGGAAGCAACAGTTAGAACTGGACATGGAACAGACTGTTTCCAAATAGGAAAAGGAGTATGTCAAGGCTGTATATTGTCACTCTGCTTATTTAACGTATATGCAGAGTACATCATGAGAAATGCTGGACTGGAAGAAGCACAAGCTGGAATCAAGATTGCCGGGAGAAATATCAATAACCTCAGATATGCAGATGACACCACCCTTATGGCAGAAAGTGAAGAGGAACTCAAAAGCCTCTTGATGAAAATAAAAGAGGAGAGTGAAAAAGTTGGCTTAAAGCTCAACATTCAGAAAACAGAGATCATGGTATCTGGCCCCATCACTTCATGGGAAATAGATGGGAAAGAGTGGAAACAGTGTCAGACTTTATTTTTTTGGGCTCCAAAATCACTGCAGATGGTGACTGCAGCCATGAAATTAAAAGACGCTTACTCCTTGAAAGGAAAGTTATGACAAACCTAGAAAGCACATTCAAAAGCAGAGACATTATTTTGCCAACAAAGGTCCGTCTAGTCAAGGCTATGGTTTTTCCAGTGGTCATGTATGAATGTGAGAGTTGGACTGTGAAGATGGCTGAGCACTGAAGAATTGATGCTTTGAACTGTGGTTTTCAAGAAGACTCCTGAGAGTCCCTTGGACTGCAAGGAGATCCAACCAGTCTATTCTAAAGGAGATCAGCCCTGGGATTTCTTTGGAAGGAATGATGCTAAAGCTGAAACTCCAGTACTTTGGCCTCCTCATGCGAAGAGTTGACTCATTGGAAAAGACTCTGATGCTGGGAGGGATGGGGATCGAGAGGAGAAGGGGATGACAGAGGATAAGATGGCTGGATGGCATCACCGACTGGATGGACGTGAGTTTGACTGAACTCCAGGAGTTGGTGATGGACAGGGGGGCCTGGCATGCTGCGATTCATGGGCTTGCAAAGATTCAGACACGACTGAGTGACTGAAATGAACTGAACTAATACTGAGTTCAAAGATGGCTTCTGTATTATGAATATTTTAATGATTTTTATTCTCCTAACCCATGAACATGAAATATCTTTCCATTTATTTGCATTGTCTTTAATTTATTTTATCAATGTCCTACAGTTAGTGTATAGATTTTCCACCTCACTGGTTACATTTATTCCTAAGTATTTCATTATTTTGTTACTACCACAAATAAGATTGATTTTAAATGGTTTTTCTCAATAGCTTTTTGTGAGTGAGTAGAAACTCAAATTTTTATTTGTGGTTTTTTTCTGCAACTATTGAATTTATTAGTTCTAATAGGTTTTTTTGGTGGATTCTTTAGGATTTTCAATTCATAAGAAAATGGCATCTGAAAATAGAGCCAATTTTTTTTCTTTCTGATTTAGGTTCCTTTTGTTTCTTTCTTGCCTAATTACTCTGGCTATCACTTTCTGTATTATGGTGAATAGGGGTGGTGAATGTGGATGCACTTGTTTTGCTTCTGATCTTAGAAAAAATAATTCGATCTAAGTTAGCTATGACTTTGTCATTTATAGAATTTATTATTTGATGCACATTCCTTTTCAGTTTTCAGTGTTTACTTTGAAAGGATGTTTAATTTTGGCAAATATTTCTACTGTATCTATTGAGATAGTCATATAATTTAATCTCTCAGTTTATTAATGTGGTATATGACATTATTGAATTGGATATGTTGAACCCTCATTGCATCCCTCAATAACAAAGAATGATCAAACTACAGCACAATTGCACTCTTCTCACACTCTAGTAATGTTCAAAATTCTCCAAGCCAGGCTTCAGCTATACATGAACCGTGAACTTCCAGACGTTCAAGCTGGTTTTAGAAAAGGCAGAGGAACCAGAGATCAAATTGCCAACATCCGATAGGTCATCAAAAAAGCAAGAGAGTTCCAGAAAAACATCTATTTATGCTTTATTGACTATGCCAAAGCCTTTGACTGTGTGGATCACAATAAACTGTGGAAAATTCTGGAGGAAATGGGAATACCAGACCACCTGACCAGCCTCTTGAGAAACCTATATGCAGGTCAGGAAGCAACAATTAGAACAGGACATGGAAAAACAGACTGGTTCCAAATTGGAAAAAAAGTACTTTAAGACTATATACTGTCACCCTGCTTATTTAACTTATATGCAGAGTACATCATGAGAAATGCTGGGCTGGAGGAAACACAAGCTGGAGTCAAGATTGTTGGGAGAAACATAAATAACCTCAAATATGCATATGACACCACCCTTATGGCAGAAAGTGAAGAAGAACTAAAGAGCCTCTTGATGAAAGTGAAAGAGGAGAGTGAAGAAGTTGGCTTAAAGCTCAACATTCAGAAAACTAAGATCATGGCATCCAGTCCCATCCCTTAATGCAAAGAGATGGGGAAACAGTGGAAACAGTGGCTGACTTTATTTTGGGGGGCTCCAAAATCACTGCAGATGGTGATTGCAGCCATGAAATTGGAAGACTCTTACTCCTTGGAAGGAAAGTTATGACCCATCTAGACAGCATGTTAATAAGCAGAGACATTACTAGACAAACAAAGGTCTGTCTAGTCAAGGCTATGGTTTTCCAGCCGGCATGTATGGAAGTGAGAGTTGGACTATAAAGAAAGCTGAGCACAAAAGAATTGATGCTTTTGAACTGTGATGTTGGAGAAGACTCTTGAGAGTTCCTTGGACTGCAAGGAATATCCATCCTAAAGGAGATCAGTCCTGGGTGTTCATTGGAAGGACTGACATTGAAGCTGAAATCCCAATATTTTGGCCACCTGATGCGAAGAGCTGACTCATTTAAAAAGACCCAGATGCTGGGAAAGATTGAGGTCAGGAGGAGAAGGGGATGACAGAGGATGAGATGGTTGAATTTCATCACCGACTCAATGGACATGGGTTTGGGTAGAGTCTGGGAGTTGGTGGTGGACAGGGAGACCTGGTGTGCTGCAGTTCATGGGGTTGCAAACAGTCATACATGACTGAGTGACTGAACTCAACAGACATATATCCCACTTGATAGTGGAGTTAATCCTTCTAATATACTGTTGAGTTGGTTTGCTAGTATTTTGTTGAAAAGTTTACCTCCATATTTATCAGGGATATTGTCATGTGGTTTTCTTGTAGTATTCTCTGGCTTTGATATTAGAGTAACATTGACCTCTAAGGTGAGTTTTGGATTTTTCTATGCTCTCTGATTTTTAGAAGAGTTGAGAAGATTCATATGAATTCTCTTTCAAATATTTGGGAGAACTCACCAGTGAGATCACCAGGTGACAGACTTTTCCTTGCTGGAGTTTTTGACTTCTGATTCAGTCTCTTTAGGATTCTCTGGTGGCTCAGAATGGTAAAGGATCTGCCAGCAATACACATTCATTACTGATCGGTTTAGATTTTATATTTCTTAAGGGTTCAGTCTTGGTTGATTGTATGTTTCTACGAATGTATCCATTTCTTTGAGGTGATGTTGGCATGTAATTCTTCAGTCTCATGAGCTATTGTATTTCTGTGGCATTGATTGTAATGTTTTCTCTTTCCTGATTTTGAGTTTTTTTTAATAATTAGCATGGCTATATATTTTTCAAATTCATATATCATTTATGAGAACATGTCTAAATTTTGTTGGCCTTTTAAATTATTTTTCTTGTCTCTATTTCATGTATTTCTACTCATGAAGTAGAGTAATAACAGTCCTCTAGACTTTACACTGTTTCCGTATTGAGTTAGCTGATATGCATCTTTTCCCTGTCTGTATAAACTTTAGATGTCGTTCATCAATATCTGAAAGAACTGACATCTTGACAATACTGAGTCTTCCTATTCAAGAATATAACATATTTCTCCATTTATTTAGTTCTTGGTATGTTTCATCAGAGTTTTATAGTTTTCCTCACAAAAATAGTGCCAATATTTTGATTTTTACCTAAGTATTTCACTTCTAAGGGTGCTAAGGTAAATAGTATTGTGCTTTTAATTTCAAATACATTTTTTTTATTATTGATCTGTAAGAAATCCATTAACATTTGGGTATTAACCATACATTTTGCAACCATTATAACCCCATCTTTGCCAGTTTACTCTTTATTCTTTAGGCTCCTCTACAAACATCTGAAAATAAAGACCATTTTATTTCTTCCTTCCCAATCAATGCACCTTTTATTTTTCTAGTCTTATTCTAATTACTGCTTTAAAATTTGATTTCCACCACTGCAGCAATGATAGATCCACATACCACAGAAATGAGAATGATATGCTTTGCATTAGAGTTTGCATCTTTAGTTTCAATTCCTCAACACAATTTTGATATTAGTCCTATTCAATTCAGTCCCTCAGTCGTGTCCAACTCCTTGCAACTTCATGGACTGCAGCATGCCAGGCTTCCCTGTCCATCACCAATTCCTAGAGCTTGCTCAAACTCATGTCCATCAAGTCAGTGATGCCATCCAACCATCTTGTCCTCTGCCATCCCCTTCTCCTCCTGCCTTCAATCCTTTCCAGAATCAGAGTCTTTTCTAATGAGTCAGTACTTCCCATCAGGTGGCCAAAGTACTGGAGTTTCAGCTTCAAAATCATTCCTTCCAATGAATATTCAGGACTGATCCTCTAAGATTGACTGGTTTGATCTCCTCACAGTCCAAGGGACTCTCAAAGGTCTTCTCCAACACTGCAATTCAAAAGCATCAATTCTTTGCTGTTCAGCTTTCTTTATGGCTCAACTTTCACAGTCATACATGTCTACTGGAAAGACCATAGCTTTGACTAAACAGATCTTTGTCAACAAAGTAATATCTCTGCTTTTTAACATTCTGTCCAGGTTGGTCACAGCTTTTCTTCCAAGGAGTAAGTGTCTTTTAATTTCTTGGCTATGGTCACCATCTGTAGTGATTTTGGAGCACCCCCCCCCCAAAAAAAATAAATAAATAAAGTCTGTCACTGTTTCCACTGTTTCCCCATCTATTTGCCATGAAGTGATGGGACCGGATGCCATGACCTTTGGTTTTTGAACATTGAGTTTTAAGCCAACTTTTTCACTCTCCTCTTTCACCTTCCTGAAGAGGTTTTTACGTTTCTCTTAGCTTTCTGCCATAATGTGGTGCCGTCTGCATATTTGAGGTTATTGATATTTCTCCTAGCAATTGTAATTCTAGCTTGTGCTTCATCCAGCCCAGCATTTTGCATGATGTTCTCTGCATATATGTTAAATAAGCATGGTGACAATGTACAGCCTTGATGTACTCCTTTCCCAGTTTGAAACCAGGTTCATTGTTCTGTTTCTGGTTTTAACGGTTGCTTCTTGACCCGCATACAGTTTCCTCAGGATGCAGGTCAGGTGGTCTGTTATTCCCACTGCTTTAAGTATTTTCCACAGTTTGCTGTGATCCCCACAGTCAGAGGCTTTAGTGTAATCAATAAAGAAGAAGTAGATGTTTTTATTGAATTCTCTTGCAGTTTTTATGATCCAACAGATGTTGGCAATTTGATCTCTGGTTCCTCTTCCTTTTCTAAATCCAGTTTGAACATCCAGAAGTTCTTGGTTCACCTACTGTGGAAACCTAGCTTGGAGAATTTTGAGAATTACTTTGCTAGCGTGTGAGATGAATGCAATTGAGTGGTAGTTTGAACATACTTTGTCATTGCCTTTCTTTAGGATTGTAATGAAAACTAATCTTTTCCAGTCCTGTGGCCACTGCTGAGTTTTCCAAAACTGCTGGCATATTGAAGGCAGCACGTTCATAGCATTATCTTTTAGAATTTGAAATAACTGAGCTGAAATTCCATCACCTCCACTAGTTTTGTTCATCGTGTTGCTTCCTAAGGCCCACTTGACTTCACATTCCAGGATGTCTTGTTCTAGGTGAATGATCACACCATGGTAGTTATCTGAGTCATTGAGATCTTTTTTGTATAGCTCTTCTATGTATTTTTGCCACTTCTTCTTAATATCTTCTGCTTCTGCTAGGTCCATACCATTTCTGTCCTTTATTGTGCCCATCTTTGCATGAAATGTTCCCTTGGTATCTCTAATTTTCTTGAAGAAATCTTAGTTTTTCTCATTCTATTGTTCTCCTCTATTTCTTTGCTTTGATTGCTTAGGAAGGCTTTTTTTTTTTTTTTTTTTTTTTTAAATCTCTTCTTGCTATTCTTTGGAACTCTGAGTTAGATGGATATATCTTTCTTTTTCTCCTTTGCCTTTGGCTTCTTTTGTTTTCTCAGCTATCTGTAAGGGCTCCTCAGATAACCATTTTGCCTTCTTGCATTTCATTTCCTTGGGGATGGTTTTGATCACTATCTCTTGTACAATGTTATGCAGCTCCATCCATAGTCCTGCAGGCACTCTGCATATCAGATCTAATCCCTTGGATCTTTTTGTCACTTTCACTGTATAATCAGATAAATATGATACTAGGTATTTAATTTCACTAAGTCTTCCGATTTAATTTCCAATACATTTTTTGGAAATGTGTATAATGAAGGGAAATTACTACTTTCTAAATTCTTTTTTCTTTTTGATGATTGTTACACCATACAATTCCATTTAATTACCTCAGTTTTTCAAAATTGAACTTGTTGGTGTTTGTTTACATTAATCATCTAACAATGAAATAATCTTAGCACTTTTAATTGATTTTCTATCATTGTCCTGAGATAGGGTACACGTTATCCTTTCTTTTGACACTTTTTCTTCATAATATAGGTCATGCATGTTGTAGCTTTTTTTGTTAAGAACCATAAACCTAGTGAGTTGAGATTGCATCAATCAGTTCCATGAACCCGCTACCATTTGTTTCATTATTTAAGAATGTTTGAAGCAAACAAAACACATGTGGCTTAACCTTGGTCTACCAGATTTCCTGCTGCTGCTGCTGCTAAGTCACTTCAGTCATGTCCGACTCTGTGCGACTCCATAGACGGCAGCCCATCAGGCTCCCCTGTCCCTGGGATTCTCCAGGCAAGAGCACTGGAGTGGGTTGCCATTTCCTTCTCCAATGCAGGAAAGGGAAAAGTGAAAGCGAAGTCGCTCAGTTGTGTCTGACTCTTAGTGACCCCATGGACTACAGCCTACCAGGCTCCTCCATCCATGGGATTTTCCAGGCAAGAGTACTGGAGTGGGATGCCATTGCCTTCTCCGACCAGATTTCCTAGTTTGGTGAAAATTTGGTCTTACCAATAAATGAGCTATGTTTGGCTAATTTCATGAATTTGCTTTCGATAACTAAAATTATACCATTTTTTCAAATATCAGCTAAAGGTTTATGTTTCCCAGTATTCAGACACAGTTCTATTAACTACAGTTATTGATTCCTAAATCAACTATGTCCCTGTATTGGTTTGTTGTGGTTTTCCATCTATAAATATAGCCTAGTTAATTTTTATCCATATTTTTATATCAGTGGTTATGGCAGGACACCACTCTCGGAAATTGTGCACTTGATGTTAGTATAGGCAACTTAATCTTTGGTTTTTAAATTTGGAAATAGTAAAATTATATCCATATATTTTATGAGTTTAGCAATTTGAGTTAAGAGATCATTATTATGTTATGATTAACAGCTCTTATACTTTAAAAAAAAGTATCTAATTTAATATCACTTAATGATCCACTAAATATATTCAAGGGTTCATTAGAATCATTTAAATGTTCTCAAAAAACATAAATTTAAAGTATATACAGCTGAAGATGGTTCAACACAGTTCATAAGGCATAAAATGTGTCATGAGCTGATACTCAGCTGCTTGCTTTACTTACTAGGGAAACCTGAAGACTTGTATTCTTCTTCTTATTGAGCTGTAAGGGTGTAACAAGCTTTCTTTCAAAACTTTTCAAGGGAATATAAACTATCCACACCTTTTATAGCATAGACTGAACTTAAATCCACTAGCTGTGAAAAATGTTGGAGAAGACCTTCATACTGAATTATTTCCTCTAAATTTCTTTTACTAGTTCAGATAATGATAATAATAATCTTAAATGTGAATCAAATTCTTATGATTTCCCTTTACAAAACATCTCAGATATATCACTATTGCCTTAGTTAATGTATCACTCTAGAAGTGAAACATTAAGTTGCATGCAAAACCTTTGCTTTCTAGGTTGAACTCACTCAGGGACAGGTATATTCTCAATTTGACCCTGGAGGTATTTCTAATGAAGAGATACTTGTTTATTTGCTATTTCCTAGAAGAAGAGAAAATGAATTTACTTCAAGAAGAGAATATTACTAACATCAATTTAGAAAGCTTAAAATGTATGCCTTAAGAAAACCTATGAAATGCCATATGGCCTCACCCCTAAAATTATGGTAATAAAAATGCTAACAATGTTTCTATTCCATATGCTTCAAATGCCTCAACTTCCCTATATTCAAGAAATAAGTTGGTAAATTTATCTCATCTTTTGGCCAGGGGCATTGTGAGAAATTAATTTCAAAATTATTTTTCCTCATTATATAAAAATTGCTAGGACAATAGTCATAAAAATTATGACAGTCTTCCAGACAGGCAGCATTTTGGAAATTTGTACTCTTTTAGGTATTAGATGATTACTCATGTCAAAACTTTTTTTCAATTTCCTTTGATGAGCTTGAAAAGCATCATGAATACAATGAATTACTTGTGCCTTCTATTTAAAAATGACTTTGAATCTTCTAATACAAGTTTCTTAGTCACAATAGACTTGTTTCTACTTGCAGCACATATAGTAATCTTGACTACAGATTCCTGTAGGTTCTAGGATACCCTGCTGAGCCTCACATGACCGACATTATAACAGAACCGCTTGCAACCCACTGCTTATTTACTACATATTCTCAACTCAAGATTATTCATCTCTTTCCCCCAGACAGTAGGGGTTATTTAGCTCCTGTGACTTTTAAAAATCTTCTGAACAACGTCATTTTGGATTTTCAGGTCAGGATGGTAACCAGCCAGTTAATGCTTTCCCCAGACTTCCACTGAAAATGCAGAGAGAAGGAAAATTAGTAGAAATAGCAATTCAGAAAATTGGTTAAATTCTCTCAGTCCTTAAGAGAGTTTCTAATGACCAAAAGATGCTGATATGAAATGTCAGAACAATGCAGGAAATCAGTAAATTAGAACTAGAAATTATACCTAGTGTGTTCTCTGTGTCAGAGGTATGGATTATTTGCTGACCTAAGGGGAGATAGCCAGGCCTCATATCACATTGGATCTGCTCTCTGAGGTAGGAAAGCAATGAAAAAGCCTTCATTTTCCTATTCCCCTCATTGGTGTTTCTTTTTGTCTGCCTCACTTATCAAATAAATTTCTCAGCAGTGTTCCTGGAAGGAGCAGGGGGAAATCAGTAGTGCACTATGTCCTGGGATGGGAAATCAGCAATACAAAATGGGTGGAACAAGAGCCTTATGGGGGTACAGTTTTATTTGATTGTTTTCAGGCAAGAAAAGAGTTCCAGACTGCTGCAAACTGTCTGTAAAAAATCCCCTTCTCAGAAACTGAAGATCAGGAATGGTGAGCAGGCAGAGCCATGGTAGATGAATGACTGCCAAATACTGCAAGTGTGACTTAGATTTAAATCAATAAACAAACAAAATATCAATGACATAAGTGATGCTTTTAGCAGGCACTCAGCTGATGCTTCCCTGTATGTGCTCCATGTACCACCTATATCAGCCTTACTTTGGAAGCTTGTTAAATGTATAAATCCCCCAGCCTTCCCCTTAGCCACATTTGTCAGCTATGTTGTAATATAACAGTCCCACAACTTCAGGTACTTGCAACAACCTTCTGTTTATGGCTCAGAACTGCTGGTGATTTGAAGTACATGCTTTCATGTTTTCTCATTCTTGGACTTACCCTGGAAGAACAGTTGCTTCCTGGCACATATTGTTCTCCTGACAGAGATGAACATCAAGAGATGGATTGGACCTGGATAATTTTGTTTGGAATGCATGTTTGGATGTGGTATGTGTTACATAAACTTATATTATTTTGCCCAAAGATACAAATAGGAAGTACTCTAAACCATGTAGCAGTAGGTGAGGATACATACTTCCTCTTTACAAGGAAGGAAGGAAACAGTTGTGAAAAATTCTACATTATCTCAGAAAATAATTTTTGAGTAGGTAGAGTGGGGCCCATAAATTACATTTTAGCAGTCCTCCCGTATTATACTGATATATGTTTAATTTGAGAATCACTGAACCATGTAAATAGTGACAAGCTTTGTGTCATTTCTTGTATGAAAAGAAAAATATATTTTGGCAAAAATATTTAGGATACATTTTAAAAATATCTTTCTGAGTTTCAATATTATAGCATTAAACATTCTAAACTTGGGTAAATGGTGATAAAAATACAAAATGCTGAAATCAGTGGAAAGCAAATTATGAAACAAGCGGAAGTTAAATGGGAGTTGAAGAGATAATACTCAACATCAAGAATTTAATATGGATTAGAAACGCTGGTGAATGTAATTGGCAATGCAGGGTATCAAATCTACAATATTGAGAACTATCTTGAGAAATCATTCTCAAATATAGAGGAAAGTATAAATAAGATGAAATGGACAGAAGATTAACTTCCAAAATATACAAGCAGCCCATGAAGGTCAATATCAGCAAAACAACCCAATCAACAGTTGGGCAGAAGACGTGAACAAATATTGCTCCAAAGAAGACATACAGACAGCTAATAAACACATGAAACGATGCTCAACATTGTTCATTATTAGAGAAATGCAAATCAAAACTACAGTGACTTATCACTTCACACCAGTCAGAATGGCCATCATCAAAAATTTACAAACAATAAACTTGGAGAGGTTGTGGAGACAATGGAACCCTCCTGCATTGTTGGTGAGAATATACATTGATACAACCACTATTGAGAAGAGTATGCAGATTCCTTAAAAAGCTAAGAATACAACTACTGTATGACTGAACAATCCCAGCTACCAGAGAAACCCAGCAATTCCACTACGTGCATATATCCTGAGGAAACCATAGTTGAAAAAGACACATGCACCACAATGTTCATTGCAACACTATTTACAATAGCTAGGACACAGAAGCAACCTAGATATCCATCAACAGATGAATAGATAAAGAAATTGTGCTGCATATTTAGAATGAAATATCACTAGGCCATACAATAAGAATACATTGGAATCAGTTCTAATGAGGTGAATGAAACTAGAGCCTATTATACAGAGTAAAGTAATTCAGAAAGAGAAAATCAAATATTGTATATAAATGCATATATATATGGAATCTAGAAAAATGATACTGATGAGCTTATTTGCAAGGTAGCAATGGAAACACTTGCACTTTGGGAATTCCCTAGTGGCTCAGATGGTAAAGCCTCTGGCTACAATGCGGGAGACCTGAGTTCGATCCCTGGGTTGGGAAGTTCCCTTGGAGAAGGAAATGACAACCCACTCCAGTACTCTTGCTTGGAAAATCTCATGGATGGAGGAGCCTGGTAGGCTACAGTCCACAGGGTCTCAAAGAGTCAGACATGACTGAGCAAATTCACTTCACTTCAGTAGAAACACAGACATAGAGAACAGACGCAGTGGGTGAACATAGCAGGGGAAAGAGAGGGTGGGATGAATTGACAGACATGAGATGAATTGACAGACACAGAGAACAGACCCAGTGGGGGGCACAGTGGGGAAAAGAGAGGGTGGGATGAATTGATAGAATAGCATTGAAACATATATATTATAATATGTAAAATAGATTGCCAGTGGGAATTTGCTGTATGATACAGGGAGCTCAAATCTGATGCTCTGTGTCTACCTAGAGAGGTAGGATGGGATGGGAGGTGGGAGGGAGATTCAAAAAGGAGGGTAACATATACATGCTCATGGCTGATTTATATTGATGTATGGCAGAAACCAACATAATATTGTTAAACAATTATCCTCTTATTAAAAATAAACAAATTAAAAAAGAAATGGAACCTGCATAAGATAATACATAGAAAACGGGAACTTAATACTCTGATCACTTATATCACCAATACAAAAAGAAAATACAATATAGGTATTTTCAATATTGCCTTGTCAATAACAGTGAAAAAAAGGGGAAAAAACTTTCTGTACAAAAAAATAATAAATTAGCTTGCACATTGAAATAGCACAAGTGTCAAGTTGTTGAAGTGTATGTATATAGAATACTTGAATTTTAAGAAAACATTTTCAAATGTCCAGTAAATAGAAAAGAGTTTCCTTTAAAGATTTATTTTATTGGTATGGGCTCAGATTTCTGCTGTACAACATTAAGCCAATGAAGCAATATTTGAAGATATTTGAAAGAAAATGTACCATCAAATTTCTATATCAAATCAATTTACCTTTCTCATCTAAAGACAATAAAATAATATTCCCATATCTTTGAAACTCAGGAAATATACCACCTATAATTTTTTGAGTGTTTTCTAAATATACTAGAAATAGTTTTTCTAAAAATTATATGATGAAAAATAATAATTATCTTTATATAAATACAACAAAATATAATAACAAATATATGCCATTTTGGAGAGAGGTGACAAGAAATAAAAGAAAACTAAATTCCTCATTTTATGACAATATAATATTGGATGCAACTCAAAGGCCCAGCAATGTATAAATGAAAAATAAAATTAAATACATTAAGATGATACAAACTTCTAAAGCACAGCTTTGAAAACTACTCAACACATGATAATTTTCCTCATTTCCTTACTAAAGTAATATATATTAAACATGGAATTAAAAGGTGTTTTGTATATCATTTTGCTACAGATTCATGAAGTAAAATACAGCACAATAGAGCCATGACACACATTGTACTGGATCTTGGTCTCTAACAACACTCTCTAATAAGAAGAAAACCAAAGACTCTTTGGGGAAGTGACTGTATCCCTGACTAGGACAGAAAATATACAAGGTAAGTTGGAGTATCTCGCAGTGACAGACATTAAGTCCTAAAAAACAAAACAAAAGCAAATATATACACACACACATAAAACAATAGAGTATGAGAAAGCAAGATCAAACCAGTCAATTGTAAAATAAATCAGTCCTGAATATTCATTGGAAGGACTGATGCTGAAGCTGAAGCTCCAATACTTTGGCCACCTGATGCAAAGAACAGACTCATTGGAAAAGACCCTGATGCTGGGAAAGATTGAAGGTGAGAGGACAAAGGGACGCAGAGGATGAGATGGCATCACTGACTTGATGGATATGAGTTTGAGTTGGTGACAGACAGGGAAGCCTGGCGTGCTACAGTCCATGGGGTCACAAAGGGTCAGAGACGACTGAGTGACTGAACTTACTGACAGATGAGAAAGAGACATAGGAGCTAAATAAAGACCTCCAATACCAAGAGCAGAAGCGATTTAAGCAACAAGCTACACTCTGGTAAGTATAGAACCAGAGTTAGTCATGTAGTATAAATAAATCAGTGAATAAATAAATGAAGGAGGAAATATAAATCCCCTGCATAGAAAAACTTAACTTTATGTAGATAATCCACTTTCAAGGAGGTTGGACTTGACTTTCCAATATATTCACATAGTGACTTTCTTCCAAAGTATGGTAGGAAAAGGAGGAATGAAAGAGTAGTAACACGACCTCAGCCAGATGATCAAGGTCAATATTAGCTTGATAAGTTACACTGAAAATATGTACTCTTGATATGAGAGCTTCCTTGGTGGCTCAGTGATATAGAATCTGCTTGCAATGTAGGAGACACAGGTTCAATCCCTAGGTTGGGAAGATCTCCTTAAGTAGGAAATATTAATCCATTCCAGTATTCTGCCTGGAAAATTATATGGACAGAAGAACCTGGCTGGCTACAGTCCATAGGGTCATGAAGAGTTAGACATGACAGCACACACACCAACACCACTCTTGATATGATGTAATGAAAATGACATTTTACCTCTGGTCTTTCCCCTAAAACCCACAACCGCTAATAGAAAACATCAGACAGATCTCAGGTTGGAAATAGTTTATGATATATCCTACCCATACTCTTCAAAACTTTCAAGATCACAAAAAATAAGGAAAATCTAAGACATTATCACAGACTGTAGGAAACCAAAAAGACACAATGACTAAATTAACATGGTGTCCTCAAGTTGATCATGGAATAGAAAAGAGACCTTAGGAAATAACTTAGGAAATACAAATAAAGCATTGGCCTCAGTCAATATATTAATATCTGTTAATTAATTTTAAGAAATACATCATGCTAATGTAACATTAATATGTTTAATAATAAAGAAAATTGGGTCTGGATATTATGGAAACTGAACTACTTTCACAATTTTCCCTAAGCTAAACCTTTCTAAAATGTAGTTTACTTTTAGAAAGATTTTAAGAATTTTTACTGACTTCCGGATCATGGTGCTATTAGAATTTAATTTGTATTCATCTATGAGGGAACTTTGCCAAACTTAATTTTAAAAATATGTGATGATGTGATCACTCACCTAGAGCAAGACTTCCTGGAATTCGAAGTCAAGTGGGCCTTTTGAAGCATCACTATGGACAAAGAAGGTGAAGATGATGGAATTCCAGTTGAGCTATTTCAAATCCTAAAAGTGCTGCACTCAATATGCCAGCAAATTTGGAAAACTCAGCAGTGGCCACAGGACTGGAAAAGGTCAGTGTTCATTCCAATCCCAAAGAAAGACAATGCCAAAAAAAAACTCAAACTACCGCACGATTGCACTCATCTCACACGGTAGTAAAGTAATGCTAAAAAATCTTCAAGCCAGGCTTCAACAATACGTGAACCATGAATTTCCAGATGTTCAAGCTGGTTTTAGAAAAGGCAGAGAAACCAGAGATCAAACTGCCAATATCTCCATTTTTATGCATTGTATACATTTTATCTGCCAACATCTGCAGATATGCAGATGACAACATCAAATTGTCATCTGTGTATCTGAGGTTATTGATATTTCTCCCAGCAATCTTGATTCCAGCTTGTGCTTCATCCAGTCCAGCATTTCTCATGATGTACTGTGCATATAAATTAAATAAGCAGGGTGACAATATACAGCCTTGACGTACTCCTTTTCCTGTTTGGTACCAGTCTGTTGTTCCATGTCCAGTTCTAACTGTTGCTTCCTGATCTGTATACAGATTTCTTAAGAGGCAGGTCAGATGGTCTAGTATTCCCCTCTCTTTCAGAATTTTCCACAGTTTATTATGATCCACACAGTCAAAGGCTTTGGCATAGTCAATAAAGCAGAAATAGATGTTTTTCTGGAACGCTCTTGCTTTTTTGATGATCCAGTGGATGTTGACAATTTGATCTCTGGTTCCTCTGCCTTTTCTAAAATCAGCTTGAACATCTGGAAGTTCATGGTTCACGTATTGTTTAAGCCTGGCTTGAAGATTTTTGAGCACTACTTTACTAGTGTGTGAGACAAGTGCAATTGTGCACTGGTTTGAGCATTCTTTGGCATTGCCTTTCTTTGGGATTGGAGTGAAAACTGACCTTTTCTAGTCCTGTGGCCACTGCTGAGTTTTCCAAATTTGCTGGCATATTGAGTGCAGCACTTTGTCAGCATCATCTTTTATAATTTGAAATAGCTGAATTGGAATTCCATCACCTCCACTAGCTTTTTTCGTAGTGATGCTGCTAAGGCCCACTTGACTTCACATTCCAGGATGTCTGGCTCTAGGTGAGTGATCACACCCTCATGATTATTTGGGTCATAAAGATCTTTTCTGTATAGTTTTTCTGTGTCTTCTTGCCACTTCTTAATATCTTCTGCTTCTGTTAGGAAGTCCCTTCAGAAATGCTATAATGTTTCTGAAATGCTGTAACATTATAGAGTCACCTCAGAAATGCTATAGCAATTATTATTTGACACCATGCCCTTGACTTTATCTCTGGTCAACAAAGGCATTGAGCATATGAATCACTTCTTTGAAGTTCTGAAGAAAAACTATTGTATTTACCACTTATATGAAAGGTCTTTATTATTTTTACAAAGACTTGTTTTTCCATATATCTTTGTTAGAGTTCAGAGATAAGAAAATATTATATCTCCCTTTGTAAATTAAAGTGAAGTAAAGTGAAGTTGTTCAGTCATGTCCAACTCTTTGGAGAACCCACAGAGTGTAGCCTACCAGGCTCTTCCATCCATGTGATTTTCTAGGCAAGAGTACTAGAGTGGGTTGCCATTTCCTTCTCCAGGGAGTCTTCCAGACCTGGTGATCGAACCTGGCTCTCCTGCATTGTAGGCAGACACTTTACCACCTGAGCCACAAGGGAAGTTTAATTTATAGTTCTTTCAGTTTCTCTTCTAGACTTGGCTTCCAGAAAACATTGAACCTAGTTTTGCTCTCAAATATAAAAACCTTTCCTTAGCCTAGGTTTTCTAGCACATTTATTTGCTTCCTAATATTTGTTGTTTTCTTATTTGTTCATATTTTTAAACCTGAATATAAAAATGACCTTTTTTTCTTAGAAACTGTCATCAGTTCAGTTCAGTCGCTCAGTCGTGTTTGACTCTTTGCAACCCCATGAATCACAGCATGCCAGGCCTCCCTGTCCATCACCAACTCCTGGAGTTCACTTAAACTCATGTCCATCGAGTCGGTGATGCCATCAAGCCATCGCATCCTCTGTCATCCCCTTCTCCTCCTGCCCCCAATCCCTCCCAGCATCAGGGTCTTTTCCAATGAATCAACTTTTTGCATGAGGTGGCCAAAGTACTGGAGTTTCAGCTTCAGCATCAGTCCTTCTAATGAACACCCAGGACAGATCTCCTTTAGGATGGACTGGTTGGATCTCCTTTCAGTCCAAGGGACTCTCAAGGGTCTTCTCCAACACCACAGTTCAAAAGCATCAATTCTTCGGTACTCAGCTTTCTTCACAGTCCAACTCTCACATCCATACACGACCACTGGAAAAACCATAGCCTTGACTAGACTGACCTTTGTTGGCAAAGTACTATGTCTGCTTTTCAATATACTATCTATGTTGGTCATAACTTTCCTTCCAAGGAGTAAGCGACTTTTAATTTCATGGCTGCAATCACCATCTGCAGTGATTTTGGAGCCCAGAAAAATAACGTCTGACACTGTTTCCACTGTTTCCCCATCTATTTGCCATGAAGTGATGGGACCAGATGCCATGATCTTAGTTTTTTGAATGTTGAGCTTTAAGCCAACTTTTTCACTCTCCTCTTTCACTTTCATCAAGAGGCTTTTGAGTTCCTCTTCACTTTCTTCCATAAGGGTGGTGTCATCCACATATATGAGGTGATTGATATTTCTCCTGGCAATCTTGATTCCAGCTTGTGCTTCTTCCAGTCCAGCGTTTCTCATGATGTACTCTGCATATAAATTAAATAAGCAGGGTGACAATATACAGCCTTGATGTACTCCTTTTCCTATTTGGAACCAGTCTGTTGTTCCATGTCCAGTTCTAACTGTTGCTTCCTGACCTGCATACAGGTTTCTCAAGAGGCAGGTCAGGTGGTCAGGTATTCCCATCTCTTGAAGAATTTTCCACAGTTTATTGTGATCCACACAGTCAAAGGCTTTGGCATAGTCAATAAAGCAGTAATAGATGTTTTTCTGGAACTCTCTTGCTTTTTAGATGAAAATTGGCATAGTGTGTGTGTAAAATAAGTTAGTATGCTACTAACTTATCTACAATATTATACTATTAAGATGTATAAGTTATAGCTTCTCTAATTATATTATGTACAAAGTATTATTTAGCTATTTCATAGAGCACTCTATTTTCTACTGACATCTACACCTTTTTTCTTCAACACTGCATGTGTATCTACCATGTGGAGTAGCTGTATACTCATCCTGAATAACACCTTCTTATAAAATAAGCCAAATTTCTAATGTCAAAATTAGTGTTATTGGAAAATGAAATAAGCCTAATAAGTTTTAAAGAGAATAACCTATTTGTAAGTTAAATATTCTCTCTATAAAACTCTGAAACTCTAAAATATCTAAATGATAAACTTTCAACTGTTGGTTAAAAAAAAATTCTTAAAGTAAAAGAACACAATAATTGTATTAATTGATTATAGAGATCATGATACCATGCTTTTCTCACCTCACCTTTTTTCTTTTTCCAAAGTTTCTCCTTTTAATGAAATGATACGAGAAAAATCCCCAAATCTCAGGGATTATCACAAACATTTTTACTCTTAAATGATCATAGGAATCTTAAAGCAACTCTGGTAACTGGCTTTTTACTTCACTGGAACCTTATACAAAGATGTGTTTGGTACAATTTCCGTCTCCTGTTGGTACTGCCATATCCTGCTGAAGCAATAGGTACTCAACCAAATTCCATGGCTTCACAATCTAAATTACTGTTTCTTCTCTAGGTTTGGACAATTTAACCTGTATTTACCATGGTCAAATAACCACATCAACGTTTCTAACAAAGAAATTTCCAACTAAAAATGTACACAAAATACATTTTTATGTTGTTGTCCTGTCGCTAAGTCATGTGCGACTTTTTGCAACCCCACGGCCTGCAGCATGCCAAGCTTCTCAGTCCTCTTCTATTTTCTGGAGCTGTCTAAAACTCATGTTCATTGAGTTGGTGATGCTATCCAACCATCTCATCCTCTGCCACCCCCTTCCCCTTTCACCTTCAATCTTTCCCAAACTCAGGGTCTTTTCCGATGAGTTAACTCTTCCAATCAGGTGGCCAAAATATTGGAGATTCAGTTTCAGTATCAGTCCTTCCTATGAATATTAAGAGTTGATTTCCTGGTTTGATCTCCTTGCAGTCCAAGGGACTCTCAAGAGTCTTCTGCAGCACCACAATTCAAAGCATCAGTTCCTCAGTCCTCAGACTTCTTTATAGACCAGTTCTCACATCCATACATGACTACCAAAAAAACCAAAGGTTTGACTATATTGGCAAGGTAGTAATGTCTCTGCTTTTTAATATGCTTTCTAGGTTTGTCTGAGCCACCAGGGAAGCCACTAGGTTTGTGACGGGCTTCCCCAGTAACTCAGAGGTGAAAAATCTGCCTGCCAATGCGGGAGCCACAAGAGAGGTGGGTTCAACCCCAGTTTCAGGAAGATTCCTTGCAGGAGAACATAGCCACCCACTCCAGTATTCTTGCCTGGAGAATCCCATGGACAGAGGAGCCTGGTGGGCTACAATCCATAGGGTCACAAAGAATCAGACACAACTGAAGCTATTTAGCATGCATGCATGAAGGTTTGTCATAGCTTTCCTTCAAAGAGCAAATGTCTTCTAATTTCATGGCTGCAGTTGCTGTTCATGGTGATTTTGGAGCACAAGAATATGAAATCTATCACTGTTTCCACTTTTCCCCGGTCTACTTGTCATGAGGTGATGGGACTAGATGCTATGACCTTAGCTTTTTGAATGTTGAGTTTCAAGCCAGCTTTTTCTTTTTTTTTTTAATCCAAAAATTAATTTATTGAATACTTGGTATTAGTCTCTATATTTTTCTGCATCTCTACACATTTTAAATTTTTTTTCTGATTTCTTTTCTTTTTTTTTAATTTTATTTTATTTTTAAACTTTACAATATTGTATTGGTTTTGCCAAATATCGAAATGAATCCACCACAGGTATACATGTGTTCCCCATCCTGAACCCTCCTCCCTCCTCCCTCCCCATACCATCCCTCTGGGTCGTCCCAGTGCACCAGCCCCAAGCATCCAGTATCATGCATCAAACCTGGACTGGTGACTCGTTCCATATATGATATTTTACGTATTTCAATGCTATTCTCCTAAATCATCCCACCCTCTCCCTCTCCCACAGAGTCCGAAAGACTGTTCTATACATCAGTGTCTCTTTTGCTGTCTCGTATACAGGGTTATTGTTACCATCTTTCTAAATTCCATATATATGCGTTAGTATACTGAATTGGTGTTTTTCTTTCTGGCTTACTTCACTCTGTATAATAGGCTCCAGTTTCATCCACCTCATTAGAACTGATTCAAATGTATTCTTTTTAATGGCTTACGTACATATCAAGCCAGCTTTTTCACTCTCCTTTTCCACCTGCATCAAGAGGCACTTTAGTTCTGCTTCACTTTCTGCTGTTAAGAGTGGTACCATCTGCATATCAGGGGTTGTTAATACTTCTCCCTGCAATCTTGATTCCAGCTTCTAATTCATCTAGCCCAGCGTCTTGCTTGATGTACTCTGCATATAAGTTAAATAAGCAGGTGAAATAGGGCTTCCCTGGTGGCTTAGTTATAAAGAATCTACCTGACAGTGTTGGAAATTTGGGTTTGATCCCTGGGTTGGGAAGATCCCTGGGAGAAGGAAATGGCAACCCACTCCAATGTTCTTGCCTGAAAAATCCCATGGAGAGAGAAACCTGGAGGTCTACAGTCCACGGGGTCACAAAAGAGTCACACAAGACTTAGTGACTCAACAAAAAGAATATTTT
Source organism: Bos javanicus (assembly GCF_032452875.1). Taxonomy (NCBI): domain Eukaryota; kingdom Metazoa; phylum Chordata; class Mammalia; order Artiodactyla; family Bovidae; genus Bos; species Bos javanicus. The sequence continues at coordinate 72,158,894 of NC_083870.1, read as the reverse complement.
TTATACTACTTATACAAAAGTTTAAGGAAATTTGAATATACAGATGTAGACTGATTAACTAATAGGGTCAGAAACATCATGCAAAAAGAGCTCTGTATTTTGATAATCTAAAACAAAAAACAGAGTTTAAATTGCCAAAGGCCCTGGATATGATATTTACATTTCATGTTTATGTAGACATATGTGGTGAAGACAAAATGAAAAAAAAACCTTGAAGCTATGAAACCCACTTTTTTCAATTGATGTTCAATCAAGCAATCAATCAAAATAAAAGTTACCTTAAAAGTCCCATGTTATTTTGTTAACTACTCATCCTGTTACCAAGCTTAGGTTTGGCTGCTCTCTGTTCAAAAGCCAATGCTTGAGAGACAAATGTTGGTGTGAAAAGAAAGCTTGCTTTATTCAGGAAGCCGACAACCTAGGGGGAAGTTGTACTCATGTCCAAAAACAACTCCCAGTTGCTGATCAGGGAGCAAGAGCTTTCCAAATGAGGATTTTCAGGGTTGTATGTGTGGGAAGAGGGGGCTATATGCAAAGCAGCACAGTCAGCTCTGAAAATCATTTTGAAATTGACCATGTGATAGTCTGATCAGCATCATCTTGATTGTTTTAATACAGTTATTTTGCAGTTTCAGGATCAGTTTATTCCCATTTCCTTGAGACACGTTCCAAAATTGTCATGGAGCAACTTATGTCATGACTACAGTCTGTTCATCCTGTAGTTAACTTTCTTCTGCCTGGTGGGGTTTCAATACCTGCAAAACAACTCAAAGAATATGACTCAGAATATTATCTATTATCCTTGAGGAAGAACTAAAGGCCCCTGACTTTGGTTAAGAGCTAACTATTATTATTTTGTCTTGTTTGAGTTCTTTCTTTTGTTTCTGTATTTTCTCACTTCTATGATTAAGTTTTTCTACAGAGAAGAGACAGGCTGAGGACATGAGGGGTCTATTCTGGGAAGGCCCCATAGTGTCCTGTTCCATTACAATCCAACCAAGTTATCTTTAATCTTTCTTAGTTCCTTTACTTCTGTTCATATATTAAATTTTTAGTACCTAGTCTAGAGTTGCTTTTCTTTTCTGAATATGTATTTGGGTGACTAAATCCAGCTATTTATGATTAATTATCTTTTAAACCCCAAACAATTTCCAAACCTAAACTTCTAACTATAAATCCTTTCTTACATTCTAGATAGGTATATCTTATTATTGTCTTGTTTTATTTTCTCTATCATCTATCTAATATTAACATTTTCAATTAGCACCAAGTTCCTTATTTTTATTCTATCCATAGTTGTTCCTTTCCTAGGCTTCCATATATGAGTTAACTAACCACTTTTCAAGAAAAAAAAAAAATCATTGATTTATCTTTAATTCACCCACCAAGTCCAATGAATTGGCAAATTCTAACTCCACAATTTCTCTTAAATGACCAACTTCTTTCCATTGCACTTTTGTTGCATGATTCCCACATTGACATCTTCAATAATCTTTTACCTAATATCCCTGTGTCTAGTTTTGCCAAACCCACATCCATCATTCATCAATAGCCAGTGATTTTAAAAAATCAGAATGAGAGAATTTCCTCCCTCTTTCTTGTAAGATATGCCTTCTGTCTTTATCTTTGTCTTCATCAATGTCTTTATCTTGTACCCCAGGCTTCTACACTTCACCTCTATTGCCTAACTTTGGACCCTTCAGAATTTCAAATTCATGCATCTCTTGAATGCTCACCCTGAAATGTTTCTTATAATGTTAACATTATTTACTGTCTTGTGTTATTCAGCACTCTCTCCTCAAATATTGTCTCAGTGAAACTCTCACACACCATCAGTTCTGAAGTATCCATTTAGTTATGCATTATGACATCACCCAACTATCAAAGCTGCATAGCATTCTTATTACCTTTATTTACTCATTATCTGTACCTTTATTTTAAAATATAGTTTCCATGAGAGCAAAGATTTCTTTACTTTTTACTGAATTCTCAGTGTCTAGAAGAATGCTTAGCACATATAGCTGACATTCAATACTTATGAGTTGAGTGAATAAATAAATAAATGGATGAGTAGGAGCTATTTGGATATTTACATACTTTGCTTACTTTTATTACTTAGTTCTCTTAGGATGAAAATTTTACCCACCAACCCCACTTCCGATTCCTTCACATAATCATCATCATCCAAAAATTTAGATATTTCAAAGACCATTGTACATATTTTATAATGTGAATAATATTCCTTGAAAACTTGGAGACATGTAGATAGATATATATATAATACTGTTATTTAATTATTGTCATACTGTGAGCTCAAAGAGTGTGATTTTTTTACATGTCTTTAATTGTCTTTGTGTAATATGTGGTACCAATACCATAAGATACATAGTCAATATTTTATAACCATATTACTAACTTTTAAAACCTGTAAGATTAAAATAGTTTAAATATTTTCTACTTTCATATATGCTATTAAAGAAATGTGACAATTATTGTCATATTGTTAATTTTCTTCAAGGATGACTTTGGAACTTAAACATTTTAACTGAAGAAAACAGTTGAACTTTGGTTTGCAGTGTTCACTGGGATTTGAGAGGTCCTAATAATTATCCTATTTTTTTTTCTGATAATTACCAATTTGAGACAAGAACAAAAAATAGAGATGATACAACATGCATTCTCAGTTTTATTACTTTACATATCTAAGTACCAATTTCTTCATTTAACATATGAAAAGATCAGCAATTATCAGAAAATGAAGGTTATGAACAAAACAAGTTCTGTAGAAATCAGTTTCCCCACAAGTAATATGGAAATAATATTATTAATTACCTCCTGAGATTACTTTGAGAATTAAATGAGTTCAATCATGTATAACACTTAAATTCTGAAAAAATAAAGAAAAACAAGTCATGGTCTCTGTCTTAGTTTAGTAATGGAGATGGATATTGATTTATTTAAAGAGATTTTGAGATGGTCATTCAAAATTGACAGGTATAAAAATCATATCAAATAGGTAGTGATTAATTTCATCTAAGCTTCTCAGAAACCAAGGAAGCAGTCTGACCAAATTCTAATGTAGAAAAACTTAAAAACAACCTGTTTTTAAATTTGACATAGATAATTTAGGACAAATTTAAAAATACAACATTTATATATTTGGATAATAAACTTTTCAATGTAGTTACCCAAATATTGGACACCCTCAACATATTAATATATAAACACATATTGAATAAACATATAACTGATCTACCTTAATTGAATAATCATTTTAAAAATTAAGTTATTTATTTTAATTGGTGGCTAATCACTTTACAATACTTTTGCCATACATTGACATGAATCAGTCATGGGTGTACATGAATAATATTGATACATAAAATTTTTCCTGTACCTTGAATTCAGACAGTTGTCTAAAAATGCTACTTTTGACTACCTCTGCCTGGGTTAGAAACATAACAATGTACCATGTTATCATCTTTGGACATGATCCAGCATAGAAAGAATCCATTCATATGACCTACTCTTTCCTTTCAATTTTCCTATTGCTCACTGTGCTCTCATCCTTACTTCTGCTCTATTCTCATTCACTATCTTATTTTGTCATATTAAGCATCATAGAGAGTAGACAAAGGCAAAGTTGGAAGCTTTCCAGGTTAGTATCAGCCATTTAAAGTTGAGACAGATTTAGTTTATTCTTCAAAGGGACAGGTGCAAAGACAGATATTCACATGGAGACCTCAGAACTCTTTTCAGAGGGTCACTACAATACTGCCAGCTTTAGTGTTAAAAAAAAAAAGGAGAAATATATATAATGCAAAAAGATTTTCAACAGCTCCTTAGAGAATATCCTATTTTGAAGGCAAACATTCTCCATCCCAGCAATGATTTAAAATCTCCTATGGAACTTATAGTAAATACATATTCAAAGACTGAATTGAATACTATAAATCAGTATATCTCAAAAGGAGCTTGGACTTCTGTATTTTTAGAAAATTCAATAAGTTCAGAGACACTCTGAGAATGGGGATCTCTGAAAGCAGTCTTTGGGCTAGATTATTAAGGAAAAAGTATGGTATTTGCATGTGGACTTCCCAGGTGGCTCAGAGGTAAAAAATACACCTGAAAATGCAAGACAGACAGGTTCCATTTCTGGGTTCGGAAGATCCCCTGTAGAAGGAAATGGTAATCCTCTCCAGTATTTGTGCCTGGGAAATCCCAAGAACAGAGGAGCCTGGAGGGCTGCAGTCCATGTGATGGCAAAGAGTCGACATGACTGACGGAGCACATATGCATGATATTTGCAAAATATTGCTTACATTATAAAGAAGAAACCTCAGTAACTTAGAGACTTGTGCTAATACAGGAGCAATGAAAGAGATATTTATGTTTTCTAGGACAAAGTTTATTCACTCATAGATAGAATTAACAGGTTAATATTTTATAATGTCACATTAAGTCAAATACTTAAATCAGCATGGCTGTATATTAGCATTATCTATCTTAGTATTTACTGAAGAAAGACAAAATTTCTAAGATATATATATATACACACATATGTATATGTATATATGTATGTCTATACATATGTGTGTGTGTGTATATATATATATATATATATATATGTCTGAGAGTAAGAAACCTGAGTTCAAGTAGCCTTCTATTCTAACCTCCTGTACAATTACAGATAAATCACTTTAAAAATAATCATCATAATCATCAGTTACTTCACTCCGGTTTATGGTCTTTGATATCACCTACTCAAGTACACTTTCTCTACACTCCAATTAGGTGAGGTCACTGAATAATTACTGTAATCAACTTACCTCATCTACAAATCTATAAATTAACGGATGGAGGCAGAGCAAGCAAGGTATTCAGTGTCAGTACAGAAACAATAAATGGAGAGCTACATGTATATGTAGAAACTCAGATAAACAGCTTTAGTAGAACATTAAATGTGAGAGGGAGGGTAGTATATCAATATTTCTGAGCATGGAGAAAGGAATAACTACCTCATCCAGGGTCATGATGGACATTTAATGACTACTTCCTAAAGAAGGTGGTACTTGAGGTCAGACATTGGGGTTACTCAAGAATGTAGGAAGGATATTCTTGAAATTGTCAGGTAGAAAAATTCTGGGCCATTTTGATGTATATTAGTATATTTATCTGAGAACTTTCTGTGTAAAATAAAATAGTGGAAAAGACATTAAGGTCAAATAATTACAGTTTCAAAATGGCAGCTCTTTTGAGTTTATATTAATACTTGAAGTACCAAGAAGTTACTGAAAATCTTTAAGCAGTTAAGTCACAAACTATAGCTCTGGTAGTATTATGAATGGTAGTATTATGAACAGTGAAATTATTCTGGTTTCCATCATGGTATGCTAAGTTGTTTTAGTCATGTCCAACTCTTTGCGACCCTATGGTCTATAGCCAGCCAGAGTCCACTGTCCATGGGAATTTTCAGACAAGAATACTGGAATGGGCTGCCATGCTCTCCTCCAAGGGATCTTCATGAACCAGGGGTCAAACCTGCATCTCTTGTATTCTTGCACTGGCAGGTGGGTTCTTTGCTACTAGTGCCATCTGGAACTCTTATTAAATATTGGGAGACTGAACTGTCCTCATTATTAATGGCTTATAATTCCAGGTACTAATCATAATTATCTTTCTAATTCTGCTAAACCTATAACATCTATAATGTATGCAGTCTCTGGCTCTGAAACCCATATGCCTGGAAAATGTTAGGACTGTAAGCCTTCCCTGTGGTCCTGTGAAGATTTTAAGCCACACATTATGGGTAGAAATGAAATTAAAATATTAACATTTCTGAAAGGCTATTGTTCTAGAACAGTAAAAATTCAGGCAATACTGGTAGTTTTATAGCTTTATGGTTTTTTGACCATGTGATAAGGAAGGAAAATATTTCTTATTAGAGACCTAAGAAACAGCATGCAACATATAGGCTCAATTTTTACTTTAGAGTAGAAAATAAGAACATCATTTGAGAATCCTCAAGTTTTCTTTTCTCCATCTCACCAGTTGCTTTCCAAACAGCTTTACATATATTTCAAAGCAGAATTTATGAATTCTTGTTTCTATCCAATCCCTTTTATTTGTTTTTTGATTTTTTTTTCTGTAATGTTCCTTTCCCCCTCCTTTCATTTCACCAGTTCTAACTCTGAAAAAACATGTAACTATGGCTTATCAGATGGGTTATAGAGATAGTACTAAAAACCATATAAATTGTATGCAAAGTCCAGCCCTAACAAGAATGATATAAATTTACAAAGAGACACCAGTGTTAGACTATTTCAAATAAGTATCTGAATATATGGCTACAACCTATCTGGGGAGGCTAAGATACTAGTTGTATCATGAATAAGTCACAAGTTCTGATTTACTAAGAGATAAAGAATACTAAGAAATACCCTCTTAAGTTCCTGAAACTTGTATATTTCAGTCAATCTTGTAATTAATAATCATAATTCTCCAATCAGTTAAGAACTGTGGAAGCTGTTGGTGCTACTTAATAAGAATTTCTGGTTTACTGTTATTCAAAAATGCTTCCTACAACTTTCTCTTTGACTGGAACTATATGACCAGTTTGGGCCAAAGAATTGTGGATGGAAATACTCAAGTAATGTTTGGCCAGAGTATTTGAATGTGAGTATAAGACCCTCCAGAGATATTTTTTTCCTTCTGTCACTTCAACTGGCAATATTTCTGATAGTGGCTACTTCATTAATTGATTTTTAAAGTCAAATCATTGCAGAAAACTTAGCTTCTCTGTGACAAATACCTTGCCTAAATACAAATACCTTGTACTTCATTAAGTACAAATATAACTATATACAAAAGACCCAAAGACAATAGTAGATGAAAATTCACCAGATGGTATCATTGTTAGGTTGGAAAATTGTAGGGTTGTTTTCCTCTTATTGTTGCAGTTCTTAATTTTCCAAATTTTATTTAATGATTATAACATCCTTCCTATTAGAAAAATGTAATTTAAAAAAATATGTTGTTCTTTTAATCATCTTGGCACTGCAGTGACTTGCTGAATTAGAATTATATAGTAGACATCTATTTTATATTGTGTGCTCTTTGCATATTTATTCAGTAACTGTCCTTTATCTACTTTAAATCATTTTGTGCAACAATCAAGCATAATATTTTTCTATGAAAATAGGCAATTTATATAGTCCGACTCTCCAAAGAAATAGAACAAATAAAATGCATGTGTATGTATGTAGAAAGAGAGAGAGATTTATTTTAAGGAATATTTTTAATTTTTTAACATTATTTAATATTTAATGTTAATATTTAACATTATTTTAAAGAACGTATTTCACATGACTATGAAGGCTGGCAAGTCCAAATCTGCAGGGTAAGCCAGCAGTCTGGAAACCCAAGAAGGAGCCAGGGTTAAACAGTTCAAGCCTGAAGGCTATCTACTGGCAGAATTACTTTTGCTCAAGGGAGGTCAGTCTTTGTTCTATTAAGACTTCAGCTTATTGAATAAAGCCCACTCACATTATGGAGGGCACTCTGCTTTATTCAAAGTCCACTGATTTAAGAATTAATCTCATCTGAAAAGAAAAAAACACCCTCACAAAATATCCATAATAATGTTTGACCAAATATTTGGGTACTATGGCCCAGGCAAATTTACATATAAAATTAACTACCACCATTAACTGTCATTATCAGACCACAACTCCTTTATCCCCTCGTAAATTATATGTACCAGGAGTACATATAACTGAAGTACAACTTTGAGAACTAGTGTCAATACCAAGATCTTTTCAGAATTTCTCCTTGTGAATTCCTAGGTTTTAAAACTTGTAAAATCTAAGATTAATCTTTCCCACCCTCCTCAAAATGAAGTCAATCCACCAAGGTCTATAAATACGGAAAGAGAAAGTTTCCTGATAATATTGTTTCAGCTGATAGATCTAACTGTAATTTAAGCCACTGAACTATTATGACTGTTTATGATGTAGTGTAAACAGGTCATTCTGACAAATATTATATAAACCAAAATCCCTTTTTTGCATATACTTGTTAGAGTTGGATTTCTGTCACTTACAATCATGCATGCGTGCTAAGTTGCTTCAGTTATGTATGACTCTGCGACCTATGGATTACAGCCTGCCAGATTCCTCTGTCTATGGGGATTCTCCAGATAAGAATGCTGGAGTGGGTTGCCATGCCCTCTTCCAAGGGATCTTCCCAACCCAGGGATCAAACATGCATCTTATGTCTCCAGCATTGGCAGGCAGGTTCTTTACCACTAGTGCCACTTGGGAAGCCCCACTTATCATCAAAGAGTCTTAAATATAGCAGTGATTTAATCTAGCTATTTCCGCCTTAATAAAGTCATGGCAGAGCTATCAGTCAGAAATTTGGGGTAATATTTTGTCTGTGAGGTGTTAGTCCCTCAGTCAAGTCTGATTCTTTGTGACTCCATGGACTGTAGCCCACCAGGTTTCTTCGTCCATGGAATTCTTCAGAAAGGAACACTGGAGTGGGTAGAAATTTCCTTCTCTAGAGGATCTTCCCATTCAATCCCAGAGATCAAATGTGGGTCTCCTGTATTGCAGGCAGATTCTTTACCATCTGAGTCACCAGGTAAGATAAAATCTCAGACACTGTTGTTACTGCATGTCTCATGCCTACATTTATTAGTAAAATATTCTCATTGAATGCCTACAATATCTGTGGTATTAAGATCATGAGCTCTACTATTTGAATCTTTGCATGCATGAAATTACCAGAGAATCCCCATTTCAAAAACTTTGACATTAATTATCTTTACTACATAAGATATTAGTCTTTCTATCAAAGAGCAACTTAACAAAATTAGTTTGAATTTTCTTTTTAAAATATTTAAGTTACTTAAAATATCTACCTATTCCTGGGCAGCACACATGTTCCATGCCCTCTTAAATAGAATTGAGGAAACTGTTGATTATGTTGTGACTAGTCTACAGAAACTCAAATGTAATAGAATAGAAACCACTGTTACCTGCAGAGTTTGTGAATTAAAGCATACTATACCAGCTGTGTCTGATGATTCAGAAAACAATAGGTCAGCATTTGCCAATCATTAAGAAATAAGACTTGTAAAGCACAGCATTATGCCAGAACAACCATGTGAAAGATTATTATACACAAATTCAAAAAGGCAAGTTGTAGACTATTGATAATTATAACAGCAATAACTTTCAGTTCAGTTCAGTCGCTCAGTCATGTCCAACTCTTTGTGATGCCATGGACTACAGCATGCCAGGCTTCCCTGTCCATCACCAACTCCCAGAGCTTACTCAAACTCATGTCAATCAAGTCGATGATGCCATCCGACAATCTCATCCTCTGTTGCCCGTTCTCCTCCCACCTTCAATCTTTCCCAGCATCAGGGTCTTTTCAAGTGAGTTGGCTCCTCACATCAGATGGCCAAAGTATTGGAGTTTCAGCTTCAGCATCAGTCCTTCCAATGCATATTCAGGACTGATTTCCTTTAGGATGGACTGGTTGGATCTCCTTGCAGGCCAAAGGATTCTCAAGAGTCTTCTCCAACACCACAGTTCAAAAGCATCAATTGTTCAGTACTCAGCTTTCTTTATAGTCCAATTCTTACATCCATACATGACTACTAGAAAAACCATAGCTTTGACTAGATGGACCTTTGTTGCTAAAGTAATGTCTCTGCTTTTTAATATGCTGTCTAGGTTGGTCATAAGTTTTCTTCCACAGAGTAAGTGTCTTTTAATTTCATGGCTACAATCACCATCTGCAGGGATTTTGAAGCCCAAAACAATAAAGTCTTTCACTGTTTCCATTGTTTCCCTATTTATTTGTCATGAAGTAATGGGACCGGATGCCATGATTTTAGTTTTCTGAATGTTGAGCTTTAAGCCAACTTTTTCACTATCTTCTTTCAGTTTCATCAAGAGGCTCTTTAGTTCCTTGCTTTCTGCCATACGGGTGGTGTCATCTGTGTATCTGAGGTTATTGATATTTCTCCCAGCAATCTTGATTCCAGCTTGTGCTTCATCCAGCCTGGCATTTTGCCTGATGTACTCTGCATATAATTTAAATAAGCAGGGAGACAATATTCAGCCTTGACATACTCCTTTCCTGTACTGGAACCAGTCTGTTGTTCCATGTCCAGTTCTAACTGTTGCTTCTTGACCTGCATACAGATTTCTTAGGAGGCAGATTTCTCAGGTGGTCTGGTATTCCCGTCTCTTTAAGTATTTTCCACAGTTTGTTGTGATCTACACAGTCAAGCCCATTGGTATAGTCAATAAAGCAGAAGTAGCTATTTTTCTGGAACTCTCTTGTTTTTTAGATAATCAAGGAGATGTTGGCAATTTGATTTATGGTTCCTCTTCCTTTTCCAAATCCAGCTTGAACATCTGGAAGTTCATGGTTCATGTACTGTTGAATCCTGGCTTGAAAATTTTGAGCATTGCTTTGCCAGAGTGTGAGATGAGTACAATTGTGCAGTAGTTTGAATATTCTTTGGCATTGCCTTTCTTTGGGATTGGAATGAAAACTGACCTTTTCCAGCCCTGTGACCACTGCTGAGTTTTCCAGATTTGCTGGCATATTGAGCACAGCACTTTAACAGCATCTTCATTCAGGATTTGAAATAGCTCAACAGGAATTCCATCACCTTCACTAGCTTTGCTCATAGTGATGCTTCCTAAGGCCCACTCGACTTCGAATTGCAGGATGTCCTGCTCCAGGTGAGTGATCATACCATTGTGGTCATCTGGGTCATGAAGATCTTTTCTGTATATTTCATCTGTGTATTCTTGCCACCGCTTCTTAATATCTTTTGCTTCTGTTAGGTCCGTAACATTTCTGTCCTTTATAGTGCCCATTTTTGCATAAAATGTTCCCTTGGTATCTCTAATTTTCTTGAAGAGATCTCTAGTCTTTCCCATTCTACTGTTTTCGTCTATTCCTTTGCACTGATTGCTGAGGAAGGCCTTCTTTTCTCTCCTTGCTAGTCTTTGGAACTGTGCATTCAAATGGGTATATCTTTCCTTTTCTCCTTTGCATTCAGCTTCTCTTCTTTCCTCAGTTATTTGTAAGGCCTCGTCAGACAACCATTTTGCCTTTTTTCATTTCTTTTTCTTGGGGATGGTCTTGATCACTGCAATAACTTTAATAACAATCTTAAAACAGCTTCTGATTGCTCATTATTCTAATATGTATTGTCACAATGGGCTCTCACAATAACTGTATTTTATAGTTGGAATATGTTTCTTGCTTTAAGACCTGCTTTAGTCCACATATGAAACTACATCATTCATATATGTATCCTGAATTAATTCTGTCCTCTAATCAGCAGTTGCAATTTAAGGAATCAAAGCTCACAACCAGTACTACAGGGTCTTGGGTTAACCCAGTGGCTACCCTGCTCCATATTTATATTATCTCTATTATGGGACAACTCTTTTCTACTTATTAAATTCCAGGTCAACCAATTCAGCTTTCTGACTTGCCTAACACCATGGTATAACACTTTTTTGCCTTAATTCTTAAAGGACTAAACCCCAACCCTCTATGCAGGTTTGTGCTGCCTGAAGCCAAATCTTGCTGCCCCTAGCATAGTGGTATAAAGCGTGAATTTCAGAATGAGATAGATTTGGTATTAGACATTTGAACACTGGGTGTATCAGTCTTATCTGTAAAATAAAAATAACTAGTTTTTGCCTCATTTTTAAAGGATATGATAATTCTATTGTGCTTAGTGCAATACTTGGTATAATGAGGCATTATTATAGTAATAACAATTAATTACCAGTTGTTAATACTAGCAGTTAGTAGGCTTCCCTGATGGCTCCGATGGTAAAGAATCTGCCTGCAATGCAGGAGACCCAAGTTAAACCCCTTGGAGAAGATGCCCTGGAGAATGGAATGGCAAGCCCTCTGCCTGGAGAATTCCATGGACAGAGAAGCCTGGTGAGCTACAATCCATGGGTCAGACATGATTGAGAGACTAACACTAGAACAATTAATAGTAGCAATTTCCCATTTTTGTCCTTTATCTATGTACTATCACTTTAGTTTACTGCTGAGTGTTTCTTAGGACAACTATGTCATTAGCCTGTTACCTTTTATGTTACCATATTTACTGGATTATATATGTTCATATTGTCTTAATGAATTGTCATGAGTTAATATAGTCTAGCTCCACACTAACCCCACTCATTGAATATGTTGTATTTCAAAATCTATCTTCTCTGGACTATTTCCTAGCCTACCTTAAACTGAAGGTTTATAGATAGTATAAATAATAACTTAGAAAATTATTTGATATATGTATATATATTTATCTATCTATACATATACACATATATATAATCATATAGAGATTAACTCATGTATACAAAGTTACATACAAATGAGTCCTGAATTTGTGAGAACATTGTAGACAAATAATTATTTTCTCCTTATTATTTAATGTACTAGAACCTGCGTACTTCTTAAAATGCAAATCACAAGAAGTTAAAAATTAACCTAAATGAAAGTGGATATTATGCTGCAAGCAAATAGGATAAAATGTGTAACGTGTTAAATATAAAAGTTTCGTTAGAAACAATTTAGTCTCTTTAAAAACAATATAATTATTATTACATATTCACATTCAGCCATCAAACTCAAATCACTGCTTAGTTTAATTCATTTACACAGAATACTTAAATCAACAGAATATAAATGGTATGCAGATTTTGTATATATCTTGTGTGTTCAATTAAAAAATGTTAAAGGAAAATTCTTAAACTACATAGTAAACCTTTAAAAACTGCTTTAAGACAGTTTTCCTATAATGTCCTGTGGTTCATTCAATAGCAAGTGTTTATAACTCCATATTTATAAAGCATTGTCAGGGATGAATTGATCATTCTAAATAGCTCATTAAAAACTGCATTTCTAAGTGATTAACTTTAAGTTTTTAAAAGGTGCAAGTTTTATATTTTGTTAATTTTTCTTGAAATACTTCTAATATATGCTAAAGTTCTGGCTTTCAAAATTAATGTATAACAAAGTTATCATAACCTTCCATGTACTTTCTCTGTTATTTATCTGAAAATGGAAAGAAAACCCTAAGCCACTTTGGCCTAATTTATTTTTTAAAACTGCAGCCAGTAGTGCTCTACTTCCTAAAGTAGACTAGATAATGATTGTTCTGTCAATCTGATTTTTCAGTATCCACATAATTACATTCAAAGATAAATGTGATACACCAGTGTACGTGGAAAATTGAAATTTTAGTTGGATAGCTTACAGTTGAAAGACTCTGGTTATTGGTGACCCTGTAACTTCTAAAATAGACAAGACAATATAATTCCCCTTCTCTCTTCTTCCCAGCTGGTATATTTCTTGTACTGGTCCTAGGTCCTTTAGAACAAACTGTGATTTCTGTTAGGGAGTCCAGAACTCCACCATTTGTTATCCTATCGTCATGTTTCATGGCACCAGTAGCAGAAGCATAGTGAATTAAAGCAATAGTGGGGATATAATATTCATTAATAATTATAAATGAACTCTAGATGGGCCAGTAATATTTTCATTATTATGTGTAATGGTAGAAATTTTTATTAATTGTTCATTTGATACCTATCATTTACACATCATCAAGAAAGAGCATACAGATATATAATTGGAAGTTCTAAAGCAACACTTTAAAATGTGAAGAGAAACTAAGGATTATGATTGAAAATAAGGAAACATGGAGACAACAGATTCTATTGGCAATGTGATTGGCAGAACCTACTTTGATTAAACAAAAGTCAAAATATGATATAAACTAAAAAAAAAAAACATTTTTTAAAAGGGTAAAATTACCATGAGGATATTTTTGTGTCCATTTAATTTTTTTTTTAGAGGCAAAAATAAAGATTGATGCAGTTTGGCTTGTGCTCAGAATAAGAAAAGCATAATTTTCCTCAGTTTGAGCAGGCTATTATTGATTTTGATGTGGGTATCATAGGAATTTTTTAATTTATTTTTTCATGGGAGGAAAATTGTTTTACAATGTTGTGTTGGTTTCTGCTGTGCAACAATGCGAATTAGCCATAATTATATATTTATCCCCTCCTTCGGGGGCCTTCCTCCCCTCCCCTCTTCCCACCCTCTAGATCATCACAGAGCTACAGGCTGGGATTCCTGTGTTATACAGCAACTTCCCTTCAGCTATGTATTTTACACATGATGGTGTGTATATGACAGTGCTGTTTTCTCCATTGTTCCCACTCTCTCTTTCCCCTCCTGTGCTCACAAGTCTGTTCTTTATGTTTGTGTCTCCATTACTTTGAAGCTGGATCTCCTAAAATCTCTATTCAGTTTAGTTCAGTCAGCTCGTCATGTACAACTCTTTGCAACCCCATGGATTGCAGCACGCCAGGCTTCCCTGTCTTGCAACTTCCAGGCTTCCGACTTCAAATGGTATGGTCATGGACTGGTGAAATACATGACAGGTCAGGGCAGAAGATGAGGCTATCATTCAGACAACTCAGATCCCTTTTCCATGAAAATGCTCAAGAAATGAAAGATGGTCAAGATATTCTATTTATTTAACTTATATGAAGAGTACATCATTCAAAATGCCAGGCTGGATTAATCACAATCTGGAATCAAGATTGCTGGGGGAAATATCAACAACCTCAGGTATGCAGATGATACCACTCTAATGAAAAAAAGTGCAGAGGAACTAAAGAGCCTCTTGGTGAGGGTGAAAGAGGTGAGTGAAAAAGCTGGCTTAAAACTCAACATTCAAAAAACTAGTATCATGGCATCTGGTCCCATCACTTCATGACAAAGGGTGGGGGGGATGTGGAAACAGTGACATATTTTCTTGAGTCACAAAAGCACTTCAGATGGTAACTGCAGCCATGAAATTAAAAGACACTTGCTCCTTGAAAGAAAATCTATTACAAAACTGGACAGCATGTTGAAAAGCAGAGGCATCACTTTGCTGAGAAAGGTTCATATAGTCAAAGCTATGGTTTTTCTAGTAGTCATGTATGGATGTGAGAGTTGGACCATAAAGAAGACTGAGCACCAAACAATTGATGGTTTTGAATTGTGGTGCTGGAGAGGACTCCTTTGAGCAGCAAGGAGATCAAACCAGTCAATCCTAAAGGAAATCAGTCCTGAATATTCATTGGAAGGACTGATGCTGAAGCTGAAACTCCAATACTTCGGCCACCTGATGTGAGGAGCCAAATCATTGGAAAAGACTCTGATGCTGAAAAAGACTGAAGGGAGAGGAGAAGGGTCAATAAAGGATGAGATGGTTGGATGGCATCACCGACTCAACGGACATGACTTCTAGCAAACTCTGGGAGATAGTGAAGGGTAAAGAAGCCTGGCATGCTGCAGTTCATGGGGTCATAGTCAGACATGACAGTGATTGAACAAAAACAACAATCTCTCTTTTCAGAGCACTTCAGTTGATTAATTATTAAGAAAGATAATTTAAAAAATATATATATATATATCATCCTTCACTAACCTCCAAATGGACAGAGTTCTAAAATATGAGATATAATTTCATAATGCATTTGGGAGAGGATTTCAAGAAGTTTTCAGCTAGATGATAGACTCACTTGGTGTTTTCATTAAGACAGTCTGGGAAGATCCAGGCAATATTTTTCCTTCTTTTCTTTCAGGAAAACCAAGCTACTAAACAGACAATGGAGAGCCTAGAAAAACTCTCCTCCAAGATAGTGACATGCAGATTCCTTAGTCTTGGATGCAGAGGAAATATAACCGATTGATGGGACAGTAGGCTCAAGAACGAGATCATTGCAAAGTTGTATTTGTAGTGGTATTAAAGGGAGGTGGTGGTGGTGGTAAATGGAGGTGATGATGGTGGTGATAGTGACAGTGGTATTTAGAACAGATGTGGAGTCTGCAGAGTGGAAATGAATTCTCCAAAAATATATTTCATATGCTAGTAATCATATAAGACAGAGCATATTTACTGGTGACCCCAAAAATGAGAACTTAATGGATATTTGATTGCACTTCATTCACATTTAAAGGAAAGTAAAGCTTGAGTATTTTGATCAATATGATCTCTCTGAAGGCTCCAAGCTATTTTTGAATGATTACCAAAATTATAGAAACACATGCTGGTTCTAAATTAGACTGTCTACTGCATTACTGTGCCTACAAACACACATACATGTAAATATACTTCAGTATTCAATAATCAGAATTTTAGTGTGAAAAATTAAAAGGAGACTAAACTATTGTTTAGTCTCAGTTTAACATTGTCCATTGGTATTAAAGTGGAAATAAAATTCTTTGGTTTGGAAGAAAGTGAAGTCACTCAGTTGTGTCCAATTCTTTGTGACCCCATGGACTGTAGCCTACCAGGCTCCTCCATCCATGGAATTTTTCCAGGCAAGAGTACTGGAGTGGGTTGCCATTTCCTTCTCCAGGGGATCTTCTTGACCCAGGGATCGAACCCAGGTCTCCCGCACTGCAGGCAGATGCTTTACCTTCTGAGCCACCAAAGGACAGTTTTGGAAGAGAGATGCCTTTTTAAATTAATGTTATAAAGCTTATACTATTTTGTTTTAGATAAATATGGCAAAAGAGGAATAGAACTATACAATCTGGAACTGATACTAATCCACTGTGTTCAGGAAGAACATTAAACTAGTTTGATTCCGTTTAATGGCATCTGAAATCTCACTTACCCAAGTACTCAGTGACTTCCTGTATCTCTTTGCTATGTTAAATATACTACATTTGGCCCTTTGTGATTGCATTTTAAGTGGAGTTTTTCACTTAAATAAAATCTGGATCAAAGTATTTAATTACAAGTATTGAAATGTATTGAAATTTTATCAACAAAATTGATGAATTATCAGTTAATTGTTCA
The DNA here is from genome assembly GCF_032452875.1 of Bos javanicus. Classification (NCBI taxonomy): domain Eukaryota; kingdom Metazoa; phylum Chordata; class Mammalia; order Artiodactyla; family Bovidae; genus Bos; species Bos javanicus. The sequence goes on along the minus strand of NC_083870.1, from coordinate 72,141,967 downwards.
GAAAACCACACACCATTTTAGATAAGCCCACTAGCTAAAACAGCTCTATATAAATACTATAAATAAGTGAATTTTAAATTTTCTTTGATATGCACTACATTATTACATACCATATCTTTTATTTCATGCTTTTTGCTATTTCTTTTTCACATTTATTTTACAACAACTAGAAATAAAGTCTCATTTTTATCCAGATAGATATTATACTATTTTTCCCCCCAAATATCTAATTCTTGTTAAGAATGTATAATGATATTCATGTCACTAAAGTGAGACTGCATATGGAATTCCATTAGCTTAAGGGAAGAAAGGGCTTCCCAGGTGGCATAGTGGTAAAGGAACCCGCCTGGCAATTGCAGGAGACTTAAGAGACACCGGTTTGATCTTTGTGTCGAAAGATTCCCTGGAGGAGGGCATGGCAACCCACTCCATACTCTTGCCTGGAGAATCCCAAGGACAGAGCAGCCTGGTGAGCTACAGTCCAGCATGGAGTCAGACACCACTGGAGCGACTTAACACGCACACATGCAAGGCAAGAAAATGATCTTAGTGTAAAGCTGAGAAATTTCAATCCCCCAAACAACCATATTTCCAAATTTCATACAGATGACATAAGATTGATAGTCAATCTCCTTATTTTTTTTTTTTACTCTTAAGTGATCAGGTGAACAGTATTAAAAGATCTTAGATGGAGCTTAAATTAATATTTCTATTATTATTAGGCATGAGAAAGAGGGAATGGTAGATTTAAAAAAAAATCTGAGTTTTTGCCTCTGAGTTATTTGTGCAAGGAGGAAAAATAAGCTCTGTATTTTAGCTGTCAAGGCAATTGCTCAAATATAATTTTGTGGTTGGGTAACTCAAGAATGGATTCGTTACAAAACTGATTTCTGGCATTTGCTGTTCAAAGTCCTGAATAGGAAGTCAGGATGCCTTGTTTCACAATGTGCATTTAAAAAACAATGTGGAAACAACAGCAATCTGCATCTCATCACTTTATTGGAATTCTAAGCAATTCTGCAGCCTTCCTCTGTTTAAAGCAGCACAGACTGCTGGGCTCCAGATGTTTGCAGGGAAGGGCATTTGCTTTCACCAACATTTTCCTGACCACAGGGGATTTCCAGTTGGCTCTGGACAAAAGCAACAGAGGTTTTGTGTTATTCCAGGTGTCACGCAGCTAACTTCTAGAGATGCTAGGCTTTTTATGTAGTCTGCTTATTGCTTAACCACCTTTCTATGAGCAGATTTCTTTAGTACACTCAGGCAGTTTGCAGAGCATGGCAATAAAATGCTTAAGTTAATATTATTAGGAAAATGTAAACACTGATTTGATAGATGTCATGAGTATACTCAAAGTACAGAATTGGTTGCAACAGAACAGCTGGCTACTTACTGATTTAAAAAGAGCAGAGAGGCTGAATGCACTGTCTTTTATCTACTGCTTTCTCCAGTAGAATTTGGAGATGTCCCTAGAGTATTGGTTCAGACACTTGCTAAGATGAAAGAAAGGATCTGTTATACAATTAATAGATATTTAGAACTTAAATACAAGTTCTGCTTCAATATAGTCTGTAATTTTTTAGCTGACTTTGATCTCTAGTCTTTTATCTAGTTATTTGATGGCACTAATTATTCATTAATACAATCATTTTATATGATATTTTATCATCATGCTCATCTCTAACTACATATTTAGTCCATGAAGGTTTTCAAATTTTATTTATTCTCAGAATGCTGCTTCTGTTTATTGACACTTTTATTTTTATTCTTATGGTTTGAGCTGGCCTATTCTTTCTGAGAATCTATTTTCAGTAGATTATTTTCTTATAAATTTCCTCATGGAAGGTTTCATCCTAGAGGTGACTTTTTAAAAATTTTTTAGAAAAATGCTTTCATTCATTTTAAAAATTCAGATGCCAATGTCAGTGATCAGTAAATGGAATGCTTAATTTCCTGTAGAGCATGCACACTGGCACTGTTTTGTTTTCTGATTAGGGCTAATTCTCTGCAGCCAGCATTCAAACTTTTAGATATTTAGTTTTCCTTCCTTCCCCAAACAACTAATAGATGGTAGAAAAGCTTATCAGAATTTGGTGCTCTGTTTTCTGAAACTCAAACAATGAGCAGTCTATAAGCCTTAACCGAATGTAAGTTCTTCTTTTCTTCAGTCAGCCACAGACAAAAAGAAGCTTATCCAAGACTCCATCAGATTCTGATTAAAAGTTTATTTCCCTCAACTAGCCTTTTTCTAAATCTTTATTCTTTTCTTTTGTTGGTTATCTACCATTATCTTCAGTACTCTCTTTTTAGGTAATTTTATTGTCTGGTCCTATGAATCCTACTGTGCCCTTTGAGAATCAGATACTTTTGAGACCAATGAAACACATTACAGGTCAGGATCTATTTTATTTGCCTTTGAGGAACTATGACCATTGAATGGAAGAAACCATCTTGACAGGCTCTAGCTGCTATATCTCTTTGGGAGTTAGAAAGTCTGAAGATGGAGCAATATCTCTGATTCTGCAACTCATTCCTGACCAAATGCCACTTGGTGCACCTGAAGTAGCTAATTTGATTCTCCAAAACATAAAATGTGCTTTTCCCATGGGCAGATCCTATTCAAAACAGATGAAATACATAAGCCCATGAGTTTTAAACTTCACAGTGCTAAAGTTCCTACAGTTTTGGTCTAATGAGTACATTTTGATTAAGATTATTTATGCAAGTATCTATTGTTAAGCTGAATTTTTTTATTCATTACATAGTGAATTATGGGTATTTCTCTCTTTTTTTTATGTGAAAATTGCAAAGGTTTAGAAGAGATAACATTATATGTAGGTTACAAATTATTTTAACAATGAAGCTTTAAAGTGTATATATACATATATATTAGAATCATAGGAGCCCAGAGTGCAAGAGAATGGAAAGACTATAAACTTTATACTATGAAATATTTTGATAAAAAAAGATGTCCTGAAGGTCGAGCATTTGCCTGGGTCACATTGCTTTTCAGTGTAAAATTTGATATTTTAACTTGAAACTGGATATTTTAACTTGAATCCTACTCAAAGGTCTAGTGTCATCTAAGTATATGGATTCACAAAATAAAAATATGATGATAAAAATTATAGAATGACTCTGTCCATGGGATTTCCTAGTCATAAATACTGGAATGGGATCCCATTTTTTTCTCCAGATCTTCCTGACCCAGGGATTGAATTGGAGTCTCCAGCATTATAGGCAGTCTCCTGCATTGCAGGTGGATTCTTTACAGACTGAGCCACCAGGGAAGCACCAGAAAATGACAATCAGAATAAAAAAACAAAGCCACCATCACTACAAGAACACCAAATGCTAGTATACTTGTGTAAATGTAGCTCTGTGTTCTGTATATATTTTTCAACCCAATAAATAATTGCAAAACAACAACAACAGACTTTTATTATAATAATGACATTACAGCAGTGTAGTCTGTGGTATGAACAAGACTAGCTTTAGAGATTTAGGGAAAGTCATGGCTTTATGACATGGATCACAGACTTGTCATGGTGAAGGAGCTTGCATAACTCAATGAAGCTATAAGCCATACCATGCAGGGCAACCCAAGATGGACAGGTCATCGTAGACAGTTCTGACAACATATGGTCCACTGAAGAAGGGAATGGCAAAACACTCCAGTATTCTTGCCTTGAGAACCCCATGAACAGTATGAAAAGGCAAAAATATAACACCACAAAATCACCTACTCAAAGAACATGAATGTGAGCAAACTCAGAGACAGTGAGTGAAAGGGAAGCCTGGCATGCAACAGTCTATGGGGTCACAAAGAGTCAGACATGATTTAGTGACAAACAACGGCAATGACAGTGACTTCTCTGTGTATACATAGTCAGCTTTAAAACAAGGAAGTTTGGTCAGATATCCAATGATATTTCATTCCAGTTTTGAGCTTCTGTAATTCAATGGTTCAGATCAGTTCAGCCACTCAGTTGTGTCTGACTTTTGTGACCCTATGGACTGCAGCTCGCCAGGCTTCATTGTTCATCACCAACTCCCAGAGCTTCCTCAAACTCATGTCTATCGGGTTGGTGATGCCATCCAACCATCTCATCCTCTGTCATCCACTTCACCTCCCATCTTTAATCTTTCCCAGCATAAGGGTCTTTTCAAATAAGTCAGTTCTTCGCATTAGGTGACCTAAGTATTGGAGTTTCAGCTTCAGTGTCACTCCTTCCAATGAATACTCAGGACTGATTTCCTTTAGGATGGACTCGCTGGATCTCCTCACAGTCCAGGGGACTCTCAAGAGCCTTCTGCAACACCACAGTTCAAAAGCATTGATTCTTTGGCTCTCAGCTTTCTTTATGGTCCAAGTCCTACATCCATACATGACTACTGGAAAAACCATAGCTTTGACTAGATGTACCTTTGTTGGCAAACAATGTCTCTGCTTTTTAATATGCTGACTAGTTTTGTCATAGCTTATCTTCCATGGAGCAGGTGTCTTTTAATTTCATGGCTGCAGTCACCATCTGCAGTGATTATGGAGCCCAAGAAAATAAAGTCTGTCACTGTTTCCATTGTTTCCCCATCTATTTGCCATGACGTGATGTGACCTGATGCCAGGATCTTAGTTTTTTGATTGCTATTTTAAACCAGCTTTTCACTCTCCTTTTTCACCTTCATCAAGAGGTTCTTCTTCAGTTTCTCTTCACATAAAGGTGATGTCATTTGCACATCTGAGGTTATTAATATTTCTCCTGGCAATCTTGGTTCCATTTTATGCTTCATCTAGCCTGGCATTTCACATGATATACTCTGCATATAAATTAAATAAGTGAGGTGACAATATATAGCCTTGACACACTCCTTTCCCTATTTGGAACCAGTCCAGGTTCCATGTCTGGTTCTAACTGTTGCTTCTTGATCTTCATACAGATTTCTCAGGAGGCAGCTGAGGTGTTCTGATATTCCCATCTGTTTAAGAATTTTCCACAGTTTGTTGAGATTCACACAGTCAAAGGCTTTAGCATAGTCAATGAAGCAGAAATAGTTGTTTTTCTGGAACTCTCTTGCTTTTTCTATGATCAAACAGATGTTGCCAATTTGACCTCTGGTTCCTCTGCCTTTTCTAAATCCAGCTTGAACATCTGGAATTTCTCAGTTCATGTAGTGTTGAAGCCTAGCTTGGAGAATTTTAAGCATTTCTTTGCTCGCATCTGAAATGAGTGCAATTGTGTGGTAGTTTGAACATTCTTAGGCACTGCCCTTCCTTGAGATTGGAATGAAAACTGACCTTTTCCAGTCCTGTGGCCACTGTTGAGTTTTCCAAATTTGCTGGCATATTGAGTGCAGCACTTTAATAGCATCATCATTTAGCTCAGCTGGAATTCTGTCACCTTCACTAGCTTTGTTCATAGTGATGCTTCCTCAGGCCTAATGACTTTGTACTCCAAGATGTCTAGGTAGTGAGTGATCACACCATGGTGGTTTTCTGGGTCATTAAGATCTTTTCTGTATACTTTTTCTTGTATTCTTGCCACCTCTTCTTAATATCTTTGGTTCTGCTAGGTCCATTTCTGTCCTTGATTGTGCCCTTCTTTGCATGTAATGTTCCCTTGGTATCTCTAATTTTCTTGAAGCAATCTTTAGTCTTTCCCATTCTAAGACTTTGACTGTGTGGATCACAATAAACTGTGGAAAATTCTGAAAGAGATGGGAATACCAGACCACCTGACCTGCCTCTTGAGAAATTTGTATGCAGGTCAGGAAGCAACAGTTAGAACCGGACATGGAACAACAGACTGTTTCCAAATAGGAAAAGGAGTTCATCAAGGCTGTATATTATCACCCTGTTTATTTAACTTATATGCAGAGTACATCATGAGAAACGCTGGGCTGGAAGAAACACAAACTGGAATCAAGATTGCCGGGAGAAATATCAATCACCTCAGATATGCAGATGACACCACCCTTATGGCAGAAAGTGAAGAGGAACTCAAAAGCCTCTTGATGAAAGTGAAAGTGGAGAGTGAAAAAGTTGGCTTAAAGCTCAACATTCAGAAAACGAAGATCATGGCATCCAGTCCCACCACTTCATGGGAAATAGATGGGGAAACGGTGGAAACAGTGTCAGACTTTATTTTTCTGGGCTCCAAAATCACTACAGATGGTGACTGCAGCCAATTAATTAAAAGACGCTTAAAAAAAAAAGTTACAAAAATTCAAATGTTAACACCTAAATAGTTTTAACATGATAATAAAACTAAAAAAAAAAAAAGAAGACGCTTACTCCTTGGAAGGAAAGTTATGACCAACCTAGATAGCGTATTCAAAAGCAGAGACATTACTTTGCCAACAAAGGTTCGTCTAGTCAAGGCTATGGTTTTTCCTGTGGTCATGTATGGATGTGAGAGTTGGACTGTGAAGAAGGCTGAGTGCCGAAGAATTGATGCTTTTGAACTGTGGTGTTGGAGAAGACTCTTGAGAGTCCCTTGAACTGCAAGGAGATCCAACCAGTCCATTCTGAAGGAGATCAGCCCTGGGATTTCTTTGGAAGGAATGATGCTAAAGCTGAAACTCCAGTACTTTGGCCACCTCATGTGAAGAGTTGACTCATTGGAAAAGACTCTGATGTTGGGAGGGATTGGGGGCAAGAGGAGAAGGGGACGACGGAGCATGAGATGGCTGGATGGCGTCACTGACTCGATGGACATGCGTCTGAGTGAACTCCGGGACTTGGTGATGGACGGGGAGGCCTGGTGTGCTGCGATTTGTGGGGTCGCAGAGAGTCAGACAGGACTGAGCAACTGATCCAATTCTATTGTAAAATGAAAATTTCCATAGAGTAAAACAAAATATAACTCAAAAATCCTTTTATTTCATCACTTCATTGGGAAAAATCAAGCCAGTTTTCTTAGCATAATTCAAAAATAAACATTAAAACTAAAAAGCAAAACATACACTCTCTCTATATATATGCATATACTGATATAGATAGGTAGATAAAGGATATATATATATATATATATATATATATATACAGAAAGATATCTCTCTATCTAAACAGAGAGCATAGAATATAAGCTTTGATTTTGATTTTAATGTTTTTTACTCATTTCTCTCCAGGTACAAATGTTTATATGAAGAGATCATACTATAGTTATATATATATAATACCACATATATAAAAACACTAAACTATATAAGTTCATTCTCACTCTTGATATTGTTAGATGAGAGGTGATAGGTTAACAGAATATCTAAGATATAAGCTTAGAAACAATATGCAGGATACAGAAAGTATTCATGTCTTAAATTCTTGGCTAATTACTTTCAAGATATTTGACCATCCAACCCAAGTTCAGGACATGTGTTTGAACAACTATTAACACTGGCGTATAGGTGGATATACGTGCAAGCTCCACATTTTATTGGCGTAATATAAAAATCAGTGCAACAGAAAATAACCCAATATATATGTTCCTGTTAACTCTGGAAAAACAGTCTGTCCCCTTATTTCAAACAGTGATAGACTGCACAGATTTCACAACACTGTTATGTTTCAACAATTCAGTATGAAAAATCAGGTTTTTGAACCTTATTATACAACTATGAGATAGATGATAAACTGAGAACAACAGGTTTGAAAAATATATTAAAGATTAAATGGATAAACAAACAATCACCCTGATCCTATTGCAGGCATGATTGGATCTTTTAGAGATGGCTATTGCTCCTGACCTTGTTGATGAACTTGTGAAACTGTCTCCTCCAGATGAAGGTGACGAGGTTGTTACTGATAGATACAAACAGAAGCAAGTAGTCGAAGATAAGTATAAAAATTCTATGGAGGTGCTCAGTAATGCTCTATAACACCTGTTAAAAATAAAAGCTCTGTCAAATAAATACACATAGAAGCGACCTCATAAAATACAAGCTGAAATCAGAGTTATGAATCTCCAAAAGACCCATATGTCACCTTATTCTCTTTGAATTGATATTTATCTCCCTGAAAGGAAAATATTAACACTTCTATTGTTTCAGATTCTTTCAAAATTCAGATCCACAGAAGTCAATGGGTAAATAATTTTGTAAAAACTGACAATATAGCTTAAAATGTATGACCCGTAAAAGTAGCAACACACACACACACACACACACATATATGTATATAATTGTTATTTTTCTAGTGATCTTAATATTCACTCTGTATCCTTTGATATGGGAATTAGGGAAGCTCTGACACTCACATCAGGTCACACAACTGATAAGATTTGAGGTTCCAAACCTCATCTTCTATCTATATTTCTTGGCTTGTTTTTTCACTTTATCTTTGTCCAATTTTAGTTAGCTAAATCATGATATTAAGTCCAGTTTGAAGGGTTGGATATAGTGATATTACCTTTAAAGGAGGGAGTGGTCACCTCTATGTAGAATATATTCCTGCCTATTTTCTATGGGTTAAGTAGTAACCATGAATACCATTCAGATATGTTCCTTCCACTCCAGTTGCTCAAATATATACTTAAAGTTGTGGAAAGCAGCTGTCAAGTGTAAGATCACTAAGTGTTCCCATAGTCAGTGGTCACTTTGGCATAACAATTAAGTCCAGAGCTTGAATTTCTCCGTTTATGAAATATGAGTGGTATTAAGAGAAAGTAAGGAGTACGTCAAGGCTGTGTATTGTCACCCTGCTTATTTAACTTATATGCAGAGTACATCATGAGAAATGCTGGGCTGGATGAAGCACAAACTGGAATCAAGATACCCGGGAGAAATATCAATCACCTCAGATATGCAGATGACACCACCCTTATGGCAGAAAGTGAAGAGGACCTAAAAAGTCTCTTGATGAAAGTGAAAGAGGAGAGTGAAAAAGTTGGCTTAAAGCTCAACATTCAGAAAACGAAGATCATGGCATCAGGTCCCATCACTTCATGGGAAATAGATGGGAAAACAGTGGAAACAGTGGCAGACTTTATTTTGGGGGGCTCCAAAATCACTGCAGATGGTGACTGAAGTCATGAAATTAAAAGACACCTACTCCTTGGAAGGAAAGTTATGACCAACCTAGGTAGCATATTGAAAAGCAGAGACATTATTTTGCCAACAAAGATCTGTCTAGTCAAGGCTATGGTTTTTCCAGTGGTCATGTATGGAAGTGAGAGTTGGACTGTGAAGAAAGCTGAGTGCTGAAGAATTGATGCTTTTGAAGTGTGGTGTTGGAGAAGACTCTTGAGAGTCCCTTGGACTGCAAGGAGATCCCACCAGTCCATAGTAAAGGAGATCAGCCCTGAGTGTTCTTTGGAAGGAATGATGCTAAAGCTGAAACTCCAATACTTTGGCCACCTCATGTGAAGAGTTGACTCATTGGAAAAGACTCTGATGCTGGCAGGGATGGGGGCAGGAGAAGGGGATGACAGAGGATGAGATGGCTGGATGGCATCACTGACTTGATGGACATGAGTTTGAGTGAACTCCGGGAGTTGGTGATGGACAGGGAGGCCTGGTGTGCTACGATTCATGGGGTCGCAAAGAGTCAGACACGACTGAGCGACTGAACTGAACAGAGAGTATCTCCTTGCTCTGTGTGTGTGTGTGCTCAGTCACTTAGCTGCATCCAACTTTTTGTGACCCTATGAACTGGAGCCTGCCAGCCTCCTCTGTCCATAGTATTTTCCATACAAGAATACTGGAGTGGGTTGCCATTTTCTGTTTGAGGGGATCACCTTGGTAGCATTCCTTTTATTGCTCCAATGAGGGCATTAACATCTGTGGAGACAAATTCAGGACACATGAGTTAGATTGTTTCCATTTATGGAAGCATGGGTTAAAATGTGTCTTTTTTTCTGTGTTTGCTGCTATTCCTGGATACCATAGATTGGGTGGCAACAACAGATAGTTATTTCCCATAGCACTGGAGGCTGAAAGTCCAAGATTAGGGTGGAAGCCTGGTCAAATTCTGGTGAAAGGTTTTTTCCTAATTTACATCCAGCAATCTTCTTCTTGTATCCTTCACATTGTTGAGAGAGGACAAGTGAGCAAGTTCTCTGATGTCTCCTCCTATAAAAACACTGATTCCATCATGCAGGTGCTACCTTCATGACCTAATTAGATCTCAAAGGCTCTACCTCCTAATGCCATCCTATTGGGATTATGTTTTAACATACTAATTGGGATGGGGGCACACAGAGATGCAAGCCATAACAAAACACTTTAATCAAAAATTTGAAAACTGGTTGGCTTCTTTAAACATAATAGCAATATTGTGTTCTTATTCCAGAGCAAGCAATATCTGAGAGGGTTAAAATATCTGGGATTAAACACCTGAAAAGTTTCCTCCTATATGAATAAAATGCAACTGCTTCATGAGTCCAGAGTTTGTAAAAAATTTAAGGGCAAGAACTGGTCATTAGTTAGTTGACTCTCTGACTTCCACTAAAGTAGTATTTATTAAAATGTTATATATGATTTGAGATTTAGAGTGTATAACATGAAATAAAGTGAACATATAGAAGTAGGAGATGCATTAATGCTTATTAAACTCCTCTAATATAATAGGCCAAGTAATCAGGACTTTAAATATATTATCTCATGTAATACTCATGATGACATCTTCTCATATAATGATCTCTGACTTTTACTCTCAGTCATAATGAAATAACAGCTACAGAAAAAAAAAATGATGTGAAACAATGGTTTGAAGAAGCAAATCTTAAAGCTTTCTCTCTTGATGAGGCAGATTCAGAATTTGAGACTAATGTAGCTAAAATCTTCCATGTAGAGCACTGGAAAGAGGACTCTATAGAGAGAGCGTTGGTATTCTAGAGTGGTTCCTTGAGTTTGGGGCTGAGTACTGATTTGTGTGTGTGGGGGGGGGTGGTGTGTTGGGGGGTGTGTGTGTATGTGTGTGCATGTGTGTGTGAGAGGAAGATATGAAGATCACAGAAGTACCATGAGAAAGCAATAGGAAGAAAAAACAATCAGAGCTCACACAGGGCCAAGAATATGTTGTATTCCCAGTAGTTAATGTTCAAATGCTCAGTAGTGTCTGACTTTTTGCAACCCCATGGAAGGCAGCACTCCAGGATTTCCTGTCCCTCACCATCTCTCGAAGTTTGCCCAAGTTCCTGTCCATTGCATCAGTGATAAATAAGGGAAAACTTCCAATGCCTAGGGCATAAGAGAGCATTCTCAGAAGAATATTATCATAAAAAGGGTCTTGAGCAGAGTTCAGGGAGCTAGCCCTAAAGGAAAGCCTGCTCAAAATTCCTGCTAAGAAAATTTGAAAAGAAGACTCAGAGGAATCAGACTGATTGCAAGAAACTTAAATAAAGGACAGAAAAATAATCTTACACTAATTTAAAAGAATAAAATATAATTCAACAAACAACAATGTAACACATTTGAAATTAAATTAAAAATGATAAGAAAATGCACAGCCAGGAAAAATGTTTAAATAGAAAGAGACCCAGAAACACAGGGATAGTGAAATCAACTCATAACACCGAAACTCTCATAAATACTTCTAGTTATTTAAGTAGGAAAACTAATGTATGAACAATGATAAAAAGTATAGACAATCAATAAAAATCTATACCATAAATTTAAAGTTAAAACATATAATATTTGAAATAAAAAATTAATCATCATATTAAAAACTACAAAAGGGAATATTAGCAAATTTGAAAGACTAGCAATAGAATATATCCAAAATTTTAAAAACAAAAAGAAAACCTCTGAAAGTAGATGAACAGTGCTTCAGTGAATTCTAGAACACTATTGACCAGAATCATATAGGTGTAACTGGAGTTCCATGGGAAAGAAAAAAAAAAAAGATGAGGTACAGAAACAAAATATTATAAGATATAAGAGATGGAAATATTGAATATTATCAGTTCAGTTGAGTCGCTCAGTTGTGTCCAACTCATTGCGACCCCATGATCACAGGCCTCCCTGTCCATCACCAACTGCCAGAGTCCACCAAACCCACGTCCATTGACTCTATGATGCCATCCAACCATCTCATCCTCTGATGTCCCCTTCTCCTCCTGTCCTCAATCTTTCCCAGCATCAGGGTCTTTTCCAGTGAGTGAGCTCTTCACATCAGGTGGCCAAAGTATTGGAGTTTCAGCTTCAACACCAGTCCTTTGAATGAACACCCAGGACTCATCTTCTTTAAAATGGACTGGTTGGATCTCCTTGCAGTCCAAGGGACTCTCAAGAGTCTTCTCCAACACCACAGTCCAAAAGCATCAATTCTTTAGTGCTCAGCTTTCTTTATAGTCCAACTCTCACATCCATACATGACCACTGGAAAACCCACAGCCTTGACTAGATGGACTTTGTTGGCAAAGTAATGTCTCTGCCTTTTAACATGCTGTCTAGGTTGGTCATAACTTTCAAGGAATAAGTGTCTTTTTAATTTCATGGCTGCAATCACCATCTGCAGTGATTTTGGAGCCCAGAAAAATAAAGTCAGCTACTGTTTCCATTGTTTCCCCGTCTATTTGCCATGAAGTGATGGGACTGGATGCCGTGATCTTCGTTTTCTGAATGTTGAGCTTTAAGCCAACTTTTTCACTCTCCTCTTTCACTTTCATCAAGAGGCTCTTTAGTTCTTCTTCATTTTCTGCCATAATGGTGGTGTCATCTGCATATCTGAGGTGATTGATATTTCTCCCGGCAATCTTGATTCCAGCTTGTGCTTCATCCAACCCAGCGTTTCTCATGACGTACTCTGCGTATAGGTTAAATCATCAGGGTGACAACATACAGCCTTGATGTACTCCTTTCCTGATTTGGAGCCAGTATGTTGTTCCATGTCCAATTCTAACTGTTGCTTCCTGACCTGCATGCAGGTTTCTCAAGAGGCTGGTCAGATGGTCTGGTATTCCCGTCTCTTGAAGAATTTTCCACAGTTTATTGTGATCCACACAGTCAAAGGCTTTGGCATAGTCAATAAAGCAGAAATAGATGTGTTTTTTGGAACTCTCTTGCTTTTTTGATGATCCAGCGGATGTTGTTAATTTGATCTCTGGTTCCTCTGTCTTTTCTAAAACCAGCTTGAACATCTGGAAGTTCATGGTTCATGTATTGCTGAAGCCTGGCTTGGAGAATTTTCAGCATTACTTTACTAGCGTGTGAGATGAGTGCAGTTGTGCAGTAGTTTGAGCATTTTGGGCATTGCCTTTCTTTGGGACTGGAATGAAAACTGACCTTTTCCAGTCCTGTGGCCACTGCTGAGTTTTCCAAATTTTGCTGGCATATTGAGTGCAGCACTTTCACAGCATCATCTTTCAGGATTTGAAATATTATCAAAAAGAACACAAATAACAGATGTTGGCAAGGATGTGAAGAATGACCATTGTACACTGCTGGTGAGAATGTAAGCTGGTGCAGCACTGTGGAACAGTATGGAGATTTCTTTTCAGAACAGGTGGTGATCTAAACCCTTGGCTGTAGGCTAACTCGCCTAGATTTTCAGTAATTGAAGCTCACCTCAGTTAAAAGTCAATTTAAATTCGACAATGTTCTGGGTTTTGGCCATATCATTTTTTTCCTAATTTTTTTTCGTATATGTGTAATTCCTAGCACAATTTTGTTGTACCAGTATTATGAAGAAAATGCTTACTAAATTTTATACAGTTTCTGACTCCACAAAGTTCCTTGTTCCCACAGGGGTTACATTTAAAAAGGCAAGATTTTTGAAAGGATTCCCATCTCACATTACCAGATTTTTTTTTTCCATTAAAGCTAAAATCTGGAGTGCATCTCTGTAACAGTTGGGGGTGATGGTTGTGGACATGCTTTAAGTGTTGAAAAATACTAGAATATTAATTTTTGATATGGTTAAGTTTTAAAAACAGACAGAAAGTGTTACTCTCAGTCATTTCTCTTTTGCGACCCCATGGACAGAAACCTTCCAGGCTTCACTGTCCATGGGAGTCTCCAGGTAGGAATATTGGAGTAGATAGTCATTCCCTTCTCTAAATGGATAAAATTTGTTCTTTGGGGCTTTTAAAATAGTAAATAGATTTTTATAAAATTTCATTTTGTTGCCAGCGGTGTTTTGAGAAAGTGAGTCTCATCTTTCAGTGAAGAAATAAACAACCTAGGCGAAAATACAAAGAGGCCACTTTTGACTTATTTACTCACTTATTTGTGTATGTACTTTTTTATTTGAGTTTATTTGTTTATTTTAGCCTCATTGCACAGCATGGGAGATCTTAGTTCCCTGACCAGAGATCAAATCCATGTCCCCTGCATGACATAGATTTTGACAGAGGGGAGTCTTAACCACTGGCCTGCCAGGGAAGTCCCTGACTTACTTATTGATCAAATATATGCATATTGTTGTTATTATTGTTTGTTATTTAGTTACTAAGTCATGTCTGACTCTTTTGTGACTCCAATGGACTATAGCCCACCAGGCTCCTCTGTCCATGGAATTCTCGAGGCAAGAATACTGGAGTGGGTTGCCATCTTTCTCCAGGGGATCTTTCTGACCCATGGGTGGAACATGTGTTTCCAAAACTGGCAGGCAGATTATTTACCACTGAGCCCCCAGGTCATACCAAAATATATGTATATATATATTCATTTATTTATCCATATGTATAACAGCCTTATTAGAATGCAAGCCAAAATAGGTGAGGATTTCTGTTCATGTCCTTCACTACTCAATCTTAAGGTTTTAGTATTCACCCAGTAAAGAGCTGGTGCTTAATAAATATTTGTTGGTTTAATTAATTAGTTATTTCCATGAATGTGAGACATAACTCATCCTTTGACATTATAAGTGTAGGTAGTGGGTTGTATAATCAAAAGACAAAATTAAAGTATCAGATCAGTCGCTCAGTCGTGTCTGACTCTTTGCGACCCCATGAATGCCAGCATGCCAGGCCTCCCTGTCCATCACCAACACCCGGAGTTCACTCAGATTCACGTCCATCGAGTCAGTGATGCCATCCAGCCATCTCATCCTCTGTCGTCCCCTTCTCCTCTTGCCCCCAATCCCTCCCAGCATCAGAGTCTTTTCCAATGAGTCAACTCTTCACATAAGGTGGCCAAAGTACTGGAGTTTCAGCTTTAGCATTATTCCTTCCAAAGAAATCCCAGGGCTGATCTCCTTCAGAATGGACTGGTTGGATCTCCTTGCAGTCCAAGGGACTCTCAAGAGTCTTCTCCAACACCATAGTTCAAAAGCATCAATTCTTCGGCATTCAGCCTTCTTCACAGTCCAACTCTCACATCTGTACATGACCACAGGAAAAACCATAGCCTTGACTAGACGGACCTTTGTTGGCAAAATAATGTCTCTGCTTTTGAATATGCTATCTAGGTTGGTCATAACTTTCCTTCCAAGGAGTAAGCATCTTTTAATTTCATGGCTGCAGTCACCATCTGCAGTGATTTTGGAGCCCAGAAAAATAAAGTCTGACACTGTTTCCACTGTTTCCCCATCTATTTCCCATGAAGTGATGGGACCGGATGCCATGATCTTCGTTTTCTGAATGTTGAGCTTTAAGCCAACTTTTTCACTCTCCTCTTTCACTTTCATCAAGAGGCTTTTGAGTTCCTCTTCACTTTCTGCCATAAGGGTGGTGTCATCTGCATATCTGAGGTGATTGATATTTCTCCCGGCAATCTTGATTCCAGCTTGTGTTTTTTCCAGTCCAGCGTTTCTCATGATGTACTCTGCATATAAGTTAAATAAACAGGGTGACAATATACAGCCTTGACGAACTCCTTTTATTTTTTGGAACCAGTCTGTTGTTCCATGTCTAGTTCTAACTGTTGCTTCCTGACCTGCATACAAATTTCTCAAGAGGCAGATCAGGTGGTCTGGTATTCCCATCTCTTTCAGAATTTTCCACAGTTTATTGTGATCCACACAGTCAAAGGCTTTGGCATAGTCAATAAAGCAGAAATATATGCTTTTCTGGAACTCTCTTGCTTTTTCCATGATCCAGCGGATGTTGGCAATTTGATCTCTGGTTCCTCTGCCTTTTCTAAAACCAGCTTGAACATCAGGAAGTTCACGGTTCACATATTGCTGAAGCCGGTCTTGGAAAATTTTAAGCATTACTTTACTAGCGTGTGAGATGAGTGCAATTGTGCGGTAGTTTGAGCATTCTTTGGCATTCCTTTCTTTGGAATTGGAATGAAAACTGACCTTTTCCAGTCCTGTGGCCACTGCTGAGTTTTCCAAATGTGCTGGCATATTGAGTGCAGCACTTTCACAGCATCATCTTTCAGGATTTGGAATAGCTCAACTGGAATTCCATCACCTCCACTAGCTTTGTTTGTAGTGATGCCTTATAAGGCCCACATGACTTCACATTCCAGGATGTCTGGCTCTAGGTCAGTGATCACACCACTGTGATTATCTGGGTCGTGAAGATCTTTTTTGTACAGTTCTTCTGTGTATTCTTGCCATCTCTTCTTAATATCTTCTGCTTCTGTTAGGTCCATACCATTTCTGTCCTTCATCGAGCACATCTTTGCATGAAATGTTCCTTTGGTATTTTTGATTTTCTTGAAGAGATCTCTAGTTTTTCCCATTCTGTTGTTTTCCTCTATTTCATTGCATTGATCGCTGAAGAAGGCTTTCTTATCTCTTCTTGCTATTCTTTGGAACTCTGCATTCAGATGTTTATATCTTTCCTTTTCTCCTTTGCTTTTCACTTCTCTTCTTTTCACAGCTATTTGTAAGGCCTCCCCAGACAGCCATTTTGCTTTTTTGCATTTCTTTTCCATGGGGATGGTCTTGATCCCTGTCTCCTGTAGGTCACGAAACTCCATCCATAGTTCATCAGTCATTCTATGTATCATATCTAGGCCCTTAATTCTATTTCTCACTTCCACTGTCTAATCATAAGGGATTTGATTTAGGTCATACCTGAATGGCCTAGTGGTTTTCCCTACTTTCTTCAATTTAAGTCTGAATTTGGCAATAAGGAGTTCATGGTCTGAGCCACAGTCAGCTCCTGGTCTTGTTTTTGCTGACTCTATAGAGCTTCTCCATCTTTGGCTGCAAAGAATATAATCAATCTGATTTCGGTGTTGACCCTCTGGTGATGTCCATGTATAGAGTCTTCTCTTGTGTTGTTGGAACAGGGTGTTTGTTATGATCAGTGCATTTTCTTGGCAAAACTCTATTAGTTTTGCCCTGCTTCATTTCGTATTCCAAGGCCAAATTTGCCTGTTACTCCAGGTGTTTCTTGACTTCCTACTTTTGCATTCCAGTCCCCTATAATGAAAAGGACATCTTTTTTGGGTGTTAGTTCTAAAAGGTCTCGTAGGTCTTCATAGAACCGTTCAACTTCAGCTTCTTCAGCGTTACTGGCTGGGGCATAGACTTGGATTACTGTGATATTGAATGGTTTGCCTTGGAAATGAACAGAGATCATTCTGTCATTTTTGAAATTGCATCCAAGTACTGCATTTCGGACTCTTTTGTTGACCATGATAGCCATTCCATTTCTTCTGAGGGATTCCTACCCGCAGTAGTAGATATAATGGTCATGTTAAATTCATGGTCTGAGTTAAATTCACCCATTCCAGTCCATTTCTGTTCGCTGATTCCTAGAATGTCGACATTCACTCTTGCCATCTCCTGTTTGACCACTTCCAATTTGCCTTGATTCATGGACCTGACATTCCAGGTTCCTATGCAATATTGCTCTTCACAGCATCGGACCTTGCTTCTATCACCAGTCACATCCACAGCTGGGTATTCTTTTTGCTTTGGCTCCATCCCTTCATTCTTTCTGGAGTTATTTCTCCACTCATCTCCAGTAGCATTTTGGGAACCTACTGACCTGGGGAGTTTCTCTTTCAGTATCCTATCATTTTGCCTTTTCATACTGTTCATGGGGTTCTCAAGGCAAGAATACTGAAGTGGTTTGCCATTCCCTTCTCTAGTGGACCACATTCTGTCAGATCTCTCCTCCATGACCCGCCCGTATTGGGTTGCCCCATGGGCATGGCTTAGTTTCATTAAGTTAGACAAGGCTGTGGTCCTAGTGTGATTAGATTGAACAGTAAAGTATAGATTTATTAAAATAATGAATTTTTAGAAATAAAAATTTTATAAATTGAAATGTATATACATATATATATTTATATGTCAGACTCTAATGTGGGAATGAAACTTCTTTGAGAATTCTAACTACAGTTCCCCATTGTATTTATATAATAAATATTAAAATAACATACCCTAATTATAATTTCAAGCTTTGGTTATTTAAAATTCTGATAACATGAGTGGAGATTATCTAGATTCTTTATGGTTTCCCATTTCTTGACAATTATCTTGTGTATAATAAGACAAAAATATGTTTTATTTATTTGTCTTTAAACTTTCAAAACACTTAATTTGATTTTTGATAAAAAGCAACCCTTCCTTTTAATGCTCTATTGTATACTTGAAAGCTGAGATTGCAGTAATAAACATGCCCAGCACAGACATGTTTGGGAACAAACACATTTGTTATTGTTAAAGATACAACTTGTGAGGGTAGAAGTGTCCAGACATTACCCAGTGTTCCTCACTCCTGTATTGTTTCTACTTCAGTCCCCGAAGGAATGGATAACTGTTATTGGACTTGCTGTCATTCTGTAACAAGTAGGAAGTTAGGAAAACTATGTAAAGTATCTGTTTCAGAAACGGACAACAGGCAATACAAGATTCAGATGCTCAGAGAAAGAAATCAAGAGAGGGAACTCTATGAGGAGATCACAGGAAGAGTGTGCCCATCCCACTGAGTTGAGCACAAAGAAATTAGAGTGTGGGGAGGCTGATGTGGTTAGAATTTTTAGATCACAAAGTAAGAGATGAGAGGACAATATAGAAGAATGTCGCCATAAATTGGCATATGAGTGTGCTTCAGTGTTTGAATTAATACTAAATTGCATGTTTCTAGGAAAGGATCGGAGAAGGCAACGGCAACCCACTCCAGTACTCTTGCCTGGAAAGTCCCATGGACGGAGGAGCCTGCTGGGCTGCAGTCCATGGGGTCACAAAGAGTCGGACATGACTGAGCAAATTCACATTCACTTTTCACTTTCATGCCTTGGAGAAGAAAATGGCAACCCACTTCAGTGTTCTTGCCTGGAGAATCCCAGGGACAGGGGAGCCTGGTGGACTGCCGTCTATGGGGTCGCACAGAATCGGACACAACTGAAGCGACTTAGCACCAGTAGCTGCAGCAGGAAAGGATACCACAAGGTTTGTCAGATATCTACTAGAGAAGAATTAAAAATTACTGGGGAGCTGAGAGGTAAATATCCTGAGAATTCACACATTTGTGTTCCAACCAGTCAGTTGGGTTCTCACTGAAACTAAGACATTTGGTAGGGACTTCAGAGTATAGTGCTTTTCAAGTGGGGACAATTTTGCTCTCTTGGGACTGTCTTGAGATAATTTTGATTGTCATAACTTAGGAGGGTACAACTGGCATCTCATGTGGAGAGGACAGGGACACTGCTGAATATCTTATCATGCACAAAACCACTTCCTACAATAAAAACACAATCATGAGTGAAGCGTACAACTAAACAAACCATTTTAAATATAGTCACTTTTTAAAAATAAATATTTGAAATTGAGCAGTCATATACACTTCAGTTTTCTATTGCTAATTACATTACACTAGTGTTAGTCACTCAGTACCTTCAGTGAAAAAAAACTTTGGATATCTGTGTGTATATGTGTTTGTGTATGTGTGTATGTGTGTGTCTATGCATTTAGGGCAAGTCATATTAGTACAGTTTTAAATTTTCCATGATTTAATTCTATCATCAATAATATAACATCAGCACTCATTTCACATGCTTCAAATTTATCAGCCATAGTGCCTTATTTAAAGCAGAGAGTGTTTGTCAGAGATAAATAGTACAGAAGGCCAATGTATCACTGTCAATAATACTAAACGTCTACACAAACCACAAAATTAAGTACCTTGGAAGAACGTTACAAAGTGCAAGGCTTGCATAGGGATCAATTGAAGGTAGAAAAAAGAGTCCCAGAGGGAGTTCATTTGCATAGTATTTGCATTACCACTCTTGTCAATTAGTTCAAATATAAGCCAACTCAGTAGTCACATATGAGGCCAACCTAAAGGGAAATATGTCAGTTTATGTTAGCTTTCGTAACAGGAGGCACACACAGAGTTGGGTAGAAAGGAAAAAGCCAAAAAGTCAAGCATAAGCTGAATGTCTTAAATATTTGAGAACATTAATAATATTATATATGTATCAATATATATGTATCAATATGTCTATAAATAAATAGATACATGGGTAGACATAGATAGATATGTACAGTGTATGTTTGCTTTCTTTCAAACCTAGAACAAGCCTGTTGGGATACACAGATAGTTTTGATTATAAAGCTTGTAAATATCATATCAGAAAATTTCTGCATTTATATAAATTAAAATTTGAAGTAAAGCATCTTTCAGAATTTGAAAATTGATAACTAAAATCAGTTCATCAAAAGTTGATATATAAATGTTCAAACAAATATTTAACAACATTCACATCTATTTATTTTTCAGTTAGAATGCTTTTTTTAATATTCTACAGGGAGATTTCTTCTATTTGTATCATAAACTTACATAAAATTTGAGAGCTCAGTTTAAGAAACTTGATATTGTTTTCAATATTTAATATTGGAAAGGATGATTTCTTTCTTTTTTTAAATTTTATTTTATTTTTAAAATTTACAATATTGTATTGGTTTTGCCAAATATCAAAATGATTTATTTCTTGAGAATGAGTTCTAAAGCTCCTCTTAAAAGATTCAGAGCAGTTTGCCTTCCTAATAAAACAATATAGAATTTGTAAAGTCCAGATGCATTATGAATGGTGGACATGTGTTGTGTTTCCCAACAACATTCATGAACCCAGAATATTTTTATGTTGTTGTTACCCAGGGTTAGAATACAATGATATTATCATCCACAGAATGATTATTGCTTTATACTTGGTCAATAGTGTTAAGCCAGGAATTTTCTTCTTCTTACTCCCTCTGCCTATATGTCATTTCCTTCTGTTTATCCACCTTCACTTTATGGCTGTCTGCAGGACTAAAGACCAAGTTCTCAGTGCCTGCCAAATTCTTCCCTGTGTCTTAACTAGAAGAATAAGTTGAACTGACTGCTATCTGAAAATAAAATTAGAACTGGGAGGCATCATCAACGTCTATGCTATAATGTCAACTGCGCATAGGCAAAGGCCATAACTTAATGTTTATGAGACTATAAGGTAGCATAGTTGGACCACAGAAAATGCTTATAACACCAATTAATGAGCTAATAAATGAAAGACTGAATAAACCTAGTGGACTCTACACATTTTGTAAATATAAGAAACAAGCTCAAGGTATTTAGATAACTTCTGCAGACTTATAATGATTTAGTAAGACAAAATTCATATAATTCTGTATTTTTGCTTGTTTAACTTTAAGCTATGTTATTTGGAAAATACAAAATTTTTCAGTTACTTTTTCAAACTCAAAACTTTCTAGTTTTTTCTGTTTTGAATCTGGCTGTCAAATCTGATAGTCTCTCCTTTTTCCATTGTTTCATTTCTTTTATTTTTTTATAAATAAAACTTTACATTTTTCATCTTTTAAATTTAATAATTGAATTTTATGTTGATATAATTATACATTTTTGAGTGCTTTATCTGTCTTTTTCCTGTGGTGATGAAGTTTTCTCATATTTTTAGTGATATTCAATGCTGAGTTCACTTTCCATAGAAAATATTTGAGGGCTAGATTCTATATTATTTCTTCAGAGATAAATTATCTGGGCTTCACCCAGGAGCTTAGTTATGTCCAAGGATCAAAATAACTTGGGTCTACAATTTTTCAAGTTTGATTTAGGGATTTTGAGGAGGGAATATACGAAGGTAGGATGACTGATGGTTTGTGATAGTTTAGAGACAATGGTGAGATAGAGATAAATTTCCAAATTCTTACTCTGCTAGTAGTTTTCTTATCTTTTCATATCTTTCACTAAGGTTTCCCCTTTGGGGATGTCAAATGTCAGGATGGAGATGATGAAGTTGGGCTGAGAGGCTGACGACCTCCTACTTGCTTTGTCTTCTGGCCAGTTTCTAGACTAGTAACTATTGGTTCTAGTTTCTTACTTATTATTATGGATTTTACTTTTGTGTTTTTATTGTTATTTCTGGCTTCCAAAGAATTATTTAAATTTCCAGCTATGACATTCATGTCTTAAACATTTATATTTATCTTTTCCAGCATTACTAAGTACACTATATCTAGAGTAGTTAACTCTGAACATTTAATCCTGTATATCAGCATGCTTTGTTTTCTCACTGAGAGTGAAAGTCACTCAGTCATGTCTGACTCTTTGCAACCCCAGGGACTACACAGTCCATGGAATTCTCCTGGACATAATACAGTGGGTAGCCGTTCCCTTCTCCAGAGGATCTTCCTAACCCAGGGACCAAAACTAGGTCTCCTGCATTGCAGCAGATTCTTTACCAGCTGAGCCAACAGGGAATTTCGAAAATAATGTAGCTGGTAAGTATCAATACATGCTTAGAAATTTTTCGATACAATTCTATTAGAACAGCTCAAGCACATGATTCACATCTGAATTGACTACTATCCAGACTACAAAAGCAGACTATGTTTTAAACTATCTAATGGATCAGGAAGTAAACAAAGAATAAATGCTATTTGAGAAAATGATGTTACACATGTGTAAATAATTTTCCACATATTTATTTTTATAAAGGACAAGATTTGGGGGATTAAGGAGAATGGTTTAGAAAAGCATTTACAGTTAAGCTTACTAAGCACAAATTATCCTACACAGACTACTTTCTCCTAAGAAATAATCGATTAGAAAATTTAACACAGATGAAAACAGTAAGCCTGATATTACTGATTTATCTGAAATTACAAGTGGATAGCTCTTTGTATTCAAAACAAAAATAAAGATTCAATATATGTTATTATGAATTTTTAACCACACTTATTGTAAAATAAATTTAATAATTAAGTTTTATATTAGAATAATGTGAGTATAGATATTTCTGATGTTCAATTTCCCTTTATATGTCCAATTAACCTTTATTTACTGAGAAATCATGGGATTCTAATTTGATTGGCAGCACCAGAGCTGGCGCCAGTAAGGGGAGTTCAGAAACTCTGCTGGAAAATCATGGTTTATTAATACATCATTAAGCACTTTAAATGGATTCCAATGGTGTATGTCTAAGGAAGGAAATAATTCAACATTTGTTAGTTACTGACAGAGTACAGAATTGAAATTTACATTATAAGCCTTCCGTTAAAAATCCTAATGTGCCAGCAATTGAATTACACATCACAAAATGATAGTGTATGTCATCTGCCTTTTTACCACAGAGAACTATAAATGTTAATGATTATGTACTTTCATCCAGACAAAAGCATATTATCATATAGTAATACAATCTAGAAAAGTATGAGTGCAAATAAAATAAAAACTAGATTTATTTGCAATATGCTTGTAATGGGCATTTAGCTCATTTATGATTTAAATCTAAATGGTGTCATGTACAGTTGAAACATATGCAATCTGAATTGCACTTTATTTCTAATGACCACACAGTCTGGATATCTATGATTTTCAAACACCATTATATTTTTCTCTATGTTAACAGTCTAAATTGTTTGCAAGAAAAACATTAATTATTGAGTTTGGAAATCATTCACATCTTTATTTTAATTTCTAACATCAATCTAAACCTGGGCTACATTAACTTCTTTCTCATGCTTATGATTGAATATGGATTTTCTGAGAAACAAAATTATTTTGTACATTTATAATTAATTCATGATTACAACATAAAACATAAAAAATATTTTTGGAAATTATTTACATTTCAAAATTATGTAAGACTATTAAAATATTTTTCATCTAACCTGAACACTTGATTACAAGTAAATATATTTTGTATGCAAAATTTTTATAATATTCAGTTCAGTTCAGTAGCTCAGTTGTGTCTGACTCTTTGAAACCCCATGAATTGCAGCATGCCAGACCTCCCTGTCCATCACCAACTCCAGGAGTTCACTCAAACTTGTGTCCATAGAGTCAGTGATGCCATCCAGCCATCTCATCTTCTGTCGTCCCCTTCTCCTCCTGCCCCCAATCCCTCCCAGCATCAGAGTCTTTTCCAATGAGTCAACTCTTCGCATGAGGTGGCCAAAGTATTGGAGTTTCAGCTTTAGCATCATTCCTTCCAAAGAACACCCCAGGACTGATGTCCTTTAGAATGGACTGGTTAGATCTCCTTGCAGCCCATGGGACTCTCAAGAGTCTTCTCCAGCACCACAGTTCAAAAGCATCAATTCTTCGGCGCTCAGCTTTCTTCAAAGTCCAACTCTCACATCCATACATGAATACTGGAAAAACCATAGCCTTGACTAGACTAGAGATCTATAAACACTAAAATTTGCACAATAATACTCTATCTTCTTTTGGTGTAAACTGAACTTTTATTGGCATGTTTCTTAGAGATTTTGTACACTCTTGACTGATGTACAAAGAAGAGCAATCACAGTAAGATATTTTGATGATATTAACTATGCCACTGATATAAATATTTAATTTTATTCCTTGGTATTTAGGGAAATTGTTCTCTGAGCAATTCCAAGGAACAAACTGGTAGCAGGAAATTTGGATCTGTATATAAAGAAGTAGTGTTTATCACTCTTCAAGCTCATATCAACACAAGTCCCTTCTTTCTCTCTAGCCACAATATAAACTCGGTTATGTGATAACACATGACACACAGTCATCTTTCATGGTTATACCCTAATTTCCTTAAACTCAAAAAATTCTTATTATCATGATTCTTTTTTTTTAATTTTATTATTATTTTTTACTTTACAATATTGTATTGGTTTTAAAGTAAGTATCTAAACAACATTTAGAAAGTGTGAATAAATGTGAATAATTCAACAACAAAAACTTCAGATACAATAATGAAATCAGTAATATTGATTTCTTAAATATCTTTGGAACCACATTGGCTGTACATAAAAAAGTGCATCATCTCCTTTCCATACAATATATACACTAGTAACAGTTGATAAATGGCTAGACTTTAGTGGATTCCTGTGATAAGTAAGGAAAAACAGTAATGAAGTCTATGCGCTTGTGGTGAATCATCTATGCATGTAAACTTTTTGCCACAGTTTCAACTTGTGCGAAAATATATACATTTTGCTAGGTGGGAATGTATAGAAGAAAAATGACTATTGTTGAATTCATAGTTTAGATAGGAGTAAGATAGGAAGTCAGAAAGAAAAATGATCAAGGAGAGGGCAGCCCAGAGCAAGAAGTAAGCTGTGTTTTTAAGATGAAAGTAAGGGAAAGTAAAACCAAAGGTAGATAGAGATGATACTGAAAATAGAGTGTGATAAGGAATACTAGAATCACAAACTCACAGTCAATTTTAAACACAGCACTTCTGTTAGAAATTGTAGGCAGGGGATCAGAAAACCAAAATAAAGTCTCATAGAAACAGAAATAACTGACATGAAGTTAAGAAAAAAATTGTTTTATACACTTTAATTTTGTATGAGCACTAGTAAGTGGAGGTCTATTTTAGATTGTCTCTCTTTGGAATTTTCTTAACATCCAGTAGTTACCAATAAGCCTGAACACTCTCTCCTTTCCCTTTTTCTGACTTGAAATGGTATAATTTGGTGTTGGCAGGAGGCAGATTGATCCTGCTATCTCATGCATTTTTTATCTCAAAATATTAACTCATAAAACTGAAAGTTCTTTTGTTTCTTCTCTCTGTTTGGAAAGGTATTAAGGGACAATAAGAAAATAAGAAAGCAATAAATAAAATGAAAAAAAAAACAGACTTTTTGTGTTTTTTTTGTTTTTTATAATTTTTCTGAGACTCCATAAAGGTGCCTGCTTTATATATCTAAATGTATATACTCAGTTATAAACTATTTGTGTAAAACTCAATCTTATTTTGCTCCTTGATAAAGCTAATAGGTGACCGCCCTATGAAAACAGAAAAAAGTAGATGCGGTAAACAATATATATCCATATGTGCCGTGGTAACTTAGTGATTAACATGCCATGGACTTGAAACTGTTATTTCAAGTATTAAAATAAGAGGGGAATGTTAACAATAAAAAACTAAGGGGAAAGATTTCCTAAAAACAAAAACAATAATAGCAACAGCAAAACCAAACCTAAGCAGTTAGAGAAAAATCTATCTATGCTTTATTTGCCTCCCTGGAGAAGAGAGAGAGGAAGAAAGAGAGAGAGGGAAGGCGGGAAGGAGGCAAGGGAGGAAGGAAGGAAGAAATTTATGTTTTCAAGGGCAGGAAGT
Source organism: Bos javanicus (assembly GCF_032452875.1). Taxonomy (NCBI): domain Eukaryota; kingdom Metazoa; phylum Chordata; class Mammalia; order Artiodactyla; family Bovidae; genus Bos; species Bos javanicus. Next base: position 72,115,573 of record NC_083870.1, on the reverse strand, counting down.
AGAGATTAATACAACTGAAGTAACCCAACTAGAAATGAGGTAGGTAGAGCCCTATTAAAAACCAAGAGGATATTTTTACAGGAAAGCTAGACTTTGCCAGGCAGGAGGAAACAAGGTACAGTGTTATCTAAAGGAAGATATAACAAGTGCTCCAAAGACCAAAGTGATCATTTGGATTACAGCAAAAAATAGAAATGGAAAGGAAATAAATGATAAGAAGTTACTATGTCTCAGGCAGCATAAAAAACTCAGCTTTAGAAATATGTATACTGATAAAAAAAAGCCTGTAAAAGAGCTAAGGCATTAATCATAGAATATTATAATTACACCAGTGGCAAGTCTGAGAATAGGAGGATGCCCATGGAGGTGGCACACTTGAAGAAAACTGAATGTATAATGTATAGATAATATTCATAAAGAAAACGTATCTGTATGTACACTGGAGTTAGATTTTGGAAACAGCCTGGTAGAAATGATAAATGTGACTAGTATAAATAGAATCAATAGGAAAATGAAAAAAAAAAAAAGAAAAGACAGTAATACACAGTGACTAAATACTGAGACAGTTTTATGTAGTTCAACATAAGAAATTTTACCATTCAATAGTTGTGGTGAACACCTGCTGTGGATAAGGCACAGAATTTTAGAAACTAATACGAAGATGGATGGCACAGAGTCCCCAGCCTCAAAAACTACAGTTTGAATTTATGGAGTATTTACTGGTGTTTAGTGAGTATGCCAAGTCTTTAATTTATGAGTGTCTATATCTACTGGGTTGAAAATAATGCATACTTTTTCAGTTGAGTCTTCTGATTAAAGTAACAGAGCTCCACAAAGCTTAGTTATATTAACAAAGAAATTATATCAATTTGATGTGGGAAGACAGAGGCAAAAAGCACCAAGGCCACATAAGAACCTGAATCCTCCATCTGAAATGCCAAAGCAAAATGCCCAAAGGACAAAGCAAAACCAAGCAGCCCTCATTCAGCTTGGCTCTTTTCAAGTATATAGCTCAGCTTTTTCCCAGACAGCTGCATTAAGAAGCATTCTAACATCATGCATAGATTCTGACCTTTAGTCACCTGCGTTTGAATTCTTGATGCACTTTTCTGGGACTTAGAGCAAGTTACTTATCCTTTCTGTGTCTTCAATGTTAAAACCTGTTTCACAGATTCTCTCCAACATAGAGATGAAAAGAGAAAATATAAGGAAATACTTGTGAATTCTGCCTAGCACATTATAGGGCTAGATAGCTGTTCATTCTTTTCTATCTCTAATTGTTGCCTTTTATCTCTAGACTTTTAATTTAATATAAACTTTAATTTGAGCAACATGTCAGATTAAATTTCAGTTTTTAAATCACAAGTCTAAATTTCCAGAAGAAATGGATCAATAATCATAATATACCTAAGCATTTTTAATAAATTTCTATTATTTAATAATTATAAATTATAAGGTTTCAAACCAGACACTTTTACAGCTGAATTCATCCTAACATTAATATTCAGTTCAGTTCAATCGCCCAGTCGTGTCCGACTCTTTGCAACCCCATGGACTAGAACACGCCAGGCTTCCCTGTCTATCACCCACTCCCAGAGTTTACTCAAACTCATGCCCATTGAGTCAGTGAGGCCATCCAGACATCTCATCCTCTGTAGTCCCTTTCTTCTCCTGCCTTCAGTCTTTCCCAGCATCGGGGTCTTTTCAAGTGAATCAGCACTTGACATCAGGTGGCAAAGTACTGGAGTTTCAGCTTCAACATCAGTCCTTCCAATGAACATTCAGGATTGATTTCCTTTAGGATGGACTGGTTGGATCTCCTTGCAGGCCAAAGGACTCTAAAGAGCCTTCTCCAACACCACAGTTCAAAAGCATCAATTCTTCAGTGCTCACCTTTCTTTATAGTCCAACTCTCACATCCTTACATGACTACTGGAAAAACCATAGCCTTGACTAGACGGACCTTTATGGACAAAGTAATGTCTCTGCTTTTTAATGTGCTGTCTAGGTTGATCATAACTTTTATTCCAAGGCGTAAGTGTTTTTTTATTTAATGGTTACAGTCACCATCTGCAGTGATTTTGGAGCCCCCCAAAATAATGTCTGCCACTGTTTCCACTGTTTCTCCATCTATTTGCCATGAGTGATGGGACCATGCTATGATCTTTGTTTTCTGAATGTTGAGCTTTAAGCCAACTTTTTCACTCTCCTCTTTCACTTTCATCAAAAAGCTCTTTAGTTAGTCTTCACTTTCTCCCATAAGGGTGGTGTCATCTGCATATCTGAGGTTATTGATATTTCTCCCAGCAATCTTGATTCCATCTTGTGCTTCAAGCCTGTGGACCTTGTGGAAGCAAGGTCTGATGCTGTAAAGAGCAATATTGCATTGGAACCTGGAATGTTAGGCCATGAATCAAGGCAAATTGGAAGTGGTCAAACGAGATGGCAGGAATCAACATCAACATTTTAGGGGTCATAGAACTAAAATGGACTGGAATGGGTGAATTTAACTCAGATGACCATTATATCTATTACTGTGGGCAAGAATCCCTTAGAAGTAATGGAGAAACCATCATAGTCAACAAGAGTCCAAAATGCAGCACTTGGATTCAGTCTAAAAAACAACAGATGATCTCTGTTCGTTTCTCAGGCAAATCATTCAGTATCACGGTAATCCAAATCTATGCCAGTAATGCTGAAGAAGTTGAATTTGAACAGTTCTATGAAGACCTACAAGACCTTCTATTATTAACACGCAAAAAAAAAGATGTCCTTTCATTATAGGGAGGGGTCAGGAATGCAAAAGTAGGAAGTCAAGAAACACCTGGAGTAACAGGCAAATTTGGCCTTGGAGTACAGAATGAAACAGGGCAAAGGCTAATAAAGTTCTGCCAAGAGAATGCACTGGTCATAGCAAACACCTTCTTCCAACAACACAAGAGAAGACTCTACACATGGACATCACCAGATGGTCAACTCTGAAATCAGATTGATTATATTCTTTGCAGCCAAAGATGGAGAAGCTGTATACAGTCAGCAAAAACAAGACTGGGAGCTGACTGTGGCTCAGATCATGAACTCCTTATTGCCAACTTCAAACTTAAATCGAAGAAAGTGGAGAAAACCACTAGACCATTCAGGTATGACCTAAATCAAATCCCTAAAGATTTTACAGTGAAAATGAGATATAGATTTAAGGGACTAGATCTGACAGACAGAGTGCCTGATGAACTATGGATGGAGGTTCATGGCATAGTACAGGAGACAGGGATCAGGTACACAGATAACAATGGAGCATGCAAATGGTATGGGGAGGAGGAGGGAGAGAGGGATCAAGACCATCCCCAAGAAAAAGAAATACAAAAAAGCAAAATGGCTGTTTGAGGAGGGCTTACAATTAGCTGTGAAAAGAATAGAAGTGAAAGGCTAAGGAGAAAAGGAAAGATATGAATGCAGAGTTCCAAAGAATAGCAAAGAGATATAAGAAAGTCTTCTTCAGTGATCAGTGCAAAGAAATAGAGGAAAACAATAGAATAGTAAAGACTGGAGATCTCTTCAAGACAATTAGAGAGACCAAGGGAATATATCATGCAAAGATGGGCTCAGTAAAGGACAGAAATGGTATGGACCTAACAGAAGCAGAAGATATTAAGAAGAGATGGCAAGAATACACAGAAGAACTGTACAAAAAGATCTTCACCACCCAGATAATCATGATAGTGTGATCACTCACCAAGAGCCAGACATCCTGGAATGTGAAGTCAAGTGGGCCTTAGAAAGCATCACTACAAACAAAGCTAGTGGAGGTGATGGAATTCCAGTTGAGCTATTTCAATCCTAAAAGATGATGCTATGAAAATGTTGCACTCTATATGCCAGCAAATTTGTAAAACTCAGCAGTAGCCACAGAACTAGAAAAGGTCAGTTTTCATGCCAATCCCTAAGAAAGGTAATGCCAAAGAATGCTCAAACTACCACACAATTGCACTCATCTCACACTCTAATAAAGTAATGCTCAAAATTCTCCAGACCAGGCTTCAACAATATGTGAACCGTGAACGTCCAGATGCCCAAGCTAGTTTTAGAAAAAGCAGAAGAACCAGAGATCAAATTGCCAACATCCACTGGCTCACTGAAAAAGCAAGAGAGTTCCAGAAAAACATCTATTTCTGCTTTATTGACTATGCCAAAGCCTTTGACTCTGTGGATCACAAGAAACTCTGGAAAATTCTGAAAGCGATGGGAATACCAGTCCACGTGACCTGCCTCTTGAGAAATCTATATGCAGGTCAGGAAGCAACAGTTAGAATTGGACATGGAACAACAGACTGGTTCCAAGTAGGAAAAGGAGTACGTCAAGGCTATATATTGTCACCGTGCTTATTTAACCTTTATATTAGACCCCACAATTCTATATCTTTTGCAGATAGTCATGATCATGAAAAAAAGATGCAGAGCATCCCACATTATGAAGTTTTTTTATAACAATGTTCATAGCAAACCAATTTTAACCACAAAATAATGTTGAAATGTCAGAAATTCATTGACATACTATAGAAAAACATATCCAAAACTTAAAGATAGTGGGATCTTAGAGTGTTTACCATGGAAGACCTGCTCACAATCCCTGGGAAGTCAAGAACACAGTTTTTAACCAAGACTACGAGAAATGAATTTTTGAGTGGAGACTCATTATCACCCAAGGTCTCTGTTGACCCTACTTTGTAAGTCAAAAATTAGAGTAACTGCTACCATTGAAGTGAAATCCCTAAATGCAGAAAGAATGATAGAAACTTATAGTATCAGGGGCCAAGTGGTAAGGCTCATTCACCAGAAACAAAATGATCACAGCTACTGAAATGGACAGAGAAGCAAAACAGTAATTAGAAGAGTTTTATTTGTAAAGAACTTTGATATTGACTATTTCATCATGCCATTTCTAAAAAGTACTATATGGGAAACCTAGTATATTAGTTATGTGATTATTCAATATGGTTTGAGATGAAACTTCCCAGATGTAGCAATACAGAAGTGACTTCTCAGGTGCATTTTCTCATTTGTAGAGATAAGTTATCTTTCCTTGAACATATCTACCTTATAGTAGTGAAAAAGAGACAGCATAATCACAGCAGATGTGACAGTTCACAAAGAGGGAAAACAAATACACATTACAGTTAACAGTACATGAAAATGAATGTTGCTCAGTCATGCCCAACACTTCGACCCCCATCCTGCCAGGCTCCTCTGTCTGAGGCATTCTCCAGGCCAGAATACTAGAGTGGGTAGCTGTTCCTGTCTCCAGGGGATCTTCCCAATCCAGGGATTGAACCCAGGTCTCCTGCATTGCAAGCAGATTCTTTACCATCTGAGCCACCAGGGAAGCCCTAATGGTACATAGAGATTTCTAAATCAAACTGGGCACATAGCACTATTTCCTCCACTCCAGAGCCCAGAACTTTTCTTTATGTGGGTCTATTCTTCTCCCTGGAAATAGTTACCAATGGTTGTTGACTTTTTCCTCTGGGATTTTGACTCTTTCCTCTGACTCAACTTTTATTTTCTGCTAGATGTGACCCATGTTTGCAGATAAGTAGATTTCCATGCTGTCCAGTAGGAAGATTGGGATTCAGTGATCTCTTTACAAGTTGACCAATTTCCCTTTTAGTCAAAGATGATATAATTCTTTTTTTTTTTTTTTACTTTTAAAAAATCCATTTTATTAAAGTAAATAAGTATATGTTATTTTTTCTTTAAAAGTTGTGTTCTGGGCATGAAAATATCTCTTTTTTAAAAAATTTTTATTGAAGTAAAGCTGGTTTACAATTTTGTGTTAGTTTCAGGTATACAGCAAATCAGGTATACATATACATTTATCAGTTCTTTTTTGTTTTGTTTTTTTAAATTTTTTTAATCGGTGGAAAATTGCTTTACAATGTTGTGTTAGATTCTCCTATACAACAACACAAATCAGTCATAATTATACACAAATCCGCTCCCTCTTGATCCTCTCTCCCCTCCCCCAATCCCACCCCTCTAAGTCATCACAGAGTGCCAGGACAGGCTCCCTGTTTTTTTTTTTTTTTTTTCTTTTTTTAAAATATTATATAAATTTATTTATTTTAATTGGAAGCTAATTACTTTACAATATTTTATTGGTTTTGCCATATATCGACATGAATCCACCACAGGTATACATGTGTTCTCCGTCCTGAACTCCCCTCCCACCTCCCTCCCCAAACCATCCCTCTGGGTCATCCCAGTGCACCAGCCCTGAACATCCTGTATCATGCATCGAACCTGGACTGGCGATTTGTTTCACATATGATATTATACATGTTTCAATGCCATTCTGCCAAATCGTCCCACCCATGCCCTCTCCCACAGAATCCAAAAGCCTGTTCTATATACCTGTGTCTCTTTTGCTGTCTCGCATACAGGGTTATCATTACCATCTTTCTAAATTCCATATATTTGTGTTAGTATACTGTATTGGTGTTTTTCTTTCTGGCTTACTTCACTCTGTATAATAGGCTCCAGTTTCATCCACCTCATTAGATCTGATTCAAATGTATTCATTTTAATGGCTGAGGTCCCATCACTTCATGGCAAATAGATGGGGAAACAGTGGAAATAGTGTCAGACTTTAATTTTGGGCTCCAAAATCACTGCAAATGGTGACTGCAGCCATGAAATTAAAAGCCACTTACTCCTTGGAAGGAAAGTTATGACCAACCTAGATAGTATATTCAAAAGCAGAGACTTACTTTGCCAACAAAGGTCCATCTAGTCAAGGCTATGGTGGTCTTTTTCCTGTGGTCTTGTATGGATGTGAGAGTTGGACTGTGAAGAAGGCTGAGCACCAAAGAATTGATTCTTTTGAACTGTGGTGTTGGAGAAGACTCTTGAGAGTTCCTTGGACTGCAAGGAGATCCACACAGTCTATTCTGAAAGAGATCTGCCCTGGGATTTCTTTGGAAAGAATGATGCAAAAGCTGAAACTCCAGTACTTTGGCCACCTCATGCGAAGAGTTGACTCATTGGAAAAGACTTTGATGCTGGGAGGGATTGGGGGCAGGAGGAGAAGGGGATGACAGAGGATAGGATGGCTGGATGGCATCACTGACTCAATGAACGAGAGTCTGAGTGAACTCCAGGAGCTGGTGATGGACAGGGAGGCCTGGCATGCTGCGATTCATGGGGTCGCAAAGAGTCAGACATGACTGAGCGACTGAACCGAACTGAACTGAATACTCCATTGTGTATATGTATCACAGCTTTCTTATCCATTCATCTGCTGATGGACATCTAGATTGCTTCCACGGCCTGGCTATTATAAACAGTGCTGTGATGAAAATTGGGGTACACGCGTCTCTTTCAATTCTGGTTTCCTCGGTGTGTATGCCCAGCAGTGGGATTGCTGGGTCATATGGCAGTTCTATTTCCAGGTTTTTAAGGAATCTCCACACTGTTCTCCATAGTGGCTGTACTAGTTTGCATTCCCACCAACAGTGTAGGAGGGTTCCCTTTTCTCCACACCCTCTCCAGCATTTATTGCTTGTAGACTTTTGGATAGCAGCCATTCTTACTGGCATGAAATGGTACCTCATTGTGGTTTTGATTTGCATTTCTCTGATAATGAGTGATGTTGAGCATCTTTTCATGTGTTTATTAGCCATATGTATATCTTCTTTGGAGAAATGTCTGTTTAGTTCTTTGGCCCATTTTTTTTATTGGGTCATTTATTTTTTGGCATTGAGCTGCAGGAGTTGCTTATATATTTTTTAGATTAATTATTCATCAGTTGCTTCATTTGCTATTATTTTCTCCCATTCTGAAGACTGTCTTTTCACCTTGCTCATAGTTTCCTTTGTTGTGCAGAAGCTTTTAAGTTTAATTAGGTCCCATTTGTTTATTTTTGCTTTTATTTCCAATATTCTGGGAGGTGGGTCATAGAGGATCCTGCTGTGATTTATGTCGGAGAGTGTTTTGCTTATGTTCTCCTCTAAGAGTTTTATAGTTTCTGGCCTTACGTTTAGATCTTTAATCCATTCTGAGTTTATTTTCGTGGATGGTGTTAGAAAGTGTTCTAGTTTCATTCTTTTACAAGTGGTTGACCAGTTTTCCTAGCACCACTTGTTAAAGAGATTGTCTTTAATCCAGTGTATATTCTTGCCTCCTTTGTCAAAGATAAGGTGTCCACAGGTGCATGGATTTATCTCTGGGCTTTCTATTTTGCTCCATTGATCTATATTTCTGTCTTTGTGCCAGTGCCATACTGTCTTGATATAATTCTTTAAAAACTCTTGAGATCTTCATGAATATTAAGTCATACAAAATCTACTCAGGTAAAAGTCTCAATTAGAAGTATATTTGGGAGAGTAACCCTCTCTCTCTTCTTTGATTGAGATACTGAGTACCTTAGGACCACAAACATAGGATTCTTAGAAGTATTTCTGTCTGTCTGGGAGAATCTACGAGTTAAATACTTAAATCTTTCCAACATTTAACAAGGGTTCTTACAGACATATCTTTGATCTGATCTTATATCTGAGGCTACAGTTTATGAGAATAGCCTTGGATTAGGATTTGATCTTTGGCCCCAGGCTTAAATATATCATTAGTTAATTTATTATTGGAGACTTGTGGACTGGATAAACTATAAATAATAAATAGTTTGATTTTCCGTCTTAGTATCCTTGATGGAAAACATTTCCTTGAAAACTGAATAGTCCCTTTTCTTTTTCCACTCTCCTATCTATAACTTAAACATAGCAAAATGAAACCAGTTGGTTCTTTCACTATTTGACCTGCAAAACTATTACTTAAGTATCAAATTCATCAGGTGTATATTTTTGCACCATAATGATTAATTTAGCATGTCAACTTGGCTAGACTAGGGTACCAGTCTAAATGCTGCTTTGAAAGTATTCTTTGTATGTGATTAATATACAAGTCAGTAGATTTTGAGTAAAGCATGTTATCCTCCACAATGCAGGAAGGCCTCCCAGTCAAGTGAAGGTCTTAAGTGAAAAGATTGAGGTTTTCTAAAGGAAAGGAATCCTGCCTAAGGTTGTAGCCCATAAATCCTGCCTGAAATTCTAGCCTGCTGAACTGCCCTGCAGATATCAGACTCAAGGCTGCATACAACATCAACTCTAACTTGAATCTCAATCTCCAGCCTGCTAAGCTGTCCTATGAATATCAGACTTACCACCCCCAGCAACTTTGAATTTTTAGTGGCTTAAAACAAGAACCATTTTTCTACATCTCATTGTTCTGCCAGGTGACTAAAGGAGGTTAGGTTGGTGGTTTTTCTGCTCTATATAATATCAGCCAGGGCTAAAACCCAGGGAGATGAAGTACTTCCCATTATTGCATACAATTTTAAGAAGGGAGAGGAAGCTACCAATTGGCATACAGCCTGGGTTCATGCCATATCTGCCACATTTTATTAGGTGATCAGTTACAGGAGAAGATAAGATTGAAGGGAAGAATCCACCACTCTATGTGCCCAAATACAGAAAAGGAATTAATGGTGTTCATTGAGATAGGGAAGAAATTATAATTGACATTGCTGAATACTCTTCACCGTAACAAAATTATCAACATCATAAAAAGGTGAAATAATAAACTTATAAAAGCAATATACAAGAAAGAGATGCCTGCTATCTCCACTATTATCCAATAGTTTGTAGGTCAGAGATAACATAATCAAGAGGGGAAAAGTAAATGTGGCAGATTTTACTTTTTAAAGATGGTTGCAGCAATATTATATACTCTTCCTACAGTGTAACCTTGATGTTCCTCCTATTGACTGATAGGATTTATATTGTCTTCCCTTGAATATGGGCAGAGCTTTATAAGTACATCATCAGCTAAAAGATAGTATGCACTTTCAAGGAAAGATACTTTAAAATGCCATGTACTTCTACTTTGTTTTCTTGCAGTTCTCATGTTTGTAAGCCAGTCACTATTTTGTGAGAAAGCCCAAGCAGTCACATGCAAATTTTTTGGTTGACAGCCACAGCCAACATTTTCTGGTTGACAGTCAACAGACAGAATCAACTGCCAAACATGTGAGTGAACGAGTCCTTTCAGATGAATCCATTTCTTAGCAACTGAGACAACCCCAGCTTTTGAGTATTCCCAGTTGAGCCTGCAGATATTTTGAGGGAGAGAAAACTCATCTGTGTTATAACCTTGCCTAATTCATGACCTACTGAATCTGTGAAAATAACAAAATATTTGCTGCTTTAAATTTTAAAATTTAATTGACATGCATTTTTATGTAGCAATAGATAACTGAAATAGTTATCCTTTGAAAATAAAATTAAATTAAATTTGCATGTTATATGGTTATATTAACAATAGATAACTATTTTGTATGTTTTATATCGGGCTTCCCAGGTGGCTCAGTGATAAAGAATTTGCCTGCCAATGCAGGAGATGCGGGTTTGATCCCTGCGTCAGGAAGATCCCCTGGAGAATGAAATGGCAACCCACTCCAGTATTCTTGCCTGGAAAATCCCATGGACAGGAGTCTGGTGGGCTATGGTCCATAGGGTTGCAAAAAGTTGTACATGACTTAGCAACTAAATAATAATGCTTTATATTATTTAGTTTTTATAGCAACTACATTCATAGGTGCTATCAATTCTCCTTTGACAGGGGACGTAACTGAATAATTGTATGCTTAAGCAAATTCTGCAAAATCAGGAATTGAAAGAGCTGGAATTTGAAGCTAGTTGTTTCACTCCAAAGCATGGACACTTATCGGTTACCCCAATATCCTTTACCAGAAAACCTAAGAGAAAGGGATGGGAAGACTCCAGAATGAGGGATAAGAGATAATAAGATATAACCTAAAAAATCGGTAGCATTCAACACAGTAGAGTTCAAGAAAGGAGGAATAAGGCTGGTTAATTAAGAAATAACATAATGAAGTTTACTGAAAGTAGCGATGGACCCAGTAAATTTCATTATTGCTGAGAAGCTGTGCCAAGTATCCATGAGATTGTGTCCTGAGTAAAAGGTCTTCTTTCCCGCCCCTCACCCCCACCCCCCAACTAGATCTAAGCCATTGTAAAAAAAATCATGGAACTTTTGTTCTCTTCTCCAGAGGTAACCAGAAAAGAAAGGCAATGCTGACCATTTATCTTTTTCTTCTTAGGATTTTATATATTTACTTTCCATGAATGATGGAAACACAACAGTTATTTTTGTCTATCTCAAGAATGGTTTTGAAAGAGGCAACTCTCTTTTAAATATGTAACTGCATGTTTCTGAGTGTATGTGTATTGTGTGCATGTATTTTAATCCTAAACAGATATTGAGAGTCTAAATGCTTGGCTTTCAGTAGTGATGATAATCAAACCTAGAGCTTTGGCTTACACAAGTGTATACATGGGGTACCAATAATTGTGTTCGGTTTGAGCCATATGCATTTGCAGGGTTTTTATTATATCACAGTGGAGTTACCAGATAATAATTGAAAAATATAGATATATAGTAGAAATGATTGGATCGATGTGCATGTGATACTCAATAAATACAACTCATTTTTATCTATGTATCAATTCTCCCAAATATAAACATTTCATATGCTACATTCCATACATCTGTAAAGTTGCTTTAATGAAATTCTGAAATCAATATTTTAATTTCAGTTAATGTGTATATTTAAGTAAAACACAGGGAATTCACTCTCAGATAAGTATTATAATAATCTACTCTAGGTTCAATAAGGAAAATATAATCCCTTCTAGGCATTTCAAACAGGATAATCTGATCAGAAAAATATATGCTTACAAAATAAGGTGAAGGAATTAAAGTCAAAAGAGGAAGAAAGGTGCTGTGAGCTGTCGGTTTTGCCACTCATCACTAGTTTTAAGGACACCAGTAAGGTACTTTTGCCATGTTATTTACTGTCACTTGCCTAGATTGAGAACTACAAGAAATCCCACCTCTGCAGTTGTCTGCAGCACCAAGACAAATAATTTGCAAAGAAATTCCTAGTCGTTAAAATATTCTTGGAAGCCCATGTGGCTGTTTGTCATTACTGGAGAAAGATGGATGATTTCTTTTTCCCTTTGGCCTTTCAGAACGTGTGTAAAGGGAGCTCACTGAAAAAAATGGCTATCACATCTCAATACCTGAAGACGAAGCATTCTGGCAAACATGGTGGTCTTTTAGAACCAGTGATAATGGGGAGAACATGAAGCAACTAAACATAAATTCTGAGTTCAAATAACGATTATGGCTGCATAAAAAGAATCTGTTCTCTCAAGATTTTAATTTACACTGAGGTTATGAACACATCTTAATACTTGCTTCATAAATGATTATTCTTCTGTGTATTCTTTCGACCTCTTTTTAATATCTTCTGCCTCTGTTAGGTCTATACAATTTCTGTCCTTTACTGAGCCCATCATAGCATGAAGTATTCCCCTGGAATCTCTAATTTTCTTGAAGAGATCTTTACTTTTTCCTATTCTATTGTTTTCCTCTATTTCTTTGCATTGATCGTTTAGGAAGGCTTTCTTATCTCTCCTTGCTATTCTTTGGAACTTTGCATTCAAACGGGTATATCTTTCCTTTTCTCTTTTGCTTTTCACTTCTTTTCACAGATATTCATAAGGCCTCCTCAGACAGCCATTTTGCTTTTTTGCATTTCTTTTTCTTGGGGATGATCTTGATCCCTGTCTCCTGTACAATGTTACAAACCTCCGTCCATAGTTAATCAGGCACTCTGTCTATCAGATAAAGTCCGTTAAATCTATCTCTCACTTTCACTGTATAAACATAAGGGATTTCATTTAGGTCATACCTGAATGGTCTAGTGGTTTTCCTTATTTTCTTCAATTTAAGTCAGCAAATTTGGAAAACCCAACAGTGGCCATGGGACTGAAAATGGTCAGTTTTCATTCCCATCCCTAAGAAAGGCAATGCCAAAGAATGCTCAAACTACCACACAATTGCACTCATCTCACATGCTAGTAAAGTAATGCTCAAAATTCTCCAAGCCAGGCTTCAGCTATATGTGAACTGTGAACTTCCAGATGTTCAAGCTGGTTTTAGAAAAGGCAGAGGAACCAGAGATCAAATTGCCAACATCCACTGGATCATGGAAAAAGCAAGAGAGTTCCAGAAAAGCATCTATTACTGCTTTATTGACTATGCCAAGGCCTTTGACTGTGTGGATCACAATAAACTGTGGAAAATTCTGAAAGAGATGGGAATACCAGACCACCTGATCTGCCTCTTGAGAAACCTCTATGCAGATCAGGAAGCAACAGTTAGAACTGGACATGGAACAACAAACTGGTTCCAAATAGGAAAAGGAGTACATCAAGGCTGTATATTGTCATCCTGCTTATTCCACTTATATGCAGAATACATCATGAGAAACTCTGGACTAGAAGAAGCACAAGCTGGAATCAAGTTTGCCGGGAGAAATATCGATAACCTCAGATATGCAGATGACGCCACCCTTATGGCAGAAAGTGAAGAGGAACTAAAAAGCCTCTTGATGAAAGTGAAAGAGGAGAGTGAAAAAGTTAGCTTAAAGCTCAACATTCAGAAAACAAAGATCATGGCATCCGGTCCCATCACTTCATGGGAAATAGATGGGGACACAGTGGAAACAGTTTGAGACTTCATTTTTGGGGGGCTCAAAAATCGCTGCAGATGGTGATTGCAGCCATGAAATTAAAAGACTCTTACTCCTTGGTAGGAAAGTTATGACCAACCTAGATAGCATATTCAAAAGCAAAGACATTACTTTGCCAACAAAGGTCCATCTAGTCAAGGCTATGGTTTTTCCAGTGGTCATGTATGGAAGTGAGAGTTGGACTATAAAGAAAGCTGAGTGCTGAATAATTTATGCTTTTGAACAGTGGTATTGGAGAAAACTCTTCAGAGTTCCTTGGACTGCAAGGAGATCCCCAGTCCATCCTAAAAGAAATCAGTCCTGGGTGTTCATTGGAAGGACTGATGTTGAACCTGAAACTCCAATATTTTGGCCAGCTGATGCATTGAGCTGACTCATTTTAAAGACCCTGCTGTTGGGAAAGATTAAAGGCAGGAGGAGAAGGGGACAACAGAGGTGAGATGGTTAACTGGCATCACCAACTCAATCATCACCGACATGAGTGGGTAAACACTGGGAGTTGGTGATACACAGGGAGGCCTGGCATGCTGCAGTTCATGGGGTCACAAAGAGTTGGACACCACTGAGTGACTTAACTGAACTGAACTGAAATGATTGTTCTCTCTTTAATGTTGTAGCTATACTTAACTAGAGAGAGATGGGGTTAAAAAAATAAATGAGATTGGTACCAATCATAATTTTAGCAGTCTTGACATGAGGTTGGAACTTCAGCTAATATACCGTAGAGGACAGGAGTTGAGGAATTGGAAGTTTGAACCTGCACTTAGTGGACAACCAGTATAAGGGGTGGGAGGTAGGGCAGTATACAATGTAGTGACTTGTTCTGTGAATAAAACAATATTAATGCTCACTTATTCCATTGTGTTAGTACATAGCATATGGATGAAGAACAAATTGCCATTTGTCCTACCAATACAACAATCATCTCAAATGTCTACTCCTCCAGCCTACACTGTCCTCATAGGGCTACCAAATCTGTCCTTTAGACTATAGCTCTATGCCTATTTCCAAAATAATGTGTGATACTTTCCTCACATTTACTGTATTTCTATTTCCATGTGTATGCTTTTTTTCTTTAGACAAGAACTCTTTGAATTTAAAGGTCATGCCTTGTTTAACTCTGGTGAGTTCAATTTAGAAGTAGCAAGATCTAGAGTGTGAAACAGGTAACCTATGGCAGAGATTCACTTCAAGAACTAGATGAAAGATCTTGGAGAGAGAAGAAAAGGGAAAGAAAGAGAGGATAAGAGGATTTCATAGTATGTGTGTGTGTTGGGTGGTGGTGGGGAGGTGACAGGTACATTATAGTTTCAATCCTGTGCAAACTATTAGAGCTTATTGCTGGAAGGACAATGATATTTTATGTGAAATTAAATTGAATCAATATTAAGAAATCTTTTCTAACTTAATAAATGTATAGTACTTCCCCTCTTGGCCATAACAGGCCACTCTTTCCTCTATGCTGTTTCCTGACATGTAATACTTAATTGCTCTTATTGCTTATAACCTTCTATGTTTTATTATAATTTAGGACCCATGTGTTCTATGGGCCACAAAAATGGGCTGTTTTTTATTTATCTCCTCAACACTTAACACAATGCCTACAGTATACAGGGTGTCCCTGTGGCCATCCATGTTGAACTTTAGGAGAAAAGAGTGAATGGATATGATATAATTTTAATCAGTTTAGAATTATTCATGTTTTAAGCAGCCCTCCATTACATAGAGGCATACACTTTGGAAAAAAAAATGCAGAAATTGGCAACACATCCGGTGGTGAACTTATTACAATGTTAAAATGTCAATTTCCATGACCATCTGTGCTAGAAAAATGGTTAATATTATTTATTTTCAATTTGTGGCTTTACACCATTGCCACTGGCATTTGACAAACTAAACAGAAGTTCTAATGGATAGTCTAGCCCTCTTAATCACCTGTTTCAAATGGACACATTAGAACATCCCAACTAAGAAAGAGTGAGACTTCAGTTTTTAAGCACCGAATTGGACATATATATGCAAGGAGATCCAACCAGTCCATTCTGAAGGAGATCAGCCCTGGGATTTCTTTGGAAGGAATGATGCTAAAGCTGAAACTCCAGTACTTTGGCCACCTCATGCGAAGAGTTGACTCATTGGAAAAGACTCTGATGCTGGGAGGGATTGGGGGCAGGAGGAGAAGGGGACGACAGAGGATGAGATGGCTGGATGGCATCACTGACTCGATGGATGTGAGTCTGAGTGAACTCTGGGAGTTGGTGATGGACAGGGAGGCCTGGTGTGCTATGATTCATGGGGTCACAAAGAGTTAGACACGAGTGAGCGACTGAAATGAACTGAACTGAACTGAACTGAAGTCATAGGTAAAGCACAATAGGATGAAGATTTTGGAAAAGATATTTCACAGGAAAAAATGATGTCCCCCCACCCAAATTCACAAAAAAACAATAATTTGAGAATAATTAAACATATACACATGCACACATGAGCTCACATATAGTTTTGAAAATTATATCTTATTTTAAAAATCTGTGTTTGATAAGTTTACAGGAGAGTTGATGAAGCAAGTGCTTTTACAGAAGTAATCAGGATAAGAATATGTGTATTTAAGATAATTAGGAGATCAGTCTCAAATAAATTCAAATTTTCCAGCAAATCTGACTTGTACTTCAGGTGACCTTTACACTGGCAAAACGGAGAAATGAGTTTGTTAGCCATTTTGCTTCTGTGGTGTGAGAGCTCTGATTTCTAAAGAAAGCATAATAAATGCACTTTTGATGCCATTCATGTAGCATTTACATATTTATGCTAATATTTGTTTTTCATAGTCATATAAAAGATACGCAGAACTGACAGTGTTGTTTAAACTAAGACTGTCATTCCCAAACTATATTATATGTATACTTTATTATACATATACATACATATACACACTAAAAAGGTATTATTAAAACAAACTGCATATAGTGATATAAGTATATTATAATAATATTAATATAACCGTATGTAAGAATATAAACAAATATAGAAATATATTTTGGGGGGCTACACCCATGGCTTGTGGAATCTTAGTTCCCCTACCAGTGTTTGAACTTATGGCCTCTGCAGGGAGAGTGGAGTCCTAACCATTGGACCACCGGGGAATTCCAATAAATGCATTTTTTTCTGAATTTGGAAAACCTTTGGTAATATGATGTCCTGGACAAGTGGGCCACCTACATATTGTACTGTACAGTGTCCCCATGATTCTCTTTGATAAGGATTTAAATATTACTTCTCTATTTGACCTATTCTCCTATTTATCCCTGTTCTGTTATAATTATATTTCTTATTCTGTCTGGCTTTCTCTCTCAACTTCTCAGCTTCAGATAAAAGGACCTGAAAATGGATTTGAGGGCAGACTCCAAATCTAACATACAGTTCTGAACTGCTTAATGCAATCTGTATTTAAAAAGACAAAAATAATAATAATAATAAAGAAAAATCATTAGACTTGGGTTCTTTTCCCCTATTACTATATATCAGATCATTTAATATACTTTATGGATGAGAAAATGGGAGAAACCTGTAATATTTAAGAAGAGCTTTTTAACTAAGGTCATTATAGGTTCCTTTCTGAGCAATAAATAATTATGTAACATGAGATACTCAATTTTCTGGCCTTGCATTTTAATATTAAGAACAAGTTTTAAAATTCTACCAAGGAAATTTTAATTACCATTTTTTTTATTGACAACAGACATATCATGTATACCATGTTTCTATAGCATTAATAAAACCTGTGTGAATTATATGAGATGAGAAAAAAATTCTTATTAGATTTGACGAAAAAACATCTAAGTAGTGTCACAGTTAGTGTGACTCCCTTAAACAGTATAGGCTAGCATTTGTGGAAGACAATGAGAACAATATGACAGCACAGGAAGTAAGGGGAATGGGACAGGGAGTGATGTCAGAGAGGTAGTCTTCAGCAACATTTAGGAGGCCTGGTAGGTCTTTGAAAGTATTTGGAATTTTAAGCATAATTGGAAGTCATGAGAAATGTGAGACTAAGAGAATTTCCTAATCATATTAAGTAAAAATTAATTTTAGAAGTATTCCTTCAAAACATTACTTCCATGTAAGACATATATATATATGCATATATACTAAAAATGTACATATGTATGTACATACATGTCTTGTAAATAGATATATTGAAATATATATTCTTATATTTTTTGTTAATTTCAAATCTGAACATTATACAATACATGAAGAAAACATGTTGGTATATTAGCAGAGACAAAGGCAAGGGCAAAGACAGTCAAGCATTCTTTAAGATGGGTTACTGATGTCTTTCTCATCTGTAGTATAAAAATAATAATTCTTACCTCCTATGATTGTGGCAAGAAGTGATCAAAGTTTGATTCAATGCTAAAGTACTCATCTGGCTGGATATTTTCCTTTTCATTTGTTTACTTCTTCCTTACTGTCTTCTCTTTATTCCTCATTCACCTTATCTTCTTTTCTCATTGTTCTTCATCCCTTTTTTAGCTTTTTTAGGAATGAATAGATAACTTAGTGAAATGAGTACCATTCACAACCACAAGCATCACTAAGCCCTATGCCAAAATGAAAGGTTATTGCAGAATCCTAAATATAGTACCTGAGTTCTTTACACCTTCAAGAAATGAAAAAAAGGTTTACATGAAATGAGTTTTCATCTGCCCTCACACTTATGTACAAGTTTCCTCCTTGGCAAAGCATAATGATATTCCTATATATTTAACTAACCTTTTCACATATCCTCTGATAGAAAGAATGAATAAAACATATAAATGTATAAAACCAAGCATCATACACTAGGAGAAAGCATTAATAAAAGTAGCAGTAATATCCTGTGAAAAGAAAGTCCTTAGCCCACTCTTCCCAACTCAACTCATTATGGTCATAGATGCCTGCTATGGAACTTACTGTAATAGCACATCATCAAAATATTTTTTTTTTAAGTTGTGTTCCATAGGTATGTACCCCGAATACAGTCTGTAGCAATCATGATAAATCAGGATTACAGGCCTCATGGAAAACTTCATTGTTTGTTAATGAGAAAGATTTTTTTTTTTAATTATGGATCACCCTGTTTCAGCTTCTACATAAGACAAGGGGAAACCATGAGGACAAAAAGGAAATAATGTGATTATATTTCAGTGGTTATATTGTCAGAGGTGACTATGTATTCTCTGAACCACCAAACTTCATTAAATGGTTTCAAATGAGAATGGTGAGAGCACATTATGAGTTTTGAGGATTTCTAAAACATCTGAGAAAATACACTGGAAAGGCACTATATAGTGGGAAATATGTAGCTTAACGATTTGAACTACTGAAAATTCCTTGAGATTAAGACTCAGGAAGTTTCTTCATTGAAATTTTATTGTTGCCATTGTTGCTTACATGCACATTGTTTCTCATATTACAAAAAATCATCAATAAAAAAGAGTATTAGAAATATACAGATGAGTTATTTTTCTTACTATTGTTTTATGTCATTCATTTATTTGTTTTTGACATTACTGACTGATCAGTTTCATTAGTTTAAAAACAAAAACAAATTTTTAAAATATCATTATCATCATAAAATAACCAATAATGTTCCTTCAAACATTTATTCAAAATTATGTTAATTCTCTTAATTCCCTGTGTCATATGAAGTACAGTTACTTTACAAAATCAGATCTCATCAATTCTGTGAATTTTGTCTCTATGCTTCTCTATGCTTCTAATGCTTATCTGTCATTCTGGATACACTCAGATTTGTCTTTAGACTTTGCACTTATCTCTTACTCATCATATTTAATGATGCACAAAGAAATGTGCAACAAAACTCATCATAGCCATCATTTGTCTATGTCCAACTCATTATCTATTAGAAATTCATGTGTCAAGTCTCTCCATATCTATGTACATTTATTTTTATTATTTATTATTGTTTTGCCATCATCCTCTTTCTTTCTTCGTTCATTCTTTCCTTTCTTACCCTTTGTCTTAAGATCCCCATATGGAGGTATTTTGACAAGCTATCTTTTAATCACTGACATTCACTTACTGGAAAAAAAAATATAGTCTTTTGAAAATATGCTACAAGCATCTTCTCCATATTAATGCATTTTCACCTGTCTCTCTCACTCCAGAAAAACCAAGACAAACACAGAAATATTAGACACCAAAAAAACAGTTTCCCAGAAGAGAAGGAAAATGCCAGAGAAGTGTTGTTGTTGTTTTTTTTTTTTTTTAATGTGCTAATTATGTGAAATCTTTAATGCAGTACTACCTAGAAAAAAACCTTGGAAAAATAAAGCTGTGTGTAATATTTTTCTTTACATGCAAGGTTGAGAATTGGGAGAATTTAGACAATTGTCCCAATAACTAGTCCCAACAACTATTTCACTAGAAACTGGATGAGAATGAGGCAAAATTATACATGAATGTGTGATTTTACTCTTGCTTTTCTTATCTGAACATTTCTTTTGAATCTCCTTTTCACAGTATAATAGTAGACAAAACCTCAACATGAAAGAGTCATTTTAAGTTCACTTTCAAGTAAACTGAGTGAACACTGGTAGAGCTCAAATTTGGCTTAGGTGATATTCTTCCTGCCCTAGAATGGAAAATTGCTTCATACTTTTATTTTCTGCCTCTAAGTTCTTGGTTAATATTTTGCTTCTTCAAGGAGAGAGAATTTTTAACCATAAGTAAGGGTCTTGGATTAATTTTTGTACATTTCAAAGTGCTCACCACTTTTCCTGGTTTTAATTATAATTATGTCAATTTGTTATATTTACTCTATAATTACAATAACTGCTCTGCATTTATTTTTAGTACAGTTCAGAGAGGAGTTGAAAAGTTTTTGTACACTGTATGTTAATGACACTAAAAAAGCACATAGAGTCAGTGCGTATTTTCTCAGTGGAAGTACACATTAAGAAACCTCTCAGGTATGGAAAGAAAGGTAAGAAATGTGTTGCTAAATTTGAATTATGAAATCAAATATGGACATTGCATAGCATGAGAGGAAATCTGATTTGTAATGTAGGTGCAGAGTATCGTGTGCTCTTCCTTACCAATATTGTGGCTCAAATAGCTGGTTACATAACATTTAAGAATCAGTGGTACTTGAATTAGGTAGGCCTTGAAAGTATTTTCCTTTTTGGAAACAGAGGTATAGGCAAATTGTCTCATGTAAGAGTCCTCAGCTTCCTTAGCACAGTGGTCAGAGTATAACATTAAGGACTAAGAAGAAATATTGAATTTACTTGTTTCTTTTCCTCTAAGAGGTAGAAGACATTAAGAGACTTTAGATGTTCTAAATTGAATGGGGAAATATATGTCTTGAACTCACAATGGTTCAGTGGGTAATTACACCTTGGTTCTTCTGCTGTCTTACATGCGTATGACCTTGTATATGTTACTACATATTTCTGAACTTTGAAGTTCTAAGTTGTCTTATCTGGTCATGACAGAATATAACAGGGATTAAATAAGTCAATGTATGTGAAGCTACTCACATATGTTGTTAATACTGTATAGATAAATTCTTGACACATTTTAATTCTTAATTTTTATCAAAATACCTATCACTGATATTGTTCACCTCAGTCCAGGTTCGATGCACGATACTGGATGCTTGGGGCTGGTGCACTGGGACGACCCAGAGGGATGGTATGGGGAGGGAGGAGGGAGGAGGGTTCAGGATGGGGAACACATGTATACCTGTGGCGGATTCATTTTGATATTTGGCAAAACTAATACAATTGTGTAAAGTTTAAAAATAAAATAAAATTAAAAAAAAATTAAGTCCAAAAATAAATAAATAAATAAAACTTTAAAAACAGAATCAGTCTTGTTTACTGTAGTAAAGACAAAGGCTTCATTTCTGATATTAGACAACTCACAACTTTCAGGCTCCTTCCTTCCCCTTCCCCTTTCATTCACAACTGAATAAAGTTGTAAGAAAGCTGCCTGCTCCCTCCCTTGGTGCTGGTGGAAAGTTCAAATAATGTGTGTCCAGTCTGGACAGGGAACCTTTACTCTTTCCCCATCTCATAACAATAACTACAACCAGAGACAACCTTCCCCAGTGATGTTTCTTGTTTTACCCCAGACCAAACTTGAGCCCTTTTGCTTGGAAATCTTTACATGTTTACTGTATGAATAATAAGCTTTCTTTCATATCTATTTGCATATATGTGTCTTTCACCCCAGTATCCACATAAATTACTGGGGTGGGAATAAGGGCATGGAGGTTAAGTGGTTGCCCAACACACAGCACGAGGTACCCAAATAAAATATATGTTCTTTGTAGCCAGCACAGTAGCTGGTTCTCCAAAGCATTGCCTAGGAGTTTGGGGAAATGTGGAGTAAATTGCTTAACATGTAGAGAAAGCAAGATTTTCAAATCTTATTCCCCACTTAACAGGATTTTGGTGGTACCTATATATTGATGATTCACAAGTGGGAACCAGTTATGTTACAGCAAACTAATAATTATGCTAGGCTAAATATTATGCTTATTATGAACATAATAATGGTGAGCAAGCTTAAGACTCTATATTTATAGGTTCCATATGGTCTAATAAAGTAGATAAAATAATAAATGATTAAAACAAGGTATGATATATGCTATACTAGGGTTATTATGGTGTGCTTAAAGGCATCTCACATAGCCTGGAAATACTGAGAAGATGAAGAAAAAGACTCAGTAGAGAAGGAGAGGGCAGCATGATCTGAGAGAATAGCATTGAATTGTATACTAAAACATATGACCAGTGCAAATTCCATGCATGAGGCAGGGCACCCAAAGTTGTGCTCTTGGAAAACCTAGAAGGATAGGGTAAGGAGGGAGGTTCAGGATGCAGAGGACACATATATACCTATGGCTGATTCAGGTTGATGTATGGCAAAAATCATCACAATACTGTAAAGTAATTATCCTCCAATTAAAATTAATTAATTTTAAAAAGAATCTTTTAGAAGAATCCTTTAGAAGAAATGGAGTAACCCTCATAGTCAACAAAAGAGTCTGAAATTCAGCACTTTGATGCAGTTTCAAAAATGACAGAATGATCTCTGTTCATCTCCAAGTCTAACCATTCAACATCATGGTAATCCAAGTCTATATCCCGACCAGTAATGCTGAAGAACCTGAAGTTAAATGGTTCTATGAAGACCTACAAGACCTTTTAGAATTAACACCCCAAAACGATGTCCTTTCCCTTATAGGGGACTGGAAGGCAAAAGTAGGAAGTCAAGCAACACCTGGAGTAACAGGCAAATTTGGCCTTGGAATACGGAATGAAGCAGGGCAAAGACTAATAGAGTTTTGCCAAGAGAATGCACTGGTCATAACAAACACCCTCTTCCAACAACACAAGAGGAGACTCTACACATGGACATTACCAGATGGTCAACACCGAAATCAGATCGATTATATTCTTTGCAGCCAAAGATGGAGAAGCTCTATACAGTCAGCAAAAACAAGACTGGGAGCTGACTATGGCTCTGATCGTGAACTCCTTATTGCCAAATTCAGACTTAAATTGAAGAAAGTAGGGAAAACCACTAGCCCATTCAGGTATGACCTAAATCAAATCCCTTATGATTAGACAGTGGAAGTGAGAAATAGATTTAAGGGCCTAGATCTGATACATAGAGTGACTGATGAACTATGGACGGAGGTTCGTGACATTGTACGAGACAGGGATCAAGACCATCCCAAAGAAAAAGAAATACAAAAAAGCAAAATGGGTGTCTGAGGAGGCCTTACAAATAGCTGTGAAAAGAAGAGAAGCCAAAAGCGAAGAAGAAAAGGAAAGATATACCCATTTGAATGCAGAGTTCCAAAGAATAGCAAGGAGAGATAAGAAAGCCTCCCTCAGAGATTGGAGCAAAGAAATAGAGGAAAATACAGAATGGGAAAGACTAGAGATCTCTGCAAGAAAATCAGAGATACAAGGGAATATTTCATGCAAAGAAGTGCTCAATAAAGGACAGAAATGGTATGGACCTAACAGAAACAGAAGATAAGAAGAAATGGCAAGAATACACAGGAAAAAAAAAAAAACTGTACAAAAAAGATCTTCATGACCCAGATAATCATGATGGTGTAATCACTCACCTAGAGACAAACATCCTGGAATGTGAGGTCAAGTGGGCTACTTAGGAAGCATCATTACAAACAAAGCTAGTGGGGGTGATGGAATTCCAGCTGAGCTATTTCAATATCTAAAAGATATGATAAGAAAGTGCTGCATTCAGCATGCCAGCAAATTTGGAAACTCAGCAGTGGCCACAGAACTAGAAAAGGTCAGTTTTCATTCCAATTCCTAAGAAAGGCAATGCCAAAGAATGCTCAAACTACCACACAATTGTACTCATCTCACACGCTAGTAAAGGAATGCTGAAAATTCTCCAGGCCAGGGTTCAGCAATATGTGAACCGTGAACTTCCAGATGTTCAAGCTGGTTTTAGAAAAGGCAGGGGAACCAGAGATCAAATTGCCAACATCCACTGGCTCACTGAAAAAGCAAGAGAGTTCCAGAAAAACATCTATTTCTGCTTTATTGACTATGCCAAAGCCTTTGACTGTGTGGATCACAATCAACTGTGGACAATTCTGAAAGAGATGGGAATACCAGACCACCTGACCTGCCTCTTGATAAACCTATATGCAGGTCAAGAAGCAGCAGTTAGAACTGGACATGGAATAACAGACTGGTTCCAGATAGGAAAAGGAGTACATCAAGGCTGTATATTTTCTCTCTGATTATTTAACTAATATTCAGAGTACATCATGAGAAATGCTAGGCTGGATGAAGCACAAGCTGGAATCAACATTGCTGGAAGAAATATCAATAACCTCAGACATGCAGATGACACCACCCTTATGGCAGAAAGTGAAGAAAAACTAAAGAACCTCTTGATGAAAGTGAAAGAGGAGAGTGAAAAAGTTGACTTAAAGCTCAACATTCAGAAAACAAAGATCATGGCATCCAGTCCCATCACTTCATGGCAAAAAAAATGGAGAAACAGTGGAAACAGTGTCAGACTTTATTTTGGGGGACTCCAAAATCATTGCAGATGGTGACTGCAGCCATGAAATTAAAGGACTCTTGCTCCTTGGAAGAAAAGCTATGACCAACCTAGACAGCATATTAAAAAGCAGAGACATTGCTTTGCCAACAAAGGTCTGTCTAGTCAAGGCTATGGTTTTTCCAATAGTCACATATGAATGTGAGAATTGTACTATAAAGAAAGATGAGCACTGAAGAATTCATGCTTTTGAACTGTGGTGTTGGAGAAGACTCCTGAGAGTTCTTTAGCCTGCAAGGAGATCCAACTAGTCCATCCTAAAGGAAATCAGTCCTGAATGTTCATTGGAAGGACTGATGTTGAAGCTGAAACTCCAATGCTTTGGCCACCTGATATAAAGTTCTGACTCATTTGAAAAAATCCTAATGCTGGGAAAGATTGAAAGAAGGAGAAGGTGACTACAGAGGATGAGATGGTTAGATGACATCACCAGTTCAATGGACATGAGGTTGAGTAAACTCCAGGATTTAGTGATGGACAGGGAGGCCTGGCCTGCTGGAGTCCATGGGGTCGTAAAGAGTTGGACACTACTGAGCGAATGAATTGAACTGAACTGAATTTTAAAAATAAATACATTTTTAAACAGGCAAAAAATAATAATAAAGATCTTTCCTTTAGGCAAAAAATAATAAAATATAAATTTAAAATAAAAAAATTTATTTAAAAAAAAACAAAGAAAGAAAAGGTGTAGGTGAAAAGCTATGAGCAGTGGGATAGACTATTCCAAAAGGAGGAATGAGGTTTACAAATACCTTGAGGCCTAAAAGGGTATTGAACATCCATATGTCCAGATTTAAGACAAGCTAAATTCCCAGCTATTGTACTTATGTGATTGTTAATTATGCCCACATGGGTGTGTCTTGTGGCATGCATGCTAAATTTCCTCAGTTGTACCTGACTCTTTGTGACCCTATGGACTGTATCCCACCAGGCTTCTCTGTCCATGGTATTCTCCAGGCAAGAATACTGGAGTGGGTTGCCATGTCCTTCTCCAGGGCATCTTCCCCACCCAGGGATCAAACCTGCATCACCTGCATTGCAGTCAGATTCTTTAATGCTGAGCCACCAGGAAAGCTCAACTGTGTCTGGATCTGGCAAAAAATGTGTATAGTTACTCAAGTCAGCTGAACGGAAACATCAGGTAGCTTGGTATGTATTTAATCTTAGACATACTATTTGTTATTCTTTCAATTCCAGAATAAAGCAAATAAAAAATGTTCTGGTCCAATGAGAGCCATGATTGCAAATAAAATTCATGCCCAACAAGCTTCTCTTAACCATAGATAACTTATTTCTTCAGAATGAACAACTCACCTCTTTTAGTATTAGTGTTTTCCTGTGCTCTTTTCACATGTCTCTCATTAAAAAAGTTTCTTCCCTAACATGGTCACTATAAATCTTATTAAAATAACTTTTTATAATATTTCCAACTCACTGCCAAAAAAAGAGAAAAGAAAGAAAGCGAGAAAGAAAGAGGGAGGGAGGGAGGAATAAGAGAAGGGAGAAACAAAGAAAGATAACCTGTTATAATATTTTACTATATGCCTGATTACTGAAGAGTTAGTTCATCTTTTATTTCTACATCTCTAATGAAGGAGCAAAGGATCTTGAAAAGTTCAAGTTCTCCCTTAGATTCTTATTATGACTAAAGCTGGAGAGAATTGTTTCTTGAGAGAAACTTCAGTTTAGAGAAAATTCAAGAATGAAAAAGATGGTGCATTTTCCCATGAAGATAAGTCTTGTTTATATTTGATCCTTTGGCCTAAGTTTATGTTTATTAAGAGATGTTATATAAAGTTCATTTATTAACATATCTGCACTAGTAATATATTTCTAAGATTATATAAATAGACTGATAAAACACATGTAGCAACACAATGTATCAGAGATTATATGTAAGCTATAGCCTGTAAAACTGGATGAGAAAAACAGTGCCTATTAAATATGCCTATATGAAATTTAAAATCCTTTTAGAAATCATTAGAAAATAAGGGTGAAATGAATAAGAAATGCTGTCAAAATGATATGACATTAGCATCTACAGTGATAAAAATAAAATAAGATTATTAGAAAGGCATTAGAAAACTAACTCACAAAGAGAATAATGAAAAGACTTCTATAAAAAGCTATTTGAATATTGGACATTTTTTAATGTCTAAATTCCATGGATGAATATACCTGGGTTGGCCAAAACATTTGTTCAGGTTTTTTCCATAAGATATGGTAAATCTTGAATGAACTTTTTGGCCAACCCAATAGATATGATTGAATGTGATATATGGGACTTAGAGAGTAGAGATTTTAAAAACCAAATATTTGGTTGGAGGTGTTTAAAAGCATGTAAAAAGGAACCCAGGTGGTCAGAGATAGCATGATATGGATAGTTAAATAAGAAATAAATGAATGCAATAATATTTTCATATTCAAAAACAGTAAATATAGTTAGGATAAAACATTTAGAAAAAAAGAAAACTAAAATTGTGCAATATTTATTATATGTTATGCATCTTACATAAATCCATTTCACTTTGGCCTCATAGCAATCGTATAAGTTTAATTGAATATTTGAATGTTGTAGTTTTGCCTAATATGTCCCACTGATGTGTTTTGTCAAGAGGAATATTTTAACAAAATTTTGGAATTTAAATTCCTTTTGGTGAGCCACTTGCTCTTCAGTTTTATTACAGACAATCCCCTTTAACACCTTTGGCTCTAATCTTTTCAGCCCCCAAAGACCTTCACTGTGGTAAGTATTAGTACTTTGATGTAAAAGGAACAGGAACTGAGGCTCAGAGAATTAAAGTAGCTGTCTCAAATTTAAACAGCTAGTACCTAGGATAAAAGAAATCCAGGGAAAAATTCAAAGACTCTCTACATTCAGCTTGTTTTCCCCTATATTTTCATCTTAACTTCCATGGTGTAAGAAATATCAATGACCCTCCAAAATGTCTGCATCCTTATCCCCAGAACAGTGAACATGTTACTTTGGCAGAAGGAATTCAGGTTGTAGATAGGATTAAGTTGCTAAACAGTTGACGTTAAAATAGGGAGAGTATCCTGTATTATTCAAGTGGATCGAATTAAGTTGTAAGGGTCCTTAAAAGTGGAGAACCCTTCTTGCTGGGTCAGAGAGATGAGACAGAAAAAGAGAGAGAGATCCAGTGTGAAAGGAACCAGCCCTGCACTTGCTGGTGGTGAAGATGGAGGGAGACACCATGAGGCAAGGAATGTGTGCGACCTCTAGATGTGGGAAGCAGTTGCCAGAGAGACACAAAGGTTTTGGTCTTATAATCTCAAGGAACTGAATCCTGCCAATAACCCAAAAGATCAGAAAGTTAATTCTCCCCTGAGAACCTATAGAAAGGAACAGAGACATGCTAATCACTTAGTTTTGGCATCATGAGACCTGGGTTGGACTTTTTACCTGCAGAACTATAAAATAATACATTTTTGTTGTTTAAGCTGCTAAATTTGTGGTAAGTTGCTATGGCAATACAAAACTAATACAACCACAATGGAAAAGGATTTTTAATCTTATTCCAGGGTCCCAATTAGACGAAAACTGAAAGTGGATGGATCCATTGCCTTATCATCTTAAAACAGGCTGTCTTTCTCATTCTCTCTATGCTTGCAGCAGTGAGTGGGTGTTGGCGAGGTCTAGGAGATATAGCACAAGATTTTTCCTGTGGCTGTTTTGCTCTTTCCCAATTGGTTGGGTCTGGGACTATTCCACCTATAGTTGCAACCTGAGGGAAAGCGCACTTATGAGGACAAGTAAACTCTGTCTTCTCTCTTTTTGGTACTGAGGTGTGTATGATGCTGGATTTCCCTTGAATGGGTAGTGTGCGAGGTGCTGCCTCAGGTTCCCTTGTTTTTGAGACCTAGAATTATTTAGGCTTTATCGTATAACATTTGGAAATGACATGTCTAGCTAACAAAGTTCTCTGCTTGTGGTTTGGGGGCCAAACTTAATACTGAAATTTATTGCTACTAATAAAAGACTTTTTTTTTTTTTTCCATCTGACTTTTTTTTTTTTTTCATGTGTTTTCAGCTTAGCTATGAAACTCTGTGGTCATCTTGTCTGATGTAGACTTTGTATATGCCTGGAATCCCTGATTCTTATCTTAATTTCTGATAGATTTGCCCATGGGTTTCTCTGGATGACCCGATTCCATGTTTGTTTCACAGTACAATTCCTCCTAGCCTACTACCTGATCCTCTGTGTAAATTTAACAAGTTGGTTAATTCCACTCAATGGTTAATTGTCAGCTCAATGTTCTGAATGTAATATGGCTATTTCAGAAATAAGGGACCTTCTATAGAGTCATAGAACAGAGTATAAAGGCAGATTTTTTTTTCTACTATTTACTGACATTCTAGTATTTACTGAGAGCTTTTGTTAGCGTTTAATAAGAAAACAACCAAATCATACATCTTAATATTACATCCTGATTTATTTTACAGTGCTTATCTTAAAACAAGTACCGTTTTCTAATAATAAAAAAAGCAATTTATGTTTTGACCTTAATATAATCTTATGTTAAGTGATTTCATTGCTATAGGCAAAACTTCTGCTACAGTGAAAATATGAGAATAAAGGAAACCTGTCAAAGACATGGTGCTATTTTTCCAGTTGTTTAGTACATGAAGTTCTGCATTAGAAAGAGAAAGACATTCCCTTTAGTTGGACTATGCCTTTTCAAAAGGTCCTAGTTCCAGTTACTGGAAAGGAAAGGTGAGAAGAAGTTGATGGTGTTTGTCCCCAGAGGACTGTTATGTATGCCTAGAAGTTCAGTAGACTTCCTGAAGACTGTTTGGTATTTCTAGTTTCCTGGTAGCTCAGCTGGTAAAGAATCTGCCTGCAATGTAGGAGACCTGGATTTGATCCCCGGGTTGGAAAGATCGCCTGGAGGAAGGGATGGCAATCCACTCCAATATTCTTGCCTGGAGAATCCCCATGGACAAAGCAGCCTGGCAGGCTACAGTCAAAGGGGTTGCACAGAGTCGGACACGAGTGAGCGACTAAGCACACACAGTCTCCATTTAAAAATATACTAAATAAAATAGAATTTCATTTGGTTCACCGCAATTATGCCTCCAAATGCCACTGAATCTACAGATGCATTGATGATGGCAAATTTATCAAGGGAATCCTCCATTTGTTAAGGGGATAATTCAGAGTGACTTTCCCAACCCAGTGGCTCGTAGTGTCAATCAACTCTGACCTAGAAAATTATGATTTTGGATTTGTTATCATTTTTTGTAAAAATTTATTCAGCAATACTTATATAACACTGAGTTCCCACTATGTGCTATGGACTTTTTTTTTTTTTTCTAAGTCTTTTAATCAGTCCAGTAGTTAAACACTACCATTCCCATTTTCAAGGGAAGGAAACTGAGACATGGTGAGATTAAGTGACAGTTTTAAGATCATCTAGAAAGTAAGTAGCAGTCTGAGTTTTAAATCTGAGAATTGCTGTCAATTAATTCAATTTTTAAAAGTGATCTAGAGTGTCCAAGTGGACTTCCCTGGTGGCTCAGATGGTAAAGCATCTGTCTACATTGTGGGAGACCTAGGTTCGATCCCTGGGTCAGGAATATTCCCTGGAGAAGGAAATGGCAACCCACTCCAGTACTCTTGCATAGAAAATCCCATGGAGGAGGAGCCTGGTGCAGGCTACTGCTCATGGGGTTGCAAAGAGTCAGACATGACAGAGGGACTTCACTCACTTCACTTTATAGTGTCCAAGATGCAAAATTCCAAAGGAAAGGAGTACAGTCATAATATTGGCAAACAAATTTCTCTAATCAGAACTGTGTCTAGTTCATTCCGGTAAATTTCTCTATGTTTCAGTTCAGTTCAGTCACTCAGTCGTTTCTGACTCTTTGCGACCCCATGAATCACATCACACCAGGCCTCCCTGTCCATCACCAACTCCCACAGTTCACTCAAACTCACTTCCATCGAGTCGGTGATGCCATTCAGCCATTTCATCCTCTGTCATCCCCTTTTCCTCCTGCCCCCAATCCCTCCCAGCATCAGAGTCTTTTGCAATGACTCAACTCTTTGCATGAGGTGGCCAAAGTACTGGAGTTTCAGCTTTAGCATCAGTCCTTCCAAAGAACACCCAGGGCTGATCTCCTTCAGAATGGACTGGTTGGATCTCTTTGCAGTCCAAGGGACTCTCAAGAGTCTTCTCCAACACCACAGTTCAAAAGCATCAATTCTTTGGCACTCAGCTTTCTTTACAGTCCAACTCTCACATCCATACATGACCACTGGAAAAACCATAGCCTTGACTAGCCGGACCTTTATTGGCAAAGTAATGTCTCTGCTTTTGAATATGCTATCTAGGTTGGTCATAACTTTCCTTCCAAGGAGTAAGCGTCTTTCAATTGCATGGCTGCAGTCACCATCTGCAGTGATTTTGGAGCCCAAAAAAATAAAGTCTGACACTGTTTCCACTGTTTCCCCATCTATTTCCCATGAAGTGATGGGACCAGATGCCATGATCTTCGTTTTCTGAATGTTAAGCTTTAAGCCAACTTTTTCACTCTCCACTTTCACTTTCATCAAGAGGCTTTTTAGTTCCTCTTCACTTTCTGCCATAAGGGTGGTGTCATCTGCATATCTGAGGTGATTGATATTTCTCCCGGCAATCTCTATGTTTAGCCTTCTCTATTTGAGATGGAAATAGTCTCCTATGGGGAATTATCTAAAGAAAATATCCAGAAAAAAATCAGAGAGCTTTTAAATTGATAATTAAAACACCACCACTATGACTGTTTCCAAGTTTTGAAGAAAATTTTCTGTCGACTTAGACCAGTTGAGCTGTTCCTGCTCTGTGCTTTCCCCATGTACAACAGACTATGCTATCATAACCTGTGTGTCTGCCAGTGTTTGTCCATTGGTTGTGAGGTTTTGGGGAGCAGAAACTGTCTGCTTCTTAATATTGCAAAGAATGTTAAGTGTTTGGAAGCATTTTTAGAAGGTGAAAGGTGAAATTAATTTTAATGATGCAAGACTCTCACCCAATACAAGCCCACTTCTCCAATGTCAGAGAACTAAATGTTTCTCAGCAATAATGGACCCCAAAGACTTAATACCAAACTTGTGAAATAAAATGGATCTTTATTTTTTTCTTTTCTAATATCAAGGTGATATTCTATTTAATTTGTCTCTGCAGTTCCAATATATTTCTAGGCCTTATGTTTAAAGAGAAGGAGGAGTTTTCAAAAGCTTACTCTTATCAGTATGTTAAGATAGTGTTCACATGCTCTGTCATAATTTTTTCTGAAGCTTTCAGCAATGCTGTACCCATAGATATATTTTTCTTACATTTCCCTTCTTCTGTTTAGCTTCCCCTCTCCTACCAAGAAATAAAACTCTGCATCTCGGCCTCTTTCCTCCTCTCTTTCCCTCTCTCTCCTACCTCTCTTCTGCCTCTCACTGAAACACACGCACACACACAACTTTCTTTGTTTGTTCCCCTAGTGAGTGTGTCCATGTCTACAATGGTAAAAACTTACACAAGACAAACTGGGTTATCTGGGATTGAAATCTTGGATGAAAGAATTGGTGGGTATAAGAGAAAGAAAGGTACATAAACATAAACACTTCAGAAAGAGGAGCCAAGGGGCAGAGAAAAAGAAAAGATAAAAAATAGCCGTGAGTCTAGAAAAGCTGAATTTAGCTATAGTTTAAAGTAAATTATTTTCCATACTTTTATTCCCAAAGATCATGAAAACATATGTGTTACTATCCTACCTAAACTGTTTTTTCCAAATTAACCATTATAATTGTACACCTGTTTTATTTGATACTGATATTGATTTTGTTCTAGTTAATTTTACATAGACATTACACCTGCATCTCCCTAAAGGTAATATTTATTACAGCAATTGAAATGCATAATTTGATAGAAAACAGAAACAGTGTAAATAATTAGCTGATTTACAACTTGCTTTAGATAACATCTTCAATTATTAAAATAATTAGTGAAATTGAATTCAAGATAAAACCTCAGCTTAATTTGAACTTGTCCTTGAAGCTACTGTCTGACCCATTTAACATATTACCTATTGAAATATTCATAAAGAAAGAGAAACTTTAAGCTTTGTGTTTAAGGCGACTTTTTTCAGTTGACTTCAATTTTTAAAATTCCTTTCTTTCTTATATTCCTTCCCCTAGATAAAAGGATCCTGAACATATCAATACAAATTACTTTAGTTCATTTTCTTTGAGAGTCTGTGTTCTTTAGCAAAAGGTTTGCAAGACCTTGGTGTATCTCTGCTTTTTTGGGCTCCTCTGCAATAGCTGTTTAATTCATCTTCTTATATATACATTAAAATATTGCCATTTCCTATTAGATAATATTGTTTGCATTAAAGCAGTAATACTCCTAAAACAAACAATTATGAACATTAAAGAAAGTCTGGTTACAACAGAAATGTTCAAATTGCCACTGATTCTCAAAATAAACTTTGACCATTATTTGAGTTTCTGTATAATTGGGATGCTTACTGATTTATAATATAAATATGCACATTAGTAATGGGAATATTTCTCCCCATTTTCAAAGACAATTTAACACAATTTTATGGGCTCAAAGGAAAGGAGGACAAAAATGTCCTATATCTCTTTTAAGTAAACATGTTTTTCTAAGAAAATTTCTTATAATCTATGTGTCTCTGTAATCATCAGAAACTTGCTTATTATATACAAAGAAGTCATGCAGGGAGAATGTAAGCACAGAATACTTCCTACCATGACACTGCTTAAAATATGTAAGTTTGGGAATATGGACTTGAGCAGGCCCCCATGGCTACCTGCTCTGTCTTATTTATACATATATTTCAGTCTAGCTTATTTTTCAAACAAAACTGAGAATGTTTGTACCATAAAATTAAAGAAAATGGAGAACAGATCTTTTGTTTCCCTCCTATGAATTCCTGCTTCTCTACCTACAATGGCTCATAACCCCAACAAGACTGATTTCTTCATCCTTAATGCAATAGTAGAGTTTTTATATATCAATTTTGTCTTTTTGGCTTCTCTGAAAATCTTGTACCCAAACTCTTGACCATCTATTTGTTCCAGAAGGACCACAATTTCCCTAATAACAGTCATAACAGACAAACACAACAAGAATTCCTATAACCCATAGTCTCCTACTCCACAAGGAAACTAGAATTCACCTAGGGGAGATCAATGGCATCCCCATAGTAAATAGAATTTGACCTACAAGTTAATCTGAACAAAAGCTACTATAAATGACATGAATTGTTCTTCCTATCTGCTAAAATTGCATTTTGTGTCACTAAATACTATTTTTTTAGGCAACAAAGCTAAAATAGACAAGAAATCTTAGTTCACCACTTTGATGACAGAGACTATATCTCTTTATTCAACAACCTTGTGGAAATCCTGACATCCATATTAATATTAAACCCTGTGATCTTTCCGAGGAACATAAATTACCCTGCAAAGTGATCTCTTCTATTGGATTATGTAATCTAAATCCAATAAAATCCCAATGAGAGTTAAGATTGTTTTCCAAATAGAAGTCTCAGATTGAGGTTTAACCAAGACTCTCAACAGCCTTTCATATAAGTATTTATCTTTCTAAAATTTTTGTGGGTTTCATCCTGCAATATCTATAGGTAAACTGGAATACATTCTGATATGCTGCAATTGTAAAAGAATTTTAAATTTAGGTCAATTTAACAGTTTTATTAAGTGCCTTCTATGCTTCAGTTGGTGATTGCAGCCATGAAATCAAAAGACGCTTACTCCTTGGAAGGAAAGTTGTGACCAACTTAGATAGCATATTCAAAAGCAGAGACATTACTTTGCCAAAAAATGTCTGTCTAGTCAAGGCTATGGTTTTTCCAGTGGTCATGTATGGATGTGAGAGTTGGACTTTGAAGAAAGCTGAGTGCCGAAGAATTGATGCTTTTGAACTGTGGTGTTGGAGAAGACTCTGAGAGTCCCTTGGACTGCAAGGAGATCCAACCAGTCCATTGTGAAGGAGATCAGCCCTGGGATTTCTTTGGAAGGAATGCTGCTGAAGCTGAAACTCCAGTACTTTGGCCACCTCATGCGAAGAGTTGACTCATTGAAAAAGACTCTGATGCTGGGAGGGATTGGGGGCAAGAGCAGAAGGGGACGACAGAGGATGAGATGGCTGGATGGCATCACTGACTCGATGGACGTGAGTTTGAGTGAACTGTGGGAGTCGGTGATGGACAGGGAGGCCTGGTGTGCTGCAATTCATGGGGTTGCAAAGAGTCAGACACGACTGATCGACTGAAGTGAACTGATGCTTCAGTTTCCATTTCAGGAGCAGTGTTTAAATGACTGTCTAGGACACAATCCCCACACTCCCCAACGGAGTCTGGCAGGGTAGATATATAAATAGATTATATTACAGAGATTATGACAGTAATACCAAATGTGTCATGGAATCGTTTTTTATTTAACTTGACCTGGGGTTATTAAGTGTAGAATTTACTTAGTAAATTGAATTAGAGGGCCTTCCCTGGTAGCTCAGCTGGTAAAGAATCTGCCTGCAATATAGGAGACCCTGGTTTGATTCCTGGGTTCAGAAGATCTCCTGGAGAAGGGAATAGCCACCCACTCTAGTACTGGAGAATTCCACGAACTCTATGGTTCATGCGGTTGCAAAAGTCAAATATGACTGAGAGATTTTCACTTGGACTTTTCACTTTCAAATTGAATTAGAAGATACCTTATTTAATGTTCAACACTCACCCATTATACGGTGAGCAAAGCACTGATGCTGTTAGTAAGAATAGTGTTTTACTTAACACGAAACTCCTTTAAAAGATTTACCTAGTCAAGGGAAGCACACTAGCTATTGTCATAGAAATTCCCTGGCCCTCTTTCCATTTCTTCTATATCTTTCACCAATAGCTCTATCTGTCCTTTTCAATAATTGGACATGCATTTCTAGCTTGCCTCTTGGCCTGTAGTCTTATGAACATTTTTGTTGTTGCTGTTCTTTGTTCTCTGTATTACAGCTGAAGATTAAAACCCTTCCTTTCCTTCTCCATGGATATTATAGAGTCCATGCTGCTGCTGCTGCTAAGTCGCTTCAGTCGTGTCCCACTCTGTGCAACCCCATAGACGGCAGCCCACCAGGTTCTCCCGTCCCTAGGATTCTCTGGGCAAGAACACTGGAGTGGGTTGCCATTTCCTTCTCCAACGCATGAAAGTGAAGTCACTCAGTTGTGTCCGACCCTCAGCGACCCCATGGACTGCAGCCTTCCAGGCTCCTCTGTCCATGGGATTTTCCAGGCAAGAGTACTGGAGTGGGGTGCCATTGCCTTCTCCGTAGGAGGGGGCAATACTCTTAAGGATATGTTGGTATATTAACATCCAACCCTCTAGGAAAATAAGACAAAGACATAAGCAGTCAATTTCCATGCTATAAAACTCTCACTCCAGCTGATATCAAACCATCAGAGTGATATTACTGAAGAGTGATGAGAAGTTCTCAATTCAGAAAGCAGAAAAATCTGACTCTAACACTCCACTGAATATATCCTTTATAATACAATTTTGATATGATCCATAAGTATTAACATAAGTGTCAAGTACACAAATGGAAACTAAGAATTTGTGACACATGGTAGTGAAAATTAAAAAGAAATCTCCCGCTGTAAGAGAAAAAAACAAAACAAGCAAATAAAAAACAGTCATTCCTGGGCAATGTAGAAATAGTAGGATTCAGAATCAAATACATCAAAAACTGTTCTGATTTCACTAGACTGAAATTATTCCTTTCTTTCATGTAAAATTTTATTAACATATGGAACATTTAATGTGAAAATTGGAAAAAAAAAAAAAACCCTGATGCTGGGAAAGATAGAAGGCAGGAGGAGAAGGGGACAGCAGAAGACGAGATGGTTGTATGACATCACCGACTTAATGGACATGAGTTTGAGCAAGCTCCTCGAGTTGGTGACGGACAAGGAAGCCTGGTGTGCTGCAGTCCATGGTATCACAAAAAGCCAGACACGGCTGAGCAACCGAACAGCAAGAAGAACAATATGAACATTATAATCATTCACAAATGTCTTTTTATTTAATCAAAATATGCATCAAAAAAGGTGCTACTTCTAGGCTCTCTTGAGGTTAATTGTGGCTATAAATCATTCTTAGGCCAAAAAAAATGTGAACAGATGTGACATGTGTAACATCCATGTTGTTAAATTGCTAAGTTATGTTTGACTGTTTATGACCCCATGGACTGTAGCACGCCAGGCTTCTCTGTCTATCTACCAGTGCTCTTCCACTGTCTCCATAGTTTGCTAAAATTCATGTTCACTGAGTCCATGTGGAAAGATTTAAATGGAGAGTTGTATTTCCTTTTCTGTTGCAGTGACTATACAGCAATGTGTTGACATGGCTGTGCCCTGAGACTAACATACGCAGTGCAGTAACCTTGGAGACTGGCCTGGATGTGCAGAACAAGAATCCTCAGTTAAAAAAAAAAAAAAAAAACTGTTGTGTTAAGCTATGGGATTTTTGTGTGTTTATTATTACCTAAGCCAACATATCTTATTTTTGCTAATAAAATGCATGTATGTAAATTCAAAAAAGTGATGGGTTCATAGTTCTTATTCTACAATGTAGGGTTAATAAATCTCTGATTTAAATTTATAAAACCTTGAGTTAAAGGACTCTTCCAAACAGTGCATGTCAAATAATTCCCCAGAATTCCCCCCAGGAAACTGGCACTGGATGTGTGGAAAGTGGAAATTTGTACTTTTTCCTTAATAGAATTTTTAATGTGGAGAGATTATGTGATTTTTATTATATTGTGTGTATCCTCCTGTATTTCTCAAATCCGTACTTAAGACCAAGTAAACCCTGCATGGCTGCTGTATTTAACACACAGTGTGCAAAAACATATAAGAAGTATCCATTAAAGAATATTTTCGACTTTGATCTATCACTTTCTGAAGCATTGCTTTTTAGTTTTTTAGTAATAATAAAGCTATATGTACTGGTACTGTCCTTTTAAAGTAAGCATAGCAGTTATAGAAGAATGATAGTGACTATATTACAAACAACTGGGGAAAATTATCAATCTAAACCCACCTTACTTCTTGTGTCAAATAAGAAGCCCAAGATTGAAAATTGTTATTAGGTGATTCTAATCTGTTTTCTCTATTGTTTATTATAAAATACTAGGGTAAATATTATGGATATCTCACTCTATAACTCCTTATGAGACTTTAAGCCAGTTACTTAAATTCTCAGTCCTATAGTATCTTCCTCAGAAACACACACCTCTATCTTGCTGGTTTAATGAGGATGAATTAAAGTAAGCATGTAGAATTCCTGAAACATACACATTATTCTATTACTCAGAACATAAAAGCTATTTTTATTCAGAGTTTTTAATATGATATGATTAATTATTTTACCTTATTCAAATGTCTATAATAATGTATATTTGAATCATGTACATTTGCATATTTCACCTTTCCATGAGGAGTTCCCAATCTGTGATCTATAGTGTACTATGCCTTGTATTTGTATATTCTAAAGTTTACATTAATAATTATCTCATTGCACTATAATACATCCCTATCACTTAACTTGCAAAAGTTATTCACAATTAATTGATGAGAAAATTAATACAAAAGCATATTATCTGGCTGCCCAAGTGTCACAATAATATACCTAAAGTTTCTTGGTTCTTTTACTATTCTATCCATAAGTCCATGGTGGTTACAAGCTGATGATCAGATAAATGAAACATTTTAAACTGTAAATTTTAAAATATTTGATACTCAGTGACAACTACATATTACTAGCAAAATTATTCCTACCATAGTGCCTTGAATAAGACTGGAAATTTCACAGCCACATAACAATAGTATAGATATATCTTCCTTTGGTGGCAAAAAGTACATTTTCATGTTGGATTATTTTCCCAGTTTCACTAGAAAGTTTCAAAGTCTATTTTTTCAAATTTTTTACTTTTCTGTTTGTCATTTCTAATAATTATTCATATTTGGTGACTGTATTTTCTGATAATTTGCTACTAAGAAGAGGTTTCAATATATTGTGCCTCACATGAGTCCTGCAATATACGTATGTTTGTGTGTGTAGACACACACACAACTGTGAAGTGGTTGATTGTAAAGCTTCATTGAATCAGACTGGGGAGTTCTGCAACACTTGGCTCAAATACTAATTAGCTCCTTTCCTATTAAGAGTAAAAATTACACATCTTTTCTGCTCCTTTAGCACCTCAGACATATCTCTGTTGGAACAATTTCCACTCTACACTGAAGTTGCTTTTGTAAATATATGTCCTTCGTAATTAGATTGCAATGAATAGAATGAATGAACTGAAATTATGGGATCCAAAAAATTAGGATCTACAAACTGCATATCCTTTCTTCATATTTCATGCTTGTCCTAGCTGCTGAAACATCAAAATCCAGTAAATCACCTTTAAGTCATATTTCTAGTTTAAAGCTTATGTCCACTTGCTTGCCTACGCAACCCTATAAGTCAAAATGCAACCACCATAAAGATTAAATTCATCTCCAAACCCAGAAAACATCTACCATGATATTTGAATCAGCCTGACATTTCACAGACAGATTATTGCTCTTGCAGCACAATTGATGTCACAGAGAATTCTGCCAAAGTCAAACAATTCTTACACTGACCAGAAAAACATCACAGTGACATGAAATAAATGCAAAACCTATCTGAATTATTAAGATTTATATTGTGACAATATTTGATGAATAAAAGTTTCAAGTTTTTTATAAGATGATGATTCCCTGGTGAGACAGATGTGAAAATATAGTCCTTTAATATGAAGTCATAACACCAGGATGAAAATGATGAACTTCTGTAAGAACTAACATTGACAAGTTCAGTTTGCATTTAAGTTCAGCAAGGTGTCTACGTGTTTGTACAAATATTAAATTGTCTTTTGTGGCACAGAAGACTAACATTGTGGTTCTTCTTGTCTCTCCTCTCTAGATAGATGTTTACCCCAAAAAGGAATAGCATTCGTTAATGTTATATATTAATAATTTTAAAGATGTTGCAACAAGACTCTACCTGAATCTTCCTTCATATATGTGGGCAAAGAGAAGACTCTAATGACTGCCTTGCTGGAAATGAATAACTATGGAATCCATCTACTTCTGCTTCATTGACTATGCTAAAGCCTTTGACTGTATAGATCACAGCAAACTGGAAAATTCTTAAAGAGATGGGAATACCAGACCACCTTACCTGCCTCCTATGAAACCTGAATGCAGGTTAAGAAGTAATAGTCAGAACTCCACATTTAAAAATGGACTGATTCAAAATTGGGAGAGGAGTACATAAAGGTTATACATTGTCACCCAGCTTATTTAACTCATGTCCAGAGTACATCATGTGTAGTGCCAGGCTGGATGAAGCACAAGCTGGAATCAAGGTTGCTGGTAAAAATATCAATAACCTCAGATATGCAGATGATACCACCCTTATGGGAGAAAGCAAAGAGGAATTAAAGAGCCTCTTGATGAAGGTGAAAGAGGAGAGTGAAAATGCTGGCTTAAAACTCAACATTCAAAAAACTAAGATCATGGCATCTGGTCCCATCACTTTATGGCAAACTGATGCGAAAACAATGGAAACAGTGACAGATTCTATTTTCTTGGGATCCCAAATCACTGTGGATGGTGACTGCAGCTATGAAATTAAAAGATGCTTGCTCCTTGGAAGAAAAGCTGTGACAAACCTAGATAGCGTATTAAGAAGCAGAGACATTACTTTTCCAACAAAGG
The DNA here is from genome assembly GCF_032452875.1 of Bos javanicus. Taxonomy (NCBI): domain Eukaryota; kingdom Metazoa; phylum Chordata; class Mammalia; order Artiodactyla; family Bovidae; genus Bos; species Bos javanicus. The sequence continues at coordinate 72,074,936 of NC_083870.1, read as the reverse complement.
TCCATATAGACAAAGCTATGGTTTTTCCAGTAGTCATGTATTGATGTGAGAGCTGGACAATAAAAAATGTTGAGCATCAAAGAATTGATGCCTTTGAACAGTGGTGCTAGAGAAGACTCTTGAACAGCAAGGGGATCAAACCAATCAAATCCTAAAGGAAATCAACCCTGAATATTCATTGGGAGGACTGAGGCTGAAGCTGAGGCTCCAATATTTTGGCCAACTGATGCAAAGTGTCTACTCATTGGAAAGGAGCCTGATGCTAGGAAAGATTGAAGGTGGGAGGAGAAGGGGGAGAGAGATGATGAGATGGCTGGATGCATCACTGACTCAATTGACATGAATCTGAGCAAACCCTAGAAGAAGGTGAAGGAAGGGAAGCCTGGTGTGCTGCAGTTCATGGGTTCACAAAGAGTCGGATACGACTAAGCAACTGAACAATAACATGGAGTAGTAGGATGTGGATGTAGTCTTCCAGAGACTTAACTCACACTGCTTCAAAGTAACCAAATTTATTTTGACTTTTGCAAAGCTTGTCTGATGGGGTAGAATACATATTTCTCTTCTATAATTTGGGTGAACGTGGATATTTTTACAAATGTTTATATTTCTTCTTAACACAATAGGATTCTAAAATTTGTAGCCGAGGTTACTTTTACTTAACTCTTTTAACATTGTTTCAGATTAAGTGGCTTTAAAATAAATTGTTCCAAAATACAAATGAACTGGATTCTAGTTGGAAAAAACAGAGTTATGAGATTCATGCTTTTTTGCTGTTTCATGAGAATTAATCTGCATTTTGTCTCTGGGCCTTATTTTTGTGCACATATGGTGTGGAGCATTGCCCACTGGTTGGAGACCCCTGTGATACAATGGGGAACTGAGCAATGACGTTTTAAGACATAAAATCCAAATTCTAAGTATTGTTTTTGTGGCATTATTTTTATTTACTTCATTTGTTTTCTTAACAAGATGCATTTATTACAGTTGTCCTAAGGATTGCTTAATCCAATAAGAATATATGATAAATAGGTAGGCAGGTTCCAACAGTTCAGATTCCTCTAAGGAAAGAAAAAGATAAATAATTGCTGGGGTAAAATGATAAAGTGAAAACCAAATAATGTAATCTTATGTTTATATTGTTAATCAAACATTAATGTATATATGTATGTATATATATACACACATATATATATGTTTATGCTCTTGGTAGTAGAATAGACCAAACCTCTATTATAGAAGGTTTCTAATTGTTATTTTACTAATTTTTGCAGAAATTTTTGAGAACAAACATAGGAAAGAAGCTGAAATATTCATTGCATGAATATCAAAATATAAATACAAGTTTAATAATAATCATAGGAAAAATTGAGATTACAGTTAAATATTTATTTGGGTTCATGAGCAAAGCCTGCATCTAGCTAGCTCCTATGGATGTCAGCAGTTGCATACAGCTGATCAAATTCATTTTTTATAACCTATCTTGTTTACCATGCATTCATGATTTATAGAATCATTGTAAACATGGTAACTTTCCAGCTCTCCACTTTCATATATATTCTCATGTCTACATTCTTTTATTCACTCACTCACAACCATTAATAAATAAATATGCACACATGTACACACAAAGAAAGGAAGCCTGTATTCAGTTAACTATATGGTTCCATGAACAGATAATCATGAACTTGCAAGAGAAACTTATAAACGAAAGTGACATATGGATGTATATTCAAAATCAGGTATATTGATCAATCAGACATGTAGCTCAATTTAAAAACATAGAATCATAAGTATATGTAAATAAATTATGTAAGATCATGTGGAAGAAGAAAAGTGAGCTGAGTGAACAGGTAGATTGACTAGGCAATAAGAAATAGGACCTTCTAAAAAAATCAAATAGTCTGTGTATGAGAGAATTGAAATGAGGGTGAAATAGCAGCTTAGTGGCCCATGAAGGAAATGGAGACTGCAGTGCTATGATCTTAAAGAGAGAGCAGGAAGATATTAGTGCAAAACATTTGATTGCTCATGCCAGGAACAATTCAGGCTAAGGAATGTGTTCTTGGGATTATTAAGTTGGAAATGGAGGAAGTAGAGATACTACATACCAAAATATTCATTATGGGTTTTATTTGCTTCAAGTAATATTTGTGGTCTCAATGGGGACAACGTTGAAAGAAACTCACGCTTCCTATTTTCAAGATTACATTTTAAGTGCATTTTATATTTTCCAGGGTGCAGCTGGTAAATGGAGACAGGAGTGACATACATGTATATCTACTGCATTGGGTTTCTGAAGTTGAGAGTAATGCTGGCTCCTGAAATTCAGTGATACACCAAAAATAAAATGCATATAAATTATGTTATTGCTAACCAAATGAGACTGGCTTTCTTACTAAAAGATAGACATTATTTGACTTCCTTGGAAAAGAAGAATAATCTTCCTTAAAATTTAGTAACTAGCTTTCAAACTTAAACTGTCCCACCTGCCTAATCTAATGGCTGAATACATCTTTGCTGCTTTTCCTGTTGCCTTTCTGTTTCTTCAAGTTGAATTATAATATTTGAACTAACTTCCAATAATTTAACATTAAATCCCCCAATGAGGTCAATATTAGGAAATGAAAAAAATATGTTTAAAGTAAATGATAATCTATAGTCATTTACTCAGAAGTACAAAGCATTGACTAGGAACAGACAAAGTTGCTCTTTTTGAAAGATGCTATCCACCTTATTCTGCTTTTTTCTAGAGTCTTTGTTGCTGCCAAGTTCTTTTTGTGCTTTTCCCTAGTCGGTATGTATTCAGTCCTTGACTTAATACCTCCAGATTTCTGATTATAATAATACTTTTTGTAGCATTTTGCCAAGAAGGCTCATATGAGAGTCTAAGTCTCCTTTAACAGGAAATGGTAATAAGAGGTGAACAAAGCACTTTGCTGAGTTGAGTGTCTGTCATCACCTGTCTGCAATGCTTCATTTACATTAGCAGGGCCTTTTGTTTACAGTGCTCATATTTGCTCCAGAAAAAGTGATCATACAAATGGACTGTCCTCACAGATTCTCCCTTTGCAGAAACCCAAACAATGCAGGAGTCTATTTTTCCCTGTTTACTGTATATCTTTCTGTTTCTCTTCCTGTAAGAAATTTAATCATTTTGTTAAGAATTTAGAGAAAAAAATACTTTCACTAATAGAATGCTAATTTTTGATCCCCATCACAAATTTGCTTTCTGTCTTATCCTTTATTATTATTTATTTCTTTACATTTTTTTAAATTTAGAAATAATTTCATAAATGTTTAAAAATTCCATACACAGACGTATCTTCAAATACACGAAAATTTTCTTGTACCTGCTTCTTCCTGAGTTAAATGTATTTTAGCCAATAATTAATACTAAGAGGATAAAATTATCTTCTCATATAATATAAAATATTAATAACTTTGAGTCATTAGTAGAATAAAAAGCAGGTCATTACTTTGTTCAATGATAAAATATAAAGCTTCTAGCTTAAGGAATTTTCACTGTCTTAAAAGCAGATCTTAGAGATTTCAAATCAGATATCTAATAAGTAGAGGTGTGACAAGGAGCCACCTTGTATAGAAGGTGAAAGTCAAAGGGAAACAATCAGCTGAAAGGGAAAATTTACTAGGTGAATATATGGACAATTTGAAAACATGGATGTAATTCTTTTCTGCATATAATTTATCCATAAAAAATTATCTAATTCCTTTATCAAAAAATTTAGGTAAACTTAAAACACAAACTAAATGGGTTAAAAAATTGTCAAATGGCCAATCTCTAGCTCATTAATTTTTTTCAAATTTTATTTCATCAGTGCTTTTTTTCAGGAATACGATATGTAATTTTTAACACTCTCTTATTTTATCTCTTTCTCTCATTCTCTTTCCATGCTTTTTGTCCCTCTCTCATTCTCTGTATCATTCATAAATGCTTATCTTTATTTAGTGATTTCTGTTATACTAGAATACATTATTAGGTAGAATTGCTCACAATAAAAGCATTTCTCTAGATTAGAATTTCTATAAATTAAGACATCTTTTGCTATTATTTTTCTGCTGCTCTTATTTTTCACTTACTTAGATGTTACCTCCAAACTTTACATTTTTTTTTCCATTTTTGAAATTCTACATGTTTGCTGGAAATAAATCATTCCATAAGTTTTTAAAGTATGATGGTAAATTAGGGAAAAAGTAATAAACAGGAAAAAAAGAAGAAAGGAAGGGAAGAAAAAATGTGTTGCAAATAGTCTTTAAACAAAATATAAACTGTGTAAACAACATTTTTCAAATGGAGATTATGTCGTTTGCCCAAGTACAAATTACTGATAGACACAACACTTCACATTATTTGAGAATGAATGAGCACCTTGCTGCTCTGGCATAGAAGAGGAAGGCATCTTATAGGGAATGCTATGAACGCGTTTCTGGTGGGTTAAAAATCAGGAGACCTGAGCTATGGTCACAATGCAACCATGATTGTGGAGCAAACTCTCCTAGATTTCATAAGTCTCATCTGAAAATAAAGATTGCTAAACTTATTGTTTTGGCAGCATATATTCAAGAAACCCATGGATACAATCTTTAAAAATAGCTCACCTTCATAACAATACAAGTCCAGCACTTATTATAGGCTGGATTCACAAATGAGTCTATGCCAGCCATATTTTCTTACTTTTCTCCTACTCTTTCAATGGGAAATTTAGTCTTTTTCCAGTACATTCTGAATACAGCAGTTTTGTGTTTGTGGTTATTGCTGGTAAACCAAGCCAATGAAAACTGCTAGCAGGTCGCCTGGTGTGGCAATCCCCTACACATATGGACTTCACTCTATGGCTGCCAAACCAGGCACTCTATCTCCTGCAGTATCAGGATGAACATCTCTCCACTGATGGCTACTGCTGCACAACAGAAAAAGCATTTTCCTACTGGTACTTATTTCTTGAGCCTCTTGATGGTGAAGGTCTAAAGTGGCCTCTGGCTGAAAGGATCTGACGGCTAGAATCAATGGGAGTTCACTGGTGGTCTAGTGGTTAGAATTTGGCACTTTCACTACCATGGCCTGGGTTCAGTCCCTGGTCAGGAAACTGGGGAAGCAAAAACAAAAGAATGAAACCATTTTCTAGGGTGTTCTCAGGCAATGTTGATTATTCAGTAAGGTGTTTCATAGTTCAGTGAAACAGCTGGTTCAGAATTTTATGGAAATATTTCTTACAGTTTACTGTACCTTTTACAGGCTTCCCAAGTGGCGCAGTGGTAAAGAATCCACTTGCCAATGCAGGAGATGCAAGAGACGCAGGTTCGATTCCCTGGGTCAGAAAGACTCCCCAGATATAGGAAATGGCGATCCACTCCAGTATTCTCACCTAGCAAATTCCATGGATGGAAGAGTCTGGCAGACTCTAGCCCATGGGGTCTCAGAGAGTCGGACACGACTGAGCACACACCCGCTACCTTGTATAGGTCTCAGAAATGAGAAAAAGAAGATCCAATAGAATGTAAATCCTATAGAATAATTCCATATTATACCTAAAACCACCACTTTATGATTTAGATAGTAGAATCAAGTTAATATTTTTACATCTAGGTCTCTCTAATTCTATGTTTTTCCCCCCTAGGTAGCTAAATCTTTCTACTGTAACTGTGTGTGCTAAGTAGTTTCAGTCATGCCCCACTCTTTGTGACTCTATGGACTATAGTCCTCCAGGTTCCTCTGTTTATGAGATTTTCCAGGCAAGAATATTGGCTGCTATGACCTCTTCCAGGGGATCTTCCCCACCGGGCAGTGAATACTCATCTCTTACATTTTATTCATTGGCAGGCAGGTTCTTTACCACTAGCACCAGGGAAGCCCACTGTTACTGGGCTTCTCTTAAATAGTCCCACCCATGTTCCACATATAACCAAGTGTCTGAATCTCCCAAATGGACCCAGTTAATATCATTCCTCAGAAGCTTCCTTCACCCCCATAGACAAGTAGATTTTAATTAGGATTCGTTATATAATTCACCAGATGTTCTTAAACCTCCCAACACTTAGCAGTAGACCAAGTGTAGACTGAACATAGAGTTATACTTCAAGTGACAAGCACACTGGAGGAAAGAAAAAAAAAAAACAAAACTACAGACAAGATCTGCCACAAGCTGTGGACAGTGATTATTCCTCTACTACAGAATTGGGCAAACGTTTTAATTTACTCTCTTTCCTTTGCCTTTATCTATATTTTCCAAGAGAGTTATAATTAGGAAGTATGAGGTTTTAAAATTAGATAAGAGGAAAAAATTAGTTTTAAAATATGCTTTATCTATTTCCTGCCAGGATGCTAAAGGAGCAAGAGTGCTGGTTTACAGCCCAGGGAAACCACAGAAGAGAAACAACAAGAAAAGGGGAAAAAAAAAAAACTATAAAAAAGTCCCTGGGTGATGTGTGGCTGTTTTGAAACTGCTGTATGAGAGGAATGAGGGCTGCAAGTCCTACTATGAGAGGGAAAACTGTAGCGTTTTTCCTTTCTTCTTTCATCACCATTGGTTTGGGATGAAGGGTCTGCCTCCCATCTTGTGACAATTCTGCCTTTGACCAAGTGCCCTCAAGGTAAAATCAAGTCAGTAGAGAAGATCTGTGTTTGCAGGACTTGAGATAAACAATATGGGAGCCAATTAACTTAGGGAAGTTGTTTCCTTGACATTTTAGGATGTGTCTTCACCTTATCCTTAGGGCATAATGGATGAGGTTATGATCCAAAGAATTGGTTAATGGAAAGAGGAGTACTCTGACACCATAAGGCTCCCTTCACTTCAGGCTCAGCCCACCCCCAACCCTTGAACTCACAAGAGTTTGGGGTTTGACTGGCCTTTGCTTACATACCAACCACACAGAGAAAGTTAACATAGGAAACTGGAGGTTGCTATTTTCTGAGTTTCACTCTTGGATGGCATCCAAGTACTTGGCTTCTGAAACAATCCCTAAATAATAAGATTGTGTCCCTGAGCTACACTGTTCTTATCAGCAATGTGATTTATGGTGAAAACATGCTTTTCTTTTGAAAGTAGGAAATTTTCATTGTTGCTAGAAGAAGAATGCCAATGTGACCAGTCCCTACTAAAACCCTCGTTTCTGAATCTCAAACAGACTTGCCTGGGTGGAAACATCACTTTGGTGTCACTGCATTTTTGCTGCTGGAGAATGGATGTACTCTGTGATCCCTTAATGGGAGGTAGGGTTAAAGATCTTGGGAAACCTGCAAATAGATTCCTCTAGATTCTGTTTATTCTCCCTAGTTGATCCTTACTGTGTCTCTGTAGTAAATCAGCACTGAGTACAACCGTATGCTTAGTCCCTTGGGTCCTTCTAGTGAATCATAAAGTGTGGGCAGTCTTGGGAAAGTGGAAGCATTCACAAATAACTGATAAGCGTGAAGGATATGAGGTCAGAGGCCAGAATAGCAGTACCCTTGAGGAGCATTGCTATTTTAAAAGAAAAACAAAATATTGGATTACCGCTTATATCAGAAGCAAAATGTTAGAACAGATGGACTAAGAATTACAAATTATCTTTATAAACATTCTAAGAAAGAACCAGATGCACACTCAAAAGTGCAAATGAAAAGAGTTTAATAAAGACGCTGTTTCTGAAAATGGGGATAGGGATAAAGGAACCAAGAAGACTGTTAATAAGAGAAACTTGTTACCAAGAGCAAAAGTTGACAGACTAAAAAAGTCTGTCTATATCTGGCAATGTGGAAAGTCATCACAATGCCTATGCCTGAAGCAATAAGGATAAGGAATAGCTACTAGAGCCCAAGAAAACACGGGGCTTAGCTGAGGCATAAGGTCTCCCTCATAGACAGTGGAAAAGTACAGCCATGCACCAGCTATGGCTTAGGTGGTAGGAGCTGGAGGAACTCAAACACAGCCCTCCCAGGTTCCCATCTATTAGTGGTGCTTCTCACTGGCTGAACACAACCAGAAGCCAAAGGATCAGACAGAGGACAGCCCCCACACACAGGGGCAGGTAAAGAGTGGATCTGGCTGGCAAATGGAGAATCTCTGAAAATATTAAAGCCCAAGGTCAAGAGTGACATGCCAACTCATGAAATAAAGACAGAACACCAGAGAGACTACTGTATCAGAAATTCAAAGACCCGAGTTACAGTGCTGTTAATATCCCTAACTAGCTTTGATATTTCAAGCAAGTCACTCTATCTCTCTGGGCCTGTTTTATCTTCTGTTAAAAGACTTCCATGAACTCAAGGGTTTCTTTGAGCTTTAACAATCCATAATTATACATATCTAAATTTCCTATATAGAGTATATGAAGAGAATTACTTTGGGAAATGAGGTTCAGAATTATTTAAAACAGTAGGATAATTATCAGGTAGCAATGATCTGCTTAAAGAAAATGAAGAGAACAGGAGGAAAGGTCATATGTAGGGTTTGTTAGTAACAATGGATTATTAACAGAGCAAAAGTTGGCACAAGGGATGATATGAAAATACAAGAATGCAGCAGAGAACACAAAGAATATTCAGATGAATTAATGAATTTTTCAAATAATCTCAATTTAATATTATCTAATTCAAAGTACGACAGACATAAAGGATAAAATACACAGGCTTGTAATATACTTTTTTCCCTTTGGAAATAGGAACAGCAGGGGTTAATCAATAGAACAGATGAATTTAGGATCAAAGTTCAATGGTATGGGGAGGGAGGTGGGAGGGGGTTCAGGAAGGGGAACACATGTACACCTGTGGCAGATTCATGTTGATGTATGGCAAAACCAACACAATATTGTAAAGTAAAAAATAATAATAATAAAGAAATGATAAATTGTTGAAAATAAATAAATAAAAATAAATTCAATCATAAAAAAAGGATCAAAGTTCATAAGCTCAAACTTTCATAGAGTACTTAGGAAGAATAAATATATTTGAAAGTGCTTTGGAAACTTTAAATGCCTTTGACCTTTTGGGAGGATCAATGAATTGGAATCTTAATAGACTTTTTCCTAAACAGAAAATTGCTTGAATTTTTCTAAGCACATATTTTTGAAAGAGGAATCAAGGATTATGGCAAAAATATGACATGGAGAAAACACAGTTAATTAGAGTGGTGGATTATATTACTTGTTACTAAATGTTCTAGTTTCTGTCCCTGTAGCGCCTCTTCAGGGCTTCCCAGGTGGTACTAGTGGTAAAGAATCTGCCTGCCAACACAGTGTATAGGGTACCCAGGTTTGATCCATGGGTCAGGAAGATCCCCTGGAGAAGGAAATGGCAGCTGGCTCCAGTATTCTTGCCTGGAAATATCCCCTGGACAGAGGAGCCTGGTGGGTGACAGTCTATGGGGTCACAAAGAGTCAGACATAACTAACGTGACTTAGCATGCAAGCATACAGTGCCTCTCTGTGTGAGAAGATAATGCCCTGTTGGACTTCGTGACCTTGAGACTTTCTCTGAGTGAGGAAATATAGGTAGGCATATGTGTTCCTTTGGCACAGAAGTTCAGGAACTGGCTTGTCTCTTTCTACTTTGTCATAGTGTGTACTCATGTACTGGGGAAAGGCTGCCCTATCAGCCCAGGCCCTAAAGAGATAATGACATGAAGCAAAGCCACAGCCAATTGAAGATGGACATACAATACTAAAGAGAAATAAACCTTTGCTGTTATAAGTAACTGAGATTTTTTTGATAGTTGTTATTGTAGCATAACTTAGCTTATCTTAACTGATATAGTTGGTTTCCCAACGTATTTACAAAGTTCAGCATACATATATCCAAAGGAGTTTATACCTGCTCTAGCTGTGCCTTGTTAATTTTAGTGTAGAAATACCTCACTAGCTTTTCTTCACTTTCAAGTGGAAACTGAACTCACTCGGGAGTTGTGATTTAAGACCGTAGAAAAGCTAAGAAATTACTCCCTGTTAACCTCATGCCTCAGCCAAGCTATGTTTTTTTTTTCCTTCTTGAGGCAAACCAAAGTGCTTTTATTTCTGGTAGTAATACATTTACTTACTACTCATATTTTAAATTATTTATTTGATTTACTTCTTTGGACCTTTTCTTGTATCAGGTTCATATGTAATAATTATATTTTCAATACTGTTGTAAATATTCCCCTGGATAACCAAGATAGCATTAAATGCTGTGTACAATATGAGCAATTAAAATATCTGTTAAACAGAAACCATGCCCCAATACAGACTATGGTATATGAGTACACATATTAATACATAGGCCTAATCCTAGCCAATACCCTAACCATATATATATAGAGAGAGAGAGAGAAAAGAAAAGAGAGGGTAGAGGGGATAAAACAAGCCTAGAAGAGAAGAGAGTGAAGTATCTTAAAGAAAGAGTAGACATAAATTGCCATGGTAGTTCAAGGCAGGAAGAGATTATGTCTTCAAAGAAAAGGTGGTAAACTGTAATTTACAGGCCATGTAAAATTCAGACTATGCATGTGTAGCACGTATGTATCAATATTATATAAGAGCTGGGTTTACTATGAAATTACTATGAAATGAATGAACTGTAAGTTTAGCATCAGTCTTCTTGCTTGCACTGAAAATGCCAAAGCCCTGAATGGAGAGGGTTTGCAAAACAATAAACTCACCTGGTAAAATGTGTCTGCAATGCAATTTTGAACTGCTTTGAAGACTGTTTTCTCTTCTCACTCTGATTTCCCTTTGCCACAATTTTTCTTGTTAGTGTAGTGCTGGAGTGAATGCAAACATTTTTGGAATCTGCCTAGAACATGTTGCATTGGGAATATATTTATTTTAGATATAAGGATACAATTGTGTGGATCGCAGTCACTTCTGTGAAAATTTATTAGCAACTAAACTGATGTAGAAATGTATTCCAGGAATACATCCTCCTGGCCCTAATGTGCAGATTACTTAGTTGGCACTATGACATGAAAGTGTCGATAATTGTGTCTCTATTTACATTTCCTAAACATGAAACACTACAAGTAGGTGATCAGATCAGATCAGATCAGATCAGTCGCTCAGTCGTGTCCGACTCTTTGCAACCCCATGAATTGCAGCACGCCAGGCCTCCCTGTCCATCACCAACTCCCGGAATTCACACAGACTCAAGTCCATCCAGTCGGTGATGCCATCCAGCCATCTCATCCTCTGTCATCCCCTTCTCCTCCTGCCCCCAATCCCTCCCAGCATCAGAGTCTTTTCCAATGAGTCAACTCTTCGCATGAGGTGGCCAAAGTACTGGAGTTTCAGCTTTAGCATCATTCCTTCCAAAGAAATCCCAGGGCTGATCTCCTTCAGAATGGACAGGTTGGATCTCTTTGCAGTCCAAGGGACTCTCAGGAGTCTTCTCCAACACCACAGTTCAAAAGCATCAATTCTTCGGCACTCAGCTTTCTTCACAGTCCAACTCTCACATCCATACATGACCACAGGAAAAAACATAGCCTTGACTAGACGGACCTTTGTTGGCAAAGTAATGTCTCTGCTTTTGAATATGCTTTCTAGGTTGGTCATAACTTTCCTTCCAAGGAGTAAGCGTCTTTTAATCTGTGGAAATTTCTTGTAAGTGTTAGACTAGGAAAATCATAAATGGAAGATAATAGTCTAAAATAGGTGTTATCCTATCAGGAATCTAGTTGGTAATATGGTATATACAATGATTAAAAAAAAAACAAAGTAGATTTTATCTGTTTTTATAGGACTCACAATTTTTTTTCAGACTCTTCTCTTTGTTTGAAGAGAAAACTTTTAGCAGTAAACAATAACATATAATACATCAACTTGTGGTATTGCATATTTTATGCAATTCAACTTTTAATAAAAATATAATCACCCATTCTCAGTTCGTGTCCAACACTTTGTGACCCCATGGACTGCAGCATACCAGGTCTCCCTGTCCATCACCAACTCCCAGACTTTACTCAAACTCATGTCTCTTGAGTCGGTGATGCCATCCAACTATCTCATCCTCTGTCGTCCCTTTCTCCTTCTGCCATCAATCTTTCCCAGCATCAGGGTCTTTTCAAATGAGTCAGTTCTTCACATCAGGTGGACAAAGTGTTGGAGTCTCACAGCTTCAACATCAGTCCTTCCAATGAATATTTAGGACTGAATTCCCCCATAATGGACTGGTTGAATCTTGAGCCCAGGGAACTCTCAGGAGTCTTCTCCAACACCACAGTTCAAAAGCATCAATTCTTCGGCACTCAGCTTTCTTTATAGTCCAACTCTCACATCAATACATGACTACTGGAAAAACCATAACCTTGACTAGACAGACCTTTGTTGGCAAAGTAATATCTCTGCTTTTTAATATGCTGTCTAGTTTGGTCTTAACTTTTCTTCCAAGGAGCAAGTGTCTTTTAATTTCATGGCTGCAGTCACCATCTGCAGTGATTCTGGAGCCCCCCAAAATAAAGTCTGACACTATTTCCACTGTTTTTCCATCTATTTGACGTGAACTGATGGGACCAGATGCCATGATCTTCGTTTTCTGAATGCACTTTCACTTTCATCAATAGGCTCGTTAGTTGTTCTTCACTTTCTGTCATAAGGGTGGTGTCATCTGCATGTGTGAGTTTATAGATATTTCTCCCAGCAGTCTTGATTCCAGCTTGTGTTTCATTCAGCTCAGCCTTTCTCATGATGTACTCTGCATATAATTTAAATAAGCAGGGTGACAATATACAGCCTTGGCATACTCCTTGTCCTATTTGGAACCAGTCTGTTGTTCTATGTCCAGTTCTAACTGTTGCTTCCTGACCTGCATACAGATTTCTCAAGAGGCAGGTCAGGTGGTCTGGTATTCCCAACTCTTTCAGAATTTTCCACAGTTTTTTGTGATCCACAGAGTCAAAGGCTTTGGCATAGTCAATAAGGCAGAGATAGATGTTTTTCTGGAACTCTCTTGCTTTTTTGATGGTCCAGTGGATGTTGGCAATTTGATCTCTGGTTCCTCTGCCTTTTCTAAAGCCAACTTGAATGTCTGGAAGTTCATGGTTCACATAGTATTGAAGCCTGGCTTGGAGCATTTTGAGCATTACTTTACTAGTGTGTGAGATGAGTGCAATTGTGCGGTAGTTTGAGCATTCTTTAGCATTGCCTTTCTTAGAGATTGGAATGAAAACTGACCTTTTCCAGTCCTGTGGCCACTGCTGAGTTTCCAGATTTGCTGGAAAATTGAGTAGAACATTTTCACACTTTTGAATATAACATATTGAGTATAGCACTTTCACATCATCATCTTTTAGGATTTGAAATGGGTCAACTGAAATTCCATCACATCCACTAGCTTTTTTTGTAGTGATGCTTCCTAAGGCCCACTTGACTTCACATTCCAGGTTGTCTGAAACCAGGTGAGTGATCACACCATTATGATTATCTGGGTCGTGAAGATCTTTTTTGTACAGTTCTTCTGTGTATACTTGCTACCTCTTAATATCTTCTGCTTCTGTTATGTCAATTTCTCTCCATTATTGAGCCCGTATTTTCATGAAATGTTCCCTTGGTATCTCTAATTTTCTTGAAGTGATCTCTAGTCTTTCCTATTCTATTGTTATCTTCTATTTCTTCCCTCATAGTTTGCTTTGCTCATAGCTTCACTCATGCTAATAAAACCATTAAATTAATATTGTAATCTCTCAAAAAACAGTTTTATGAAATCATTGTCATGTGAAATATGAATAAATGATAAGTACATGTTCAAGAAACATAAATGCAAAAGATTATATGTCAGTTAATCAAAATTAACATTTTATTATTCAGGAATTCATGGTATTTATAATATGTGTCAGATTTTTAAAATTTTAATGTGTTGCTTTTTTTTAATTTAATAAGCATATATATTAATCACTAACTTTATATTTACAATTTTGTAGTATTTAGATTTTTAAACAGACCTCGAATTATATAAGCTTCAGGACACACAAAGCCTGAATCTCTACATATGGGTAATGGAAAATTATACTGTAATGAGGATTACAGTATAGAAATGTATGGAAGTGACAAATAGAATAGCATTTATGACATAGATAGTATGAGAATGTGCCATTTGAACTGGAGTCATTAAATACATTCTGAATAATTTGAGTAATCCTGGAAAGATTTTAGTCAACCGATGAGCAATTCTGTAGTTCAGTATTTATATTCTGACAGCACTGACAAGGAAGGAAAATGATGAAGAATCCTATGAGAGGCAATTACATAAAGGTGATAGGAAAGGTAAACATAGATTCAAATATATCTATCTGCATGTAAAATTACCAAGAGTTGAAACTACATTTATTCATTATATATGAGAATAACTAACAAAGGTAAATCAATAATGATATTGTCATCCCAAAGTGTCTAGGGGGTTGTTAGTGATAATAAAATGTTGCTAAAAAACTTAAATAAGCTATAAACTAGCTATCTCCTTATTTCTAAACACCAATTAATTTTTTCCAGCCCTTATTTTATTAGATATCTCAACAGCATTTGAAAATTACCCGCATTTCTTAAACACTCTCTTATCTCTGATACTCTTGGTTTTTCTCCCCACATTATAACTACTCTGTGTCCAGTTTTTAGCTCTATCCTCTGCAGGATTGTTTGAATATCGAAGTTCCTATAAGTCAATACTAGATTGTCAAAGTTCCCATAAGTCAATACTAGATTCTCTCCTGCTGTCATATGCTTTCTAAAAGACTCATTCAAATTTTTATTTACCATATATATACATATATACATGTATATATATATATGACTCACAAACATATTAATATTTACTGATTTGGCCAAAAATTTGGATTTTCCTGTAATTTTTTTTCCTGTAATGTTTTATGGAAAAATTCAAACAAACTTTTTGGACAACCCAATATTTGGTTCAGAACTTTGACCTGTGGTCAAGTTTCTTTCTCTGTCTTATAATATACATGTTCTTATGGTTATTGTATATATTATACAATGAAAGTGAAGTGAAAGTGAAATTCCTTAGTCGTATCGGACTCTTTGAAACCCCATGAGCTGAAGGCTGCCAGGCTCCTCTGTCCATGGAATTCTCCAGGCAAGAATACTGGAGTGGGTCACCATTGCCTTCTCCAGGGGACCTTCATAATCCAGGGATTGAACCCAGGTCTCCCATATTGCAGATGGATTCTTTACCATCTGAGCTACCAGGGAAGCCCACAATTATTCAATATATGATTATTGTTTGTTAGATGTAAGATATATAATACATTAACCTAATAAATCTAATAATACTGTATATAGATACTGCATATATTATATATGTATTTCCTTTTGTTGTTTAGTTGCTAAGTCATGTCTGACTCTTTTGCAACCCCATGGGTTATAGCCCACCAGGTCCCTCTGTCCATGGGACTTTCCAGGCAAGAATTCTGGAGGGAGTTGCAATTTTCTTCTCCAAGGGATCTGCCCAACCCAGAGATTGAACTCATGTCTCCTGCTGTGTCTCCTGCATTACAGGCTGATTCTTTTACTGCTGGGCCACCAGGGAAGCCCACTGTATATGTATAGATAGTGTATATATATAAGAATATATACATATACATAGGACTTCCCAGGTGGCTAAGTGATAAAGAATCCTCCTGCCAATGCGGGAACTACAAGAAATGCAGGTTGGATCCCTGGGCTGGGAAGATCCCCTGGAGGAGGAAATGACAGCCTACTTCAGTATAATACTGGGATAATCCCATGGACAGAGGAGCCTGGTGGGCTACAGTTCATGATTTCTCAGAGTCAGACATGGCTGAGCAGCTGAGCACACACATATACATGTATGAATATGACTATCCTTCAGTCTGTGAAAGTAACTAAAAACTCTTGGTATAATATGGAATTGAGGATTTTCCTCTATCATCTTTATTTTCTTCCTGGTTTCCTAATGAAATGACTTGATCTTCCATATACCCTGGTGAAAGGCACATGAATCCTTTTTTTGAGTCTCCAAGGAGCAGGTTTATAAACATTCAAACAAACAAATCAGGGCAAATAGCATATTTGGAAGGTGCAGTGAACACAAAGAAGAAGGTATTTATTGAAAGGAAGTCAGCAAGTAAAGGGTGAATACTAAACCAGGTATCACAGAGAAGAAACAGAACTTAATCTTGTAAGAAAATGCTGTGAAATGGTATGAAGCAGGCAGAACAAAAGTGTTGAAACGAAACAAAACTGGGATATTTACGCATCAATTACTGTAAGTCATTACTTAAAGGCTATTCCTGAGGGATGTTTATTTCTTGGTACTTCTGGCATGTGGATGAAAATTGACTTCCATGGTTCAAAAAAAAAAAACAAAAACTCAGAAACTGAGTTACAGATATTGACAATTGGAAATAATTTTGATTATACCAAAATTGTAAAGTCTAAGGGATATATGCAGGAAATCTCAGTGACTGCTATGTTCATTCTTTGTAATGCTCAGATCCATTCATTCCCCATGTAAAAGTCACTGCGTCCTGTCAGGTGACAAGTCAGGTTAATGGGACAGGCTGTTGCAGGTGGCCTCAAGAACACAGCTGTTATTCATTGTCTCATTCTGTTCATCCATTCTAGTATTCTTTCACCTCAGGTTTGTTTCTAAAGTTCTGAACCCTATGTTAGTATGCTTTAGTCAGATCATAGTTACTGCAATTGTCTGTTTACAGTTATTACTGGGTATGACAGCAACAAGCAATGCCACAGTGAATAACCTGGGTGCAGATATATTCCCACCACCTCATCTTATAGTAGCGATCTCAAGACTGGGTTTCCCATGTGGCCCAATGGTTAAAGAATCCACCTGTCAATGAAGGATATGCAAGAGACACAGGTTCAATCCCTGGGTCAGGAAGATCCTCTGGAGTAGCAAATGGCAACCCACTCCAATATTCCTGCCTGGGAAATTCCATGGACAGAGGAGCCTGGCTGCTGCAGTCAATGGGAAAACAAAGAGTCAGATACAAGTGAGCATGCACACACACACAAAATCTCAAGACCTAATGATAATCTCAGTAAATTTTTTGTCAGCATAGTTACTCCTTTCTTTGCCTGCTAATGTACTTTCATGATAAGCCAAACATAACCAACCAAAAGTTCTAAACTAATGTGTGATGAAACTCTTTCTTGTCTAAAGGTAAAAGTGTGCCTCCCCTGGGATCAAGGACCTGTTAAGCAAAATTTCACAAATTAATATGTAGTTTAAATAAAAATGTGTTTATTTGTGGTTTATTAGAACTGCAGCTTGGGAGACAGATTGAAGAAACACTTGAATTGTGCTATGCTGGATAACAAAATGAAAAAAAGTTTATAAAGGCAAAAAACACAAGGTTACAGTTAGTTACATGAATTGTATGTTAAGAATTATAATTGGAGCTGGCAAGAAGGGTGTTCGCTAAACAAGGATTGGTTGAGATCTGAAATAACTGCCTAGCTACAAAGGGGAAAAACCTTGAGACCACAAGGTTGCAGATAGCAGATACTATTGCAAAAGCAGTTGATTCCCTTGGGTTTTGTATAGTTCAGAGAGAGTTCACTTCTCAGTGCTGCAGGGACCTGTCTGAAACTAGATCCTCAGTGGCCTCTGGTTCCATTTTGTGTACCTGAACTATAATTACTCCACTATGATTTCAATCTTTCACCAGGTCTCTGTTCTAATAGCTGAAATTTGGGGCCATTGGGGGTAGGGGGAAAGCAAAATATGCTTGGATGGCTCACAGAAAATAATATTAAGAAGCATTATTCTTTCTTTCACCTCTTGGTTGTTATTCTAAGAATTGAATAAATATCTACCAATATGCAGCATGATATAATGCCTGTTATACTGTGATTTATAGTAAGAAGTAGATATTTGGTCTCCATCCTCTTTCCTGGCACAGAATTTCCTAAGTAATAGGAACCTGGGATAATAGGTTCTTTGGTTAGGTAGTTCTAAAACTCAGTCTTTGACCCTGTTTCCTGACATAGGGCTTCTTCTGAAACTCTTTTAATTTCTTGGGTAATTTGAAAGTCTTTTGTTCTTATAAGGTAACTGTGGTTGGCTTCTGGATGAGGGACAGTTATTGGAAAGATCAAGGCATAATTAGATTCCTGAAATTTTCAACACCATCTCCCAAACCCTTAAAAATAGGCATGGGCTAAAAATGGAGTTAATGATCAATTATGCCAGTGTGATGAAACCTCCATATAAATCTCCTTAGTAAGAGTTTCCAGGTCCGTGAACATATCCAGTTACCATGAGTATGATATACCCCAACTTCACAGAGACAGAAGTTCCTGCTCCTGGGAACTTACCAGGCTTCAACCTATGTATCCTTTCATCCAGTTTCTCATGTGTATACTTAACCAAATTCTTTAGTATGACAACAATAGACTGGGAAAGACTAACAATCTCTTCAAGAAAATTAGAGATGCTAAGGGGAAAAATTCATGCAAAATGGGCACAATAAAGGATAGAAATGGTATGCACCTAATAGAAGGAGAAGATATTAAGAAGAGGTGGCAAGAATACACAGAACTATACAAAAAAGATCTTTATGACCCAGATAACCATGATGCTGTGATCACTCACCTAGAGCTAGACATCTTGGAGTGTGAAGTCAAGTGGGTCTTAGGAAGCATCACTATGAACAAAGCTAATGGAGGTGATGAAATTCCAACTGAGCTATTTCAAATCCTAAAACATGATGCTGTGAAAGTGCTTCACTCAATATGCTAGCAAATCTGGAAAACTCAGAAGTGGCCACAGGACTGGAAAAGGTCAGTTTTCATTCCAATCCCAAAGAAAGGAAATGCCAAAGAATGGTCAAAGTACTGCACAGTTGCACTCATTTCACACACGGGCAAAGTAATGCTCAAAATTATCCAAGCCAGGCTTCAACAGTACCTGAACCAAGAATTTCCAGATGTTCAAGATGATTTAGAAAAGCCTGAGAAACCAGAGATCAAATTGCAAACATCTACTGGATCATAGAAAAAGCAAGAGAATTCCAGAAATAACATCTGCTCCATCATGCTAAAGCC
The DNA here is from genome assembly GCF_032452875.1 of Bos javanicus. Lineage (NCBI taxonomy): Eukaryota > Metazoa > Chordata > Mammalia > Artiodactyla > Bovidae > Bos > Bos javanicus. Next base: position 72,055,925 of record NC_083870.1, on the reverse strand, counting down.
TTTAACTATGTGGATCACAACAATCTGTGGAAAATTCTTAAAGAGATAGGAGTACCAGACCACCTTATCTGCCTCCTAAGAAACTTGCATGCAGATTAAGAAGAAACAGAACCAAATATGGACCAACAGACTAGTTCAAAATTAGGAAAGGAATACTCAAGGCTCTATATTGTCACCCAGCTTATTTAACTTACATTCAGAGTACATCAGGAGAAATGATGGGTTGGATGAAGCTGGAATTAAGATTGCAGGGAGAAATGTCAATAATCTCAGATATGCAGATGACACCACCCTTGGGGCAGAAAGCAAAGAGGAACTAAAGAGCCTATTGATGAAGGGGAAAGAGGAGAGAGAAAAAGCTGGCTTAAAACTCAGCATTCAAAACACTAAGATCATGGCATCTGGTCCCATCACTTCATGGAAATCGATGGGGAAACAATGGAAACAGTGACAGACTTTATATTCTTGGGCTCCGATATCACTGCAGATGGTGACAGCAGCAACAAAATTAAAAGCTGTTTGCTCCTTAGAAGAAAAGCTATGACAATTCTAGACAGTATGTTAAAAAGTAGAGACATTACTTTGCCAACAAACGTCCATATAGTCAAAGCTATGGTTTTTCCAGTCGTCATGTATGTATGTGAGTGTTGGACAATAAAGAAAGCTGAGTGCCAAAGAATTAACTATTTTGACTGTTGTGTTGGAGAAGACTCTTAAGATACACTGGACTGCAAGGAGATCAAACCAGTCAATCCTAAAGGATATCAACCATAAATATTCATTGAAAAAACTGATGCTAAAGCTTAAGCTCCAATACTTTGGCCACCTGATGCAAAGGACGACTCATTAGAAAAGACCCTGATGGTGGGAAAGGTTGCAGGCAGGAGGAGAAGGTAACAACATAGGACAAGATGGCTGGATGACATCACCGACTCAATGGACATAAGTTTGAGCAAGCTCTGGGAGATGGTGAAGGACAGGGAAGCCTGGCATGCTGCAGTCCATGTGTCTCAGAGTTGGAAATGACTGAGCGACTGAACATCAACAACAAACCTAAGTAAATGTTTCCCTGAGTTCTCTGTGCTGCTTTAGTAAATTAATCTAATTCAAATGAAGAAGATTTGGGAATGTCTGAATTGTAGTCAAATCAGACAGAGGTTGTAGGTAACATGGGGACCTGCTACTCATGACTGGCATTTAAAATGGAGGATATCTCTTTGAACAGAACCCTTAACCTTTGTGATCTAATGCTGTCTCCAGATGGAGAGTGTCAGAATCAAGTTTAATCATATGGATACCCAGCTGGTATCCTAAAGAAATGTGGAAGCTGCTTATCAAAACTGGAAGTCTTGTTAATCAACTGATAAATTAGCTGAAGCATTATCACCAATGTGTGCTGTCTTTGTACATAAAAGGACCTACATAGCATCTGTGTCTTTTACTTAGTGCTAAAATATGTGTTCTTTATCTTGAAGAAGTATTTCTGAATACTCCACTCTACTGAATCCCTAAAAGTGTCACTCATTTGTCAGGCACCTGAAGCTTTCAAGGTTTTATTTCTCATCCACTTATGCATATGAGCCTTAGTAGGGCATCTAGAGTATGAGCTACTTCTTGATCCCATGTTCAATTAAAAGATTATCAAAAGAGAGAGATAGGTTAGTATTCCATTATTATAAAGCCCTTTGTGACAGAGAAAATAAGCATTATATAGGCCAGGGTCAAGACCATGAATATATTTTAATCTGTCTTATAATTGTATCCCACTGTCTCTTTCATGTGAATTACTACAGATTCTTTTCCATAATAGGAATTGAAAAAGCTACATTTTCCAGATCAATAGTTTCTGGTGCTTTCTAGGAGGTTATTGATTTGATGAGTGTATACTCATCAATTTCTGCCATAAATTGGAGTTGTCTATTCTTATCTATTATATAGATCTATTATTGCACATTAAAGATCCCCAGAACAGAAATTACAACTGAAGCTTTCAATTAAGTCTGTTCAGTTCAGTTCAGTCGCTCAGTCACGTCCGACTCTTTGCGACCCCATGAATCGCAGCATGCCAGGCCTCCCTGTCCATCACCAACTCCTGGAGTTCAATCAAACTCATGTCCATAGAGTCAGTGATACCATCCAGCTGTCTTATCCTCTCTCATCCCCTTCTCCTCCTGCCCCCAATCCCTCCCAGCATCAGGGTCTTTTCCAATGAGTCAACTCTTCGTATGAGGTGGCCATTTAAGTCTGTAGTAGTCCCCTAACAAAGGCCATGAGTCAGCCAGTTTTTGAAAAGTCCTGATTGGTGAATTAAATAGGGGTATAAAGATGACGACCAATTCTGCATTCTTTGTTTTAGAAAGTGGCACTAGTCTCTTCATTATAGGTTCTGACTTACCATATCCAGGGACTGTGGAATTATGGTTTAAGGGACATTTCCTTGGAATTTCCTGCTTTGTGGATCTTATTTCTCAGGTAAAACTCTTAGTAACTGTGATGCTATAGTAGGTCAGGGATAAGTACGACTTGTCTTAGTGAGTGTGGATGCTGTAACAAATATGCTAGAGACTGGGTGACTTAACCTACAAACATTTATTTCTCAGATCTGGGAAACCTGTGATCAAGGTGTTGTCATTTCTGGTGAGCTGTATCCTCACATGGCCGAAAGAGATTCACTCTATGTCTCTTCTTATAAAGTACACTAATTCCATTCATGGGAGCTTCGCCCTCATGACCTAATTCTTCCCAAGGGCTCCATCTCCAAATACCAATGCATTGAGGTTAGAACTGCAACAAATGAATCTGAGAGAGATACAAATGTACATACAGTCCATTGTACCACTACTTACTACAAGGTCTTTGTTCTCATTTGTCTGACTAGTCATCCAGTTCCAGAAACTAATTTTATGTATCATTTTCTAAAACCACTTTTGGTTTCAACTGTTTGAAGTTTGGTTCCTTAAGCTGTAGATCCTGAGAGAAGGATTCACATTTAAGTAGTTAATTTTGAAAGTGCTGAAAGCATGACTAGAATGAGAAACTGATACAAAGAAGAGAAGATGCCACTAAGCTAGCTACCTCTACTGACTGAAACTCAATTTCCCTGGAAACAGTATCAAATGTGTTGTTCTTAAAAAAAAAATATATATATATATATAGATAGATAGATAGATATAATTGACTGTGTATTTGTTTATTAATTTCTATCAGTTATTGTTGAGAGCTGCTATCCAGGGTGTTATTTTTGAGTACTTCTAGGTCTTCACGCTTGTGGGATAAAGTGATCTTCATGTTTTCATAAAAAAGCTCTCAGCATAGAGATACAGAGATTGACAAATGAAAATTGGCAGTCATCTGACATCAGGAAAAGGTTGAGTCTAAGGTTTTGCTATTTTGATGATTGGTTTGACTATTACTCTGGGTCAAAAGGCCTATGCTGCTCTTTCCTGGGCAAACCAGAATATAATCAGTATATATGGCCAATTTATCTTGGCTCAACTAAGTTGTCCCTCACTGCTGTTTTCCACACTAAATCCGGGGTGGTTGTCTCAAAACGAAAATCCCATAAAAGTATCTCCTTAGGTCAAACACTTTGGTGCTTTACTATGGCTCAAAGGAGGAACTGAAATATCCTTAACATGGCCAACACTTTCCGGATGAGCTGCACCCATCTGCCCCAGGGCCCTTGCACATGCTGTTCCCTCTGTTTAAAATGTACTTCCTTCACATCTTTCATATATCATTCCAAGTGTCACTTTCTCAGAGATGCTAATATATATCCTGTTGATGCTTTTACTTTTATTTAGTTAAAACATTCTGATTTATTATGGAGAATTATAGACCATTTGATAGGCTGCAGAAACAAAAGAACTGATGTATTTCATGATGCTTGAATAATTAGAAAGCCTCTTTCTCCTAAATAATCTCAGGGTTGAAGTTTAGGAAGAAATGGAAAAAATTCTTATTCTTTTTGCTTGTGTTTATTTAACCCTTTTTCCTTTTGGTGACATTGTAAGTTTTTTTTCTATGTCTATGAGTTTGTTTCTTCTTTTTTTTTTTTTCCTCAGTGTCTCAAAAAAAAAAAAAAAAAAAACAACCCACACATTTATTATCTCACAGTTTCTGTGGATCAAAATTCAAGGCACAGCTTAACTGGGTCCTCTGCTTAGGGTTTTATGAAGCTATCATCCAGGCTGCATTCTCATATGGTGGTTTGACAAGGGAAGGATTCATTTTCAGTCTCATTCAGTTTTTTGGCAGAATTAATTTCCTTGTGATTGTAGAATTGAAGTTTCTGGCTTCTTGCTGATTCTTGACTAGACACTGCCCTCATCTCTCAAATGTTTCCTGGTCATCTGTTTGCAATCCACTCCAGTATTCTTGCCTAGAGAATCGTGTGGCCAGAGGAGCCTGGTGGGCTGCTGTCCGTAGGGTCACATAGAGTTGGACATGACTGAAGAGACTTAGCATGCATGTACACGTTGGAGAAGGAAATGGCAACCCACTCCAGTATTATCACCTGGAGAATCCCAGGGATAGAGGAGCCTGGTGGGCTGCCATCTATGGGGCCACACAAAGTCAGACATGGCTGAAGTGACCTAGCAGCAGCAGCAGCAGCATCTGTTGGAGGTGTGCACTTCTTTAACAGACAGGCTTCTCCATCATGACTACTTCATCAAGCCAGCAAAAAGAGTCTCTAGAGGGAATCTGCTATTAAGATAGTCTTTTATTCTTTTTTTAATTAATTTATTTTTTTACTGAAGGATAATTATTTTACAGAATTTTGCTGTTTTCTCTCAAACCTCACCATGAATCAGTCATAGGTATACATATATCCCCTGCATTTTGAAACTCCCTCCCATCTCCCTCTCCATCCCACCTCTCTAGGTTGATACAGAGCCCCTTTTGAATTTCCTGAGCCATACACAAAATTCCCATTGGCTATCTATTTTACAAATGGTAATGTAAGTTTCCATGTTGTTTCCCTACATCTCACCCTCTCCTCCCCTCTTCCCATGTCTATATTTCTATTCTCTATGTCTGTTTCTCCATTGTTGCCCTGTAAATAAATTTTTCAGTACTATTTTTCTAGATTCCTTATATACACATTAGAATACAGTATTTATCTTTCTGTTTCGGACTCACTTCACTCTGTATAATAGGTTATAGGTTCATCTTCCTCATTAGAACTAACTCAAATGCATTCCTTTTTCTGGCTGAGTAATATTCCATTGATTATATGGAGAGACTTCTTTATCTGTTCTTCTGTTGATGGACATCTAGGTTGCTTCCATGTTCTTACTATTTTGGTTTCCTCAGGGTATATACTTAGGAGTGGGATTGCTGGGTCATATGGTGGTTTTATTCCTAGTTTTTTAAGGAACCACCATAGCATCTTCCATAGTGGGTATATCAATTTACATTCCCACCAAAGTGCAAGGGTGTTTCCTTTTCTCCACACCCTATCCAGCATTTATTGCTTGTAGACTTTTTGATGAGGGCCATTCTGACTGGTGTGAGGTGATATCTCATTGTGGTTTTGATTTGCATTTCTCTAATAATGAGAAATATTGAGCATCTTTCCATGTGTTTGTTATCCATCTGTATGTCTTTGGAGAAATGTCTGTTTAGGTCTTTTTCCCACTTTTTGATTGGGTTGCTTGTTTTTCTGGCTTGGAGTTATATGAGCTGCTTGTATACTTTGGAAATTAATCCTTTGTCAGTTGTTTCATTTGTTATTATTTTCTCCTATTCTGAGGGTTGTCTTTTTACCTTGTTTATAGTTTCCTTTGCTGTGCAAAAGCTTTTAAATTTAATCAGATCCCAGCTGTTTACTTTTGCTTTTATTTCCATTACTTTAGGAGGTGGCTCATAGTGGATCTTGCTTTAATTTATGTCATCAAATGTTCTGCCTATGATTTCCTCTAAGAGGTTTATAGTTTCTGGTCTTACATTTAGGTCTTTAATCCATTTGAGTTTATCTTTGTGTATGGTGTTAGGAAGTGTTCTAATTTCATTCTTTTTCATGTAGCTGTCCAGTTTTTCCAGCACCATTTCTTGAAGAGGCTTGTATATTCTTGCCTCTCAAAAATAAGGTACCCATAGGTGCATGGGTTTACTTCTGGGCTTTCTATCTTGCTCCATTGGTTTATATTTTGGTTTTTATGCCAGTACCATACTGTCTTGATGACTGTAGCTTTGTTTATTATAATCTGAAGTCAGGAAGGTTGATTCCTCCAGCTCCATTCTTCTTTCTCAACACTGCTTGGACTATTCATGGTCTTTTGTGTTTCTATATGAATTGTGAAATTTTTTGTTCTAGTTCTGTGAAAAATGCCATTGGCAATTTCATAGGGATTGCATTAAATCTGTAGATTGCATTTGGTAGTATAGTTATTTTCACAGTAACGATTCTTCCTACGCAGGAACATGGGCTATCTCTCCAACTGTTTATGTCATCTTTTATATCTTTCATTAGTGTCTTATAATTTTCTGTGTAAAGTTCTTTTGTCTTCTTAGGTAGGTTTATTCCTAGATATTTAATTCTTTTTGTTGCAATGGTGAATGGGATTGATTCCTTAATTTCTCTTCCTGATTTTTCATTGTTGGTATATAGAAATGCAAGTGATTTCTGTGTATTGCTTGTGTAACCTGCAACTTTTCTAAATTCACTGATTAGTTCTAGAAAATTTCTGATATTATCTTTAGGGTTTTCTATGTACAGTATCATATCATCTGCAAACAGTGAGAGCTTTACTTCTTCTCCAATCTAGATTCTTTTTATTTCTGTTTCTTCTGATTGTTGTAGCTAGGCCGACCAGAACTGTGTTAAATAATAGTGGTGAAAGTAGACACCCTTGTCTTGTTAATGATCTTAGGGGGAATGCTTTCAGTTTTTCACCATTAAGAATAATGTTTGCTGTAGGCTTATTGTATATGGCCTTTACTATGTTGAGGTAGGCTCCTTCTATGCCCATTTTTTGAAGAGTTTTAATCATAAATGGGTGCTGAATTTTGTCAAAGGTTTTTTCTGCATCTATTGAGATGATCATATGGTTTTTCTCTTTCAGTTTGTTAATATGGCATGTCACATTGATTGATTTGCATATACTGAAGAAAACTTTCATCCCTGGAATAAACCCAACTTGATCATGGTGTATGAGCTTTTTGATGTGTTGATTCTGTTAGCTAAAATTTTGCTGAGGATTTTTGCATCTTTGTTCATCAGTGATATTGGCCTATACTTTTCTTTTTTTGTGTTGTCTTTGGTTTTGCTATCAGTGTGATTGTGGCCTCATAGAATGCATTTGGAAGTGTTCCTTCCTCTTCAGTTTTTTGAAAGAGTTTTAGAAAGATAGGCGTTAGCTTTTCTCTAAATGAAATATTCCCTTGGTATCTCTAATTTTCTTGAAGAGATCTCCAGTCTTTCCCATCCTATTGCTTTCCTCTATTTCTTTGCCTTAGTCACTGAGGAAGGCTTTCATATCTCTCCTTGTTATTCTTTGCAACTCCGCATTCAAATGGGTATATCTTTCCTTTTCTGCTTTGTCTTTCATTCCTCTTCAGTTCATAGCTACTTGTAAGGCCTCCTCAGACAACCAGTTTGCTTTTTTTCATTTCAATGGTATGGAACTAACAGAAGCAGAAAATATTAAGAAAAGGTGGCAAAAATAGAGAAGAACCATATAAAAAAGATCTTCACGACCCAGATAATCACGATGGTGTGATCACTCACCTAGAGCCAGGCATCCTGGAATGCAAAGTCAAATGGGCATTAGGAAGAAACACTATAAACAAATCTAGTGGAAGTGATGGAATTCCAACTGAGCTATTTCAAATCCTAAAAGATGATGCTGTGAATGTGCCGCACTCAACATGCCAGTAAATTCGGAAAACTCAGCAGTGGCCACAGGACTGGAAAAGGTCAGTTTTCATTCCAATCCCTAAGAAAGGCAATGCCAAAGAATACTCAGACTACCACACAATTGCACTTATTTCACATGCTAGCAAAGAAATGCTTAAAATTCTCCAAGCCAGCCTTCAATAATACATGAACCATGAACTTCCAGATATTCAACCTGGATTTAGAAAAGGCAGGGGAACTAGAGATCAAATTGCCCACATCTGTTGGATTATTGAAAAAGCAAGAGATTTCCAAGAAAACATCTACTTCTGCTTTATTGACTATGCTAAAGCCTTTGACTGTGGATCACAACAAACTGTGGACAATTCTGAAAGAGATGGCAATACCAGATCACCTGAACCTGTCTCCTGAGAAATACGTATGCAGGTCAAGAAGCAACAGTTAGAACTGGACATGAAACAACAGACTGGTTCCAAATCGGGAAAGGAGTTTGTCAAGGCTGAATATTGTTTAATTAATTTAACTTATATGCAGAGTACATCATGAGAAATGCTGGGTTGGATGAAGCACAAGCTGGAATCAAGATTGCCGGGAAAAATATCAACAACCTCAGATATGCAGATGACACCACACTTGTCACAGGAATTGAAGAGGAACTAAAGAGCCTCTTGTTGAATGTGAAAGAGGAGAATGAATATTCTGGCTTAAAACTCAACATTCAAAAAACTAATCTTGGCATATGATCCCATCTCTTCATGGAAAATGTATGGGGAAACAATGGAAACAGTGACAGACTTAATTTAGGGGTGGGGGCTACAAAATCACAGCAGATAGTGACTGCAGCCATGAAATTAAAAGATGCTTGCTCCTTCGAAGGAAAGTTATGACCAACCTAGACAGCATATTAGAAAGAAGAGACATTACTTTGCCAATAAAGGTCCATCTAGTCAAGTCTATGGTTTTTCCAGTAGTCATATATGGATGTGAGTGTTGGACTATAAAGAAAGCCAGTGCCAAAGATTTGATGCTTTTGAACTGTGGCGTTGGAAAAGACACTTGAGAGTCCCTTGGGCAGCAAGGAGATCCTTATCTCTTGTACTATTCTTTATTTTAAGGTCTATTTTGTCTGATATGAAGATTGTTACTCTAGCTTTCTTTTGCTTCCCAGGTGCATAGAATATATTTTTCATTCCTCTAACTTTTAGTCTATGTGTCTTGAGGTCTGAAGTGGGTTTCTTGTAGACAGCACACATATTGGTCTTGTTTTTGTGTCCATTCATCCAGTCTGTGTCTTTTTGTTGGAATATTTAATTCATTTACATTTAAAGTAATTATTGATATATATGTTCCTATTGCCATTTTCATAATTCTTTGGGGTTGATTTTGTAGATCTTTTTTCTTCTGTTGCATTTATTGACTATATAAGTCCCTTTAACATTTGTTGTAAAACTGGTTTGGTGGTACTGAATTCTCTTAACTTTTGCTTGTCTGAAAAACTTTTTATTTCTCTAACAATTTTGAATGAGATCCTTGCTAGGTATAGTAATCTTGGTTGTAGATTTTTCCCTTTCATTACTTTAAATACATTCTGCCATTCCATTCTGGACTGCAGAATTTCTGCTGAAAGATCAGCTGTTAAGGGGTTTCCCTTGTATGTTACTTGTTGCTTTTCCCTTACTGCTTTTAATATTCTTTCTTTGTGTTTAGTTTTTGTTAGTTTGATTAGTATGTGTCCTGGTGTATTTCTCCACGGGTTTATCCTGTATGGAACTCTTTGTGCATCTTGGATTTCCTTGATTATTTCCTTTTCCATGTTGGGGAAATTTTCACCTATAATCTTTGTTTCTGTTTTATCAATAAGTTTATTTGTATCATGTTTTAGAGTCCACACACAAATGATATAATATGATATTTGCTTTCTCTGACATTTCACTTTGTATGCTAATATATATTGCTGCAAATGGCATTATTTTATCCTTCTTAATGGTTCAGTTCAGTTCAGTCGTGTCTGAGTCTGATTAACTGGCTACAACTGGTAGGGGGTTTCTGCTACCCTTTCAGGTTCAATAATCAACTAAAATAACTCAAAGAATTTAAGATTAAAATTACAATTTTATTACAAAGAATACAAATTGGACTAGTCAAATGAAGAAGAAACATGGGATGTGGTCTGGCAGGGTTGCATATGGATAGCACCCACCATGTCCTCAGGACATATCACCCTCCCCGCACATCAATGTGTATCACCAACCAAGAAGTTCAATCAAACTGAGACGTCCAGAGCTTTGGATGGAGTTTTACTACACAGACATTGTCCACCTGGTTAAACTCAGTCTTAAGTCACCCTCCCTTTGAGGTCAGACTCCTAAAATCAAGTATGTCAAAGCTCCAACCACTTAATCACATGGTTAATCTTCCTTGCATGTCCAGCCCATAACCTTGAAATATCTGAGGGCCCACCTCGGGTCACCTCATTAGCATAAACAAAACCATAGCCCCAAAAGCCCACCATGAATAACAAAGACACTCTCAACATTAGGGAAATTCCAAGGGTTTAGATACTGCTCTTGGAACCTGGAACCAAATCAAGCAAATTCTTTATTATACAACAGGTATTCATGTTACTGTTTGTATTCACAGGAGTCAAAGTATTGGCACATTAACTCTTCACAATTTCTGCTTAACAAATTTTTTTTCTACATTTGCCACAGTCCATCCAGAAAAAGAGTATCCTTAAACTATTTCTGAAATTAAATAATTCAGTTCAGTTCAGTCGCTCAGTCATGTCCAACTCTTTGCGACCCCATGAACTGCAGCACGCCAGGCCTCCCTGTCCATCACCAACTCCTGGAGTCCACCCAAACCCATGTCCATCGAGTTGATGATGCCATCCAACCATCTCATCCTCTGTCATCCCCTTCTCCTCCTGCCCTCAATCTTTCCCAGCATCAGGGTCTTTTCCAATGAGTCAGCTCTTCACATCAGGTTGCCAAAGTATTGGCATTTCAGCTTCAACATCAGTCCTTCCAATGAACACCCAGGACTGATTCCTTTAGGATGGACTGGTTGGATATCCTTGAAGTCCAAGGGACTCTCAAGAGTCTTCTCCAACACCACAGTTCAAAAGCATCAATTCTTTGGTGCTCAGCTTTCTTTATAGTCCAACTCTCACATCCATATGTGACCAATGGAAAAACCATAGCCTTGACCAGAAGGACCTTTATTGGCAAAGTAATGTCTCTGCTTTTTAATATGCTGTCTAGGCTGGTCATAACTTTCCTTCCAATGAAAGTTTAATTTCATGGCTGCAATTGCCATGTGCAATGATTTTGGAGCCCAGAAAAATAATAACACAGAAAAATAGAATAACACTGTTTCCACTGTTTCCACATCTATCTGCCATGTAGTGATGGGACCAGATGCCATGATCTTAGTTTTCTGAATGTTGAGCTTTAAGCCAACTTTTTCACTCTCTTCTTTCTATGAGGGACAGAAGAATAAACAACATAGGTCTGTTTCATCAAACTGAAGATAATGTTTATTCATCTTCAGCTATTCTTTTGATTAATGGGTCATATAATATATAATTTAACATTTACCATAAGATTATTACCTTTCCTTGATAAATGAAGCATAAAACAGAAGTAACTCTGTATCAGAAATAATTTTCTACATGGATCTTGAGAAAATGGAAAGCCTATTATACTGTACATTCTTAAGTGACACAAATATGAAAAAAATGCATTGTGCATTTTCTTCTGTTTGTTACATAATTTAGTCCATTGTTAAAAATAATGGATTATTGCTTTACAGAGCAACAGATTATTTAATGAGTTAATATAGTCCAGATTTAAGCATTTAAATTCTAATATTCAAAATGCTATCCAACCTATTTCTTTCATAATAAAACTCCTAAAGGTCAATCACACTGAAGGCAGGACACAACTCTACATAGTCTGAATTCTAGATTTGCTACAAAAAGAAAAAGCAAAAACAAACCCAGCGTCCTGAATTCTTTATTAGCATACATGTTTCCCCATAGAGCATTAAGCAAGTCACTTAAGTCTTGGAGCTATGCCTCTCTTGTTTACTTAATCATTGTATTTGGATGGACCTCAGGACTGCCTATCTCAGTCTTGTTTCTATTTCTTTTGAAATCTCCCAAACTTCCCTGGGGTTAGCCAAGGAAAAGAGGCAAAATAAGCTGAAAGGAAGCTGATAACAGCAGGAATGAAATATTATATTTGTTTTGTTAGAAATACAATTTTATAAGACTCCTCTCATCGACTGAAGAATGTGGGCCCATTACATTCCCAATGTTATCCTGTTAAATTATTCTCCTCATTTGATATTCTTCACCACAGCAAATTATGCTACATAAAATGAGTCTTAACTTTTAAAGTATTAACATGGGATATTCTCAGACTAAATGTTTCCATCAAGTGTACGTGAATCTTGCTGGCACTCAAGACTCATACTTCAAGAAATGGATTTTCTCATACAATTAAACATAAGCAATTGTGAGTTAAGCAGATTTCTATTGCCTCTTAGCAGCCAAACTCCAGTGGGGGTAATGTAGGCAGAGCTTTAACCTTTAGAATTGTGGCTTTCTATGTGGGAGAATGGCAATGAAACATGTAAAATATCATGTAGGAAACAAGTTGCCAGTCCAGGTTCGATGCATGATGCTGGATGCTTGGGGCTGGTGCACTGGGACGGCCCAGAGGGATGGTATGGGGAGGGAGGAGGGAGGAGGGTTCGGGATGGGGAACACATGTATACCTGTGGCGGATTCATTTTGATATTTGGCAAAACTAATACAATTATGTAAAGTTTAAAAATAAAATAAAATTGGAAGAATAAAAAAAAAAAAAAAAAAAGAATTGTGGCTTTCTGCCATGCCCATATTAAAGCATCTATGGTGAGGGGGCTGGGCACGTGTGATAATGATAATTAAATATTACACTCTAAATATACTGAGGGAAATGGTTGTGGAAGTTAATTAGCCATATGCAGCCTAAACCACTTAGCTTTAGAAGCACTGCAAGCACCGACAGTTACTTCAAAAAGAGAAATGGCAGGTGAAAGTGTGAATTTGCAAAGGTTTAAGTGGAATGATTTCATTATAGCCACCATTACCACTCTGGCTTAAAACTTTCTCAACACTGACTGTCAAGTTGCAAATTGTATTCAACATTTACTATGCCTCTGCTACCCTACAATCAGTTTCCTTTGTCCTTTTCCCTCATATTTTTCAAATAGATGCATATGTAGATGCATTTTTTTAGGATTCCGATATAATGGTATATAATTTCGTAGTCCTGCAAATGCACTCCAATGTGTAGTACCCCAGTAAATCACATTGAGAGGTCACACTGTTTATGGGAGACCTTAACTCGCCTCTTTATCTTCATCTTAAACTTTGGTGTGATTTCCTCTATACATGTTTTAGAAAAATGCAACTGTTGAATCACATCTATGTGCATCTTTGGAGTAAGCAAGATACTTAATTAAGGCTCCAACCCTGTATGTAATTTGGTATCATTTATTACCTCTCTGTTCTTATTATAAGAAGTCATGGATATGGAAAAACTAACCGAAGCATCTTCTACCAGATTGTTGCACCATTACTTTTCCGCAGTGTCCTATTTTTGCAAAATGTTTTTATTTGTTTAATGAAGAGTATATAGTTATATTGATATTTGAAGCTTTTTGTGATCAGTATTTGCTGACCAGATGAGGTTCTTAAGTATGCATTTTCATAGGGCTTTTATTGGTTTAGCTTTCACATTTGGTTCAAAGATCTATCTTCATTATTGAATTTGATATTGATTCTAATTTTCTTACCTCTTAAAGTATGATAATCTAGACACACAACAAAATTAAGAGATCATGAAATTTTAGAGGTGAATGTGGACTTCAAGTTCGCCTAGGTGCTGAAGTTTTGGGTTTGTCTGAATTTAGTAATTTTTCATCTCTTGTAGTTTTAGGTTGGCATATGGCAAAATGGGGTAGGGGGCAGGGTGGAATTTAGTAAGAAACAATAGACCAGGGCCAATAAAATTTCCAAATCCCTTTCAACTCCATCTAATGTTCTCTCTTTTTAAATATCAGATAATATAGCTTATGCTCAATGGATGTAAATACTTTACTTCAGGTCACATAACTTTGTGTTGGAAATCTTATATTGTCTCATTTCTTATGGCAATTCTCATTTCCTTCATGACCTATGTCTCTTCCATTCCCACACTGACTGTCAAGTTGAAAATTATATTCAACATTTACTCTGCCTCCATGTCCATTGACCTATGTATTTCAAACTTTAAGTATAAGCCACTAGACACAAAGCTACCCCATGTCCAAGGAGCAGCAGTTGTGTGGGTGCAGGAAGGCTGAGAAGAGCTACTCCACATCCAAGGTCAGGAAGGGCGGCCGTGAGGAGGTACCTCTCCTCGAAGGTAAGAGGCAGTGGCTGTGCTTTGCTGGAGCAGCCATGAAGAGATACCCTATGTCCAAGGTAAGAGAAACTCAAGTAAGATGGTATGTGTTTCAAGAGGGCATCAGAGGGCAGACACACTGAAACCATACTCACAGAAAACTAGCCAATCTGATCACATGGACCACAGCCTTGTGTAACTCAATGAAACTAAGCCATGCCATGTGGGGCCACCCAAGATGGACAGGTCATGGTGGAGAGATCTGACAGAATGTGGTCCACTGGAGAAGTGAATGACAAACTACTTCAATATTCTTGCCTTGAGAACCACATGAACAGTATGAAAAGGTAAAATGATAGGATACTGAAAGAGGAACTTCCCAGGTCATAGGTGCCCAAAATGCTACTGGAGATCAGTGGAGAAATAACTCCAGAAAGAATGAAGGGATGGAGACAAAGCAAAAACAATACCCAACTGTGGATGTGACTGGTAATAGAAGCAAGGTCCAATGCTATAAAGAGCAATATTGCATAGGAACCTGAATTTCAGGTCCATGAATCAAGGCAAATTGGAAGTGGTCAAACAAGGGATGGCAAGAGTGAATATCGACATTCTAGGAGTCAGCAAACTAAAAAGGACTGAATGGGTGAATCTAAATCAGATGACCATTATATCTACTACTGTAGGCAGGAATCCCTTAGAAGAAATGGAGTAGCCATCATGGTCAACAAAAGATCCGAAATGCAGTACTTGAATGCAATCTCAAAAACAACAGAATGATCTCTGTTCGTTGCCAAGGTAAACCATGCAATATTATGGTAATCCAGGTCTATGCCCCAACCAGCAATGCTGAAGAAGCTGAAGTTGAATGGTTCTATGAAGACCTACAAGACCTATTAGAACTAAACCCCCAAAAGATGTCCTTTACATTATAGGGGACTGGAATGTAAAAGTAGGAAGTCAAGAAACTCCTGGAGTAACAGGCAAATTTGGCCTATGAGTACGGAATGAAGCAGGGCAAAGGCTAATAGAGTTTTTTCAAGGGAACACACTGGTCATAACAAACACTGTCTTCCAACAACACAAAAGAAGACTCTACATATGGACATCACCAGATGGTCAACACTGAAATCAGATTGATTATATTCTTTGCAGCCAAAGATGGAGAAGCTCTATACAGTCAGCAAAAACAAGACCAGGAGCTGAGTGTGGCTCAAATCATGAACTCCTTATTGCCAATTCAGACTTAAATTGAAGAAAGTAGGGAAAACCACTAGACCATTCAGGTATGACCTAAAAATCCCTTATGATTATACAGTGGAAGTGAGAAATAGATTTAAGGGACTAGATCTGATAGATAGAGTGCCTGATGAACTATGGATGGAAGTTCGTGACATTGTAAAGGAGACAGGGATCAAGACAATCCCCATGGAAAAGAAATGCAAAAAAGCAAAATGGTGGTCTAGGGGGCCTTACAAATAGCTGTGAAAAGAAGAGAAGTGAAAAGCAAAGGAGAAAAAGAAAGATATAAGCATCTGAATGCAGAGTTCCAAGGAATAGCAAGGAGAGATAAGAAAGCCTTCCTCGGCAATCAGTGCAAAGAAATAGAGGAAAATAACAGAATGGGAAAGACTAGAGATCTCTTCAAGAAAATTAGAGATACCAAGGGAACATTTCATGGAAAAATGGGCTCGATGAAGGACAGAAATGGTATGGACATAACAGAAGCAGAAGATATTAAGAAGAGGTGGAAATAATACACAGAAGAACTGTATAAAAAACATCTTCATGACCCAGATAATCACGATGGTGTGATCACTGACCTAGAGCCAGACATCCTGGAATGTGAAGTCAAGTGGGCCTGAGAAAGTATCACTACAGACAAAGGTAGTGGAACTGATGGAATTCCAGTTGAGCTATGTCAAATCCTGAAAGATGATGCTGTGAAAGTGCTGCACTCAATATGCCAGGAAATTTGGAATACTCAGCAGTGGCCACAGGACTGGAAAAGGTCAGTTTTCATTCCAATCCCAAAGAAAGGCAATGCCAAAGAATGCTCAAACTACCACACAATTGCACTCATCTCACATGCTAGTAAAGTAATGCTCAAAATTTTCCAAGCCAGGCTTCAGCAGTACGTGAACAATGACCTTCCAGATGTTCAAACTCATTTTCGAAAAAGCAGAGGAACCAGAGATCAAATTGCCAACATCTGCTGGATCATGGAAAAAGCAAGAGAGTTCCAGAAAAACGTCTATTTCTACTTTATTTACTATGCCAAAGCCTTTGACTGTGTGGATCACAATAAACTGTGGAAAATTCTGAAAGAGATGGGGATACCAGAACACCTGACCTGCCTCTTGAGAAATCTGTATGCAGGTCAGGAATCAACAGTTAGAACTGGACATGGAACAGACTGGTTCCAAATAGGAAAAGGAGTACATCAAGGCTGTATATTGTCACCCTGCTTATTTAACTTATATGCAGAGTACATCATGAGAAATGCTGGGCTGGAAGACACACAAGCTGGAATCAAGATTGCTGGGAAAAATATCAATCACCTCAGATATGCACATGACACCACCCTTATGGAAGAAAGTGAAGAGGAACTAAAACCTCTTGATGAAAGTGAAAGAGGAGAGTGAAAAAGTTGGCTTAAAGCTCAACATTCAGAAAACGAAGATCATGGCATCTGGTCCCATCAATTCATGGGAAATAGATGGGGAAACAGTGAAAACAGTGGCAGACTTTATTCTGGGGGCTCCAAAATCACTGCAGATGGTGACTGCAGCCATGAAATTAAAAGACGCTTACTCCTCGGAAGGAAAGTTATGACCAACCTAGATAGTATATTGAAAAGCAGACATATAACTTTGCCAACAAAGGTCCATCTAGTCAAGGCTATGGTTTTTCCAGTGGTCATGTATAGATGTGAGAGTTGGACTGTGAAGAAACCTGAGTGCCCAAGAATTGATGCTTTTGAACTGTGGTGTTGCAGAAGATTCTTGAGAGTCCCTTGGACTGCCAGGAGATCCAACCAGTCCATCCTAAAGGAGATCAGTCCTGGGTGTTCATTGGAAGGATTGATACTGAAGCTGAAACTCCAATACATTGGCCACCTCATGAGAAGAGTTGACTCACTGGAAAAGACTCTGATGCTGGGAATTATTGGGGCAGGAGGAGAAAGGGATGACAGAGGATGAGATTGCTGGATGGCATCACTGACTCGATGAACATGGGTTTGAGTGAACTCCAGGAGTGGTGATGGACAGGGAGGCCTGGCGTGCTGTGATTCATGGGGCCGCAAAGAGTCGGACATGACTGAGTGACTGAACTTGACTGAACTGAACTGAACTAAGGTACAAAAGATTAAGCTCTTAAAAATATAGACCATATTCCAGCCATGGAGTTTTAAGTATGTTTAATTAAAAGGAGTAACGCATACAAAATAATAAAATAGTGATAATAGCTTTTTTTAAAAGTAGAAACAAAGTAATAGTTAACATTGGAAAGTTAGGAGTTGATAAGTATGGAAGCATTTGCCTCGGTGTGGAATGTTGAAAAAATACTCCTGAAGCAGGTCATTGTTGGCTTCCCTGAAATATAGGTGGACACATCCGTGTGTGTTTGTGTGTGTGTGTGTGTGTGTGTGCTGGAGAAGAGTATGAGGTGATTTAATGAGAAACAGTTGTTGAAGCTCTTAGAGCTAGTAGACTTGAGTGCTCTAGAAAATGCCTAAGGTACAAAGAAAATGCCTTACAAATATTAACCTTTTTTCTACCCATTTTTAAAAATGTGTTTTGGAGAATATTAGTATACCTTGCAGTAAAGAAATTTGAGAAACTTTTAATACTTTATCTTACATGTTGGAAATTCAAAGGTACATTACATTAGCAGTGTTTGCAATAATGTATCAAATAAATTTAGATAATGTTATTCAATTCCAAGGTTTGATTAGGAATTCTAGTAAGGGAACATTTGTTTATATTTTGAGGCCACTTTTTTTTTGTAGAATGCTAGCTTACTAATGATACTTCAAACAGTAAAGTATCCTATTCTGAAACTCTGATTTCCCTACGCTGGTTTACTCTGTTTGCCAATTATTTTATTTACCCCATCCATTTAATTTTATTGTCCAATTTGTCCGGAGAATTCATTCCATTAGAAACACCTGATTAATGAATGGGCCAGGAATATTGAATGGTATGCTATCTACTAGCCAGGAGCTTTTAGGCTAGCAGATGAAAAGATACATAAGCAGTAACAACAGGTCTTCCTAAGAGAACACATTTCAGTCAACCACACTAAAATAAAAGAAAAAGAAAATCACTAGAAAAGTTCTATTCTAATGAAAGAAATAAATACTTTAAGTTTACTTCAACAGTAAGTTTGTATTTTCTTAAGTCTCAGAATATAAGTATATAATTTCAAGCTGAATATAAAGTGAAATGTTTACTTATGCATACAAGTAAATATGCATTGGTAAAATATTTGAGTTAAAAATCTGATTGTAGACTAAGACTCTTTAGATTTCCTAATCTCTTAGGACCACCGTATGGTACAGTTCAGTTGAGTTCAGTTGCTCAGTTGTGTCCGACTCTTTGCGACCCCATGAATCGCAGCACTCCAGGCTTCCTTGTCCATCACCAACTCCCAGAGTTCACTCAGACCCATGTCCATCGAGTCAGTGATGCCATCCAACCATCTCATCCTCTGTCGTCCCCTTCTCCCCCTGCCCCCAATGCCTCTCAGCATCAGAGTCTTTTCCAATGAGTCAACTCTTTGCATGAGGTGGCCAAAGTACTGGAGTTTCAGCTTTAGCATCATTCCTTCCAAAGAAATCCCAGGGCTGATCTCCTTCAGAATGGACTGGTTGGATCTCCTTGCAGTCCAAGGGACTCTCAAGAATCTTCTGCAACACCACAGTTCAAAAGCATCAATTCTTCGGCGTTCAGCCTTCTTCACAGTCCAACTCTCACATCCATACACGACCACTGGAAAAACCATAGGCTTGACTAGACGGACCTTTGTTGGCAAAGTAGTGTCTCTGCTTTTGAGTATGCTATCTAGGTTGGTCATAACTTTCCTTCCAAGGAGTAAGCGTCTTTTAATTTCATGGCTGCAGTCACCATCTGCAGTGATTTTGGAGCCCAAAAAAATAAAGTCTGACACTGTTTCCACTGTTTCCCCATCTATTTCCCATGAAGTGATGGGACCAGATACCATAATCTTGGTTTTCTGAATGTTGAGCTTTAAGCCAACTTTTTCACTCTCCTCTTTCACTTTCATCAAGAGGCTTTTGAGTTCCTCTTCACTTTCTGCTGTAAGGGTGGTGTCATCTGCATATCTGACGTGATTGATATTTCTCCCAGCAATCTTCATTCCAGCTTGTGCTTCTTCCAGTCCAGCGTTTCTCATGATGTACTCTGCATATAAGTTAAATAAGCAGGGTGACAATATACAGCCTTGACGCATATGGTACAGTGTTTTGCAAAAGCACCAAACTCAAAGTCATTGTGAAACTGTTGTTTGTGCTGACACAGTGAACCTATGGTCTTGACTACCCTAAGAACACATCATGGCTTAATATCTAGTATGGATGTGTTAAGTATTTTAATACTATCCCCTACTAGTAGGCATGATTAGATGGTTCTAGTAGGGGATATGTTTGAAAACTACTTGAATAATTAATCAGGAACCAGCCCAGGCCTGAGGTTTCTTCTGCTGATAGATTATCTATTGTCTAATTATAGCTTTTTTTTTTTTTTTTAAATTATGGTGAGTTCAAGCATCTCCTTTTGTTCTATTTAAGGGTTACTTTGGAGTATATTAGCACAAAAATAATTGCACGTTATTTTAATAAGGTTATGTCACTGATAACGCTAAGAAGGTATAAAATTTATCAAAAGTTGCTGCTGCTGCTGCTAAGTCACTTCAGTCGTGTCCGACTCTGTGCAACCCCACAGATGGCAGCCCACCAGGCTCCCCGTCCCTGGGATTCTCCAGGCAAGAACACTGGAGTGGGTTGCCATTTCCTTCTCCAATGCATGAAAGTGAAAAGTCAAAGTGAAGTCGTTCAGTTATGTCTGACTCTTAGTGACCCCATGGACTGCAGCCTTCCAGGCTCCTCCGTCCATGGGATTTTCCAGGCAAGAGTACTGGAGTGGGGTGCCATTGCCTTCTCCCTATCAAAAGTTAGGTGGAACTAAATTTTTAAGGGCTACAATTCATTGCATTATAGGGCAATAGATAATTATAATTATAATGAACATATAAGCATTTGATTGTCAAGTAAAACAATAATAAAATATATTTTTAGCAATTTCATGGAGCAAATCTTATCTAATTTGGTACTTACAATGGTTCTGTGAGGTAAGCAGTTAAATTCTCCTGTCACAAAATTTTTGGTTTTACTTTGCCCAATACCACATGATTACAAAAAAAGAGTTGAAACTAGAATGTACAACAGAGGTCTTGAAAATTATTTATGAGACCTATATATAGAAAACTATAAAACACTGATGAAAGAAATAAAAGATGACAGAAATAGATGGAGAAATATATCATGTTCATGGATTGGAAGAATCAATATAGTGAAAATGAGTATATTAACCAAAGCAATCTATAGATTCAATGCAATCCCTATCAAGCTAACAATGGTATTTTTCACAGAACTAGAAAAAATAATTTCACAATTTGTATGGAAGTACAAAAACCCTCAAATAGCCAAAGCAATCTTGAGAAAGAAGAATGGAACTGGAGGAATCAACCTGTCTGTCTTCAGAGCATACTACAAAGCTACAGTCATCAAGACAGTATGGTACTGGCACACAGACAGATATATAGGTCAATGGAACAAAATAGAAAGCCCAGAAATAAATCCACATACCTATGGACATTTTATCTTTGACAAAGGAGGCAAAAATATACAATTGAGGAAAGACAATCTCTTTAACAAAATGTGTTGGGAAAACTGGTCAACAATATATAAAAGAATGAAATTAGAACACTTTCTAACACCATACGCAAAAATAAACTCAAAATGGATTAAAGATCTAAATAGGAAACCAGAAACTATAAACCTCCTAGAGGAAAACATAGACAAAACACTCTCTGACATAAATCACAGCAGGATCCTTTATGACCCACCTCCCAGAGTAATGGAAATAAAAGCAAAAATAAACAAATGGGACCTAATTAAACTTAAAAGCTTTTGCACAATAAAAGAGACTATAATCAAGGTGAAAGACAGCCTTCAGAATGGAACAAAATAATAGAAAATGAAGCAACTCACATAGAATTAATCTCAAAAATATAGAAACAGCTCATGCAGCTCAATACCAGAAAAATAAACGACCCAATCAAAAAATGGGCCAAAGAACTAAATAGACATTTCTCCAAAGAAGACATACTGATGGCTAACAAACACATGAAAAGATGTTCAACATCACTCATTGTTAGAGATATGCAAATCAAAACTACAGTGAAGTACCATCTCACACCAGTCAGAATGGCTGCCATCACAAAGTCTACAAACAATAAATGCTGAAGAGGATGTGGAGAAAAGGGGACCCTCTTACACTTTTGGTGGGAATGCAAACTTGTACAGCCACTATGGCTAACGGTGTGGAGATTCCTTAAAAATCTGGAAATAGAACTGTCACATGACCCAGCAATCCCACTGCTGGGCATACACACTGAGGAAACCAGAATTGAAAGAGGCAAGTTTACCCTATTGTTCATTGCAACACTGTTTACAATATCTAGGACATGGAAGCAACCTAGATGTCCACCAGCAGATGAATGGATAAGAAAGCCATGGTACATATACACAGTGGGATATTACTCAGCTATTAAAAAGAACACATTTGAATCAGTTCTAATGAAGTGGATGAAACTGGAGCCTATTATACAGAGTGAAGTAAGTCAGAAAGAAAAACACCAATACAGTATATTAATGCAAATATATGGAATTTAGAAAGATGGTAATGATGACCCTATATACAAAAGAGCTAAAAAGAGACACTGATATAAGGAACAGACTTTTGGACTCTGTGGGAGAAGGCAAGGGTGTGATGATTTGAGAGAATAGCATTGAAACATGTATATTACCATAGGTGAAATAGATAGCCAGTCCAGGTTTGATGCATGAGACAGGGTGCTCAAGATCAGTGCACTGGGATGACCATGAGGGATTGGATGGGGAGGGATGTGGGAGGGGGCTTCAGGATGGGGGACACATGTAGACCCATAGCTGATTCATATAAATGTATGGCAAAAAACACTACAGTATTGTAAAATAATTATCCTCCAATTAAAATAAATCAATTAATTTAAAATTTTATTTATAAGGTAATATACTGTAACAATATCTCTTGGTCTTAAACTTGTGTCATCACCAAGGAATTAATAAGAGCTATTACCATTACCTTTCTTAGGGGCTCTGCAATGAAAAATCATTTTCTTTCAATTTTATTGGAACAGGGAATGGCCAAAAAAAGCATTATTCTGTACACTTGTGAGAGTGTTTATGGATGAGATTAACATCTGAATAGGTAAGATTCAGAAAGCAACTTTCCCTTCCTTTGTGTGTGTGTGGGGAAGGGAGGAAAGAGGGTGGCAGGAGGGTTCTCATCCAATGTGTTGGGAGGCCTGAAGAGAACAAAAGGTGCTCTCTCTACACAAGTGTTTTCATATTAAGACTTTGATGTTCTCCTGAACTCAGGCTGGAACTTACACATTCGGCTCTCCTGGTTCCCTGGTCTTTGAACATGAACAGGAATTATACCATAGGCTTTTCTGGTTCTCCAGCTGGTGGATAGCAGATTGTGGGACTTCTCAACCTCTATAATCACATGAGATAATTTATTATAAAAAATCTCTAAATATATATATATATAGAGAGAGAGGCATTTGTGGTTCAGTTGGTAAGAGTTATCTAACTATTTGCGACCCCATGGACTGCAGAACATTAGGCTTCCTTGTCCTTTACCCTCTCCAGAAGTTTGCTCAAACTCATGTCCATTGAGTTGATGATACCATCAAACCATCTCATCCTCTGTCGCTTCCTTCTCCTCTTGCCCTGTCTTTTCTAGAATGAGGGTCTTTTCCAATGAGTCGGCTTTTTATATCAAGTGACTATAAGCATTGGAGCTTCAGCTTCAGCATCAGGCCTTCCAATGATTATTCAAGGCATCTTTTCTTTAGGATTGATCGGTTTGATTTCCTTGCTCTCCAAGGGACTCTCAAGAGACTTCAGCACCATAGTTCGAAAGCATTAATTCTTCAGCACTCAGGTTTCTTTATGGTCCAACTCTCATATCTGTACATGACTACTGGAAAAACCATAGCTTTGACTATACAGACCTTTGTTGGCAAAGTGATCTTTTTTTGTCATAATTTTTCTTCAAAGGAACAAGAGTCTTTTAATTTCTTGGCTGCAGTCACCATTTGCCATAATTTTGGAGCCCTGTACTGTGTGCTTTGTTGCTCAGTCATGTCCTCCTCTTTGCAACCCTATGAGCTGCAGCTCACCAGGCTCCTCCGTTCATGGGGATTCTCAAAGCAAGAATACTGGAGTGAGTTGCCATGCCCTTCTCCAAGGGATCTTCCCAACCCAGGGATCAAACACTGGTCTCCCACATTGCAGGTGGATTTTTTACCAACTGAGCCACCAGGGAAGCCCAAGAATACTGGAGTGGGTAGGCTATCCCTTCTCCAGAGGATCTTTTTGGCCAGGAATCAAACTGGTGTCTCCTGCATTGCAGGCAGGTTCTTTACCAGCTGAGCTATCAGGGAAGCTCTTTTGGAGCCCCAAAATATAAAATGTATCAATGTTTCCATTTTCCCCCATCTATTTCTCATGAAGTGATGGGACCAGATGACACGGTATTCGTTTCTTGAATGTTCAATTTAAGCCAACTTATTCACTCTCCTCTTTTACCTTCTTCACTTTTTGCCATTAAAGTGGTGTCACATGAATCTGAGGTTGTTGATATTTCTCCTGGAAATCTTGATTATATATATCAAGATATATATAGGTGTGTATATATATGTGTGTGTGTGTGTGTGTGTGTGTGTGTGCCTGTGTGCGTGTGTGTATCCATATTAACATGATGTATGTGCTAAGTTGCTTCTGTCATGTCCAACTCTTTGTGACCCCATGGACTGTGGCCTTTCCAGTGTTCTTTGTCCATGGGATTCTTCAGTCAAGAATTCTGGAGTAGGTTGCCATGCTCTCTTCCAGGGAAGCTTCCCGACCTAGGGATTGAACCCTCATCTTTTGTACCTCCTGTATTGGCAGGATGGTTCTTTACCACTAGTGCCACCTGGGAAGCCCATACATTGACATAAACATTATGACATAAATAAGTTAGAGAGATGGGAGGAGGGCATGGCAACCCACTCCAGTGTTCTTGCCTGGAGAATCCCCATGGACAGAGTAGCCTGGTGGGCTATAGTCCATGGGGTGGAAGAGTCAGACACAACTGAGTGACAAAGCACAGCACAGCATTAACATAATTGTATCTTCTATTCTTTTTCTTGGAGAAACTTGGTAAGTCATTTTCATCATGTCCTTTTGTCAAGCAAGATTTATAACACCCCCGTGCATTCTACATTGTCTTTGAAAAACCAGGTAATCGAGTTTTATATCCTAGAAATATTTTCAAGAGATGAAGAAGATTGTGCTTTTCTAAAGGAAAATTTGGAGCAAATGAAGTAAAATATGAAGGCTATAATGCAGTTACATGGCCATTCATGACTGATCTGTTCTGAGTTGTGAAAAAGAATGAGAGAAATTAATAGAATAAAATGTTCCTGAAATCTTGGCTTGTTTATACCTTCTTATGAGCTACTATTTTACCCTACTTCACATACTCTGAGAAAGCATGATCAAGCATTTTTATATAACAGAGAAAGTGTATAGATTCAAAATTAGTTATAAAATTATAATTATATTGCATTTGTAAAGATTGAAGTACAACACTTGGCATATTAATGCTAATCATTAATGTGACTTTTTATTTCCACTAATTTTTATTATTAACTAATAATAATAAACTAATGATTTTTTTATTTAATATAAATACAATTTTACATTATTGAAGTTTTGATTTGCATTTCTCTAATAATTAATGATGTTGAGCATTTTTCATAGGCTTTTTGGACATCTGTATGCAGCTGCAACAAGCGGCGCACTTAGCGCAGCTGAGAGAAGCTACACCACGTCTGAGGTCAGGAGCAGAAGCCAGGAGAACCCCATGCCCAAAGGGCGGCAGCCAAGAGTAGTTACCCCACGTCCAAGGTCAGGGGCAGCGGCCGAGAGTGCCAGGCTGCAACAGCGCAGGAACGGCTGAGAGGATCTACCCCATATCTGAGGTCAAGGGGGGCGGCCGAGAGGAGTTATCCTGATTCCAGGTCAGAGGCGGCGACGAGAGGATTACCCTGCGTCCAGGTCAGAGTTGGCAGCTGGGAGGAGCTACCCCACGGCCCCATGCCCCCACGCCCGAGGCCAGGGGCAGCGGCTGGGAGGACCAACCCGACGTCCAAGGAGCCGTGGCTGCACGGGCACAGGAGGGCCTAGAGGAGCTATCCCACGTTGAAGTTCAGGAAGGGCAACGGGGAGAAGATACCCCTCATCCAAGGTAAGGAGCAGCGGCTGCGCTTTGCTGGAGTAGCCGTGAGAGATACCCCATGCCCAAGGTAAGAGAAACCCAAGTAAGATGGTAGGTGTTGCAAGAGGGCATCAGAGGGCAGACAAACTGAAACCATACTCACAGAAAACTAGTCAAACTAATCACACTAGGACCACAGCCTTGTCTAACTTAATGAAACTAAGCCATGCCCGTGGAGCAACCCAAGATGGGCGGGTCATGGTAGAGAGATCTGACAGAATGTGGTCCACTGGAGAAGGGAATGGCAAACCACGTCAGTACTCTTGCCTTGAGAACCCCATGAACAGTATGAAAAGGCAAAATAATAGGATACTGAAAGAGAAACTCCCCAGGTCAGTAGGTTCCCAATATGCTACTGGAGATCAGTGGAGAAACAACTCCAGAAAGAATGAAGGGATGGAGCCAAAGCAAAAACAATACCCAGCTGTGGATGTAACTGGTGATAGAAGCAAGGTTCGATGCTATAAAGAGCAATATTGCATAGGAACCTGGAATGTCAGGTCCATGAATCAAGGCAAATTGGAAGTGGTCAAACAAGAGATGGCAAGAGTGAATGTCGAAATTCTAGGATTCAGTGAACTCAAATGGACTGGAATGGGTGAATTTAACTCAGATGACCATTATATATACTACTGCGGGCAAGAATCCCTCAGAAGAAATGGAGTAGCCATCATGGTCAATAAAAGAGTCCATAATGCAGTACTTGGATGCAATCTCAAAAATGACAGAAGGATCTCTGATAGTTTCCAAGGCAAACCATTCAATACCACAGTAATCCAGGTCTATGCCAACCAGTAATGCTGAAGAAGCTGAAGTTGAACGGTTCTATGAAGACCTACAAGACCTTTTAGAACTAACACCCAAAAAAGATGTCCTTTTCATTATAGGGGACTGGAATGCAAAAGTAGGAAGTCAAGAAACACCTGGAGTAACAGGCAAATTTGGCCTTGGAATACAGAATGAAGCAGGGCAAAGACTAATAGAGTTTTGCCCAAAAAATGCACTGATCATAACAAACACCCTCTTCCAACAACACAAGAGAAGACTCTACACATGGACATCACCAGATGATCAACACTGAAATCAGATTGATTATATTCTTTGCAGCCAAAGATGGAGAAGCTCTACACAGTCAGCAAAAACAAGACCAGGAGCTGACTGTGGCTCAGATCATGAACTCCTTATTGCCAAATTCAGAGTTAAATTGAAGAAAGTAGGGAAAACCACTAGACCATTCAGGTATGACCTTAATCAAATCCCTTATGATTATACAGTGGAAGTGAGAAACAGATTTAAGGGACTAGATCTGATGGATAGAGTGCCTGATGAACTATGGATGCAGGTTTGTGACATTGTACAAGAGACAGGGTTAAAGACCATCCTCGTGGAAAAAAAAATGCAAAAAAAACCAAAATGGCTGTCTGGGGGGGCCTTACAAATAGCTGTGAAAAGAAGAGAAGTGAAAAGCAAAGGAGAAAAGGAAAGATATAAGTATCAGAATGCAGAGTTCCAAAGAATAGCAGGGGAGATAAGAAAGCCTTCCTCAGTGATCAATGCAAAGAAATAGAGGAAAACAACAGAATGGGGAAGACTAGAGATCTCTTCAAGAATATTAGAGATACCAAGGGAACATTTCATGCAAAGATGGGCTCGATAAAGGACAGAAATGGTATGGACCTAACAGAAGCAGTAGATACTAAGAAGAGGTGGCAAGAATACCCAGAAGAACTGTACAAAAAGATCTTCACAACCCAGATAATCACGATGATGTGATCACTGACTTACAGCCAGACATCCTGGAATGTGAAGTCAAGTGGGCCTTAGAAAGCATCACTATGAACAAAGCTAGTGGAGGTGATGGAATTCCAGTTGAGCTATTTCAAATCCTGAAAGATGATACTGTGAAAGTGCTACACTCAATATGCCAGCAAATTTGGAAAACTCAGCAGTGGCCACAGGACTGGAAAAGGTCAGTTTTCATTCCAATCCCAAAGAAAGGCAATGCCAAAGAATGCTCAAACTACCGCATAATTGCACTCATTTCACATGCTAGTAAAGTAATGCTCAAAATTCTCCAAGCCAGGCTTCAGCAATATGTTAACCGTGAACTTCCTGATGTTCAAGCTAGTTTTAGAAAAGGCAGAGGAACCAGAGATCAAATTGCCAACATCCGCTGAATCATGGAAAAAGCAAGAGAGTTCCAGAAAAATATGTATTTCTGCTTTATTGACTATGTCAAAGCCTTTGACTGTGTGGATCACAATAAACTGTGGAAAATTCTTCAAGAGTTGGGAATATCAGACCACCTGATCTGCCTCTTGAGAAATTTGTATGCAGGTCAGGAAGCAACAGTTAGAACTGGACACGGAAAAACAGACTGGTTCCAAATAGGAAAAGGAGTTCGTCAAGGCTGTATATTGTCACCCTGCTTATTTAACTTACATGCAGAGTACATCATGAGAAACACTGGGCTGGAAGAAGCATAAGCTGGAATCAAGATTGCCGGGAGAAATATCAATAACCTCATATATGCAGATGACACCATCCTTATGGCAAAAGTGAAGAGGAACTCAAAAGCCTCTTGATGAAAGTGAAAGTGGAGAGTGAAAAAGTTGGCTTAAAGCTCAACATTCAGAAAACGAAGATCATGGCATCTGGTCCCATCACTTCATGGGAAATAGATGGGGAAACAGTGCAAACAGTGTCAGACTTCATTTTTTGGGCTCAAAAATCACTGCAGATGGTGACTGCAGCCATGAAATTAAAAGATGCTTATTCCTTGGAAGGAAAGTTATGAGCAAGCTAGATAGCATATTCAAAAGCAGAGACATTACTTTGCCAACAAAAGTCCGTCTAGTCAAGGCTATGGTTTTTCCAGTGGTCATGTATGGATGTGAGAGTTGGGCTGTGAAGAAAGCTGAGCACCAAAGAATTGATGCTTTTGAACTGTGGTGTTGGAGAAGTCTTCTCAATGGACGTGAGTCTGAGTGAACCCCGGGAGTTGGTGATGGACAGGGAGGCCTGGAGTGCTGTGATTCATGGGGTCGCAAAGAGTCGGACACGACTGAGCGACTGAACTGAGCTGAACTGTGTCTTCTTTGGAGAAATGGATATTTAGATCTTTTATCCATTTATTGATTAGATTTTGTGTGTTTTGAGCTGCATGAGCTGTTTTTATGTTTTGGAAATTAATCTCTGGATTAATCTCTTGTCAGTGGTTTTGTTTGGGAATATTTTCTCCCATTCTGAGGGTTGTATTTTTTGTCTTGTTTATGGTTTCCATTGTTATGCAAAAGCTTTTAATTTTAATTAGATCGAATTAGTTTTATTTCTATTTTAATTACTCTAGGAAGTGGATCAAAAAAGATCTTGCTGCAATTCATGTCTAAGACTGTTCTGCGTATGTTTTCCTATAAGAATTTTATAGTGTGGAGCCATACATTTACCATTTTGAGGTTGTATGTGTGTGTGTATGGTATTAGGGATCTAGAAAAATGTATACAAATAAACTTTGTTAAAAAACAGAAATGAAGTCACAGGTGTAGCCAGCAAACTTATGGTTATCAGGGGATAAGAGGATGGAGGGACAAAGAGATTGACATATATCAGTTCATTTCAGTCGCTCAGTCATGTCAGACTCTTTGTGACCCCATGAATCTCAGCATGCCAGGCCTCCCTGTCCATCACCAACTCCCGGAGTTCACTCAGACTCACGTCCATCAAGTCAGTGATGCCATCCAGCCATCTCATCCTCTGTCGTCCCCTTCTCCTCCTGCCCCCAATCATTCCCAGCATCAGAGTCTTTGCCAATGAGTCAACTCTTCACATGAGGTGGCCAAAGTACTGGAGTTTCAGCTTCAACATCATTCCCTCCGAAGAAATCCCAGGGCTGATCTCCTTGAGAATGGACTGGTTGGATCTCCTTGCAGTCCAAGGGACTCTCAAGAGTCTTCTTCAACACCACAGTTCAAGAGCATCAATTCTTCAGTGCTCAACTTTCTTTACAGTCCAACTCTCACATACATACATGACCACTGGAAAAACCATATTCTTGACTAGACAGACCTTTGTTGGCAAAATAATGTCTCTGCTTTTGAATATGCTATCTAGGTTGGTCATAACTTTCCTTCCAAGGAGTAAGCATCTTTTAATTTCATGGCTGCAGTCACCATCTGCAGTGATTTTGGAGCCCCCAAAATAAAGTCTGACACTCTTTCCACTGTTTCCCCATCTATTTCCCATGAAGTGATGGGACCATATAAACACTACTGTAAATTAAGATAGCTAATAAAAACCTACTGGGTTACACAGGGAACTCAATACTCTGTAATGGCCTATATGGGAAAAGAATCTTAGAAAAGAGTGGATATGTGTGTGTGTGTATGTGTGTGTGTGTATATATATATATATATATATATATATATATATAAAACCCATTTAACTTGCTGCACATGGAAAACTAACATAAGGTAAATCAACTATCAGTTCAGTTCAGTTCAGATCATTCACTCAGTCGTGTCTGACTCTTTGCGACCCCATGAATTGTAGCACGCCAGGCCTCCCTGTCCATCACCAACTCCCGGAGTTCACTCAGACTCACGTCCATCGAGTCAGTGATGCCATCCAGCCATCTCATCCTCTGTCATCCCCTTCTCCTCCTGCCCCCCATCCCTCCCAGCATCAGAGTCTTTTCCACTATACTATAATAAAATTATACATATGTGTATATATATATATATATATCATATATATACTGTGAAGATGTGTATCATAATTCTTGAAGATAAAGCAATAAGAACTTTACAAATGAAGGCACAGAATTTAAAAAAGAAAAATAATGAAACATTAGTGAAAATATGGGACAATATTAGGTTTAATAACAATTTTTTAAAAAAAAATGTTGAAACAGTAAACCTTCAGATGCAAATAGCTCAGTGTACATTAAAGGAAAATAAGATGATCAAGACAACTTATAAATTTCTAGAAACCAGGGAAAACTAGAAATGTAAATTAAGAGGAGAAGAAAATATTACATACTATGTGCAGAGCCACAAAGAGACAACAACACAATTTTCATCACAAACTATGCAATAAGGGAAAGGAACAACATCTTTAAGTTCTAAAAGAGAAAAAAAAATCTCACAATCTAGAATTTTACTACCAGAAAAGATATCCTATAAAAATTAATGTAAAATTAAAAAAAAAATTACAGGGATTAAAAAAATGAGAAAATCATTTCCAGTGTCCTATACTATAAGAAATGATAAAACACTTTCTTCAGGAAGATTATCAGATAGAAATTTAGCACAAAAGAAATTTATACAAAAAAATCAGGAACACTAAAAAAGATAAATATAAATAACATAAAATATATGTTCTCTTCTTTGAAATTTTCTCAATATATATTGACTTTTAAGGAAAATATTATTATACTATTTTGATGAAAAGTGAGTTTATTATATATAATATACATATATATACATATATTTAAATATCTGAGAAAATAGCATAAAGAATGAAAAGAATTTTGAAATATACCATTCCAATAACCTAAGATTATATGTGACATTGCAAACTTTATTTTAATTCTAAATAAACATGCACATTTGAAGCAGTAAAATGAAAAATTAATTTTAAAAAATTAAAATATATCTCATAAACATATAAAGAACTAAAGTTAAATCTTTAAAATACTTAACTCATTCAGAGGGAAGAAAAAATTAGAAAAATAAAATGGAAAAACTTTTTAAAGGACAAAGAGTTGATGATAGATTTAAGCCAAATTACATAAAAACTTACATTATACTTACCGTTCTAAATCCCCCAATTATGAAGCAGAGATGATTTGACTTTACCCTGTTTACAAACTTCTGCTTGATATATTATAAAAAATTGAAAATTGTATTATGCAAACATTAGTCATTAAAGCTGTCATGATTATATTCTTATCCAGTAAAATTGTGTCTAGTGTAAGATAAATCACCAAAAATAGAGGTATTTTAAATTAATAAAGTATTTTTTCTTTGTCTAAAAAGATAAGGCAATATTAAATTTCTATATACTGTGTCTAATGCCATAAAATAAGCTAAAATATAATAGACAAATTCACCTCTGTAGAAGGAGAAATAAAAACTCTTTTCTCAGTAATGAAATCAAGGGTAAGCAGAAAGTAAGAAGGGCTATAGAGTATTTTAAGAAACAAATACTCTACGTAGTAACAGGAGAAAGAACTTTTTTTGAAGTGTGCAGAGTACTTTTACTAAAAAGGAATATATCAACCTTGAAGATCTAAACTAATTTAAAAATATAAGAATTCATTTGAATCAGTTCTAATGAGGTGGATGAAACTGGAGCCTATTATTAAGTAAGCCACACCAATACAGTATACTAACGGAATTTAGTGATAACAATAACCCTGTGAGACAGCAAAAGAGACACTGATGTATGGAACAGTCTTATGGACTCTGTGGGAGAGTAGAATGGCATTGAAACATGTAAAATATCATGTATGAAACAAGATGCCAGTCCAGGTTCAATGCACGATACTGGATGCTTGGGGCTAACTGGGATGACCCAGAACAGGATGGGGAGCATATGTATACCTGTGATGGATTCATTTTGATATTTGGCAAAACTAATACAATTATGTAAAGTTTAATGTTTATAAAATTTATATTACATAAAATGGATAATGTTATTTTTATCATAAAAGAAGTAAATTTGAAATAAGTTAGAGCTGCATGGGGAGATGTTTTGAAATCAATAACATATAGCTAAAAGAAAAAGCTCACTAGAGGCATTATAATTTATTTTATACTGAAGACACATAGAAAAATGAAACATATCCAATGGCAGTAGGATGTGACTATAGAAATATTTATAGGGAAATGCATAATATTTGTGCCTGTATTAGAAAGAAGAAAGTTCTTATAAACTATGTGCATTTCTACATTTATTATCTAGGACAGTCCATGGAATTCTACAGGCCAGAATACTGGAATGGGTAGCCTTTCCATTCTCCAGGAGATCTTCCAAACCCAGGGATGGAACCCAGGTCTCCCGCATTGCAAGCAGATTCTTTACCAGCTGAGCCACAAGGGAAGCCCAAGAGTACTGGAGTGGGTAACCTATCCCTTCTCCAGTGGGTCTTTCCGACCCAGGAATCGAACTAGGGTTTCCTGCATTGCAGGCGGATTCTTTACCAACTGAGTTATGGAGGAAGCCCATTATCTAGGACAGAGGAGTAAATTAAGTCCAAACTAAGTCTGAAACTCCAGTACTTTGGCCACCTCATGTGAAGAGTTGACTGATTGGAAAAGACTCTGATGCTAGGAGGGATTGAGGGCAGGAGAAGAAGGGGACGACAGAGGATGAGATGGCTGGATGGCATCACCAACCCGATGGACATGAGTTTGAGTGAACTCCAGAAATTGGTGATGGACAGGAAGGCCTGGCATGCTGCAATTCATGGGGCCACAAAAAGTCAGACACAACTGAGCAACTCAACTGAACTGAACTGAAGTAGATAAAGAAGAATTTTAAAAAGATAAAAATCAGACTCAAATAAAAAGGGAAGCAAACAAAAATTAGAGAAAGTCTATTTTTCTTCAAATACATCATTAACATTAACATTTTTAGTATAAATAAAGAAATATCACTAGATATCACCTTACTAAAATATGATAAGAGGATATTAAGAACAACATTTTCCAAATTTGACAACTTTAGATGAAATAGATATATTTAAAGTCACCAATTTACCAAAAGTAAGTAAAAGATAATGTCAAAACCTATATATTCAACACTTAATGGAAATATTCAATCCCCTATTTAGAATCTTTCCACAAAGGAAACTTCAATTCTATATAGCTCCAATGATAAACTGTATCAAATGTTTAAGAAAGTGCTAACATCAATTTATCAAAACTCATAGATAAGAGAAGAGGAAAGAATATGTACAAACCAGCTTTATTGTACATTGCCTAACTTAAAATAAAGACAAGGACATGACAAAACAAAACAAAACCAAAACCTTAAAACCGATATCCTTAATAAATACAAAAATAATTTAAAAATGCTTTTCAGGTTGAATTCAAGTCATGTTAAAAAAGAAAAGAAATGGTGCAATAAATCAGTATCTTACTTTATCTCTTATTCAGAGAAAACTTTTTCTTTTAGTTATCTTTATGCTTAACTTGAAAACCATTCTCTCTGATTAACTTTATAAGGGGTTACCTAAGCACTTGGCTTTTAGGAGGTAATCCTGTCCCCTGCTGTACAGGGTGCATCTACCAAGACCAAAATTGTAGTTTGCTGAATTGTGATGCAAGGACTGCAAATAATCAAACAAGGACTACAAATGATCAAAAATGGACTGCAAGGATATCAAGCCAGTCAATCCTAAAGGAAACCAGTCCTTAATATTCATTGGAAGGACTGACGCTGAAGCTGAAGCTCCAATATTTTGGCCACCTGATGCGCAGAACAGACTCATTGGAAAAGACCCTGATGCTGGGAAAGATTGAAGGCAGGAGGAAGTGGGGACAACAGAGGATGGGACGATTGGATGGCATTTTCCACTCAATGAAGAAGAGTTTGAGGAAGCTCCGGGAGTTGGTGATGGATAGGGAAGCCTGGCTGCAGCCCATGGGATGGCAGAGTCAGACATGACTGAGTGAATGAACTGAATGGAACTGAAAATCAGGATCAGGTAGAATTTATCTCAGTAAAATAATATTCCTTAGTATTTAAAGATCAATATATTTCACCATATTGAAAACACAATAAAAACAAAATCATATAGTCATCTCAATAACTGAAGATAAAGCATTTGACAAAGTTGACACTTTCCTCAAGATTGAAATTCCTAGCAAGGGATAGAAGCATATGCCCTTAAGCTGATAAAGATCATCTACAAATTATAAATTATGTATACAGTATATATATATGTGTATATATATACATATGTATATGTGTATATATATATATATACAGTTAACATAATATTTAATGTAAAAGAGTGAATTTTTTCCCTAAAATCAAAAACAAGACAATGATGCTTACTCTTACCACCTCTATTCAACACTAAACTGGAGGTCTTATCTAGTGCAATAAGACAAAACAAATAATTAAGACAAACAAACATTATGCAGTTTAGAAAGAAACTGCAGTTGGCAGGAAAGGATAGGATAACTCTATTCTTGGACACATGGAATCTGGATTATGATTAGGACTGCCTTTATCTACAAAGCTTCTGACATCTGAGCCTTGAAAGAAAAAGATAAACACCAGTTGCCAGTCTATTAGTTGTACAACAAGAAGTTCTAGACAATTTGAGCCCTTTTACTGGGATGGTTTCATTGATATTTGTCCCTGAAGTCAGGAAGTACAATACCTTGCCAGTAAGGGACTGCTTTTCAAAGTTCTTTTAATATTGGACAATACCCTTGACCATCCAGAAACCCATGTGTTCAAACCAATGACATGGAAGCTGTCTATTCATACCCTAAACTTTTCAGATTCTAGATCAGGGGGTCATAAGGATATCTGAGGCTCATTACACATGGTGTTTAATGAAAAGGATTGCCAACACTATGGAAGAGAACCCTGATAAAGAACATCAAAAACAGACCGGAACAATTATATCATTGAAGATGCTATTGTTGTTACAGAAAAAGTTGTGAAAACCATCAAGTCTGAAACAATACATTCATGCTGAAGAAAACTGTGCCCAGATATTGTGCATGATTTCACACAATTTGTGACAGAGCTGATCAAGGAAACAGTGAAAGTGCTGTGGATATGGCAAAAGCGGGGGATGGGGGCTGGGCTGCTGAAAGATTTCAAGATAGGCGTCTTGAGAAATTCAAGAGCCAATGGACACTATACCAGAGGAATTAAGAGAAGATAGGTTGATGGAAATGGGTGTTTTTAAACCAGTGCCAGATGATGAAGAAAAGTAACATCAGGAAACAAATTAACATTAGACAATCTGGCGTAAGGCTTTTAATTATTCAAGACTGCTTTTTGACTTCTGTTATAATATGAACCTTTCCATGATATGGGCGCTGAAACTTGGGCAAACAATGGAAAAAGGATTGGTGCTGTATAGAAACATTTGTACAGAAATGACAAGGCAAAAAAGTCAGAAGGCAATTACAGTCTATTTCTTAAAGTTACACTAAGTATGCCTGCCTCCCCTTCCATTTCCTCCACTTTGTATACTTCTGCCACCCCTGAGGTACTAAGACCCAACCTTCTTCTTCCTCCTCCTCCTCAGTTTACTCACTGTGAAGATGATGAGAATGAAGACTTTTATGATGATCCTCTTCTATTTAATGAATGGTAAATAATCATCATGCTGTATAGTTAATAAACTTATCTATTATGTATGTGTGTGAGCATCTTCAAGTGAAAATCTAATAATCCTACCACAAGAACTGTATGAGACTTTTTTGTGTCATTATCATTGTCATTGCCAAAGATTTCATCTTGTAGAACATTCTTTGGAAGGTGTGTATTGAGGTGCACAGCTTATCCTTACATAGGCATAATGTGAGTAATATTTAATATAAAATTAATAATATGTTAGTTTTTACTGCTTTATACTTTACTTTCAAAGAATTACATTGCCATACAGAATGCCTCTCTCTCTTGCAATTGGAGAAACTGCCTATTAGACTATGATCACAAGTAAGTGATTTAAAAAATGTTGCAATATTTTCCCTGCTGTATTATGAAAATGACTGTAATGCTGTATGATAATAAAAATTTTATAAAGATTCCTTCATTAGTGTATAGGCTAGGCTACCTTAAAGCTATATAATAGATTACACTAGACTACCATAAACAATCATATTGCTGTTTCCACATTATCAATGCATGAGTTCTTGTACCTGTAAATAAATATGAATTTCTTTTTCACAGTAGATTTTCATTTCTGATGTTTAGTGCTAGCAATGCTTGAAACATCTACAGTGTTTTGTATCATATAAGAAAATAATGATACAGATGCTGACAGACCATGTAAATTTATGGTATTGTTTATAAGCAGACCACGTAAACTTAATGGTATTGATAAGTGCAATGCTGTGCTGTGTTTAGTCGCTCAGTCGTGTTTGACTCTTTGAGACCTCATGGACTACAGCTCTCCAGGCTCCTCTGTTAGTGGGGATTCTCCAGGCAAGAATGCTGGAGTGGGTTGCCAAGCCTTCCTCCAGGGACTCTTTCCAGCCCAGGGATTGAACCAGGGTTTCCTGCATTGCAGGTGAATTCTTTATCATCTGAGCTGCCAGGGAAGTGTGATAAGAGCAATACACTACTGTAAATATATTTTCTCTTCCTTATGGTAGTCTTAATAACATTTTCTTTTCTCTAGCTTACTTTAAGAGTACAGAATATAATACATATAACATACAAAACATGATTTTTTTTTTTTTTTGGCCGCACTACTTGAAGGATCTTGATTCCCTGACCAGGAGTCAAACTCAGGCCCCCTGTAGTGGAAGTGCAGCGTCGTAACCACTGGACTACAGGGAATTTCCAAAACACATATTAATCAGCTGCTTATTTATTGGTAAGGTTTATAGTCAAAATAGGCTACTAGTAGTTAAGAATTTGGGGAGTTATAAGCCATACATGTATTTTCAACTGTATGGAGGATCAGTGCCCCTAACTCCTGTATTGGTCAAGGATGCAAAAATCTGTAGAAAATTAATAGCAAGATAAATTAAATAAAATTATATAGTATGACCAAGTGGAATTTATCTATGAGGTCAAGCGTGGTTTAATATACAAAAATCAATAAATGTGATATATCACATTAATAAAATGAAGGACAAAAATAATATGATCAGCTTAATAGAAGTAATAAAATTTGACAAAATTCAATACCCTTTCATGATAAAAACTGTCAACAAGTGGTGGCTCAGTCAGTAAAGAATCTGCCTGCAGTGCAAGAGACCCAAATTCAATCCCTGGGTTGGGAATATCCTCTGGAGAAGGGCATGGCAGTATTCTTGCCTGGAGAATCCCCATGGACAGAGGAGCCTGGCAGGCTACAGTCCATAGCGTGGCAAAGAGTTGGACATGACTGAAGCAACTGAGCACTTATGTACCTCAGCATAATAAAGATCATAGGTGAAAAGACCACAGCTAATATAATACTCAATATTTTTTCCTAGAAAATAGGAACAAGGCAAATATTTCCATTCTTCTCACTTTTAATCAGCATAGTCCTGAAAGTTTTAGAGCAATTAAAGCATAAAAAAAATAAAACATTCTAAATTTCCAGTAGTCATGTATGGATGTGAGAGTTGGATTATAAAGAAAGCCAAATGCAGAAGAATTGATGCTTTTGAACTGTGGTGTTGGAGAAGACTCTTGAGAGTCCCTTGGACTGCAAGGAGATCCAACCAGTCCACCCTAAAGGAAATCATTTCTGGGTGTTCACTGGAAGGACTGATGTTGAAGCTGAAACTCCAATATTTTGGCCACCTGATGCAAAGAGCTGACTCATTTGAAAAGACCCTGATGTTGGGAAAGATTGAAGGCAGGAGGAGAAGGGGATGACAGAGGATGAGATGGTTAGATGGAATCACTGACTCAAGGGGCATGAGTTTGGGTAAAATCTGGGAGTTGGTGATGGACAAGGAGGCCTGGCGTGCTGCGGTTCATGGTCGCAAAGAGTCGGACATGACTGAGCAACTGAACTGAACTGAACTGAATCAGAAAAAATGTATAATTATTTCTGTTTACACAATATATAGTCTGATATGTAAAAATCCTTAGGTTTTCACGACAAAAGTGTTATGTACAATAAATGAATTCAACAAAGTTTCAGGATACAAAATCAACATAGAAAACTCAGTTGTGTCTTTATATACTAACAATGAGCTACACAGAAAGTCAAGAAATCAAGAAAATAATCACATTTACTATAGCATCAAATATAAATAATAGTTAATCACAGCAGTATGTATATGTCAGTCCCATAAGGACCTATGGTATAGCACAGGAAATGGGGCTTAATATTCTGTAACAATCTAAATGGAAAAAGAATTTGAAAAAAGAATAGATACATATATATACATATATATATATATATGAAACATTTTGCTGTACATGTGAAACAACATAACATTGTTACAACTATGCTCCAATATAAAATTAAGATTAAAAAAAAAAAAAAAAAACTAAGTGAAGGGACACTATGTTCGCTAAGGAAAGGAGCTATCAAGTTTATGCTTCATTTCTTTGTTTTTAACAGGCTTCCCAGGTGGCGCTAGTGGTAAAGAACCTGCCTGCCAATGCAAGTGACATAGAGACTTGTGTTTGATTCCTGGGTCAGGAAGTTGCCCTGGGGAAAGATATGGCAACCTACTCCAGTATTCTTCCCTGAAGAATCTCATTAACAGGTGAGCCTAGCAGGTTGCAGTACATGAGATCACAGAGTTGTACCTGACTGAGCGACTAAATACATGCATCTTAATCAGACCATCTTATTTGAATGGAAACCTGTATGTTAATAGATCTTATAGCTATCTATCTACTTTACTTACCAATTCAGATATTCATATCTATTCATTTTAGAACATTGATTAGGAATCAAAGTGTCATTCCTTTGTCTAAAACCCTTTTATGACTTTTCCACTAAGGTCCTGAGTGTGGTTTAAAAGGTCTTTCTTTCCTCTGGTGTTAGTCTTCTATTCCTGCACCATTTCCTCCTATTCCCCCACATGGAATCTCCACGCTGCCTCTGGTTCTAGTCTTTGCACACACCAGATGGTCTCCTGACTGCTTTCCCATATCCTTCCCTTTGTCAGCTAGGCACATGAACTAAGTTTGGGTTCCAAGTCTTTGCTCAAGCCTTTCTTCCCCCATAAATCCTGTCCCTACCCTCTTTTAGCCCCTCAAGCACAGAGCTGATCAGTTTCTTCTCTGTTCCCCATTTTGTACATTGCACTTTGCTTGTCATTATACCTGCAGCCTAAAGTTAATCCATGATTGCTTGTATCTGTCTGCCTCATAATATTCACAGTTTAGAGTCAACACTTTGAAATATAGTAAATATTAAATAAATCCTTATGAAATAAACAAATATTGAAACATTAAAAAAGACATAACACTTAAATTTAACTGAAGAAGTGAAATATATGTACACTAAAAACTGTAAATATTGAAAATATGGATGACAAAACTAAAACTAGCAAGAAATTACATGTTGAGGAATTGAAAGAACTGATATTGTTAAAATGTTCATATCATCCAAACTGATCTACAGAGTCAATGGAATATATATAGAAATATCACTGACATTTTTTTACAGAAATAGACAAATATCCTATTTCTCATATGGGACCACAAAGAACCATAAATAGCCAAAGTAATCTTGAGAAAGAAGAAGAAAACTGGAGTCCTCATTTTTCTTGACTTCAAAAAGTATTATGAAAACCCATTATGTAACATACATATTACATAATTTTAGATCTTATGTAAGCATATTATGTACATAATAAAACAGTGGAGTCCTGGCATAAAGTCAGATATACAGACTAGTGAAATAGTATAGAGAACTTAGAAACAAACCCATGTGTAGGATCTGATTATATTCAATAAGGATGCCAAGAATACATAATGGGGAAAGGATATTTTCATTAACAAATGGTAGTGGGAAACTAGATAAGCACATACAAAATAATGAGATAAGACCTTTGTCTTACACTATTCACAAAAATAAACTTAAAGTGGGTTTAAAACTTAAATATGAGACCTTGAACTATAAAACTTATAGAAGAAAAGATAAAGGAAAAGCTTCTAGACATTTGTCATAGCAATGGCTTCTAGGATTTGATACCAAGAGCACAGGCCAAAAAAAGCAAAAGTAAATAAATTGAACTATATCAAACTTAAAAGCTTCTGGGCAGAAAGGAAAAAAAAAAAAAAACAACAACAACAGGATAAAAAGGGAACCTACAGAATCAGAGAAAACATTTTCAAACCATCTATCTGACACAAGGTTAATATCTAAAATAAACAACAAACTCCTACAACTCAATAACAATTGATAACCCCAGAATCAATAACTCAACTGAAAAATGTACAAAGATCTTGAATAGACATTTCTGTAAAGAAGACATACAAATGAGAAACAGCTATCAGAGAAACTCCTGACTATTAACTATCTCAGAAATTAAGATCAAAGTTACAATGAGATATCACTTCATACCTGTGATGGTCATCATTTAAAAAAGTAACAAATGCTGGTGAAGATGTGAAAGAATTGTTCATTGTTCTTGGGACTCTAAAATGCTGTGGCTGTTAAGGAAAATAAGATGATTTTCCTCAGAAAATTAACAATAAAACTGCCATATATAATCCAGCAATACCACTTCTAGGTATTTATCCAAAATAATTGAAAGCAGGATCTTGAAATAATGTTTCCAGTTCCATGATCACTACAGCGCTATCGACAATAGCAAGAGGTAGAAGCAATCTAAATGTTCCCCAGTGGGTACATTGATATAGAAATGTGGTATATACATGTAGTGTCATAAAAGTCAGTCTTGAGAAAGTAGGGAATCCCACAATGCACAACACAGGTAAACCTCGAAGACTTACTGCTAAGTGAAGTAAGCCAGTTACAGGAGAAATAGTGATAATTCCACTTATATGAGGTAGATAAAATAGTCAAGTCCATAGAAGCAGAAAGTAAATAACAGTTGTCAGGAATTGGAGGGAAATGGGAAGTTGCTGTTCAGTGAGCATAGAGTTTGAGTTAAGCACGATGAAAAGATTCTGTATACCTCTATACAATGATGTGCACATATGATTAACAAAACTGTACTGAATACTTCAAAGTTTGAGAAGATGTTTTTAATAATAATAGTACTAAAATTCAGTAAGATAAAAATAAACAAAGGAGAATGAGGTGCCAGAAGAATAAGGAAGAAGAGAGAATGTGGTGTACAAGTAGATAGATGTTAATAGTCAAATAATAATCCATTAACTAAGATGAGGACTCATTGGTTTAGCAACATGTAAGCCATTGGCAAAATTCAAAACAGTGTTTCTATAGAGAATGAGCGCAAGCCAATAATTCAAAAAGAATAGAAAACTGTCTAAGAGAAATTTAAAAATTGGTTATAATAAGGATCAAAACAAAAATAACTCTTAAGATGAAAGGAATGCTTTGTGATTGAGAGGCTGCTCTAGAGGGTTTCTGAGTATCTGGTTAATTTCTATTCCTTGACATGTGCAGTAATAAGCTAGTTTGTGCTAAAACTTTTTTCTTTCTTTTTTTTTTTTTTTTACCACACCACACAGTTTGTGGGAACTTAGTTCTCCAACCAGAGATCAAATCTTTGTCCCCTGCAGTGGAAGCATGGAGTCTTAACCACTGGACTTTCAGGGAGCCTCTAAGATAATTTTTAAACCATACATTTATTTTATATTTTGTATAAATAATATCTAAATTTTAAAACTTTATAAAAGAAAAGTAGAAAAGAAAGAGGAGAAAATTTTACTCTATATGGAAGCTAAGAAATGAGACAGCAAATAGAGAAAATTGCTGGGTTAAGAAAGGTTTTAAATTGTTTTAAATGGAGAGAAGAAAAGCTTTTGTTATCTGATAGGAATTATCCAAATGAATGTTGATGATGCAAAAGTAGTGGTTGACTTGCTGGAGGTATATTCATTAAAATATGTTACAAAATAGAATCTAATACACATAAAGACAACTGAACACCGAAGCATTGATGCTTTCAAACTGTGGTGCTGGAGGAAACTCTTGAGAGTCCCATGGATAGCAAGGAAATCAATAATCAATCCTAAAGGAAATCAGTCCTGAATATTCAATGGAAGGATGGATGCTGAAGCTGAAGATCCAAAACTTTGGCCACCTGATGCAAAAAGCCGACTCATTGGACAGGACTGATGCCGGGAAAGGATTGAGGGCATGAGGAGAAGATGGCAACAGAGGATGAGATGGT
The DNA here is from genome assembly GCF_032452875.1 of Bos javanicus. Classification (NCBI taxonomy): domain Eukaryota; kingdom Metazoa; phylum Chordata; class Mammalia; order Artiodactyla; family Bovidae; genus Bos; species Bos javanicus. The sequence continues at coordinate 72,012,964 of NC_083870.1, read as the reverse complement.
TGGATGGCATCACTGACTCAGTGGACATGAGTTTGAACAAACCCTGGGAGATAGTGAAGGCCAAGAAAGCCTGGTGTGCTGCAGTCCCTGGAGTTGCAAAGAGTCAGACACAACTGAGCAACTGAACAGCAAGTAACACATGCAGAAACCTTGGCTTTACTTAGGAACAAGGGCAATTTATCTCCAATAAGAGGAATAAGTTGGAGAGTGACCATAGAGTTAAGTGAATGAGTAAATGTAAATGTGAACTTTTACAAGATCTACTCTAACTTCCATTTTCCAACTTCAATTGACACAACGTCATCAAATAATTTTGACATTTTAAAAGAGAAGCTCCAAGCTTGATCAAACTGAAGAACTTACAAAATTGAAGTCTAAGCGAGTGAGAGAGAGATTGAAAGGGAAATGCAATATGATTGCTCACATCATTAAAGAGCCGCTTGAGGTTTGTGGTTATGATTTCAAAATGAGAACAGTCAGCATAATTATTTTTTTAGGGTTATGGTTTTGACAGGTGAAAGAAGAAGCAAAAAAGGGCCGAGGGAACTGAGGTTGTCTGAAAGGAAATAATTATAATAATTAATCTTACTTCAAGCTAGAAAGGAGGGAAGTAAAAAGATAAGAGGGTTGAAAAGCAATTAATAAGGATGGTTGGTATGAAAGAAATGTTAAAGTACTTGGGAGAGTGAACTATTAGGAATTTGTGCTTAGAATTTATGGGACTCGAAATTGAGATTAAAGTAATGTGAGATTGAGAAAGTTCTGTGAATAAAAATAGCAATGTATTGCTAAGAAAGGGAGGCAAGCAAAATCATTGAAGGGAGCAGAAATCAAGGCAGTTGAAATATGAAAGTGCTGGAAAGATAAACTATCTTAGTACTAGAACTGCTAATATCTATTTTAGGAGGGATTACAGAGAAGCGTGGCATGCTGCGGTCCATGGGGTCACAATGACTGAACTGAACTGAACAGTGAGCCAGAATTTACAAAGATCAAGGGATCCAACGTGGTGGTTAAAGAAACATTTCAGATTTTTAGGGAAGAATGAGAAAGAAAGGTCTGGAAGTGATAGTGAGTAACAAGAAATGTCGCCTCTGTCTTGGTGGTCAGGGTGCAAAAAAAGTCATCAAGATATTGAATAAGACTTTAGATTGAAACCTAGAGGGATGGGATGGGGTAGGAGAGGGGAGGTAGGTTCAAGAAGAAGGGCACGTATGTATATCTATGGCTGATTCATATTGATACATACATGGCAGAAACCAACACAGTATTATAAAGCAATTATCCCCCAATTAAAAATAAAATTAAAACAAGAAAGTTTTAAGATTTTACTGCTGATATTAAGAGTTCCAGAAATTACATTGAAGTGGTGTCAGGAGTTGAAGAATGACTATGGATGGAGTCAACACCCTTGGATAATAGGCAATAGAGATTATGTAGAACAAGTTAGTAATCCTGGGGATCTTGATGGAATTTACATAAAGGGTGATCAAAGGATTAAATGTTATTCTTATAGATGGTTCTAGAGTGGGTTGGTTGAGATTATTTCAGGAAAGGTTTGGTTAAGACCTTATTGGAAGCATGCAGAATTCTAGGACTCCTTTTTCACTTGTTACAACAGTGATACAGAATCTAGAAAACTAGAAATCTTATTCAAAGCACTGGCATACCTGAAACTTCTTCCTTGTTCAGGGAACACACTAGAGCTTCAGTAGTCAAGTGTGTGTGTAGTTGTTCAGTCATGTCTGACTGTTTGCCACCCCATGGACTGTAGCCCACCAGGCTCCTCTGTCCACAGGATTCTCCAGGCAAGAATACTGAGTGGATTTCCATTTCCTTCTCCAGGGGATCTTCCTGACACAGGGATCAAACCCGTCTCCTGCACTGCAGGCAGATTCTCTACCTTCTGAGTAACCACGGAAAGTGGAGTCCTGGATGCCAAATAGGAAATGGTTCTATCTAGAGTACCTGGAATTTGTTTTTTTTCTTGATTTCTTCTGGTGGTAGCACTGTAATTCTGCTTAATACTGAGTATATCAACCACATTTCAGGAGGTTTCTACCCAATAAACTTACTCTAGCCTGTGGAATCCCTCACTAAGATATTGTCACATTCTTTTTCACTTACATTTCTAACATACACATCTATTAGCTCTTTCAGAAAATATAGTTTTCTACTCAGACTATTCCTTAACAGATAAAGTTTGTAGATATTAGTAAAAAAATGGATTTTTTTCTTTATTCCCATTGACCTTGTAAAAATTCCAATTGAAGCGATAAATCCCTTTTATGCACTAGTGTTTCTGAGCTCCTTTGAAGAATACTTTTCATTTTGTAAGTATAGTATTTGAATTGAAAGGTCTGAGAAAATGCTATTTGCCAGAGTAGCAGTCAGTTGTTGTCTTTTTCAAAATGTATTTGTTTTGTTTTCCTTTCTTATGTCTTAAGTGTTTTATCAGACCTTAATGTTAAAAGTAAAGAAAAACAATTGTCTTTACAGGCAATGGCATTTATAGAATATCTGTTTTGTGCCAAGAAAGGTGCTAAGTTCTGATGACACAGCAACCACAAAGTTAGAACTTAACCTTATGCCTTACACTTATAATCAAACAAAGCATAACAAAACATGGACATTCTGTTATGGAGAAATGATAACACCATTGTGAGAGAAATATGCCTAGCTTACTCATTTATTTACAGTTTGGGTAAAATAAACAATTTCAAAATGTATTACCACTAATGAAAATTGCACGAAAATGTTAGAGGTAAAGTTAGTCTATTTTAAGTTATTTATTAGCATTCAAATCATGTGAGATATTTTACAGACATGATCCTCAGAATGATTCTACAAAATAATTGCTCTTAATGCTATTCTGCCAATTGAATAATACAAGTTCAGAGACATTGTGTTGCTTGCTAAAACTAGCAAGTAGCACAAATGCATTATTAGCAAAATCTTGTCAGATGGATGGGTCAATGTGATTTCAGCTATGCCATAATTTATCTAGAAGTATTTGTGGAAACATGAGCTGATACAGTTCTTTCTTTTTTTGGTGTGGATCCTTGCTACTTCTCTTGGATGTTTTAAGAAATGGAAAATACATGAGTCATTTGTAATTATAGATCTGCTTCCTGGAAAAGAAGCTAATGATTTAACTTATGCAAACAAGCTCATAAGTTATTTAATACAGCACTTTTTCAACATTAGCAAAGTCAATATGGATTTAAAGCATAACATTCTATTAGGATGTAAGTGAGAGAAACTTTGCACTGCAAACATCTTCTTATCCAAATGAGTTTGCCAATAAAGCAATTCTGTGCTCTTACTGAGAAGTGTACAAGGCAGGTGTCATCTGCATCCTGAAATTAAACATCATAATGCAAAAATTCAGTTTACCAAATGTGCTGACATGTAATACAATGACAACACACATTTATATATGTGTATTGCCAAAAAGGCCAGACAGCACATTATTTTTATAATGTTTTGCATAGTGTGTATTTTACCATAATGTGAACTGCCAACTTTTCAAGGCAAAATCTTTTCTATCAAAGATGCAAAATGCACAGCAAAGCTTTAATATATATGATGTGGTTTGGGCCATTCAAAAACAATTTTTTTGAGATGCTGCTCTGGCTAAATATGCGTATTCAAGTTTGATGAGCTCCAAGCCTTAATCTTTTACGTGTGTTTAAATTAAATTATTATTCATAAATGCAAAAACAAACTGTACATAATTCCTTGTTAGTGGTAAAAATATGTATTACAGTGAAAACTAGGTGAACCATATTGTAAAATGTTTGGATTTTTTAATAAATGCAAATAAAAATGGTAATACAGTAAAAACTCCATTTAGAGTGCTGTGGTACTGAACATTGGGTTTTACTGTTAGTCAAATCATGTTTCTCTTGTATATAATAAAGTATAATATGCTTGCCTCATAACAACACATAAGGCCATTAATATGTATGTAACTTTCCTTATGAAAGAAGTACTCAGTGTGATTCATCACTATTATAATACAACAAATACAGTCTTGCAATCTTTGAAAGGAATTACTGAATCATTTATCACACTGACTTTATCCAAGAGTCAGACACGACTGAGCATCTGAGCTCTCACACATTACAACTCTTTTCAGGGAAAACAAAACAGTGTTTTTCATATGAACTACATTGGACTTTCTCAGAATAAGGAACTCAACAGCTCGAGCTGAGAAACAAAATTCAGAGATAGTAAATCAATTTGTACATATCATACCTGTTTGATAATAGCGGATGCAAGATTGTAACAGTTTTAGATACTAGGGACCAGGGAAAACTCCTATTATGAATTAGCAACACTGATTGAACACTCTCTAGATTCCTGAAAATTCTGGGCCCAGGTATAAAAAACAAGCAAGCAAGATTTCTAACTTCCAAACCCTTAATGTCTACATAACAGCGAGACACATGTGAATAATAATAATGCTTTATGAAATAGAGGCACAGTAAAGGTTATTTGTGGAGATATAATACAGTATTTGAAATTTTCCCATATAGTGTTCAACCTTAAAGAGTCTGAATTTACTTTCCTTAAAGTGGAGTTAGGAATTTATGAATATCCATTTACTTAAATTCCAAATTTCAAACTTATGGTTCACATCAGTTCAGTCATTTCAGTCACTCAGTCGTGTCTGACTCTTTGCCACCACATGGACTGCAGCACACCAGGCTTCCCTGTTGATCATCAACTCCTGGAGCTTGCTCAAACTCATGTCCATTGAGTCAGTGATGCCATACAACTGTCTCCTCCTGCCTTCAATCTTTCCCAGCATCAGAGTCTTTTCCAAGGAGTCGGTTCTTTGCATCAGGGGGCCAAAGTATTGGAGTTTCAGCTTCAGCATCAGTTCTTCCAATGAATATTCAGGACTGATTTCCTTTAGGATTGATTGGTTTGATCTCCTTGCAGTACAAGGGACTGACAAGAGTCTTTTCCAACACCACAGTTCAAAATTATCAATTCTTAGGTGCTCAGCTTTCTTTATAATCCAACTCTCACATCCATACATAACTACTGGGAAAACCAAGCTTTGACTAGATGGACCCTTGTCACATCAGGAGCTGCTCACAAAAATTCACATTCTATTTTTGGAGCCATTTTATTACAGCATTAATGCTATCATAATAGTGTGATTTGAGTACTCCCCAACATGTCTCTGATCTTTGAAATTTGTTGATAATCAACCTAAAACATCACAAATGCTCACAGAGCATTCTTTTCCACTTTTTATTTAGTGCCTGGTCTACCTGTTAATAGTAAGAGTTCAGGGTTTCAAGCAGTTGAAAACTACTCTGGCTAATGAATACAAGCAAAAAAATGAATGGAAAAAAAATTGCAGGAGACTTCAGAGAATTAATAGGAAGACAAGAGAATCACTCTGGAAAATGTGGCCAGGAGCAGTTGATAACATAAAAGAGACTATGCCATAGACATATTATGAGATTTCATTGCTGGATGTACAGCCACTGCTATCAATGGCTACTACCACTGCTGGGCACTGCCTGTGTGTCATGTCCTGTTGAGGACATTTACCTGCCCAATATTTACCTCAATAGAAAGACCCTATTATTCAAAACTGGGACATATGCATTGCTCCTTGATGTCAGAGTATGGGAAGAGTCAATATTTGTCTGGTTGTTCTATGAATTATAATAAAGGGGACTTTGGGTAATTGTGAGAAAAAGTAAATAAATTAGTGCCATCTACAACTACTTTTCATTTCAGCTCTCATTTACCCTCAATGAATCTTGTCATTTCCTTGCTTGAAAGCTTCAGTACATTCCCACTATCCAAATATTATATTATTCAACCTTTATGATGGAGTTGTATGCTGATCACAGCTGTCTTTTGTCAACATTTCTGGTCCTAACTTTCTGCCTATCTTGCAAACAAACCACATTAAGAAAAAAATAATTTCCTATTTGTGCTAGATAATGTATAATGTCTAATTAAAGGTTTTTTTTTTTTATTTTTTCATATGCTACTCCTCTGGATTCTCTCTGTGCCATTCTCCTCAACACAGAATGACTTATTATATTCTCTCTGCTTCTATGTATATCTATGTATATCATTTATGCAACTGTATATTTACCTTAGTGTCTTTTTCTATACTATGAACTACTTGAGGGGCTGAGCTCTGTCATATTTTGTTTCCTAGTCATTAAAAATATTTGTTAATTACTTGTTCATGTCTTTACATAGTACTAGGGATGCAGTAGAAATCTTGATATCTGTCTTTTAAAACAATAATTGACATAAAATGGGAGTTAGTATACAAGACATGAATGACAAGCACTCAAGGAATTGCTTTGAGACTATCATATTCAGAAGTGCTGGGGAATGAGGAATTATTTTTCAGTTGCTTCTGATTATTTCCGAATTCTGAATTTATATTTGATAGTTTAGACTGACAGAGGTTGGAACACTTTTATACACTTCAGTGGATTTCATTACAAGCTTAGTTCACTTTATCATGTTCAGCATAATTATTGAAATAAATACATTTATGTAAAACGACGCCTTTTTCCACCAGTGGTAATTAGATTGGTCTTGGTGGCCAGTAGTAATTTTTGTTTAATGGTTTGCAGTTTTCTCAGAAATTTCTAGCTTTTGCTTTAAATTTAAAACTGAATATACCAGGTTGACACCTCTTGTATTCATTCCACACTGTTAAAGATAAGTACTATAACATCTTTTACAAATTCACTGTGAATAATTATTTTTAGTAAAACTATCTATTCAGATCTCAGTAGAAGTCATGTAGTCTTCCCATCAAATCCCTACGCTTTTCTTAAGTGTTCCTACTAAACTATCATTAAATTTTTCTGTCACAGTTTAGGTAACAATACTGATTGTGAATGCTTTATGATGACTTGCTGTCAGGATTGGAAATCCAGTCAAGCTCAAAGAAATGAATGGTGTCAGTGATATAATGCTATTTAATAAGTGTGGAAGTATTTAAATCCTTCTGTTTGTAATAAGCAAGGATTTATTTCAAGGGAGAAGACATGAGAGTTAGAGCTGTGTGATTGGAAGTAAGTATGTTTCTTTCAAAGGCTGCTTCTTTTCATAATGACTTGAAGGGAAATCTAGCTGTAGGCCTCTAATTTGTCAAACCTGTAGTTCAAGGAACACAAAGTAACTATCTCTTTCTATTTACTTCCACTTATCAGAATTTTCTTTTGTTTTCCAAATATGGCCCTGGGTTCCTGGGATTCTCAAACTGCTTCCTAAAGGTCAGTGAGATAAAATGTTTTCTACAGCAAGATTAAGTTTCTATTTGTATTTTTTATCCTCATTCTTTTATAAGTGCATAGTGTAATTTTTAAAATCTGCTTGACATGATGTTGCAGCAGATGAGCTACAGAAGTAGTCATGCAAATCCAGCTGTCTCCTACTGAGCCAGACATTGAAGAGATTTGAAGAAAGTCATAAAATACCACTCTTATCACTGTTTTTGTAAAATATAGTTATTTTTCCATGAAAATATATTAAGTATAATGACATTTGCACTGTTATTTTAAACAAGTTAGTTAAAATATGTGAAAGATTCTCTTAGTTCTAATGTCTAGCATGCAAATAAATATCAACAGATATAACTCACCATAGCAAAGCTGAGGATGCCTTTGTGAGCCTCTATCATTTGTAAAAATGCAAAAAAGTCCTGAGACAATAAGGTTTGGCAAGTACTGACCAAAAGAATTTGACTTGCTTCGAGTCTTTTCTGGGATTATGTAGCTTAGTTCATTGTTTAGCTAATTCTATGACTTATGTTGTATTATAGAAACATGATTTACAGGTTCATAAAGTGTTCTCCCATCTTACCTTACTTCCCTTTTCATAATACCAATTACACGCCCCTGTAATTGCTTGTTTATCTTCTGCCCTCACAGCTCATGTGAGATTGCATAGGTAATTAATGAAAATTTGATTATAGCATGATAATTTAATGAGGCATTAATGTTGTTTTAATAGCTATATGCTCATCTGTAACTGGGAAGGGTTAATTTTGACTCCATGCTCTGACTATAACCCTTGTTTTTGCTATTTTTGCTGTTATAATCTCATACATAATAGCCTGCCTCAGAGAACCCTGCCCCGTCTCAGTTCAGTTCAGTTCAGTCACTCATTCTTTGGCGCTCAGCTTTCTTTATAGTCCAACTGTCACACCCATACATGACTACTGGAAAAACCAAACTTTGACTAGACAGATATTTGTTGGCAAAGTAATGTCTCTGCTTTTTAATATGCTGTCTAGGTTTGTCGTAACTTTTCTTCCAAGGAGCAAGCATTTTTTAATTCCATGGGTGCAGTCACCATCTCCAGTGATTTTGGAGCTCAAAAGAATAAATTCTCCTACTGTTTCCATTGTTTACCAAACTATTCACTATGAATTGATGGGCCTGGAGGCCATAATCTTAGTTTTTTTAATGTTGAGTTTTAAGCCAACTTTTTCAGTCTTCTCTTTCACTTTCATCAAGAGGCTCTTTAGTTCCTGTTCACTTTCTGCCATAAGGGTGGTGTCATCTACATATCTGAGATTATTGCTATTTCCCCCAGCAATCTTGATTCCAACTTGTGTTTGTTTCAGCTGGGCCTGTCACATGATATATTCTGCATATAAGTTAAATAAGCAGGGTGACAATATACAGACTTGACCTACTCTTTTCCCAATTTGGAACCGGTCTGTTGTTCTATGTCTGGTTCTATCTCTTGCTTCTTGACCTGCGTGCATATTTCTCAGGAGGCAGGTATGGTGGTCTAGTATTCCCACCTCTCAAATTTTCCACAGTTTCTTGTGATCCTCATAGTCAAAGACTTTGGGGTAGTCAATACAGCAGAAGTAGATATTTTCCTGGAACTCTCTGACCCTTAAACTAAAGAGCCTTTATTCAGTTCACAGGGAGACATGCTGACTCTGCCCACCTGTGAATGACTATAAGGAAAGGAAACTATCACATTCCTTTGCCTGTGGCTTGCCATTCTAGGAGCTATTTTCTAATAGGAATTAAATGACCGTTTACCTTTGTTTCCTCACCTCCCCCCATCTTGGATCCATTAAAGAACCTGACATCCAGTCCCCAGCAAAATAGTTATTTTGAGACATTAGTCTGCCATCTTCTGGGTCAACTGGCTTTCTGAATAGTCATATTCTTTGCTTTAACATCTCATCCCTTGGATTTATTAGCCTCTCTTGCAGGAAGCAGAGCAAGTTGGACTTAGTAGCAAATTCACTCACCTATATACTTTTGCATTCAAACACACCATCCACAAATGTTTCTAGGTCATTTTGTACTCCTTTGCTTTAGGAAAAATTTAATGTCTTAGTATGTTTGGGCTGCTATAACAAAATAACACAGACTAGGTAATTTATAAACAGCAGAATTTTAATGTTCACAATTCTGGTGGCTAGAAATCTAAGATAAGGGTGCCAGTATTGTAGCGCTAGGGTCCTCTTTTGAATCAGACATAAGATTATCCTTACATGATGGAAGGGAATAGTGAGCTCAGTGCAATCTCTTTTATAAGAGCACTAATTCCATTCTTGAGAGCTCCACTTTCATGACCTAATCACTTCTTAGGCTCAAACTCTTAATACATCCCAAGGATTCTACCTACTAATAACATCACTTTGAGAGGATTTCAATATTCGAATTTGGAAGAAACACAATCATGCAGACCATGACATATAGTTAGAGATCAAAAGTAGAAGCTGCTTATAAGCTATTTCTTTTTCCACCGTATATTTTTCAAAGGTTCAGCTCGTAATAGAAATTGTGCTAAAGCACAGGGTGCAAAGAAGTATTTCTAAAGATAGAAAGTAAGGGAGATTAAAAAATTGAGGGAAGTAGAAGGATTGAGATAGAAATAGAGAGACCCTCAAACAATACTAGCGAGTTGAGAGTCAGGGAAAGAGAAAACCTTAGTATTTCCTGAAGTCTTGGACCAATAAAATGGCAAGATTCTAAACAGGAGAGTTATGCTTCTCAGGTGGATCAATTGGTAAAGAATCTGCCTGCCAATCCCAGGAGACACGAGTTCCATCCCTGGGTTGGGAAGATGAAGAAGGAAATGTCAACCCACTAGTTTTTCTGCCTGAAAATTTCCATAGAAAGAGGAACCAGGCAAGCTACTGTCTAGAGGATAACACAGAGTCAGACACAGCTTAGTAACTGAGTATCCATGCATGTACAGAGGATAGTTCTATAGTAAGCACAAAGTAGCTAGACTCCAGTCACTGGAAGGACTCAGACCTGATAAAAATTTCCACATATTATGTGAGACAAAGAAGAGCACTGTCATCAGATTCCAAAGAATCATTCATGATTCGGTCAGTGAAAAGTGCAGTGCCATTCACCTTAGAGATTTGCAAATCTGCTCCAGTTTTCAATAAACATCAAGATTGACTCAATTTCTAGAAGCCTCTCTCAAAAAAACCTAATAAAAGTTCAAGGCCATATTACATTTGTGCTAAAAAATATAAGTTGATATATATTGCTCAGTTGAATTTGTAAACTAGGGTTCATGATGTTTATACATGAAACTTAGGTTAAATCTCCATTTCTACAATACACAATTCCTTCTGCTTGATTTGCAAATAATTTAGAAATTAATTGTATAGTTAGTCATGTCACCTTAATTCACATTAATGAATTACAAAAATTCAATAAAAACAGAATAGGAACTCCTTTAGCAGGCAGCATACACATTGTACACTCATGTCAACCACAAGGGACAGGCATGAAGCAATATCATTTGCCCAAAGTCACACACCAACCTTGATCAAACTCTCACATATCTTGTAAGGATTAAGTATTTGTTATTAGAGAACAAAAGGCCTGTTTCATGTTTTGCTCCAATGTGCCACTTTTCACAAAAAAAGAAAGAGATATAGAGTATTGTAAATACAAGTTTGCAAAGAGCCAGAGGAAGAATCAGAATCTCTATGCCAAGATACAAAATCCAAGTACAAAATAGAACTCCTGCTATCACTTGTCCTGAAGACACCCTCAAGCTAGCCCTTGGAGACATGTCTTTTGTTTTAGAGACTCTGGACATTTAAATTAGGAAGTTGAACTTTCAAAGCTAACATCAGGAAACATTGCAGAAGCTACCCATGGCATGTCCCTAGAAGTTTCTATTAGCAACAGAGAAACCTGACTGGATAATGATATTAATAGTTCAGAACTTTATGTGTTTCATATTCTCTCTATTTGGTTAAGCCACGAGGCAGAAACTCTGATTGTACAACATAAGCAGTGTTTTTTCTTGTATTAAGGGTCTCATCTTCTTCTATTTAATTTTATTTTCTGTTCTTACCCATGGAAAATGAAACTTAAGAAAAAAGTTGGAATTGTTTTAGTTTTAAAGATCAAGACTTCTAAACTGTTGCCCCAATGATTTAACTGAATTATTAATTTTAAGGAAAGTATCCAAATCCCATATCTCAAACTTGAGCTGACTTTTGATGATACTCTTGGAATAAGAAGCCCTTGATTTCTTTCCATGAGAGAATATATTTCTTTTTACTTTACAGCTAATCCTTAAGGTAAGCTACATTATCAAATCATCAGTAATTAAGCTATAAAATGTTTATATGAGTAAAAGAAAACAGGGTATCCATAAGGAATAAATTGAGGGTAGGTTCAACAAAATAAGTATGAACTATTTAAGTATAAATTGTTAAGAGATACCCATATGATATAAAAAATAGAAGCCAGTTTTTACTACCTGGTGATAGAGAATTGTTAAATGTTCTGGTCTTTTGTGAACTAGCCAACATTACATATGTAGCTTGAAATCAGCTGTGGTGGAAGTATTGAGCCCAGAAAATATTATACATCATGGCTTCCCCGGTTTGGAAAGTAGGTTATTAAATATTTATGAGTACACTTCTGTATATAAGGCCAGCGTTAGCATCCCTACTTTGTAGGACAGTCAAAAACTATAATTTTTGTGAGAAGCAAACAAACATCTCTTTAAATAAAAATACTAAGATTATGTCACAATGAGATAAATTAAGCACTTTTTTTTAGCCAAACCTTATAATTAATCCTTTCTTGGTTATCCCTTTTTTTTTAATTTGTTTCATTTATTCTGGCTAAACTAAGTAAAATAAAAAGGAGATACTTTAATTTTCTAAAAAATATCAGCCTACAACTCTTTTGTGTTACACTTTTGCTTATTTTGAAAAATAACATCTAAGGAGATGTTATGACCATGTACACATGAACTGTCTCATTTAAATTCTCCTACATAATTCTAATTTCCCAGTTTGGGTACTTATTTACATTTATTACTTTTGGATTATTTCTTTACTTCTTAGTTTTTCCTTTGTACACATACTGTGTGCCAAGCATAGGATTAGACATATTATTAGTATTGAATTTAATTCTCACAATCAATAATGTCATTTTCTCCATCTTACAGGTAGAGAAAATTGAGAAACTATAAGATTCGGATTTATTGTATAGCTAATAAATGGCAGAGAGAATTTTATCTCAGATTCTCAAGTTACTGCTTCTAATTAAAAAGCTTCATATAATCAATAGAATTATTTGCTTACTGGATATCTAATACTGCTTACTGGATATCTTACTGGATATCTGTAACTGCTTAATAAAGTTGCTTAGTCATGTCCGACTCTTTGCAACCCCATTGACTGTAGCCTACTAGGCTCCTCTGTCCATGGAATGTTCCAGACAAGAGTACTGGAGTGGGTTGCCATTTTCTTCTCCACTATAACTGCTTGCTGGATATCTAATACTCCTTTGCTGGAGGAAGTAAATAGATATGTGTCTGTTTACAAGTTTTATTTATTTATTTTTCTTTTCCTCAAAAAGAAAATTATATATCTATTTATTCAATGTGAAAACATAATTTATAGATTAGCTTATATGATATGAAGCTATTAGATTTTATTCAACTGTTCTTCTCAGTTTACATATTTAGGTGCTTATGATGATACAAATCAAATTTTGAACTCTAACTTTTAAGACATTTTACTGGATTCAGAAAGAGAAAAAAATAAGTATAGGATTTTTTTCTCTCAATAATATCATATAGTCTTCTTAAAACACGCATATTAAAATAACCTTCAGTTCAGTCACTCAGTCGTGTACAACTCTTTGCAACCCCATGACCCACAGCACTGCAGGCCTCCCTGTCCATCACCAACTCCTGGAATCCACCCAAACCCATGTCCATTGAATTGGTGATGCCATCCAACCATCTCATCCTCTGTCATCCAAAAATAACCTTAACATGCCATAAAATCTATGTGGTTACTCCAGGTATGCAATTCTTTGACTTTCTTTTTAAGATTCCAAGATGATTCCTTAATATTTCAAAATACCTACAAGCTCCTTTCTATTCTTTCCTGCCAAATTTATGATTTTCCCCTACATGCAGCCTGTCTCATACTGTCTAAAACCTGCCAGATTCTTTGACAATTACCTCTTTATATTTTCTGTGGTGCTTGATTTTATCTGTATGCTCAGCAGTAGCCTCAACTTTCCCATCATTCCTGGCAAACACATAATCATTAGACTCCTGGTATTCGAACTGTCAAGCGGCAACCAGATAACCTTTGTTTAAAAAGTAAACATAAATTTTGTTAAGACATATTATGCTAAAGACATTGACAGCTTACAGTGTCAGATTCTTGATATCCAAAGAAGATTTAGCTTCAGAACCAGGGACCAGGCTTGATCACTCAAGAGCTTTTGGGTTGCAGAATTTTATTAAAGTATAAAAAGGGACAGAAAAATCTTCTGACATAGACATCAGAAGGGGGATGAAGAGTGCCCCCCTGGCTGGTGTTAGAAAGGGAGTTATATACTTTTTAATTAATTATTACAATAAATCAAAAGAATGTCTTAAGGTTGTAAAGATCTTACTAGACCCACTCCCATAATTTATATTTTAAGATGAAAGGATTAGCCAGAAGGTTTTTCAGGGAGGAGAAACTGTCCTCAAGCAGGATACATTGTTGTTATATAATCCTTCAGTTCAGTTCAGTCGCTCAGTAGTGTCCGACTCTTTGTGACCCCATGAATCACAGCACGCCAGGCCTCCCTGTCCATCACCAACTCCCGGAGTTCACTCAGACTCATGTCCATCGAATCCGTGGTGCATTCAGCCATCTTATCCTCTGTTGTCCCCTTCTCCTCCTGCCCCCAATCCCTCCAAGAATCAGGGTCTTTTCCAATGAGTCAACTCTTCGCATGAAGTGGCCAAAGTATTGGAGTTTCAGCTTCAGCACCAGACCTTCCAATGAACACCCAGGACTGATCTCCTTTAGGATGGACTGCTTGGATCTCCTTGCAGTCCAAGGGATGCTCAAGAGTCTTCTCCAACACCACAGTTCAAAAGCATCAATTCTTCGGCGCTCAGCTTTCTTCACAGTCCAACTCTCACGTCCATACATGACCACTGGAAAAACCATAGCCTTGACTAGATGGACCTTTGCTGGCCAAGTAATATCTCTGCTTTTCAATATACTATCTAGGTTAGTCATAACTTTCCTTCCAAGAAGTAAGTGTCTTTTTATTTCTGGAATCAAAAAGAGCAATATTACAAAGGAACCTGGAATGTCAGGTCCATGAATCAAGGCAAACTGGAAGTGATCAAACAGGAGATGGCAAGAGTGAATGTCGACATTCTAGGAATCAGCAAACTAAAATGGACTGGAATGGGTGAATTTAACTCAGATGACCATTATATCTACTACTGTGGACAGGAATCCCTTAGAAGAAATGGAGTAGCCATCGTGGTCAACAAAAGAGTCCAAAATGCAGTACTTGGATGCAATCTCAAAAACGACAGAATGATCTCTGTTTGTTTCCAAGGCAGACTATTCAATATCATGGTAATCCAAGCCTATGCCCCAACCAGTAATGCTGAAGAAGCTGAAGTTGAATGGCTCTATGAAGACCTACAAGACTTTTTAGAAATAACACCCAAAAAAGATGTCCTTTTCGTTATAGGGGACTGGAATGCAAAAGTAGGAAGTCAAGAAACACCTGGAGTAACAGGCAAATTTGGCCTTGGAATACAGAATGAAGCAGGGCAAAGGCTAATAGAATTTTGCCAAGACAATTCACTGGTCATAGCAAACACCCTCTTCCAACAACACAAGAGAAGACTCTACACGTGGACATCACCAGATGGTCAACACTGAAATCAGATTGATTATATTCTTTGCAGCCAAAGATGGAGAAGCTCTATACAGTCAGCAAAAACAAGACCAGGAGCTGACTGTGGCTCAGACCATGAACTCCTTATCGCCAAATTCAGACTTAAATTGAAGAAAGTAGGGAAATCCACTAGACCATTCAGGTATGACCTAAATCAAATCCCATAGATTATACAGTGGAAGTGAGAAATAGATTTAAGGGACTAGATCTGATAGACAGAGTGCCTGATGAACTATGGATGGAGGTTCGTGACATTGTACAGGAGATAGGGATCAAGACCATCCCTGTGGAAAATATAATCCTTAGTACAGAGTTAAACTGAGTTGTTTATTGTGTAATCATCAATTCAGGGTTTAAGGGAAAAAATGGTTTTATGTTTAAGACTAAGGAATGTAGAGAATAAAAGAATATTTGTCCTTTCCTCCTCCTTGAGAATTCCGGACCCCTATCTCTGCTTCAAGAGCCCCAGACCTCTTTCTCCTCCTCAGGAACCCTGGACTTCTTATCAACCTGCATGGGAATTGATTCTCTCATTCCCCACTTTTCTTTTAGGAGAATTATGTTGTCAAAGGAAGGGAGCATCATTTTCATTCCATAACTACTTCCTGCTGTTGAATGGCATGGTCCCTAAATTGTTGAGGCAACATATTCTCTTAACCCTCATATTGAGGGTTTCTGATCCAGGGGCCACACGTAATAGTTGCAGGAGGTTGTGGCACTCGTAGGCACCTGGACAACCATTTGTAACTTAAAAGCTTTCAGATGGTTACAAACAAACCCCATTTTACAGTTACAGATGTAAGGCAAAATAGTCATTGCTGCTGCTACTGCTGCTAAGTCGCTTCAGTCGTGTCCGACTCTGTGCGACCCCAGAGACGGCAGCCCACCAGGCTCCCCTGTCCCTGGGATTCTCCAGGCAAGAACACTGGAGTGGGTTTCCATTTCCTTCTCCAATGCAGGAAAGTGAAAGTGAAGTCGCTCAGTCGTGTCTGACCCTCAGTGACTCTATGGACTGCAGCCTTCCAGGGTCCTCCATCCACGGGATTTTCCAGGCAAGAGTACTGGAATGGGGTGCCATTGCCTTCTCTAAAAATAGTCATTAAACCAAGTTAAAACATAATCAGAATTAAAAATTACATTATATCCATAATTTTAGGATTTTTAGGATTATTAGATGTCATCAGATCGAGAAGAGGCATCACATGATTGTTGTTGGTGAAAGTATTATTAGAGTTGAAGAAAGTCCTTTCCTTGAAGTGGAGAAACCCACCATGGGAAGTCTTCAATTGATGAGGAGGGGAGTGCTCCGAAGACCCACAGTTGTGGAATGCAGCATAGTGATGAGTCTAGGACAGGAAGGCACTCTCTTGAGGGTCAAATGGCAGATTCAGCAAAAGTCACCAGAAGCAAGCCTTTTGGAGTAGCAGAAGCAAGCCTACCTAGATTCTCAGGCCCATCTTGGTTTCTGGCTCAAACAGTGGCTTGTTTAACTCAAAGGCTGGGTCATGAGTTAACCTCCCAGTAATGTCTGTTGAAAAGCTAAAAACTGAGTCACACAGCTAATTTTAAGGCTTCAGGATCAATGACAATATCTGTGCACAAAAAGTCTGTCATAGAGATAGTCCCTTCTTCTTAGGGGCAGTCTGAGCCTTCATTAAAGCTATGGTAAAACTTCAAATCAACTGTCTTATGTTTCCTGAGTTAGCTTACATGGGTGTCTTTTAATAATGGCATTAGCCTTTTCAACCTTTCCTGAAGATTTGGGTCTCCAGGAACATTGTAAGTGATATTCTGTTCTTATAACTTTTGACCCTTTTGAGTTACAGCAGCTTTAAAGATGGAGCATTGTTGCTTTGAGCTTTAGAGTTTAAGATCCCACTTACATCATGAGAAGTCAGTACAGTAAAATTTAGCCCATTCATTAACCTCGGGCATTAGTGGATACTGCTTTTGATGGGAAAATAGGTGAGGGTCATTGAGCTTGATAAAGACAGGAATAGCATTTTGTGCTCAACACACAGTTTTTCCATCAGCCCACATACTAGGATTTAAAGTTTGTTTTATTAAAAATAGCTGGTTCCATAATCATGAAAACAGAGGCCTGGACCTTGTTCAGTATATCCCTCCCCAGAACGGGTGAGGGAGACTCTGGCATGATTAGAAACTCTTGAACATAGCACAGAGTCCCAGTTGTAACTTAAAGGATGACTGACATAATGCTTGGCTCATCCCAGTATGGTAGTGAATAGAGAGGAAATCAGATCACAGGCTTTAGTGAGCAGAAAGTTGCCCCAGTGTCCAAAAGAAAACTGACTGGCTCTTCACAGTTATTAATACCCAGGGTTCCTCAGGAGTTATTATGATGGGGGCTTGTGTGGGGACCCCTGGGCACCTTAAATCCCATTTGCCTTGAGAGTAAAACCCCTGAGGCCTACACCTCAGAGAGCTGTCTATTCTCCAGTGTGGTCCTTTACAGACCAGTAATGGAGCCAGGGGCGGCTTGGATGCCTGAGGGCAATCCTGCTTGAGATGCCCCTCCTTTCCACAGTAATAGCAAGCCCATCCCTTTTTACCTGGGTCCCTCTGGGCATTTTACTCAGGCTGTTTCAGAGCAGGTCTAACATTGTTGGGGCTTCAGTCTTTTACCTGGCTCTTGTTTTCCTCCTATTTTGCTCCTCTTATTCTTTACCACAATATATCATCTGAGCCAGCTGTAACAGTTTATCTAAAGATTGATTTGGTCCAAACACCTGTTTTCATAACTTACAGCAGATATCTGGAGCCTATCGAGTGAGAAATCTATTTTTTAAGATCATTCCTCCTTCTGTACTTTCAAGATCAATGTCAGTAAACTTGTGGAGAGCCTCTTGTAGTCTATACTTGGAGTTTATCAGGAATTTCCTTTTCTCCCTGCTCTATGTCAAACAACTTAGCATAGTTTAAAATCTCAGCATGTGCTTGCTTAAGTCCTTCAAGAATACATCAGACAAAGTGACTCTGTTATTGGAACTGCTTGGCTTCTAATAGGAAGGAGGGCTATTTCATGTTCCCTCTTTCCCCTTGTCTCACGTTCAAGCCATTTCTCTCTAAAAGTAGTATCTTCCCCCAAAACTCTAGTTCTCGAGTCAGGAGTCAGTGTCTGTCCCAAGACATACATTACATCTCTCCAAGTAAGTTCATAAAGTAAAGTTAGCCCCGTAAAGGCTTCTACGTACTTTTCTGGATTCTCTAAATAGTCTCAACCACAATTGGTACTGTTCGAATTTCTACCAAGACTGAGGCAACCCCTCCTGGAACCCCTAATTCTCAACCTGTTCAGTTGGAAGTCCCAGATACAGAGGCAAAGTAGAGGACAGGAGGAAGCTGAAGGTTTCACACCCAAATCTGCACCCTTAGGACATAAGCCTGGCATGTTTTTCAGAGAGATAAAGGCAAACATATATGGCACTTCTACCCATTTCACTTATTTTCTACAGAACCAGTCTAGCTGTAAAATAGTAATAATTGAGATCCTTCAACAGGTCAGCCTTCCCCATCTTCCAAAGGATACCATGGCCATTCAGTATCACAGAAGAAGATCAGGCATGCCTTTTTAAATTTTGGGGATCAAACTTGTCCCAGCATTTTTTTTTTAATACACTTTAAAGGAATGGTTTTGGAACAGCTAGCTCCCATCTGTAAGAGAGAAAAAAGCAGCATCCACAACCGTGGTTTTTTTCCACTGGAAGCGTCCTTCCCTGCTCTAGATGGAGGTGCAGACAGACTCTCCACCGAAGCTTTCTTTCCCTGGTCGGACTTAGTCTGTTCCTTATCAACACCGGCATCTTACTTGTCCCTCCCAGTTCCACCACCGAGGCGGGATGGAGATGCACCAGCAGTAGACCTGATGGCATCCCAGACTGATTTCTAGTTCTTTACCACAAAGATCTTTGTTTGATTTGCCAGAGTAGTTTCCCAGAATGTTTCCCAAACTAGGACTACTAGGAGAAGCATCCATATTACATGTGCCCATGCACATTCCTGAGTACAGTCCTGCCCGCAGTAGGAATGGTGAGTCATAAAGGGACCAACAACAACCAAGATGTCCCTCCTGAGTGTCACCACACCAGTATATGTAACAGCAAAAGAGGTGGTGGAGGGTTGGCCAGCAAGGAAACAGTGATTTTTGTCCTCGAGCTACTAGGACCAATCCTTCCAGTTCATTTCCATGGATTACACAGAAAGTAATATCTAAGGAGTTGAGACAAAAACCATCAGAGAGCCTGCTCTGGTCCATTAAGAGCTAGCGCTACCAAAGGAAGAGCCCATTGCATTTCCAGTCTGACCAGATCCTGCAATCCTGCAATTCCCGATCTGTGTCCTCACAAACCTCCTGGTCATCAGCAGAGCTTCTATTCACATAGATAGGAGACAGAGCTGTGACAAAGACTCACTTTCAGGTTGCTGGGCCCTGAGGCAGGCAGCCAAGAGGGTGACCTCTAGCTTGAGACTCCTTTCTGGAACTAGAGCTCTGCCTCACTCCCAAACATGCTCTTGTAACTTTCAGCTCCTAGTAAGGCTAGGCGCTTCCATCCATATAGTTTGAGGTCTAAATAAAAGTACAGAGTAATGGCATGGATTACAAGTCCCTTGAGAGTCTATGATTTGACAGATTAGGTTAGTAATTCTAATACCCCACATAATTATGAAATGGTCAAAAACACCAGGAAAAGGTGACCGAGAAAGGAAAGTTCAGTCCACACACTTTGCCCATTTCTGGTTACTCCCCTCGCAGGGACCTTGGGTGTCTCTTGGCATTGGCAGGTCATTATAAGTCCCCATCAAGTCTCGCCTTTCTGAGGCTGCCTTCAGTCATTACATGGCATCGTGAAACCGCAGAGAAGGCATGGCTCATCACTTGCTTTGCACAGGGCATGTCATTCATTCACACAAGCACACTGTAGTTAGTAAAGTAAAGCAGAAAACGTGCATATTGAGAAAGCAGAGAGACTAGGGCTCTGAGTGTTCTTACCTTGTCCTGAAGATCCCGGACAAGCCCCCAAGATGATAGCTTATGGTGAATGGTGTCAGATTCTTGATCTCCAAAGAAGATTTAGCTTCAGGACCAGGGACCAGGCTTAATCACTCAAGAGCTTTTGTGTAGCAGAGTTTTATTAAAGTAAGAAAAGAAACAGAGAAAGCTTCTGACATAGACATCAGAAAGGGGATGGAGAGTGTCCCCCTTGCTGGTGTTAGCAGCATGTCAGGCCTCCCTGTCCATCATCAACTCCCAGAGTTTACCCAAACTAATGTTCATTAAGTTGGTGATGCCATCCAGTCATCTCATCCTCTGTCATCCCCTTCTTCTCCCACCTTCAATCTTTCCCAGCATCAGGGTCTTTTCCAATAGGTCAGCTCTTCGTATCAGGTGGCCGAAGTATTGGAGTTTCAGCTCCAACATCAGTCCTTCCAATGAACTCTCAGGACTGATCTCTTTTAGGATGAACTGGCTTGATCTCCTTGCAGTCCAAGGGACTCTCAAGAGTCTCCTCCAACACCACAGTTGAAAAACATCAATTCTGCCCTTACTTTCTTTATAGTCCCACTATCAAAAACATACATGACTACTGGAAAAACCATAGCCTTGATTAGACAGACTTCTGTTGGCAAAGTAATGTCTCTGCTTTTTAATATGCTGTCTAGGTTGGTCATAACTTTCCGTCCAAGGAGTCAGCGTCTTTTAATTTTATGGCTGCAGTAACTATCTGCATGATTTTGGAGCCCCCCGAAATAAAGTCAGTGACTGCTTCCACTGTTTCCCCATCTATTTGCCATGAAATGATGGGAACAGATGCCATGATGTTAGTTTTCTGGATGTTGAGCTTTAAGCAAACTTTTTCACTCTCCTCTTTCACTTTCATCAAGAGGCTCTTTAGTGCTTCTTCACTTTCTGCCATACGGGTGGTGTCATCTGCATATCTGAGGTGATTGATATTTCTCCCAGCAATTTTGATTCAAGCTTGTGTTTATCCAGCCAAGCGTTTCTCATAATGTACTCTGCATATAAGTTAAATCAGCAGGGTGGCAACATACAGCCTTGATGTACTCCTTTCCTGATTTGGAGCCAGTATGTTGTTCCATGTCCAATTCTAACTGTTGCTTCCTGACCTGCATACAGATTTCTCAAGAGGCAGATCAGGTGGTCTGGTATTCCCATCTCTTTCAGAATTTTCCAGAATTTATTGTGATCCACACAGCCAAAGGCTTTGGCATAGTCAATAAACTGAAATAGATGTTTTTCTGGAACACTCTTGCTTTTTCCATGATCCAGCAGATGTTGGCAATTTGATCTCTAGTTCCTCTGCCTTTTCTAAAACCAGCTTGAACATCTGGAAGTTCACAGTTTATGTATTGCTGAAGCCTGGCTTGGAGAATTTTGAGCATTCCTTTACTAGCATGTGAGATGAGTGCAATTGTATGGTAGTTTAAGCATTCTTTGGCATTGCCTTTCTTTGGGATTGGAATGAAAACTGACATTTTCCAGTCTGTGTCCACTGCTGAGTTTTCCATATTTGCTGGCATAATAAGTAAGCACTTTCACAGCATCATCTTTTAGGATTTGGAATAGCTCAACTGGAATTCCATCACCTCCACTAGTGTTGTTCGTAGTGATGCTTTGTAACGCCCATTTGACTTCACATTCCAGGATGTCTGGCTCTAGGTGAGTGATCACACCATTGTGATTATCTCAGTCATGAGGATCTTTTTTGTATAGTTCTTCTGATTCTTGCCACCTCTTCTTAGTATCTTCTGCTTCTGTTAGGTCCATACCATTTCTGTCCTTTATTGAGCCCATCTTTGCATGAAATGTTCCCTTGGTATCTCTAATTTTCTTGAAGAGATCTCTAGTAGTTCCTATTCTTGTTTTCCTGTATTTCTTTGCTTTGATCACCGAGGAAGGATTTCTTATCTTTCCTTGCTATTCTTCGGAACTCTGCCTTCAAATGGGTATATCTTTCCTTTTCTCCTTTGCTTTTGCTTCTCTTCTTTTCATAGCTATTTGTAAGGCTGTTTAACTATTCCAAAATAATGGACATGTGTGAGATTTAGTGAAAGAATATGTTTAAGATGTGAAAGCCCAGCAATACTTACCCTGTAGGTTAAAACAGTCAGTTTAGAGCACAGGTATTGACCTGGAAAGGATGCTTAGGTTATAAAAGTTCAGAGAGTATGCCTTTGCCTTTGGCACTGAGGGACTAGACACATTCTTCAACTAAGAAAAAGATCGATAACATGACAATTTTAAAGTGTGTTAAAGGCACCCAAGAACTATTAAGGTAGTGGGGATTTGGGGGGAAAAGACCTAGAGAAAAGTACGATCAGAGAAATAAGTCAAACCATCATTATTGTTTTTCCTCTTGACCAGTTCTCCAGCTCCTAAGATGTAGCCTCTAAGATTGAGGGCAGGAGGAGAAGGGGATGACAGGGGATGAGATGGTTGGATGGCATCACCGATTCGATGGACATGGATTTGGGTATACTCCTGGAGTTGGTGATGGACAGGGAGGCCTGGTGTGCTGCAATTCATGGGGTTGCAAAGAGTCGGACACAACTGACTGACTGAACTGAACTGAAGATGTAGCTAAGAGACTGAGAAACTCAACCGTAAATGATGGCTAAAGACTGGGGAGCTAAGTAGAAATTTTGACAATAATAGAAAATTAGAATCTAGGAACATCTAAAGAGAAGAGGGCCTGGACAACAGGTGAGCTCTCTTTAGGATCCCCTAAAGAAGTACTTCGGGATATGGTGAGGGTCAGGGAGGCCTGGCATGCTGCAGTCCATGGGGTCACAAAGAGTCGGATATGACTGGGCAAATGAACAACAACAGAAGAGCTACTTCCTTGGAGAAAGTATAACCTGGAAATATACCTTCTCTCAAAAGATAGAGCTCAGATTCAAATCAGGTCAAACCTATATTGTATCAGGGTGAATTTGTATTTATTCTGACAATTTGTCAGAAGCAAAAATAAATCTCTGCTGGAAGTTAAGATCATTGCGAGTCTTTACAATTTTTAATATAAAATGCTTAACACTCAATGAAAATTTATCAAGTAAACTAGCAAAATATAATAAGAATAAAAAATGTCAAGTAATACTATTGGCTTCTACATGTGCATGAACTTCAATAGGTTATGGTAGCTGAATGTTCCAACTGCAACACATCAAAACACAGAAAACTTGCAAATACTATATATGAGAATATTTTTTTTTAAATGGAGACACAATAAAGACTAGATAAACCAAAAATTCAGTGAGGAAAAGGCCTTTTCAGTGAGGGAAGTGGTGAAAAGAGCCAGCCATCATCTTTAAGGTTTACGCCGAGCCGAACCAGGGAGACTCCCCTATGGAAATGAGAAACTGGCAGAGAATCACTCTGGCAAGACTGAGAATTAGAATAGCTTCAAATGTAGCACTACTTTTACTCTTGAGATCTCTGGAATGTTGTATGGTGGGCAAAAGCTAAAAGAGTAAATTTTTCTGCTGGCTTAAGGCTCTTGGAGACAAAGTTTTGTTAGAGAGGGACTACACAATAAAGCACAGCTGGCCTCAGAATTCTAACCACTATAAAACCAGGTAACCTCCAGCCCTCCAAAGAACAGTATTTCAGAAGTGAGGAGTTAAGTTGATCAAAAGATATACAAATGAGAAAAGCACATGAAAATATGCTCAACATCACTAGTTAATGTTGTTTGTATAGTTGCTTAGTTGTATCTGACTCTTTGAGACCCCACAGGCTGCACCACACCAGCTTTCTCTGTCTTCCACTATCTCCCAGAATTTGTTCAAATTCATGTCCAGTAAGTCAGTGACGTTATCTAACTAACATCCTCCACCATCCCCTATTCCTTTTGCCTTCAATCTTTGCCAGCATCGGGCTTCCTCGTGGCTGGCTCCAACCGTAAAGAATCTGCCTGCAATGTGGGAGGCATGGGTTTGATGCCTGGGTTGGAGAGTTTACCTGAAGAAGGAAATGGAAACCCCCTCCAGTACTCTTGCTTGAAGAATCCAATGGACAAGAGGAGACTGGGAGGCTACAGTCTATTCACAAAGGGCTGGACAGGACTGAGTGACTAACAATTTCACTTTCACTTTTGCCAGCATCAGGGTCTTTTCCAATGAGTCAGATCTTTGCATCAGGTCGCCAAAATATTGGAGCTTCAGCTTCAAGATCAGTCCCTGCAAAGAATATTCAGAGTTGATTTCATTTAGAATTTACTGGTTTGATTCCCTTGCAGTCCAAGGGACTCTCAGGAGTCTTCACCAGCACCAAAATTTGAAAGCATCCACACTCAAGCCTTCTTTATAGTCCAACTCTCATATCTGTACATAACTACTGGAAAAACTGTACCTTCGACTATACGGATCTTTGTTGGCAAAGTGATATCTCCGCTTTTTAATACTCTGTCTAGGTTTGTCACAGCTTTTATTTCAAGAGCAAGCATCTGTTAATTTTATGGCTGCAGTGATTCTGGAGCCCAAGAAAGTAACACCTGTCACTGTTTCCACTTTTTCCGTTTCTGTTAGCCATGAAGTGATGGGACCATATGCCATAATCTTTGTTTTTTGAATGTTGAGTTTGAGACAGCTTTTTACTCTCTTCTTTCAGCTTCATCAAGGGGCTTTTTAATTTCTCTTCACTTTCTTCCATAAGGGTGGTGTCATGTGAATATCTGAGGTTATCGATATTTCTCCTGGCAATCTTGATTCCAGCTTGAGTTTCATCCAGCCTGGCATTTTGCATGATGTACTCTGCATATAAGTTAAATAAGCAGGGTGACAATATACAGCCTTGAGATACTCCATTCCCAATCTTGAACCAGTCTGTTGTTTCATGTCCAGTTCTAACTGTTGCTTTTTGACCTGCATACAGATTTCTTAGGAGCCAGGTAAGGTGGTCTGGTATTACCATCTCTTTAAGAATTTTCCAAAATTTGTTGTGATTCACACAGTCACAGGCTTTAGTGTATTCAAGTAGATGTTTTTCTGGAATCCCCTTGCTTTTTCTATGATGCAATGAATGTTGGCAATTTGATCTCTGATTCCTCTGCCTTTTCTAAAATCATCTTGTACATCTGGAAGTTCTCAGTTCAGGTACTGCTGAAGCCTAGCCTGAGGATTTTGAGTATAACCTTTGTAACATGTGAAATGAGTGCAATTATATGTTAGTTTGAACACTGTCATTTCCCTTTGGGATTGGAATGAAAATGTAAAACCCTACATTATAATACTTTACATATCACTAACATAGAGTACTTTTCTTTAAAAAAATCAGCATCATTAAAAATATTTTATCAACAAGAGTCTTCTTTATTTTGAGAAATGGAAACCTATTTATGTAGAAGTGCAATGGCACCCCACTCCAGTACTCTTGCCTGGAAAATCCCATGGATGGAGGAGCCTGGCGGGCTACAGTCCACGGGGTCACTAAGAGTCAGACACGACTGAGCGACTTCCCTTTCACTTTTCACTTTCATGCATTGGAGAAGGAAATGGCAACCCACTCCAGTGTTCTTGCCTGGAGAATCCCAGGGATGGGGGAGCCTGGTGGGCTGCCATCTATGGGGTTGCACAGAGTCGGACATGACTGAGGCTACTTAGCAGCAGCGGCAGCAGCAGTGATTTTGTCACTTTTTTTCAATATTCTAGAGTTATAAGATACATTGTTGTAAGTAAAATCTAGAGATTTTTAAAATTTCTAACTTCCTAAAATAAAACACTAACCATTCTAAATTAGTAATTCTATTATAATTTACTCTTAGGTCATAGTATTTACTTTTGTTCATACTTTTGTGTAATGAATTGTAAGTAGTGACAAAAGATATGTATAGTTTTAAGAGTTAACTGTTTTAGCCAGTATGTGCTGTGGGCTTAGTTGCTCAGTTGTGTCTGACTCTGTGACCCCATGGACTGTAGCCCACCAGGCACCTCTATCCATGGGGATTCTCCTGGCAAGAATATTGGAGTTGATTGCCATGCCCTCCTCCAAGGGATCTTCCCAACCCAGGGATTGAACTCAGTTTCTCACATTGCAGGCAGATTCTTTACCATCTGAGCCACCAGGGAAGCCAGTATGAATGACTACATTTATAATGGATGTTAGTGCATCATAGTGAGAACATGATAATCACAAGAATTGTGCTTGACTATTGGCTCCAACTCTAATTTACAGTATTACTTATGTTACATTAATGTGACATGACTGTCTTGTTCTGAAACATAGTTAATGAGCATGAGTAATAAACAATAATATTAAATAGAAAAATAGAATATTTCACAAATTACAAACCATAAAATATATGTGAAAAACACATAATTACATGTAAAAATTTTGCACATCTTTTTTTTTTTAACTAATGAATTACATTTGTCTTTGTTGGAGTACTATACAGATTTTTGTTTTATAATAAGGGCTCTGATGAATTATTTTTACATTTTGTTTTCTTTAGAATACTAAGTAGTTCATAGTTGCAGAATGTTACATTGCTAATATGTATCTTTTCTTCTAATAATATTTCTCACTTGTCTTATATGGTGCTTCCCCTTAAACTTCAGTTTGGTCATAATTATAGACTTTTATATTATACCTTTAAATAAACTTTTATTCATTTTATGAATAAGCAAATTTTGAGTGACTTCTATATGACTGATATCTACAAAGAAGTGGTGATACAATGATGAGTGCATGATCTGTAAATTTTTTCAACAATGATTAGGGAATAAAAGTATTACATAAAATTATCTTTGATTGAAAGAAACTTATTAGAAGAGAATATGTCCCAAATCTACCTATATTTGTTGATCATGTGTTACTTGGTAACACAGATTGATTATGGATTGATTATTGAGTGGTGCAAGGCTACTAGGAGAAGAGAGTTAAACCAGCTGCTTAAGAACTAATCATTTCCTTTAGGAGAGGATCACCTGGGTAAATAACCCGATGATATTTAGTAAGAGAAAGACTTTAAGAGGATGTCCCTGGCTAAGGGTTCTCCCTAGTAAGTAGAACCCAGGAACTGTGAATCTTGGCTCCCAAGAAAATATCTCTAGGATATGCTATATAAAAAACTGGGTTATAAAATGGCAGTATTGGAATCTAAATTCTCCCCCTATGTGAGTGACTCTGTGAACCTCAATTTGAAACCTGTCTATTCTGATCTAAAGGGCCACATCACAAATGTAGAACCATGTGAATTTCCCATCACTTCCTAGAATTTTTCATCTGAGAATACAATCACCTATATCTTCAACATTATTAAGCTTAATGTGTGAATCCAATTTGACAATCTGATCCTTGGTGTAGGTTCAGCTATAGGATGGGTCAATGGATAAAAAGATCAACTAAAGTTGGCAGCCTCTTTGTTCATAAAGCATTCCAATCTCTGTGTGTATGTGTGTGTGTATGTATGTATGTGTGTGTGTAGTGCCTACATGAATTTATATATATATATAAAATACATGTATTACTCATTGTATATAACACAATATTCATACTTTTTCTTGTGTCTTTTTGCCCCACTAATTTATACTTTCAAGAGTGCATTTAGGCACAACAGACAACACAGAAATACAAAGGATCATAAGAGACTACTATCAGCAACTATATGTCAATAAAATGAGTACCTTGGGAGAAATGGACAAATTCTTAGAAAAGTGTAACCTTCCAAAACTGAACCAGGAAGAAATAGAATATATCAACAGACCCATCACGAGCATGGAAATAGAAACTGTAATAAAAAATCTTCCAACAAACAAAAGCCTAGAACCAGATGGTTTTACAGGTGAATCCTACCAAAAATTTAGAGAAGAGCTGACACATATCCTGCACAAACTCTTCCAGAAAATTGCAGAGGAAGGTAAACTTCCAAACTCGTTCTATGAGGCCACCATCACCCTAATACCAAAACCAGACAAAGATGCCACAAAAAAGAAAACTACAGGCCAATATCACTGATGAATATAGATGCAAAAATCCTCAGTAAAATTATAACAAACAGAATCCAACAATGTATTAAAAACATCACACATCATGACCAAGTGGGCTTTATCCCAAGGATGCAAGGATTCTTCAATATTCGCAAATCAATCAATGTGATACACCACATTAACAAATTGAAAGATAAAAACCATATGATTGTCTCAATAGATGCAGAGAAAGTCTTTGACAAAATTCAACATCCATTTATGACAAAAAATATCCAGAAAGCAGGCATAAAAGGAACATACCTCAACTTAATAAAAGACATATATGATAAACCCACAGGAAACATTATCCTCAATGGTGAAAAATTGAAAGCATTTCCCCTAAAGTAAGGAGCCCACTCTCACCACTACTATCCAACTTAGTTTGGAAGTTTTAGCCACAGGAATTATAGAAGAAAAAGAAATAAAAGGAATCCAGATTGGAAAAGAAGTAAAACTCTCACTGTTTGCAGATGACATGATCCTCTACATAGAAAACCCTAAAGACACCACCAGAAAATTACTAGAGCTAATCAACGAACATAGTAAAGTTGCAGGATATAAAATTAATATACAGGAATCCCTTGCATTCCTATACACTAACAATGAGAAAACAGAAAGGGAAATTAAGGAAAAAATCCCATTCACCATTGCAATGAAAAGAATAAAATACTTAGGAATAAATCTACCTAAAGAAACAAAAGACCTATACATAGAAAACTACAAAGTACTGATGAAAGATATCAAAGAGGTCACAAATAGATGGAGAAATATACCATGTTCATGGATCAGAAGAATCAATATAGTGAAAATGAGTATACTACCCAAAGCAATCTATAGATTCAGTGCAATCCCTATCAATCTACCAATGGTACTTTTCACAGAACTAGACGAAATAATTTCACAGTTGCATGGAAATACAAAAAACCTTGAATAGTCAAAGCAATCTTGAGAAAGAAGAATGGAACTGGAGAAATCAACCTGCCTGACTTCGGTCTATACTACAAAGCTACAGTCATCAAAACACTATTGTACTGGCACAAAGACAGAAATGTAGATCAATGGAACAAAATTGAAAGCCCAGAGATAAATCCATGCACCCACGGGCATCTTATCTTTAACAAAGGAGACAAAATATGCAATGGAGAAAAGACAATCTCTTTAACAATTGGTGCTGGGAAAACTGGTCAATCACCTGTAAAAGAATGAAACTAGAACACTAACATCATATACAAAAATAAACTCAAAATGGATTAAAGATCTAAATGCAGGACCAGAAACTATAAAACTCCTAGAGGAAAACATAGGCAGAAGACTCTCTGACTTAAATCACAGCAATATTGTCTATGACCCACCCCCCAAACTAATCAAAATAAAAGCAAAAATAAACAATTGGGACCTAATTAAACTTAAAAGCTTTTGCACAACGAAGGAAACTATAAGCAAGGTGAAAAAACAGCCTTCAGAGTAGGAGAAAATAATAACAAATGAAGCAACTGACAAGGAATTAATCTCAAAAATATACAAACAGCTCATGCAGCTCAATACCAGAAAAATAAACGACCCAATCAAAAAATGGGCCAAAGAACTAAACAAACATTTCTCCAAATAAGACATACAGATGGCTAACAAACACATGAAAAGATGTTCAACAGCACTCATTATTCAGTTCCGTCACTCAGTCATGTCCGACTCTCTGCGACCCCATGAATCGCAGCATGGCAGGCATCCCTGTCCATCACCAATTGGTGGAGTTCACCCAAACTCATGTTTATGGAGTTGGTGATGCCATCCAGCCATCTCATCCTCTGTAGTCCCCTTCTCCTCCTGCCCTCAATCTTTCCCAGCATCAGAGTCTATTCCAATGAGTCAACTCTTCACATGAGGTGACCAAATATTGGAGTTTTGGCCTCAGCACCACTACTTCCAAAGAACTCCCAGGACTGGTCTCCTTTAGGATGGACTGTTTGTAACTCCTTGCAGTCCAAGGGACTCTCAAGAGTCTTCTCCAACACCACAGTTCAAAAGCATCAATTCTTCAGCTCTCAGCTTTCTTCACAGTCCCACTATCACATCCATACATGACCACTGGAAAACCATAGCCTTGACTAGACGGACCTTTGTTGGCAAAGTAAAATCTCTGCTTTTTAATATGCTATCTAGGCTGGTAAAACTTTCCTTCCAAGGAGTAAGCATCTTTTAATTTCATGCCTGCAGTCACCATCTGCAGTGATTTTGGAGCCCAGAAAAATAAAGTCTGACACTGTTTCCACTGTTTCCCCATCTATTTCCCATGAAGTGATGGGACCAGATGCCATGATCTTAGTTTTCTGAATGTTGAGCTTTAAGCCAACTTTTTCACTCTCCTCTTTCACTTTCATCAAGAGGCTTTTTAGTTCCTCTTCACTTTCTCCCATGAGGGTGATGTCATCTGTATATCTGAGATGATTGATATTTCTCCTGGCAATCTTGATTCCTGCTTGTGCTACTTCCAACCCAGCGTTTCTCATGATGTACTTTGCATATAACTTAAACAAACAAAAACGACAGAATGATTTCTGTTAGTTTTCAAGGCAAACCATTCAATATCACAGTAACCCAAGCCTATTCTCCAACCAGTAATGCTGAAGAAGCTAAAATTGAATGGTTCTATGAAGACCTACAAGACCTTCTAGAACTAACACCCCCAAAAGATGTCCTTTTCATTATAGGGTACTGGAATGCAAAAGTAGGAAGTCAAGAAACACCTGGAGTAACAGGCAAATTTGGCCTTGGAATACAGAATGAATCAGGGCAAAGTCTAATAGAGTTTTGCCAAGAGAATGCACTGGTCCTAGCTATCACCCTCTTCCAATAACACAAGAGAAGACTACACATGGACATCACCAGATGGCCAACACCGAAATCAGATTGATTATATTCTTTGCAGCCAAAGATGGTCAAACTCTATACAGTCAGCAAAAACAAGACCAAGAGCTGACTGTGGCTCAGATCATGAATACCTTATTGCCAAATTCAGAGTTAAATTGAAGAAAGTAGGGAAAACCACTAGACCATTCAGGTATGACCTAAATCAAATCCCTTATAATTATACAGTGGAAGTGAGAAATAGATTTAAGGGAATAGATCGGATAGAATACCTGATGAACTTTGGATGGAGGTTCGTGACATTGTATAAGAGACAGGGATCAAGACCATCCCATGGAAAAGAAATGCAAAAAAGCAAAATGGCTGTCTGAAGAGGCCTTACAAATAGCTGTGAAAAGAAAAGAAGTGAAAAGCAAAGGGGAAAAGGAAAGATATTTCCATTGAATGCAGAGTTCCAAAGAATAGCAAGGAGAGATAAGAAAGCCTTCCTCAGAGATCAATGCAAAGAAATAGAGGAAAACAACAGAATTGGAAAGACTAGAGATCTCTTCAAGAAAGTTAGAGATACCAAGGGAACATTTCACTCATTATTAGAGAAATGCAAATCAAAACCACAATGAGGTACCATCTCATGCCAGTCAGAATGGCTGCCATCACAAAGTCTACAAACAATAAATGCTTGAGAGGGTGTGGGGAAAAGGGAGCCCTCTTACACTATCTAACCACTATGTAGAACAGTGTGGAGATTCCTTAAAAAACTGAAAATAGAGTTGCCAATATTGCCAAAATTGAAAATATTGCCACATGCCAATAGATTGCCATATGACCGAGCAATCCCACGCTGGGCTGACACATTGAGGAAACCAGAATTGAAAGAGACACATGTACCCCAGTATTCATCACAGCACTGTGTACAATAGTTAGGGCATGGAAGCAACCTAGATGTCCATCAGCAGATGAATAGGTAAGAAAGTTTTGGTACATATATATAATGGAATATTACTCAGCTATTGAAAAGAACACATTTGAATCAGTTCTAATAAGGTGGATAAACTGGAGCCTATTATACAAAGTGAAGTAAGTCAGAAAGAAAAACACCAATCCAGTATATTAATGCATATATATGGAATTTAGAAAGATGGTAATGACAGCCCTATATGCGAGACAGAAAAAAGACACAGATATAAAGAACAGACTTTTGGACTCTGTGGGAGAAGGAAAGGGTGGGATAATTTGAGAGAATAGGATAGAAACATGTATATTACCATATGTGAAAGAGATCACCAATCCAAGCTCAATGGATTGGTGATCCAGGGCACTCAAAGCTGGGGGACAACCCAGAGGAATAGGATGGCGGGGGAGGTGGGAAGTGGGTTTGGGATGAGGACACATGTACACCCATGGTTGATTGATGTCAGTGTATTGCAAAAACCATCACAATATTGTAAAGTAATTAGCCTCCAATTAAAATCAATTGATTAATTTTTAAAAAAGAGTCCATTTAGGGTAGACACTATATGGAATGTCAAGTGTAGCAACATATCTATAGAGGTCATGAGAACATTTGTTTGAGGCAGAAATGAAAATAAGCTATTTAGTACCTGTGCAAAGTTCAAATAGCAAAAGATGAAGTAAGAGATTTCTCGAGAAAATAGATGCTGTTCACATTTTTGTTTAAACCAGTAAACAACTAGTAACTCCATAATGATTTCCACATTTGTCATTTATCTCTCTTTTCTAACCTAGATGCTGGCAACAGTCCTACACTGCTAAGGATAATGTGGTAGTATGTTCTGAAATATTGTCAATTTGTACCACAACAAAGATCTCACATACTAAAATGGTAAAGATATAGATCACCTAGAGCAAATTTCTCTTGATAACTCAAAATATTGTGAGTCCTGTCTTTTCCCTTTAACTTATGAAGTTGGATGATCTTAAATGTATGGTTTCAATTTCTGGATATATATTAATCATGAGATATTTTCTTTATTTTTAAATTTTTATATACAAACACTGTTAAAATATTTGCATTATGCATAATTTTCCTTACTAGAAAACCTAGTTTCTAGAAACATTTTTATGGTATTTTCTGGAGTTCTTCTGACTTTATTTCATAACTGCTACTATAGAATGGGTATATCTGAGACATTGGCATAAGTATCTATGTATATTATACACATATATTTGTATAATAATTATATATAAAATATATATGACATATTATATAATTTCCTATTGAAGTTATTGTTAAACCTAGTAAAGATAGTAATTTGCTTTTGTTATTAATACCTATTATTTTTAATCAATATATGTAATACTTGAGTAATACCAGGCAAGATCCCTACTGAAACATGTGTAAAGGAATATTTTCTAGGGAAAAAATTATCTCATTCTTTACTATATAATTTACCTGTTCTTATTAGCTACAGTGGATTAAGGCAATTAATCTTTCCTTAAAACAATCTTTCTCAATCACTTCAAACTATTTCTCTATTAAAATAAGGATTTTGCCTTTTGTATACTGTATATGGCCATCAATCTAAGAACTGTCTAATATTGTGCCAGCTGTTTAAATACAAAAGAGGCATTTAAAAATGTGAATAGCTTTAGTAAAAGTGATATTAAACACAGTCATTATATAATACATGTTCTGTTTCTGAGCATGAATGGTTTCTGGTACATGAGTAGAATGAATTCAAGTTTTATTGGTTGAAGTTTTGGTTTCCAGTTTTGTCTTACTTGTCCCATATCTCTCCACATTTTCCATTAGAGAAGATCTCATATAAATTTGAGATCCTGAACAAAATTGTCATTTTATTTATACAGGAAAGGAAGTATAACTTTGCTTTAATTATCTTAAATAGAAAAAAGTTTATTGATATGTCAGGTGGTTAATTCATATCCAAAATAATATTCTAGCATTGAAATTAAATTTTTAGTTAATGGCTAAAGAATACAGCATTTCTAGCCTAATTAAAAGAGATATGTACACATAAAAACTAAGATAAGTTCAAAATTGATAAGAATTATAGCAGATATTCTATCACACAGAAAGATACCTGAAGTTTCATCTATCGGCATAATTGGACTCTGACATATATGTTATCTTTCCTTTTTATTTAGAATTACTAAACTTTATCCAACAGTTTTATTACTCGTAATAAGATAACAACTTGTAAAAAACAACGGTTTTGTTACCTGTAATATTTTTAAATAAAAAAATCACAAAGTATGCACACTATTATGAAAAAATTAATCATAGTTTCTGATATGCTACCAAAAGTTTAACAAAAATGGTATTCAAATAATCAAATAGGCCATTTTACCATGTGTCACCTATATCCCCTTTTCACTCTTGACTACTAGTTGCTTATATATGCAAATGATATTCTAATTAAATTGTTATATTAGCTTATAATTTACAACTAATGAAAATGTACTGTCATATAAACTTGAAATGTATGTATCTATAACTGAACTGAACTGATTATATATATATATATATATATATATATATATATATGTATTCCCAGTTGGCTCAGTGGTAAAGAATCTGTCTGGAATTCAAGAAATGAGAGTTCAGTCCGTGGAATGAGAAGATCCCCTGGAGAAGGAAATGGCAACCCACTCCAATATCCTTGCCTGGGAAATCCCATGAACAGAAGAGCCTGATGGGCTACAGTCCATGGGGTCGCATAGAGGCAGACACAACTTAGCAACTAAACAGCAACAACATATGTGTGTGTTGTTGTTGTTGTTGTTGAGTCTCTCAGTCATGTCTGACATATCAATAAACATCAGCATCAGTCCTTCCAATGAATATTCAGGACTTATTTCCTTTGGGATTGACTGGTTTGATCTTGTTGCTGTCCAAGGAACTCTCAAGAGTCTTCTCCAGCACCACAGTTTGAAAACATCAATTCTTCAGTCTTCAGCCTTCTTTATGGTTCAACTCTCACGTCTGTACATGACTACTAGAAAAACCATAGTTTTGACTATATAGACTTTTGTCAGCAAAGCGATGTCTCTGCTTTTGAATACACTATATAGGTTTGTTACAGCTTCTCTGGCAGCTCAGCAGCTAAAGAATCTGCCTGCAATGCAGAAGACACCCATTTGATTCCTAGGTCTG
Source organism: Bos javanicus (assembly GCF_032452875.1). Lineage (NCBI taxonomy): Eukaryota > Metazoa > Chordata > Mammalia > Artiodactyla > Bovidae > Bos > Bos javanicus. Next base: position 71,977,720 of record NC_083870.1, on the reverse strand, counting down.
GGAGATCTGCTGGAGAAGGGATAGGCTACCCACTTTAGTATTCTGGCCTGGAGAATTTCATGGATGTTGGAGCCTTGAAGACTACAGTCCATGGGGTCTCAAAGAGTCAGGCATGACTGAGAGACTAGCAATATAGTAGTAGTGTGAGTGTGCAATGGGGCTTCAGGTGTTTTTTAATTAATTAAGTTAAATTTAATCAAACAATTAATTAATTACATATAAAATGCATGGGTGAAATACAAAGCTTAGCCAGCCTAATATTCTTTCACACATTTATAATACTTAAAATGAGATTATAAGAACATAAGCATATTAGCCAAACTCTAAAATTGTCCTATCCATAAAACGCTATGCTCTCTCTCATCTAATACTGTAGACATAAGCTTGTACAAATTAAACATCAAAGCTGTATACCAGTTTTTGATAATGAAATTGAATATCACAAAGAATTCATATGTCTCCAACTTAATACATATGAATATTTTAAAAGATATTACATACAAGTCACCAATCTATTTTAGTGTATTAAATAGCTCAATATTTTTTATAAAATTAATATCTGTCCTTCCAGTGAAAGTGCATTTAATATGTACTTGAAGCAATGTCTGTATTGTCAATTTTATTTTCTTTTCTTCAGAACAGAATAGGTTTTTAAGCAATTCTTTTTTCACAGCTTGCTTGGAATGGGGTGATGAAAGATGTTATCATTTTCATATATTTTTCATATACAAAGCCAGGAGTAATTGACTCTGTTTTGTGGAAGATGATGTATTCACCATCTTTATTTTGTTTTCACCATCGTCTGATAGTTTGTTTTATAAAAAGGCAAAGTGCAGCTGTCTCAAATATGAATTACAGTATAGAGGGTCATGGAGACTTCATCTTGGGTAAAAAATGCATTTAATAAAATTGAATAAGATTTCTTTAGCTTTCCATTTGTGTGTTGATGTCCACATAGATACCACATTTATAATTCTGGATGGTTATTCAATATTTTTTTCAAATGATAACTATGATTCTAACAGTGCAAAGGTGTGTATTGCTTACATTGAGAAGTGCATTGATTCTTTCAGAATGTCAAAGTTGATTTCATATGATTTTTCTTCCACTTTCTCCTTTTCCCCTTCTGTTTCCTTAGGGAGGATCAAATAGTCTCAAATTTGCCTATTCTGTTCACGTTTGCCAGAAAAATCAATTAAAATTCATTGGAAAACATAAAATAACTGAAATAAGAATGGAAATAGTGTTATTAATTATCTTCTTGGTTGGATAACCTTGTAAAAGTTAACTGACCACACTGAACAGTCATCTAAGCAAACGAAACATAATAATTTGTGTTAGATGCATTCTAATCTGTTTATTTATAGATCTATATTCATTTGTAGATCAAGTTATGTATGTAAGGATAACATGTAATATAATCTAGTATCCATGATACATGCTGTGCTGTGCTTAGTCTCTCAATTGTGTCTGACTCTTTTAGACTCCATGGGTCATAGCCTGCCAGACTCTTCTGTCCATGGAATTCTCCAGGCAAGAATACTGGTGTGGTTAGCCATTTCCTTCTCCAGGGGATCTTCCCGACCCAAGGATTGAACCTGTGTCTCCTGCATTGCATGTGCATTCTTTACTATCTGAGTAAAGCCCTAAATCTTTTCCTGTACCCTGGCAATTCTATTTTTATTCATTGTGCTTACTAGTTTTTCTCTAAGAATATGCTTGAAACTTAGGAAAATATTTACTTATATTTTTATTTGCATATTATGTGGCACAGATTCATCTTCAAATTGCATGGAAACTTTATGTAACTATATAAATACAATTAGATATATTTAACTAAATATTTTTATACACTGTAACATCAAATTTCAGGATTATATTTTAACCTATTTCTAGAATGAAGTAAGAAGAGTTAAGTAATTGTGGACTAACTAGGAAAGTGTATGAGGAAAAGAAATGTGAGTAAATGCAAACTTATAATTCCAAGTAAAGGCTTAGAAGCTCAGAGGCCTTAAAACAATGTTTTAATAAACAACTTTCATGATTTTTATAGAGCCTAAAGTTACTGAATGGGAAGAGATGAAAAGATGTTCTTTTGCTGTGATGTCAAGCCCAGTAAATGACAGATTAATCACAATTTACATCTTTAAAATGCCATAAATTATCAAGAGTATTTTCTATAAGAAATAAATAAAATGTACATTTTTGCTTTAGGACAGCATCAATAAAAATAAATGCTATTTTCCAGAAAGAACCTGTAAAATTAGGAGAATGAAACTGAAACAGTTCAAGGTGTCTTTACAACTTCAGAAGACCAACATTTTGAAATACAGTCAGTAGTTATAAAGGCCAAAGCACATTGACTGTATTTAAAGCTAAAAAATATAGAAAACACTAAACAGGTGTTTTCTTACTGAAACCTAAGTAGTGTATACACATAGCCAATGTAATTGCAGCCAAGAAAATGTGAGTTTAATGAAACATATGCAGAAAACTATATTGTACAATATGTTTTTTTAGACCATTTCATAACATTCTTTTGGTCACTCACCAAGAATTTCCAAAATTGGAGTATTGCCTTTGCATTTTCATAAAGAACAAAAATTTGCTTTAAATGTACATAATTTGTTTTTCTGGCTATAAATTTATATTGCTTCTGCAGAGTTAAACTCCTAAAAGTAACTTTTGGTTTACTAACAACAGTCTGAATTTGTGATACCATTATTGACACTAGTCTATGGTATGTGTAAACCAACAACAAAGATTAATCTCAAGTATTTTAAGATAAATATGAATCACATATTTCCTATAAGTCATGTATACTGATTGATAATCTCATTCAGCAAATTAATTTTGTCATTAGAATTCAGTGATACTTAGGTAAAAGAAGCAAATCAAGCCACTTTCAGATTTTTTGAAAGAAAGTGACAAAACTTTACTAAATTGGAGTTTTCTTTCTTATTGTGTTAATAGAGTATGAAGTTTTTCAAAAGTTTTCTTTTATCAAAACATAAATTACCAAATGTTGTAATTCAATGGTGCTGACATTGAAACAATTTACTATTGATTATATGGGTCCACAAAAACAAATATATAGGATTATTGTACTTGATATGTAATAATACAAATTCTTTCCATATACATCCTCCTAAATTTAAGAGGAGTAAACTGAGATTAACCCCCCCCAACAGAGAAAATGTTAAACCTATGATACCCTAATCATTTTAGGAAAAAATGGAGACTCACTGTTTTAATGCAATCATAAATATTAAATCACAATTTTTTAAGACAAAATCTAAAGTCTATCCAAAAGCCAAAATTGAGCCTGTAGTTACATACAAATTTCCTTCACTCAGCTGGAATTTATAAGCACTTGTCATGAGTCAACCTGCTTAAGTGGTTCATGGCCTGCAAAAGCTCTTGTAAGAATTTATGAAGCTAACAGCGCTGCTTTGGAGTACTGCAGAGTAGGATTCTTTTGGCTAGAAAATATAATAGCATTTAGTCACTAATTCATTACTCTAGTCCAAGAGTTATGAAAAAATATTTCTAGATTTTCTTCACTTAATTATCTCCTTAATTGAGATTTCATATTTAGGAAAGAAGAGTTCCTAAAAATGGTAGTGAATCAGGGGAACAATTCATTCTAAACATATGCTTTAGTCATAAAACATGATTTCTTTTCTTCCTTTTTCCTTTGCTTTCCTTTTTTCTCTCCCCTTTCTTCTTCCCGCTCTCCTTCCTTTCCTCTATTTGTGGTCCTCTCTACTATATATATATTTTTTTAATTATTCATTTTTACATTTATATTTTGACTATTATTATCAAGGTGAATGAATGACCTTTTTCAGGAGGATCTACCTCATTCCAAATCTCAATCCTGTGATGCTCAAGATAGACCTAAAAATCTATTTCTCTTTGAGTTGTTTCTGATCTTACATTTAAGTTTTAATTTTCTTTCAAGCAAAATGTGTGTGCCCTAACGTGTGTTAGGAAACTTCATATTATCTATGTTTTTAAATATTCACAAAAATTCTATTTGATAATTTATACACACCTTTGTTTCTATAAGGGATGTAAGGCTGAAAGATTTTTGATATCTTCCATAAAATTTAAAGGATATAATTTCAATAAATTCTGGCTTCTTTGCTTTGCCAAACCATATAGATTTCACTGTAATTACTATATCACACATATTTAAAAAATAAATATCTTTTATTTCATAATAGCTATAAACATTGAGAGCTTGCTAAGTGAAGTAGGGTCTACTAAATCCTTTTATATATTAGTACTTGGAGAACAGTCTACACAAACTAGTCTATCTTTATTCTTATATGTTCTTATATACTTCTTAAATATCAATACTTATATACTTATATATCATAATAACATATAATTATTATATATTATATATATAAACATATATTTATATATGCTTATAAAATGCATAACACTCCTGTGAGGTGTCAGTTTTTAACAACTATTTAAAAGTTAGCAGCCTCAGGCATAAAAGGGGATAAATTATTTGTTAAATTCCTAAGAAGCAGAAAGGAACTAAAGACTATATTAGGTGGTATATACTTAACCTCCATTCAGTTTTACTCATTTGCAACCACCTTGCTTAGTGCTTGGCATATTGCAGGTACTCATATTAGACCCATTATTCCTCACAGAGTCAAATGTTGCCTAACATACAGTAGGGGCCCCAAAGTGGTTTAAGTTGAATGCCTGCTTCATTCTAGGATCTTGTTCTAAAATATTCTGCAGAAAGTACATTGAAATAATTTCTAGGTTGTGATGAGGAAAAATTCTTTCTCAAGCAGGAATATTTTAAATTTATTTCTAAAAGGAGAAGGCATAATATTCATTTTATCAGAACTTGGATAATTACCTGACAAAAATGACAGTGATTTTTCACTCCCATAAAATGTTTTTTTGTTTGTTTGTTTTAAAGGATCTGAAGGAAGTTATAGTTGTGCTAAAAAAGAAAAAAAAATCCAGAAATTACAGTACCCATATTGTTATTTTATCTGCAGAAGCACAGTTGGAAACATACCTCATTCCTTTCATACAATTGTCTTTGAGTAAATTTTTTTTGTATATTATATTTCTTAAGCATTCAAATGCTATTAAATATAATTTTATATCATTTTAATAATGGAGCAATTACATACATAGTCTCTTTTGATCTGACATGACTTAGAAACTATTCCTTCTGATCATTTATCTGGAAAGGGTGGGGCCTGGTAATTTGGATAGATAATGCTCCTCTTTTCTCCATTTTTTTCCCTTCTTTATCCTTTCTCACAAATATTCTGATTTCATATTAGTGTCTCTCAACCTGCTACAGGGAAATTAAAAAGAAGCTTATGTTATTACCTAAAATTTTGTATTGGTAGTTGTCATTCATAAGGTTCAATCATCTTTATCAGAATAAGCTAAAAGTTATAAGATTTTTTAGATAATAATAGTAATAAACCATTATGTCAAAAAGTTAACATTGCTAGATTCAAAAAAGAATGAGCTAGGCTTTTTCCCGCAGTTCTATCATCCAATATTTTACTTCATTGGCTCCCAATCTGAATACCTTGTGCCTTCACCTATGAAGGAATGCAGTGATTGTATGAAGATCTCTACTGTGGGCAGTATTGGAGATAACAGATAATACAGTCTGTTCCAGGTACCTTGCATAACCAGTTTCTTCTCCCTGAATTTCCCTGTGGCAGTTGTCATTTTCCTGGAAATTTGTGATTCTCTAGGATTCAAAAAGATTGATCCTTCCAGGTTAATATATACCAATGCAAATAGTTAGAAATTTAATTAATGTTTTGTATAGAAATAATGTGATAACCTGTGGTGACAGTGTAGTACTGCATTTAAGAGTTCTTACCTAACTGTTAGCTTCCCATTGTTCTCCTCTAACATGAACAGGGCCTCGTTATCCTGGAAATTCAAGAAATAAAAAAGCTCAGATTTTATTCCCAATATCCTACAGGCTCTAAGACTTTAGTAGAGCAAGTTAACCTCTCTTATATTCAAGTTCTTTGTAATATTAAGGAGTTGAGCTATACATGATTCCAAAATGCTATTCATAGGAGAGCTTATTCAAACAAACAAACAAACACTAAAGATTATTACTCCAAGCCTACTGAGTTGTACTCCTAGAAATAAAGTCCATGTATGATTACCCACCAGGCTCCTCCATCCATGTGATTATCCTGGCAAGAATACTGGGGTGGGTTGTCATTTCCTCCTCCAGGAATCTTCCCAACACAAATATCAAAACTGCATCTCCTGCATTAGCAGGTGGATTCTTTACCTCTTGAGCCACTTGGGAAATACAGAATTAAAGTCCAAGAACACATATCATAACATTAACATGTCAAATTCTAATGAGCAGCCAGATTTCAGAAACACTATTTATCTGGTGACTTACTATTTCCCTTTCATATTTGCTATTTAGAGATTCTCTTCTAATGCTATTCATTGTAAATATCAAATAGGTTGATTAAGATCATAGCTTGAGGCAGATTAACAACTGAGAATCCCTACATCCTACCACATAGATATCACATATACAACCCTCTGGGTAGAATAGGCTCTGTTCTCCAGAAATTTGTGCCCTACGGACTATTTCCATGCCAGAAAATTGATATATGGAGTGATAAAATGAATATAAACTTTTGGACCAGTACAGTAATGGATCTGAATTCTAGTTTTGAAGATATCTTAAGATCAGATAACAATAATCTTCTCTTGACTGGTTCTCAGATAGACAAGATCTAGCCTTTTAAATCCAGTGTCTGATTCTTCCTACAGTACAAGCAATTAGATACTGATCATTAGATACACACAGTGACATTGAGGGTCTCAACACACATGTTCTATTAGGTTGTATAAATGTAATCGTGGTTCTAGACAATGAATTTTAAGTCAGTTTAACTAGACTCAAACACATCATTATCGATAAAAATATGAGTCATTATAATAAACATTTTTGCCAATGAGAAATGCTCGTTTATTACTATAGTATAAAAATCTGTGCTTCAGGATTTGATGAACTCTTGGAAAGCATTTTCTGCCTCCTATTGGTTGTGTGTGTGTGTGTGTGTTAGTTGCTCAACCGTGTCCTACTCTTTGCTACCCCATGGACTGTAGCTGCCAGGTTCCTCTGTTCATAGGATTTTTCAGGCAAGAATACTGGAGTGGGTTGCCATTCCCTTCTCCACGAGATCTTTCTGACCCAGGGATTGAACTCAGGTCTCTTGCTTTGCAGGTATATTCTTTACTGTCTGAGCCACCAGGGAAGCCCTCTCCTGCTGGTTATGGAAGAATTTTCCCTGCAAAAAGTTGTCAGTTGGTAAGAGGTCAGGTGAATAAAGTGAATGAGGCAAAACTTTGTAGCCCGATTTGTTCAACTTTTGAAGCATTGGTTGTGTGATGTGTGGTGTGCGTTGTCATGAAGAAGAATCAGGCTCTTTCTGTTGACCAATGTCAGCTGCAGGCATTGCAGTTTTCAGTGAATCTCATTGCTTTACTGAGCATACTTTTCATATGTAATGGTTTTGTCAGGATTCAGACAGCTGTAGTAGGTCAGACAGGTGGCAGACCACCAAACAGTGACCATGACCTTTTTTTTGGTTCAACTTTGGCTTTTGGAATGCTTTGGAACTTCTTCTCGGTCTAACAACTGAGCTGGTTGTCACATAAAATCCACTTTTTGTTGCACATCACAATCCAATTGAGAAATGGTTTGCTGTCGTGTAGAATAAGAGAAAATGGCACTTCAAAAAACATTTTTTTTGAGGGGGGGTTAGCTCATAAGGCATCCACTTATTGAGCTTTTTTACTTTTCCAGTTTGCTTCAAAAATGCTGAATGATCATAGAAAGGTCAATGTTGAGTTCTTTGGCCACTTCTTGTGTAGCTGTAAGAGGATCAGCTTCTACGATGGCTCTCAATTGGTCATTGTCAACTTCCAATGGCTAGTCACTATGCTCCTCAACTTCAAGGCTCTTGTCTCCTTTGCAAATTTTTTTAAACCACTTTTAAAACTCCACTGGACATTCCTTAGCAATTCGTTGGCCAATGTTGTGAGTTGTCTCTGATGCTTTATGGCCCATTTTAAACTCAAGAAAATTTGCTTTTTGTCTGACATCATTTCCATAGTTGAAAATAAATATAAAATAAACAGCAAGTAATGTCATTAGCAAAAAATAAATAAAGTGATAAATGAGCATTAAAATGTGTATAACATAACTACATTTATTTAAGATTGTATTTCAATATCAAATGGCAAATTTCAACAGTGCAAAACCGCAATTACTTTTGCACCAACCTAAATTATATTAGCCGAATGTCAGGTCAAATATAAAGATTCCAGCTAAATTTGAATTTCATATCAACAACTTATAGTTTTTAGCCTAAATATGTTACAAAACTGCATTTATTTGGGTAGCCCATGCAGTATGGGAGACATAGTTAATTTAAAAATGATCAATTATTGAAAATTCAAATTTAACTGTCTTTATTTTCATTTGTTAAATCTGGCAGTCCTGAACACTAACCTCCTCCTCCCTTTTAAAGGAGGCCTACAGAGTTTCCAGATAGAGATGAAAATTTTCAAATGGATTGTTGTTCAGTCCCTAAGTCATGTCCAACTCTTTGCAACCCATGAACTGCATCAAGCCAGGCCTCCCTGTCCCTCATAATCTCCTGGAGTTTGCCTAAGTTCATGTCCATTGAGTTGTTGATGCTCTCCAACCGTCTCACCCTCTAGCACCCTCTTCTTTTGCCTTCAGTCTTTCCCAGCATCACCTGGGGAGCCCTTCAAAGGGGTTGTGTGTGTTAGTCATTCAGACATGTTGGACTCTTTGTGGCCCCATGGACTATAGCCCTTCCATGGAATTCTCCAGGCAAGAATACTGTGAAGTGGGTTGTCATTTGCTCCTTCAGGGGATGCTCCCAACCCAGGGATTGAACCCTGGTTTTCTGAACTGCAGGCAGATTCTTTACCATCTGAGTCACCAGGGAAGTTTCAAAGGGATTAGGAGCTCTAATATTATTTTTTAATGTGTTTAAAATATAAAACCTCAACGGGATTAAGGATGTCTAATATTTTAAACATATTTTTTAAGTGGTATTATCTAGACTGTAAACCCATGAGAAAAAAGACTGAACCATTACATATATTATTTATTTAAATGGTCAAAACTTTAAACAAATGCTGTTTCTCTTGTGAATTCATGATTCTGTGTACATGTATGTTTGTATACATATAATCATAATGTACTCACTTTAACTTTCTGAAAACAGCAATGTCCACATGGGCTAAGAACATATTAATTGTTCAGACCTAAAAGAATTTTCAAATTACAGCTACATCAAATCAGAGAGGATATTAAAAACATCTATATTTTGAGATTTTAAAATAATAATTCGCAGTTTGCAATATGGAGAACTATATATAAATTCTATTTCAACAACTGCTTGCAACTTCAACTTTTAAAGCCTTTTTTTACATCTTTTTCCATGGAAAAGAATTGTCTATTGATAGTATAATTGCCTTTAGACTGGATAGGAAGAAACTTAGAATGAAACAGATGGTTGTCTGCAAAGTAATGCCTACAAAGTACAATTGAAAATCAGTATTCAGAAATGAAAGCTTGGAACTTTTTCTTGACATAATTATCAAAAGAAATCTGGCATACAAATTTAGAAAATAAAATTTTCAGTATTTACTTTTTATAAATATTAAATAAACAAATCTAAATTTGTTGATACATAATAACATTTTTATGTAAACTGTTACAAATTATAGTTTCTTTAATGATATATGTGCTATGTCAAACCTAGATTTTAACTTCACCTTTCAACTGTATTCCTCCAATATCTTCACCAGAATAATGGAAACAACAAAATAATCTTTCTGCCACATGAATTATGTTCTATAATTAATCAAATGATAAAAATTACTCAAATTGTCTATTATGTTATTTATATATTTTATCCGTTATATTGTTTGTGAATACCTCAAAAAAGGTAACTAGAATATATATTACAAAATGAGTTTTACTTTGATCTCAAGATAAATTTTTTTATTGAAATCTGAGCAAAAATGTATAATGAATGTCTTAATTTCCTTTATTTTTACCAAGTATTTGAAGACCTGGATTTTATTACTATGTAAGAAGATAGTTCATATTCTTCAGGGAATCTGGAAATGGAGAAACAACATATTTTTCAAAAAGGTAAAAATTTTCACTAATCAGCTTAAATATCAATGCTTAATCACCTAAAACTAAGTGAGGATTAGAATGAAAACCTTGAACAAGGAATTTTACAAAGGATTTCATTTTAAAATTAATTGTCTTATTAGGATTTTGGTGATAGATTAGTAAGCTCAATCAGTTGAGATGTTAAAAATAGCATTTAATAGTTTTTATTTAATGAATATTGATTCAGTTTGTCTAATGGAAAATTGTTTTTCCTCAAGATGTTCAAGAAAACTAGCTTCTGGAATTTTAATATTTTAAACTGATGAATCAAAATCATCAGATTTTAATTTACTATTTTTTAAAAATTACATCCTTAAAAATATCTGTACTAATTGTTCAGAGTTCTGTCATCATGGCTAGTATTTACTGAGCTGATTTTTTCCTAAATATCTTTTTTTTTTTTCTTTCAAACACTCCCATAGCACATCATCATGGGTGTAACATAATGATGGCAACACCAGTATATATCAGTTCAGTTCAGTCGCTCAGTCATGTCTGGCTCTTTGGGACTCCATGAATTGCCCCACACCAGGCCTCCCTGTCCATCACCACCTCCCAGAGTTCATTCAAACTCAAGTCCATCTAGTCAGTGATGCCATCCAGCCATCTCATCCTCTGTCGTCCCCTTCTCCTCCTGCCCCCAATCCCTCCCAGCATCAGAGTCTTTTCCAGTGAGTCAGCTCTTTGCATGAGGTGGCCAAAGTACTGGAGTTTCAACTTTAGCATCACTCCTTCCAAAGATATCCCAGGGCTTATCTCCTTCAGAATGGACTGGTTGGATCTCCTTGCAGTCCAAGGGACTCTCAAGAGTCTTCTTCAACACCACAGTTCAAAAGCATCAATACTTTGGTGCTCAGCTTTCTTCACAGTCCAACTCTCACATCCAAACATGACCACTGGAAAAACCATAGGCTTGACTAGATGAACCTTTGTTGGCAAAGTAATGTCTCTGCTTTTGAATATGCTATCTAGGTTGGTCATGACTTGCCTTCTAAGGAGTAAGTGTCTTTTAATATCATGGCTGCAGTCACCATTTGCCGTGATTTTGGACCCCCAAAAATAAAGTCTGACACTGTTTCCACTGTTTCCCCATCTATTTCCCATGAAGTGATGGGACCAGATGCCATCATCGTTTTCTGAATGTTGAGCTTTAAGCCAACTTTTTTACTCTCCTCTTTCACTTTCATCAAGAGGCTTTTTAGTTTCTCTTCACTTTCTGCCATAAGGGTGGTGTCATCTGCATATCTGAGGTTACTGATATTTCTCCCTGCAATCTTGATTCCAGCTTGTGCTTCTTCCAGTCCAGCGTTTCTCATGATGTACTCTGCATATAAGTTAAAGAGCAGGGTGACAATATACAGCCTTCACATACTCATTTTCCTATTTGGAACCAGTCTGTTGTTTCATGTCCAGTTCTAACTGTTGCTTCCTGACCTGCATATAGGTTTCTCAAGAGGCAGGTCAGGGGTCTTTTCCCATCTCTTTCAGAATTGTCCACGGTTTATTGTGATCCACACAGTCAAAGGCTTTGGCATAGTCAATAAAGCAGAAATAGATGTTTTTCTGGAACTCTTTTGATTTTTCAATGATCCAGCAGATGTTGGCAATTTGATCTCTGGTTCCTCTGCCTTTTCTAAAACCAGCTTGAACATCAGGAAGTTCACGGTTCACGTATTGCTGAAGCCTGGCTTGGAGAATTTTGTTCATGAGAACCCCATGAACAGTATGAAAAGGCAAAATGATAGGATACTGAAAGAGGAACTCCCCAGGTCGGCAGGTGCCCAATATGCTACTGGAGATCAGTGGAGAAATAACTCCAGAAAGAACGAAGGGAACAATACCCAGTTGTGTATGTGACTGGTGATAGAAGCAAGGTCTGATGCTGTAAAGAGCAATATTGCATAGGAACCTGGAATGTTGGGTCCATGAATCAAGGCAAATTGAAAGTGGTCAAACAGGAGATAGCAAGAGTGAACATCGACATTCTAGGAATCAGCGAACTAAAGTGGACTGGAATGGGTGAATTTAACTCAGATGACCATTATATCTACTACTGTGGACAGGAATCCCTTAGAAGAAATGGAGTAGCCATCATGGTCAACAAAAGAGTCTGAAATGCAGTACTTAGATGCAATCTCAAAAATGACAGAATGATCTCTGTTCGTTTCCAAGGCACACCATTCAATATCACAGTAATCCAAGTCTACGCCCCAACCAGTAAGGCTGAAGAAGCTGAAATTGAATGGTTCTATGAAGCCCTTCAAGACTTTTTAGAACTAACACCCAAAAAAGATGTCCTTTTCATTATAGGGGACTGGAATGCAAAAGTAGGAAGTCAAGAAACACCTGGAGTAACAGGCAAATTTGGCCTTGGAATACGGAATGAAGCAGGGCAAAGGCTAATAGAGTTTTGCCAAGAGAACGCACTGGTCATAGCAAACACCCTCTTCCAACAACACAAGAGAAGACTCTACACATGGACATCACCAGATGGCCAACACTGAAATCAGATTGATTATATTCTTTGCAGCCAAAAATGGTCAAGCTCTATACAGTCAGCAAAAACAAGACCGGGAGCTGACTGTGGCTCAGATCATGAACTCCTTATTGCTAAATTCAGAGTTAAATTGAAGAAAGTAGGGAAAACCACTGGACCATTCAGGTATGACCTAAATCAAACCCCGTATGATTATACAGTGGAAGTGAGAAATAGATTTAAGGGACTAGATCTCATAGATAGAATGCCTGATGAACTGGACGGAGGTTTATGACATTGTACAGGAGACAGGGATCAAGACCTTCCCCATGGGAAAGAAATGCAAAATAGCAAAATGGCTGTCTGGGGAGGCCTTACAAATAGTTGTGAAAAGAAGAGAAGCGAAAAGCAAAGGAGAAAAGAAAAGATATAAGCAAAAAGGAAAGATATAAGCTCCTCGTGGGGACGAGGAGCAACCCCACGTCCAAGGAGAGGTGGCTGGAGGGCCGAGAGGAGCCATTCCATGTTCAAGCTCAGGAGGCGCAGCAGTGAGGAGATACCCATCGTCCAAGGTAAGGAGCAGTGGCTGCGCTTTGCTGGAACAGCCATGAGGAGATAACCCACCCAAGGTAAGAGAAACCCAAGTAAGATGGTAAGGGTTGCTAGAGGGCATCAGAGGGCAGACACACTGAAACCATAATCACAGAAAACTAGTCAATCTAATCACACGGACCACAGCCTGGTCTAATTCAATGAAACTAAGCTATGCCATAAATTAGAAAATTAAAAAGATGCAAAAAACAATGATATAATTTTCCAGCACAGAAAATTAGTAAAGGAAATAAGTTAAATCTAAGTAAACAGAAGAAAATAAATTATAAGTTTTAGAACAGATCAAGGAAATTGAAAAGAACATATAAGAAAAACAATGAAACTTAATGCTGATTCTTCGAAAAAAAATCATTAAAATCAATGTGTGTAACCAAGCTAACTAAGAAAAACAAATTACTAATGTTATAAATGGAAGATGGACATCACTTTGGATCCCATGGAAATCACAAGGTTGTGAAAGGAATACAAATGATCCTTGAACAATGTGGGAATTGCTGCTTTGAACTCCAAGCAGTCAAAAACCAAAAAATTGTTACAGCTGGCCTTTCTTATATTCAGTTCTACAAGTACAGATTGTGTAGTACTGCAATACATATTTATTTATTCAAAAAAGAAAAACACATGTATAAGTGAACCTACACAGTTTAAATCAATGCTGCTCGAGGGTCAACTGTATATGAACAATTGTATGCCTACAATCTGAAAACCTATTTAGATAAAACAGACCAATTCCTTGAAATAAAAGTTTGTCAAAATTCACTGAGAGATAGACCATTAGATTAGGTCTGTATCTATTAAATAAATTGAATCAATAACTAATAACCTTCAAACAGAAAGTATCAAGAGTAAATTCACTGGTGAATTCCATGAAACAATAAGGAGAAAAAAAAATTAAAGCAATTCTCTACCATCTCTTTCATTGGATAGAAGCAGAAGGAATATTTCTCTACTCGTTCAATGAGAACAGCATTAACCTAATCCCAATTAAAGAAAAACTAAATAAATGGAGGGAAATTCATCTTTGTTGAATTCAGTTCAGCCACTCAGTCATGTCTGACTCTTTGAGACCCCATGGGCCACAGCACACCAGGCTTCCCTGACCATCACCAGCTCCCGAAGCTTGCTCAAACTCATGCCCATCAAGTTGGTTATTCCATCCAACCATCTCATCCCCTTCTCCTCCTGCCTTCAATCTTTCCCAGCATCAGGGTCTTTTCCAATGAGTCATTTCTTCACATCATGTGGTCAAAGCATTGAAGTTTCAGCTTCAGCATCAGTTCTTCCAATGACTATTCAGGACTGATTTCCTTTACAATTGACTGCATGGATCTTCTTGCAGGAGAAGTTGGCTAAAAGCTCAACATTTAGAAAACTAAGATCATGGCATATGGTCCCATCACTTCTTGGCAAATAGATGGAGAAACAGTGGAAACAGTGTCCAACATTATTTTTGGGGGCTCCAGAATCACTGCAGATGGTGATTGCAGCCATGAAATTAAAAGATGCTTACTCCTTGGAATGAAAGTTATGACCAATACAGATAGCATATTCAAAAGCAGAGACATTACTTTGCCAAAAATGTTCCGTCTAGTCAAGGCTATGGTTTTTCCAGTGGTCATGAATGGATGTGAGAGTTGGACTGTGAAGAAAGCTGAGTGTTGAAGAATTGATGCTTTTGAACTGTGGTGTTGGAGAAGACTCTTGAGAGTCCCTTGGACTGCAAGGAGATCCAAGCAGTCCATCCTAGAGGAGATCAGTCCTGGGTGTTTATTGGAAGGACTGACACTGATGCTGGGAGGGATTGGGGACAGGAGGAGAAGGGGATGACAGAAGATGCGATGGCTGGATGGCATCACCCACTCCATGGACATGAGTTTGAGTGAACTCCGGGAGTTGGTGATGGACAGGGAGGCCTGGCGTGCTGCGATTCATGGGGTTGCAGGGAGTCAGACACAACTGAGCGACTGAACTGACCTGAATTGATTAAGAATAAAACATCAGTGAATTTGGTGTACACAGTTTTATAGATGTATGTTGTTATTTCTCTTGGAGTGCAATTGCTGGGCCAGAACGATTGTTTCGTTCAGTCGCTCAGTCATGTTTGACTCTTTGCGACCACATGGACTGCAGCACGCCAGGCTTCTGTGTCTATCACCACCTTCTGGAGCTTACTTAAACTCTCATGTCCATCAAGTCGGTGATGCCATCCAACCATCTTATCCTCTGTCATCCCCTTCTCCTACTGCCTTCAATCTTTCCCAGAATCAGGGTCTTTTCCAATGTTTACATAAGAAAAGTACAAAACATTTTCTCAAATTTCTTGTAAAATGTTTACGAGGTATGAGGTATCCAGTTACTATCAGTCAGTTCAGTTCAGTTGCTCAGTTGTGTCTGACTCTTTGTGACCCCATGAATCACAGCACGCCAGGCCTCCCTGTCCATCACCAACTCCCGCAGTTCACTCAAACTCATGTCCATGGAATCGGTGATGCATTCAGCCATCTTATCCTCTGTTGTCCCCTTGTCTTCCTGCCCCCAATCCCTCCCAGCATTAGAGTCTTTTCCAATGAGTCAACTCTTCACATCAGGTGGTCAAAGTATTGAAGTTTCAGCTTCAGCACCAGTCCTTCCAATGAACACCCAGGACTGATCTCCTTTAGGATGGACTGCTTGGATCTCCTTGCAGTCCAAGGGACTCTCAAGAGTCTTCACCAACACCACAGTTCAAAAGCATCAATACTTTGGCGCTCAGCTTTCTTCACAGTCCAACTCTCACATCCATACATGACCACAGGAAAAACCATAGCCTTAACTAGATGGACCTTTGTTGGCAAAGTAATATCTCTGCTTTTCAATATGCTATCTAGGTTGGTCATAACTTTCCTTCCAAGGAGTAAGCGTCTTTTAATTTCATGGTTGCAATCACCATCTGCAGTGGTTTTGGAGCCCCAAAAATAAAGTCTGACACTGTTTCCCCATCTATTTCCCATGAACTATACACTTTACTAAAACTTAGTATTACTGTCAGTGTTTTTTTTTTTTTTTTTTACTTTCACTTTTCTATTCATGAGCACTCTGAACTCATGACCTAATCACTTCCCTAAGCCTCCACCCCCAAATACTATCACATTCTGGATAAGTTTTAACATACGGATTAGGGAGGTACAAAATTCAGTGTATACACATGTAAACATTTATATAGTCATCAATGATGACTAAAAAATCATGATTAAGTACATTTTGTTCACTCTAAAATATTTCTTGAGCCTCTTTGGAGTCAATTTGATTTCCCCACTTCTAGCACATGAAAACCACACTGCTCATTTTCAGTATAGTTTTTCATCCTCCAGAGAGTAAATGGAACATTAAATTACATAGTCTATAGAGAATCTTCTGAGAATTATCCATGTTGTTGTACATATCTGTAGTTTATTATTTTTATTACTAAGTAGTATTTCATTGTGTGAATATATCAGAGTGTCTGTTCATTAGTTAGCTGATGTACACTAGTTTTTAACTATTGTGAATAGAGTAGATTTGAGCATTTATGGTTTTGTGAGAACATATACTGTCATTATTCTGAGGGAAGTGTATAGAAATATCATTGTTTGGTTTTATAGCAAGTATTTGCTTAACCTTATGTTTTTAAAAAGGGACACAGTGTTATCTCAAATGGTTAATTCTCCAAATTGTTGATTGTATCATTGTTGATGTTAATTTCATCCATAACTCAGGAACTTCCCAAAGGTATCATACTGTGGTTTTACTTATAATATAGTTGAGTATCTTTAAATGAATCAGTAACTCATGTATAATTTTTTGCCAATTTTATATTTTGTTGCTTCTCTACATCATTTTTTTAAATTTTTTATTGGATAATTGTTTTTCAATATTGTTCTGGTTTCTGCCATGCATCAACATGAATCAGCCACAGATATACATATTCCCCTTCACTCTTGAACCTCCCTCCCATGTCCCACCCCATCACACCTCTGCAGATTGTTACACAGTGTTGAGTTGAGCTCCCTTTGTCACACAGCAAATTCTCACTGGCTATCTATTTTACATATGGTAATGTATATGTTTCCATGCTACTCTCAATTCATCCCACTCTCCACTTCCTCCACTGTGTCCATAAATCTGTTCTCTATATCTGCGGTCTCCATTGCTGCCCTGCAAATAAATTCATAAATAACATCTTTCTAGATTCCATACCCATATTATATGCAATATTTGTTTTTCTCTTTCTGACTTACTTCATTCTGTACAATAGGTTCAAGGTTTATCCACCTCATTAGGACTGAGTCAAAAACATTCTTTTTTATAGCTAAGCAACATTCCATTGTACATATGTACCTCAATTTCTATATCCATTCATCATCTGTGGACATCTAGGCTGCTTCCACATCCTAGCTATTGTAAAATGTGCTACAATGGATTTTAATGTTTTACTTTATTTTGGTAAGAATGCCTAACATGAGATCTAACCTCTTAAAGAATTTTTTTAATTAATTTATTTATCTTAATTGGAGGTTAATTACTTTACAATATTGTAGTTGGTTTTGCCATACATTGACATGAATCAGCCATGGGTGTACATGTGTTCCCTATCCTGTACCTGCCTCCCACTTCCCTTCCCATCCTATCCCTCAGGGTATCCCAGTGCACCAGTCCTGAGCACCCTGTCTCATGCATTGAACCTGGACTGGTGATTATTTTTACATATTATAATATACATACTTCAATGCTATTCTCTCAAATCATCCCACCCTTGCCTTCTCCCACAGAATCTGAAAGTCTGTTCTTTACATCTGTGTCTCTTTTGCTGTCTCACATAGAGGGTCATCGTTACCATCTTTCTAAATTCCATATATATGTGTTAATATATTGTATTCATGTTTTTCTTTCTGACTTACTTCACTCTGTATAATAGGCTCCACTTTCATCCACCTCATTAGAACTGCTACAAATGCATTCTTTTTAATAGCTGAGTAATATTCCATTGTGTATATGTACCACAGTTTTCTTATACATTTGTCTGCCAATGTATATCTAGGCTGCTTCCATGTCCTGGCTATTGTAAATAGTGCTACAATGAACACTGCTGTACATGTCTTTTTCAATTATGATTTCTTTGGTGTGTATGCCCAGCAGTGGGGTTGCTGGGTTGTATGGCAGTTCTATTTCCAGTTTTTTAAGGAATCTCCACACTGTTCTCCATAGTGGCTGTACTAGTTTGCATTCCCACCAAGAATTTTATACTAAAAAATAAAAATACATGTTTATAGCAGACTATTCCAGTTTTAAAATGATCAGATTAGTGGTAGAAATGAACAATATAAAAATAAATCTGACAGAAGCACTAAGATGTTTGATTATACTTCTAAGCAATACACATGAAACTGCAATTAAATATTTTAAGAGATCACATACCCATTTACAGATCTATGAGAAACTCTTGTAAACTGAGGAACAGCCTCCAGGAATACTCCTACTCGTGTAGGAAGATATTTGTATGGGGATACTGGACCTAGACTGGCCTGTTACAGAAGACTGGAAAAAACCTAAGTTTCCCCCAACAAGGAATGGGATGAATAAAGTTCAATTTTAATAAAATATTGTGTGGACACTAGAAGGACCGAATCCAGTCTAGGAAGGGAACACTAAACACTCCGCAAGCCACTCTGAGTAAGTAGATGACCTTCTTGCATAAACTCCTTTGCTACACATTGTTTTCTCTCTGCCCCCAGGGAGGGGAACACTGGCAGGAACACTGGCAAGAATGCAGAGTTTTCATTCAACACTCTTACACTCTGAAGTTTTTACTGTGTGTCTGAAGACATTTTTGCTCAGTCTTAAGCTGTGGACTTCAGAGCCCCAGCCCTCCCTTCAGGGAACTTGGTTTCTGATGGGGTGAAAAGATGGACTCTGTGACAAGGGCTGGGCGGGAGGCTCAGGGTGGGAGATTGGGGAAGAATGGGGAGGCTGAGGAATCAAATCAGACTTGCTGAGAGGGATCACGGTAATGAGGGCAAGTAGGTCACAAGGACCAGCCTGTGAGAGACAAGAAGACACCATCCTAGGTCAGGGATCTCGAGACAGAGCTCCTGGCAGGCCATCCCTGAGTGCCCAGGGAGACTCCAGGCGCTTCCAGCTCCACAGAAGGTAGTGACACACGCCCGCTGGTGTCTTGTAGTGAACATAGGAATAGAAATATCTTTTAGTGCCTGAGGTCAGTTCTTTTGGATGGGACATTGTGTTAGACAGAGATTTCTTAAAGAGAACACAAAAAAGCCATGATTTACAAGAAAAAATTCAGATTTATGAATATTAAAAGTTTATGATCTCTGAAAAACCGTGTTAAGAATATTAAGCAAATTTGGGTAAAATATTTGCGAAACATATAGCAAAAGATCTTTTATCAGATTAAATATAGAAGTTTTACAACTTGATATTAAAAAGTTGTAAGAAATGGCAACCCACTCCAGTATTCTTGCCTGGAAAATTCCATGTACAGAGGAGCCTGCAAGCTACAGTCTATAGGGTCGCAAAGAGTCAGACATGACTGAAGCAACTAAGCATGCATGTATGACAGAACTGCACATAAAAGAATTTCTTAGGTATTTAAAAATCAATTCCTTATCAGATATTTGGTTTGCAAGTCTTTTCCCCAGTCCATAGGTTGATCTCATTCTTCTATTTCCTTTTATATACAGAAGTGTTTTAATTTGATTTTACCTCACTATTGTATGTCTTCAGTACTTATTGATAAGTTTTTGTCTATGTTTTCTGTCAATTAGAAAGAAAAATATTGGTGTCTGCAAATGTAACTGTGGATGAGTATATTTCCCCTTTTAATTCAACGCATTTGTATTATGGATTTTGATGATTTATTATTAGGTACATACACATTTCAAATTGTAATATATTCTTGATGAATTTATCCTTAATCACTATGTAACATCCCTTTTTTTCATTGCTAATTTTCCTTGTTCTGAAGTCTGATTTGTCAACATGTAAAGAGTCAGTAAGTCTTTCCTCTGATTGCTTTTTTTATGAATTATTTTTCCATTTTAAAATTTTAATTCATTGATTATTTGTAAGTTTCCTGTAGATAGAAGATTTTAAGGTCTCATCATTATATCAAATTAGACAGACTGCCTAGTAAGAAAAGTGTCTAGACTATTTTTATACTAACTTACATGGTGAAGTTTAAGGCTACATCTTGTAATTTGTTTATATTTAATTCATCTATTTTTGGAGCTTTTTTTTTTTTTCCTTTTCTCTCTCTTTATGGCTTAATTATCATACACTGTATTTAAAAAGAACAGTAGAGACAGATAAATATTATCTAACCCCCAAATAGTGTATTCTTTCTCTGTTGCTATTCCTTGAGTATCAATGGATACATCAATTCAGTAATTGGGCTGAATTTGATTTCAGTTGTTGCTCTAGTTAAAGTCAATATGCCTTTGACTGATCCATTCCACTTAATGCTGAGTCTAGAGCATTTTTTTGTTTTTCTTCTTCTTAATGTTCCTTTATATCCTCAGCTTTCTGCTAGTCCTTTTTCTCCTATATCACAGGAGAAGTCAAACACATTTTCTTGTCCTTTCTTCTACAGAGGGGTTTGAATGAGAGCAAATTTTCTTCTCCAACCCTTATTGCAGCAGAGAACTGCTTTGTTTACAGGAGGATCTGGGCATGGAATGGTTTCCTGTCCCTCTACCAACAGCAGATAAGTTTTCCTAGTTTCAGTGCTGGGAATGGGACAGGTTATTTGGGTTCCTCCAGAAGCCATTGAGTGTTACCAAGGTGTGGCAGGAGGAGCCTTGCTTTCTCAACAGCAGACAGCTTTTACTTTAACTTGTCTTTCAGTAGCAGCTGACCTGATCTTTTACTGGGATGTAGAGCAACACGTGATCTTTTCCTGGGACATAGAGCAGCAAATGATTTGTTTTGTGTGTGTGTGTGTGTTTTTCTCCTCCCTAAAATGGCATTAGCTTGTACTTCATATTAAAGAAAGATTGAGAACCAAATCATGTTTATCTAGTCCCAGGAAATCATCACTTGCAGCTATTCCATTGAAGTCACGATTTCATATCACCTTTTGGGCCATAAATTTCTCATTTGAGAAACCAGTGGACAAAGTCAGAATGAATTCCTGTTTTGTTTGATCTGTCATGCTAGCTGACACTCAGACGTTCAACATTCTTTATAACTTCTGATATTTTCATTTTACCCATTCTTATGGTTGACTCCTATACTCTCCTGTATGTAAAACAAATGTGATACTCATTTTTCATCAAAGGGGCTTACCATCATTGGAGTACAATTCATTTGATTCACTTGTGATCTAAACTGTCTGATGTGTTCAACAAATCTTAGGATTTGTAGATTAGTGTTTTATTCTTGTTAAAATTGGGAACAGCATCTTCTTATGTCTTTCTACATCCTAACCAGAAGTAAACACAGTATGTATAGTTTAATTCTATTTTCAGTTTTTATATTATGTAAGATACAAGTCATTTGTAATTGAATTTGTATCTACTTGCCTCACTCAGATCAGATCAGATCAGTCGCTCAGTTGTGTCCGACTCTTTGTGACCCCATGAATCGCAGCACGCCAGGCCTCCCTGTCCATCACCAACTCCCGGAGTTCACTCAGACTCACGTCCATCGAGTCAGTGATGCCATCCAGCCATCTCATCCTCTGTCGTCCCCTTCTCCTCCTGCCCTCAATCCCTCCCAGCATCAGAGTCTTTTCCAGTGAGTCAACTCTTCGCATGAGGTGGCCAAATAGTGTAGTTTCAGCTTTAGCATCAGTCCTTCCAAAGAAATCCCAGGGCTGATCTCCTTCAGAATGGACTGGTTGGATCTCCTTGCAGTCCAAGGGACTCTCAAGAGTCTTCTCCAACACCACAGTTCAAAAGCATCAATTCTTTGGTGCTCAGCCTTCTTCACAGTCCAACTCTCACATCCATACATGACCACAGGAAAAACCATAGCCTTGACTAGATGAATCTTTGTTGGCAAAGTAATGTCTCTGCTTTTGAATATGCTATCTAGGTTGGTCATAACTTTCCTTCCAAGGAGTAAGCATCTTTTAATTTCATGGCTGCAGCCTTATTGCTGATCATCTAGGAACTGACGATTAATATTTTAGCAAAATACAGAAGGTATTCAGATTAAATTTTTTTAACATTTCTTGCTCCCTCTTCTTTTTTAGCTGTGATTATTGTTACAGTTGCTATTATCCCACATATCACTGACATGCTGTTAACATTTTCCAATCTTTAATATCTTAGTGCTTCAGTGTAAGTATTTCTATAAAACCTTATTTTTAAGTGAAACAATCAGATTATTTCTTCAATGTAAATATCGTATTTCTCAATTCTACATTTTCTAATTGATATATAATTTGCCTTTCTATATTCCTTTGCGATCCAAAAATCTACAACAATAAATGCTGGAGAGGATGTGGAGAAAAGGGAACCCTCTTACACTGTTGGTGGGAATGCAAACTAGTACAGCCACTATGGAGAACAGTGTGGAGATTCCTTAAAAAACTGGAAATAGAACTGCCAAACGACCCAGCAATCCCACTGCTGGGCATACACACCGAGGAAACCAGAATTGAAAGAGACACGTGTACCCCAATGTTCATTGCAGCACTGTTTATAATAGCCAGGACATGGAAGCAACCTAAATTTCCATCAGCAGATGAATGGATAAGAAAGCTATGGTACATATACACGATGGAGTATTACTCAGCCATTAAAAAGAATGCATTTGAATCAGTTCTAATGAGGGGGGTGAAACTGGAGCCTATTATACAGAGTGAAGTAAGCCAGAAAGAAAAACACCAATACAGTATACTAGCACATATATATGGAATTTAGAAAGATGGTAACAACAACCCTGTATGCGAGACAGCAAAAGAGACACAGATGTACAGAACAGTCTTTTGGACTCTGTGGGAGAGGGAAGAGGGGGATGATTTGGGACAATGGCATTAAAATATGTATAATATCATATAAGAAACGAATCACCAGTCCAGGTTTGATGCAGGATACTGGAAGCTTGGGGCTGGTGCACTGGGATGACCCAGAGAGATGGTATGGGGAGGGAGGTGGGAGGGGGTTCAGGATGGGGAACACGTGTACACCCATGGTGGATGCATGTTGATGTACGGCAAAACCAATACAATGTTGTAAAGTATAAAAATAAATAAATAAATAAAAGAATGCTTCCAAAAAAATAAAAATGTTTATAATAACTATTTCAAGTCTTCATTTAATTCTAACATCTGTGTAATCTTAGGGCTTGCTTCAATTGACTGTGTTTTTCTCTAGATAATGGTTCCTATCTTGCTCTTCTTTACTTGACTACTAGTTTTTTTTTATTATATAGTAGATATTGTGAGGCAAATGCTGCACCAATATGGAATTTTGCCATATTCCTCTAAAATATGTTAGATTTTTTCCTGGAAGACAGTGATAGGTAGTTATTGTTAGATTGACTTAAACTTGTGGAGGTTTGATTTCAGAAGTTTTTTCAATTTAGCTTATACATTCTCTTTAATCTCACAGCTGTTCCTTATTGCAATATCTCCTGGTGTGTGTGTGATTTAATAGTCAACAAAATATTTGAAGGCAATGTATTTTCATATTTTTAGCTTTGTATTTGTCAAATTTTGTAGTCTACTTTCAAATGTTCTAACCTTAAATTGGGCTTCCCCAGGCGGCACTAGTGGTAAAGAACCTGCCTTCCAGTGCAGGAAGCATAAGAGGGGTCAGTTCGATCCCTGGATTGGAAAGATCCTCTAGAGTAGGACATGGCAATCTACTTCAGTGCCCTTGCCTGGAGAACCCAATGGACAGAGGAATCTGGCAGGCTACAGTTCATAGGGTCACAAAGAGTCGGACATGACTGTAGCAACTTAGCATACATGCACGCAATCTTAAATTACAAGCTTCACTCTTCCATTCTGTGACAATGCTTCTGTTTTTATCTTACATTTATTCCCAATGTACAGATAAAACTGGTATGTAGAAATGATGTCCTATTTTAACTTGCCTTTTCCTTATTCTATTGGTGAGAGAGGGACTCTTGAGTTAGAATTAAGGTGATGGCTGAGTTCATGCCACCCAACACTGGACAGATGAGACTGACAACAGTTTGCACATACACTCACAACCTAGAGGAAGGGAATATTGCATGTCATACAAGGTCACAGGGAGGCTGTACTCAAGGACAAGGGAACAACCAGGAACTGTGAAAGGTAAATAATGAAGTATCAAGAGGATTGGGTAATCCCTCATTCCAAGAAAGAATTTGATTGGTTTTGTTGAATAATTTTGTAGGCTGGCAGGGAAATGAAACCCACTACTTAGCAATAAGCAGAAACTATTCCTATTTCCTTTAGGAGAAGACAATGGCAACCCTTTCCAGTACTCTTGCCTGGAAAATCCCATGGATGGAGGAGCCTGGTGGGCTGCAGTCCATGGGGTCACTAAGAGTCAGACACAACTGAGTGACTTCACTTTCATTTTTCACTTTCATGCATTGGAGAAGGAAATGGCAACCCACTCCAGTGTTCTTGCCTGGAGAATCCCAGGGACAGGGAAGCCTGGTGGGCTGCCGTCTATGGGGTCTCAGAGTCGGACATGACTGAAGTGACTTAGCAGCAGCAGCAGGGGATCTTATCTGTGGAAGCAAAGTTGGGAAGGGAGCTAGTGGTTAGACTATTCAGGGTACTCCCAATTCACCAGATATTGAAGCCTATAGACTTTAATTTTAGGCCTTACACCACAAACTCTAAGTAAAAGAGCCACTTAAATGTGACTTTCTTATAGTGAGATATATATTGTGATTCATTGTTTTCAAAAAAAGCCATATATCTTCCAGCTTCTATCTACTTTTGATCAGTCTTCAGTATGTTGAAATGTTTTTTACATTCGGTCAAGGATTTGTAATTGTTATTAGAAGGTAGCTTAGTCCTCCACAACTTTTGAAAGAGGAAATGTGTGATTGATTTATTATTCTTCAGCATTTTATTATGAAAATGTTCAGACATATAAAAGAAGTCTATAGGGAACACATATATGCCCTCCATCCAGGTTTTATTATTAACATTTTGCTGGATTTGTTTGATACACATCTGTTTAATCTATTCATCAATATATCTACCAATCTTTCTTCTCTTTTATTACCTTCAATATAAATTGTCATCATCAGTGAACTTCACTCCAGTGGGCATATTCTGAATATAGATTGAACAGCATTAGGATATAACATATGCAAAGAAGCATTTAAGATTGATACTATAGATTTTGATCTTACAATCTGGAAAGATTATGTGGTTATTAACTGAAGAAGGAGTAGTGTTTTTTGCAAGAAGCACAGCTTTTGAAATATTTAGTTTTAGAATCCTAGTAGATATTCATGACTTCTTTAGATATACATATTAAGAATTCATCCTAAATATCAAGCTTAAAAATATATATCAATGTTTAACTAATGTCTTCATTTTCCATCCTCAGCCTAAGCACAAAGTCTGGAATATAATATGTATCTATTAATGTTTGTTAAATGAATCAATAGTTTAATGAATGGGAAAATATATGAGGAAAAATTCTTTTGAAAAATGTTTACTATTGCTAATTTCAAAGCAGTGTGAGTTTTCATAGGAGAATGTTTCATTAGTGTGGAGGAAGATATCTCAGTTTTCTGAAGGTCTATTTCAATTACTTTTAAGTATCTGTTGAAACAGAAGAAGTATATTTTTAAATATGCCTCCTAGTGTTTAGAAAGAATGAATAGTTTTAGCAGTGTAATGTAATAGTTGTCTCCATTATGGAATAGGGGTGGCTTAAATTTTTAATTATTTATTTAGTATCTGCATAACTACTCCATGTTTGTAAGCCCTTACTTATTGGCAAGATAAGTACATTTTAACATGAATTAGTGTCTATTTACCAATTTTGACATAGATAATGCCATATTTCATTTTGTTTTCATTTCAAAATTTGATTTGTTAGTTGCCTTCTTAAAGCAAGTATGTAGACAACAATATAGTCTGTGATAAAGGAAGAATTCTTCAGATGGGACCAAGGTTGCCAATTGCAAATAAACCATCTTATATTAATTTCCACATGTTGATTTGTATAAGTATGAAGCTTGCATGAGGTCAATCTTTCTATTGAAATATTTAGGGTAAGTGACCTAAACTTGAATTCCACTTTTTTAGTTTGCTTTTCATTGATTCATTATAAATAATGCCCTGAATAATATTGCCAGGCTTTTTTAAAAGTCATAAAAAAGATTTTTTTTATTTTTGGTATTTAACATTTTATTATTAATGAAATAACTAGAAATTACTGCAGTAATTGTTGGTTGTGTCAGTATTTTTGACAGTTCTCCTAATTTTTTACTCAAAAGAAAAATAATACCTCATGTTGTCCCTTTTGTATGATTAATAGACAAAGAGCCATTCATCATCTTTTGACTAGCAGTGTATGATGAGGTCAAGGAAATCAATCAATATTCTTATTCTTTAATAATGTCTAACCTGACAACAAGTCCTTAACAAGATAAAATTTGTCAGTAATGTGAATGTTCTACCTAGACTTCACTAAGTCTTTAAACTCGTGGGATGATAATTGCTTTTATAGTATGGTGATGTCAAAGATATACTTAGATTTAAAGTGATATCCTGATTGTGAATCATTCTGTTTCTTGATCTCCAGTCATTCTTCAAATACACTACAATATTGGCAATCATCAGGGCTATTTTTCATAATATCCTTTAGCACATTCCAATGTCAGAATACATTTCACTGTGACTGACTGCCCCTGAACTACGAAAGCTTTAGGAAGACAGCTTAACTGTCTCAGTGGAATTCTAAGACCTAGAGCATCTTCTATCTGTCACTTTCTGTATATAATTTAGATTTTTTAAAAGTAGGTTGAGATAGCCTTTTTCTCTTTTTACTTCTCAACTAAAACTTTATTCAGAAATCTGCTCTTGACCATAAAATAACATTCTTGAGTGACCTATACTTGATCCATAGTGTCAATATGTACAATAAAAGATTGACTTGGAGACTATTC
Organism: Bos javanicus; assembly: GCF_032452875.1. Classification (NCBI taxonomy): domain Eukaryota; kingdom Metazoa; phylum Chordata; class Mammalia; order Artiodactyla; family Bovidae; genus Bos; species Bos javanicus. The sequence goes on along the minus strand of NC_083870.1, from coordinate 71,950,241 downwards.
ATATCCAAGTCTACTGATAACAGCAATGAAGTATTTTGTATAAATAAATTCCACTTCATTTTAGGATAATAAAGCCACATATTAAGTTAGTGAAATTGAAAGTCACTCAGTCGTATCCGACTCTTTGCCACCCCATGGACTACGCAGTCCCTGGCATTCTCCAGGCCAGAATACTGGAGTGCTTAGCCTTTCCCTTCTCCAGGGTGTCTTCCCAATCCAGGGATAGAACCCAGGTCTCCCCCACTGCAGGCTGATTCTTTACCAGCTGAGCCACAAGGGAAGTCCAAGAATACTGGAGTGGGTAGCCTATCCCTTCTCCAGCAGATCTTCCTGACCCAAGAATCAAACTGGGGTCTCCTGCATTGCAGGTGGATTCTTTACCAACTGAGCTATTAAGTTAGAGTCATTAACATAACTAAAAATAAATTTTACTGCTTACTTAATCTTAAATATTAATTTAACAGTGATATAATTTCTTGAAATTAGTAATCATAGTTTCATTAAAAATGTATATAAGTTTTTCTATAACAATCATATATTCTTGGTTAATTTTGTGTTATGACAGTATTTATTTTTTAAAACACCATATATTTTATACTCCATAATATAAAGGAAAGTATTTCAGTTTATAAGATGAACTGAAATATTTACCTTTATATCATAGATTATAAAAATGTATATATAAACTGGATTCATAGAGATCGAATAAAACATTTCAACTGGAGTTATTCTATACATTGTTGAAGAAATCATACACTCATGGAAGATGTGTCCATCGTGTTGATCTCTAAAGAAACAAATGATTTAGTACTTTGTATATGAAGGGTATGATATTTAGTAAAATATGATCTTATAATACTTTTTATTGTCTAAATTAACATAGTGCAATCACCTTGAACTGAAGAGAAACAGATATTGGTAGCATTTTACCAATTATTTTTTTAAAAAACCATGCTACACACTATATATCTATATTTATTTTTATAGAAAGCTTTCACCTCTTTCAGTAATAATTTTAAAATAAGTTTGAATTTTAATAGTTCATGATTGTACAAAGTATATGTTTGTTTTTCTTTTTCATTCTTTGAATTCTATTCTATTCTTAAAGAAAAATAACCAATCCAGAGTCAAAACATGGAAGAAGTACATAAGAGCTCTGCTTTATGTAAAGGTAGAAAAATGTTCTTTGTGCCTGTAAAACTAGATAGAAGATTAAAGTAAGTAGTACATATTAATGGATACATTTTAAAACTAATGGCAGTGTAAATAAAGGATTCTTATTTAATAATGCTATTAATCTTTAGGACTATAAGGGAATTTTTTTATCATGAAATAAATGTAAAGAAATAGTAAAAGAAATTATCAAATTTTAAGATATCACATGGGAATCAGGGAAATGAGTAAAAAATGTTAAGAAAACAGGAACAAGAGGTATATCTAATAGAAACTTCTGTCTCATTCTAAGGATTCAATAAAACAATTGTCAATGTATTAGAAGTATTAGACTGATGCATAGAAATGGATTTGTACTGACGACTTTTTTGAAAGCCATATAACCTACAAGAAATACAAATATGTGGAGCAGTCCACTAGTCAAGTTCAGTTGGCATGTCCTTTTGATTTTGTGGGTGATTTTCCCTCAAAAATGAAGGCAGAAGAACTCTGTACTGAGACCTCATCCAAACACTATGTTGGTTTATTGTAGGGATTGAAAACTCTGTGCTTTGACATCACTATTTCCAACCTACAACTGCCCTTGTTTGACCTAGCATCAGCGTCTTTCAGTTTCTTTCTCTGACCCCTGGTTTCTCACTACACCAAAATAACACTATCTCATTGCAATGATTAGATATTCAGTTCAGTTCACTACAGCACTCAATCGTGTCAGACTCTTTGCGACACCGTGGACTGCAGCACACCAGGCCACCCTACCCATCAGCAGCTCCTGGAGTTTATTCAAACTCATGTCTATTGAGTCGGTGATGCCATCCAACTATTTCATTTTCTGTCCATCCTCTTCTCCTCCTGCCTTCATTCATTCCCAGCATCAGGGTCCTTTCAAATGAGTCAGTTCTTCGCATCAGGTGGCCAAAATGTTAGAGTTTTCACCTTCAGCATCAATCCTTCCAATGAATATTCAGGACTGATTTTGTTTAGGATGGACTGGTTGGATCTCCTTACAGCCCAAAGGACTCAAGAGTCTTCTCCAAAACCACAGTTCAAAAGCATCAATTCTTTGGCACTCAGCCTTCTTTATAGTCCAATGCTCACATCCGTACATGACTACTGAAAAACCATAGCTTTGATTAGATGAACCTTGGTTGGCAAAGTAATGTTTCTGCTTTTGAATATATTGTCTAGTTTGGTATAACTTTTCTTCCAAGGAGTCAATGTCTTTTAATTTTGTGGCTGCAGTTACCATCTGCAGTGATTTTGGAGCCCCCCAAAATGAAGTCAGCCACTGTTTCCATTGTTTCCCCATTTATGGGACCAGATGCCATGATCTTAGTTTTCTGAATGTTGAGTTTTAAGCCAACTTTTTCACTCTCCTCTTGCATTTTCATCAAGAGGCTCTTTAGTTCTTTTTCACTTTCTGCTGTAAGCATGGTATCATCTGCATATCTGAGGTTACTGATATTTCTCTCAGCAATCTTGATTCCAGCTCATGCTTCATCCAGTCTAGCATTTCTCATGATGTACTCTTCATATAAGTTAAATAAACAGAGTGACAATATACAGCCTTGACTTACACCTTTCCCGATTTGGAAACAGTCTAATGTTCTGTCCAGTTCTAACTGTTGTTTCTTGACCTGCATACAGATTTCTCAGGAAGCAGATCAGGTGGTCTGGTATTTCCATATCTTTCAGAATTTTCCAGTTTCTTGTGATCCACACAGTCAAAGTCTTTGGTATAGTCAGTAAAGCAGAAGTAGATGTTTTTCTGGAACTCTCTTGCTTGTTCGATGATTCAAGGGATGTTGGTAATTTGATCTCTGGTTCCTCTGCCTTTTCTAAATATAGCTTGAACATATGGAAGTTCACGGTTCACGTTCTGTTGAAGCCTGGCTTGAGAATCTTGAGCATTACTTTGCTAACATGTGAGATGAGTGCAATTGTGTGGTAGTTTGAACATTCTTTGGCATTGCCTTTCTTAGGGATTGGAATGAAAACTGACCTTTTCCAATCCTGCAGCCACTGCTGAGTTTTTCAAATTTGATGGCATATTGAGTTCAGCACTTTCACAGCATCATCTTTAAGGATTTGAAATAGCTCAGTTGAAATTTCATCACCTCAACTAGCTTTGTTCATAATGATGCTTCCTAAGGCCCACTTGAGTTTGCATTCCAGGATGTATGGCTCTAAGTGAGTGATCACACCATTGTGATATTAGAGAGACAATATGATCTGCTCTTCTAAGTGACATACTTATGATTTAAACATTGAGACAGAAAGAAGATAGCTAATAGAATCTTGAAGAGTAAATCATCTACATTTTTCAAATGAGGTTTTAGGAACCATCAGGACATTCTATGCAGATTTACCTACGCACACTGTATTTTGTTTTGCTAATTGTGTTTGGTGGCTTAGAGGGTAAGGAGCCCACCTGCTAATTTAGGAGATGTAAGACACGTGGGTTCAATCCCTGGGTTGGGAAGATCCCCTGGAGAAGAGAATGGTAACCCACTTCAGTATTCTTGCCTGGAGAATCCCATGGACAGAGGAGCCTGGAAGGCTACAGTCCATGGGGTCACAGAATCAGACATGATTGAGCCACTAACACTTAGAAGTTACTTGGAAAAACAGTTATTAATCTGAAGTGGTTTCTATGTTCTTTTACACGGTTTATAGTTGATATTCTAGGAGACTTTTCTCATATTGCTTGTTCCTTATTATCCCTGGGTAACTAAAGGAAAAGATTTCATGCTAATATCACCCCTTTTCACACTCCATCAACTCCTTGGCCCCTTTTTAGTTTTATTGTACTCACTAGAACCCATTTTTCCATTTACATCCTATTCTACACTTATTTCACTTTATCCAAATTTATCACTTCCTCTCAATTTCTTCTCTTGGCTCAGGGATAATATTCTCAACATTTTCCTTCTATCTCACTGGTCCTTTTTCTAAAAAAAACCTTGCTGGTGGTTTTTCTATCCTTCTACAGTCACTAAATATTAAAATGCCCTAGGACTCAGTACTCATACCAATTTAGTTTCTTGTCTTGGTGTTCTGTAGGTAATTTTTCATCTCTAAGTACTATCTATATATCTCTGTCTCTATCTCTACATTATGATATCTAACTGCATATTCCTGGCCCAGTTCTGAGCTGTAAACAGTGGCTATGCAGTAGAAATTCAGTGATCATGTGTACGTTCTATTCCTGCACTCCCTATTAGTGTAGCCACTAGCCACATATGATTATTATGCAATTGAAATGCAGCTAGCTAATGCAACCAAGTAATTAAATGTTTAATTAATTAAAATTCAAATTGCCATGTAGCTAGTGGCTATTGTTTTAGACAGTTTAGTCATAGGCTAATACGTTCTAACTGCTAACTAAATTGCAAGGGGGCTGGCATGCTGCAGTCCCTGGGGTCACAAAGAGTTGGACACGACTTAGAGACGGAACAGTAACAACAAAACTAAACCTAATCGCTTAGATGCCTACTAAGCAACATAGTATAATCATCACTTGTTTTTTTTCTCATACTCATATCCAGTATGTTAGAAAATTTTGTCTTATATTTGACGAATCTGACCACTCGCACCATCTCAACAATGACCATCCTTGAAAAAACTTCACATTTTTAAACGTTATTGGAAATAGTTGCATACACAAATCATTGATGTCCTGCTTCTAGCTTATGATGCATTTCAATAGTTTTTAATAGAGTAGTTAGAAATGATTTCTGAAAAATAACTAGGTGTCACTCCTATGCTCAAAATTTGAAGTGGATTGCCATCTTGCTCAGCATGAAAAACAATTTCTTTACAATTAGCTGTACATTTTTACAGTATTTTTCCTCCCTTTCTCTTCCCTCTCTGAACTCATTTATAGATGCTCCCTCCCTGTTTCTCTCTAGTCTAGTCATGCTGACCAACATGGATTTGTCACTCTGAACATATCAGGCATTCTCTAACCTCAAACTCATTGCAATATTTTCCCCTTAGAATCCAGGATTTGGATATATCCCCATCTCCCTAATACAGCTCCCTTAGATCTTCAGCCTAGGTCACCTTTTCCCTAGTAACTTCTTTAAAATTGTAATCTATCCACCATATTCTCTATTATCTTTTTCATGTTTTATGTGCTTTTCATGGATACTAAAATCTCTAATGCTATATATGCCATGCAATTCTAGAATATTTTAATAACTCCCCCAAATAAACCTATGCATTAGCTGTTATTCATCATTTTCTTTTCCCCTGAGCCTTTGGCAATCACTAATCCATTTTGTGTTGATGAACTTGTCTATTAAAAGCAAAAATAAACAAATGGGACCTAATTAACCTTAAAAGCTTCTGCACATCAAAGGAAACTATAACTCCTACAGCTCAACTCAGAAAAATAAACGACCCAATCAAAAAATCAAACACATGAAAAGATGCTCAACATCACTCATTATCAGAGAAATGCAAATCAAAACCACTATGAGGTACCATTTCACACCAGTCAGAATGGCTGCGATCCAAAAGTCTACAAATAATAAATGCTGGAGAGGGTGTGGAGAAAAGGGAACCCTCTTACACTGTTGGTGGGAATGCAAACTAGTACAGCCACTATGGAGAACAGTGTGGAGATTCCTTAAAAAACTGGAAATAGAACTGCCTTATGATCCAGCAACCCCACTGCTGGGCATACACACTGAGGAAACCAGAAGGGAAAGAGACACGTGTACCCCAATGTTCATCGCAGCACTGTTTATAATAGCCAAGACGTGGAAGCAACCTAGATGTCCATCAGCAGATGAATGGATTGTGGTACATATACACAATGGAGTATTACTCAGCCATTAAAAAGAATACATTTGAATCGGTTCTAATGAGGTGGATGAAACTGGAGCCTATTATACAGAGTGAAGTAAGCCAGAAGGAAAAACATAAATACAGTATACTAACGCATATATATGGAATTTAGAAAGATGGTAACAATATGGGAATGGCAATGAAACATGTAAAATATCAGGTAGGAAACGAGTTGCAGTCAGGTTCGATGCATGATGCTAGTTGCTGAACACATGTATACCTGTGGCGGATTCATTTTGATATTTGGCAAAACTAATACAATTATGGAAAATTTCAAATAAGTGAAATGATAGAATATGAGGCCTTTGGCTTTTAGCTTATTTCAATTAAAATAATATTTTTAAGGTTTACCCATGTTTTAGCATGTTATCAGTACTTTATTTTTTACAACGAAATGCATTTTATGGATATACTATATTTTGTTTACACATTCATCCACTGATGAACATTCAGCTTATTTCTACCTTTTGGCGATTATGAATAATGTTACCATAAAAATTCATGTCCAAGATGTTATTTGAACACCTGTTTTCCATTCTTTTGAGTATATATCTGGGATTAGAATAGCTGGGTCATGTAACTCTAAGTTTAATTTCTAAGAAACTGCCAACCTGTGTTCCAAAGTGGCCGTACCATTTTACATCTACTCAGTAATGCACCAGAATGCCAATGTTCGCACATTCTCTCCAACACCTATTATTTGGCTCTCTTTTTAATTTTAGCTATATTATTGGCATGAATAGATATCTCATAAGGGTTTGATATGCACTTATCTAATGGTAAATAATTTTGAATATATTTTCATGAGCTTCTTGGCCATTCGTTTGTCTTCTTTGGAAAAAAAAATTCTACTTTTTCATTTGGGTTCTTTCTCATGTTATTGTTTGGTTGTAAGAAGGTTTTTGCTTTTTTTTTATAATCTGGATACTAAATCTTTACTGAGTATATGGTTTACAGATATTTTTCCCTTCTCTCAGTTGTCTTTCAACTTCTTGGCGGTTTTTTATGAACCATATTCCTATTGTGATGTATTTCAATTTATCTGTACAAACATTCAGCTATTTTTTGAATCCATGATTCTTGGATGGTTGAAAGAAGTTCATCAGTTTACAGAGTTCTAAGAAAGTTGATTATGATATATTTTTCAATACTCTCTGTTTTTATTGAAGATCTGACTTTCAGGCCCTTACTTCACCACTGTAGTAGTGGGAAGATCTAGTTTATACTGATAGTTAATGTTCTATGTAATTGCAGAAGGAAAATCCCATTCAGATTAGCAATGGATATATCTGAGAATATTTCAAAAGTTTAATATTTCACTTCAGAATAATTTAATCAACTTTTGTGTTTATAATTTTGTGGTTAAATAAAAAAGTAAAAATCAGAATTAATCCATAGATTGTGTTTTAATAAAAGTTTATTTTAATGGATTATTTCCTGGGTACTGACCCGTGTATACTAAAGGCTTTTCAAAAATTAAGTCATTTAATGTTCACAACTGTGTGAGAATATTGAAGCAGAAAGTCAAAAGTGACATTCAGAAAAGATAGATAAATTGAATGAAGTTCATAACTATTACATGAGAAAACATGTAGGGTTAGAATGGAGAAGACTTATTCTAGAGCCCATAGGTATAGCCTTAATACTTATTTCATGTTCTTAATAAAGAAAAGCATTAGAAATTTTCAGCCCACAGAGAGACATTTGCAAGTCTCAAGCCATCTGGAAGAGTCTCACCAAAAGAATGCCACAGGGCTTTTCATAAAGAGCTAATTGAATGCAATCTTTGTCTGCTTTACAATTTTGTCATTAATTAAATCTGATATAGACTACAGTTTACATTTCTAGAATTTTAAGTATGTACCAATTTAAGATATAGGCATAAGGAATTAAGACAGCTCATTAACAAAAACATCCCTCTAAGGCAAGTCAGCTAAAAGTCAGGACTTGAGTGGATTAAATACTTATTAAAATAAGGCAGATGGCCTCCTTGGCATCTTATCACTTCTTTATACAAACTCATTGCAGTTTCCCTTTAAATACAATTCCATGGTATCTGCTATGGTAATTAGCGGGAAGTTAAGGAAATAGCAACCCACTCCAGTGTTCTTGCCTGGAAAATCCCATGGACGGAGGAGCCTGGTGGGCTGCAGTCCATGGGGTCGTGAAGAGTCGGATACGACTGAGTGACTTCACTTTCACTTTTCACTTTCATGCATTGGAGAAGGAAATGGCAACCCACTCCAGTGTTCTTGCCTGGAGAATCCCAGGGACGGGAGAGCCTGGTGGGCTGCCGTCTATGGGGTCACACAGAGTCGGACACAACTGAAGTGACTTAGCAGCAGGAGCAACACCAAAAATATTTGTTGAACAAATGGCTACAACTGAATTCAGTGTGTAATGAACTGATAATTATTGTATGATAATGGAAAGTTCTAGGTTCTAGTTCAACTCTGAGCCCTTTCTTGAAAAATAATTTCACCATTCCAGGCCTCAAATTTCTTAATAGACAAGTTTGGATAGATCACTTTTAACATTTATTCCAAATAAACACAATTCATGTCTGTCAAATGCAAGAATGTTTATAACATAAACTGTCTAACCAAACATACAGTTTCTTCAGTTGTGGTTTATAAAAGTGAATATACAGTAACTATTCAAAAGTGTAAAAGACACAGATCCTGCCTTTAAAATTAGGTAACAAAATTATAAGATAGAAATATTCAGATCAGAACAGATCAAGAATAGTTTGGTACGATCTGAAATTTTATCATTAACTATGTAAACAGTTCTTATAGTTGATGAAAATGCAGCTGAAGTGGTGTTTAATTGGAAATTTCTTGATTAGCCACTGCAACTCTAATGAATGCAAATTTCAGCACTTTTGAAATTATATCCTACTGTGTGAATCTTTTTTATGCAATCAACAACAAAACAAAGTACTGATTTACTAAAATGATCATAAATGTTATTATTTCATTGTTAATTTAATCAAATTTCACTCACCGTCTTTCTAAAAACAATTTTTCCTATACTTTTGTTTACATGAAATAGAGGGATTCTTTTGAAATCTTCACTCTAAACAAGTAAAGGAAAAACTAACCAAAAATTAAATTTATTTTAAATCAATTATTTCAAAAACAATCATGTAACTAATTAATTATGCAGATATTCCTTTTAATTTAATTAAATGTCTATTAAACAGTCTTTGGTGCCACCAAAAATTTGCTTAAGACCCAGCCCCTCTCTTTAAACAGCTCATGATAGTAATACTGAATACAAGAAAAAAAGATGTCTAACCATTTTCAGAAACTGAGGAAGATATTTACTTTGAAACCATTCTTGGACATAGGATAAGAGAGCTGTAAAGAGATTTAAATCTTCCCTATTTCAACAATTTTTATTTCACTGGAGAAAAACAATACCCCTCATACCCTGCTCAGCACATTTTTCTGCAATTTATAAGACATGTATTTAATGCAGAATCTGGAAGATAAATCAGATTCTTGAGGATCTGTTGAGTGCTTTCTACTAAACTACATTATCTTGTAAAAAGTCAATTGATTTTGCCTTGACACAGAATAAATTAAATCTTGTAAAGAGCCCACTGATAGAGGGATTCTTCAATGTTATTCAAACTCTCACTAGCCTACATAGTAATGTGCTTTTTTATCAAGCATATTTAAATATTCTGTCTTGAGTGAGTTTGCATATGGAATGGGCCTCCCTGGTAGCGCACACAGTAAAGAATCTGCCTGCAATGCAAGAGACTGTGGTTCAATCCCTGAGTTGGGAAGATCCCCTGGAGAAAGGAATGGCTACCCACTCCAGTATTCTTGCCTGAATAATTCCATGGACAGAGGAGCCTGGCGGGCTACACTCCATGGGGTCTCAAAGAGTCCAAAATGACTGAGTGACTAATAATTTCACTTTTTAATTATGAAAGAAATCATCATTGTTTAACTAAATAATATTTTTGAAACACTTAATAATATTGGAAAAGACTATTATGAATCAATGTGACATTGATTGAAAATCATGATTCAAAATAATTTATCTGGAAGAATTTTGACTGACTTGTATAATTTTAGAAGCTGTTGTAGTTTATTTGAATTTAATATGTATCCCTATGTTTTCACTTCAAGTGTCTGTTGAAACTTAGAATTTATACAAAATGTTGAAGATGCCATTGATTTCCACCTCTGGGTTTACCTTCGGTTTGTCTTTTGATTGCTCTTCTGCCTAAGGAATTTTTCCAGAAACATTACAGCTTGCTTTGGGGAAAACAAAAAGCCCCCCCACAAAAAAAAAAAAAAAATCAGAGGTTAAATTGAATTACTACCTCCAGGAATTACCCTAAACCCCTGAAGGACAAGTGTTGAATATCTCAGGCTTCCTATTTTTTAATGGGACAATTCTAAGGTAATAGAAGAAACAGTATTCACTCAATATATATTTTATTGCCTTTTTTTCTTGCCTTCTTTCTTTTCATGTTCCACTGCATCCCTTGTCTTCTTGGTGTTACCTCCCAAGACCCTTTTACTTTCAGGGTTTGTTTTTCTCAATTTATCATGCTTAAAATCAGAACTCATAACCTGCTGGCAGAGAGATGAATGTGAATTATATAAATAGTATATATAATGTGGTTTGGTACACATTTCCACATAATAGAACTTGAAATTGTATCTATTAACTTGTGATATATAACAGAGTAGTTCATGTCTGAATGTGGAAGAATTGTGAGAATTAGAGATTTCGTATTCTAAGTACAAGAAATGTTATGACAATGGACTGATACTAAGGGGTCTAAGTTGCTGGTTTGAGATTCTTCACAGAGTGTATTTGTATCTCAAATGCAAAAGCCTTTCTATGAAAATATTTTAACAGTTTATCTGTTTTCTCCTTATTCAGGAAACTCTGTGTGAGGATTTGTCTAGTGGTTTGATATGACTCTACCTGAGTTAAATAGTGGACTTTATATGCATAAATGTTAGACATTCTATTCCAAAAGAAGAACAGATTAGATAAATGTGTGGCTCAGTATTATTACCAGGATGTTTTTCAATGTCAGAAAACTTACTATGAGTAGCTATTTAGGACATGACAAAAGAAACAGTCCCAAACTCATTTTTTTTTTTTTTTGAGTAAAATAAAACCCAAACTTTATTTCTATTAATGAAAACACTTACCTGGGATTTTTTTTTTTTTTTTTGGAATTTGTGTTTTTCTTTCCCACATTGTACCAGTCTTCTACATCTTCAACATTCATGGCCTATATCCTTCTGAACTGGAAGCCACTCTCTAAATTTAAGGACCCCCTATCTGTCCAGGCAAGAATGCTGGAGTGGGTAGCCATTTCCTTTTCCAGGGGATCTTCCCAACCCTGGGATCAAACCCACATCTTCTATATTGCAAGCAAATTCTTTACCATCTGAGCCACCAGGAAAGCCTTTATTCATAGGCTTTATCATTTTCTTTTGATGTAGATATTTCCATTCATTATACTGTAATATGTTGGCTTCCTTTTCTTAACTCCTTAGGGAAGTATTCTTTCTGTTTGCTTACTGCTAAATCAATCAATGGACCTCTTGCTTTTCCTAAAGCTGTATTTTTTCTGTGTCTGTTTCCTGCTAAATCTAAAATCAAACCGTGTCTGAAATAGAGTAGTTTCACAATACTGGTTAAAGTGGAAGAGATCAACATTCTGAAGTGATACAAGGGGAAGAGTCATGTCCTAATTAAGTATGAGCTAAAAGCCACGTTCCCTTTGGGCAAACACAACATGATCCTCCTGAGGAAAAGTATTTAACCTCCTCCCATCTCTAATAGAATAGCATGCTTTATCATTTAACCTCTTAAACTTTTAAGGAAAAATTTCCCTTTACTTTCTTCTAATTGAAATAATGGGAACTCTCTGATGTATATATGAAAGTTAGTTTGGTTAAATAAAATGACTTTTCTTTCCATCTAATTATGAATTTTGGTAAATATTAGAGGAGTTTGATTATTTGATATTGCAGTACAAGTTTATTGTAATTATTTTTTATTCATACAGTCAAGCCAATTATTTTATATATATTTTTATATATACAGTGTATATATATTATGTATATAACTATTTTATATACATATATTATATATAGTGCTTTAAAATCATTATCTCATTGACTACTAGCTACCAATCTCATGCTTGGTTAACAGATACTTATTAATAGCCAAACATTGTGCTGATTTCTCAGAATAACATGTTTTGTATCATTGACAAGTCTAGGACTAGAGATAGTCAAGGAATGGGACAATTGCAATACTGTACAATTAACACAATGATAAGGATAAATGTTACTTTGGGGAAATACAAGATGCTGTACCTAGTCCATCCTAAGTGAATGAAGAGATGGGAATAGCTTTCTTAAAGAGTTGTTCATGACCCATCACCTTAAATATACTTAATATGTAGCTAGCTAGATAGATGACTGATGTGAAGATGGAACTGGGCTGAGGAAGATAGAAAAGGACATTCTAGTGAGAGAATATTAAAGACAAAGCAGGAAAGTAGTTAAAATGATCAGGGAAGATTCTAATCAATAATGCAATAAAGAGAAGAATCCAGTGTGAACTGAAACGTTTGTTTCAGAGACAACTGAGCATTTTAATAGAAGAATGAAGAAATAGTGAGGGTGGTGAGGGCAGTTCAGTAGATTCAAGCAATGAAAAATTACAAAAACTGAGACGAGTTGGCCCATGTGAAACCTATCTGGGTTTCTTAACTAGTGCTTATGAAATTAAGTCCCATCCTCCCATAGAGCCTGGGAGCCCTGTCTTCAGGTGTGGGCTGGAATGAACAGTAAATTCTTTTGACAGCCTTGAATGTTCTCAGGCAGGCACTTTAAGGAAGGGCAAGGGTCATCCTAGAATCATAGCCTTCAGAAGTTAGAAACTATGTTAGTCTTTTGATCAAGTCTTTCTAGGCCAAGGTTGAGGACTCCATTCAAGAATAGACACTGAGAAGCCTGGCTGGAGTTTGGGTAAGGAGAAACTCTTTATTAAGTGTACCACATATTTAACAATAGAAAGAAAAAAAAATTATGCTGTTTTAAGCATTGAAAGTAAGTTTTATTAGACAGGATATACAGGTGATGATGCAGTAACCAGAGGTTTATTGCTCACATATGTTAAGTCAGCTGTGTATCCCACTGCACTTGAAGGAAACTCCCTTCCAAGTAGTGACTCCAGATATCATGGTTCTGCCTTATCAATAATGGCTTCCAGGTTGTTGCTTCAGGGAAAAAAAAGACAAGGAAGATCATACAAGGCATTTCCATTCCCTAAAACTGAATATCATCTTCATCACTGCTATGCATAGTTTTTCAGCCAGAACTAACTAACTATAAATGAGACAAATCCAGTTCAAACTTGATTACACAGAAAATGGGGCTTGAATAGATAAAAACAAGCATAATTTTTCTCAAAATTGAAGGGCAGATTAAACACACAAGTTTTAGAAAAGGAGCAAACCAAAAATATATCTAAAAATATGTCCATGGCAGAAATTTACAGTACATCTCTTTATGGTACCAGCATCCATATGAATTATCTCTTTAGACATTTCAATGTCTCATCTTTCAAGTTTCATGTTTACAGGAGAAGGAATTCAGTTGCCTCTTATCAGGTCAGTTCTCTACTCCTAGATCAACCAGTTATAGCCAAAGAAACACTTCAATCATAGCCAGATATTGCCACAAGACCATTCTTTGTACAGAGACCATTTTGAAGAAACAGAAATCATTTCAATAACTAATCACAGCAAAAACGTCTATTAAAAATGTTATTAAGAATATTTTTAGTAAGGACAAAACAAGTGTGGCAGGATATTCTATAAATTAATAATTTCTGTCAGATCAATAAGCTAAAGATTTAACTGGCAACTTCATACTTGTGCAAATGATTACCCTTTTTCAGCCATGTCATGATTGACCTTCTCTTCAGAAAGGACTGAACAGACAAGGACCATCAAATATTACAAATTTGTAACTACTGCATATAACATACAAAATTTCAGGTTGCAACAGAGACAAAATGCAATAAGCTGAAGCAGAATCAGCCTCTTTACCATCTATCTGGAATAGAAAAGCCAATAGATCTAGAAATTAAAGAAAGTAGTAATAAGTTCAGGAAGGGAATGTCTACCCACCCCAGTATTCTTGGGGCTTCCCTGGTGGCTCAGACAGTAAGTAATCTGCCTGCATTGTGGGAGACCTGGTTTTGATCCCTAGGTCAGGAAGATACCCTGAAGGAGGGCATGGCAACCCACTTGAGTATTCTTGCCTGGAGAATCACATGGACAGAGGAGCCTGGCAGGCTACAGTCCATGGATTTGCAGTCAGATATGACTGAGCAACTTTCCACTTCTTCATAACATTCCACTTCTTCATAACCTCTCTATATCAAACCTTTTAATAAAGGACAGAATATGAATGTGGAGTGAGAAGAGAGAAGTAATTTGGCAGGCAAAGTCCTCCAAGGTGAGTTGGGAGAATTGGGAAATAACAGGCCTGCACCTTGCTGAGGAAAAAAAATAGCCATCCAAATGCTATCAGTGTGAATGGAGAAATCAGTGAAAGTGGCCTTGAGGTATATTTCGGTAATAAAGGGCCAAAGAAATGGCAAAAGAAGGGGTCCATATGTCTGAAAAAATACTCCTGTTCTCTAAAGAGGTGAGTTAGGGTAAAAAATTCCCTGTGTGCCTCAGTAAGAGACAGACAATGTGGTTAAGAGTGCATGCATGCTCAGTTGTGTTTGACTCTTCGCAACCCTATGGACTGCATCCCACCAGCCTTCTCTGTCCATGGGATTCTCCAGGCAAGAATACTGGAGTGAGTTGCCATTTCCCTCTTCAAGGTATCTTCCTGACCCAAGGATCGAACCCATGTCTTCTGGGTCACCTGCTTTGGCAGGCAGATTCTTACCACTGAGCCACCTGGGAAGCCCGTGGTTGACAGTAGGCCCCACTAATCTCATAAGGTGGAGTAGAGTTGGGCACAGAGTGTTTTCTGAGGACAACACAGTCACCTTGTAGAAGCTAACACGAGGGTGGTCTCAAGTGGGCATCACATAGGAGATGCAACAGATCATCAGTGGGTTATCTCCAGCAAAATCCGTGGTAGATACAACTGAATCAGCCAGAAAATACTGCTAAGTTTTGCTGGAGCAATCTCCTCAGATTTTCTGTGCCAAAAAATAGAGATATATTTTTGATCAGCATAAGTTCAGACTAGTTACATCCCTCTGCAATGATGTGAGTTAAACTTCTCTTGAATCTAGTGAAGTGAAGTGAAGTGAAAGTGAAAGTTGCTTGGTCCTGTCTGATTCTCCAACCCCATGGACTATACAGTCCATGGAATTCTCCAGGCCAAATTACTGGAGTGGGTAGCCTTTCCCTTCTCCAGTGGATCTTCCTGACCCAGGAATCAAACCAAAGTCTCCTGCATTGCAGGTGGATTCTTTACCAACTGAGCTGAGGGAAGCCCATATCCCATTACATGGGGCAAGTGGACTAGCTCCTTGAACTGACTAGATGTTACAGAGTGAAGTGAATTATATATCACTGGAATTGAGCTTATTTGGCTGAAAGCATCTAGAGTAACGTTTTAGTGTCAGGCAGACTAGAGCTCAGTTTCAGACATTTAAATCAGAGCTAGGAATAAAGAACGTATGAAAACTTGCAATATTATCCCTTTTTACATATTTTTCATATTTTCACTAAAAATCAGAAATGATGGAAGATATATTGAATTTTAAAAGATGTAGTGCAAAGAAGCTGTGAGAAGTAAGGCTAATAGCTTGTTATAACAAAAGAGAGGTAAAAAGAAATTGATGTAAAGTTCTGGACTGAAACTCTAAAATGAACTTCGTTAGTTGCAAAAGACAGGCTTGTATATGGAAGATGGATGTAGATGACAGTTGCCAGAAGGCTTAAAATCCATAAATTATCAGATTATATCGAGTATATATATATGATGCAGAATAAGAGAAATGATTATGATTCACTACTCTATGATAATTAAATTAAACCTGAAGCATTTTCCTCAGCCAGGGGCTCACACTTAACAATTCAAGGGCTGGAAGAGTTATAGACAAATTGGGAGTTATTGTTAATAATTACTCACCTTAATTACTTGCTGTGAAAGAAGATCTGTAGAATGAAGGAATGATTGAATAAGCTGAGCTTTAAGATCCTTTCCACCATCAAAATCTCTAGATTTCTTTAAAGTGTTTCATTTTTTTAAGCTCAGACATTCAAAATTGGTTGCTGAACTTAAACATTAAATTACTTTCATATTGTACAAATATTCAATCATGCAAACCAAGCCTTAGGAAATACTGGCTTTGTATTTTGAAGTTAGAAAATTAAAACGGTGGCTTCCTTTTCCAGTAGACTTTTAGCAGTGTCCCATTGTTTTTCATTTCAGCATATGATAAAAATAGAGACATTCAAGCATCTTTATTTTAAATTTAGTTAACACAGAATTTTTAATTTTACTAATGTGATTTTTTCATTAATTATAACCTTCCTGATGACTTTAGCAATATCTAGTTTATATTATCACAGTTATTTTAAGAAGAAAACATGTACCTGAAGTTTGTAAGCATTTCTCTATTTGTAAAGACAATTAATTTAAAATATTAATTATTTAGTGTGGAACTTCACACCTTATTATGTGAGTTTTAATTTTTTTCTTACTTTCTGTTGAAAACATCCAGTCCCATCACTTCATGGGAAATAGATGGGGAAACAGTGGAAACAGTGTCAGACTTTATTTTTCTGGGCTCCAAAATCACTACAGATGGTGACTGCAGCCATGAAATTAAAAGACGCTTACTCCTTGGAAGGAAAGTTATGACCAACCTAGATAGCATATTCAAAAGCAGAGACATTACTTTGCCAACAAAAGTTCGTCTAGTCAAGGCTATGGTTTTTCCTGTGGTCATGTATGGATGTGAGAGTTGGACTGTGAAGATGGCTGAGCGCCAAAGAATTGATGCTTTTGAACTGTGGTGTTGGAGAAGACTCTTGAGAGTCCCTTGGACTGCAAGGAGATCCAACCAGTCCATTCTGAAGGAGATCAGTCCTGGGATTTCTTTGGAAGGAATGATGCTAAAGCTGAAACTCCAATACTTTGGCCACCTCATGCGAAGAGTTGACTCATTGGAAGGAACTCTGATGCTAGGAGGGATGGGGAGCAAGAGGAGAAGGGGACGACAGAGGATGAGATGGCTGGATGGCATCACTGACTCGATGGACTTGAGTCTCAGTGAACTCCGGGAGTTGGTGATGGACAGAGAGGCCTGGCGTGCTGCGATTCATGGGGTCGCAAAGAGTCGGACACGACTGAGCGACTGATCTGGTCTGATCTGATTACAATGAACAAATATAGTAATGGTAACTCACATTAAAACAAAACATATTTCTGATAGCCTTTATTTTTCTGTTTGAGACAGTTTAAACTTTTTTTTTTGGGGGGGGAGGTCACAAAACCAGGAGTGTACCTATACAAAGGCTCAAAATAGACCATCTTTTAAACAAAAAGCTGATGATTTACAAAAGACTATAAATATAACATGCAACTCGTTGACAAAAATCTAATAGGATTTGTTAGAATCAGTCACATCTAATAACACATCTAAAGTGTTTTTGTATAAAATATCACGTGAAGAGAAGAAGGCTTTCTCAATGTCTAAAAAAGTGGCTTTGTTTATAGACAGTCTGACAAGTTACCATAAACAGTGTTTCCTGAGACATAAGAAAATGCAACATTCTTCTTCTTGAACCCTTTCAGTTCAAGATTTTCCATTCAATAAAACAGCTGAGGATCTGAAACTGAGAAATATATTTGAATACAAACATTTTATGAAATTTAATACTTTTATTTTTCTCATTTGTATTATCAGAGGATTTTACTGAACTCACAGCCAACTTGCTGCTCAGTACACAGTTCAAATGCGAAAGAATTCTCTGTACAGGAGCCTGTGCTGTCTTCAGTGCTATTATGCTCACCCTTGTTTAACACAGGCAACCAGTTTTCTGGCCATTTTGTAAAAATTTAAGCTTCCTCTTAGCAGAAAAGGTAACCAGCCAGGTGAACCAACGGGACTATGTCACAGGATGGGGGTTTCCTATTAATATTTTATTCTGATGTTTGGAACTCTTGATGCAACTTTTTAGGGCAAGGTGTTCAGGAGCTCCTGTGCCCAAGAAACTGATAAAGGAAAAAAATCTATTTATTCTTTGTGATTTGATGCACAGATGAAAAAACTTAACACAAAATAACAGAAGTTGGTCGTTAATAAATAATGTCCTGGTCTCTTTCTGCACTTCCGCAAGCAGACATCTTCAATTTTTCCAAGTCTCTGCTTCTAGCTCTTTTGTAGTTTTAATACTGCAACTTCAATGATGCATAGGCCCAGAGTCAGTTAAAAAGACTATCATATTCCTTTTCTTAGTTCATTTATTTTTCACTGTCTCTTGGTCCCAGGTGCATCTAAATGATTATCTTTCCTCACTCACTGCTGTTGCCCTTTGGGGTGCTCTTGATTGTCCCCTTGTTTCATGGGCTAGTTGGGAGAGGAAGCTTGGGACCCGGTATGCCACTGTGGGTGGGCTCCACCCTCACAACCTAATCACTTCCCAAAGCCCCTATCATCCAGTACCATCACATTTGGCATTAGAAATTCAAAATATAAATTTTGGAGGGATAAAAACATCCAAAATAGTGAGTAGTAACTTATCAGTTAAAAGAAAAAAAAAATTATAGTTTGAAATGAAAAAAATAACCATAAGAACTATACTGTTTACAGGAGAAATATCTACAATATACAAACATTGAAAGGTTAAAATGGAAACATTTGAAAAGATAAATCCAGTGAATAGTCACTGAAATGGCTTCCGCTGTGGCTCAAGGGTAAAGAATCTACCTGCAATGCAGGAGACACAGAAAATGCAGGTCCACTCCCTGGGTCTGGAAGGTCCCCTGAAGGAGGGCATGGCAACCCACTCCAGTAGTCTTGCCTGGAGAATCCCATGGACAGAGGAGCCTGGTGGGCTACAGTCCATAGGGTCTCCAAGAGTTGGACAGGACTGAAACAACAGCACTGCATATCACAGTTATATTAATATCACACATGAAAAACTTTAACCTGAAAAGTGTCTTTAGAAATAGATATGAACATTAAGTACAAAGTTTCAATTATTCAGGTAGGTATAAACATTCTATGTTTAAGTAAATACCATATCAAGATATATAGGTGAAAAATGGATATAATTACAAGGGAAATATATACAACTCATTAGAATTCAACTTGTCTCTCAGTTGATCAATAAATTATACAATAGTAGCAAATATATGGAATACCTAAACAACATAAGTAGCATATGATTTAAGAGACAGAAGAAGAAGCTGCATACAATAAGTGGACAAAATGATGCTCTCAAGCTCACATGAATAATAAAATTTAGCCATACACAAAGCCTTAAATCAAGTCTCAACAAGTTTTCAAGATTCAGTATTATAAATATATTATGTCCTGATCATAGTAGAATTTCTATTTGATTAAAAAATAAGATATAAAGTGCACCATACATGTAAAAGTAATTCATGACTCAAAAATTTTAAAGCAAAATTTTATAGATTTGATCAATAATAGAGTAATTAAATATCAAACTTGCAAGATGCAATGAAATTTCCAGTGCTAATTCTTTTATTAGAAAATAAGAGATATCAAAAATTAAAGACATAGATAACCAAGTTAAGAAGTGAGGGGAGTAAAGCATACACTCAAGGGAATTATGAATGCTAAAAGAGAGATTAATAAGACTAGAAAAAAATGCTATTCAAAATGAAAACTTGATTTAGTAAAAGGACTACATTAATCCTTTATTTCCAACTTGTACTGGAGATCAAACCATATTGTAATGACGTGCTATTTCTCTCATTACTGAGGTATGATTTCTGAACCTAGGGTATGGGAATGATGTAGAGCCAGACATCCTGGAATGTGAAGTCAAGTGGGCCTTAGAAAGCATCACTACGAACAGTGCTAGTGGAGGTGATAGAATTCCAGTTGAGCTATTTCAAATCCTGAAAGATGATGCTGTGAAAGTGCTGCACTCAATATGCCAGCAATTTGGAAAACTCAACAGTGGCCACAGGACTAGAAAAGGTCATTTTTCATTCCAATCCCTAAGAAAGGCAATGCCAGAGAATGCTCAAACTACCACACAATTGCACTCATCTCACAGGCTAGTAAAGTAATGCTCCAAATTCTCCAAGCCAGGCTTCAGCAATACGTGAACCGTGAACTTCCAGATGTTCAAGCTGGTTTTAGAAAAGACAGAGGAACCAGAGATCAAACTGCCAACATCCGCTGGATCATGGAAAAAGCAAGTGAGTTCCAGAAAAACATCTACTTCTTCTCTATTGACTATGTCAAAGCCTTTGACTGTGTGGGTCACAATAAACTGTGGAAAATTCTGAAAGATATGGGAATACCAGACCACCTGACTTGCCTCTTGAGAAACCTGTATGCAGGTCAGGAAGCAATAGTTAGAACTGGACATGAAACAACAGACTGGTTCCAAATAGGAAAAGGAGTACATCAAGGCTGTATATTATTACCCTGCTTATTTAACTATTATGCAGAGTACATCATGAGAAATGCTGGGCTGGAAGAAGCACAAGCTGGAATCAAGATTGCCAGGAGAAATATCAATAACCTTAGATATGCAGATGACACCACCCTTATGGTGAAAAGTGTAGAGGAACTAAAAAGCCTCTTGATGAAAGTGAAAGTGGAGAGTGAAAAAGTTGGCTTAAAGCTCAACATTCATAAAACGAAGATCATGGCATCTGGTCCCATCACTTCATGGGAAATAGATGGTGAAACAGGGGAAACAGTGTCATAGTTTATTTTTTTGAGCTCCAAAATCACTGCAGATGGTGATTGCAGCCATGAAATTAAAAGATGCTTCCTCCTTGGAAGGAAAGTTATGACCAACCTAGATAGCATATTCAAAAGCAGAGACATTACTTTGCCAACAAAGGTCCGTCTAGTCAAGGCTATGGTTTTTCCAGTACTCATGTATGGATGTGAGAGTTGGACTGTGAAGAAAGCTGAGCACTGAAGAATTGATGCTCTTGAACTGTGGTGTTGGAGAAGACTCTTGAGAGTCCCTTGGACTGCAAGGAGATCCAACCCGTCCATTTGAAGGAGATCAGTCCTGGGTGTTCTTTGGAAGGACTGATGCTAAAGCTGAAACTCCAATACTTTGGCCACCTCATGCGAAGAGTTGACTCATTGGAAGGAACTCTGATGCTGGGAGGGATTGGGGGCAGGAGGAGAAGGGGACGACAGAGGATGAGATGGCTGGATGGCATCACCAACTCGATGGACATGAGTCTGAGTGAACTCCGGGAGTTGGTGATGGACAGGGAGGCCTGGTGTGCTGCAATTCATGGGGTAGCAAAGAGTTGTACATGACTGAGCGACTGAACTGAACTGAACTGAACTGAAACCCACAATACAGCACTGTAGATGATATTAATAAGAAACTAATTGGTCACATATATCTGGAGGGAAAAGGAACTCCAAAACACTGAAAGTTATATGGGCGTTGCATCTAGGAACAGAGTAAACAATGAGGATGTGTGAGAGGTAGTCATTTTGAATCAAGAAGGTAGTACATTCTCTGGTTCTTTCAAAAAGAATGAAATTGGCTTATTTGAATAATTCTACATGCTAACTCCTTGGAAGGAAAGTTATGACCAACCTAGACAACATATTAGAAAGCAGAGACATTACTTTGCCAACAAAGGTCCGTCTAGTCAAGGCTATGGTTTTTCCAGTACTCATGTATGGATGTGAGAGTTGGACTGTGAAGAAAGCTGAGCACTGAAGAATTGATGTTTATGTGGTATTGGAGAAGACTCTTGAGAGTCCCTTGGACTGCAAGGAGATCCAACCAGTCCATCCTAAAGGAGATCAGTCCTGGGTGTTCATTGCAAGGACTGATGTTGAAGCTGAAACTCCAATACTTTGGCCACCTGATACAAAGAACAGACTCATTGGAAAAGACCCTGATGCTGGGAAAGATTGAGGGCAGGCGGAGAAGGGGTTGACTAGGATGAGATGGTTGGATGGCATCACCGACCCGATGGACATGGATTTGGGTGGACTCTGGGAGTTGGTGATGGACAGGGAGGCCTGGCGTGCTGCAGTTCATGGGATTGCAAAGAGTTGGACACAACTGAATGACTGATCTGAATTGAACATGCTATTAGTAAACTGAAATCCACTACTCAAAACTAAGAAAGAAGATCTATGTGGCTGGTGTATTACTCATGGGAGCAGAGTAGGGAGGGGACCTTGAAATTAGGCCACTTCAGTTTCTCTCAAGTTTACCTGATGACAAAGCAGCACATAATATGGAGTCTTGATTTTATGCCTTATACCACAAATCAGCGCAAAAAACACAAGTAAATAAATGTATAAATAAAAAATAAACTGCTCAGAAATAGTAAAAATAGTCATTAAATGTAGATGAAATGCTACATACACAAGTACAAATGAATAAAATACAAATTACAACAGAAGCGGTTAGAGGAAGTAAATTATACAAATTTCTGGATATCAAATTATTATAAAAATATATAAAAAATTAAAATCAATTAAAATGTCATTTAATTCATCTTCACAATAAAAACAAAACCAGTAAAACTATATATAATAAATTTAAATATTAGAAGAAATTTAAGAAAATATAATCAAGATATCTAAAGAGTACAAAAATTTTTGACAGAATGGCAGAAAGATGCATTAGGTCAACTGCCACTTTTTAAACTTCCTTCTAAGTGTGCATTATTATATTGCATCAATTAAAAAATCTGAAAAGCATGCTTCTCACATTTCTTTATATTGTAGGTCCAACCGAGACTTAAGTTCTGCCAATTAACTGTACCCGGCTGATCTTGGACTAGAATTTGGAACCTAGTTACACTGGGAATTTGGCAGTGTCCAAGACATTTACTTTTCCTTTGGCATTTTCTATTTGACCCAGTGTGGTTCTGCAGCCAGAAATTCTAGAAACAGCTTTTTGATCACTAAATGGTGGTAAAGCTGGTGTTCTCCTGAAGCCAGCATTTGTAGTAGCACCTTCCTGATCCAGGCAAAACGGCTGATGTGGGGTGATCATAGAGCCAGCAGCTAGGACTGTTGACTTTCTCTGAGCCAAATTTCTGTTCATGGCAGGGTAGAACTTCATTGGCAGCTCAGTATATAATTTTGTCCAAGTAGCAGTTCCTGAAGATCAAGCCTAAACACTGCTCCTCCAACCCTTTCCCACATTTATAAGCAATTAAATCATGTTCTATTTAGAACAATTTGGAGGTTTTCTGTCATCTGCAAATTTACTGTAACAAAACAAAGGCACAATAAAGATCTAAGTAGAGTCAGTGATACACTTTTAGAGAAAACTGTCATTACAAGAATATAGGTACATTTGAAATGAATTGAAAAATTCTGTTTCCCATTGGAATTTTATTCTGATTCTAAAACTTATACAGGAGAGTTTTCTTATAAAATATCAAGATAATAGAAAACTATTACAGTAAAAAAAATGGTGTTGACACAGAGAAAAATAAACAAAAAGTAACAGCAAATCAAAAACCTAGGAACTCAGAAATGGATTCTCATTTATATTCATTAAATCAACAAATATTTAATTATCATTTAATATAAGTCAGGAACTGTTCTTTAAGCTGTGAATACATTAGAAAACAAAAGAGAAAAATGCTGTCTCGTACACAGGGTTATTGTTACCATCTTTCTAAATTCCATATATATGCGTTAGTATACTGTATTGGTGTTTTTCCTTCTGGCTTACTTCACTCTGTATAATAGGCTCCAGTTTCATCCACCTCATTAGAACTGATTCAAATGTATTCTTTTTAATGCCTGAGTAATACTCCATTGTGTATATGTACCATAGCTTTCTTATCCATTCATCTGCTGATGGACATCTAGGTTGATTCCATGAAAGATGGTAACAATAACCCTGTGTACGAGACAGCAAAAGAGACATTGATGTATAGAACAGTCTTATGGACTCTGTGGGAGAGAGAGAGGGTGGGAAGATTTGGGAGAATGACATTGAAACATGTAAAATATCATGTAAGAAACGAGATGCCAGTCCAGGTTCGATACACGATACTGGATGCTTGGGGCTAGTGCATTGGGACAACCCGGAGGGATGGTATGGGGAGGGAGGAGGGAGGAGGGTTCAGGATGGGGAACACATGTATACCTGTGGCAGATTCATTTTGATATTTGGCAAAACTAATACAATTATGTAAAGTTTAAAAATAAAATAAAATTTAAAAAAAAAAGAAAGAAAAAAAAAAGAGAAAAATGATGTGTCCTTGTTCCAGAGTAATAAATAACAGAATACACTTTCTAAATAATGCAGCAATAAATTTAAGGAAAGGGTAATAGATTTCTGCCTAGCACTACACACAGAATAACTAATGCCATTTATACTTTTTAAAAGAAGACACACACACGCAAACACACACACAAACTCCCATTGAAAAGAAGGTTAGGTTTTCAGCTCAGACAGGAAAGAGTTGGGAAATCATCACTCTCATCCCACCAATAAGAAAAACGTGCAGAAACTGAAAATCAGTAACTGGCTGGACCCATGAGAGAACTGAAAAATGGCCACACCAAATCCTGAAGAAAGAAAAAATCAGGGAAAATACAGAAAGCAAGATCTGCTTGTCTAGCATCGAAATTGCTAGAGCCATAAACTGGGAGAAACACTTACATGGTAAATAGGTAAATTGAGACTGAATATAGACTAAAGTGAAAATGAAACACCCGTGGGGGACACAGATTTAGGTATGCTCTCATACATTCATTGTTCATCATGAGAATCTGAGAAAGGTCCTTTCATGGCTCTGGCAAAGGAAGGGAGAAGTAGCCATTCTAAAATGTGTCCTGAGACATCTGCATAAACAGGACTACTCTCCAGGGAAGGGCTTTGCCTAAGCACAATTCTAAAACATAATCCCATAAAACAAAATCCATAATTTTCCTTTCTATCATAAGGGGAAAACAAAAATATAGTCAACAGGGGCAAGGACTTTGATGACATTGACTGGGAAATATGCAACGAGGCAATAGAAGAGTCAGGGGAATTAAAGCTAACCACTGGAGAAAGTTAACCTCTAGAGACACAGGCCACTAAAAATATGAGATACAATTGGAAGAATGTTCCTTCTTCACCACACCTCCCTTATACCATCAAGGTTCTGTAGTAATAACAATATATGTGTATGCTAGGTCCCTTCAGTCATGTCCAATTCTTTAAAACCCTATGGACTGCAGCCTCCCAGGCTCCTCTGACCATGAGATTCTGCAGGCAAGAATACTGGAGTGGGTTGCTATGCTGTTCTCCAGGGTATCTTCCCAGCCCAGGGATCGAACCTGCGTTTCTTGTCTCCTATATTGGCAGGCAGGTTCTTTACTTCTAATGCCATCTGGGAAGCTGAAAAAGTAGAAAGACGTAGATTCTGAAGAGGAGTATGTAGGCAAGCTCAGAAGTCAAGAGGGGAGACAAAACAAGGACAAATATAGGAATTTGAAGCCTCTGCTAATTGCAGCTATAGCAAACAATAACCAGAGTCCAAATCCTAACCAGAAAACATATATTCTCAAACTAATCACCTTTTTACTTAAATCCTGGCAGGCTACAGTCTGTGGTCTTGCAAAGAGTCAAGCACAACTGAGTGACTAACACTTTCCTTTTACATTATTTGCTTACCATTTACTGATAATAGGCTTCCCAGGTGGCACTAGTGGTAAAGAACCTGCCTGCCGCTGCAGGAGATGTTAAGAGACATGAGTTCAATCCCTGGGTGGAGAAGATCCCCTGGAGAACAACACAGCAACCCACTCCAGTGTTCTTGCCTGCAGAATCCCATGAACAGAGGAGCACCAGGTGGCCAAAGTATTAGAGTTTCAGCTTCAGCATCAGACCTTCCAATGAATATTCAGGGTTGATTTCCTTTAGTATTCACTGGTTTGATATCCTCAATGTCCAAGGGGCTCTCAAGAGTCTTCAACACCACAGTTTGAAAGCATCAGTTCTTCCCACTCAGCTTTCTTTATGGTCCAATGCTCACATCCATACATGACTACTGGAAAAACCATAGCTTTGACAATATGGACTTTTGTCAGCAAAGGAATGTCTCTGATTTTTAATACACCAACTAGGTTTGCTATAACTTTGTTATAGGATGTGTTAGCACTACTGATAGTGGGATTCCCTGGTGGCTCAGATGATAAAGAGTCTGCCTGCAAATGCAGGAAACCTGGGTTCAATCTCTAGGTTGGGAAGATCCCCTGGAGAAGAGACTAGCAATCCACTCCAGTTTTCTTGCCTGGAGAATTCCATGGACAGAGCCTGGCAGGCTACAGCCCATGGGATCACAAAGAGGTGGATGCGACTGAGTAACTATCACTTTCACTTTTCTTTTACTAATAGTATACATCTGATATGCCATGTATGTTCCAGAAATTATAAAACATGTTTAAAGGGCAAGGAAAAAGAAACTCTGATGAAACAAAGTAGTCATCAGAACCATGATGTGAGTGTCAGAATTATCAAATAAGGAAATTAAAATAACTATGATTAATATATTCAGGATTCTAATGGAAAAAAAATAGGATGCAAAAACAGATGGTTAATTTACATAAAAAATGAAACTTATAGAAAAAAATCAAAAGAAATTGTTAATAAGAATCACAGTAAATAAAATGCTTGTTATAGCTTTTATCAGTGGATTTGAAGTCCATAGCTTAAAAGTAGGTCAATATAAAAGTCTGAAATTGAAAGACAAGAGAAAAAAAATAGGGATTAAAATAGAATTTTCTGTACTGATGAGAAAATATCAATATGGATAGCATAAGAATAATGGGAACACCAGAAATAGAATACTGAGTAAACCAGAATAAATGTTCACAATAATAATTTTTTTTAATTTTATTTTATTTTTAAACTTTACAATACTGTATTAGTTTTGCCAAATATCGAAATGAATCTGCCACAGGTATATCTGTGTTCCCCATCCAATAATTTTTGAGAACTTTTTACAGTTGATGACAGTTTAAAAAAGCTACATCTCTAGTAAACCAGGAGAATTTGAAAAAGGTAAAATAAGCCCCCTCAACTCTATAGAACTAGCAGATGCATTTTATATTCAAATTACAGAAAATCAAAAGCAAAGAGAAATATGTTGAAAGAAATCAGAAAGGAAAAAATATTTTTCTATTACTTTTAATGGAACAATGGCAAGAATTACAATGGATTTCTCACCATAAATCCCTGATAGCTCAGTTGGGGGCTTCCCTAATAGTTTAGTTGGTAAAGAATCTGCCTGCAATGTGGGGGATCTGGATTTGATCCCTGTATTGGAAAGATCCCCTGGAGAAGGGAACAGCTACCCACTCCAGTATTCTAGCCAGAGGAATTCCATGGACCATAGTCCATGGTTTGCAATTCCCTTCTCCAGTGGACCACATTCTGTCAGACCTCTCCACCATGACCTGCCCATCTTGGGTGGCCCCACATGGCATGGCTTAGTTTCACTGAGTTAGACAAGGCTGTGGTCTGTGTGATTAGACTGACTAGTTTTCTGTGATTATGGTTTCAGTGTGTCTGCCCTCTGATGCCCTCTCCCAACACCTACCATCTTACTTGGGTTTCTCTTACCCTGGACGTGGGGTATCACTTCACGGCTGCTCCAGCAAAGCACAGCCACTGCTCCTTACCTTGGATGAGGGGTATCTCCTCACTGACCACCCCTCCTGACCTTGAACATGGAGTAGCAAAACACTTCAGGTATTCTTGCCTTGAGAACCCCATGAATAGCATGAAAAGGCAAAATGATAGGATACTGAAAGAGGAACTCCCCAGGTTGATAGGTGCCCAATATTCTACTGGAGATCAGTGGGGAAATAACTCCAGAAAGAATGAAGGGATGGAGCCAAAGAAATACAATACCCAGCTGTGGATGTGACTGGTGATAGAAGCAAGGTCTGATGCTGTAAAGAGCAATATTGCCTAGGAACCTGGAATGTCAGGTCCATGAATCAAGGCAAATTGGAAGTGGTCAAACAGGAGATGGCAAGAGTGAAGGTTGACATTCTAGGAATCAGCGAACTGAAATGGACTGGAATGGGTGAATTTAACTCAGATGACCATTATATCTACTACTGCGGGCAGGAATCCCTCAGAAGAAATGGAGTAGCCATCGTGGTCAACAAAAGAGTCCAAAATGCAGTAGTTGGATGCAATCTCAAAAATGACAGAATGATCTCTGTTAGTTTCCAAGGCAAACCATTCAGTATCACAGTAATTCAAGTCTATGCCCCAATCAGTAACGCTGAAGAAGCTGAAGTTGAACGGTTCTATGAAGACCTACAAGACCTTTTAGAACTAACACCCAAAAAAGATGTCTTTTTCATTATAGGGGACTGGAATGCAAAAGTAGGAAGTCAAGAAACACCTGGAGTAATGGGCAAATTTGGCCTACAAGTACAGAATGAAGCATGGCAAAGGCTAATAGAGTTTTGGCAAGAGAATCCACTGGTCATAGCAAACACCCTCTTCCAACAACACAAGAGAAGACTCTACACATGGACATCACCAGATGGTCAACACTGAAATCAGATTGATTATATTCTTTGCAGCCAAAGATGGAGAAGCGCTATACAGTAGCAAAAAGAGACCAGGAGCTGACTGTGGCTCAGATCATGAACTCCTTATTGCCAAATTCAGACTGAAATTGAAGAAAGTAGGGAAAACCACTAGACCATTCAGGTATGACCTAAATCAAATTCCTTATGATTATACAGTGGAAGTGAGAAATAGATTTAAGGGACTAGATCTGATAGACAGAGGGCCTGATGAACTATGGATGGAGGTTCATGACATTGTACAGGGGACAGGGATCAAGACAATCCCCATGGAAAAGAAATGCAAAAAAGCAAAATGGCTGTCTAGGGAGGCCTTACAAATAGCTGTGAAAAAAGAGAAGTGAAAAGCAAAGGAGAAAAGGAAAGATATAAATATCTGAATGCAGAGTTCCAAAGAATAGCAGGGGGAGATAAGAAAGCCTTCCTCAGTGATCAATGCAAAGAAATAGAGGAAAACAACAGAATGGGAAAGACTAGAGATCTCTTCAAGAAAATTAGAGATACAAAGGGAACATTTCATGCAAAGATGGGCTCGATAAAAGACAGAAATGCCATGGACCTAACAGAAGCAGAAGGTATTAAGAACAGGTGGCAAGAATACACAGAAGAACTGTACAAAAAAGAGCTTCACGACCAAGATAA
The DNA here is from genome assembly GCF_032452875.1 of Bos javanicus. Taxonomy (NCBI): domain Eukaryota; kingdom Metazoa; phylum Chordata; class Mammalia; order Artiodactyla; family Bovidae; genus Bos; species Bos javanicus. Next base: position 71,920,763 of record NC_083870.1, on the reverse strand, counting down.
TCACAATGGTGTGATCACTCACCTAGAGCCAGACATCCTGGAATGTGAAGTCAAGTGGGCCTTAGAAAGCATCACTACGAACAATGCTAGTGGAGGTGATGGAATTCCAGTTGAGCTCTTTCAAATCCTGAAAGATGATGCTGTGAAAGTGCTGCACTCAATATACCAGAAAACTTGGAAAACTCAGCAGTGGCCACAGAACTGGAAAAGGTCCGTTTTCATTCCAATCCCAAAGAAAGGCAATGCCAAAGAATGCTCAAACTACCGCACAATTGCACTCATCTCACACGCTAGTAAAGTAATGCTCCAAATTCTCCAAGCCAGGCTTCAGCAATATGTGAACTGTGAACTTCCTGATGTATAAGCTGGTTTTAGAAAAGGCAGAGGAACCAGAGATCAAATTGCCAACATCTGCTGGATCATGGAAAAAGCAAGAGAGTTCCAGAAAAACATCTATTTCTGCTTATTGCTATGCCAAAGCCTTTGACTGTGTGAATCACATTAAACAGTGGGAAATTCTTAAAGAGATGGGAATACCAGACCACCTGACCTGCCTCTTGAGAAACCTATATGCAGGTCAGGAAGCTACAGTTAGAACTGGACATGGAACGACAGACTGGTTCCAAATAGGAAAAGGAGTACGTCAAGGCTGTATATTGTCACCCTGCTTATTTGACTTATATGCAGAGTACATCATGAGAAACACTGGGCTGGAAGAAACACAAGCTGGAATCAAGATTGCCGGGAGAAATATCACTAACCTCAGATATGCAGATGACACCACCCTTATGGCAGAAAGTGAAGAGGAACTAAAAAGCCTCTTGATGAAAGTGAAAGAGGAGAGTGAAAAAGTTGGCTTAAAGCTCAACATTCAGAAAACGAAGATCATGGCATCTGGTCTCATCACTTCATAGAAAATAGATGGGGAAACAGTGGAAACAGTGGCAAACTTTATTTGGGGGGCTCCAAAATCACCGTAGAAGGTGATTGTAGCCATGAAATTAAAAGACGCTTACTCCTTGGAAGGAAAGTTATGACCAACCTAGATAGCATACTCAAAAGCAGAGACATTACTTTGCCAACAAAGGTCAAGGCTATGGTTTTTCCAGTGTTCATGTATGGATGTGAGAACTGGACTGTGAAGAAAGCTGACAGCCGAAGAATTGATGCTTTTGAACTGTGGTGCTGTAGAAAACTCCCGAGAGTCCCTTAGACTGCAAGGAGATACAACAAGTCCATTCTAAAGGAGACCAGCCCTGGGTGTTCTTTGGAAGGACTGATGCTAAAGCTGAAACACCAATACTGTGGCCACCTCATGTGAAGAGTTGACTCATTGGAAAAGACTCTGAAGCTGGGAGAGATTGGGGGCAGGAGGAGAAGGGGATGCAAAGGATAAAATGGCTGAATGGCATCACAGACTCAATGGACATGAGTTTTAGTGATCCCCGGGAGTTGGTGATGGACAGGGAGGCCTCTCATAGGGCAATTCTTGGGGTCGCAAGAGTTGGACACGACTGAGTGACTTAACTGAACTGAACTGATATTCCATGGGGTCAAAAAGAGTTGGACACACTGAGTGACTTTTACTTTCTCACCAGAAATCATGCAAGCAAGAAAAGAGTGGAATTAAATATCAAAGAAAAAAGAGAAAAAGCTAATTAATATTTATTTACCAAAATTGCTCTTCTAAATGAAAGGGAAATATTCTCTCAGAAAGCAAAAGATGAGGACATTCATCACTCAATAAGCAATTTTGGAGACAGAAGCTCTGAAATTAATAAACATATGAAAAATATGTTAGAAAATACATTTAAAAACTCACTGTTAGTTGGATACATGCAAATTAAAATAAACAAATTCCATTACACATCCACAGGTTTAGCAACTTAAGCTATTAGAAAAAGTTAATGGGAATGATGGGAGCTCTGATGTCTTGAGAAGGGACAAATAAACAGTCCATTTTGGGACCTTTGGCACTATATAGCAAAATTTAAAGTATATGTAACATTTGTTGCAAAAATTTAAAACAATGTTCCTTTTCTTATTAAAATTTTTGTTTAGGAAAACTAATTTTTTAAAGAAAAATTTATTTCAACATGACACAATTTCATTATTGTTACCTAGAAACAAATTGATATTTTATAAAATTCTCAGCTTGAATGTATTCATTACTTGTAATCCACATAAATATAGTCTTTGGGGTGTTCAGTAATTTTTAAAAACAAATGAGAACAAAATGTTTGACTATTAATTTTGAAATGGATCTTGTGTGTATATAGGAGAGCGCATGTCAGAAATTATGTGTAATAGAAAGCAATAGTGATAAGTGGAAAAAATATATCTGGGATTTGAAAAAGAGAAATAATTTGTGGTATATTTTAAAGAATGTAGTAAAGAATTTTAAATGCCTGTAATAATTATTTATAACAAATAAATTTGAAAATATTATATAAAATAATCAAATTTATTAATAAGAATATGGAATTAAACATGCACATTAAATATATTCGTTATAAATTCTTCTCTATAATGGTCAAGAATAAAATCTATGAAAATGATATACACTAATTGTAAGTTAACTTTAGGTGTGAGATTTGGTGTAATTATGATAAAGAATTCATTCACTTTTTAAACACTATATTATGTTTTAAATTGAAGAAATAGTAAATGTAAATGTAAACTTGTGTTAAACCTGATGCTTGATATGTTAATTATTTATCATAGTATCTATTTTAACATTTTTTAACTGTAAGATATACATTGATATATGAGAGGTGTGTGTAACTTATAGTTTTAAGTTAAAATGGAATAATTTTAACCTCATGAAAATTCCTAAGAATGATACAAAAGGGAAAATTCATAATTGAAAAAAATCTTCATCTAATAAACAAGTAATATTGAAGAAAGGGTAGAATAGTTTGTCAAAACAATTGTCCTGCTAAGAGAAACATAAAAAATCTAAGCCAAACATTAATAATGTTTATTTGAACATACTGGAAATATCTCAAGATGGTAAGAAACTGCAGTTGAGAACAGAAACCATGAATGAACTTAACATCTTTTCACATTCAAGGCATTCTCAGATTTCACAGGTAGTGGTTAAGAAGCTTTGAAGTAGACTCAGATTTTGATGGACAGACAGAAAAACTGGTCTTTGTATCTTATAAAAGAAATTCCCTAGTAGCGCTCCAGGACTTGGATTGAAGTTCTAAAGGAGTCTAGTTCAAGAAGTCATACAGAACCCAGCTGTAAACTATACAAAACCCCAGCTCTCTCCAAACATAAATCCCAGTTTAAAAAAATGTCAATTCCAGATTGAGTTTAGGGATTTGGGGATTCCTTGTGTCCAGTAATTTGCCAGAAGTAAAATAGATAAATTATAAGGGAATATAGTGTCTCTCAGAGACTCAAATAATCTTTATATTTTTATATAAAATATCAAGCAACCAATCAGAAATCAACATATACACCGAGGAATATGAAAAACCAAGAATAATTACTATTATAAAATAAAATTTTTAAAGGAAAACATTTACAATGAATCCAGACAATGAAGTTGTCAGACACACACTTTCAAATACCCAAATTTTATCTTTATAGGAATAGAAAAGTACAAAGTTTAGAATTTTTCAGAGAACTGAAAACTTTTAAGTAGAAATTCTAAAGCCAAAAAAAACCAATAATTAGAATTAAAATTTCAATAGCTGAACAGACATGAATGATAAGAGATTTGGTGAATTGTGACTAGGTCATGAGAGAATATTCTAAATGAAACTTCTAAAGATAAGAAATATAGAAAACACAGAAATATGTATAACAAAAGAACTATAGTTAGCTACAATTAAAAAATATTTTTAATTTGGATGGATTTAGTTTGGATTAATTTAATTTTTAATTTAATATTAATTTAAAATGGATGACAGAAATCAAGACACATCATGAAATCAAAGATTAATTTATTTGATCAATGTATAATTATTATTTTTTAAATAAATAAAACAATTACTAAGGTCAAATTTTGTAATTTGGTGTTATATGATTTTAAAGCAATTACTATTTGTTTACAATTAGCAAAACTGCAATAGAAGGGATAAAATCCAAAGTAAAGTTATTTACAATGTAAGAAATAATAAATAAATGTTTGAATTACTTTTACTTTTCTTGTAATTAATGAACTACATATAAAAATAAATCTTTACTATAGTACTTGCTGAATTTCTTAAAGATAAATAATAAAAATAACCAATGTCTTAGAACATTTGGGAAACATATTCTCTTGAAAAATTTAAATGATCTTTATGAATGGCAACTTGAATATACATATTCATAACTGTAATGTATGAACCTTTGGTCTTAGAAATTCCACTTCAAGCAATAAAGAATATATCAAAGGTATAGCCAAATACACATACATAAACTTATTCATGAAAGCATTACTTATAATTGAAAATGGAGAAAATAAAATTTAATCCCCAATTATAATGGATAGACTACTGAATTAAAGTATATTTTGTATGCTGAGATGATATAAGTTCTGATAAATCATGCTTTGAACACGTTTGTTTAAATGGACAATTATTCATAAAGTATTTTTAATGTAAACAAAGGTCAAGGTTATATCTTTTATAATGCAATTTTATTTGAAATATATGTGGGTTTATCTTTTCATGAAAGTTTCTCTCACTTAGTGTCCACAGCCTGCCTCAGTTAACCATCTACACTCTTCTTTCCATATGGATTCCTAACCACCTAAGACTATAAAAAAGAAAAATATCAAACATAGGAAATAAGATAAAAACTACTACTCCACCTTTCTTAGGACACATCGTTTCAGGTTAGTACATATTAAATAAATGAATTCTATGTGTTGTTATTTAGATAAACCAGAAAAAACACACAAAAAGTGAAATCCATAAATAAGATCGTATCATGATTGTATTAAATGATTGAGAAGCTATAATTAAGCTTTCCATTACTTTCCTTTTAAGACTTTAACATTCATTTTGTGGTAGTAACTGTAAATTTGAGGAGCACACTAAGTTAAGTACAATGTTGTAATTATATGTTGCCTTATTTTTTTATTATCACTAAATATTATTTTCAGAAAATGCAACAGGAATAAAAGGACTTATGACATCAAAGAGTAAAACAGCATTGGATTTGAAAGTTTCATGATGAGATTGACAAAAACAAGAAAAAAGTACTATTTCCCAAGAGCTGGGCTTTTTTTTTTTTTTTTTTTAATGGAAAGCATTAGCCTCAGTAGAAAACTTCTTCATTGATTTATCTTTATTGGAACACTCAAAAAGAGTACCTGTAATAAAAGAGAAAAATCTTTTTCATCAAATTAAAGAAGACTGGATTTAACTATTTAAATTGATTGTATACTTTAATGATATTTTTATTCCAGTAAAAGTATTGATTGCTAGACAATTTGAAAACCATTTCACTATTTCACAGATTGTATTTACTGCTAGCATTTGTTTAATGGAGATTTAGTAGTAATGGAGAAAAATGACAATTTTCATTCCTTAAAAAAATAAAAAAACTTTCCAAGCTCTACAAATTAAACTATGTAGTGATCAGTTACACAGACCACAGGGTCAGACCATACTGGAACAGACGTGCCACTCTTAAAATATTTTTGATTCAAGACAAATTTCTTAACCTTAGTTTTTTTCACAGATATTCTGACAATAGTGATAAATATAGACTCATATTTCTACAGGTTTGCATGTTTCTTAGGTTTGTTTTCTTATTGAATTCTTTGTGAATTAGAATTCATGTAATATGTTTAGCACTGTACATAGCAGCTAGTAGCCATGTAATAAATGCTAGCCAGTATAAAAAGGGCTTATTTAACCAAAGTAGGTTTGAGAGTGTATTAGTTCTCTAGGGCTGCCATAACAAAATATCACCAACTAAGTGGCTGAAAAAAGGCAGAAATTTATTATCTCATAAAGTTTTGAAAGCTAGAATAAAAATCTAGACACTGGCAAAGCAATGAACCCTTTGACATCTGTCGGAGAGAATTTGTTCTTGCCCCTTCCTAGCATCTGGTGGTTTACCAGAAATTCTTTGGCATTCCTTGGCTTGCAGCTGTAGCATTTCAATCTGTGCCTCCTACATGATACAATAATCTCATTTGAGTGCCTATGGCTCTATATCTTTCCTTCCTCTTGTAAGAACATGAGTCATAGTGGATTATGTTTATCCTACTCCAATATTACTGTAACTAACAAAATGTACAATGACTTTATTTCCAAATAGATCACATTCTGAGGTACTGAATTCAGGATTTCCACCTGTCTTTAGGGGACACAATTTAACCCATATCATGAGGCATTGTGAGCACTCATGTCAGTTCTAGAAGATTTTGAAGGTGAATAACAGGATATTAAGTATCAATTAAAAGATGCTTACTCCTTGGAAGGAAAGTTATGACCAACCTAGATAGCATATTCAAAAGCAGAGACATTACTTTGCCAACAACGGTCCGTCTAGTCAAGGCTATGGTTTTTCCTGTGGTCATGTATGGATGTGAGAGTTGGACTGTGAAGAAGGCTGAGCGCCGAAGAATTGATGCTTTTGAACTGTGGTGTTGGAGAAGACTCCTGAGAGTCCCTTGGACTGCAAGGAGATCCAACCAGTCCATTCTGAAGGAGATCAGCCCTGGGATTTCTTTGGAAAGAATGATGCTAAAGCTGAAACTCCAGTAACTTTGTCCACCTCATGCGAAGAGCTGACTCATTGGAAAAGACTCTGATGCTGGGAGGGATTGGGGGCTGGAGGAAAAGGGGACGACAGAGGATGAGATGGCTGGATGGCATCACCGACTCGATGGACGTGAGTCTGAGTGAACTCCGGGAGGTGGTGATGGACAGGGAGGCCTGGCGTGCTGCGATTCATGGGGTCGCAAAGAGTCGCACACGACTGAGCGACTGAACTGAACTGAAGTATCAATTTATACGGGTATATCAAAGATCTTTATGAAACTGTGACAAAGGAATATTAAATATCTAAGGATAGCTGATTAGTAAATAGACTAAAAACTGAGTTTCCTAAATTTGTGGCAAGTGCTCTCTTAACTAATCTGCATGGGCTCCAATCAACAATGATAAATGGAATAGGCAGACAAGCATCATTCCACTCCCTGTTTAGTTGACTTCGGTTATTTTCTGTCATTTCATTCATTGTATTTTTCAGGTTAATGCCATTTTAACTGATATTTTAAATATCAGTTGCCTTTTGAACTTTGAAATCCTTTACAAAGTATCTAATGTGTGTTAGAACAGACTTTAAAGTTTAAAAAAAAAAGATGTCTTAGTTGCCTTACCTGTAGAATGAAGAGAACTATCATACATGAGCATTCCATAGACTTAGGAGGGTTCTATAGGGTTATACATAAGAAAAATAAGTTGATAGTAAAAGTTTAAGAGTGTTTAGATAATAAATATATACATTGGGCTGTTTCCTATAACATTTGATATAATTATACATTTATATTTGTTTATAAAATATACATTTATACTATAAATTTATATGTAATCACATATATTTCAATCCCATGTTTTCTATATAACAACTTTATTGAGATATAATTCACATTCTATGCAATTCTCTCATTTAAAGTGTACAATTCAGTGGTCTTTAGTACCTTCACAAAGTTGTGCAACCATCACCACAACCAATTTTAGAACATTTAAATCACCTGACAAAGAAACTCAGTATCCAGAATTAGTCACTCCCCGTTTTCCCTCAGCCTCCTCAGTTCTAGACAGCCAATCATCTGCTCTCTGGCTCTATCCTTTTGCCTATTATAGATATTTTATGTAAGTGGAGTGATACAATATATGGTATTTTTGGACTAGCTTCGTTTACTTATGGTTTTCAATATATATCCATGTTGTATGTATCTATACACCATTTCTTTTTATGCTAACTAATATTCCATTTTTGCAGAGATATAGTGCATTTTAAACACATTCATCAGTTAATAGAGATTTTTTTCCCACTTTTTGGCTTTTATGAACAATGCTGCTGTGAACAGTTTTGTGTGAATATGATATTCCTTTCCTTTATTATATGCCATAGTGTGGAATTCCTCGGTCACTTGGTAATCCTAAATTTAACTTTCTGATAAATTTCCAGTCTATTTTCCAAAACAACTGAACCATTTTACATTCCCACCAGACATAAATATTTATAATTTCTCCACATCCTTATCAAACTTGTTTATTATGTCTTTTAGAGTGTGTGTGAAATGGATCTAACAGTAATCTTGGTTTGTATTTCCTTGATGGCTGATGATGTTGAAAATCATTTCACATGCTTAATTGTCTTTTGTGCATTTTATTTGGAAAAATGTCTATTCAAATTCTTAGACCATTTTTAACTGGCTTGTCTTTTTATGGTGAGTTGTACTCATTCTTTCTATATGCTTGATACAAGTTTCCTATGAAATATATGATTTGCAAATATTTTCTCTTTCTTTGTATTGTATTTCCACTTTCTTTGTGTTGTATCCTTTGAAACATAAATGGTTTAGTTTTGTTCAAGTGCAATTTAAAGGTATTTTTCTTTTGTCACTTGGGCATTCAGTGTCAGATCCCCAAGTAGGCTTTCCCTAAGCCAAGATGACATGGTTTACTCCTACATTTTCTCTAAATGTTCTGTGTTTATAGTTTTGGCTCATGTTTATAAGTCTATGATCCATGTTAGTTTGTTTTTGTGTATAGTGTAAAGAAGAGGTCTGTGACAGATTGAACTGTGTCCTCCAGAAAGCTTTCATAACACCCATTACTTCAGAATGTAATCCTTTTCAGAGTTAGGGTCCTTTCAGATGCAGTGACTTAAAGTGAAATTAAACTGGAGTTAAGAGGGTGCTTAATTCAATATGTAAGTTAAAGTCACTTAGTTGTGTTTGACTCTTTGAGACCCCCTGGACTATAGAGCCCATGGAATTCTCCAGGCTAGAATACTGGAGTGGGTACCCTATGCCTTCTCCAGCAGATCTTCTTGACCCAGGAATTGAACCGGGGTCTCCTGCATTGCAGGTGGATTCTTTACCAACTGAATTATCAGTGAAGCCCTGATATGATTTAATTCAGTATGAAGTCAATATGAATATAATTGAATACTTAATTCACTATGACTGGTATCCTTAAAAAGATGAGGGAAAAAAAAAAAGTCACTGAACACAGAAATACACAGGGAGAACACCATGTAATGACAGAAACAGAGATTGGAGTTATGCAGCCTTAAACTAAGAACAACAAAGATTCTTTGCCATCAGCAGAAATTGAGATGAAACAAGAAAGTATTCTACTCAGGATCTTAGTGGAGGCATGCCCCTGCCAAAACCTCAACTGCAGATTCCTTGCCTCCAGAATTGAGTTCTGTTGTTTTAAGCTAATGACAAATGTGTGTTGCTTTGTTTACAGAAACCCTAGAAAACTATTACACATTTTGGTATCAGGATTTTTTTTTTTTTCTGATTGAGGTGCTACTGTAATGGGGAAGTTAAATGTGTAATGGATACAGGTTGGAAGAATTTTGAAGTACTTCATAGCAAAAATCTACATCGTGTTGAAGAGATTTTTGGTAGATATATGAGTCTTAAAAGCAGTTCTGGAATAGCTCAGAAGGAAATAAGGTAAGCTATAGAGAAAGCTTCTGTCATCTTTGAGAACACAGGAGCAGACTGTTGCTAGAATTATAAATGTCAAAGGTGCTTCTGGAGAAGATTCAGACAGAAATGATAGTGTTAGTCACTCAGTCTTGTCCGACTCTTTGTGACCCCATGGACTGTAGCCCACTAGGCTCTTCTGTCCGTGGAATTCTCCAGGCAAGAATACTGGAGTGGGTTCCAAACAGAAATGAGGAATATGTTATTAGAAACTGGAAGTTTGTTAGTCGCTCAGTTGTGTCTGACTCTGAGATCCCATGGGCTGTAGGCTGCCAGGCTCTGCTGTTCATGGAATTCTCCAGGCAAGAATACTGGAGTGGGTAGTTTCTTCCTTCTCCATGAGATCTTCCCAACCCAGAGACTGAACTTGGGTCTCCTGCATTGCAAGAAGATTCTTTACCATCTAAGCCACCAGGGAAGAGGAGCAGACTGATGCTAGAAATATGAATGTCAAAAGTGCTTCTGGAGAAGATTCAGAGAGAAATGAGGAATATGTTATTAAAAACTAGAAGAAAGGCTAGAATTAAAAATAAAATAAAACTTGGCTAAATAGTGTTCTGCTGTTTAAGGTTGGAAAGTAGAATTTGTAAGTCATGAGCTCGGATATTTAGCTATGGAGATTTCCAAGTAAAGTGTGGAAATCATAGCCAGGTTTCTCTTTCCTGTTTATAGTAAAATGTGAGAGCAAAGAAAGAAAGTGAAGAAGGAGCTATTTAGTAAAAAGGAACCATAGCAATTTATTTAGTCTTTAATGTATTTCAATTACATTTGATAGCTTTGTCTGTACAGATCTTGTTCTTCTTTTGTTAAGTTTATTACTAATTTATTTTTTTTTGATGCTATGATTATAAATTTCTTAATTTCAGTTTCTAAGTGATTATTCATTGTTATTGATGGGAATTATAACTCTTTTTTTTTTTTTGCATGATGAATTTAAACCCTGAAAATTTGCTGAGCTCAATTATTAGTTCTCATAGATTATTTTTTTAATAGATGCTTTAAGATTTTTATTTACAAATATATGGTCATCTGCAAGTAGGAAGAGATAGTTTCACCTCTTTCTTTTGTTTAATTTCCAAGACTAGAATTTCTGGTATACAGAAATGATAAGAATAGAATGTTTATCCTGTTCTTGATCTTAAGCAGAAAAATCATTCAGTTTTTACTCATTATGTCTGTTAGCTGTAGGTTTGCCAAGATGCCCTTTGACAGGTTGAGGAAGTTCCATTCTATTCCCAGTTTGCTGAAAGTTTTTAATCATAAAAGCATGTTGCGTTTTTCTAATGCTTTATCTGCCCCTATTAAGATAAGCATTTGGCTTTTGTATTCTTTTGGTATGGTTGAAACATAATTTTATTCTTGAAGTTAAAAATTGCATTTATATGATAAATTCCATTGTATAATCCTTACTATAGGTTAGCAGACTCAATTTTAGAACATCTTTGTCAATACTCAGAAAAAAAAAAAATTGATCTGCAAGGTTTTAACTTTGTGATATCTTTAAATGATTTTGGTGTAAAGGTAATACTGGCTTACAGTGTGAGTTGTTAAGTGATCTCTGAACTTTAATTTCTTGGAAGAGATTGTGAAGGGTTGGATTTATTCTTCTTTATATATCTAGTAGAGTTCACAGTGAAGTCACATGGGCATAGACTTTTTGTTTCTGGGAATTTTTTTAAGTTTCTAGTTGAGTCATCAATTGTTAAGGATCTATGCTAGAGGGGCAGTCCCAAGATGCCAAGGAATAGGATGGGGAGACCACTTTCTCCCCCTCAAATTCATCAAAGGATCATTTGACTGCTGAGCAAATTCCACAAAACAACTTCTGAACGCTGGCAGAAGACACCAGGTACCCAGAAATGCAGCCCATTCTCTTTGAAAGAAGGGAGAAATGTCAATAACCTCAGATATGCAGATGACACCACCCTTATGGCAGAAAGTGAAGAGGAACTAAAAAGCCTCTTGATGAAAGTGAAAGAAGAGAGTGAAAAAGTTGGCTTAAAGCTCAACATTCAGAAAACAAAGATCATGGCATCTGGTCCCATCACTTCATTGCAAATAGATGGGGAAACAGTGGAAACTGTGTCAGACTTTATCTTTTTGGGCTCCAAAATCACTGCAGATGGTGACTGAAGCCATGAAATTAAAACACACTTATTCCTTGGAAGGAAAGTTGTGACCAACCTAGATAGCATATTCAAAAGCAGAGACATTACTTTGCCAACAAGGGTCCGTCTAGTCAAGGCTGTGGTTTTTCCAGTACTCATGTATGGATGTGAGAGCTGGACTGTGAAGAAAGCTGAGTGCCAAAGAATGGATGCTTTTGAACTGTGGTGTTGGAGAAGACTCTTGAGAGTCCCTTGGACTGCAAGGAGATCCAACCAGTCCATTCTAAAGGAGATCAGTCCTGGGTGTTCTTTGGAAGGAATGATGCTAAAGCTGAAACTCCAGTACTTGGCCACCTGATGCGAAAAGTTGACTCATTGGAAAAGACTCTGATGCTGAGAGGGATTGGGGGCAGGAGGAGAAGGAGACAACAGAGGATGACATGGCTGGATGATATCACTGACTCGATGGACGTGAGTCTGAGTGAACTCCGAGAGTTGGTGATGGGCAGGGAGGCCTGGCGTTCTGCAATTTATGGGGTCGCAAAGAGTTGGACACGACTGAGTGACTGAACTGAACTGAGGACAAAATATAAGAGACAAAAGAGTTAGGGACGGAGACCCGTCCTGGGGAGGAAGTTGTGAAAGAGGAGAAGGTTCCAAATATCAGGAAACCATCTCACCAGCAGATCTGTGGGGAATTTTGGAATGTCAGAGGGCAACATAACTGGGAGAAAAAAAAAAAGAAAAAACACAGTATGCACCTATCCGCAAGTCCCCAGTGGAGAAGTAGCCCAGACACTCGCTTCTGCCACCAGAGAGTGGGGGCTGGACAGGGAGGCGTGGGCTGCAAGCTTAGGGTAAGGACAGGGCCTGAAGGCCCTGAGGACAATCTAAGGGAGCTAACGTGAGATAGAAACTAAAACTTTGGGATAGCCAGAGAGGAAAAAATAAAAGAGAACTTTCCTGTGAAAGGCTCTAATCTAACACACAGCCTGGCACGCTCACAGAACAAAGGACTGAGTGAACACCAAAGGAGACCTAGCCTGATGCATATAGGCCCCTCCCCCACCATAGGCAGAGAGGCAGGCATGCAACAGCCAGAGCAGGAAGGCAAGGGGCAATCTCGGCCCCAGAGATCAGCAATCTCCACCAAACTGTGAGCAGGTTCCCAGCTGCTAACCACGTCTTCCTGGGATCCTGCACGGTTTACATCTGCCAGGAGGGTTGCAGCCTGAGATCAGCTCCCTAGAGGAGACACACGGCATACCTGAGACAGTGCTCTCTTGGCACACCCAGGAAACCGAGCAGTGGGGACAGGAGAGTTGATTAAGATGCATGATCCACCTGGGACAGTGCACTCACCAAGCACCTGGTCGCCTGAGCTGCTCGGAACTGGGAAGGGTGCAAAACACATGCCCAAGACCAGATGGCTTCACAGGTGAATTCTACCAAAAATTTAGAGAAGAGCTAACACCTATCCTACTCAAACTCTTCCAGAAAATTGCAGAGGAAGGTAAACTGCCAAACTCATTCTATGAGGCCACCATCACTCTAATACTAAAGCCAGACAAAGATGCCATAAAAAAAGAAAACTACCGGCTAATATCACTGATGAACATATGCAAAAATTCTAACAAAATTCTAGCAGATAGAATCCAACAACATATTTAAAAAGATCATACATCATGACCAAGTGGGCTTTATCCCAGGGATACAAGGATTCCTCAATATTTGCAAATGAATCAATGTGATACACCACATTAACAAATTGAAAGATAAAAACCCATGTGATTATCTCACTAGATGCAGAGAAAGCCTTTGACAAAATTCAACATCCATTTATGATAAAAAAAAAAAAAAAAGAAAACCCTCCAGAAAGCAGGCATAGAAGGAACATGCTGCTGCTGCTGCTGCTAAGTCGCTTCAGTTGTGTCCAACTCTGTGCAACCCCATAGATGGCAGCCCACCAGGCTCCCCCATCCCTGAGATTCTCCAGGCAAGAACACTGGAGTGGGTTGCTGTTTCCTTCTCCAATGCATGAAAGTGAAAAGTGAAAGTGAAGCCACTCTGTCATATCCGACTGTTAGCGACCCCATGGACTGCAGCTTACCAGTCTCCTCTGTCCATGGGATTTTCCAGGCAAGAATACTGGAGAAGGAACATAACCTCAACATAATAAAAGCCATATATGATAAACCCATAGCAAACATTATCCTCAATGGTGAAAAATTGAAAACATTTCCCCTAAAGTCAGGAACAAGACAATGGTGCCCACTCTCACCACTACTATTCAACATAATTTTGGAAGTTTTAGCCACAGCTATCAGAGAAGAAAAAGAAATAAAAGGAACCCAGATTAGAAAAGAAGAAGTAAAACTCTCAATGTTTGCAGATGACATGACCCTCTACATTCAAAACCCTAAAGATACCACCAGAAAATTACTAGAGCTAATCAATGAATATAGTAAAGTAACAGGATGTAAAATTAATACACAGAAGTCCCTTGCATTCCTATACACTAACAATGAGAAAACAGAAAGAGAAATTAAGGAAATAATCCCATTCACCATTGCGATGAAAAGAAATAAATACTTAGGAATAAATCTACCTAAAGAAACAAAAGACCTATATATAGAAATTTATAAAACACTGATGAAATATATCAAAGATGACATAAATAGATGGAGAAATATACCATGTTCATGGATCAGAATAATCAATATAGTGAAAATGAGTATACTACCCAAAGCAATCTGTAGATTCAATGAAATCTCTATCAAGCTACTGACAGTATTTTTCACAGAACTAGAAAAAATAATTTCAAAATTTGTATAGAAATAAAACCTCAAATAGCCAGAGCAATCTTGAGAAAGATGAATGGAACTGGAGGGTTCAACCTGCCTGACTTCAGACCATACTACAAAGCTACAATCATCAAGACAGCTGGCACACAGACAGAAATATAGATCAGTGGAACAAAATAGAGAGCTCAGAGATAAATCCACGCACCTATGGACATTTTACCTTTGACAAAGCAGTCAAAAATATACAACGGAAAAAAGAAAATATCTTTAACAAATGGTGTTGGGAAAACTGGTCAACCACCAAAAACTAGAATACTTTCTAGCACCATACACAAAAATAAACTCAAAATGGATTAAAGATCTAAATGGAAAACCAGAAACTATAAAACTCCTAGAGAAAAACATAGGCAAAACACTCTCTGACATAAATCATAGGATCCTCTATGACCCACCTCCTAGAGTTATGGAAATAAAAGCAAAAATAAACAAATAGGACCTAATTAAACTTAAAAGCTTTTGCACAACAAAATAAATTGTAAGCAAGGTGAAAAGACAGCCTCCAGAATGGGAGAAAATAATAGCAAATGAATCAACTGACAAAGAATTAATCTCAAAAATATACAAGCAGCTCCTGCAGATCAATTCCAGAAAAATAAACGATCCAATCAAAAAATGGGCCAAAGAACTAAACAGGCATTTCTGCAAAGAAGACATACAGATGGCTAACAAACATGAAAAGCTGCTCAATATCACTCATTATCAGAGAAATGCAAATCAATACCACAATGAGGTACCATCTCACGATAGTCAGAATGGCTGCTATCACAAAATCTACAAACAATAAAAACTGGAGAAGGTGAAGAGAAAAGGAAACCCTCTTACACTGTTGGTGAGAATGCAAACTTGTACAGCCACTCTGGAGAACAGTGTAGAGATTCCTTAAAAACCTGGAAATAGAACTGTCACACGACCCAGCAATCCCACTGCTGGGCATATACACCAAGGAAACCAGAATTGAAAGAGACACATGTACCCCATTGTTCCCTGCAACACTGTTTACAATTGCCAGGACATGGAAGCAACCTTGACGTCCATCAGCAGACGAATGGATAAGAAAGCTGTGATACATATACACAATGGAATGTTAGTCAACTATTAAAAAGAACACATTTGAATCAGTTCTAATGAGGTGGATGAAACTGGAGCCTATTATACATAGTGAAGTAAGTCAGAAAGGAAAAAAAAACAATACAGTATATTAACACATATATATGGAATTTAGAAAGATGGCAACGACTACCCTATATGTGAGACAGCAAAAGAGACACACATGTAAAGAACAGACTTTCAGACTCTTTGGGAGAAGGCAAAGGTGGGATGATTTGAAAGAATAGCATTGAAACATGCTTATTACCATATGTAAAATAGATGACCAGTCCAAATTCAATGCATGAGGTACGGCACTCAAAGCTGGTACACTGGGACAACCCTGAGGGATGGGATGGGGAGGGAGGTGGGAGGGATTTCAGGATGGGGGATACCTGTACACCCATGGCTAATTCATGTCAATGTATGGCAAAAATCACTACAATATTGTTAAGTGATTAGCCTCCAATTAAAATAAATAACTTAATCTTTTTTAAAAAAGGAAAAAAAAAGAGATATGCCAATTTTCTATTGCCTCTTTTATCAGTTTCCATAGCTTGAGACTTGCTGTTAGAAATTTGCCTATTTTAAGCAATTTGATGGTGTGTATTTGTTCTTAATATTATTTTATTATTCCTTTCAATTGTGGAAAATTAGTGGTATGTCCTCCCCCCATCTTTTTTCCCTGATTTTAGTACTTTTTAGGCTCCTCTTTTTTAGTTGTCATTCCAGCAGAAGGGCTATCAATTTTGTTGACTTTTCAAATAACTTTTGTTTTCCTTGGTTTTTTTTCTTTTGTTTTTCTATTATCAATTCCATCAATTTCTACTCAAATTTTTACCATTTTCTTTTTTTTATTTACTTCAGGTTTAACATGCTTTTATTTTTCTCATATTTTAATGTAGAAAACTTGATTGTTCATTTGAGATCTTTATCTTTTTTACATACAAGGTTTATAGTTTTAAATTCTGTTATAAGCAATGCTTTGTTGCATCCCCTAACTTTGGGGGGTTGTGTTTTAACCTTTTGAAAGTATTTTTTAATTCCCCTTGTGATTTTCTTCTTTATTTTTGGTGGGGGGGGGGGTTAATCTCCTGGGTGAATTTTTTTTTAACTTAATTTTATTTTTAAACTTTACAATATTGTATTGGTTCTGCCATATATCGAAATGAATCCGCCACAGGCATACATGTGTTCCCCATCCTGAACCCTCCTCCCTCCTCCCTCCCCATACCATCCCTCTGGGTCGTCCCAGTGCACCAGCCCCAAGCATCCAGTATTGTGCATCGAATCTGGACTGGCAACTTGTTTCATATATGATATTATACATATTTCAATGCCATTCTCCCAAATCATCCCACCCTCTCCCTCTCCATAGAGTCCAAAAGACTGTTCTATACATCAGTGTCTCTTTTGCTGTCTCATATACAGGGTTATCATTACCATCTTTCTAAATTCCATATATATGTATTAGTATACTGTATTGGTGTTTTTCTTTCTGGCTTACTTCACTCTGTATAATAGGCTCCAGTTTCATCCATCTCATTAGAACTGATTCAAATTTATTCTTTTTAATGGCTGAGTAATACTCCATTGTGTATATGTACCACTGCTTTCTTATCCATTCATCTGCTGATGGACATCTAGGTTGCTTCCATGTCCTGGCTATTATAAACAGTGCTGCGATGAACATTGGGGTACACGTGTCTCTTTCCCTTCTGGTTTCCTCAGTGTGTATGCCCAGCAGTGGGATTGCTGGATCATAAGGCAGTTCTATTTCCAGTTTTTTAAGGAATCTCCACACTGTTCTCCATAGTGGCTGTACTAGTTTGCATTCTCACCAACAGTGTAAGAGGGTTCACTTTTCTCCACATCCTCTCCAGCATTTATTACTTGTAGACTTTTGGATCGCAGCCATTCTGACTGGCATGAAATGGTACCTCATAGTGGTTTTGATTTGCCATTTTTCTGATAATGAGTGATGTTGAGCATCTTTTCATGTGTTTGTAGCCATCTGTATGTTTTCTTTGGAGAAATGTCTATTTAGTTCTTTGGCCCATTTTTTGATTGGGTCATTTATTTTTCTGGAATTGAGCTGTAGGAGTTGCTTGTATATTTTTGAGATTAGTTGTTTGTCAGTTGCTTCATTTGCTATTATTTTCTCCCATTCTGGAGGCTGCCTTTTCACCTTGCTGATAGTTTCCTTTGTTGTGCAGAAGCCTTTAAGTTTAATTAGGTCCCATTTGTTTATTTTTGCTTTTATTTCCAATATTCTGGGAGGTGGGTCATAGAGGATCCTGCTGTGATGTATGTCAGAGAGTGTTTTGCCTATGTTCTCCTCTAGGAGTTTTATAGTTTCTGGTCTTACATTTAAATCTTTAATCCATTTCGAGTTTATTTTTGTGTATGGTGTTAGAAAGTAGTCTCGTTTCATTCTTTTACAAGTGGTTGACCAGTTTTCCGAGCACCACTTGTTAAAGAGATTGTCTTTAATCCATTGTATATTCTTGCCTCTTTTGTCAAAGATAAGGTGTCCATATGTGCGTGGATTAATCTCCGGGCTTTCTATTTTGTTTCATTGATCTATATTTCTGTCTTTGTGCCAGAACCATACTGTCTTGATGACTGTGGCTTTGTAGTAGAGCCTGAAGTCAAGCAGGTTGATTCCTCCAGTTCCGTTCTTGTTTCTCAAGATAGCTTTGGCTATTCGAGGTTTTTTTGTATTTCCATACAAATTGTGAAATTATTTGTCTAGCTCTGTGAAGAAAACTGTTGGTAGCCTGGTAGGGATTGCAATGAATCTATAAATTGCTTTGGGTAGTGCTGGGAGCTGGCGAGAGACATTCCACTCGTGACAAAGGTCATGAGGAAGGAGGCTCGGCATACGCAAAGGCAGGATCGAGCCTCAGGAGTCCCCCCAAATATTCTCAAGCACCTACCCCCCAAAAACCAGAGTCTGTCTACTTTATTGCTTTGTGCTCTCACCTCTGACTTTACTGGGGGCTGTCCCCCACCACCATCTCGCTCTCTCTGTCAAAGAGTTATCTTACAGCTCCAACTAATAAAGTTCCTGGGCAATTAGTTTTTAAATCCAAACCCTTCAGATGGCTCTCTAACTCGCTTGACAAGTTTACCCAGACTCCTACAGCTATGCATACGATTGTTTACAGTCTCCCAGCCTCGAGAGGCATGGGAAGCTTAAGATATTCAAATAGCTTAGAGCCTCTCAGAGAGTTAGAAACTGTAAGAATAAAACTAGTAAAAGAGTTCATTGATGAACCAATGCTTGTTGCCAAGTTTTCACATCCCCTGAATTGTATCCTTGAATGTGTATTAATAGTTGGTATGTAGAAAAAATAAGTATATCCTTGGTGTTAGTAACTTTAGACCCTTAAGGTAATAAATTCTTGCCTTTGTTGCAAACCCATTACACATCCGCCCTATAGGAATGCAATTTTATCTTCGGAAGATGGCGCCAAAACTTAAAATAATTACTCTTAGAGAAAATAAGTCTTTGTTGATAAGTCCTTGTCAAGAGTCATAAAATGTTAATAGGCCTTCTGGCCAGAAGATGATGTAAATCACCTAAACCATTTGTATACTATAAATTTGCAGGAAAGAAACCTGGTTTTTGATAAGGATCAAAAACTGCTGATTTTGCATCCCCTATTATCCTCTATGTGTATAGGGTATAAAAGCCCCTGTTGAAAATAAAGCTATGGGCCTTGCTCACCAGAGCTTGGACTCCCCATGTCATTCTTTCTTTTCACATTCTGGCTGAAGTCTCCATCTGGAGCACGGAGGTCCTCTGTGACCATTTATTTGCCTGGGCTTCTAAGACCCACTCGAGAAGGTGTCTAAGGTGGGGCACCTTCTGCTATCTGAGAGGGCACCTGCGGCCTCCATGGTCAGAGCTAACCTGGTGTCACAGGTTATATTGATTTTCCGCATAAACCAAGCTACTCAGCCTCTTTTCACCACTGAATTTTCCTACTGAGCTATCCTCATTCTATTACTCTTTATATTTTTGATAAATATGTAAATAGTTGCCGACGCTGTCTCCCCTTCGAATACCCTGGATCAGCTGGGGCAGGACCTCGGCAGGGTAGTATACTCATTTTCACTATATTGATTCTTCCAATCCATGAACATGGTATATTTCTCCATCTATTAGTGTCCTCTTTGATTTCTTTCACCAGTGTTTTATAGTTTTCTATATATAGGTCTTTAGTTTCTTTAGGCAGATATATTCCTAAGTATTTTATTCTTTTTGTTGCTATGGTGAATGGGATTGTTTCCTTAATTTCTCTGTTTTCTCATTATTAGTGTATAGGAATGCAAGGGATTTCTGTGTGTTGATTTTATATCCTGCACTTTACTATAATCATTGATTAGTTCTAGTAATTTTCTGGTGGAGTCTTTAGGGTTTTCTATGTAGAGGATCATGTCATCTGCCAACAGTGAGAGTTTTACTTCTTTTCCAATTTGGATTCCTTTTATTTCTTTTTCTGCTCTGATTGTTGTGGCCAAAACTTCCAAAAAATTTTCTTTTGACTAGTTGAATATTTTAGGGATGTTCTTTTAAATTTCTACATAATTATGATGTTCCCAAATTTTTCCTTATTGATTTCTTATTTTATTCCTTTATAGGAAAATATGTTTATTATTTCAATTCTTTGATATTTATTGAGAAAAACTTTATGACATAATTTGTTTTATATTATATGTCAGAGAATATCTCATGTAGACTTGAGAAAAAAAGTATATTACACTGTCACTGAGTGGATGATCTATAGCTGTATGTTACGTTCAATTTGTTTACAGAGCTGTCCAAATTTTCCCTTTCCTTGCTGATCTGCATAGATGGTCTATTCATTATTAAAAGTGGTATTCAAAAATTGCATTGAAACATATATAATATCATATGTGAAATGAATTGCCAGTCCAGGTTCAATGCATGATACAGGATGTTCGGGGCTGGTGTACTGGGATGACCCAGAGGGATGGTATGGGGAGGGAGGTGGGAGGGGGTTCAGGATGGGGAACACGTGTACACCCATGGTGGATTCATGTTGATGTGTGGCAAAACCAATACAATATTGTAAAGTAAAAAAATAAATAAATAAAAATAAAATAAAATGGAGAAAGTAGTAAAAAAATAAAATAAATAAAAATGGTATTCAAGTCTCAAACTATTATTTTTGGGTTGCCAAATTGCTCCTTTCTCTTGTCAGTTTTTGTTTCATGTATCATGCAGCTCTGTTGCAATATATATATATATATATATATGTATATATATATAATGTGTATATATATATATAATGTGTATATATATATGTGTGTGTGTATATGCTTATAATTATCATAATGCTGTCGATAGATCTTTTTTATTACTATACAATGTCCTTCTTTATTTCTAGTAAGAATTGTTGGTTTTAATGTATATTTTGTCTGATAACAGCATATCTTTCTAGTTTTCTTTCTGGTTCCATATGTCATTTTCCCAACTTTTGTATTCAACTTATTGTATCTTATAATTAAAAAATATTACTGGAGACAGCATACATCAGATATCTTTTAATTCTAGTCTGACAATTTCTGCCTTAAAATTTAATTGCTAATTCAGTTGCATTTAACATTATTATTGACATAGTTAGGTTTAAATTTACCATCCTACTTTTTGTTTTTTTGTGTGTGTCTTTCCCGGCCTCTATTACTTCTTTACTGATTTCTTTTAAACAAAGTGAATCTCTTGTAATGTAGCATTTTAATTTCACTAAATGTTTTTTAATATTACTTTTACATTTTCCAAGTGGTCTTTTACTCTACAACTGATCAGAACATACTTCATTTTTATACTTTTAATTCCAATGAGATAAAAAATATTTTTCTGTATATTCCCCATTCTTCCTTCTTCAGTTCAGTTCAGTTCAGTCGCTCAGTCACGTTCAACTCTTTGCGACCCCATGAATTGGAGCACGCCAGGCCTCCCTGTCCATCACCAACTCCCGAAGTTCACCCAAATTCATGTCATATATGGAGAAGGCAACGGCAACCCACTCCAGTACTCTTGTCTGTCCCATGGATGGAGGAGCCTGGTAGGCTGCGGTCCATGGGGTCGCTAAGAGTCGGACACAACTGAGCGACTTCACTTTCACTCTTCACTTTCATGCATTGGAGAAGGAAATGGCAACTCACTCCAGTGTTCATTCCTGGAGAATCCCAGGGATGGGGGAGCCTGGTGGGCTGGTGGGCTGCCGTCTATGGGGTTGCACAGAGTCGGACACAACTGAAGTGACTTAGCAGCAGCAGCATCATGTCATATATGTGTGTGTGTATATACATATATATATATATATATTAATCCAACAGTACTTTTTTGTACTTATTAATTTATATAATTTTTTCATTTAAAGAAGCTGAAATTAAAAAACATATATATATATATATATAAAGTTTATTTTATTATCCTTTTATTTCTGATTCTCTTCGTTTGTTTCTGTGAATTATGTTACTGTGTATGTGTGTGCTCAGTTGCCTCAGTTGTGTGCAGTTCTTTGCGACCCTGTGGATTGTAGCCCACCAGACTCCACTGTTCATGGGATTCTCCAGGCAAGAATACTGGAGTGGGTTGCCATGCTCTCCTCCAGGGGCTCTTCCTGACCCAGATTTTGAACCCACATTTGCACTGCAGGCAAACTCTTAACTGCTGAGCCACTGGGAAGCCCTAAATTATGTTACTATCTATTGTCGTTTCCTTACTCCAATAAAATTTTGCTTCCTTTTCACTTGTTTTGTACTACTATTGCCAAATGTATTAAAGTTTTATATGTAATGACTCTAACAATGAAACTGCATAATACTGTTTTGTACATTTGTTTTAAAATCTGTTAATAGAACAAATTTTTTTTGTTCTTTCATAATTATATTTACCAATATGTTTCATATATGTTCAAAATAGTCTCTGTGGTCACTTGTTTTTACTCTGAACAACATTCTTTATTTCTATAAGATCGTTCTGCTAGAAATATTTTTTTTTACCTTTTATTTGTTTTTTGTTTGTTATCTCTGGTTATCTTTACCCAGCTTTTATTTTTCTTCACACTTTCTTTTATTTCTATAAGCATATTTACTTTAATTCTTTGAAAATATTTGTAAAACTTGTTTTCAAGTAGTTATTAAGTCCAATGCCTGGGCTGTCTCATATATATTCAGTAGAAAATGTCTGTGACGGAGCCCATGAGCCCTCTTCCTGGAGCTTACTATAGCTGTTGTTCGCCTATTTATTTGTTTAGTGACTTGTCTAGAATAGTTTGGGAAAGTCTATTTCCTCCACAGTGTGAAGCCTGTAATATCATTCCTCACAGTATACAGTCCTGGGCTTGTGTAGTTACTTTAAAATGACAGGGATTTAAGCAGTCTTCTTTTTGACTGACTCTTCCTCTGATCTTTCCATTTAGCTGTAGGTCTTTGTTGGTATCATATCCATCTGTCAGGTGCCGCTATTTTATGGATTATTGCTCCATTGTTTTTGATAGTGCCCTGCAGCATCAATTGTCCACAATCGGATACAATTAAATGTGGTATTCTTTGCATGGATGATTTTTGAGGCCTATCTGTGAAGCTCGTTTTGACCCTAAAAGGCTTCTTCACTGGGTCTTTCCCTGATTTTCTCCAGTAAGTTGGCTTACTACTTAGTTTGTTGTTCTCATGGAGCTTTCAAGCCTTCTTTTAATTTCTTACCAACAAAATATCCACTGTTTACAAGAATGCCCTCAGACTTCATCATCCTTATCTCTGCTCCAAACAAACTCACGTCCTTTAGCTTTGTTGCTCTCTGTTTTAATGATCTGATTCTCTTCATGGAAAAAAGAAGAAAATCTCAGAACTACTGATCTAGAGCTGGAACAAGGACAGCAGCACACATCTCTTGGAGTGAAACATCTGGTTTATAAAGAGGGGAGCTAGGGAAGGTGATAGTCTCGTATTCTTGGTTTGCCTTTTCCAGGATGGATCCCCCAATCAATGAGTGATTTTACACAAAAGAAATCAAGGTATTAAATTTCTCTACCTCTCAGAGCTGAAACAAAGCTTCCACCATATGGTTTGGGCCTTAAAGGAAGGGGGACTAGGAACGAAGGGGGCTTCCAACTTCTTGCTTGCGTTCACCTGGAACTTAACTCCTCTGAAACTCAGATGAGTGAAAAGAGGAATAAATGGTCATTTACTTCCAGGGTTGATTCTCAGATCTTTACTGTCAGTTGAGGAGGAAAGAAGCCCCCTCTTCTTGACCACATACCTGGCTGGAATGTCTCTTCTGCCACTTTGAGGTGGGTTGAGAAGCGACATTTTGAAGCTCTAGTGACACAGATTTAATCTGTTCTTGCCAAAACTTACAAGATTTTATTGAATAAATATTCTTAATTTGCCTTAGAACAATTCCCAGAGGTTTTAAATGGCTGTCTTTTATTTATTTATTTTTTTGAGGCACATTATTTTTCATTTTATTTAATTTAACTTTACAATATTGTATTGGTTTTGCCATATATCAAAATGAATCTGCCACAGGTATACATGTGTTCCCCATCCTGAACCCTCCTCCCTCCTCCCTCCCCATACCATCCCTCTGGGTAGTCCCAGTGCACCAGCCCCAAGCCTGTCTTTTAAATAACTTTTACCGGCTATGGCTGTTTGACTTGAGAATGGGTCCATGAATCTTTTCAGGCAACAATTCCAGAGGTAGAATTCTCTTTAACCCATTTTTAATGTCTATACTAAATATAAAACTTTATTCAACATATTTTAAAATTAAACATTTTTTTTGCAAAGAAATATACCTAAATTGAATTGGACCGAAATTTAAATGCAGAATTGTTAATAAAAAATCCTCTCTATTATTATTTTAAACAATGTAAACCCTTTGAAGTCAAATGAAGTTACTAAAGGCAGGCCAATAATTTTACTGAGAACTGCTAGAAAATCTAGCCGAAATCTAAAACGTATTTATTTGAAGTTATCAGTCATCTGCTGAAGCAACAAGAACTAGGATAGTTAAGTTTTAAGAGATGAAAAGTAAATTAAAAAGTTGAAATGATGAGTTTCTTTTTTTAAAATTAGATCATTTTCATATTCTGTATACACAAAAGACTGAGAACACACATCTTGTCCAAGCAGAGAACTGTTGATGGGGATCAACTTATCCCAGAGTTCTGTGGGACTAGAGAGACAAAAACTGGACACTTGAGGGGACAAACTAAGAAGACAAAGAACCAAATCTGGCATACAATTGTATTTCTTTTAAGAAGACTGACTTTTGACAATTTCCAAAGATTAAAAAATGATTTTCAATAAATTACCCTGAATTGATGGAATACTCTTCTATCTTTAATGTACAATGTCCCCAAATATAAAAGTAAAACCTCATGCTATAAATGTTCTAAAAGAAATATGGGAGAAAATATAAGTGACTTCTGTTTAGGCAAAAATATCTTAATTACAGTGCTAAAAGTATGATCTACATATTTATAAACATATTTATCAAAATTAAAAACTTTTGTTCCTTGAAAGATACCTTTAAGAAAGTGTAAAAGAAAGCCACACATTGGGAAAAAATATTCCAAAATATATATCTTATAAAAACATATTCAGAACTGCCTTATGATCCAGCAATCCCACTGCTGGGCATACACACTGAGGAAACCAGAAGGGAAAGAGACACGTGTACCCCAATGTTCATCGCAGCACTGTTTGTAATAGCCAGGACATGGAAGCAACCTAGATGTCCATCAGCAGATGAATGGATAAGAAAGCTGTGGTATATATACACAATGGAGTATTACTCAGCCATTAAAAAGAATACACTTGAATCAGTTCTAATGAGGTGGATGAAACTGGAGCCTATTATATAGAGTGAAGTAATATAGAAAGAAAAACACCAATACCGTATACTAACGCATATATATGGAATTTAGAAAGATGGTAACAATAACCCTGTATACGATACAGCAAAAGAGACACTGATGTATAGATCAGTCTTATGGACTCTG